>NC_138163.1:115538137-116886290 GCF_964165515.1 Mesoplodon bidens | reverse complement strand
GACATCTCTTTGGAAAGACTTGTTTTGCTGAAAAGGTGGCATATCTTTGGGAAAGTTTTATGCAGATTTGCTAAATAATGCTTCCCCTCTCCAAATAAATATTTCAGAAGCACTGCTGTTTAGAACCTCGCATGTATTTGTGTGTGTGTGTGTGTTTTGTTTTTGCTCTTGTTTAATTTTGTAATATTTCATTGCTTTCAGTGATTGTTATACTTTTTTAATGTGGCAAAAACCACATAACATGATATCTACCTTCTTACACAAATTTTAAAGGTACAGTACAGTATTGTTAACTATAAACATACTGTTGTACAGCAGATTTCTAGAACTTATTAATCTTTCATGACTGAAACTTCATACCCATTGAACAGCAACTCCTCATTTGCCTCTCCCCCCCAGCCCCCAGCAATCACCATTCTACTATCTGCATGTATGAATAAGACTCTTTTAGTTACCTCATATAAGTGGAATCATGCAATTTTTTTTTTTTTTTTTTTTTGTGGTACACGGGTCTCTCACTGTTGTGGCCTCTCCCGTTGCAGAGCACAGGCTCCGGACATGCAGTCCCAGCGGCCATGGCTCATGGGCCCAGCCGCTCTGCAGCATGTGGGATCTTCCTGGACCGGGGCACGAACCCGTGTCCCCTGCATTGGCACGCGGACTCTCAACCACTGCGCCACCAGGGAAGCCCCATGCAACATTTATTTTTCTTCTGTGACTGGCTTATTTCACTTATCACAATGTCCTCCAGGTTCATTCAAGTGGTATGGTAGCATATAACAGGATTGCCTTCATTTTTATGGCTAAGTAATATTTCATTTTATGTGTACACTATATTTTTTAATTTATGTATGTATGTATTTATTCATTTTATATTTCTCTATAGTTGACATACAATATTATGTTAGTTTCAGGTGTACTACATAGTGCTCTGACATCTGCATACATTATGAAATGATCACCTTGTTAAATCTAGTAACCATCTGTATCCACACACAGTTATTACAATATTATTAACCATATTCCTTGTGCTGTATATTACATCCCTGTGGCTTGTTTATTTTATAACTAGACATTTGTTCCTCTTAATCCCCTTCACCTGTTTCACTTCCCCCACCAATCCCCCTCCCTTCTGGTAACCATCCATTTGTTCTCTGTATCTTTGAGTCTGTTTTCACTTTGTTTCTTTTGTTTTTTAGGTTCAACATATGAGTGAAATCATATCATATTTGCCTTTATCTGACTTATTTCACTTAGCATAATACCCTCTAGAGCCATCCAAGTTGTCGCAAATGGCAAGATTTCTTTTTTTTTAATGGCTGAGTGATAGTCCATGGTGTGTGTGTGTGTGTGTGTGTGTGTGTGTGTGTGTGTGTGTTCTATATATATATATATATATATATATATATATATATATATATATATATATGATCTCACATCCTCTTATCCATTCATCTATTGATGGACATTTAGGTTGCTACCATATTTTCTTTATATATTGATGGGTCATATGGCAGTTCTATTATTAATTTTTTAGGAACTTCCATGCTGTTTTCCACTGTGGCTGCAACATTTTGCATTCTCAACAGCAGTGTACAAGGGTTCTAATTTCTCCACATCCTCACCAACTCTTGCTGTTTTTTTCTTTTTTTAAAAATAATAGTCATCCTAACAGATGTGAGGTGATATCTGATTGTTTTCATTTACATTTCCCTGGTGATTATTTATGTTGACCACCTTTTAACATACTTGTTGGCCATTTGTATGTCTTCAGTGGAGAAATATCTACTCAGGTCTTTTGCCCATTTTTAATTGAGGGTTTGTGGTTTTTTGCAGTTGAGTAGTAGGAGTTCCTTATAAATTTTGGATATTAACACCTGAGGAGATACATAGTTTGAAATATTTTCTCTGTAGGTTGCTGTTTACTCTGTTGATTATTTCCTTTGTTGTACAGTAGCTTTTGAGTTTAATGTAGTCCCACTTATCTATTTTTTCTTTTGTTGCTTGTGCTTTTGGTATCACATCCAAGAAACCATTGCCAAGACTAATGTTATGAAGCTTTCCCCTATGTTTTCTTTTAGAAGTTTTACAGTTTCAGGTCTTATATTTAAGTCGTTAATCCATTTTGAATTTATTTTTGTGTATGTTGTGACATAAGGGTCCAATTTCATTCTTTTGCATGTGGATATCCAGTTTTCCCAAGATCATCTTCTGAAGACACTTTCCTTTCCCCACTGTGTATTCTTAGCACACTCATAGAAGATCAATTGACCATATGTGTGTGGGTTTATTTCTGTACTTTCAATTCTGTTCCATTGGACTATATCTCTGTCTTTATGCCAGTACCATTCTGTTTTGATTACAGTAGCTTTATAATACGTTTCGAAATCAGTAAGTATGATGCCTTCAGCTTTGTTCCTCTTTCTCAACATTGTTTTGGCTATTTGGGATCTTTTGTGGTTCCATATGAATTTTACGATTGTTTTTTCTATTTCTTTAAAAAAAAAAAAGCCATTGGGATCTTGATAGACACTGCATTGAATCCGTAGATTGCTTTGGGTAGTATGGGCATTTTAACAATATTAAGTCTTCCAATCCATGAACATTGGATGTCTTTCCATTTATTTGTGTCTTCTTTAATTTACTTCAGCCACATTTTGTAGTTTCAATGTACAAGTCTTCTGCCTCCTAGGTTAAGTTTATTCGTAAGTATTTGATTCTTTATGACGCTACTGAAATATGATTATTTTCTTAATTTTCTTTTCAGATTGTTCATTATTAGTGTATAGAAAAGCAATTGCTTTTTATATGTTCCTTTTTTATCCTGCAAGTTTACTGAACTTGTTTACTATTTCTAACAGTTTTTTCATGGAATCTTTTTTTTAATTTTTTTTATATTGGAGTATAGTTGATTAACAATGTTGTGTTAATTTCAGGTGTACAGCAAAGTGGTTCAGTTATACATATATATATATCTATTCTTTTTCAAGTTCTTTTCACATTTAGGTTATTACAGAATATTGAGCAGAGTTCCCTGTGCTAAACAGTAGTTCCTTGTTGGTTATCTATTTTAAATATATCAGTGTGTATATGTCAATCCCAAACTCCCAATCTATCCTTTCCACTCACCCTTCCCCCCTGGTAACCATAAGTTTTCATGGAATCTTTAGGGTTTTCTACATATAAGATCATGTTAATTATAAGCAGAGATAACTCTACTTCTTCCTTTCCAATTTGGATGCCTTTTATTTAACTTTCTTGCCTAATTGCTCTGGCTAGGACTTCTAGTAGTATGTTGAGTGGAAGTGGTGAGAGTGGTTGTCCTTGCCTTGTTCCTGATCTCAGAGGAAAATCATTCAGTTTTTCACCATTGAGTATAATATGAGCTGTGGGCATGTCATATATAGCCTTTATTAGGTTGAAGTAATTTCCTTCTATTCCTAGTTTGTTGAGTGTTTTTGTCATGAAAGGGAGTTGAGTTTTGTCAAATGCTTTTTCTGAATCTATTGAGATGATCATACGATTTTTATCCTTCTTTCTGTTAATGTGGTGTATCACATGATTTTCATATGCAGAAACATCCTTTCAGCCTAGGGATAAGTTCTACCATATTATGGTGTATGATTTTTTTAAATTAATTAATTAATTAAATAATTTTTGGCTGCGTTGGGTCTTTGTTGCTGCATGTGGGCTTCCTCTAGTTGCAGCGAGCGGGCGCTACTCTTCGTTGCGGTGTGCGGGCTTCTCATTGCAGTGGCTTCTTTTGTTGTGGGGCACAGGCTCTAGGTGCACGGGCTTCAGTAGTTGTGTCACGCGGGCTCAGTAGCTCTGTGCCATGTGGGATCTTCCCAGACCAGGGCTCAAATCTGTGTCCCCTGCATTGGCAGGTGGATTCTTAACCACTGCGTCACTATGAAAGTCCCTGGTGTATGATTCTTTTAATGTGCTACACATTCTGGGGATCTCTCTAACCTTTTCTGTGTACGTGTTTTCTCTGGGCTTGTGTGTGTAGATTCCTAATTAGAGGGATTTGCTCATTTCTTTTTTGAGGAGCTCATAATCTTTTATCTCTCTGGTGTCTCTCTGCTGTACTACTGTTTCTCTGAAGCAGCAGCTTGTTGCCTACCTCCTTGTTTTCAGCCACTCTCAGACACCTAGAGTATCCTGAGTCCTGTCAGTGCCCTGAGTCATGCTATACATAAACCAGTCCCTCAGGCAGCATCAATGAAAAGTCAGATCATTGGACATAAAATCCAATCTTCCCTTTCTTTCACCAGGGAGTAGCTGGGATCTGGAAGTTTCGTCCTGATCACATGGCACTATGCCAGGGGAAGAGACTATGGTGAGAATGTGACACAAATTTTCCTAACAGCTTTGATGTGGCTGGTTTTGTGTTCACCTGTCATGCAGAAGCCTCTTAAATGATTCTTGGATTTCTTATAAAGGGAATTGGTCCATGTATTGTTGTTGAATAGTGTCTCTGTGGGAGGAAGGAGAATCTGGGGCTTCCTATTCCAGCATCCTTATGCTATCACTCATTGTTATAAATTTTGAAATGCCATTAATTTGATTCATAGCATTGGAAGAGACACATTTGTATCTTTTAACTTATTCTGTATAAATTCTTAGAATTATAGGATAGCATGAAATAAAAACTAATTAAAGGAATATGTTACCTCCTTTAGAACAGATCAAGGAAATGAAAAAATTTTAAATATTTTCTAAGTAAACATTCCCATGGCTGGTACCATGTTTAGCTTTTCATGCCCTGCTTCTTAGCTGTTTGAAATATATACAAAGTAAAATCACAGCTGCCTTTCTGAGTCGGCACACAAAATTCTCAATCTAACCCTATGTCCATTTTTAAACCTGAAAATCACCTTCCCATTTTTATATACAAATATTTTAAGTTAGTTCAAGATATATTTATATCCCATTTCAGAGGGAGAAAAAATGTTCTAGATTATTGCTCTGTGTTGTAGAGATTTAGGTTTGCGGGACAAAATGACAAGATTTCTTGGTCTGATTATGGTCTAAGTAGATTAAAAAACAAAGATGAGTCACAGAATTTTACCCTCATGAAGTTATATTTGAATTAATGAATTATCACATCTGAGCACCTTGTTGATTGTTTATCGTTCAAGTTATTGAGCCATTTGAAGTGGTGTAGGTGGTGAATAAAGTACCTGATTACATGAGTTTTGTATCTTATATGATTAGGACAAAATTTTTTTTTATCTATCTCTGGTTTACCTTCAACTCTACCATAGTGCTCTTTACTATAATACATATGTAGATAGGAAAGTGTGGAAATGGCAGATAATTTTCTGATTTTGACCTGACTCCATAAAACTGGACCAGATAACTTAAAACACATTGTACTTATATTTCATATATATAATATGCATAAGTATAATTATATATAATATACATATGATGCAATTACATATAATATTTTATTACACAATTATATAGAATTTATATATATATCAAGGAATTTTGTAGAGCCATAGTATTGAAGTTGCACAAAGTCCTCTACCTAGGGATTTGGCCCATATGCTTGAATAGTCTGTAGCATTTTTCATTTTATTTCTTCTTTTAGCAGAATCCATTGAACATTGACATCTGGCCAAGCAGATAAACTTAACATGTCCACATGAACAATGATGAAATAAGCAACAGATTCATGACCAGTGTTTGCGCTTACTAGTCTGTTTGTGTATTCATGGACATTATCAAGTGAACAATGTAGAAGAACAAGGCTTTGCACTGCATTTGCATTGAATTTGCTAAAGACATCTGTTATTTTAAGCAGTGTTTAAAAAGAAAGGTAATCATAAACTGCCTGTAGCATTTGCATTAAAAATATTGATATTAGCTAACAGATATTAAGTACTTCTTATGATATAGTTATTATTTCAAGTGCTTTATTTTATTGACCCAATTGCTTCTCACACAAACTAAATGAAAGATGATTATGATACCAAATTCACAGATATGGAAATTGGAGCACAGGAGCATAACCACACAGATAGACATGGTGGCATCAGAATTGAACTTAGGCGGTTTTGTTCCAGAGCTGGTGCTCTTAAATCTTAATAAATGTGTATCATAAGACAGTCTTTACTTCAGACTATACTACAAAGCTACAGTAATTAAGACAGTCTGGTACTGGCATAAAAACAGAAAGATAGATCAGTGGATCAGGATAGAAAGCCCAGAGATAAACCCACGCACATATGGCCAACTTATCTTTGATAAAGGAGCCAGGAATGTACAGTGGAGAAAGGACAGCCTCTTCAATAAGTGGTGCTGGGAAAACTGGACAGGGACATGTAAAAGTTTGAGATTAGATCATTCCCTAGCACCATACACAAAAATAAGCTCAAAATGGATTAAAGACTTAAATGTAAGGCCAGAAACTATCCAACTCTTAGAGGAAAACATAGGTAGAACACTCTATGACATAAATCACAGCAAGATCCTTTTGGACCCACCTCCTAGAGAAATGGAAATAAAAACAAAGATAAACAAATGGGACCTAATGAAACTTCAAAGCTTTTGCACAGCAAAGGAAACCATAAAGAAGACCAAAAGACAACCCTCAGAATGGGAGAAAATATTTGCAAATGAAGCAACTGACAAAGGATTAATCTCCAAAATTTATAAACAGCTCATGCAGCTCAATAGCAAAAAAACAGACAACCCAATCCAAAAATGGGCAGAAGACTTAAATAGGCATTTCTCCAAAGAAGATATACAGACTGCCAACAAACACATGAAAGAATGCTCAACATCATTAATCATTAGAGAAATGCAAATCAAAACTACAATGAGATATCATCTCACACCAGTCAGAATGGCCATCATCAAGAAATCTAGAAACAATAAATGCTGGAGAGGGTGTGGAGAAAAGGGAACACTCTTGCACTGCTGGTGGGAATGTGAATTGGTACAGCCACTATGGAGAACGGTATGGAGGTTCCTTAAAAAACTACAAATAGAACTACCATATGACCCAGCAATCCCACTACTGGGAATATACCCTGAGAAAACCATAATTCAAAAAGAGACATGTACCAAAATGTTCATTGCAGCTCTATTCACAATAGCCCGGAGCTGGAAACAACCTAAGTGTCCATCGTCGGATGAATGGATAAAGAAGATGTGGCACATATATACAATGGAATATTACTCAGCCATAAAAAGAAACGAAACTGAGCTATTTGTAATGAGGTGGATAGACCTAGAGTCTGTCATACAGAGTGAAGTTAGTCAGAAAGAGAAAGACAAATACCGTATGCTAACACATATATACGGAATTTAAAAAAAAAATGTCATGAAGAACCTAGGGGCAAAACGGGAATAAAGACACAGACCTACTTGAGAATGGACTTGAGGATATGGGGAGGGGGAAGGGTAAGCTGTGACAAAGCGAAAGAGAGGCATGGACATATATACACTACCAAACGTAAGGTAGATAGATAGTGGGAAGCAGCCGCAGAGCACAGGGAGATCAGCTCGGTGCTTTGTGACCGCCGGGAGGGGTGGGATGGGGAGGGTGGGAGGGAGGGAGATGCATGAGGGAAGGGATGTGGGAACAGATGTATATGTATGACTGATTCACTTTGTTATAAAGCAGAAATTAATTAAAAAAATAAATAAATAAACTTTACTTTAAAAAAAAAAGACAGTCTTTAAGAGGTTCTAAATTATATTTATAAATTCATATATAATATATACATATGTACTAGCTATCTATGAGTGTGTATATGCATGTGTAAGGCTACTAATTTATTTAAAGAATATTGAAAAATATATATAATTCCTTATAATAGGAGGATATAACAAGTTTGATCATTTAATGTTAGTGCTTGGTATTATTAAATGTTTGTGGTTCAGAAGAGTCTTTATTCCTTCTGAGTAAACAATGAAGAGTGGAACTCTAATTTATTACAACAAGAAGCAAATAATATATTGATTGAGAAATAACTGAGAGCTTTTGCTCATCTTCATTATTCACCTCAGAATATTATTTGTTTACCATGCTCTCATATATACCAGAATGTACTTCTCTCAAATTATATTTATTTTCTTTGTGATGATAGTAAACATCACAGTATTTTGAATTTTTACACATATTTCAACAATATTCTTCCTCTCAAGGTTTCTCATCAAATGTTGTTTTACATATATGTGTATGCATATACGTACATAGGTGTGTGGTTATGTGCATATATATGTATATATATGTATGTGTGTATGTGTACATTTAATGTTTCTAATTATAAGGCCATTGAAAAACCTTTTGCATCTTAGCAATATTAAATTATCACCCTATTAAACAATTATTATTATTTATTTTTCAGGAGATGGCTCTTGAATCTTTTAGCAACACTCTCTTTCCAGTTTTTGAACTGCAGTGCTTCATTGTTATCAACCTAGTATTTACATTTAACCAATCATGTCCTTTAAATGAACTGAGTGAGCATCATTCAGTAAGGTATACTAGTACCATGCATGGCTGTGTGTCAATACAAATGCAAGGATTTGACTTCTCTTAAAAATGAATTAATTAGTAAAAGAAAGTGTGATAATCACCAGTGCTGTCTACCAAATGTATCCCATTACTCAATTTCTGGCCACATGGTAGACCCACTTTGCTGCCCCATGCTCAAGTGACTTGTTTTGGTCAGTGAAATATGACAGTGACATGTAACATTTCAGTGAGGAAGCCTGAAGAGCAAGTGCATGATAGGCCCCTTTATCTTTTCCCTGCTAAACTGATCATGAGAGTACAGATGGTGCTTCTCTTAGCTGGGTTCCCTGTGGAGGTATAGTAAGCTGAGACCCCCTGCCAACTTACATTTGACATGTACCATGTATAAGAAATAAACTTTTTTTTTGTTTTTAAGTTGGAGCAGGGGTTGTTTTTTACTGCAGTATAATCTTGCCCATCCTAATGGCAGTGAAGTTTTTCAAAGAGTACGGTGCTCCTATAATAAAACCCCTAAAATACCTTAGGTACAAGGCAATAAAGAGCTAAGAAATTACTGGAAAATGAAAGGAAGGAGATTCATATTATGCAGTGGAAAAATATTTGGTAAAACTCTCAACTCCAATGACAAAAAAATTAGGTCAGTTGCCTAATGAATCTG
Organism: Mesoplodon bidens; assembly: GCF_964165515.1. Taxonomy (NCBI): domain Eukaryota; kingdom Metazoa; phylum Chordata; class Mammalia; order Artiodactyla; family Ziphiidae; genus Mesoplodon; species Mesoplodon bidens. The sequence goes on along the minus strand of NC_138163.1, from coordinate 116,877,132 downwards.
TAGCCCCATGGGAAGAAAAGAAACAATAAAAATGTTAGTAGTAAGTGTTGGTTGCTGCTGGTTGGGGTGTTACTAAGACATAGGTGAGCTCCCAAAATAACTGGATGACTTGCAAGCAAGAATGAAAAAGCATAGAGAAAATCTTCAAATTTAAGGACTTGTAGGGTTGAAAAAGGCAAGTGATTCTCAAACCCAAACAGTAATAGAAATGTTTAAGAAATGCTTTGAGCAAAAAAGGGCTGATTGAAACTCAGAATTGCATGAAGGATCCAATCAAGAGTTGCTCATCGCACAAATTGTTGAAACATGGGAATGGAACAGATTACCTCAGAGTAAATATCTGAGCCTCACAATGAAGACTGCAGTACCAAGAAATGCCTTTCAGTCAAACAAAATGTCTTAGGAAAAGAATAATGTCATATTCTCACGGTACCAGCAATTAAGTCCAGAAGGATAAGCACAGGGTCTAAAAATCAAAGAAGATTACAAAATATGTAAATCAGACCATTATGTTGTACACCTTAAAACTTCTACAGTGATATATGTCAATTATTTCTCAATGAAAATGGAAAACATCAAAGAACAATAGCAAATGGAAAGGTTTTGCTTATCAAAGAACTGAGGGTGTGACTGTTGGCACATGGACCTTTCTGAAATCAAACAGTAAGAAGCTGGCCAAGTTCTTGAGACAGTCTTGAATAAAAAAGACTAACTGTTTGTGATTTAAAATCACACTTGGTTCTTGAACTTTATATGAATAAGAAGAAGACTAAAAACCAAAAAAATTGAATAGGGAGAGCATATTCTCCAATGCCCAATTCTCTAAGGCAAAGGAGAACAGAAAGGGAAGGATCTCTTGGGCAGAACCAATGGCTCCAGAGAACAGTGGCTTAGGGAGCAGAAATGGAGCCTAATAGAGGAATATTATGCACCGATTGTGTAGAAGCTCTTTCTATAATCTGCCCAATAAGATTTCAGAACTGAAATACACAAGTGATTACTGCATACCCTCCCATTCTTCTATGTTTTAAATAGGAATATTTATTGTACACAACCTATCCCTGTTCCATCAGTGTATATTGGTTAAGTGTGGGGCAGATAACCTTCTCTTTGGCCATAAGTTTTCAAATCAAGAGGAGACAAATCAGAACCTGACGTAGACTACTACACATCATCTGCTGTAGTAGAAATTACTGATCATCAATTGGACTTTAAGTTTTATTGGACTAGACAGAACTTATATATTGTTTCTCAAGGAAAGAGTAAATAAATCCATTTGGCCGGTAGGATGCAGAGAAATTGGTAATGTGGAAAGAAGGAAGATTGTAGTAGTCATCTGTGAAGTTCATCAAATATTTCCTGCAGGTACATGGTAGGGTTAAACTTTATTTCCTCATTGAACTTAGGTATGGCCATGTAATTTGCTTTACAAGCAAAATGTAGGTGGAAGTGATATATGCCATTTCTGGGCAAAATACTTAAGAATAAGTGTATGATTCTGCACATATTCTTAGAGGTGATGATGAGCTATGATGAGCTATGATGAAATGAAGAGTCTTTCAACCTGGTTTGCTGAATGCGTACAATGAGCAAAACCTCCAGATGACCCACATTGGCCACAAAACATATGCAAGAACTAAAATTTGTTACATTAAATCATGAAGATTTGTGGGTTGTTACTGCAGCATAACCTAGATAAAATGACTAAGAAAGTGCATAAGAAGTATGTTGAACGAACCCCATTAAAATAATCAAGGCCATACAGAAAAAGTTTTTTTTAACACGTCAACAATAAAAATAGGGAACACCAAAACACTAGAAACTTGGGGAGACCTTCAAGATGGCAGAGGAGTAAGACGTGGAGATGACCTTCCTCCCCACAAATACATCAGAAATACATCTACAAGTGGGTCAACTCCTATGGAACACCAACTGAATGTTGGCAAAAGACCTCAGACCTCCCAAAAGGCAAGAAACACCCCACGTACCTGGGTAGAACAAAAGGATACAGAAAAAACAGAGACAAAAGAATAGGGACAGGACCGCCCCGCCTGGGAGGGAGCTGTGAAGGAGGAAAAGTTTCCACACACTAGGAAGCCCCTTCCCTGGTGGGGATGGGGAGTGGTGGTGGCGAAGCTTTGGAGCCACGGAGGAGAGCACAGCAACAGGGGTGCAGAGGGCAAAGTTGAGAGATTCCCACACAGAGGATCGCTGCTGACCAGCACTCACCAGCCTGAGAGGCTTCTCTGCTCACCCGCTGGGGCGGGCGGGGGCTCGGAGCTGAGGCTTGGGCTTCAGAGGTCAGATCCCAGGGAGGGGACTGGGGTTGGCTGCGTGAACACAGCCTGAAGGGGGCTAGTGAGCCACAGCCAGGTGGGAGGGAGTCTGAGAAAAAGTCTGGAACTGCCTAAGAGGCAAGAGACCATTGTTTTGGGGTGTGCAAAGAGAGGGAATTTACAGCACCGCCTAAACGAGCTCCAGAGACGGGTGTGAGCTGCGGCTATCAGCACAGACATCAGAGATGGGCATGAAATACTAAGGCTGCTGCTGCAGCCACCAAGAAGCCTGTGTGCAAGCACAGGTCACTCTCCACACCTCCTCTCCCGGGAGCCTGTGTAGCCTGCCACTGCCAGGGTCCCGTGATCCAGGGACAACTTCCCCGGGAGAACACATGGCGCGCCTCAGGCTGGTGCAACGTCACGCCAGCCTCTGCCACCGCAGGCTCGCCCTGCACTCCGTACCCTTCCCTCCGCCCGGCCTGAGTGAGCCAGAGCCCCCTAATCAGCCACTCCTTTAACCCAGTCTTGTCTGAGCGAAGACCAGATGCCCTCAGGCGACCTACAGGCAGAGGCGGGGCCAAATCCAAAGCTGAACCCCAGGAGCTGTGTGAACAAAGAAGAGAAAGGGAAATCTCTCCCAGTAGCATCAGGAGCAGTGGATTAAATCTCCACAATCAACTTGATGTACCCTGCATCTGTGGAATACCTGAACAGACAACGAATCATCCCAAAATTGAGGTGGTAGACTTTGGGAGCAACTGTAGACTTGGGGTTTGCTGTCTGTGACTGACTGGTTTCTGGTTTTATGTTTATCTTAGTTTAGTATTTAGAGTTTATTATCCTTGGTAGATTTGTTTATTGACTTGGTTGCTCTCTTCCTTTTTTCTTTCATATAGAGATATATACATTTTTTTCCTTTTTCTCTTAATGTGAGTGTGTATGTGTATGCTTCTTTGTGTGATTTTGTCTGTAGAGCTCTGCTTTTACCATTTGTGCTAGAGTTCTGTGTGTCTTTTTTTTTAATATAGTTTTTAGTGCTTGTTATCATTGGTGGATTTGTTTTTCAGTTTGGTTGCTCTCTTCATTCTTTCTTTCTTTTTTATTACTTTTTAATTTTTAATAATTTAAAAATTTTTTTAAATAACTTTATTTATTTCCTTCCTTCCTTCCTTCCTTCCTTCCTTCCTTCTTTCTTCCTTCCTCTCTCTCTCTCTCTCTCTCCCTCCCTCCCCCTCCCCCCCCCCTCTTTCTCTCTTTCTTTTTCTTTCTCCCGCCTCTGAGGTTGGAGAGCCGAGTTCAGGACATTAATCCACCAGAGATCTCCCAGCTCCACAAAATATCAAACAGCGAAAGCTCTCCCAGAGATCTCCATCTCAACGCTAAGACCCAGCTCCACTCAATGACCAGCAAGCTACAGTGCTGGACACCCTATGCCAAACAACTAGCAAGACAGGAACACAACCCCATCCATTAGCAGAGAGGCTGCCTAAAATCATAATAAGGTCACAGGCACCCCCAAACACCCCACCAGATGCGGTCCTGCCCACTAGAAAGACAATATCAAGCCTCATCCACCAGAACAAAGGCAACAGTTCCCTCCACGAGGAAGCCTACACAACCCACTGAACTAACCATAGCCACTGGGGGCAGACACCAAAAACGAGAACTACGAACCTGCAGCCTGTGAAAAGGAGACCCCAAACACAGTAAGTTAAGCAAAATGAGAACAGAGAGAAACACAGCAGATGAAGGAGCAAGGTAAAAACACACCAGACAAAAAAATGAAGAGGGAAGAGGCAGTCTACCTGAAAAGGAATTCAGAGTAATGATAGTAAAGATGATCCAAAATCTTGGAAATAGAATGGAGAAAATACAAGAAACTTTTAACAAGGGCCTAGAAGAACTAAAGAGCAAACAAAAAATGATGAACAACACAAAACATGAAACTAAAAATTCTCTAGAAGGAATCAATAGCAGAATAACTGAGGCAGAAGAACGGATAAGTGACCTGGAAGATAAAAGAGTGGAAATAACTACTGCAGAGCAGAATAAAGAAAAAAGAATGAAAAGAATTGAGGAGAGTCTTAGAGAACTCTGGGACAACATTAAATGCACCAACATTCGAATTATAGGGGTGCCAAAAGAAGAAGAGAAAAAAAAAAGGGACTGAGAAAATATTTGAAGAGACTATAGTTGAAAACTTCCCTAATATGGGAGAGGAAATAGTCAATCAAGTCCACGAAGCACAGATAGTCCCATACAGGATAAATCCAAGGAGAATCATGCCAACCCAGAGATTAATAAAACTATCAAAAATTAAATACAAAGAAAAATATTAAAAACAGCAAGGGAAAAACAACAAATAACATACAAGGGAATCCCCATAAGGTTAACTGCTGATCTTTCAGCAGAAGCTCTGCAAGCCAGAAGGGAGTGGCAGGACATATTTAAAGTGATGAAAGGGAAAAACCTACAACCAAGATTACTCTACCCAGCAAGGATCTCATTCAGATTCGACAGAGAAATTAAAACGTTTACAGACAAGCCAAAGCTAAGAGAATGAAGCACCACCAAACCAGCTTTACAACAAATGCTAAAGGAACTTCTCTAGGCAGGAAACACAAGAGAAGGAAAAGACCTACAATAACAAACCCAAAACAATTAAGAAAATGGTAATAGGAACATACATATCGATAATTACCTTAAATGTAAATAGATTAAATGCTCCCACCAAAAGACACAGACTGGCTGAATGGATACAAAAACAAGACCCATATATATGCTGTCTACAAGAGAGCACTTCAGACCTAGGGACACATACAGACTGAAAGTGAGGGGATGGAAAAAGATATTCCATGCAAATGGAAATCAAAAGAAAGCTGGAGTAGCAATTCTCATATCAGACAAAATAGACTTTAAAATAAAGACTATTACAAGAGACAAAAAGGACACTACATAATGATCAAGGGATTAACCCAAGAAGAAGATATAACAATTGTAAATATTTATGCACCCAACATAGGAGCACCTCAATACATAAGGCAAATGCTAACAGCCATAAAAGGGGAAATCGACAGTAACACACTCATAGTAGGGGACTTTAACACCCCACGTTCACCAGTGGACAGATCATCCAAAATGAAAATAAATAAGGAAACACAAGCTTTAAATGATACATTAAACAAGATTGACATAATTGATATTTATCGGGCATTCCATCCCAAAACAACAGAATATACTTTCGTCTCAAGTGCTCATGGAACATTCTCCAGGATAGATCATACCTTGGGTCACAAAACAAGCCTTGGTAAGTTTAAGAAGATTGAAGTCATATCAAGTATCTTTTCTGACCATAATGCTTTGAGACTAGATATCAATTACAGGAAAAAATCTATAAAAAATATAAACACATAGAGGCTAAACAATATACTACTTAATAAACAAGAGATAACTGAAGAAATCAAAGAGGAAATCAAAAAAATACCTAGAAACAAATGACAGTGAAAACACGACGTCCCAAAACCTATCGGATGCAGCAAAAGCAGTTCTAAGAAGGAAGTTTATAGCAATACAATCTTACCTCAAGAAGCAAGAAATATCTCAAATAAATAAACTAACCTTACACTGAAAGCAATTAGAGAAAGAAGAACAAAAAACCCCCAAAGTGAGCAAAAGGAAAGAAATCATAAAAATCAGATCAGAAATAAATGAAAAAGAAATGAAGGAAACAATAGCAAAGATCAAAATAACTAAAAGCTAGTTCTTTGAGAAGATAAACAAAATTGATAAACCATCAGCCAGACTCATCAAGAATAAAAGGGAGAAACTCAAATCAACAGAATTAGAAATGAAAAAGGAGAAGTAACAACTTACACTGCAGAAATACAAAGGATCATGAGAGATTACTACAAGCAACTATATGTCAAGAAATGGACAATCTGGAAGAAATGGACAAATTCTTAGAAAAACACAACCTTCCAAGACTGAACCAGGAAGAAATAGAAAATATAAAAAGACCAATCACAAGCACTGAAATTGAGACTGTGATTAAACATCTTCCAATAAACAAAAGCCCAGGACCAGATGGCTTCACAGGCGAATTCTATCAAACATTTAGAGACGAGCTAACACCGATCCTTCTCAAACTCGAGGGAGGAACACTCCCAAACCCATTCTACAAGGTCACCATCACCCTGATACCAAAACCAGACAAAGATGTCCCAAAGAAAGAAAACTACAGGCCAATATCACTGATGAACACAGATGCAAAAATCCTCAACAAAATACTAGCAAACAGACTCCAACAGCACATAAAAAGGATCATACACCATGATCAAGTCGGGTTTATCCCAGGAATGCAAGGATTCCTTAATATATGCAAATCAATCAATGTGATAAACCATATTAACAAATTGAAGGAGAAAACCATATGATCACCTAAATAGATGCAGAAAAAGCTTTTGACAAAATTCAACACCCATTTATGATAAAAACCCTCCAGAAAGCAGGCATAGAGGGAATTTACCTCAACATAATAAAGGCCATATATGACGAACCCACAGCCAACATTGTTCTCAATGGTGAAAAACTGAAAGCATTTCCTCTAAGATCAGGAACAAGACAAGGTTGTCCACTCTCACCACTATCATTCAACATAGTTTTGGAAGTTTTAGCCACAGCAATCAGAGAAGAAAAAGAAATAAAAGGAATGCAAATCAGAAAAGAAGAAGTAAAGCTGTCACTGTTTGCAGATGACATGATACTATACATAGAGAATCCTAAAGATGCTACCAGAAAACTACAAGAGCTAATCAATGAATTTGGTAAAATAGCAGGATACAAAATTAATGCACAGAAATCTCTGGCATTCCTATATGCTAATGATGAAAAATCTGAAAGAGAAATTAAGGAAACACTCCCATTTACCATTGTAACAAAAAGAATATAATACCTAGGAATAAACCTACCTAAGGAGACAAAAGACCTGTATGTAGAAAACTATAAGACACTGATGAAAGCAATTAAAGATGATACAAACAGATGGAGAGATATATCATGTTCTTGGATTGGAAGAAGCAACATTGTGAAAATGACTATACCCTCCAAAGCAATCTACAGTTTCAATGCTATCCCTATGAAACTACCAATGGCACTGTTCACAGAATTAGAACAAAATATTTCACAATTTGTATGGAAACACAAAGGACCCCAAATAGCCAAAGCAATCTTGAGAAAGAAAAATGGAGCTGGAGGAATCAAGCTCCCTGACTTCAGACTATACTACATAGCTACAGTAATCAAGACAGTCTGGTACTGGCACAAAAACAGAAATATAGATCAATGGAACAGGATAGAAAGCCCAGAGATAAACCCATGCACATATGGTCACCTTATTTTTGATAAAGGAGGCAAGAATATACAACGGAGAAAAGAAAGCCTCTCCAATAAGTGGTGCTGGGAAAACCTGACAGCTACATGTAAAGGAATGAAATTAGAACACTCCCTAACACCATACACAAAAGTAAACTCAAAATGGATTAAAGACCTAAATGTAAGGCCAGAAACTATCAAACTCTTAGAGGAAAACATAGGCAGAACACTGTATGACATATACCACAGCAAGATCCTTTTCGACCCTCTTCCTAGAGAAATGGTAATAAAAATAAACATATGGGACCTAATGCAACTTAAAAGCATTTGCACAGCAAAGGAAACCATAAACCAGATGAAAAGACAACCCTCAGAATGGGAGAAAATATTTGCAAACAAAGCAACTGACAAAGGATTCATCTCCAAAATTTACAAGCAGCTCATGCAGCTCAATATCAAGAAAACAAACAACCCAATCCAAAGATGGGCAGAAGACCTAAATGGACATTTCTCCAAAGAAGATATACAGATTGCCAACAAACACATGAAAGGATTCTCAACATCATTAATCATTAGAGAAATACAAATCAAATCTACAGTGAGGTATCACTTCATACTAGTCAGAATGGCCATCATCAAAAAAATCTACAAACTATAAATGCTGGAGAAGGTGTGGAGAAAAGGGAACCCTCTTGCACTGTTGGTGGGAATGTAAATTGGTACAGCCACTATGGAGAACAGTATGGAGGTTCCTTAAAAATCTAAAAATTGAACTACCATATGACCTAGGAATCCCACTACTGGGCATATACCCTGAGAAAACCATAATTCAAAAGGAGTCATGGACCACAATGTTCATTGTAGCACTATTTACAATAGCCAGGACATGGAAGCAACCTAAGTGTCCATCGACAGATGAATGGGTAAAGAAGATGTGGCACATATATACAATGGGATATTACTCAGCCATAAAAAGGAATTAAATTGAGTTATTTGTAGTGAGGTGGATGGACACAGAAACTGTCATACAGAGTGAAGTATGTCAGAAAGAGAAAAGTAAATAACGTATGCTAACATATATATATGGAATGTAAAGAAAAAAACGGTTATGAAAAACATAGGGGCAAGACAGGAATAAAGATGCAGATGTAGAGAATGGACTTGAGGACACGGGGAGGGGGAAGGGTAAGCTGGGTCAAAGTGAGAGAGTGGCATGGAGTTATATATACTACCAAATGTAAAACAGATAGCTAGTGGGAAGCAGCCGCATGGCACAGGGAGATCAGCTCGGTGCTTTGTGACCACCTAGAGGGGTGGGATAGAGAGGGTGGGAGGGAGGTGCAAGAGGGAGGAGATATGGGTATATATCTATATGTATAGCTGATTCACTTTGTTATAAAGCAGAAACTAACACACCATTGTAAAGCAGTTATACTCCAATTAAGATGTTAAAAAAAAAAGAAAGAACACTAGAAACTTCAAAAGACTTATGAAAAACAATCTCCAAAGAAATGCATTTCCTTGATTTCATAATGCCAAAAACAGCAGAGGGACTGAGGAATAGAAGTCATTATATCCACACTCACATTGCCTTATGCAAGGGGTGTAGGCCAAAGACAAGGATAAGCCATACAGTACTCGAGGGGTCCACATCCATTTTCCATCTATGTGCTTGGGAATAGGCCTTGGTCCTGAAGTCCACAAAAAGTGCAGAACCAATAACGGGAGGCTTATTTTAAAGTTATGGTTGGTACATTCAGCTGTACTAGGGAAAGACAATGGATATTGCCTACCCAGATTTCTCTATGCACAATATATGGAAAAGGAATTCTTATCACAATGGTTGAGCTAGTAGCTAAAAATGCTTGCAATCTAGCTCTCACATTATCATATAATGTTAGATCACTAACCTGATCAAGGAATGAGAAATTTAATTATAAACTCATAGTTTTAAGTATATATAGGTGGATGGATAGCTGCATGGATGGATGGATAGACAGGTAGGTAGGTAGGTAGGGAGATAGATACATATTTAATAGATAAATATAGACATAAATAGATATATACATAGATATATGACTTAATAATATCTACTGAGAGAACCCAGAAGCAATAAGATTCTCGAGAACTGGGTTAACAGTAAGCATATTTAAGGTAGCAGCAATGAGCACACCTAGGGCTACATCTTGCTTCTTAAATACCATTGTTCACTAAAAGGAGCAAGGATTCCTTGGCTGAATGGCTGATTGCAAGGGAAGGTACAAGATGAGCTTGGAACATTCTGCTGTGCCATAAAGTAAGGGACTGCTTAGAGAATTGATAGGAACACGTCAAAAGGACATAGGCAACAACTTGAAGGTGCTTACACTAGCCAAACTGAGGGGCATTCTGGAAAATATATGGTTTATACTCCTCAAAATTGTCAACATTTTTGAGACCGTTGGAGGAGGTCATCAAGAGAATGTGATCGCCAGTTGACCTGAAAGCTGAACCCGGGCAACTGGAGGCCCCTCACCCCCTCCCCTGTCCTAGGAATATGTATGTTTCACCCACTGTTTCCACAGTGGGAGCCATTTTCAAGGATGTAAGCTTAAAAGAGCAATGTGCTGTTGAGACCATCTGGACAGTATACATGACTGAACCCTGTTAAGGACTCTATTTAGACTTTTAAGATTCTGGTGGGCAGGTGTGGCGTTCTAGTCATCTTGCAGTGCCTAAGACAAGCCTTGTGGACAAGTGCCCTTGCTGCTTAAACCTGCCACCTACCAATCTGGAGTGGTTGCCTCTTTCTTCTATCTCTCTTTGCCCTCCATGTATGGGGGCCAGTTTCAGATTTTACCCAGGAACCTCCCAAGTTTTCGAACCAACAGAGATAGAGCAATTATATTGTAATCCTGGATTGGATTCTACACCAGATTTGATCTTCTGTAATGGACACTAAGAGTTAATTGGCATAATTTGTTTAAAGTTTTTTTCATATTAATGTTAGTATCTTGACTGTGATAAATGTACTACAGTTATGTAAAAGAATATTTTTATTTTTGGGAAAACACACTGTATGTATTTAAAAGCATTATAACTGCAACTGACTCTCAAATGTCTCAAAGTTTGAGAAAAAATACAATTGACCCTTGAACAACGTGGGTTTGAATTGTGAGGGTCTACTTACATGTGGATATTTTTCAATAGTAAATACTGTAATACTAAATTGTCTGTGGTTGGTTGAATCTGGGGATATGTAGAAACTATAAATTATCTGCAGATTAACCCCCACATTGTTCAAGGGTCAACTGTATGTAGATATATAGATACACACATATATAGATACAGGCTTACAGATAAACAGAGAATAACAAAACCAATGTGGTAAAAATGTAACATTTGGGAGAGCTTTACACTATTTTTGCTCTAAGCCTGAAATTATACAACAAAAAGAAAAGGAAAGAAAAGAAAATGCAAAGGTCAAAATTTTCTTTCATGCCCTCATTTTACTTGAGTGCCATTTTTTTTTTTTTTTTTTGCGGTACGCGGGCCTCTCACCGCTGTGGCCTCTCCCGCTGCGGAGCACAGGCTCCGGACGCACAGGCCCAGCGGCCACAGCCCACGGACCCAGCTGCTCCGCGGCATGCGGGATCCTCCCAGATCGGGGCACGAACCCCCGTCCCCTGCATCGGCAGGCAGACTCCCAACCACTGCGCCACCAGGGAAGCCCTCCTTGTATTCTTTACTTCTTTAACCAATTTCTTACTGGATGCCTTCATTCTAATTTCCCATAGGCAACTCATTCAGAAAATGTTCAAAGCTGTATGTTATTTTTCTCTTGAAACCCAACTGCTGCTTCTGCATTTCTATACTTACTAATTGCATCAGTCACCCCAACCAAAAACATGGTAGCATCCTAAATCATATTCGCCAAGTTATATACTGAAAACACACTAATCTCTCTTGTCTCCATTCAAACTGACATTCATTCATTCAACAAATATTTATTTTCTATGTATTCAGCACTGGGATTAGAGCAGTGAACAAGATGTATGTAGCTCAGTTTTGGTTAAGTTTGTTTTCTAATGGGAAAAGCAGACAATTAAATGTAAGTCCTCTTTACCACTTAAAGAAAGTTGTATTACCAAGTATTACTAAGTAGCATACAGATTCAGTATAGAAAATCTGAAAAAAGAGAAATTAAATCACCGCTATCCCACTGCCATCATATATTGGGACATTTACTGCCACTAGTGTGATCACTTTAAAAAGCATCTGTGATCATGACTTACCACTCCTCTGCTTAACATTCCTCAGTAGCCCTCCAGTGGCCATCGGACAGCCTCCCAACACCTTGATAAGGCTTCATACCCTGGCCTTTGCTTACCCAAAGGTTCCTTTCGCTTCTTTGTCCTACTCTCACTCCCCCAGTCTTCCTCAATTTTTTTCTAGAGCCATCTTGAATAACTTGACTTTGCCACAGTGCTATAGTATACTCCTTCCTACTCTGCTGGGACACCACTGGACCTGTGCATACTTCTACAATGCAAATATCACCCAATTGCTGATTTTTATTTATCTCTTTCTTTATCGAGCTCCTGAAGTTAGAAAGGACTTATTGATCATTAATTTACCAGTACTTACCATACTTGATGTATATATAGTAGATGTCCACAAATATTTACTGAAATAATTAAATCAAAGCACGGTCGTATGTATTAGCCCTTAAAGTATAGAATAAACAAACAAAATGTATTTTGAATTTTTAGAATTTAGTCACTGCAAGTTGTTATTAGCAATAATTACATTGCTTTGAGGGACAAATGTAATTACTGATGTCCAATGTCATCATAATTTAAACATAGTTATTGAACATCTGAAAAAACACTTCCCCCATAAATACAGCATCCCGAATAGAACACTGCCTTCTCCAAAAATGTACTTTTATTCAGCTTTGTAATTCTTACTAATTTGACATTCTATTTATTTTTTCAGAAAAACCAAACTCAGTAAATGCATAAATCAATATATTAATTAACTGTGTTTTTAAACTCTCTGCTTTGACCAATGTACTTGAAGTTTGACCCTAGGCCAAGACAATTTTGAAGGTGAGGTAGGTTTCTGGTGTTCTTTGGGAATAAGTATTTACTTTTTGAAACTAAGAGTTAAAATACAGCACCTTAACACTTTTTAATTTTTCTTTATATAGTAGAATATAAAAACCCCACTGATGGAATCACTTCTAAGGAGGAAGGAGGAATACAGACCATAATACCTTTGTTATGTTTTGAAATGAAAACAAGATGTTGATGGTCTGCTCATGCCTTTCCTTCCTGTAAGTACTTGGGAATAAAAAAACAAACTTTTTTTTGCCTTTCTCATTTGATAGGTGCATATTAAAATTACTGTTATTCGTTGCACCCTTTCCCGAATAAATCGCCCTTTTAAAAATATTGTTATTTACAAAATTTAAACATTTTATTCACCTGTAGAGGTGTCTGTAAATGGAATCCAGTGTGACAGTTTCTGTAGTTGGTAAATTTTGAAAAATTAAGTGTTTTTGCTGAATGTACAAAGAAAAGAATTTACAGTAAGAGCAAAAACTTATAAAAGTCAAAACAGAAAGGCAAAGAGAATTGGTTAGAGGTCTTTCTGTCAGTAGGGAAAGGTAAGGAGTATCTGAAATAATATAAGCAAAGGCTTTAGTTTTTATTATTCTGGGTTGTTTATCCTCTTTTATAATTATAGTTCAAGCACAGAAATAGCAAAAAATTATTCAACTATGAAATTTTGGTAGTAAATCATATGGACAACATTTAATTTTATAGCTTATGGGAATTTATGTTAAATGCTTAAGACAGAATATGGCAAAGACTTGGAACTTTTAGTTGAAGTTAGACAATTTGCTTAAAACCGTACAGCAAAATGAATTAAGTAAACTAAACTAAGTTTTATTGTTTAAATATTCTTTTAGCCATTCCAAACTACTTATATTTTCTAGACTCTGTCAACCTCTCATAATCTAGTAAAGGAGAGCAATTTACAAACACCATAATGTGATAAGAGACTGGAAAGAATGGCATAGATTAGTCTGTATGTGTGTGCACTTGCACACTCACATTCCCAAAAGTGCATCTGGGATGGTTTTACAGAGAAGGCAACATTTTATGCGCATGTTAAAGAGCGCATAGCAGTTTGTGAGACAGAGCTTGGCAAGGAGAGGAAGTGTGTTTCACACATGCAAAGATGCTGAGGTATGAATGAGCATGGTATAGTTAGCAACTGGTGAGAAATTTGATATGTATCACTGACCACATTTTATGTTATCTATTACTCTAAAAAGCATGTTTTCCCAATATTATTTCACCATCTGATCCCTTCCTCAAATGCAGTATTTGGAAACCCCATTTGTAAACAAATTATCTCAGATTATCTCAGAAACAGATGCTTTGTTTGATTAGAGTCTACAGATAACTCCCTCCCACCCTCAACCCCCTCAGGTGATCTCTGATGAGATGCAGAGAAATCCCTAGAGATCATCACCCCAGCACAGTTTGAAGTTCATTGCCCTAGGTTGTCTGGACCAATACTATTTGTGTGCAGATTTCTCCCTAGTTTACATGTTTGTCACCTGTAGCTTACACGTTTGTCAAATTCTGAGCTGAGATATCAAACAATTTTTTTCTAATTGCCTGTACATCACTGCAGAGTTTTGCTACGACAGCTATTTGCACCTTAACTAGCTGTGTCAGGCAGAATGGGTGAAGTTATACTGTTATAACAAACAAACCCCAAGTCTCAGTGACTTAAGACAACAAAATTTAGTTTTCACTCATGCTATATGACACAGGGAACTAAAGACTCTGCTCATGGGCTTCCCTGGTGGAGCAGTGGTTGAGAGTCCGCCTGCCGATGCAGGGGACACGGGTTCGTGCCCCGGTCTGGGAAGATCCCACATGCCGCGGAGCGGCTGGGCTCGTGAGCCATGGCCGCTGAGCCTGTGCGTCCGGAGCGTGTGCTCCGCAACGGGAGAGGCCACAACAGTGAGAGGCCCGCGTACCGCAAAAAAAAAAAAAAAAAAAAGACTCTGCTCATTGTAAACACTCAGGAACCTAGACTGATTAAAGCACCTTCTCAACAACTTCTTCCATGATAGTCTTGACAGAGAGAAGAGAATTTGCTTCTTAAATCTGCCACAGAAGAGGCATATTTCATTTCCATTTCATATTTTATTGGCCAGATGAATCCATGAATCTATGCCACACTTAATCAGTGTCAGGGAAATGTAATCCTAACATGTACCTGAAAGTATAGAAATGCTTAGCAAACTGCACTAATGACTTCTACACTACCCATGCCTATTCTTCCTACTGATGAACTTCCTCCTTAATTACAAGCATATTTAATTTATACCTTTATTTGGTATCTGTGTGATTAAAAAGAAGCTCATGGTTCTCTCTCTGAAAGAAGAGCTGCAGAATTTGATAGATGGCTTAAATAAGCAACTTTGCCTTGGCTATGACTTAAAAGCAGTAAGAGTGACCTATGGCAAATGATGGCTGGACAACAGAAAAAGAATGCGGTATAAGCAGAGGGAACATAATATAAGGAACAGAAACTAGAAGGGGAGACAGTCAGTGTAACAGTAGTGTGCATTTTTGTCAGTGATGTACTTTCTAGTCTATCCTATTTAACACCAGGTTATTGAATGCTATATACATTTGGGTTCATGTATTTTAACTATATTTCCCTAACAATGCCTGAAGCTCATCCTTTCAATATTTATTTGAAAATAAAATTGTTAAAAGTTCTGCTGAGAGAATCCTTATTGTATGTGTGCATATGTCTGTCTGTGTGTATACACATGTATATAGTTAAGTAGTAAAGTTAGTCATAAATAAGTGCAGAAAATCATACAATATATATCTGGTGTAAAGCCTGAACTAATTCATTTTTTGGGGGGTTTTGTTTTCTATTTCTTAATGGGATGTTGGTGCTGCCTTAGCCAGAAGGTATTATAGAGCCTTTATCTAGATTGACGTCTCAATCTTCTATTGAGGTCTGTATCTCTCACCTGTTGTAACTTCTATGCTCCACATTTTATCATGCTGTGCTAGTTGCTTTAGGCTATCAGAAATGTTAATTGTGGTAATTTGTCAGTGTCCTTCTGCTTGCAGTTGCTTTCATTTCAGTCCTTAAATCTCTCTTCCTGAATACAGAATTAATCGACTGTACTACTAGGTCAGTCACTGTTACTACTTCTCTTCCTAATTGCTGTTGTGCTCATCTGTATGATATTGGAACTGCCACTGCCACTGTAAACCAAGCACCTCTCCTCTGTTACATCTCTCAATTACTCCTGCCTTTTTACTGCTGCCTTCTTTCTGCTGCAGTAAGGGTATTTTATAGGACTCTTACTTTGGGTTGAAAAGCAGTTTTTTTCCCAAAAGATATTTCCCTTCCCCTTTAAACAGTAAACTTAATAAACACAGAGCACCTATATTGGCAGATACTGTGCTAAATGCTAGGGATTCAGAAATGGATTGAAAACAGTCCTTGTATATATGCTCCCAAGTACCTCTTAGGGGGTCCCAAACCAAAGTATTTAAAGCAGTCAAAGAAATCCCTTAAAAAAGGAGTGGGTTGGGGACTTCCCTGGTGGTCCAGTGGGTACGACTCCGAGCTCCCAATGCAGGGCCGGGTTTGATCCCTGGTCAGGGAGCTAGATCACGCATGCATGCCGCAAATGAGAGTTCACATGCTGTAACTAAGAGTCTGCATGCCGCAACTGAGTCTGCATGCCGCAACTAAAAAGTCCACAGGCCGCAATGAAGATCCTGCGTGCCACAGCTAAGACCCAGCGCAGCCAAAATAAATAAATAATTAAAAAAAAAAAAAAAGAAGTGGGTTGGATGTAAGACAATAATGAGTAACCAGGACTATGGCGAACAAGATTGTTCATAAAGATTGAAGGAAAATAATCAGAGATCTTTCAATTTATGTGTGAGTGAAAATCTTGAATTTGGAATTTTGTGTTGGCAATAGGTCTAAAAATTTTTAAACAGTGTATGCATCCAATAAAACATATCTGTGGATTGGATAAAACCTTAAGACCACCAAAGTTGACTTTTGATGTAAGCCATTTACAATGTGATGGTTTCTTTACTCTTCGGCACTTCCTAAAAATGTTTGCTTATGTGTGATTTACACATTGATCACATAATTCAGATAGCTCTGGGCCTAACTGATAGAAAAGGAGTTAAGAAAATCATTCATTCAAAACCTAAGAAGCAAAAATATGGCTTGGGATCTCAAAGATTGGTAACTTCAACTGAAACTAAGTGTTTACCAGGAGCCCACTGAGGCATCACCCTCTTCTCAGGACCAGGAATTTAGAGAGAGAAGCCAGGCAGCATGGCAATGAAGCAGGAAAGACAGGAGTAATCAAATATACTTAATTTAATTACTCAATTCCTTCCACTAAGCGAACTTCTTGAGTGTGCTCTGCCTTAACAGCACTAGGTTAGGCCCAGGTTTACAAATATTTGCAGATGAAAATCCCTGTATGTCAGCATATTAGGAATGGAGATTCTTCAGCAAGAAGACTTGTTGAGGGAGTGATCTCAGGAGAAAAATTTTAAGGAGAGAGGAAAGCAGAATATGTCAGATGAAGAACCTAGGCAAAGACATGGTTTCATGAGAAGTTTAGCCTCAGCTTGATCCCACGAGGAGTATGAATCTCAACACAGGGGTTTGCCAGTCTACAGACAGGGTAGCGGGGGTAGGCTATTACATCCTAATATCAGTAAGTCATTTGTTAGAGCTGCTGGAAGGGGGGCTATAACCTCCTAGTGTCTTCAGGTGTGATGGCTCCAGTTAGCCAAGAGCAGTCTTCCAGTGAAGAGTAATGAAAGTTAATACCAACACCACAGCTGTGTGCCTGGCTTGGTAGAGGCAATCTGGACAACAATAGAATATGTTGCACCCTGTGTTCAAAGAGATTAGAAATTAGTAGGGGAGACAGCCAAGTATACAAAAAGGCATGAGGAACGCTATAACCGAGATGGTTTTTAAATGCCATAGGAACAGAGGGGAGTAAGGAGTAGGTAAGGGGAGACTGGCAGACTTCATAAAGGACCTAGTAATGAAGCTGATCAGTGAATATGTGTATGAATATTTCAGGTGGAGGAAGTCATTCAGAACAGAAGCAATAACTTGTATAGAGGCCTAAAGGAGTGAGAGAATATTCAGGTCTACCAGGCATTGAAACGAAAATTGTTTCCTGAGGAGCTAAAACTGGAAAAGTTACCATAACTCAAGAGTCTTTATTATTATGCCTAGATATTTGGACTCTTTCTTCAAAGTGGTGTGCAAGCATTAAGCGTTTTAGCCAAAGAAGAGGACTTATACAAATAAAAGAGAGAAATAAATATACTATGTATGTGCCTACACCAGAAGAGATCCAGAACAGAAGCAAAACGCAAGGCTGTAACTCCATGTTTGCAGTGTGGAACGCATCCTTAATCCTCTGGGTGACTGCAGAAGAAGTTGCAGGAGTGAACACAGATAATTATTTTTATTATAGAACCAGTGGGAGGCAGCATCATTTAGTGGAAATTGCATTAATTAGTATATAAGAGAAATATCCCTCTATTTTATCCCCTTCAAATTCTGAAATAATCACGCTTTTTTGGAAAAAAATTCTCCTTAATCTGAAAAATAGATGAAACAGGGCACTTATAATACACAAGGCATATACAGTGATTCCTTTTTCAGCTCATGAAAAAAAAAGATTATTGATCACAAGCATCTTGAAAATATCTTCATGGTATTTGGCTAACTGCCATTCATGCCAGTCAGTTGAAAATAATGGTCTCTAGCAGCACAGTAGCTATACCAAGCTTTCTGTAAGAAGGACAACTTTAAGGAAGGAAATGTTGGTGAAAGCTTATTATGAAATTTAGGGATTGCCAGGGCAAACAATATGTGATTTGATAATTATCAGTATTATTATTAAATTTTAATACATTCCATATTCAGGACAAAGATTTTAATGGTGACTGGTGAATAAAAGAAGGCTTGAGAAAACAACACTGAGGGAAATAATTAAAATTAAAAGCCTGTTAACTTATCTTAAAGGGGATATATATATATCTATATATATCTATATATATATATCTATATATCACAGTTCAGACAGCTTCTTAGCACTGATTTATAGATTAATGGTTGTAATGGTTACTGTGGTGAGCCATTCAGATTTCCCCTTCAAAACACAGGCATTCATTTCCCCAGGGGCTGGAAGTGTCATAGAGACATTCAAGTCCCTCTCCAAGACCTACCCTCTGCCAAAAAAGCTGCCTCACCCAAGGTCATGACTGTATTAATTTATTATTTATCAGCTCCAGATTCACCCTTCAATACCTACTCTGCAATAACGGACAGAATTCTTTAAGCATTTCTCCTGTGTGGTGAACACGATGTTAAGCTTTCTCACTAGAGGTCGCTGTCGTGACATTGCAGGAGAAAGGAATTTCTGCTGATTCCTGCGGCTGTGTCACTAGTCAGAGGTGTGAGTTTGAGGACCTCGGGTGGTATTCTGCCCCAGCCAGATGTGAAGAACAGGCAGTCCCTTGGCGACTTTACAGCTCTGGCTTTGCCTGTTGATCACCTCTCCCAGCCCTCCCAACACTAATATCGTATGGTCCCAGCCTTTCTTTAGCACTGATGCCCACACTCTTTTCTGCACACCCATTCACCCACCCACTTTATGTTGCTTGTTCGCTTGACCAGTGACTATGGACTCAGCTCTGCCTACAGAAACCAGCAAAATTTTTGGCATCCAGCGAGCTGCAACTCCATCTTCTCCAATGAAATCTGCATGCTTGCCCTGGGGAAGGAGGTCCCCTTCCAAGTTGGTTATCTCCTTGGGTACTGTCTCCTCAGCCACAGGACACCATATAGAGTTCTCTTACATCTTACAATTATTCTTTTATCATAGCTTAATAGTTATTTATATTAAATTCCCCTGTTTTAATTATAGTTTCTCTGGGTCCCAGTACTTCCTTCTATAAAACAGGCACTAAAAACCCACAAAGATCACATGTTGTTTCTGAGGATCAATTGATATGATGTATGTACAGCATTTTGTTAAGTGCAATGTGCAATATAAATGCAAGCTATTTTATTTTTATATTAATAAATAATGGTAAATGACTGACTTTGCAAACTTCATATCTGATTATTGACACAAATGTTTGGTTATTATGCCACCACCATTCCTGATTCTGAAAAATGGTCTAGTTGTTTGTGGCTTATTTTCCAATTGTCATTCTCACTCATGCAGAAAAGTTGAAAATGCAGGCTGTGATATGATGAAACATCCCCTTCTCTATCATAAAATTTTACTTAGAGGAAGAATTCTGACTGAAGTGCCATAAGAACATGATAAACAGTTGAAGACTAGAAGTGCAAAATCACCCAAGCAAGTTTACAAAGCTTAGAAATCCCAGGCAGTTGATATTTATCACACAGCTGAATGCTAATGCATCCAGGAAAATAACATCAGCTCCAGATGCAACCATTAGGTATGTGCTTTGGGACAGGTCATCTGTGCTTTTCATCTGCCAAATGCATCCTTTAAAGGGAGTGCATGATGAACTTTGGTGAGAAAAGGAATATGGAGAATTTAAACACCTATTAATTTTGTCTTACCTCTGGAAATACTCCGACCTAAATAACACATAAATATATTAATTTAATGTTATTTTTCACTTGGTAAATGGCTTTGAAATATTATCAAGTATTCAAATTAGTAGTATAGAAAAAAACTGAGTCAAGAAATTGAAATGTAAATCCTTCTGTATGAATTGTGCAAGTGATTTTGAAATATTTTTAAGTATCCAATTCAAAGGTGTAAAAAAGAATAAAAGCAGTCAAAAAAGTCAAACATAACTTTTTCTGTACCAAAGCTACTTCCCTCAACTTGAATGGTCAAAATATTATAGGTATTTTTGGTTAGATCATCTTGTTATCAAACAATTTTTAATGTCCTTCATGGTATCTCAAAGACAGTAAAAATGTGAAAATTGAATGTTTACCTTTGGTAATATCGTAATTATTAAAAATGCCTTTAAAAGTGAACTTAGACTAAGTAATAGTGACATTTTCATGTTCTAGGAGGGTGTTTTGCCAATTGAAAGGAATATAATGGTGTGCATTACTACCACATGTGTCTGAATCTGAATTAAAATTGCTATTGCTATTAAATTTGTTGTCCCAAGTTTAATTCTGCAGGAGCAGTTGCTGCCACAGAGTTTGGAGACAAGATGTTTATTAGAGGATGGCTGATGACAAGGGCTGGCCAACATAACTGGCTGGGTAGGTCACTGTCTACTTTGCTGTTTAGTGCCTCTACCACGGTGGATGATTACTTTTGAGTGTTACAGTGATACAAAGACCTTCTATTTACACTTCATGCCCATTCTTGTAGGTACCTCCACATGCCTCTACCTTAGAACTTCTTTTTCCTAACCTTCCACTCTTTTTCCTTCCAGGCCCCTGACAAGCTGGCCAGACTATTTGCTACTGTCCATGAGTCTGTATAAACTTTGAACTTGGGATACTCCTCTTTTTACACAAAAGGTATGACTAGGTGAACTGCCTTAAGCTCTGTTCACTGGGAAGATTTTCTTTACCACTGTCTCTCAAGGTCATTACTGTGTGAGGTGGTAATTCAACTACCACCCACTTTTCAACTTGTGCCCACATGCTAAGCCAAACAATGTGTAAACCATTCTTGGGCTTTTTTCTTCTCCTTCAGATGATGATATAGCCTTCTCCCATGTAGCCATAGGAGTGAGCTGAGAGTGATGCTGACAGTGATGGGGGGCTGGGTTACCTGTCATGCAGCTTATTTCTG
The DNA here is from genome assembly GCF_964165515.1 of Mesoplodon bidens. Lineage (NCBI taxonomy): Eukaryota > Metazoa > Chordata > Mammalia > Artiodactyla > Ziphiidae > Mesoplodon > Mesoplodon bidens. The sequence goes on along the minus strand of NC_138163.1, from coordinate 116,855,580 downwards.
GCCACTACTCCTTTTCATGCTCGATACTGGATGTACCATTACCATCTTACATTGGATTTTTGCTGGATTTATCCAACCTTATGATTTGGTGACTCTCACAGGTTCTAACTCATGATGAACAGCTCTGGCCATATGGTGACTTGGTGTCCTATGGGCAATCATTCCATCTGCACCAGAAGTTGTTTTTCCAAAGGAATATAATTATTTGTTGCTGATGGCAATGCTATGTTTCAGAACTGCCAGGATCTTGTATTGTGATTCTGTTACTAGAGCTTGCCACAATTTCCACACAACATTTTTTCCCATTGTTGATATTTCCAACGTGATAGCGTCTGCCAAATCTTATGGCCTAAGCAGAAAGGCTGCTTGCACTGCGGTACTGAACTGCTGCAGAGCCCTCTTATTCTCTGTTTCCTGTTCAAAGCTGGCAGCCTTTCATGCTACACAATATTTGGGTGGGAGCAGTATTCCTAAGTGTGGAATATGCTGCTTTTAGAACCTGAAGAGACCTGCTTGCCTTTTACATTGGAGGGAATGTCTCAGCATGCCCTGACTAGAGGACTTCTAAAATTTTAAGGCTGTCATTGGCTCTGCATCTTTGCAGGGTTTATCTCCTATTTCTTGTGAACCTGTGTGTTTTTCCAAGGCCTCTATATTCTAGCCATCTCTTCTTTATGCTACCAAAGATGTTCGTGGACTTTCACACTTGGCTTTCAATTATCTGCTATTCCCCCTCAGCTGCTTGTTATCATTTTGTACTGGGACAGTGGCACTTAGCTATAGCCATCCAATCCCATTATCTTTTTTTTTTTTTGTCCATGAGAGAAACCCCTGCATTCCCAGATCGGAGTGGGTTTAATCTTTTAACAACTTTATTGAGATATAATTCACATACTATATCATTCATCCATTTATAAAGTCTACATTCAATATTGTTTAGTATATTCACAGTGTTGTACAACCATCACCATGATTTAACTTAATAATATTTTTGTACCCCTGAAAGAAAACGACTCCCATTAGCAATCATCCCACCACCCTACCTGCTGCTCCCAGCCCTAACAACCATTAACTAACTTTGTATCTCTATAAATTTGCCTATTCTAGACATTTGATATAAATTAAATAATACAATATGTGGTTTTAAGTGACTGGCCTCTTTCATTTAGTATAATATTTTTTCAAGGTTCATTCATGTGGTACCATGTATCAGTACTTCATTTCTTTTTTTTTTTTTTTTTTTTTTTTTTAAAGCATTCTCTTTTATTGTTTTGTTTTGTTTTTGCGGTACACGGGCCTCTCACCGTTGTGGCCTCTCCCGTTGCGGAGCACAGGCTCCGGACGCGCAGGCTCAGCGGCCATGGCTCACGGGGCCCAGCCGCTCCGCGGCACGTGGGATCTTCCCGGATCGGGGCACGAACCCGTGTCCCCTGCATCGGCAGGCGGACTCTCAACCACTGCGCCACCAGGGAAGCCCACTTCATTTCTTTTTATTCTTGAATAATATTTAATTGTATGAACACATCACATTTTATTTATTCATTCATCAGTTGATGGACATTTAGGTTGGTTCCACTTTTGGCTGTATCAGTAATGATGCTATGAACATTTCTGTACAAGTTTTTGTGTAGACATATTGTTTCCTTTCCTTAGGAATATACCTAGGAATGGGATTTCAAGGTCATATATCAATAGTAACTCTATGATTAAATTTTTGAGGAACTGATTTCTAATGAGACTGGGCCATTTTTCATTCCATCAGCAAAATATGAGCGTTCCAGTTTCTCCACATCCCTATCAATACTTATTATCGTCTGTATTTTTCATTATAGCCATCCTAACTGGATATGAAGTGGTATCTCATTGTGGGTTGAGTTTTATTTCCCTAATGAATAATGATGTTGAGCACATTTTTTGTGCTTCTTTATCCTTTTATCTAATATTTTCTTCATAATTATCACATACCAGGTACATTGCACCTTCTAGGGCATTCCCTTCCATTGGTACACACTACTAACTCACCAGCAGTGAAGGTTTTAACAATTTAATAGCCACCTTGTGACAAGAGCTCTCCATGCTGTACTTGCCACCAGGAGTCTTCATAGAAGTTTGGCAAAACACCATCTTATTGCCTGCTTTCTCAAATCAGTCCTGGTGCCAACTCTTGCTGATTGAATTTTCCAGAAGCAGATGTGAGAAAGAGTTTGTGGTATAAGCTATTTTATTAGGAATCAACATTTGTAAAGGGAGATAGAGGAAGGAGGATTGTCAGAGGATGAAGTCAAAGTGAAATGCAGGCCCGACAGACCTGGCTAACCTGGTGGAGAGTTCTGGAACAACACTTGCTCATCATAGTGTCCTGTTTGAGGCCAAAATGGTCAGGTCTTTATATCCTTGTCTGACCCAGCCACCAGATGTGTGCTGCCCTCAGAATGGTGTACCTCAAATAAGGCCAATCTCTGCAGATAAGGTAAAACCAGAAGGAGCGGACAGCTGGAGGCTGTCTGCTGACTTCCCTCCCAAAAGCTGGGCAACAGATCTTTTCCTTCCATAGTGATCTGGGTATCACATCACCATGTCTACCACATATGTTGTACTTGGATACAACTTAGAGGCCTTTCTAATAATTGTTATATACTATTAAGTAGCTTTTGCTCATGTTGAATAACCTTCAAACATCAAATAATTAAGGGATGAATATGAAGTGTTGATAGATATCATATGCAGGGGTTAATTTCCTCTTTTCAGTTATTTACTTATTTGCATATATTTATATTTTGCTGCCTATTTATCATCCTGTAGAAATAGAAGTACAAACTGGTTTTCTCCTGATGACACACATAAAATTGCATAGCCTGAGAGAGTTACTTGGTCTTGAATGAAAAAAATCAATCAGTCACTCTCTTTATATATATATGTATACACACACACACACACACACACACACACACTCCTCTGGTAGTTTTTATTGCTTAACATTCTTTCTTCTTAAATTTAGATATGCTCAAAATGATTTTCTCTCATTTGAAAACTCTTGTCTGCAAAAGGCACTTAATTTCATGCCAAAGAAGTTTATTACAAAATAAAAGGTAAAATTTTACCCAAAGTTCCACTAGCCTTAAGAAAGAACCATAGACACATTTCTCACATTTTTCTAGACTTTTCTATAATCTGACCTTTTGATATTAGAACATGACTCTTTCGATATTCAATTGTTATATTGCAAATGCACTGAACTTTCATGTTTTGGACATTCACTCTTGGGTGTAGAATTGACTGAAATAAAATGTAATACAATATGCACTTTGAAGAACCTAAATCAATTTAGGCCATTTTGTTACAGAGAAACAAATTTACTTATAAAAGGCAAATCGTATTGGAATTCCTACCTTAAGTGGCAGGTACACTACCCATTTATACTTAATACAAAGTAGTTTCAAATATGCTTATGTAGAGGTGAATAACAAGGAAAAATACTTTTAATACACATTTATATATTGCTTTCTAGGCAATGACTTTCTCGTACAATATGTATTTTATTTTTTTCTCAACAAGTAGACATTTCATTTGATATGCTCTAATGGCTTCTGTATTTTAATAGCTTGTATATTTATTTAACTAAAGAGGGTCCAGTATCTGTCTCTTATTCTAAGTATTTTACACTGGTCTATGTTTTCAACACTTTAACTTTGATGTGTCTGTATGTTGCCTGAAAACTGTGAATTCCAGTGAGTTGAAATGAAAGGCAAATGAAAGTGAATTTTTAGCATGAGAAAGAGTGGGTACGTTCTTATCCCAACTGAAATGCGCGCACACACACACACACACACAACATGGGCTTCTATGCTATATCAAGACACCTGGGAGTTTATTTGATTTTTCTTCTCCTGCATAGAATTTATCACAGTAAATAAGAGATAGACTAGAAATGGGTCAATGGGCCCATCTCAGCTACCAGAATGACAGGATTATTTTTCATCCTAAAAGGCCCGAACAAAATAGTTGCTAAAGAACAGAATGGTAAATTTCCTCTGTGGGAACACAGTTGTCCATACAACTCAACTGCTAGTAATTTGGTGACATACTTTCTTTAAAATCCTTTTCAGTCCTGGCAAAATCCTGAAGAGAGGAGACTCTTGTTAAGTGAAATCTTATGACTTCCTATTCTTTTTTCTGCCTCTGAGTTGAGACAAAATGTGGGCTACAACTTAAACTGAAATAATTACTCTCTTAAGAAAAATAAGTATAGGAATAAATTGGATCTGTATTATATGAGATATTGAGATACTGTCAAATTATCAGTCCTGCATTCTTTTCCCCTGTCATCATGTCTCTGCGTTTGTTTGTTCTAGCACTAGATGACAACCTTGGCAGCAGAAAATACTGATTTATATCTCTTCTATTAATAGGACATCTAGAGAACTCAGGAATATATATTTGGTTATGGGGAAAAAACCCTGCTTTTATTTACCAAAATATGTTTATTTTAATGAACAACCATCATATATGTGAGGCATATATATATGAAACCAGATATAACTTAGAAGGTGTTCTTTGAAACTAAGGCTTATGTCATAAGAAAGAGCATTAAACTCCCTAAAATAATTTAATAATCTTGCTCATTTTTTTCAGATATAGAAGATTTTCTTTCCATAAATCTCTTTTCTTTAAATCAAGCTTCAAAGCTTTTAGCTGATCTGGTTTACCTCTGTCCATAGCAAAATTTTTGAGAACCATAACTTGGCCTTAAAGCATGACATGAATCAAAGTCTTGCCTTTAAATAAATAATTTAAAATACTATATTATCTAAATAAGTCATTCTTTCTGAGCACTGGCACTACAAACTATTCTCTTTAGTCAGAACTATAACTTAAACTGAAACTCAGTTACAACAGTTAGAAGCTAGATTTTCTATTTTTTTGTCCTCATGACATTTTTATTCATTTAAGAGGCATGTGGAGCAAGGATCAGGTATAGGAACTAGTTGGCACTCAGTTCCTAATTCTTTTCCCTTCTCTCTCACATCTTACCAAGACTCTGGAACCTCAAATGTATGCACAGGGTAGTTAATTTTTTTTTTTCCAGAAACCAATTGAACTTGTATTGACATCAGCTACATGACTCTTCTTAGTAGCCTTATGGCAACGGATAAAGTGGCTTGACCCAAGATAACACTGATTAGACTTAGCAATGCTACTTTTAAATAAAACCAACCCTATTTTCCCCAAGGTGGCTTAGATTTCATAATGGTCACAAACTAATACTACAAATAAAACATTTAAAATTTTGATCCAAGCCTTTTCTATCCTCCCACACTTGAAAGGTACCTGATGAACACCAATTTCCCAATCCTAGCATCACTAGCTTACAAACCTTAGGGTTCAAAATTCCCTTCTCATTTACCTAATGTTCAATTTCCATCAGTTTCAATATACACTAGTGTAAATACAATGACTATTTTGCATAAAGTTAAGTATTCTACAAGTCACAGAGTCATGGGATTGAACCAGGAGCTCCCACCTTTTATGTGAACTTCAGTGGTACCATGGAGGCCAAGGCAATTTAATTTAGGTTAACCAGGATTTGTTTCAATTTGTAAGAGAAACATCTTGCAACAGGTTTATTCAATTCTCATAAAAAATGGTGGCATTCCTTTACTTTTCGCCTTTTGGAAGCAGCAGTTACATATATGGAATAGTAGATTAAGTCTAAAAATGTGGGCCTTGGTCAACTTTATTTTTCTGCATATGATCATGATAAAGGATCATGACATCCTTTACATTTCCAAGGAAAACCAATTTAAAGTTTGTCCTTGCCAAACTCCATAAAACAGCCATTTTAGAGTAAACCAGCAGAGCACTGCATCACCCAATAAAGCTGTAGGTTTCATCACATGCACCAACAAATCTACATGGCTAGTTTCTGCACTCCTCTTCTACAGAATTTTACACCTATTGTACCAAACAGCATTTTAAACACGGACATATCAACTCCCTAATAAAGCAAAAACAAAGGCATTTCTGTTATTAGAAACAAGATACACCATCACTTAAAGTCTTGAAACATTATTCCACTTTAATTTTCAGAATTTGACAATGCATTCAATCAAACAACCTGCAGACAGCTAGCTTTAACAGACAGATTAAAAAACACTTTTAAGCAGACATGGATGTCCTAAACTGTTTATTAGGTAAGAATTTTACAAACATTACTTATATTAGCGGCAGCGGTGGAGCTGGAGAGTATTGCGCCTTCTCCAGACTGAGCAGCGAGAACCGCGGATCCTGTGGTGGAACTTGTGGCCCTTGCCAAGGCTGCGGCTCTTCCTGCCTGCAGACGTAAGCCCCCGCATCTCCCTGTGCTTGTGGACTGGTTTGGTGATCCAGTGGGTGTAAGGGTTTCTTCTGATAGCTTTATGGAATGGATCGATGAGGATAACCTCAAAAAATTTGTACGTAGAATCTTCACCAACCGAGTAAGAATTCAGGACTCTCAGGGTCCCACAGTGGCGTCCACTTTGCTCCTTGGCAACAGACTGAAGGCTTCGAGCAAACTTGATCTGGCTGACACCATGGTGGACAGGCGTGCTGTAGGTGGCACCCTTAGGAACTGGGCGGTTGCGGCCACCGCGGTGCACATGAATCCGATATATGACATAACCTTGCTTAGCCTCGTAGCCCAGCCTGCACGCCTTGTCGGGCCGGGTGGGGTGGGGGGTGGTGCAGCACTGAGAGCTGGCAGTACTGCCAGCAGCGCACCCTGAGCAGAAAGCGCATCACGTCCGACTGCTTCTTCCTCCATAGCTCCTGGATGTACTTGTAAGCGCCCGTCTCGGCTCACCTGATGGCTGCCGCCAAACGGAAAGGAGGGACCCTTTCAGTAGCTAAATTTTAACCTCTGCTGTCATGAAGAGTTTGTAGCTTAGAAACCAGTTCAATTCATCATCCGTGTATTAAGCACCCATTATGAACAAGCCACCATGTTAGGGATTCAAAGATGAAGAGGACATTGCCTTATCCTAATGAAATTATATCTAATTGGACTTCTACATACTGCATAGTTAAAACCACTTCCTTACCACCACTAACCTCAATCACATGTTCTTCTTTTGTATTAAGAACTAGATATATCTGTATGGGCCCCTGTTCATTGCCTGCTCTCAGATCTCTTTGAAGCCCATTTCTATTGCCTGTAGCTTAGATCTTTCTCCCCTCTTTCTGAATGCCAGAGCTCAGCCACTTACACACACCATTTTGACCTAATAAACTGATGGATAACTTAATCCGAGTCTCAGCAGACAGGATGCCTCTTTATTATATAATTATATAACCCAGAGCAGGCAGGAATCTTAAATTTTCAGTATCTGTGGCCAATATTTTTTCTGTCTTTCATTGACTTTGTTATTGTTTGAGATCATTTGTCAGGATCCGTATACTTCCTTGTATGAGGGAGTGTCTAACTTCAGGAGGTTATATTCACAGAGACTTTAGAATCTGAAGGTTTGGGGAGACCTTCAAGATGGCGGAAGAGTAAGAGGGGGGATCATCTTCCTCCCCACAAATACATCAGAAATACATCTACATGTGGAACAACTCCTACAGAACACCAACTACTGAACGCTGGCAGAAGACCTCAGACCTCCCAAAAGGCAAAAACTCCCCACATACCTGGGTAGGGCAAAAGAAGAAAGAAAAAACAGAGACAAAGAATAGGGACGGGACCTGCACCAGTGGGAGGGAGCCGTGAAGGAGGAAAGGTTTCCACACACTAGAAGCCCCTTCGCGGGCGGAGACTGCAGGTGGCGGAGGGGGTAAGCTTCAGAGTCACGGAGGAGAGCGCAGCAACAGGGGTGCAGAGGGGAGAGCGGAGAGATTCCCGCACAGAGGATCGGTGCCGACTGGCACTCACCAGCCCGAGAGTCTTGTCTGCTCACCCGCCGGGGCGGGCAGGGCTGGGAGCTGAGGCTCGGGTTTCGGGTTTCGGTCGGAGCGCAGGGAGAGGACTGGGGTTGGCGGCGTGAACACACCCTGAAGGGGTTAGTGCACCACGGCTGGCCGGGAGGGAGTCCGGGAAAAAGTCTGGACCTGCCGAAGAGGCAAGAGACTTTTTCTTCCCTCTTTGTTTCCTGGTGCGCGAGAAGAGGGGATTAAGAGCGCCGCTTAAAGGAGCTCCAGAGACGGGCGCAAGCCTAGGCTATCAGCGCGGACCCCAGAGACGGCCATGAGACGCTAAGGCCGCTGCTGCCTCCACCAAGAAGCCTGTGTGCAAGCACAGCTCACTCTCCACACCTCCCCTCCCGGGAGCCTGTGCAGCCCGCCACTGCCAGGGTCCCGTGACCCACGGACAACTTACCCGGGATAACACACGGTGCACCTCAGGCTGGTGCAATGTCACGCTGGCCTCTGCCGCCGCAGGCTCGCCCCGCCCTCCGTGCACCTCCCTTGCCCCGGCCTCAGCGAGCCAGAGCCCCCAAGTCAGCTGCTCCTTTAACCCCGTACCGTCTGGGCGGGAAGAGACGCCCTCAGGCGACCTACACGCAGAGGCGGAGCTAAATCCAAAGCTGAACCCCGGGAGCTGTGCGAACAAAGAAGAGAAAGGGAAATCTCTCCCAGGAGCCTCAGGAGCAGCGGATTAAATCTCCACAATCAACTTGATATACCCTGCATCTGTGGAATACCTGAATAGACAACGAATCATCCCAAATTGAGGCAGTGGACTTTGGGAGCAATATATATTTTTCCTTTTTCTCTTTTTGTGAGTGTGTATGTGTATGCTTCTCTGTGTGATTTTGTCTCTATAGCTTTGCTTTTACCATTTCTCATAGGGTTCTGTCAGTCCCTTTTTTTTTGTATTTTTTTTTCTAGTATAGTTTTTAGCACTTGTTATCATTTGTGGATTTGTTTTTTGTTTTGGTTGCTCTCTTCTTTCTTTTCTTTAATTACTTTTTAATTTTTTAAATTTTTAATAATTATTTTTTATTTTAATAACCTTATTTTATTTATTTACTTATTTATTCTTCCTTTCTTTCTTTTTTTCTTCCTTTTACTCTCAGCCATCTGGATGATGCTTTGGCTGGGTGTCAGGCCTGAACACCTGAGCTGGGAGAGCCGAGTTCAGGACATTGGTCCACCAGAGACCTCCCAACTCCACGTAATATCAAACAGCAAAAATCTTTCAGAGATCTCCATCTCAACGCAGAGACCCAGCTCCATTCAATGACCAGCAAGCTACAGTGCTGGACGCCCCATGCCAAACAACTAGCAAGACAGGAACACAACCCCACCCACTAGCAGAAAGGCTGCCTAAAATCATAAGGTCACAGACACCCCAAAACACACCACCAGATGTGGACCTGCCCACCAGAAAGACAAGATCCAGCCTCATCCACCAGAACACAGGCAACAGTCCCCTCCACCAGGAAGCCTACACAACCCACTGAACCAACCTCAGCCACTGGGGGCAGACACCAAAAACAACAGGAAACCAACCTTAGCCACTGGGGCCAGACATCAAAAACAACAGGAACTACGAACCTGCAGCCTGTGAAAAGGAGACCCCAAACAGTAAGTTAAGCAAAATGAGAAGACAGAGAAACACACAGCAGATGAAGGAGCAAAGTAAAAACCCACCAGAGGAAACAAATGAAGAGCAAATAGGCAGTCTGCCTGAAAAAGATTCAGAGTAATGATAGTAAAGATGATCCAAACTCTTGGAAACAGAATGGAGAAAATACAAGAAACGTTTAACAAGGACCTAGAAGAACTAAAGAGCAAACAATGATGAACAACACAATACATGAAATTAAAAATTCTCTAGAAGGAATCAATAGCAGAATAACTGAGGCAGAAGAATGGATAAGTGACCTGGAAGATAAAATAGTGGAAATAGCTACTGCACAGCAGAATAAAGAAAAAAGAATGAAAAGAATTGAGAACAGTCTCAGAGACCTCTGGGACAACATTAAATGCACCACCATTCAAATTATAGGGGTCCCAGAAGAAGAAGAGAAAAAGAGACGGACTGAGAAAATACCTGAAGAGATTAGAGTTGAAAACTTCCCTAATATGGAAAAGGAAATAATTAATCAAGTCCAGGAAACACAGACAGTCCATACAGGATAAATTCAAGGAGAAACACAAGACAACTATTAATCAAACTATCAAAAATTAAATACAAAGAAAAATATTAAAAGCAACAAGGGAAAAACAACAAATAACATACAAGGGAATCCCCATAAGGTTAACTGCTGATCTTTCAGCAGAAACTCTGCAAGCCAGAAGGGAGTGGCAGGACATATTTAAAGTGATGAAGGAGAAAAACCTAAAACCAAGATTACTCTACTCAGCAAGGATCTCATTCAGATTCGATGGAGAAATTAAAATGATTACAGACAAGCCAAATCTAAGAGAATGAAGCACCACCAAACCAGCTTTACAACAAATGCTAAAGGAACTTCTCCAGGCAGGAGACACAAAAGAAGGAAAAGACTTATAATACCAAACTGAAAACAATTAAGAAAATGGTACTAGGAACATACATATCGATAATTACCTTAAATGTAAATGGATTAAATGCTCCCGCCAAAAGACATAAAGACATAGACTGGCTGAATGGATACAAAAACAAAACCTGTATATATGCTGTCTACAAGAGACCCACTTCAGACCTAGGGACACATACAGACTGAAAGTGGGGGGATGTAAAAAGATATTCCATGCAAATGGAAATCAAAAGAAAGCTGGAGTAGCAATTATCATATCAGACAAAATAGACTTTAAAACAAAGATTATTACAAGAGACAAAGAAGGACACTACATAATGATCAAAGGATTAATCCAAGAAGATATAACAATTGTAAATATTTTTGCACCCAACATAGGAGCACCCCAATACATAAGGCAAATACTAACAGCCATAAAAGGGGAAGTTGACAGTAACATAATCATAGTAGGGGACCTTAACACCCCATGTTCACCAATGGACAGATCATCCAAAATGAAAATAAATAAGGAAACACAAGATTAAAAGGACACATTAAACAAGATAGATTTAATTGATATTTAGAGGATATTCCATCCAAAAAAACAGAATATACTTTCTTCTCAAGTGCTCATGGAACATTCTCCAGGATAGATCATATCTTGGGTCACAAATCAAGCTTCGTAAATTTAAGGAAATTGAAATCGTATTAAGTATCTTTTCCGACCACAACACTATGAGACTAGATATCCATTACAGGAAGAAATCTGTAAGAAATACAAACACATGGAGGCTAAACAATACACTACTAAGTAACCAAGAGATCACTGAAGAAATCAGAGGAAATCAAAAAATACCTAGAAACAAATGACAATGAAAACATGACGTCCCAAAACCTATGGGATGCAGCAAAAGCAGGGAAGTTTATAGCAATACAATCCTACCTTAAAAAACAAGAAACATCTCAAATAAATAACCTAACCTTACACTTAAAGCAATTAGAGAAAGAAGAACAAAAAAACCCCAAAGTTAGCAGAAGGAAAGAAATTATAAAGATCAGATCAGAAATAAATGAAAAAGAAATGAAGGAAACAATAGCAAAGATCAATAAAACTAAAAGCTATTTCTTTGAGAAGATAAAAAATATTGATAAACCATTAGCCAGACTCATCAAGAAAGAAAGGGAGACGACTCAAATCAATAGAATTAGAAATGAAAAAGGAGAAGTAACAACTGACACTGCAGAAATACAAAGGATTATGAGAGATTACTACAAGCAACTACATGCCAATAAAATGGACAACCTGGAAGAAATGGACAAATTCTTAGAAAAGCACAACCTTCTGAGACTGAACCAGAAAGAAACAGAAAGTATAAGCAGACCAATCACAAACACTGAAATTGAGACTGTGATTGAAAATCTTCCAACAAACAAAAGCCCAGGACCAGATGGCTTCACTGGCTAATTCTATCAAACATTTAGAGAAGAGCTAACACCGATGCTTCTCAAACTCTTCCAAAATATAGCAGACGGAGGAACACTCCCAAACTCATTCTACGAGGCCACCATCACCCTGACACCAAAACCAGACAAAGATGTCACAAAGAAAGAAAATTACAGGCCAATATCACTGATGAATATAGATGCAAAAATGCTCAACAAAATACTAGCAAACAGACTCCAACAGCATATTGAAAGGATCATACGCCATGATCAAGTGGGGTTTATCCCAAGAATGCAAGTATTCTTTAATATATGCAAATCAATCAATGTGATACACCATATTAACAAATTGAAGGAGAAAAACCATATGATCATCTCAATAGATGCAGAAAAAGCTTTTGACAAAATTCAACACCCATTTATGATAAAAACCCTCCAGAAAGTAGGCATAGAGGGAACATACCTCAACATCATAAAGGCCATATATGACAAACCCACAGCCAACATTGTTCTCAATGGTGAAAAACTGAAACCATTTCCACTAAGATCCGGGACAAGGTTACCCATTCTCACCACTGTTATTCAACATAGTTTTTGAAGTTTTAGCAACAGCAATCAGAGAGAAAAAAGAAATAAAAGGAATCCAAATCAGAAAAGAAGAAATAAAGCTGTCACTGTTTGCAGATGACATGATACTATACATAGAGAATCCTAAAGATGCCATCAGAAAACGACTTGAGCTAATCAATGAATTTGGTAAAGTAGCAGGATACCAAATTAATGCACCCAAATCTCTTGCATTCCTATACACTAATGATGATAAATCTGAAAGAAAAATTAAGGAAACACTCCCATTTACCATTGCAACAAAAGAATAAAATACCTAGAAATAAAGCTACCTAAGGAGATAAAATACCTGTATGCAGAAAAGTATAAGACACTGATGAAAGAAATTAAAGATGATACAAACAGATGCAAACAGAGAGATATACCATATTCTTGGATTGGAAGAATCAACATTGTGAAAATGACTATACTACCCAAAGCGATCTACAGATTCAATGCAATCCCTATCAGACTACCAAAGGCATTTTTCACAGAACTAGAACAAAAAATTTCACAATTCGTATGGAAACACAAAAGACCCCGAATAGCCAAAGCAATCTTGGGAAAGAAAAACGGAGCTGGAAGAATCAGGCTCCCTGACTTCAGACTAGACTACAAAGCTACAGTAATCAAGATGGTCTGGTACTGGCACAAAAACAGAAATATAGATCAATGGAACAGGATAGAAAGTCCAGAGATAAACCCATGTACATATGGTCACCTTATATTCGATAAAGGAGGCAAGAATATATAATGGAGAAAAGACAGCCTCTTCAATAAGTGGTGCTGGGAAAACTGGACAGCTACATGTAAAAGAATGAAATTAGAACACTCCCTAACACCATACACAAAAATAAACTCAAAATGGATTAAAGACCTAAATGTAAGGCCAGACACTGTAAAACTCTTAGAGGAAAACATAGGCAGAACACTCTATGACATAAATCACAGCAAGATCCTTTTTGATCCACCTCCTAGAGAAATGGAAATAAAAACAAAAATAAGCAAATGGGACCTAATGAAACTTAAAAACTTTTGCACAGCAAAGGAAACCATAAACAAGACCAAACGACAACCCTCAGAATGGGAGAAAATATTTGCAAATGAAGCAAGTGACAAAGGATTAATCTCCAAAATTTACAAGTAGCTCATGCAGCTCAATATCAAAAAAACAAACAACCCAGTCCAAAAATGGGCAGAAGACCAAGATAGACATTTCTCCAAAGAAGATATATAGATTGCCAAAAAACACATGAAAGAATGCTCAATGTCATTAATCATTAGAGAAATGCAAATCAAAACTACAATGAGGTATCACCTCACACCAGTCAGAATGGCCGTCATCAAAAAATCTACAAACAATAAATGCTGGAGAGGGTGTGGAGAAAAGGGAACACTCTTGCACTGTTGGTGGGAATGTAAATTGATACAGCCACTATGGAGAACAGTATGGAGGTTCCTTAAAATACTAAAAATTGAACTACCATACGACCCAGCAATCCCAACTAGGCATATACCCTGAGAAAACCATAATTCAAAAAGAGTCATGTACCACAATGTTCATTGCAGCTCTATTTACAAAAGCCAGGACATGGAAGCAACCTAAGTGTCCATCGACAGATGAATGGATAAAGAAGATGTGGCACATATATACAATGGAATATTACTCAGCCATAAAAAGGAACGAAATTGAGTTATTTGTAGTGAGGTGGATGGACCTAGAGTCTGTCATACAGAGTGAAGTAAGTCAGAAAGAGAAAAAAAATACCATATGGTAACACATATATATGGAATCTAAGAAAAAAGAGAAGAAATGGTTATGAAAAACCTAGTGGCAGGACGGGAATAAAGACGTGGAGTTACTAGAGAATGGACTTGAGGACATGGGGAGGGGGAAGGGTAAGCTGGCATGAAGTGAGAGAGTGGCATGGACATATAAACACTCCCAAATGTAAAATAGATAGCTAGTGGGAAGCAGCCGCATAGCACAGGGACATCACCTCGGTGCTTTGTGACCCCCTAGAGGGGTGGGATAGGGAGGGTGGGAGGGAGGGAGATGCAAGAGGGTAGGGATATGGGGATATATGTACATGTATAGCTGATTCACTTTGTTATAAAGCAGAAGCTAACACACCATTGTAAAGCAATTATACTCCAATAAAGATGTTAAAAATAAATAAAATAGAATAAAATAAATGTTTAACTCTAGTAAGATTTTCTAATTTAAAAATAGTATAGAAATTATGCTTAAGATAGGAGGAAGCTTTTACAAAGGTATGCAAAATAAAACATAATTGACTTAAAATAGCAATGGGTATCAACAGAACACAAGGTATAATGGGGATAGTAGATGGGGTTTGGGAATGGAATAAAATTCTGATAATATGGTGGCTCCTTTTCTTACTATCTGTGTGATACTCATCAGGTTATTTAAACTCTCATGGCCTCCGTTTTGTTAAATGTATTAAGTACAAAGAGATAATAATATCCTCTTCTGAGAGTTAGTATAAGGATTAAAGCATTATGTAATATTTGTAGGTTGAACCATATGAAAAATTTCAAGATTCAACTTTTGGAAACCTACAAAATTGGCAATTTTCTTATGGTTCACAATCTTAATTATATATAAAGCTCCTTGTACACAGAAACCACTAAATAACGTGTAGCTTTTGTTATTTCTGTGGGAAACCTGGTAAAGAACTTCCCCTTTCATCATACCTCCTACTGCACCTCCAGAAGCTTGGTAGTAGAAACAGAGAATCTGCTTTGTTCTCTCCCCTACCTCTAAAAATGTTATAATTTCCCTACCACAAGTTTTTGGGTGGTGATTCAAGTGTATCCCATAGGGGAGGGGCTAAGATAGAAGTAACGGAAAAGTAGGTTGACACTTCTGTGATCTAAAAAGTGAGAAACAGGATGTGAGCTAGGGTGTGCTAAGAGTGAGAAAAGATTGCTATTGATTGAGGAGAGGTTTGAACTTCCTTGGTTTGTGAAGATGCAACCAATTTAGGTTGGGAGGAGGGATACGTATTGGCTTTTTCTATCCCTATTTCTTTCTATTGATTCTATTGATGAAAAAATTAATCAATAGTCAATCTAAGAAAGAAATGGAAAATTTTATTCCAGCCAACCTAAGGATTATAACCTGGGAGATCGTCTTTCAGTAAACTCTGGGGACTGTTCAGCCCATTACAGGTCAAAGCACAGTTATGTAAGTTTTTGAGAGAAAAGGGTTATATGCTAAATGACGTATTATTGATGGTTTACACAATCCAGATCTACATGTACAAAGTGAATACTGGGCTGTGTGTCATTGTGGCCCCTTACAAGATTAAGAAGGAAGGTTATCTGCTAAGGAGGTCTGGTTAATGCAGATGCACAATACAAACTAAATAATACTAAAGGAGAGGGAGGAGGCCCAAGCAGGCAAAAAAAAATTTTGTTTAAGTTTTTCTCTTCTTGCCATAAAATATGAATTCTATTTCATCAATTCTTTCCGTAACTGCTAGAATGACTGACAACCCCTCCCCCCTGCAGTTCCTGTTTTGCCCATGGGTGTTTTGCAGTGCAGTGAATTAATGGAGAGCATTTGTAAAGAATTCAAGAGAAAGTCTCCTCCCTTTTCCTCTTTCCATAACTCTTCCTACAGTAAAAGGCAAGGGAAGCCTCCGAAGCAACCAAAAGGAAGACAGAATGAATATTCCATAGGGGTAAAATAGATATGGGCCTGGGGCAGGCCAATCAGGGCCACTCTTCCCAGGTGGGGGCTCATCTATGTCTATAAATTTTCTCTTACCTTTAATTATTCATTTAACACACACTTGTTGTCTTCCCAAATAGACTGTCAACAACCTAATGTCAGGGGCCACTTCACATTTGTATGATTTTCCTCCCTCCTCTTTCATCTTGCTACTTAGTTTACTTTTCCCATTAATTTAAAGCAGTAGAGTTCAATAATAATACATTAACTGCAAAAACCAGTAAGCCTCTTAATTTTAAAACATCTGCCTTCAAGCTCTTTGATTCTCTCATAGAAAGAAAGATCCTACTCCTGTTTCATCTATTTTGTTGGGTCATTTCTTCTTGCCGTAGCATTTTCTAAGCAGAGCAACTGCTTAATTTCCTTCGGAGGATATCCTCTTCTACACTTCAAGACG
This sequence comes from Mesoplodon bidens, assembly GCF_964165515.1. NCBI lineage: Eukaryota > Metazoa > Chordata > Mammalia > Artiodactyla > Ziphiidae > Mesoplodon > Mesoplodon bidens. The sequence goes on along the minus strand of NC_138163.1, from coordinate 116,838,893 downwards.
TCTATTAAGCTTGGATAGTTTCCTTTGTTATGGCTCAATAGCCTGAACTCCTTCAGTTTTTTTCAGAAAAGTAATTTCCTATCCTTTAATCTTTTCAGTTGATCTTCCCTGGATCCTTTATAGTTTCTCCCACATATTTTTATAAATGGGAAGATTTAAACTTTGTCTCCAAAGGTTCCCAGGAAAAAGCTGCATAATTAAACACTTTCCTCTACCAAAGTTCAATTCCCCTCAGGACGAATAGAACAATGCCTTTGTGTATAGCTGCTTGGGTCTGGTGCAGTTCATGTTTAATCAGGGTATACCTAAGGCTTTTATAATCAGTGCTAGAGCTCTGAAGTCTTTGGTGAGAGTGCCATCCTTAAGAATTCTGACTTTGTGAAGGATTCTGACATCATGACTCCAAGTGCTAGGGCTAACTTTAGGGCTTCAGCAATCTCTACCAAAGAGAGGTGTGGTAAAGTAAAGATGAACACAAATTTTTTGGTCGTACTTCCAAGGAGAAGTTGAGTATATATTTCCTCCCCTTAAATCTGGGCTGGCCTGTGACTACTTTGACCAACAGAATATGGAAGAAGTAATATTATGCCCAGGGTGGCTTAAACAACAAACATTTTGTTTCTCAATTTGTTTCCCAGTTCTAAAGTCTGGGAAGTCTAAAATCAAGGTGTCGGCAGATTCTGTTCTTGGGTAGGACCCTCCTCCTGGCTTGAAGACAGCCACCTTTTCACTGTATTCTCACATGGCAGGGACAGAGAAAACTCTTGTGTCTCTTCCTCTTTTTAAAGGTATTAATTTCATCATAAGGACTCCACTTTTTATGACCTAATCTAACCCTAATTACTTCCTCAAAGTCCCACTTACAAATATCATTACTTTGGGGATTGTGGCTTCAACGTATGAATTTTGGGGGGGGGGACACAAACATTCAGTCCTAACCTTTCAGAGGACTAGCAGCTACCACTTCTATCCTCTTGAAGCCTCGAGAAGCCAAGACCTGCCTCAATTCTTGACCTGTAATATTTTAAGAGATAATAATAAATTGTTCTAGCAAGTCACTAGTTTTGTAATGATTTGTGATGTAACAATAGGTAATCAGATCAGGAAAGAAACACAATTTCCGTTCTCCATATTGCCATCTTTTCTGTGTGTCCCTCAATATCCCCTTATCATGTAAGTACCTTTAAGTACTTCAGCTAAGAGGATGTGGTTGTGGCTGTGACCTCTGAGGTTAATGTAGAGGGTTCGATAGTTATCATATAAACAAGTATTTCTCCAAGGACTTAGATTTCTAGGTTTCTTGGCCACCACAGTTAGCTTCTCCTGGGACACTGGGAAAGACCAAAATGCTAAATAGGCAATTTTATTGCTTTATGGCTGTTTCTGCTATTTTCAGCTTGGAGCCCTGAGCTTCCATGTGAGAAGTACGATCACCCTGCTGCAAGAGACCACGTGGAGATAAAATGTAACTTATCTATCATCATGGGATTAATATAAGCTCAACTCCAACCTGTTCTAAGTCAAAAGGTAAGTGTTGTGTCTTCTACTTTTACATGGAAGAATGATTGCTAATTTAGTTTTGTTACAGGAATAAAGTTATAATAATGTGATGGAGAATGTGGTTACATGTGTACAGGAAGGAGGGGGCAAAACTGCAGTATATCCCAGTATTCCTTAGTCTATCCATAAGGACCATGAATACTGAGTCCTAAATGTCAGGGTCTTGGAACAGATCTATTTATTGAGGGTGCTGTGTACATGTTATTCTCTTTTCCCATGGCTTCCCGACTTAGAGCTCCCACTTGGGTTACATTTTCTAAAAACTTTTGGAAGTCTCAAAGCTTGATCTGAACAAGAGGATTACACACTGCAGTATTTCTAGTCAGTGAACAGGACTCAATCCTCCTAAAATAATCTTCCTCCACTGGGATTGCTCTTCACTGACCTGTCTCCTCTCACTGCTACTACATCAGAAGTAGGGGCTTATTTCCTATTGGTTCACTTGTCTAAGGTCAGGAAATCAAAAGATTTAGTTCCTATGGATCCAACTATTTTTAAAAAATATTTCAGGGTATGTCAATATAGCTACCAACACACTTTCACTATCAGCAATCACCAGTACAAGATTTTCACTTTTCTGCCAAAAGCATGGTTGACATCTGCACTCTTTCCCCATCTCTTAAGGTGTGAAAATAAGAGGTATTTAAGAAATCACATATATACACAAAAACAAATCTACACACACACTAACAGTTAGTGTGGCTGGGGCAACTGACATGAATTTCTCAGTATTTTAATCCATCCTCTTGTGATGGCCTCTGGCTACTCAGAGGTATTTCTGGTATAACGGGAGCAATGATGCCCTGCCTGAGGAATATGTTTGAAGCCAATCTTTCATAGTCAGAGGCACCAAAGTAAGCCAGTCCAGAAAGTCAAGCCAAAGACATTTACAGTGTGTTACACTTAGACCCGTGGTGAATAAACAGATGACTGAGATTGTGCAGAAGTATGCTCAGGGCCTGCTCATCTGGAAACTAGAAAATTCAGCAAGGACAGTTCAATTGAATGTTGGTGACAGAGACTGGAGGCTGGTTGAAAGTTGGGCAACCTTTGGGCTTTTCTGAAGTAGTGGAATAGATTTTCACTCACTCCTGAACTTTTAAAATGCAACATGCAGGCGGTATGTTGGACTGAGGGAAAAACATTTGGAACAGACACTAATCACTGTGTTTCAGAAATCTGGTATGGCTGGATATCCTTAGGCTGGGAGGGCTCTGAAGCTTAGAGAGAGCCCTCCCAGCCTAAGGATATCCAGCCATACCTGATTTCTGAAACATGTATGTTTCAGAATGCATGTATATTAAACCTTATGATTAATTATTGGATTCTGTGGACTTGAAGAGCCAATACATTGGTATAAAGAAACTTTTAGGTCAAGAGGAAATATAAGATAGACTGAAAAATATAGTCATATTCATATTACACACTGACAGTGCAAGAAGGACAGATATGGGCACCTGGCAGAAGCAGATTTTCCATGAGGCTGAGGAGTCTCTAACTTCAAGGCCCTGTACTTGCTGGTGACTTTTTCAAGGGCCTTGAACAATGTGTCCATACAATCACGTGCTTTGTAAAATTTGCAAATTAAATTATTTTTTGTAGTCACTGTTTCTTTCCATTGTGACATGTCTTCTGTCACATTTTCCTTCTGTCTATTCCAATAGTATGGCCAAAAAACTTTGGGGATATGACTAGGGTGAAGGTGAGTTGGGAAAGATTTACTTTGGGATATATTTATGTGATTTTTAGCCATGTTCAAGAAAAGTTCTTTCTAGCCATCCATATAGCAATGGCTTCCAAGAAAACTCCTATAGTTCCCCATTCTGTCTGACCCAGTGCAGCTGTGACAGGGATATGCAGGACCAGAAGTAGTACTGTGACATGAACATGCTCTAAGGAGCTTAGGATTGAAAGTTTGTGGATAGGGGAGGAGAAACAAGGTTTGAAATGTCTTAAACCAGGAGCTAGGCTGTGGGAAATTCTTCCACTCATCAGTCACACAATGTTGTAAGGGAAGGATCTGGTTTCCACTGATGCTTGTCAAAGTAGAAATTCTTTCCAGTCAGAAACTTATTTGATAACACAGTGTAAGGCATTATAAATGTACCATACTTTCTCCCCTGTTTGATAGGGGTCATGTGAAAAGGAATTAATCTGAATTCCTACTGGTGTGTGTAGGGGGAGAGGGGAAGAACCTGTAATATTATGTAGTATTATTACCATCTCCTAGTAATGTTCAGAAAGTTGCATGCTTTATGCATCCAAAGCATTTGATTGTGCCTTAATGTATCCATTCTGATGAAGCAACAAAGCATCCCCACTTTGTTGGAAGGAATTCTGGGAGATCTAGATAAAACAGTACACAAAATTGCCACACATTCAGCAAAACAAGAAAAAACAAGATTCTAGTGACAATTCACCTAATGCTTCTCCATTAATAAACCAAAGTATGTACGGTAAGAGTAATTTGATTATACATTATTTTAACTCATTACAACGTAGCAGCAATTTATAATGCATTTGAATTGTTGTTCTGTGGCTTCTTCATAAACACAGACACAGTTCCACCTGGATCTTACTAGCTATGTGAACTTGGAAAAGTCATGGAACTACTCTGGGCCTCTGTTTCCTTACCTCTAGAATGGAAATAATATCTGCTCTCTTCATCTGTCAGGCTGTATTAAGAGAAATCTGGTGCTATATTTGTTACAAGCATTTGTGCACTGCAAAATGCTATCTAGTATTAATACTAAGTCTTTAGTGGTGATGGTCTGAAAAAGGAAATATCTCCTATTTACTTCTTGGATTATCCCCACTTCTAGAAAACCTGATTATATTTTGTCTCAGCACAAATAATTACTGCAGGTTTCTCAAGACAAAATTTTAAAATTTATCTCAAGTCAGCCAGTGCAATAATACAGAAAGAAAAAAACTTAAAAAAAATCATAATGCATTGAGTATGAGTTGTTTTGAAATCCTTCCTGGGGAATAGCAATTAAGTCTGCTTCCTTGTTATACTGAAGATACAGTAAGCCTATTCAAAGCAGCTTTATCTAAAGAAAAACACTATCCATTATAAGGAAATAGTGATTTTTTTCTACATAAGAGTGAACTCAAGCCATCTATTGTATCTCACTTATGGATATTATCTCAAACATATGTGAAAAGTAATAAACGACATTCTGACATGTAAGTGTATTAACAGAGAGAACTGGCTGCTAAGGGCTCTCACCCAGTGGAAATTCCTTAATGCATTTATTGTGATTCAGGTCTAGAAACTCAATGTTTTCAGTGCTTTAGTGTTGATCAGACTTAGGGATGTTGGCCCACGCTTAGCAACTCCCAGGATATTTCAGAGTAAACCTGAATGCTGATCTATTAATTTACAATAAGAAACACAACTGTCAACTTGATTGGAGAGTCAGGTCAGCCAGACCAGCACATTTTCTCCCTGTGGAAAAAAGCCAAAGGAAGCCAACTACAATTAGAAAAGCCTGGTGAGGGAGTTAACAGAATGGCTCAAATATGATAGCCCAAAGCAGATGTGTCTCTTGGTATGGCCAGCCCATAGCAGGGTCAGAGTGGACCATGCATAAATCTTTGCCAAATCAAAGAAAAAATTCACAAGAGTCATGCCTGGCACCACGGCCAGATAGAAGAAAATGTTGGATCTGTACTCCTCCATCCCCTAGAAAATGTGGATAAAGAACGCTAACTCGTAAATGTTAGGATTACTGCATAATTATAAAACAGTAAAATAATTAAAAGCAAGATTTGTATGTCAATATTAAAGATACACAATAGATAAGAGTAAATTCATAAATTAGAGATTCATCATGTCATTAAAGGAGTTCATTTATGAATGAACTCATTTTGATAGAAGACTACCTATAAATCAATTCTAGGTATGAGAAGGGACTTATGTATAAATAAGTTATGGTCATCTAACTTCATTAAAATTCATCAGTAAGTAAAATCCTCTTGTACTTGAATTTCTTGTGAATGCCTGAATTTTTAACTCATTATTTTTCATACCAGGAAACCTAATTAAGTCAATATTTTCACTTGCTAACAACTATAATCAAGAGATAGGGAATTAGTTAGTGAAAACTACAAATGTGTGAAATCAAATTTGCATATTTAGTAATTATTCATTGACCACTTACACTAATATTTATAATCTTGACAACTTACTCATTCCACTCCTTGATCTATTTCATAGAAATGATTCTCTGACATAAATAAATTTTCAAAAGGGTCACCAGAAGACCTACTGCTTTGAGAAGGAAGATTTTTATGGGAGAAGTGATATGATAAAAAAATGTCTGCTTTTGACCAAGATCTTTCTATGCTATGTATATACTGAGGGAAATGTCCTTTACATTGAAAACCTAGGCATAAAAGGGGTGTCATTCAGGGAGAAAGGAACTGAGGATGTCCAGGAAAGCAGTTCTCTAAGTATGGTCTGTGGAATCCATGATACTCTTTAAAGGGAGGCTGTGAAGTCAAAAGATCTAGCATGCAAGATTATAATGTAGCAAAGAACAAAAAGAGCATTGATAATGGTTTCAAATTTCACTTCACATCTAACCTTTAAGAAACTGCCACTTGCCTATTTGGGTGTAGTGTTGAAGAAGTATACATATAATTATTTGAAAAGACTATTAAAATACTCCTCCCTTTTCAAACTTTATACTTGTATGAAGCCAGATTTTATTTATATATGCATCAGCACAAACTAAACGTCGCAGCAGCTTAAATGCAGAAGCAGATATGATAGGCCCATTATCTTCTATTAAGCCAGACTAAGAGATTTTGAAAAACACTCTTCTCACTAATTTTTCTTTCTTTTTTTTTTTTTTGTGGTACGTGGGCCTCTCACTGTTGTGGCCTCTCCCGTTGTGGAGCACACGCTCCGGACGCGCAGGCTCAGCGGCCATGGCTCACGGGCCCAGCCGCTCCGCGGCATGTGGGATCTTCCCGGACTGGGGCACGAACCCGTGTCCCCTGCATCGGCAGGCCGACTCTCAACCACTGCGCCACCAGGGAAGCCCACTTCTCACTAATTTTTGTTTTAAAAATATAGATATTATTTTTCATGAAAGGGTTGTAAAAATTTAAGGGGTTTATTATTGTCATTTTATATCAATTGATAAGTGTTTTTAAAATTTCTCCATTTTAATTTCTAAATGATAACTATAGATAGTTATAATCCATATTAATAAAACCTCTTTTGGATCCTCAATGATTTAGCTCAGAGTACAAGAGTAATGAGCCCACAGAATTTGATAATAACTAATATAGGACTCAAATGAGATGTGTTAAGTATGAACTGTTAAGTCTCAATTTATTTTGCTTATAAGGCCCTTGTCATGGAAGGACCAGGCAGTGCCAAGTGAAAAGCAACAAAAGAGAGTTGATTAATCAGGACTGCCTGTGGTCTGGATTTTAATGGAGAAAGATAAAAGAGAGCCTTTGAGATGGGCATGTTCTGTCTCATTAGGATTTGTGAACAGAAAGGCAGATAGGGTATAAAGACAAAAAGGAATAAAGTTATTTTTTCCCTTGAGTTCCTGTTGTCCTGTACCCCCCAGAAACTGGGCTAGCCTAGCAAAAGTGACAGAATCTTTTGAGAGACATTGAAACATAATTCTATGCTGGACACTGAAAGAGATGAATTTAAATACGCCACATGAGATCTGTCTCTAGAAGTCAAGTCTCCTCATGCCTGAAGGATTGGCAGGCTACAGAATCAGACATTTTAGCAACAGCTTCATCATATTCCTCCAGAACATCATCTCTTGAATTAAGGGATTAATAGATAGCTGATGAATACTTCAGTTCTGAAGTGAAAAGGTGGTGCCAGTGGAAATTTAAAAGAAAGTATGAATGTAAGAATAAATATTAAAAAAATATTAGAAAGAAATGCTAGAGTTTTACTGATAAGGCTCAATGCTGCTGAAAATACTGCTTCCCTACTCAGCTTCTTTCATCTTCTGCATAAGTGCTATCCAATAGAAATATAATGCAAGCATAAATAAAATGTGTACCACAAAAGTAATTTAAAATTTCCTAGTCACATTTCAAAAAGTAAAAAATTATGTAAAATTAATTACTAATTTTATTAACCCAATATCTCTAGAATATTATCATTCCACATGTAATCAATATAAACATTTCATAAGATAATTCGCATTCTTTCCTTCATAGTAAATCTTCAACATATAGTATACATTTTACACTTACAACATGACTGAGTTTGGACTAGCTAGATTTCAAGTGCAAAATAACCACATAAGGCTTGTGGTGGACACACTGGGAAGCTCAGTTTTATATAGTCATAATTTCAGACCTCCATAAGCAGCCTTAACTTGAGGTCTTAAACGTCCTTTTCGGGTTTTTTTTATTGTTCTCATTTTCCTTCTTTTCACTGTGCTAATAAAACACAATAGATGTCAAAATTCTCAGTTTCTTTTCTTTCTACTGGGTGTTTTAGGTCGGCACTTGCACTTATTTTTGGATCTCAATATCTGTGTTTCCATGAACTATTTAAGTATAGGTATTAAAATTACTTTTTCTAATTATCTATCTCAGGGATTAAACACATCACTGCTCCATTTGTTCATTCTGGTTTTTATTGTTGTTGTTTTTCTGTTTGAGGCCTACTTGATAAAATGGTATTGTCTTTCTCCAACATAAAAGCTGCCGTTCCATTTGTTCTATGTACTTTGCTTGTTCTAAGAGAACTAACAACTTCAGATTTAATACATTTTTAAATTTGATGTTTGACTTAAGATTTTCTGTTCTGAAATAAATTAGGAAACAGATCGCTTTTATTACAGAATTTTGGGTCACTGCTCACCTGAGGTAGAACTTTGGGATTTAGGTAAATTGTCTTTCATTATTTTATTTATTCATACATTTCACAATTATTTATTGAGGTCACTATGTTTCAGGCAATGGTCATCTCTGCTTCCTTTCCTACCATGAAGAGTCAATTGTATTTTTTAAATTGTTAATGTTGAGCTAATTATATACTTACAAAAAATTTGTAAAAACAGTAAAGAGAATTCCCATATATCCCTCATTCAGCTTCTCCTAAAGTTAACATTTTACGTAACAATAATTAAAATCAATACATTAATATTGGTGCAATACCATTCATTGAACTATAACTCTTATTCAAATTTCACCAAATTTTCCACTAGTTCCCATTTTTCTGTTCCAGGATCCAATGTCCTATTCCACATTGTATTTAGTTGTTGTGTGTCCTTAATCTCCTCCAATCTCTGATAGTTCCTGAGTCTTTTTTTGTCTTTTATGATCTTGGTACTATTGATATGTACTGGTTACTTTGCAGATGGCCCTCAGTTTGGGTTTGCCTGATGTTTTCTTATGATTTGAATGAGGTTATACATTTTTGGCAAGAATACCACAGACATAATCTTGTGCCTTTCTTTGTGTGTCATCTCAAGGGCTTCATTATGTCACCATGCCTTATTATTGGTTATGTTACTCGTGGTTATTTGGTTAAGGTAGTTGTTTTCAGGTATTTCCACTGTAAAGTTACTATCTCTCTGTGTGGTTAATTAATAGTTTTTGAGGAGATAATCTGAGACTACACAAATTGTGTTTCTCGTCAAACTTTCACTATTTTTAGTATCCATCAGTGGATCTGATGTACATTAATCATTACCATCGTGTGTGCTTAATAGTGAATTTTCTATTTCCCTCTTTCTTTCTACATGTATCAGTTGGAATTCTGCTCTCATAAAGAGCAAGTCCTTTTTCTCTATTTATTTGGTGATTTATTTATATCTATATGGATGGACTTATGGATATTCATTTTATTCTATGGGTTTAAATCCAATACTATCTTTTTTTCTTTTTTTTGCACAAAATATTCCAACTTTAACTATTAGGAGCTCTTTAAGGTTGGCTACTGTGTTCTTTCAACATTCCCCATTCTTTTTTTTTAAACTACTTTATTGAAGTTTAATTAACATATAAAAGCTGTACATATTTATTGGTTTCCTGTTACCTTTAAGATAAATTTTAAACCTCTTCATACAGCATGCAAAGCCTCTCATGATCTCATGTATGCTTACTATTTAGTCTCATTTTCTTTCAGTGCTCATCCACAAACATACATCATCACGATAGCTTCAGTTGCTCAAATAAGCCATGTTTTCCCTTCTCCTTAGGCCTTTGCATATGCTGTCCCTCAGCCTGGAACACCCTGTTCATCTCCACACTGTCCCATGAAGATGGGGGTATTAGTATTATTTGCAGTTTTATTCCCACACTCTAGCTCTTCTCTTGCTGCTAAAGAGAGAGGGCTGAAAAAAATCAAGTTTTAAATGTTTGGTTGCGGACTGAGAGAATTTTAATAATCAGGAACAAAATAGATTTCTGTAGACCATGGGGAGTTTCTTTTCAAACAATTTAACCTTAACACAATGATGGCCTGTCCATCTTTTAATTGCTCTTTCCAGGCCATGACATTCAAACTTGTCATTACATATTCTTTGCACTTTTAAAAAGATCATTTTTATCCTCATGTTTTTAAAGTGTTATATCTCAAGTATTTTTTTATTTTCAAATTTCTTTCCAAAACATAATTATATTACGTAGACACAAACATGTATTTATTTCCACACCATAAAACCCTGAATTAAGTCTTTAACAATGTCTTTCCAAAAGAAAAAACAAAAGCATTTTTCAATATACTATTACCAAAATATTTATGAAGGATTTTTAATAATAACCTATCTTCCACATGCTTTCTTATATTGAGATATATAGCTACATTTAAAGAAATAGATGGTATACACTTGTAAAATTCTTAGAAAATTGTCAATAAAAGAACCATACAAGAAGTTCCTTTTTACTGTGTATATTGATTTTATTTTAGAGCAAATATAAGAGGTAAAATGCAAGGTGCTGTGGTTTGTAATAGAGCAACAATAAAGAGAAAATCATAAAAGTGAATGTTTGGGTGGGCTTTTGAAGAAAAGAATTAGGAGGCCCATGGGGTGGTTTCCAATACAGTCTCCATCCTAAACATTTAGTATCACTTTTGGTATATTTCTTTCCTATACTTTCCATTCATTTGTACCCTACCCAATATAAATTGAAATGTTGTAGTTTTTAAAATGTAGACATAAAAGAAAATATAAATGATTTGGAATATTTTCACATTATTCGAGTGTACAATATTATTGGAAAACTTCCATTCAGAAATCCAAAATTGAAGTAATGTGCAAAAGAATATATAACAAGAAGCTCATTAGTCGGTTGACAAAGTAACTTCCCCAAAGGGACTTAAGTGTGTTGATTTTTCACTGTGGTCAAAACCACAGATGAAAGTAAGAAGTAGTTTGAAACTCTTAGCCCCACAAAACAAGGCAGTGAATGAATCTTGGCAATATGAGGTCTACTCATTACCCCACTCATCAAGCCTGGTCTCAGCATCCTTAGTCATATAACTCGCTAGCAGGACTTCATGTGCTATGGGAGAATCTGAGAAACAACCTCATCGCCAAAGCAACTTCAGTAGTGCCTATTACCAGTAGAAAAAGGCATTAGGAGAAGTACTATTTTGAGCCACCTAAAAGAGCAACTCACACACCAAGGCATATAAACTGATTTGAGGACGTAAGTGAGGGTGGGGAGAGGAGTTCATTGAATATATTCCCCATCCCACCCCACCCCCAGCTTTTGAGGAACTGAAAGCAATGATTCCCATTTATACAAACTGAGAATGATTTTACTGAAATAAATTATAGAAAAGAAATAATATTAGATACATCAAAAATTAGATCTGGGCCTCCCTGGTGGCGCAGTGGTTGAGAGTCCGCCTGCCGATGCAGGGGATACAGGTTCGTGCCCCGGTCTGGGAGGATCCCATATGCCGCGGAGCAGCTGGGCCCGTGAGCCATGGCCGCTGAGCCTGCGCGTCCGGAGCCTGTGCTCCGCAACGGGAGAGGCCACGACAGTGAGAGGCCCGCATACCGCAAAAAAACACACACACAAAAAAAAAAACAAAAACAAAAATTAGATCTGTATTTGAGTATAGTATATTTGATACTCCTGAAAAATTCTAACTTTTTGAATTATACATACAGATCACTTGTAATCATTAGATAAGAGGGTAGGGTGTCTATTGGACCTACAAAATCTCTGACAGAAAATAGCACATCTTGTATTAGTCTCGTTATATGGAGTTCTTCTCTAACTCTCTCCATTGAAAATAACTTAAGTTTGCTAGGTAATAAAAATAAAGCTAAATAAAAAGTCACACAATAAAGTGAATAGCAAAGAGAAAAAGGACTTATCTAGAATATATCTTATTAGGTTTTTGGAAATGATTTTAAAGAGTCTCGTATGCTTCACTTTATTTTAGTATTTGGATTTATTTTTCTTATAAGACTTTGGAAAGCATTTAACATTTTTTAATCAGAGCTATGACATGATCAGATTTGTGCATGAGAAAGAGAGGTCCAATGACAGTGGAGGAGAGTAGCCGATGCTGTCAGTGCCTTGCCCATGTCCATTTTGCACTCACCATTTCAGTACATCACTGAATGAAGCATCAGCAGCTCTCCATTGAGGGCTTTCTCTCAGCCTGTGAATGGGACAGGCCTGGAGTGCCAGAGAGTTAATGTCTCCCATTCGTCTAGGACAGTGGGAGTTAGAGGATAAATACCACAGCCTCCTTTAACCTTGAGCAGCTAACTGTGGGGCCTAGTTACCCAGATGGATTGAGCACAAGATAATTCATGAGTTAGCTGCTCTATAATAAATAATTTACTGGTTCATTGTCTTCCCTGTCTCACTTTTTCATTCCCCTACCAGGGTTTCCAGGTTCTGGGATCACCTTCCACAGAAACTACTTTCACTCAAATTCTTATCTCAGAATCTAAAGCTGGGGAAACCCAAACTAAGACAGTTGGACATGACAGTGGTTTTAAGAAGCAGACTCTAAGAATGAATTCTGAAATTGGATCAATTACTGGTTAGATGGTAACAAGGACCATACTGCTAGTAGTAAGTGGAGTAGTAACAATCCTTTAGCCTCATAATGCAAAAAAATCTTATATGTGGAGATTTGAGAAGGTATAGGGCAAAGAGTATATATTTGATTATGTAGCAGCTCTAGTACTTGCATTTGAAAGCTATGAAGACAGTGGTAATCATACATCTCATGAAATTGGTTGATTGCTGTTAACTGCTTTCAATGCACTGAAGTAAGAAAAGTTAGGGATGCTGCTACACATCCTACAGTGCACAGGATAGCATTCTACAACAAAGAATTATCCAGCACAAAGTGTCAATACTTCTAAGGTTGAGAAACCCTGATTTAAAGTGACCATCATTCCCTGAAGCTGAAAGGCAATGATCCTGCTCAGAGAAAACACCTACAACTATCCACTTGAGGCCTGTGTGTGGGTCATCTGGATCATATGCCAGGGATTTAATCACAGTGGGAGCTACCCTCAGCCAATGACAGATGGAAATTGAGGCTAAATACTACAACGCCCTTGCCCCTTGGTTGGGATAACTCCCTTGCTCCTTGGTTGGGATAACTTTGAGGCTTGTTCTATGCTGGTCTCTCTGAATTCCTCAGTGGGGTCGGGTGTAGTTTGCCCACAGCAATGACCTGCCGGAAAATGAAGCCTTTAATGAGTTTCTTCTCTTCCTTGTGAATTCATAAAATTGTCATTATAGTGTTAGGGAGTAATAGTAACATCAGAAAATCTAATAATGTAATTCTCTATATTAGCAAATTAAATAAGAAAAATATGATTATCAAAATAAATCCAGAAGAAATGATTCCATATTCATTAAAGATAAAAATTCATATAATCCAGGAATAGAATAAAATATCCATAAATCAAGAAAAATTATGCACCAAAAGCCTACATAATGATCAAACTTAATTATAAAATTTAAGAAATATTCCTATTAAACTTGGTCAAATACACACGGATTATAGTTATAGGATTATATCATTACTTTTACACATTGTGCTGGACCTCCTAGAGAATTCAGTAGTAGAAGAAAAAACTGGGAAGTATTAAAACAGAGAAATGAAGACACAAAATTGTTCTTATTTTAAAGTGATATTACTGATTACATATACAATTTAAAACAAACTAGTATACCTAGTAAGAATGTTCAGCAATTTTGCTAGATGCAAATCAATATACTAAAACTCAATATAGGCCAAAAATAAGGAAGCTGAAAATGTAATAGAAAACACTATTTAAATGGCAACAACAAAAAATAAGGTGCCTAAGAATAAATCTCAAAAGTTAAGATATATGAGAACTTTAAAAAAATTTACAAGGGACTATTGAAAGACAAAAGTTACATAAGAATAAATGGAGAGATATACCATGTTCGTTGATGAGAATATTGAGTATATGAAAGATTACATTCCTCTTCAAAATATTTGTTAAATTCAATGCAATTCCAAAAAAAATTCTAACATCCTTTTTCAATTATCAAGCTAACTGCAAAATCCTTATGGAAGTGCAAAGATCAAGAGTAGTCAGTATAAATTTATGGATTAAAAACTATGAGTATGTGAATACCCATATAAGATAGCAAGAAAATTAAGAAACCCAAAGCATTTGTAACACTATATAATTGACACAGGGGTAGACATATATGGACATGCAGATCATAAATGGAAAAATTATTGAATAAGTGGTGCCAAGGCAATTGATTATTCACATGGGACAACGAAAATTATATCACTGTCTTACAGCATGTGAGATGCATTTCATGCTACACATAAAATTTAATTTCACGTAGATTAAAGGCTTAAGTACAAGAAGCAGAAAAATCTTAAAACTTCTGAACCTTAGGAGAATGGCTTATTTTAAGGTAGAAAATGATTTCTTAAAATAGCGACACAAAATTCTAAGAACATAAAATGAGAGACTGATTAATTTAACCACATTAAAAATTTTTAATATGAAGAAATGATGATGACATTAACAACATTATAGGACAAGGCTCGGACTAGAAAAAAAATTCTTCAAAATATATCACTGAATAAAAATTAGAACCTATAACTTGCTGACTTCTATTAATCAATAAGTAAAAGATCAAATTTCCAATAGAAAAGAGGGAGAAGTTAGGAAGAGGTAATTCAAAGGCTATGAACCACAAACCATCATATCCAAGAATGTCTTATTTCAGCATTGTTTATAATAATGAAAAAATTCAAAATAACCTGTAAGTCCATCAACATGAGAGAAGATAAATCATGGTATATTTACACTATTGAGTTATATATATATATATATATATATATATATATATATATATATATATATATATATATATCAAAGGAATGAACTATCTATCATTTATATAGGAATCTTAAAGTTAAAAAGTTGAGTGAACAAAAAAGGTAGGAGGTTTCATACTGTATATAAATATTGAAATATGAAAGTAATTAAATAATACAATATACTATTTTGGAATATATATGCATATACTAAGAATATATATATCCATACATGCAAGAAGGAAAACATGCAATTCAAGAATGTGTATCTTCTGGTGAACAAGGAGGGTAAGTGTTTGAGGAAAGGCACACAGGACGCTTTAACTATTTTAGTGTTTTCTGTGTTGTTGGCTGGAGGTGGCTTATTGTTTTCTACCTTTGTGTATGTCTCTAATTTTCAATAATAAAAAAAGAATAAACAGAAACAGAAAACAAAATCATACTCAGGATAGTAAGTAAACAAGCTGGGACCACAATGGCTAATTCCCACATTTTAGAAACAAGGGAAGTGACCTCAATCAGGACAAGTAAAATTTCAGGGTTACTTATTTGGTGGTGTACTCAGGACTAGAAAATAAAATTACCAGATCAAAGATTTTGGTTGGTTCCTTCACTGTGCATTGAATATACTAAGGAAATTCCATTTATCAGCTGCAGAATTTGCAGTGCTGTAGAGTGGACATGGTTTTAAGAAAATGTCCACAAAGAGGTTATATACCATAATAAAAAGTTGTTTATCTGGCCAAAAATGGGCTGTCAACAGAAACTGTTTCTTGGATATGGGGGATTTTAAAGAGCTGAGAAGGAATAAATAAGGCAAATGCATTGCAAGAAACAATTTGGAGAATAGATGTGGCAAACATGTGCAATGTAGGCACAACAATGGATATGGTGAAATGAGTATTATTCTAAATTAAATCAGTGTATTTAATACATACTATATTTAATCAGCATAATAACTTTTTAATTGTATATTATTGTATATTTTCCTGGAAATTTTGTATCCTGTAAGGAAAAATGAAAGGTCAGTTTACCAAATACAAAAGAGGAAATGACCAAAAAATGAAAGGTCAGTTTACCAAATACAGAGGAAATGACCAAGTCCCTATGTCTGGAAACATTTCATTTGAATTTTATCTTCTCATGATTTGCACATAAAAAAGCAACAGAGGGAAGAAGATTGATTTTGCAAGTCTTTCAAAAAATTAAACTTGTAACGTTAGAGTTGGGACAAATAAAAGTATTTTAGTCAAGATGTCACATAATAAAAGAATAAACCACTCATATTCATTCAAAAAGCCTATGATTTTTATTCATTTCCCCCTTTACAATTAAATCAAACCTGCAGAGCACATAAGGGCCAAGCTAAGCAAAGTTACTCCTAAATGATAACATTACCATATTCTACCATTACTAACATTCTTTAGTATTTTGTATTCCACCCCTTAAATTTCTGGATTGAATCACTATAAGTAGGTATGAATTGCATGGAAATGAGCAGTACTTTCCTTGAAAGTAAATATCAGGTAAATGAAAAAAAAATAATATCTGTCTCAAAAGCAATTGATTAAAAAAAAACCCATAAGCCATTACTGGAATCCAAGAAGAAAACTAATTAATCTAGTGGTTTTCTTTCCTAAAAGTAGTGGAAATTGTAAGGTGTTATTATCGAAATTTTATTAGGAAGAAACTACAACTTTACCTACAAAATCTCAAAATATATTGTCTCCAAACAATAGGGAGTTTGATAAAGTGGTGTTTATGGATCTTGCTATGGCATGGGGAGGAGTCACATTAATGGCAAAAAGGAGGATTAAAGACAATTTATATCTGAGGAATCACAAACCTGAGCACCATCCCTGCAAAGTTATGTGGCAGACATCTTGTTCTGTCCAAATGCAAAGGATGGTGAACAATTTGATGGTATATAATGAATGCACTGATTTCAACAGTTAGCCATGGAAGGCACTTTTTAATTTGTGGGGGGTGGAGATCAATTTCTACTTGCAAAGACATCCTTCCAGTGTGAAAACAAGCCACTGGATTCATCCTTCTATCCTGAAGAACCTAGGGGCAGGACAGGAATAAAGATGCAGACGTAGAGAATGGACTTGAGGACACGGGGAGTGGGAAGGGTAAGCTGGGACGAAGTGAGAGAGTGGCATGAACATATATACACTACCAAATGTAAAATAGATAGTGGGAAGCAGCCACATAGCACAGGGAGATCACCTCGGTGCTTTGTGTCCACCTAGAGGGGTGGGATAGCGAGTGTGGGAGGGAGACGCAACAGGGAGGAGAAATGGGGATATATGTATACGTATAGCTGATTCACTTTGTTATAAAGCAGAAACTAACACAACATTGTAAAGCAATTATACTCCAATAAAGATGTTAAAAAATAAATAAAAATAAATAAAAGGAGAAAAAAATTGCCTCAAGTAATAATGAGGGAAAAATACTCGTTTCTTTTTTTTTAAATTTACTTACTTACTTACTTACTTACTTATTTATTTATGGCTCTGTTGGGTCTTCGTTGCTGCACACGGGCTTTCTCCAGTTGCGGTGAGCGGGGGCTACTCTTTTTTTTTTTTTTTGCAGTACGCGGGCCTCTCACTATTGTGGCCTCTCTCGTTGCGGAGAGCAGGCTCTGCGGCCATGGCTCACGGGCCCAGCGACTCCGCGGCATGTGGGATCTTCCCGGACCGGGGCACGAACCCATGTCCCCTGCATCAGCAGGTGGACTCTCAACCACTGCGCCACCAGGGAAGCCCGCGGGGGCTACTCTTCCTTGCGGTGTGCGGGCTTCTCATTGCGGTGGCTTCTCTTGTTGTGGAACACGGGCTCTATGTGCGTGGGCTTCAGCAGTTGTGTCACGTGGGCTCAGTAGTTGTGGTTCGTGGCTCTAGAGTGCAGGCTCAGTAGTTGTGGCACACGGGCTTAGTTACTCCGTGGCATGTGGGATCTTCCTGGACCAGGGCTAGAACACGTGTCCCCTGCATTGGCAGGTGGATTCTTAACCACTGCACCACCAGGGAAGTCCCCTTTTCTTTCTTAATTTTAGAGAAAGTTTTACAATTGCCTGGGACAAAATAATATCAGAAATCTTAATTATTTTTCTCTTTTTAGGCACCAAGCTTCATTTCAAATAAAGTATCTTTTGCTCCAGAATTTTATACTACATTGATGTTAAAATAGTCCTATAGTATATACCAAAGATTAAGGTGAAATAGACATAATTCAAATTATAAAATTAGGGCTATATAATACCATCAATAATTAATTAAGAAATACTTATAAAAGCTTTAGCATTATATACATATATAATTTAAAAGGTTATGTTAGATTTTTCATAAAGTATTTTATCACATAAGCATATCGCTAAGACTATGTTTGGCTTATTATAAATGCTGATTTTTTGATCTGGAATTTAAAAATACAGGTACTGGTATATGATTCAACTTATTGAAATCAAATATGAAAAAATGTGTTTCAAAAATATTTTCTTGTTACAGCCATTGGCATTTTGAACAGGATAATTCTTTTGTGTGGTACTATCCTGCAGGCTGCAAAAAGTTTAGCTTCCCAGCCAGCCACCCCAATAAACACAGCAGCACTTTTCAGATATCGTGACAACAAAAATACTCCCACATTTTCAACCTCCACATTACCCTCCTTTTCTCCATTTAGGAGACTGGTTTAGAGTAGTGATTTAAAGGATTATGATACTCTTTAATTTTGTAAAAATAAGAGAATAAGTTGTTTCTTCTCTGTATCTCTCTGTCCTTTCCTCTTTCTTTTTAGAAACTGTAACTGAAAACATAACAGTAACTAAACAACATCTCTTTTCATGATACTTAAGAGATGGAAAAGTTCTTTTATATGTATTATTTTATTCAGTTATTGCATTATCTATATCAAGAAAGCAGAGCACATATTATATTTCTCTTTTGATAGGTTAAAAAAGAAGAAATCAAGGCTCAGAGAAATTAAGAAACTCTTTAAGTATCATACTGTAGTGAAGTTAAAGCTTGTGTCTTGGTCTTGAAACATTTAGATTAGTGTCCCTTCAACTGCATCTGACTGAAATGCTAATATGTTCCCTGTCCTCAAGAAGGCAATAGTTTAAATGGGGAGAAAATATCAATCAACATAACTCAAGTCATGAACTTCACGATGCAGACCTATATGCACATTGCCGACAGGAAAATGTTAGTGGTTTAATAATAATTGTTAAAGATAAAAAATGAGTAATCTGGTTTTATCATTTATTCATAAAAAAAGTATTGAAGCCTAATATTTGTTCAGTGCTTAGCTGAACACAGACATTACAGCACATAAGAAATAACTTAAAATTAAATTGATCTTAAAATAATTAAAATTGTATAATAAACAAAGTGCATTCAGGGCTTCCCTGGTGGCGCAGTGGTTGAGAGTCCGCCTGCCGATGCAGGGGACACGGGTTCATGCCCTGGTCCGGGAAGGTCCCACGTGCCGCGGAGCGGCTGGGCCCGTGAGCCATGGCCACTGAGCCTGCACGTCCAGAGCCTGTACTAAAAAAAGTGCATTCAAAATAACAAGCTATGAAGGCCTAGACTTGTCAAAAGGAAGAGGGGAAGTAGAGAAGAAATAGTTTCAAATTTCTTTTATTGTAATGAAATCACATGCTTATCCACAATGTTTAAAACAAATCACTTTAAAAAATATCAATGCATCTTATAAGTTCACATCAATAATATTTTATTATTACAAAGTCAGACAGTAAGGGTTGTTTTGATGAATATAACTTAAAAAATGGCATAATGATTGACAACTGCAGTCAGTTTGCCATTTTAACTTCATAATTTACCTTTATTTCTGAGTTTTATTTCTGTTACATAGTCTGAAGAAAATAAAACTCATATAGATAAGACACTGCTAATTGTATCAGTCATTTCATAGCTTGTCTTTAAATTTCAATGTATTCTTGAATTTAACCTATTCAGAATATTGAAAAAATAGTAAGAATATATATGCATATATATGTATATACATACATATTAATGGATAACAACTGAGCATATTCTTTGATTAGATACTGGTTTAACTTTATCAATAAATAAGCTTCTAAGCCAACTAAAATTATGTTTGGGAGGAAAATTTTGAAACGTATCTTGCAACTTTATGAGATATTCAAAATCTCTTTGTAAAGAAAATGAGAAAGTCTAATTACCAGTTACTATTAGTAGTTGCTAACAATTTCTAAATAGTCAAGTTTATTTGCTTTGCTCATCAAACCTAAAATTTAATTTGTATTTCCATTTGGTCACTTGATCCAAAGTTGTAAGTGAGCAGGTATTTTTAATTTAAATATTTAGGCCTATTTCAAAGTCAGATGCAAAGCACTCACAATTATGACTAAAATGATATGCCATACCAGATTACAATGATAAACTAGACTATGTATTTACTTCTTATTGTATAACTGACTTCCGACTTCTATGACAATGATTACACGGCAAGCAGTTATGTCCACTTAGTTCCTGGTCTGTGAGTGTAGAATACATGTGCTTAATGATTGTGCTTGCTTATACAATACTTTATGAAAGGATATTAATAGTCTTCAATTTTTAAAAGGACCAGAGCAGACCTATAAACTTTCTAATCAATCAATCACACTTTTATGAAATGTACAAACATGATGAACCAAGATAGTATTTTAAAACATTTTCTTTGTTTACTTGTGCTAAAGGGATAGACAAATGAGGGAGAAAGATTGAAGTCTCAAAATAAAGCATATAAAATATGCTTTAAAAATTTTCCATTTTTAAAACTGTGGGTAAATATGTAATATATTAGATGAAAATTCATAATAATTAATAGGACACCATAGACTGTAATTATGATTTGTAAAACAAAGTAAATTACAATGGGGATAAAATCTTGACTTTTTGTTCATCTTGCTTATCACCCCACAACAGAAAGGGGGATGGCTAGAGTAAACTGCTTTCTTTTCCACATGAAGATGACCCAAGTGTTTTATTTGACTAGAAGCTCAATATGAAACGAAACCAAAATCTCTCATTGCAGTTTAAACTTATGAAAGTTAGACATCATAAAGTGGAGTAACCAGGTAAAGAGATGAAATATGACTTCATGGTTCTTGAATATGGAAGGATTTTTCCAGCTGTAGATGCCAGATTGCAGAACTATAAATAAACATGAACACATTCAGATGAAAAACATGATGATGAAGAATCTAGAAATCTGATTATCATGGCCAAAACACTGTATCAGGTACACTAAGAGATGAGGTGATGAGCAGTTCTAGATACAAAAAGTGGATCATTGAACACCAAATTGTGAGGATTCTCTACATGGAATAATACAAGAGGGGTAACAGTAAGGCAGAATGTGATATGTACCTCCAAATATACTGAACACTATGGATGGAGGTCCAGGGGAAATGTGATCATGATCATTTAGAAGATTAAGGAAAAGATTTCTTTGGTTTTCTTCAACCAGGCATTGATTAAGCTCATCTTAAAATATTCTGATTATGGTGCAACATGCATCAAGAAGTTGAAAACATGGATAGTGAATTCCATTCTGTATAGGATGTAAAATGATGAAGAATATCTTTGCTCCCATAGTTCATCAAGATAAATCCAGATAAAATAGAACCCGTACATTTCTAAAGGACTATCAAAGAGTAGAGGCACCGAAGCTTAAATGAGGTCATTTCCAGAGAAAGGAGCCCTTCTTCAGGTGACAATGAGCCAAGGATGCTACTTGAGGGTGGATGCTACTTGAGGGCAAATGCTGGGTTTGGCTATCAAGCTGTTGATCAAGGTGTAAGCAGACAAAACAAAATGAATTCTAAAAGACTCACAAATACAATGATAATTCACTCAGCCTAACAATTCTCCCCTACACCCGTTTTTCTTAGAAAATGACAAAAAAGCCTTGACTGAAAAGCAGAAAGAATTTGCAGTCTTATGGAGTTTTGTGGTACCTGAAACCAGAGGTCTTTGTACCAATGAATCCAATGCTGAACCATGACCCAGGCATCTCCTGGCTCAAATACTAAGTCAAGAATATGGGGATATATGTATATGTATAGCTGATTCACTTTGTTATAAAGCAGAAACTAACACACCATTGTAAAGCAATTATACTCCAATAAAGATGTTAAAAACAAGAAGTCAATCTGCACTCTTGTGTTCTCTCTCCCTCTCATAGTTGATAAAACATATCTGTACTCACTGAATAATCTCATTTCCATGCATCCATTTTGATCACTGCCTCTTTTCTTTCCCATTCCCTCCATCTTATAACCTGACCTCCAGAACTATACAATTCTATGAGACCATCAATCAAATGACCTTTGTGTTTTCCCTATTTCTTAACCCTTCAATCATGACCGTCAGCCTTACCCAGCCTAGCTGCCCTCACATACACTTTCAGTTTCCTTGTGCCCTCTTTCTTCATTTTACTTGCCTGACAAAACCCCAACCATAGCTAAATATAATTCTCTGCCTATTTCACATATGCACCTAAGTAGCTAAACCTGAATACAAAAACACATAAAGGTGCTAACAGGATCTCATTATAAATGCATGAGTCCAAAGGGAATTATACCCTATTTCCCTAATGCATTTGTTGTCCTTTCTTAGATAACTATTTCTTCTCTCTTCACAAGGTATGAATATTTCCTTCTCTTTTTTACTTTCAGATCATGACCTTTCTTATTTCCTGATGACATAAAATATAACTGATAAAAGATTCCACTCTTACCACCACACTTACCGATCTAACCACTCTACTTTCATCTGGATCTATATCCTTTCCCTTCCCTCCTACTGCTCTCAAAGAATGGTTACTGATGCTATCCAAGGCTAACCCTTACACGTGTGAACCAGATCCCATTCTCTCTTGCCTACTCAAAGACATAACTCTCTTTCCTCTTTCTTGAGTTTCCCTCTCTCATGGATACTTCTCATCAGCACATGAACAGGCTGTACTATCTCCTACTCCAAAGAAAACTCCTTCAACTTCATATCCTTCTACAGCTTCTTCTCCATTTCTTTGCCCCTCTCTACATTAAGATACTCAAAAAAAGCTATTTATACCCTGTCTCATTTCCTCTTGTCCTTTCTCGAACCCACTCTAATCAACCTTTTACCCAAACGACTAAAAAAACAAAATAGCTTTAGTGACATTCTGTCATGGCTTCTACTTTGCCAGTTCCAATGGTCAATTCACAGTCTTTATTGTACTGACTAGTTAAGAGCATCTGACACAATTGTTCACTCTCTCTTAGTTCAAACACTTTCTTCACTTGGCTTCCAGGACAACACGTTTTCTTGGTTTTCTTCTGATCACATAAGTGCTCTTTTTCAGTTTCTCTTGCTATATCCTCCTCCTCTTCTAGATTCCACCAACTGGAAAGCTTCAGGGCTCGGCCTTCAGACCTCCTCTCTGCTCCTTTACCGAGTCCCTCATTATCACATCAAGACTTATGACTTCAAATACCACCTATATGTTGATAGCTACCAAATTTATAATCTAATATAGATGTCTCACTAGAATTCTAGTCTCATATCAAGCTGTCTAAGTGATATTTCCCTTGGGATGTCTAATAGGCACTTTAAAAGTTAATGTGCCTAAATCCAAACTCCTGATTTTTGCCAATGCTCTTCTTGTTCAGTCTTTCTTAAATCAGTTAGTGGTAATTCCATCATTTTAATTGATCAGACTCTAAACCTTGGAATCAGCTTTAACAATCTCTGATGTTCTTCCCACAGATATCCATGTTTTACTCCCTTGCTACAGATTGCTGCTCAACTTTCATGTAGGAAGAGAAGGCTTTTACTATTTCCCTAGAATCTCTCCCTCATTCACTACATCCATTACCTCATTTCATTTTCTATACAACACTTACTACTACCTGATATATTACATATGTTTAATTATTTATTTTCTTTGTCTCTCCCTTAGCATGTAAGATGTAATCAGACAAAGATAGGAGCTTTGTCTTTTTAGTTCAGTGCCTAACATATAGTAGGTCCTTAAAAAATGTTTGTTGAATAAAGAAATCTATTTAAATGAAGACAGAATTACTTTCATTTTGGAAGTTTGTAAAAAAACTTTTTTAAAACTAATTTTCCCTCAGTTACACTTTGATGACCCTAAGGATTGTGTTTGTTTTGTTGAGAGCAAGGATTTTTTTCCTACTCATCTTAACTCTTGAATTATTAATAAGTTTCTATATTTTCTTTTTGAATTACATTCTACAGGAAGGCAGATATCTGGTTAATAAAGGTAAGACAGAAATATTCTAGGATAGTATTATCCCTTAACTCTTTCAAAATGAGAGACTACATTAATTTACATACTGTGTGAATATGAAAAGGCCTAGAGGTGGTAAGAAGATAATTAAAACCTAGATCTGACAGGCTTGTAGAGGAACAAAACAATTCTTGTTAAATTACTATATCATTGTAGTCTGGAGGGGTTAAAGATTTGATATGATTATTAATATACACACATTTGATTTGTTTAAGCCATTACATTATTTCATGGATGAAAAGCAATATGTTTGCTATAAGAAGTTCACCTAGCAGCCTTCTAGATTTAACTGTCGTAGAATAGTCTATGATAAGAAAGATTAAGGCAAGCATGTCTGAATTAATATATGAAAAGAATCCCACAAGAAACACATGCACAAAGTAATAAGCTCTTGATATCATCTAAACTTATGTGCAAAAATTAATTATTTAAGTTTATTTATTTTCACAAAATTCTTACAGCCATTTTGTTCTTTTGAGTATCAGTATTACTGTGGACACTATTCATCAATTATATTTTGTCTCCTATTTTTAATACTTTAAAAAATTGTTTTCTTTTGGCTTTATATATAAGAAGTATTTTAGGATGTGCATAAACCACTGGTCCTAAATTCAGTATTCAAAGAATAACCGTGTTGCAAACAATTTTGGTGGGTAGCTAAAATAATTATATTCCTTTTCTGTTGGTATTAGAAAAGTGCTCCTGAAACAGTTTCATGGGCAGAGGTGCTACCCGTAAATGTCTTCGCAAAGAATACCCAAGGTGAGGCCATTTAGATTTAGAGTTAACATGAACATATTTGCATTGATTTTCACATATGTAAAAGATAAATATTATCTAAGAATTTATTTCAATGTTGATGAATATATGTTTGTTTTAAATGAGATAAAATGTTTAATGTAATTAAACAGGTAGAAGAAAATATGTTCTAATTTTCTATCAGATATAGGAAGAGAAAAGACAATATGAAACATTCATATAAACAGAACTTAAAAATTCTGAATTTTCAATTCTGATTTATTCCTAACTGTATAATGCTGATGCCTTTTCCTTGCAGTGCTTCTAGATTTCTTCTGAGCAACAGTTTCACTCAGTAGTCAATTTATATTGAAGATTATATAAAATGTGACCAATTAAAATCAGGCCAAATGTTAATGCTGGGTAAAAAGGCCAAAATAAATATAAAAATTATGTCTGGAAGGCATTATAGTGTGATTTACTTACTAATAGAAGTAAACTATGAAAAGGAAAAACAGCTATAAAAGTAATGAATGTTTTAATGAAAACATAAGGTGTTTTCTCTTCCCATTCTCATACCATAGAAACAAGCTGACTCTCAATGAGAAGGAATCACATTCCACTTTAGACTGATGAACAGCACAATTCTTTATGCAGCACACAATCAAGCTGTGGAATTCAATTCTGCAATATATCATTGTGGTAAATAGTGTATCAAAATCCAGGAAAGCATTAAATGTTGCTATGAATAAGAATGACATTTAGAGCCATGCTTAGTAGGTCACAAAGTTTAAAGAGCTCTCAGCCCTCTAGCAGTGGGGCATAGGAGAATTTGTGTGAAGGTCAGAAAGTAATGTTCTCTCCTCTGACATTATTGCATATCACTCATGCATTATGGGATGTTTATGTGCCTCTTTCTCAAAGCTGGGAATGAAGGATATCTACCTGCACGTAAAGAAAATAAAAAGTACTTAATTTTCTTCAAAATATAAATATTATTTAATGCAAATTATCAATTATATTACCAATGACTGTAGTAATTCTGCAAAATATAATCAAAGGAAAGTAAAAAAAATATTCTCCCTGCAGAGGAGTAAAGGAGTAGGAAAATTTGGCAGATGTGGGAAATAGGGAAGGCAAAAATGGCTAAAAACAACAGTATACTTTGGATGTTAAAATATTTCCTTCTAAAACATAGCAAATTTCAAAAAATAACCTTGACTTTCTTATTTAACTACATAAGTAATTAGTGTCTAGATCTGTTAAATTAGAGGTTTGGACTGCTCAGTGCTTAAATTTGTTCCTCCTGAGCACTGAGACATGCAAAAGAATAGTCTTAACAACATTATTTATAAAATGCAAACTATAGCTAACCCAAATTTCAAATCGAGTCATGTGAAAAAATTTTTTATATACTATTATAAAGAAAACTATACAGCAATGAAAATGGATACAGTTGCATGCAGTAACATAGACACATCTCAAAAATATAATGTAAAACCAAAGATCCCTTACAATAACATCTTTATAAAAAGAAAACACAAAATTAAACTTAAGTATTTAAGAATGGTTACTTATGTGGTAAAACTATGCAGGAAAGTAAGCAGATGATTACTATAAATGACATGAGCATAGCTGTTTTTGTGACACAGGATGGTTGTAACAAGAAGGTGGCAAAAGAGAGATTTCTAGG
The DNA here is from genome assembly GCF_964165515.1 of Mesoplodon bidens. Taxonomy (NCBI): domain Eukaryota; kingdom Metazoa; phylum Chordata; class Mammalia; order Artiodactyla; family Ziphiidae; genus Mesoplodon; species Mesoplodon bidens. The sequence continues at coordinate 116,812,269 of NC_138163.1, read as the reverse complement.
GCTTCCCTGGTGGCGCAGTGGTTGAGAGTCCGCCTGCCGATGCAGGGGACACGGGTTCGTGCCCCGGTCCGGGAGGATCCCACATGCCGCGGAGCGGCTGGGCCCATGAGCCATGGCCGCTGAGCCTGCGCGTCCGGAGCCTGTGCTCCACAACGGGAGAGTCCACAACAGTGAGAGGCCCGCGTACCGAGGGGAAAAAAAAAAAAAAGAGAGAGACTTCTATACCGCTGCGATGTTGTATTTTTGATCTACGTCAGTATTTACAAAGTATTGACTTTATGGTGAATCACTGATTTCTACTTCTTCATTCTTTTTTTTTTTTTTTTTTTTTTGCGGTACGCGGGCCTCTCACTGTTGTGGCCTCTCCCATTGCAGAGCACAGGCTCCAGACGTGCAGGCTCAGCGGCCATGGCTCACGGGCCCAGCCGCTCTGCGGCATGTGGGATCTTCCCGGAACGGGGCACGAACCCGTGTCCCCTGCATCGGCAGGCAGACGCTCAACCACTGCGCCACCAGGGAAGCCCTACTTCTTCATTCTTCATTCTTCATTCTCTCTCTCTCTCTCTCTCTCTCTCTCTCTCTCTCTCTCTATATATATATATATATATATATATATATATATACACACACATACATATATTTCAGAATAAAGTTTCAAATATGGTAAAATAAAATAAATGGATAAGAAGACATTGTGTGAATACTGAAGAATGTGCTTGATAAAAATAAGTTATTTATTTTCTAATGTGCATATTAGATAAAATAATCTATAGTTCCTTCTTTTTAGAAACTGGCTTTTCCTGTTATGTCAAGGCAATAGTTACCAAATGAAAGTTGCTTGAAAATTTGTTTGAGTTTTATAAAATAAATATGATCATCTCAGCATTTCATAAACTATAGCATGAGAGATTAATTTGCATGAAACAAAAATGTCACGCTATAGATATCAGATCAAGACAATGAGTAGATTTAAAGCAAGTATCTCTGGAACATGTTCTGAAAACACTATCTTCAAAAGGAAGAGTTTATAACATAAAGAATCTTTCTAGAAAGTATAAATCAAGATAAATGTTCAGAAAAGGAAAGAGTGCAGAGTTTTATTTGTTCAGACTATCCTGCAGGAAAATTAATTTAATTTTATTTAGCATTGTGAGAATTACAGGAAATAATTTGTCATCAGCAAAAACTATAGGGCTCTAAAAATAACTTCTAGAGTGTATGGAAATCCAAAAGTTCTAAGTATTTTCGACCAGGTACTTAACTAAATGATGAAGAAGTATGTTGTCTCATGGGAGAAACATCAATCATGGAAAGTTCATTGCTCTTTGGGAAACCTAATGAGTCACTGATTCTAACCTGATAACTATCCAGGTTAGAGTGCTCTGGAAACTTAACATGGTATTTGTTTATTATTTTCTAAGTATCTTTGACAGCAGTTGATTGAAATCAGTGAAACAACCTTTCTTTCTCCACTCCCCTTATTCTCAAATTCACACCCTTCCTCACACATGCCAGTTATTTTTGAATAAAGGAAAATTTATGCAAACTACAGATATAGAAATGACATTATTATAATATTATCTATTTAAGATATATACTCTCTAACTTTATATTGATAGAGTTTCAAGAGTTGAGTCAATATAACACCAAATTTCAACAGATTCAATTTGTGATGGTTATTCACACTCATCCCCCCCACACACACACACACCGCCACAACAAATTTCCATCCCTCTCTGTCAAGCTGATGCCTGCAGACTTCATCACCTGGGCTACCTGCACTCTGGTGGAGTTTGGCTAATAGAAGCCACCAGGAAGAAACTGCAGCGCAAGAGGAGAGAGGTTTATTTTTTTCTACTGCTCATTCCTGCCTTTTTGCTACCTTAATCTTTTTTTTAAAAAAAAATCTTTATTGGAGTATAATTGCTTTACAATGTTGTGTTAGTTTCTGCTGTACACCAAAGTGAATCAGCTATATGTATACATATATCCCCCTATCCCCTCCTTCTTGAGCCTCCCTCCCACCCTCCCTATCCCACTCCTCTAGGTCGTCACAAAACACCAAGCTGATCTCCCTGTGCTATGCAGCAGCTTCCCACTAGGCAACCATTTTACATTTGGTAGTGTATATATGTCATTGCTACTCTCTCACTTCATCCCAGCTTCCCCTCCCCCGACCCCCATGTCCTCACGTCCGTTCTCTACGTCTGCGTCTTTATTCGTGCCCTGCCACTAAGTTCATCAGTACTGTCTTTTTAGATTCCATATATGTGCGTTAGCATCCTGCTACCTTACTCTTAACCAATATGGAGAATGGTGTCATGGAAAATTCCTTATGACTAGACAACAGAAGAGGAAAAATATGTAGGTCTGGTTTAAAGATAAGTTTGCAAGAAATGCTGGCACCAGATGGAAGTAAAGGTTGCTGCATTTGCTGAGTGTCAATATAGATTAAGAATCTCAAGTGTGTGCATATCCTTGGTATCCAGTAATGATTTTTATCTCATTTTTTGAGTCATTTTTCATTTTTATAAACTGTAAAAGTATAAGAAAGTACAAAAAGTCTGTTTTCTTACCATACAAAATTAACCACTAAATACAATTTCTTATATTCACTTTGTCTATTTTTGAATGTAATAAGACAATTTATAGAAATCATTCTATCCATCATGTCCTGCCCACTTCTCTCCTGATATCCCCAGTGATACTTGTTTATTCATTCATTTAAAAAATGTACTGAGTCACTGTCAGGCTCTGTCTTTGGTGCTAGAGACATGGAAATAAACATCATAAAACATCTGCTCTCATGAAGCTTATACTCTAGCAGCTGTCTCAGGGAGGTTTGGATAGAGAAAATAAAAATACAAAAAAATAAAAGATATAAAAATTCATTGCGATAATTGCTATAGAAAGGATACAGCAAGTGATATGGAGATTTGGAGGGATTTAATTATTTATTTTTTAACTTTATTGAGGAATAACTGACAAATATAATTGTATATATTTAAGGTGTAAAATGTGATGATTCGATATGCATATACACTGTAGAATGATTACAAAGATCAAGATAATTAACACATCCACCACCTCGCATAATTAACACAGTTAACTATTTCTTTGCCATGGGAATGCTTAAGATCTACTGTGAGTGACTTCTAAGTGTCTAATACGGTATTTTAAACTATAGTCACCATCCTGTGCATTAATCTTCAGAGCTTATACTTCCTATAACTGATAATTTGTACCCTTTGATCTACATCACCCCATTTCCCCCTCCTCCCAGCCCTGTTAGCACATTATTGACTGGGGGATTTTTGGAGAAACTAACACCTGTGGCCATAATACGTCTCCAGTCAAGAATGTGTTAGTATAGCTATAATAAAAAAGACAAGAGCTAACAAATGTTGGCGAGGATGTGGAGAAAAGGGATCCCTTAAACACTGGTGGTGGGAATGTAAAATGATACAGTCTATTATAGAGAACAGTTTACTGGTTCCTCAAGAAATCTAAAATGGAATTACCATATGATCCAGCAATCTCACTCTTGGGTATCTATCCAAAGGAATCAGTATCTTGAAGAGATACCTGCATACCCATGTTCACTGCAGCATTATCCACAATAGCCTAGAGGGATTTTAAATAGAGTTGCCAAGAAAGGCAACTAATGAAGGACAAATGTAACAAAAGTCAAATATCTGAAAGGATGAGGAAAAATGAATTATATGAATTATATATATAATATAATTATATATATAGTTATATATATAATGAATTGTATCTGGGCAGAGGGCAGTGAGAGGAGGAGAGAGAGGACATGAAATGCAATGACACTGATGAGAATGTATCTAATGCCAGTGTGGCTGGAATGGATACTGTGAAGGGAATGACAGTAGGAGATGAAGTGAGAGAGGTACCAGGGAGCCATATAATAAAGGGCCAGAAGGTCATTTTACTCTAGCTTTTATTGTGTGAGAGACAGGAAATACTGGAGAGTTTTGAGCAGAGGTGTGATAGGGGAACTCATACATGAATTTGCTGTTCGGAAGGGAGGTCCAAGTTTTTATCTTTAAAATAATAACCTAAATTTTATCTATTTTTTCAAATATATTTGGTTGTATGTGTGTGTGTTGGTCTATAAAAAAATCCTTCCTAATATGAGGTTATAAAAGAGTTCTTGTATTTTTTCATCTGCTTTATTTTTAATTTTTTGTATCTGTTTTAAATACTTATTTAAAACTTTTTTCTACCTAGAATGTACATCTTTTTAATCTACCTGGAATGTATGTCTTTTTATTCCCAAATGGAAAGCCAGATTTTCCAACATCTTTATTGAATAGTGTTTGCTTTCTACAATGTTTATGATGCCACCTCTCTCATATACCAAGTGTCCACATATGCATAGGTATGTTTCCTGACTCATAATTCTCCTTAAATGGTCTATGAAACAAAACATTATTTTAATTTGTATCACTTTATAAATACCTTTCTATCTGTAGGTTGAATTCCTCTATTTGTTCTTATTTTACTAAAAAAATAGCTAAACACATAATTTTACTCCCCCCATATAAACTTACTCTGTTCGTTAAGTACTCTGCTGGGTTTATGATTGGGCATACATAGAATTTTGAAGAAATTAAGAGAGAATTGACATTTTAAAAATAGTGTGCCTTTTTATCCAGGAAACCTAGTTTTCCATTTATTGAGGCCTTCTTTTATGCACTTCAAACATGTTACATGTTTTCTATATAAAAAGTGTTACAGATTTTAGGTTAAAATTCCTGGGGATTTTTAAAATGTATTACTTTTGTAAAGGGTTTTATTTTCCTACCACAAATGCTACTTGGCTATTTTTGATATAAAGTAATGGTATTGATTTTTTAAAGTTGATCTTGAATACAGCATACCTGCTGAAGTAATTGGTTCGTTCTAATAATGTCTCCACTGGTTTTCTTTAATTTTTATAGGCAAATATCTGACACACGGAGACAATGATTTTTATTTGTCCTGTTATTATCTAACATATGACATCCAGAATAATGATGGGTTCCAGCAGTAATGGAACCAATCTGAACTTATCCATGTATTCAGTGAGAATGCCTCTGATCTCTTAACTGCCTTTCTAATATTTTGAATGCCTTTTTGTCAGTCTAAGGAAATTTCTTTGTTTCTAGTTTACTAAGTGCATTAATTAACATACATGTGATAATGTTATCAAAAGTTTCCTTTTCTTCTATTAAAAGATTATTTGGTCTTGACCCAAGGCTTTGGTACCTCTAAAAAAAAAAAAAGAAAAAGAAAAAAATGATTATTTGGTCTTTCTGCTTCATGCATTAATATAGTGAATCACAGTGATAGGTTTTTAAATATGGAACTCTCTTTGCCTTTCTGAGATAAATCCTATTAGGTCATGATTTTTACAGTGTTATCAATTTTAGTTACTAATGTTTTTGTATGCATACATATCATAAAAGGGAGTTTCACCAATAATTTTTTATTATTTTTTATGTTGTTCTTTTCTGGTTTCAGTATCAAGGACCTATAAACTTCATATAGTAAATTGTGTAGAGCTCTTTATTCAGTAATCATCACCTTTGGCGGCAAGCATTTATATTAGGCCAAGTGTACCCATACAACTGAAATGTTGAATAGTAAAAATGTCCATTATAAGAATGTCCACAACAAGACTTTAATTAAAGCTCAGGTTTCCAAAAAACACATACACAATTATATACATATAGATAGATAGATGTAGATATAAATATATACATTTTGGCCCTACTTTAAAAAAAACACTCATACACATACAGAGAGAAAAAAATCTAGATTGAAATATTAACAATAATAAGTTTAGATTATATAATTATGTGTAATTTTCCTTTCCTTTTTAGAGCCCCATCATTTTCTTTATTTTCTATATTACGGATACATTTCTTTTATATTATGGTTAAAAAAAACAGCAGTATAAATAAAATGAAATGGTTAGGATGGGTGACTACTTTTCTTTCCAGTTCTAATAATCCATGAAGCTATGCCAAATAAACACCAACTCCTTACTCACATATTCTGTGCTTATCTGCCTTGACTGGGCTTCTGGTTACTAACAGTCCATCATCCCACCCAAAAACGTACACTACTTTTACCACACCACCTCCAATTTCCTCCTCCATACTACCATGCTAAATATCAGTATAAGCATCATCCTCACCACCACCATTAGAAAACCAGTTTTATTATTTCTTAGTTTTAACAATTTATTTTTAGTTATGTGCAGAAATAACCCAAGAAAAGCATGGATAAAAATACCAAAACATTTGATCACAAAAGCCCTGTGGTTACATAGGCATGACAAATATTCAGTTAAATTCTGCACTGTTGGTTACATACGTTGATATTTTGTTTTGAGTGATGTTGAAAGCTTTTTGGTTAAGAATGAAAGCTTCTAAGAAATGTGAACTTTACATTTTCTAATCTTAAAGCTAAAGAAACATCTTTGAAAATATATCTGTAGCATCTAACATGATTCCAAGTGTCACAGAAATTTGTAAAATCAAAATCAATCACCTTATTTCTCCATGTATTTTTACTTTGTCAGACTCCTATTAACACAAAAAAGATGTGATATATATATATATCTACACACACATATATATGTATGTATATATATATATATGTATTTATTTTATTCTAAGAAAGTCAAGAAAGGGTTTGTGACCAATTTGTTGAAGACATCCTAGTACACACTGAAGGAGAGAGAGGAGAGGAGTGGAAAGAAGAAAAGGAAAACATAAAGTTAAGGTTGTTTTTCCATTCAATTTGTTCAAATACTCTTTATGATCAGTTAATATGAATGGAAGGAGAACAAAACATTTTATATAACCACTGCTTAAAGTATTGTTTTTGTTTTAACTATCTTGCTTAAGGAAATGAACTATTCAAATAAATAAAGACCATTAGGGTCACAGAAACTGAAATACTTGGATTTATATAAATATTGGTAATACAACAGCAGAATATTTGAATCATGTTCTAATTATATTAATAAAACCCTTAATGATTATTGTAGAATATCCAGAAAATACAGAAAAGAATAAAGGAATATACAGAAAATAAAAGATGATAGTAACTTCATAAGTAAAAATTGACAGTATAATTGTAAATATTTGTCATATGTCCTCTCAAGTTTTTTAACTGTTTTGAAAAGTTTTCTGCAGATTAATTATATTTAAATACAAATTATGTATTTCCAAAGTGCCAAACAGGAAGATACTGTCAGTTTCTTTGAAAAGCATGCCATAATCTTGCCATTTTCCTGGAAACAAATATTGTCATTTTGCAGCCCCACCCCTATCATTTGTGAAGCCCTGAGCAAGAGTATAAATAGAGGACTAATGCCATATGCCCTAATATTTTTAAATATTCAAGCTAAAAGAACTGCTAACCTATGCTGCTCTCTTAACTTCAAAAAGATACAAAACATATGAGGGAAATCATACAGTATGTGTCTGACTTATTTCACTTAGCATAATATCCTCAAGGTCCACCCACGTTGTCACACATGGCACAATATCAACCGTATGGTGATGGATGGAAACTAAATTTTCGGTGGTGAGCATGCTGTAGTATACACAGAAGTAGAAATATATGTTGTACACATGAAACTTATATAATGTTATAAACCAGTGTTATCTCAATAAATCTAGAAAATATAAATACAAAAAAATTTGTGTTAAGCTCTGGGCTTCATATGACTAAGAATCACAAAATAACAAAGATAATAAAAATATAATTATTACTGTTACATGTAGAAAGTTTAGCGATGTTTAAAATAAACATAATAAATAAAAACATAATAATTCATCAGTTATTTTTACATCTATTCTATAAAATATATAGTCTTGCCTTTATATCAGCAAAATTACTAGTTGTGTTATAACTGAATTTTCACATAATCTGTATTATATTAAATGACCAAATGAAAAGATATAATTGCATTCAAAGTGTAAATAATTTGAAATATTTACACTGAAAATATGAATGCTATGAAATGTAAGAATAAAACAATTAAAATTATTTTCTTATGATTTAAAATATTTTTCTCCTAGTATATTCAAAATTATCTATCAAGGTAAAAGACAACCCACACTTTATATTTAATGAAACTCAAAATTATTTAAAACAGGTAAAATTTTAGATATACTTTTGAAAATGTAATTACATTTTAATGTATTTTTTTGTACTAACCAACTTACAAGTGACAGTGACACTTAGGTGTCCTCTAAGAAATGTTTTGTTTTGTGATACTTGAGACTCCGTAGGGCCCAGGGCAGCAGTCCTTCTTCTTGGTTTAAGGGAAATATAGCCTTTTTGTTTTAATTTTTATGTTCTCATTAGTGAATTTTAGCATTTTTATTACCTTACATTTATTATTTTGTACATTTTTTTTGGAGTGGTTACCTCCTGTTTAACTGCTTTGCTTTCACACTTTTGTCCTTATTTTTGAGATCTGGATGATAACCTTTCAAACCTTAGTGTACGATTTTACACTTTATTTTTGGCCTAAAAGACAGCCTCGGAATTTAAAGTGCCCAGGGACCATATTTAAAATGCATCATTCTAGTTATTCACTTATTCACCTTTAGATGCTTTTTATGCAATCAAAGTGAATTATTCATAGCCTGCATTATGAAGTTCAACATGATATAAAATCACACAAAATATATTTGGAGGCTTTAATTCAAGCAAAAAGACACCAGTCTTACATCATTTAGTGGAGATTTAACCAAGAAGTTTTCATAGAGCCAGAAGCAGAAATCATAGAACAAGAAGTGATATCACAGACTTACAACATGTATAAAGCGTATTTCTGAAGTAGAGTGTGTTGGAACACAACCATTTCAACTATATATCAATCAACATTAATAGCCGTAGGTACACATTTTTATTTTGTCATGAGTGGATATGAAATGTGTGCTGTTATCAGCTGAGGGCTTAGAGGGTTAGATAGCTTTAAAGGCCGTAAGAGTTTAAAGGCACTCTGTGACCATTTGGAATTTATTTGTTATATTTGTTGCATGTTGGGAGATTTATCTCGAATTTTTTTCATACAATAACACAAAAACAACTAAGCACGTGTTGATTGGCATTTACACCTTTCCACAAAGCTACGGAAGGTTGATATTTTCCAATTTCTCATTAATTGGCTAAATTTTTAATAACTATACACAGTGATATTTTATGATATTCTCTGATATCTTCTATATGACAGCACTTTCACTGAACCCTTCCAGCAGAGATTCAAACAACATACTACTCTTCACATTCACATAGAGCCAACAAGTTTTTTCTGCCCTCAGCTTTTCACACTCTCACAATAACATCAACTATGAAGATATTGGTTTTGGGGGCTGCTCTTTCTTAAGGTAGAAAAAACATAACCTTGTGTCTTTAACTTCCATGCATAGTAGACTGTTCCTCCATTCTATATTTGGAAATGAAATTCAATGCATAACAATAATTTGCACAGTTTAGGGCATTAAGGTGCTAGCCAAATAGAAAACTTCCTAAGTGTACACTATAATAGCAGACTGTTTCTTGATTTTATGTCACGTTCATACTCTGAACTACCAGTTTCAGTTGCCCTTACTCAAGACAGCATTATTTCTTCACCTCAGCAATATGTGCCTGAAAGATGCAGACCACAATCACATCTTTCACTTTATTATATCTATCTTCTTCAGTGACTAGCATTAAGGTATGCACATTGCAGAAGCTCTGTAAAAATACTGTGAATGAATGAATTAAAAATGCTATGTGATATAATTTGAGAAACACAAGAAAAATCATTTAACAAAAATCTTTGTCTCTAACTTGTACAACAAAGTGGAGAATTCTTTTTTTTTTTTTTTGCTATACGTGGGCCTCTCACTGCTGTGGCCTCTCCCGTTGCGGAGCACAGGCTCTGGACGCGCAGGCCCAGCCACTCCGCGGCATGTGGGATCCTCCCAGACTGGGGCACGAACCCGTGTCCCCTGCATCGGCAGGCGGACTCTCAACCACTGTGCCACCAGGGAAGCCCTGAAAGTGGAGAATTCTATTCACCAATTTTTTCATGATATTAATTATAAGAGAAACTGATAAAGTGAGTGTAGGGACCTTCCCTTGCGTCCCTCCACAAATATTCATTCTACATGGTATTACATGCTTGGTGAGCAGAGGCATAAATTCTGGACATGCCTCTGCGAGATAGCGGATAATGGAGGAATAAATAAAAAGCAGTCTGATGGTGAACAAATTCAGTGGAGAGCATTGAAGAGTAGATTCTAAGGTAAAGAGGTTGTGTCGTTTGTCTCAGCAACTTCAATGAGTGTGGAAATTTAGGAAGAAGAAAGAATGCTTAACCAGTAGTTTTAGGAGAATTTTTTTGTGAAGCATTATGGGAAACTCATACACAGCTTCCATTAAGAAAATTTAGATTAGATATACATATTGGGTCAAGGTGTCTAGAGTCAGATGGTTGTGAAGCTGGACCTGATTCTATTTGAGTTCTATCTGGGGGTGCTCTTGTCTGGGATTTTGTACATACTTTGCAAAATCTCATTGCACATAAGTGTATCATAATCATTGAAATGAGCTAAAACCACATTATTCACTCTTACCATCCCCTCTGGCAAGGAAATTATTATGACTGGAGTTCATCAGACTTGGAATATTATGTTTCATAGGATGCAACCAATATGCAAAAGATATTTTGTAACTGAAAGAAGAGACCATTTGGCCCTAGATGAAAAATTTTAGCTGTATAGAGGCCACTAAATAAAGGAAGTCTTTGTGAATGCTTCGTGAGATTGAAAATTATTTATTTTTCTTCTGAAGTCATATATATATAATTTTATACAGTGTACTAGTATTTTGTTATGTTATATATTATACTAGTATTTTGAAATTTACGGATTTGGAGTCCTGTAGATTTTGGAAACACTGAAGCATATCCCTCTTTATGGGAAGATCTTCACTGGAGCTGGAATATGTAGGTTAAATTCATCCTTGTACATCTACCAAAATGGCAAAGCACTGCCCTCGTATATTCGGATCAAGATAACTAGGACAGTAAGACACTTGCTATGGGGCATTAGCAAGGGGTTCTAATGGACTAGGTTCTTGCAGGCACGTTTCACAATGAATATTTACTGAATAATCCTGTACCTCATTTTAAATAAGAGAGACATAACCTGAATTCTCACCATAGATGGAGCTAAACAAGACTGAAGAATGAGAGACTAGAGGAGTAGTGCTCTGAGGAAAACAAGCAAACAGTGAGATGATAGGGCAGACTTAAGTTCAGAGAATGTTACACATCTATCTCAAACTCTTGAAACTGGATGAAGTCCCAGGGGCCTCCAAACCTTTTCCAAAGGTGCATTTTCCAAACCTTTTACTAATCTCTTTAAATTTGGTAGAATTAAGATTGATGGACACTGACTTAATTTGGCACTACCTTCTGAGTTCCTTGAGGAAAATTCTCTGTGCAACAGAGAAAAGAAAAGCAGGCATGCGCTTGATATAAACAAAGTGACAAAGAGATAGTATGCTCTTATTTTTGAAGAGATACAGAAGCATTAGTTGTGCTACAACTTTAATGAGGTCATATTTATTACATGCATTAGTATGGTATAGAAGATACTCTTTAAGATGTTGACAAATAAGAACTATACACTATTTCCAATTCCCAGTAACATATTTTTCCAAGTTCAAATGTTGTTGTGTGAATTTTTTCTCTAGATTTCAGTAAATTATTTTCTCCACTAGCACATCATTTCTCTAGTGATTTTTTTCCTTTGAAAACTACTCCTAATTAAGCAACAATAAGAATATTAAATTTAAAAATTTTCTGAGAAGTCAAGATATAGCCCTTTTGCCTGCTTTCATGCACTTTAACCCTAGAAAACCTCTTGGATGCTGAAAGAGGGTCCATTTCCTCATATCATACCCAACATTCTAATGACAGTAATTTGGTTTTCTGATTCCCCAAACTATAGTATATTAGAAACATCAAATTAGAAAATGAAGGGACTTTGAGCAGCAAGAACACAGGTATAAAAAATGATGTCATTTGGCAATATTAAATCTAGGATGGGGACCAGAAATATATTAAAAAAGAGATTAGGATGTATACCCAGAAGTAGAGTTGCTGGATCATTTGGTAATTCTATTTTTAATTTTTTGAGGAACTTCCATACTGTTTTCCATAGTTGCTGTAACTATTTACATTCCCACCAACAGTGCACAAGAGTTCCCTTTCCTCCACATCCTCACCAGCACTTGCTATCCCTTGTCTTTATAATAATAGCTATTCTAACAGGTGGGAAGTGTGATACCTTATTCTAGTTTTGATTTGCATTTCTCTGATGATTAGTGATATTGAGTATCTTCTCATGTCCCTATTGGCCATTTGAATATCTTCTTTGGCAAAATGTCTATTCAGGTCCTTCACCAATTTTTAATTGGATTATTTGGTTTTTTGTTTGTTTGTTTTTTGCTATTGAGTTGTTCATTGCAGCATTACTTACAGTAACCAAAACATGGAAACAACCTAAGTGTCCATTGATGAATGCATAAAGAAAATGTGGTAAATGTAAAATGGAATGTTATTCAGCCACAGAAAAAGAAGGAAATCCTGCCACTTGTGACAACATGGATGGGCCTTGAGGGCATTATGCTTAGTGAAATAAGTCAGATAGAGAAAGAGAAATATTGTATGATATCAGTTATATATGGAATCTAAAAAAAAAATTCATATAACTAGAGAACAACTGGTGATTGCCAGATGGGAGAGTGAAGGGTGGGGGAATTGGGTGAAGGTGGTCAAAAGGTACAAACTTCCAGTTATAAGCTAAATAAGTTCTGGGGACATGATGTGCAGCATGATGACTATAGTTAACAATATGTATTGTATATTGGAAAGTTTCGAGAAAGTAGATCTTAAAAGCTATCATTACAAGAAAGAAAATTTGTAATTATGGAAGATGACAGATGTTAACTAAAGTTACTGTAGTAATAAATTTGCAATATATACATATATCAAATCATTATGTGGTACACCTTAAACTTATACAATGTTATAGGTCAATTATACCTCAATAAAACTGGAAAAAAGACATTAGGAACTTGAAATACAGAGCAATGTAAAATCAATACAACTGAAATTATTTTAAATTATGACAAAATACTCCTGCTTACTATGCTGTTTATAAAGGCAAAAAGGAAGAATTAAACAGTTCAGAACAGCTTACATCAGAATAGCAAACAAATAATGTGGATTTGGTTTTTATGTACTGGATAAAAGTAAACTTCGATAATTCTGAAAATACAGTGTTGTGAGACCTGAGTGATACAAGAATTAATGAAGAATGACTTACTGCAAAGTAATTTTTTTCATGAATCCTTTCCTATATGGAATACACAATTTCCTCTGAGATTTGTTCTGTTATTTTCTAGAAAAGAGCTTCAGTGGTTTCAGTGGTTGTCATTATTTTTCATAGAGTCTTCTAAGATAGGCTGAGTCTCTTCAACAAGATCTATGATTACTTAACAGAGAATTATTTAATCTCCAACTGGGCTTCACAGTGTTTTCACTTTGAATACTAACCTACCATGACAGAGGCAAGATCCAGCACTCTTGCTGCATGTGAACCATGGTGTTAACTCAGTGGAAGTCGTCTTCTGCAGGTATTTTCACAAATAATCATGATTTTCTTTGCTATACTGAATTTAATTTTCTTTTGAAGAGCCATTCCAGTATTTCTTTCACTGTATTATTTTTGGTATACTTTTTCGAGCCCTATTTCTTTATTGCTTTAAATGAATTATTTTTAGTTTTTGTTTCCTCTTTGATTTGTGTTAATCACCATTTAAATACTTCAGTAACTTTACCAAGATAATGGATAGAATATGGATACAATTCAGACAAATGTGTTAGAATTGAAGAAATAATTTATCTCAAATTAATATGGCTAAGAAGTTGCTTGTTTTAAGGAAAAAATAGCTTATATGTTGTATGTCACAGAAAATGATTTAATTTAAACCTTATATATTTTACCATTAGTAAATATATGAAAAACTATATGTCTCTTAACAAGAGTGCTAACATAATTTTGAAGCAATTCTATTTTACTTTGTACTTATATTTCAAGTAAAAGACTTTATTTTGGTCTCAGAGTTAAACAATCAACTTTTTCTGCAGTTGCTAATTTCTTAGATATAAAATATAACCAATTAAATAGGTAATGTTACTAAAATGTTTTAAGTCTTTTACATACTGATCATGTAGATCTTAATATCTTATTGTAATAAAGTAAAATATAAGTAATTTTAAATATTAATGCTGTAAATGATACAATCTGGTAGACACTGTTTCACTTTTTGCTTTATTTTTAAAATTTAAAATTTTAATTTATTCATTTAATTTATTTTTTATTGAAGTATAATTGAGTTTCAGGTGTACAACATAGTGATTTGATACATTTATAGATTGCACACTATACAAAGTTATTATAATATTATTGAATATATTCCCTGTGCTGTACTTTACATCCTTGTGACATTTGTTTTATAACTGGAAATTTGTACCTCTTAATCACCTTCCCCTATCTTTCCCATCCCCCAATCCCCATCTCCTCTGGCAACCACTAGTTTGTTCTCTGAATCTGTGAGTCTGTTTCTGTTTTGTTATATTTGTTTGTTTGCTTTGTTTTTTAGATTCTACATATAAGTGAAAAGATACAGTATTTGTCTTTCTCTGTCTTTAAATTTCTTTTGAACACACATAATGGGGAATAACTCCAGTTAAATTATGCAACAGGGGCTTCCCTGGTGGCGCAGTGGTTAGGAATCCGCCTACCAATGCAGGGGACATGGGTTCGGGCCCTGGTTCAGGAAGATCCCATATGCTGCAGAGCAGCTAGGCCCGTGCGCCACAACTACTGAGCCTGCGCTCTACAGCCCGCGCACCTAGAGCCGGTGTTCCAAGACGAAAGAGGCCACCACAATGAGAGGCCCGCGCACGGCAATGAAGAGTAGCCCCCGCTCACTGCAACTAAAAAGAAAGCCCACGCACAGCAACGAAGACCCAACGCAGCCAAAGATAAATTAATTAAAATAAAATTATGCAACAATGTATCTTTACAGGATGGATACTGGGGTTTATCCCCAAATCAGAGGGAGTCAGCCCCTAAGGGAAAATCAGAACAGGGAATTTAAAAAGTTATAGGCATATGGGTGACCCTCTTCCATTCCATTCTTTCTGCTTCTCCATCGCTTCATTCATATTATCTTGAACATCATTTTCTTTGTGACTTTTTGCAAATAAGACTGAAGAAGTCTCCTCCTCTAAGATTTATGAGTCTCTCAGTTCCAGAGTTTACAGAACCTAACTGCATGGGAATTTCACATTCCTAGGAGAATCTGATTAACTCAGGTCAGGCCCCATGTCCAATACTGGTCTAATCAATAGTACACAGAAAGATAACATGCACTGTTACCAATGTTTCAGCTGCCCATACAACTAGATATAGGGGTTGGGGCAATGCTCCGTTGAGGAAGGGGATTCTCTTAAACTGAGCTGACATCCCAAAAGTTACTACTATACCTATATTGTTACAGTTGTTAATCAGAAGAAGTAATGACACTGAATATTCAACATGTATTGTGCTTCTACCATGTGCCAGAAGAACTATGGTCAAGCCTCTCATCCATTACTTCCTGTTTTCTTCACATGGTTTATCTCTATTTTATCCATGAAGAAACTAAAAATTAATAGTGGCTAAATATTGTGCTGAAACTCTCAGAATGGTGTGAAAAAATGCCACAAATTATAGAATGTAAATTTATTCAATGGAGAAGAGACAAATGATTACAAAAAACAGGATAGTACCTGACCCCAGGGAGGATTTTACAGATCTCCCAACGTTCCTGATAGGCAGGCATAGCTGTGGGAAATGCCACTGGAATTAGCATTGTCATTCTCATAGCAGTTTTATATCCTTCAGGTCCCCTGGTGACAATGGACTATTCTGCAGATTCTAGCTATATGACAACCCATTTGCCAGCTAGAAAACAGCTGGTATAAAATAACCCAAATGAATTCCTATGTGTCCAGGGCAAGCTTAGGTGAAGCAAAAAACAGTCTTCCAGGCATGTCTCCTGGCAGGCCCCTCAAATGCTTATGGTCCATCATCAACATTTCCATTCTCAGGTCACTGGATTCCTTGCCAAATGACTCTTGGTTTTAGTGCTAAAGCTTAATACATATGTGCAATGCCTTTAAACAAAATTTATATAGCTACTCTTTTATAATAAGAAGCCAAATCACTGCTGTCCAGTAGAGAATAATCATTTCTAGCTTACACACTCACACACCCAAATCATCTTAAAATAACAGAATTCAGGCACCCCACAGCTAAACTTTAATTATGTTGTCTGATAGTAGATTGCTATATTTTGTCATCATTTCAATTCTGCCTCTATCAACATAGTGCTTTATTGTTCTCGATTACAAACCCTGTTCATTATTTACTGTTAAGGATTCAATAGTTGAATTTACACTCTGCCATAATAAATCATGCTCACTCAGCTAATGCAGCATTAAAATGAAATCAGGCTTGCAATATTGTTAAGCCATATATATTAAAGTGTTTGGGTGGACAACATAGACCAGGCATTCCAAAACTGTCTCAAGTCACACACACCACACCATCCAAAACTCTCCATTGAATGACTCTAGGTTTCATGAGACTACTCCAAGTGTTCTGAAATATCAGATAAGAGAAAAAACACATGGAACAATAAATATTCATTCTTAAGATGAAATTTTTGAAAAATATATGTAAGAACCTACACTTATATGCCTGAATGTGGGATCTGAAATTACTTGAATGAGTGCTCAATATTGTTTGTGTAAAGTTGGTGTCATAGCAAATGTTATAATGGGTTTAGTCTCCAGTTCAGGTTCTGCAAAGGAAATTATATACAAACACACGTATATATGTATATATACACATAAACACTATATATAATGTTTATTTTAACAAGGTATACACCTTGATGCTTAGAGTTAATGGGAAAATCAGTGTATAGTGCTGCAATTATTTATTTGTAATGATATCTTTCTTTTTATGGGATTTTTCCATACTTTGATGGTTTGAGTTTAGCACATTTTTGAGGAAAGTGCTATCATAATAGGAAAAACCAGATAGAAGCTTCTGAAAATGCCTCTCCTTTCTGGCCAAGAGAGTACATCAAAAACATCAGTGTATCTGGAGGGGATGCTGAAAAGTAGTGCTACCTTTAAAGATCTAAAGGCTACAAGATGGTGGCCCCTATTTTATTTCTGTTTAATTCACCAGTCTGGACCCTGCAGAAACTGAATGGATCCAAGAGGATGACTGTAGACCATTGCAGATTTCGACAAGTAGTAGTCTTGATTGCAACTGCTGTGTTGGACATGGTATTATTGTTAGAGTAGATTAATATGGCCTCAGGTACATGGTATGTGACCATTGATTTGGAAAATGTGTTCTTTCTATTTTAATCAGAAACTGTTTGAACTCATGTGGAACAGACAAATGAATTCATTAGCAGTTTTGCCTCAGGGCTATGTTAACTCTAGTGCTCTCTCTATTATAATAAAGTCTAAAGAGCTCTACACTGTCTGGATATCCCACAGAATATCACATTGATTCATTACATCAATGATATGTTGATCAGGCAGGATAACAAAGAAGTGACTATCACAGTGGGCACCTTGGTAAGATATGTACAATCCAGGGGATGGGATATAAATCTGAGGAAGATTCAGAGGACCATAATATCTAAATGATTTTTATAGATCCAGTGCCAAGACATATCCCCCGAAGTAAAAGAGAAGTGCAGTGCTTCCCTTCTTCAGGTTCTGTAGGAAACATATTCCATACCTAGTACTGCTTCAGCCCATATACTAGGTGACACAAAAATCTGCCAGCTTTGAGTGGGGCCCAGAGCAAAAGAAGTTTCTGCAGCAAGTCTAAGCTATAGTGCAAGCATCTGTGCTTTTTGGGCTATATGGTTTGCTGGACCCCATGATGTTGGAGGTATCAATGGTGGGGAAAGTTGCTGTGTGAGAGAGAAGAAAGATAGTGTCCCCAAAAAGGAAATTGAAGTACTGTTATCCTAAAAAGGGAAAAGATGCTGGACATGAAAGAACAAACAGATATCCAACTTATCTCTATTGTAGTCACTGCAGTTTTTTTTTTTTTTGAAGATTTCTTATTCTCGGTTGGTTTACATCTAAAAGGCCAATTTTTTCCCCCAATGAACACTTTTAAAACTCTAGAACACAGTTGAACATAATGAATCAACATAATTTTAAAAACACTGTTTACCACATGATATTAAATGTTAAAAAATGGCTGTGCCATGTGAACACTTTCGAACTTCTGATGTGCCAATATACTTTATCAAAGATATAATCAAAATCGAAATATTTATCAAAAAGATACCTATTTTTGAAATTTTTCTCTGCATTGTGATTAAACCCAGATATAAAATATTTCATAGTAGATCACAATCCAATTAATATATAATTTTAATTTGAAAAAGTGACTAAGAAATAGATTCACTGATCCCCGACTTTGCAATGAAAGAAATCTGAACTATATGCTAACTCTTCAGTGTAATTCTAATAAAAATAAAACTTTTGTTCATTACCACTTTTAAGCTTTTTCTAATTAACTCTGAATAGAATCACTGAAAAAAATAGATCAGAATAGAATATTAAAATCTAAGATCCTAATTTGCATAAGTCTGCAATATTCAAAGATCTACAATGTCATTAAAACCTCTTAGAGTTTATGAACTTAGAAATAAATAATAAAATAAATGGCACTAGGAACGTTCATTTTTCTTCATATCCCACATGTCTAACAGCATTCTTTTTTTTTTTTTTTTTTTTTTTTTTTTTTTTTGCAATACGCGGGCCTCTCACTGTTGTGGCCTTTCCCGTTGCGGAGCAGAGGCTCCGGACGCGCAGGCCCAGCGGCCATGGTTCACGGACCCAGCCGCTCCGCGGCATGTGGGACCTTCCCGGACCGGGGCACGAACCCGTGTCCCCTGCATCGGCAGGCGGACTCTCAACCACTGCGCCACCAGGGAAGCCCCCACAGCATTCTTTTTATATTTTTAAACCCACGCACATATGGTCTCCTTATCAAACTCCGGTGATCAACCAAATGATGCGACCGACAAGGGCTTAATTTCCAAAATACACAAACAGCACATACAACTCAACAACAAAAAAACAAAGAACCCAATCAAAAAAATGGACAGAAGACCTAAATAGACATTTCTCCAAAGAAGATATACAGATTGCCAACAAACATATGAAAGGATGCTCAACATCACTAATCATTAGAGAAATGCAAATCAAAACTACAATGAGATATCACCTCACACCAGTCAGAATGGGCATCATCAAAAAATCTACAAACAATAAATACTGGAGAGGGTGTGGAGAAAAGGGAACCCTCTTGCACTGTTGGTGGGAATGTAAATTGATACAGCCACTATGGAGAACAGTATGGAGGTTCCTTAAAAAACTAAAAACAGAACTACTATACGACCCAGCAATCCCACTACTGTGCATATACCCTGAGAAAACTATAATTCAAAGAGTCATGTACCAAAATGTTCATTGCAGCTCTATTTACAATAGCCAGGTCATGGAAGCAACCTAAGTGTCCAGTGACAGATGAATGGATAAAGAAGATGTGGCACATATATACAATGGAATATTACTCAGCCATAAAAAGAAACGAAATTGAGTTATTTGTAGTGAGGTGGATGGACATAGAGTCTGTCATACAGAGTGAAGTAAGTCAGAAAGAGAAAAACAAATACCATATGCTAACACATATATATGGAATCTAAAAAAAAAAAAAAAAGGTTCTGAAAAACCTAGGGGCAGGACAGGAATAAAGACTCAGACGTAGAGAATGGACTTGAGGACTTGGGGAGGGGGAAGGGTAAGCTGGGACAAAGTGAGAGAGTGGCATGGACATATATACACTACCAAATGTAAAATAGATAGCTAGTGGGAAGCAGCCACATAGCACAGGGAGATCAGCTCGGTGCTTTGTGTCCACCTAGAGGGGTGGGATAGGGAGGGTGGGAGAGAGAAGCAAGAGGGAAGAGATATGGGGATATATGTATACGTATAGCTGATTCACTTTGTTATAAAGCAGAAGCTAACACACCATTTTAAAGCAATTATACTCCAATAAAGATGTTAAAAAAAAGAAGTAAATAAACATCACACAAAAAATTACAGAATTAACTTTGAAGGGCATACATGTCACATATATAGTGAGCATTTGAACAATACACAGCAGAATAAAAGACATTAATTTCCTATTTGTCACAGTGGGATAATAATCTAGATTTTAAAGAGGATATCCAGAAAGAAAGAAGTTACAAAGAATTAAAAAACGTAACACATGAAGAAATGCAGTGCATATGGGCAACGTAGTGTAGGAAGACAGTCTATTAAATCTTCCTACAGCTAAAACATGCATGGGAAACCCAGAGGATGGTACACTGTGTTATCGGGAAAGGTTTCTAAAATGCACCTCATCTATTCATCTCCTGGTGCTCGGGTTCACCATTCCAGCCGCTTTACTAACAATCTCCCCACTTGGAGAATCAGCACCTTTAACCTCCTGTTTCGTACAGGACGTTAAATTTGCAATTTGTCCGGAGGATGAACGGGAAGAGGGGGAACCAATAAGAGACTAGCTCTAGGTGTTTGGACAGGCACATGTCACTCTAATTTCCAATCAGGAAGAAGAATTAACCAAAGGCTAGAAAAGAATAAATGTAGCTTGGACTTAGTTTATTAGCTGCAGAAAATTTATCCTCACAGAAACACAATTTCCTTACCAGCAAAATGGAAATAATAATAAAACCTTCATTGACTTTTTAGGTACATTTGAGACAAATAAACATGTCATCTTTGTTGGGATTAGATACAGACATGCCTCCACGTGTGCACATCCCCATAGTCATGCATCTTGGAGCACAGAGCTTTTGTGTTAATTAGAAAAGATGGTCCTTACTCCAGACAGATGCAGCTCTGACCCATGAAGCAAGTGATGTTTAGAAGAGTTTGGAATTGATTTTAACCCCCACTTGCCCTCTTTGCTGGTTATCTATGGAGAGAGGACAACTGGAACATTCGTTCAGGGGCCAGCACTCTTGGTTACTGTGGGTTTAGCTAATACTAATGGGAAAATGACAGGCAAATTAATAGTGATTCATTTTTCAGCTCTATTGATCATAGACCAAAAGGGATAAACCTTTAGAGAGAGGCTTAGTTTTATTTTGTTTTTTGTTTTTTAATTAATAAGAAAGACTATCCAAAATTTATGGCCATTTTGTTTCAGTGTTGGGAAAGACTGAAAATAACCCTTTTATGATTAAACCCATCTCATTTTGATTATATATATTTTTTTCTACACAAATTTTATTTGGAAAACTGGCTCTATGAGATATGAATCAATTTTAGGTAAGTGGTTTTGATAGTAAGTCACATAGTGTGGCAATCCTGTGATGAAAAGAATGAGTTTTCTTTATTCTAGGTTGTCTTAGAGACTTTAATATAACATCTGTTGTGAATCTCCAAACAGGAATAAGTCTTGTGACATTTTTTCAAAATAATTTACAATGGAAACCATTTCTGAATCAGTGAGGGTTCAACCAGAGAAGCAGAACTAGTAGATTACATAGATCGATCGATCGATCAATAGATAGATAGACAGACAGATTTATTACAGGGAATTGGCTATCCCAATTGTGGGAGCTGTATTAACAATCTTTTTAAGTCTGTGTCTCCATATCTGATGCTAGAACGTGAAGGCCACAGGGAAGGCAGTCAGGGAGGGAAGATCACAAACAGGCTGGAAAACCCATGAACACACGCTGGCCCAGGAGTTAGAAAAAAATGTGGAAAATTCAAGGAAGGTAGAGCGATTGCAGGTCTATATGCTGCTTCCTGCCAATGAAGTGAGTCAGCAGATCAGCAACAACATATGTCATCTACAAAATGGTTGTTTCCCTTCCATTCTCCAACAAAGACTCTTTGAGAAAAGGATTCACTAGTAGCCTGTCCAAACTCCTGAAAAACCAACTTTCTCAGCTATGACTCAAAATCCAGACTCAATAAAAGACAGGATAAATTCTATCGCTTAAAATTAAATAAAAATTTCATAGCAAGCAAGAAAGAAATATGGGCAAAGTTAATGGAAAATTACTATTTGAAAGAAAATATTTGCAGCATATGTTAGAGATAAATTATTAATATTATAATAAAGAAATCTAAATGATGAAGTCTAACAACCACCACCAAAGTAAAAATTATAGACAAAACAGGAAAGAAAACATGAACAATTTTATATTTCAAAACAACTTTAAAGAGACATAAAAGTTCTTAAACTTCTAAATATATGCTAAATTTTGCATATAATGAGGAAAATGTAATTTAAAACCACACACTGGCAATTTCTTGCATATCACATTGTCAAAAATTTGAGAGCTCGACCGCACCCTCTGTTGGCAAGACTGTGGAAAACAGGCACTCTCATATACTGCTAGTAGGAATGCAGAATAGTACAATCTTTATGGGAGGGAATTTGGTGAAATTTAACAAATGTACTTATGTCTTTACCCTTTGACTCAGAAGTACCACTTTCCGAAATTTATCCAGAGGGTACACTGCAAAAATGCCAGGAGGAGGAGAAGGAGGAGATAGAGAAAAGCAAAGGAAAAAGAAAAAAAGCACAAGTCTTTTCATTATTGCATTTGTTTCTTATTCAACAACATTGGAAATGATGTATCTATATAGAGAAGATTAAATAAATAATTTATGGTACATACACACAGTGGAGTTCTTTATTGGAAGGTATATTTAAACTGATATACAGTGATTTCCAGGATACACTGTCAGGGGGAAAAAACAAATACAAAAGAATATGTACCGCATGCTCCCTTTTGTGCATTAGGAAGAGAAAATAGGAATATAGACATGTATACAGGTATCTCCTTATTTTTGGAAAAAGAAAAAAGTAAAGCAGAAACTACTGAGACTTGATTACCTGCAGGGGATGAGAAAGTGATGGAAGAGTTGGAGAAGTGGAAGGTGAGTAAAATTTATCTGAGTATGCCTTTTGTATAGTTTTAACTCTCAGAACCATGTCAAGATTTTAGGTACTGGAAATATAAAATGAAAAGAAATGAATTAAACAAAATAAAACAAACAAGGATGTGGAGAAATCTCTAAAATAGAATCAAAATAGAAGTAAATGAACCCATGTTTTAGATTAATTACATAACTTTTTAGTATAGTATTTTGACTATTAAATTTCAAACAATAATTGAATTCTAGTTAGTAGGCTTGATTTTTGCAGTGGTTTAATTCTGAAACTATATCCTGCACATTCCAGAATCAAGCAAATCAGTAAATATATTGTAGATAATAAGAGCCATGTTTATCACTGCTGGAAAAGGGAGTTACAAATATGTAAAGGAGGGGACTAGGGTGAACCATGTAGTACTGAACTGAAAATGGAATTACAGTTTGAACTGATGGTTTAAATACATGGATAAAGATATAGATAATGATACAGATGTTGGTATAGGTATGTGAAAACTGATGTGAATATAGATGTGGATACAGATGTAGATATACCTATACATATAAATATATATATATAGATATAAATATAGACATAGATAGCTGAGAGGAACTAAAAGCAATGACACTCAAAGTAACAGTGAGCACATTTAGAGACCAAATATTGGTTTTTAAATAGCATTATCTACTAGAAGAATTTGGACTTCTTGGAAAAATGGCAAATCTAGCTCTGGGTCAGGGAATGTTCAAGACGAGCCAGGAACATTTTGTTGTAATAGAAAGGAGGAAGTCCACAATGAATGACAAAGATATGTCTGAAGAACACATAAACGAGTTCAAAAGGGCTTGCTCTGGCCAAATCTGGGACAATTTTAAAGCAGCAAAATTAATAATAAAATAATAATAATAGCTGAATATAAACCACTGAATGAAACAATAATCTGAGTCCTTAAGGATATGAATAATAATTGAAAAAAATACAGGAGAGGGAAAGCTCTTCCTCACAGTAGAATGCCAACTAGTAAATGTAGAAGGAATGACCAAATTAGAAAATCATTATTTTAGTAATAATTGACTCAAGCAAGAATCAAACACAGATATTAATAATAGTGGGTAAAAGTTTGATGAGGAAAACTATATTTACATAGTCTCAAAGAATCTGCGTACATTATTTACTAATTGCAAAGGGGAAAATGTTATCTTAGCAGTGGGAAACCTTGCAGATACCACTTTAACCAAATGAGCGATGTTCACATCACCACCAATGACAGGATGAGCAGAAATCATGTACTTCTTGATATGAAGTACTGAGAAGGACACAAAAGCACTTCTGTGATGTTCCTGCCATCACATTGATGTATAATATCAATCTAATCATAAGAAAAGTTTGGCAAATCTAAAATGAGGATCGTTCTACAAAATAACTGGCCTGTACTCTTCAAAAATTTCAAAGCCATGAAAGAAACAAAAACAAAACGCTGAGGAACTGAGACATGAAAATGAAATGTAATATGTGATCCCTGATTTAAATCTTGAATCTTGAACTAGGAAAGAAAAAAAAAAGAGCTATAAAGGACATTATTAGGGAGGTTGATGAAATTCGAATATGAACTCTGGATTAGGTAATAGTAATGAATCAATATTAAATTTTGTGGTTTGATAATTGTACTACAGTTGGGTAAAATAAGACTCCTGTTCTTAGGAAAGACACTGTGAAGCATTTAAGGTTAAAAAAATGTATAACGTTTAAAGTAACACTTAAATGATTGCCCCCAAAAAGGCAAAATCAGGAGAGCAAGAGGCTGGTCAGCTGCTGCAATGCAAAATCCTAATCCTTTGCCCAGTTACCAAAACTGAGACAGATTTTAGACCCAGAGTCCAGTGTTTGAAGGGGAGGACATATCACAATAAGTATATACAGTAGCTATTTTCCTAGGTATTGCATAAGGAGACTTCTATGGCCATTTACCCTTACATACACTGAGGAAAGGAGAATACTCAGAACAAAGGCTGTTGGATACAGGGTATGAGCTTATACCAATAACACAGTTCAAAAACAACATTATGACCCCCTTGTTAGAGTGGAGGCTACAGAGGCCAGATCATAGATGGCATTCTGGCCCAAGACCATTTCACAGCGGATCCAGTGGGTCTATGTAACAGCTTTGTGGTTATTTCACCAGTCCCTGAGTGAATAAATTAGGTGAACACAGAACTTATCAGAACACTCATTTTAAGAGTCA
The DNA here is from genome assembly GCF_964165515.1 of Mesoplodon bidens. Taxonomy (NCBI): domain Eukaryota; kingdom Metazoa; phylum Chordata; class Mammalia; order Artiodactyla; family Ziphiidae; genus Mesoplodon; species Mesoplodon bidens. Next base: position 116,786,814 of record NC_138163.1, on the reverse strand, counting down.
TGATGGTAGTAAAGGTCAAGTCTAAGTGCCTGAAATGGTCTCATCCAGAAAAAATTGCAATTCAAAAGTAATAACACATCCCAAGTGGACAAGAAGAGATTAGAGTCGTGCTCAAATAATTAAAGGAAGCAGGGTCATCAGCCTGTTCCATGCAAAAAAATGGAGGTATCAATAATATGACAGATATCAGACTACTGTAAACTTCAAGAAATAGTAATCCTAATCAAAGTTTTATTGGTTATATTGTCTAATATGCTATATTTACCAGTACAGATCAACATGGCCCCTGGACTTTGCATGTGGCTACTGATACAGCAGATACATTCATTTTAACTCCATCAAGAAGGAGGAGAATTGATTCGCTTTCACTTGGAGCAGTATATATTCATCTGCTCTCTGTCACGACATAATTCCAAGAGACTCCAATCATGTGGCTATTCTGCAGAACATAACGCAGGTCCAAGGTGATAATACTACAAACTCCTTTCATCATAGAGGCAACAATGATTCTTCACTACCAGGTACTGTCTGGTCCACCAAGTCATAAAATTGTGGGAGATAACATCAAGTTAATAGAAGTTGATGCAAGAAATGGCAAATAATCTGGATATTATGGTAAGACACATGAACAACAGGATAGAAAATAAACTCTACAAAGATTCAGGAGACTGCCACTTTATTAAATTTTTAGGAGTCCAGGGGTCTGGTATATTCCAGTACATTCTCTTAAAGGTTAAGACATGTTATTGCACCTTGAACATCTTACCATTAAGAAAAAAGTCTTTGCAGACTCTACAGGGGGAATATAACACATGTGAGAATGCTACTCTGATCCATTAATCTACTGACTTAGAAGACTGCGAGTTCTGAGTAGGGCCCAAAGCAAGTGACTTAGAAGACTGTGGGTTCTGAGTAGGGCCCAAAGCAAGAGACTGCTCTGCAACAGGTTCAGGCTATGATACATGGTGTACATGGCAGATACCAAGGTGCTAGAGGCACCCGTATATAAAGATGCCACATATATTCACAGTTCAGGCCCCTAGGATTCTGGAATAAGGACATGCCATTTGCAGCAGAGAACTATTCACCATTCAAAAAGCAACGCTTGGCATGTTGCTGGGCCCTGGTAGAAGGGGAATATCTAACCATGGGGCATCAAAGGACCATGCGACCAGAATTGCTTATCATAAACTGGGTATTTTCTGATCTACCAAGTCATAAAATTGCAGAAGAGGGCATAGCAGGAATTCATCAAATGATAAAAGTTGTATATTCAAAATGGGCCTGGGACAGTCAAGAAAGATACTCAAATAGGTAGCACAGACCTATTTTATACCTACTGCTGCTGCTCTAAGGACTTCTCCAATGGCATTATGGGGGATCCCCTATAGGCCTGGTTCACAGATGAGTTGGCTCAATATGTTGGTGCAAGCTGAAAGTTAGCTACTACTACTAGATTACATTATAGCCTCACTCCAGGGTGGGCCTTAAAGACATTGGTGAGGGGAAACCCTCCCAATGGACATAGCTTTAAACAGTGTATTTGGTCAACTTGATGTGAAGGAATAAGCAGCCTGAGGTTAGAATATGTGTAGAATCCTGTGCAGTGTTGAATATGTTGGCTGGTTGGACAGCTGCCTGGAAGGAGCATAAATGGAAGATCATGGTCAAGGAGGTCTGAGAAATAAGCATATGAATGGATCTATTGGGGTGGTCATGAAGTAGGCAGATCTTTTTCTCATTTTCATGCCCATAAGGGAGCATCCAGCACTAGAAAGACAGTGAAAAACCAGGTGGTTAAGTTGACCCAACCAGTGGAGATCAGCCGGCCTCTGCCCTAAGCCCCCTCCACCTCATAACCATAATGCCAGAGGGGCAGACCTCTACACATAGGTCTAAGTGAATAGTCTTGCACTCACCATAATGTTTCCAAGGTACATCCATGTTGTAGAATATATTGAAATTTCATTCTTTTTTTTCATTTATTTTTCATTGAAGTATAGTTGATTTACAATGTTGTGTTACTTTCTGGTGTACAGCAAAGTGATTCAGTCTTTTATATATATATATATATATATATATATATATATATATATATATATATATACTTTTTCATATTCTTTTCCATTATAGTTTATCACAGGATACTGAATATACTTGCCTGTGCTATACAGTAAGACCTTGTTGTGTATCCATCCTATATATATAGCTTGCCTCTGCTAATCCCAAACTCCCAATGCATTTCTCCCCCACCACCCCTCCCCCTTGGCAACCACAACTCTGTTCTCTATGTCTGTGAGTCTGTTTCCGTTTTGTATATACGTTCATTTGTGTCATATTTTAGATTCCACATATAAGTGATGTCATATGGTATTTGTCTTTCTCTTTCTTACTTCACTTAGTATGATAATCTCTAGGTCCATCCATGTTGCTGCAAATGACATTATTTCATTCTTTTTTATGGCTAAGTAGTATCTCATTGTATATATATACCACATCTTCTTTATCCATTCATCTGTCAATGGACATTTAAGTTGCGACCATGTCTTGGCTATTGTAAATAGTGCTGCTATGAACATAAGAGTGCATGTATCTTTGAATTATAGTTTTGTCCAGATATACATCCAAAAGTGGGATTGCTGGATCATATGGCAACTCTATTTTTAGTTTTTTGAGGAACCTCCATACTGTTTTCCACAGTGGCTGCACCAATTTACATTCCCACCAACAGTGTAGGAGGGTTTCCTTTTCTCCATACCCTCTCCAGCATTTTTTATTTGTAGAGAAATTTCATTCTTTTTAATGGCTGAATAATATTCCATTTTATATATAACATTTTGTTTATGCACTCATCTGTTGATGGACACTTGGGTTGTTTGCTCCTTTTGACTATTGTGAAAAATGCTGCTATGAACATTGGTGTACAAATGTCTGTTTGTGTCTGTGCTTTAAAGTATTTGGATGCATACCTAGGAGTGGAATTGCTGGGTTATATGGTAGTTCTATAATTAATATTTTGAGGAAATGCCAAACCTTTTTCCACAGCAGCTTCACCATTTTACTTTCCCACCAGCAATGCACTAGGGTTTCAATTTCTCAAGATCCTCACCAACAGATGTTATTTTCCATTAAAAAAATTATAGCCATTCTAGTATGCATGACACGTTATCTCATTGTGGTTTTGATTTATATTTCACTAGTGACTAATGATGTTGAGCATATTTTCGTGTACTTATTGGGCATGTGTATATCTTCTTTAGCAAACTGTCTATTCAAGTCTTTTTCCCATTTTTTAATTGGGTTGTTTATTTTTGTTGTTCTTGAGTTGTAGGAGTTCTTTATATATTCTGGATATTAATCCCTTATGAAATGAATGACTTACAATTTCTTCCATTCTGTAGGTTGTCTTTTTACTTTCTCGATAGTGTCCCTTGATGCACAAAGTTCTTAATTTTGATGAAGTCCTATATATATATATTTTTTTTCTTTTGTTGCCTGTGCTTTTGGTGTCAAATTCATGGAATCAACAGACAGATCCTATGTCATGGTTTTCCTTGATGTTTTCTTACAAGAATCTTATACAGATCTTTTTCGACTTATGGTGGGGTTATATCCCAATAAAACCATTGTAAATTTAAAATATTGTAAGTTGAAGATGCATTTAATACACCTAAACCTACTGAACATCATAGCTTAGCCTGGCCTAACTTAAACGTGCCCAGAACACTTACATTAGCCTACCGTTGGGCAAAATCATCTAACACAAAAGCTATTTTATAATAAAGTACTGAATATCTCATGTAATTTATTGAATATTGTACTGAAAGTAAAAAATAGAATGGTTGTATGGGTACAGAATGGTTGTAAGTATATTGGTTGTTTACCCTCAGGATGTTGTGGCTGACTGGTAGCTGCAGCTTGTTGCTTCTACCCAGCAACGTGTATGGTACCACATATTACTACCAGAAAAAGATGAAAATTCAAAATCAGAAGTATAGTTTCTACTGAATGAGTATCATTTTTATAACATCGTAAAGTCAAAAAATTCTGTCAGGATTTTCTGTAGTTTTAGCTCTTGTTTATGTTTTTGATTCATTTTCAGTTAATTTTTGTATATGGTGTAAGGTAAAGGTGCGACTTCATTCTTTTGGATGTGAATATCTAGTTTTCCCAGCACCATTTCTTGTAATGACTGTCCTTTCTCTGTTGCATGGTTTTGGCACGCTTGTCAAAAATCAATTGACCATATATATGAGGGCTTACTTCTGGGCTATCTATTCTTTCCCATTGGTCTATATATCTTCCCTTAGGCCAGTACCATATTGTTTTAATTACTGTAGGTTTGTAGTAAGTTTCAAAGTCGAGAAGTGTGAGTGCTCCAACTTCATTCTTTTTCATGATTGTTTTGGGTATTCAGTGCCCTTTGCAATTCCATATGAATTTGAGGTTCAGCTTTTCCATTTCTGTGAAAAAGGCTGTTAGAAATTTGATAGAAATGCATGTAATCTGTAGATGGTTTTAGGTAGTATTATTATCTTATAATGCTGGTCTTCCTAGCTGTAACCATGGGATATCTTTCCATTTATTTAGATCTTTATTTTGTTTCAGCAATGTTTTGTAGTTTTCAGTGTACAGGTCTTTCACCTCCTTAGTATATTTATTCCTAAGTATTTAATTCTCTTAGATGCTACTGTAAATAGAACTGCTTCCATAATTTCCTTTTCAGATTGCTTGCTGCTGGTGTATAGAAACAAAGCTGATTTTCATATGTTGTTCCTGTACCCCACACCTTTGTTGAATTCATTTATTAGCTCTAGTAGCTTTCTTGTGGATTCTTTGGGACTTTCTAAATAGGATCATGTAATCTGCAAATAGAGATAGTTTTACCTCTTTCTTCACAGTTTGGAGGCCTTTTACTTATTTTTCTTGTCTACTAGCTCTGACTAGAATTTCCAGAAAAATGTTAACTAGCAGCAGTGAAAGCAGGAATCCATGTCTCATTCCTGATCTTAGAGGGAAAGCTTTTAGTTATTCACCATTGAGTATGATGGATTTTTCATAAATAAACTTTATCATGTTAAGAAATTTTCCCTCTAGTCCTACTTTTCTCAGAGTTTTTATCATGAAAGCCTGTTAGATTTTTATCAAATGACCTTTCTACATCAGTTGAGATGATCATGTGTTTTTCCCCCGGTTCTATTAATGTGATGAATTACACTGATTAATTTTCTTATGTTGAACCACCCTTGCATTCCTGGGATGAATCCTACTTGGTCATGGTGAATAATGCTTTTAATATGCTGTTGGATTTGATTTGCTAATATTTTGTGAGAATTTTTGACCAATTAATTTTTTTGAGACAATAGAAGTTCCTAATTTTAATGTAGTTCATTTAGTCAACCTTTTACTTCACTGTTGTTTATCAAAATATGCCATCATAAGAATGGCAAAGGAGATGTAGCAGTATAAGACACATATAAAACATACAGCTGATACAGAACTGGCTTCTTGAAAAAATAAAGAACTAAAAATCAACAAGAAAAAGCCTGACAACCCAACAGAAAATAGGGGATAAAATTGAGCCAGACCTTTAAACTTCCCTTCCCCAGAAAAGGATGTCCAAGTAGTCTATAAACATATAAAATATGCTCAGTTCATTAGTAATCAACAGAGTGCAAATTAAAATTATGAGATGCCACTAAAATTTAAGAAACATGCACATGAGCGTGCACACACACACACACACACACACAAATACCCGATATTGTCAAGGATGTAGGCAATGGGAATTCTATTAAGGTACTGATAAGAATATAAATTGTTTAAAGTACTCTGAAATACAGTTTGATATTATCTACCAAAATTGAAGATATTCTTGCCTTATGACTCAGCAATTCTACTCTCACATCTCTACCTAAAAGTGTAGGCACATATATAGCAAGCAACATATACAAAAATATGCTTAGCATCATTATTTGTAATATCTCAAACTGAAAATAATCTCAAGCTCATTGAAAAGTAAAATGGATAAATTATGAGAAGTCAAACAATGAAATATTATGAAAGATAAACATGGATGAATTAGAACTACATGTATGTTTCCCATAAACATAATGCTGAGAAGAGAAATGTAGAACACTTCTACATTACTCCAAGTAACGTAAAAGATCAGGTACACATAAATCATACTGTTTAAGGACACATTCTAAGGAGGTAAAGCTATAAAGAAAAGCAGAAAATAACTACCATAAAATTCAGATTCTCTTTGGAAGAGAGTTGTAGTGATTATGACAGAGTCTGAATGAGGTTTTTAGGTTGATGGCTTTATTTATTCCTTGATCTTGAGGATCATTGAACAGAAGTTCATTATATGAGAAAGGATTGAGTTGTAAATGCCTGCTTTGTACACTTTCCTCAATATATATTATAGTTCATAATAAAATGTGATTAAAATGTAAAGTAGTTGGTTAAAACATAATCCTCTAATATTTGGAATTGCTCTAATTATAGGGGAACACTTATGCCTGAAACAAGGAAGTTAGAAATGTATCTGCCAATGACAAGAGGTAGGCCTCAGTGACTGGTGTCTGCAAATTGTGCTCATTGCTGGAAGATTTTGCTCATAATATTGTTTACATTTCACACCACTTAGTTTTGGGCTACCAGAAATGGATGTCTTGGGGACAATAGGAAAGGAGCGTTTAATAAAATTGTGGACAGATTTCTCCCATTGCTCTTCAAGGACAGAAAAACTCAGGAACCCCAGAATATATATTTTAGTGTAAAAGATTGCACAACAGCCTGAGTATGATTTATTTTTTGATGAATTAGTCAGTCTTTTTAAATAGCAAGAATATACCCCTCACACAACCTCTAAGAAAAATAGTAATGCAGATTTAAACACATATGAATCTGAAAGGATTAAATTTCCTTTCAGATCAATCTTGTTTGAGGTCTGCTAATTAGATAAAGATCTAAGAGCTAAAGTTACAACAGTGAAGTTGTTTCCTAAATGAAGGATGAAAACATTTTACAATCATTTCATTGTGTATCTCCTGCTATATATTTTCTAAGAGCACTCACTTAAATAATCTCATTCAGTATTTGTGATCAACAAATGGAATTGGAATTATTTTCCAAACTTTACAGGTAAGGATATTGAAACTCAAAGTGTGTATCTTCTTTAGTGACACAATCAGAAATTGGAATGTTTGGATTTCAAGCACAGTTCTGACCCTGAGATCATTTGTTTTTGTGCCTATCTGCTACTTTTAGATACCATGGTATTGGGGTTTATCAGTCATAGTACAATTAGGAAAAGAGAAGGCATGTCAGGTAGTTCAACAAAGGGAGTTTTACATGAGAAGCTAGTCTCAAATTGTTAGAAGAGCTGAAAAAACAACAGGGAGAGGGCAGATAGCCCAGAGATTATCAAATACAAAAAACTGCTGCAATTACTATGCTGGAAGGACTATAGCAGGAGCTGATGTTACCAGAGCCCAGGGTCTGAGTTCTTTTACAGGTGCTAGAAACTTGAAGGAGGGCCCGTTTGAGGGGCAGCACAGCTAGCTGCCAAGGAGAATCTGGAAAAGTGGAGGAGTGCCCACCTGGCAGGAGCTGAACTCATAAAATGAGCTGCAAGGTTGGAGCTGGTACTGCAGAGGAAAGCGCTGCCTTGTGGGAGCTGCAACCAGAGTTACTATGAACAGTGATAAAGATACCTCAGGAAGGAGAGAGAGGAAGACATAACTTGGCTTCTTACCTCCAGTCCCCAGCCATTGGTGAAGCCCCAAAAGAACCAATTTGGCAGGGATCTGGGGAATCATCCCTCTTTGGTCTGTGACATAAAGTAGAGCAGAGCACGGGAAAGTGGGGGAGGAGGTGGACCTAAGTGAAGAGGAAAATTATCAAATCCCAAGGCTAGCTTTCTAGCCTACTTCAAATTAGCCTGGCCCCAAGAGGAGATGGTAAGTAGAAATTACCTGAATTACCTAAGCAGGCTCATGTTAGAATCATTAATTTAATATATAATATTTATTCTTTGTTCCCCAAGAAAATAAATCATCGTGTAAGTTGAATAAATCCACACTTGCCGCTTCAGTTAGAAAGAAGTCTAAATAAGCAGCACTGCACAAAAAGGATAAGAAAGCAAGCTGAAACGTAAGAAGCAAAGAAAGATGCCTGCTATCATATAGGACTGATTAAAAATCATAGAGTAGAGGAATATGGAAGACTCTAAAAATAAGACTAAGTCTTAGTATTGCCTGTTAATGCTCATAGGGACATTGATTTGAATGATAATTCCAATTGCTGGTTTTGCTAATGTCTGAATAGTGCTTTCCAGAAATCAATTCTTTTGTTATATAAAGTAGCAGCTTATAAATTGGGGGTGGGGAATTCACATTTGAAACAAAAGAATTGATTTCTAATTCTAGGTGGTGGAAAATATAGATAGCACCAAGAAATTCAAGACAAAAAAGAAAAAGGAAAAAGAAAAAAGCCATGAAAGACAAATGCAAAAGAAACAGGAAAAATACAGGGGTGGTATTTCATTAGAATACATAAGGGATACAAAGTTTGTGTTTTCTTTCCTATTCCTTTTTTTGTAGTTATCCAAACTGATTGAATCTAGAAAGAGGGATACCAGGAACATCTGGTATATAATTTTCCTTACAAGCACCTAGGCAGTGCTACCCAATAGAACTTTATGGGATGATGGAATAGTTATAAATCTGTTCTCTCCAATACAGTAACCACTGACCACATGTGGCTATGAAGCACCTGAAATGTGGCTATTATGACTGAACTAAATTTCAGTTTTGATTTAATTTTAAACAATTTTCACTTAAATTTAAATAGCACATGCAATCAGCAATTACATTTTTGAGGCAGCACAGACCAATGCTATTTTTCAAACTTGATAGAAAGATGTCTTCCTTCCACAGTGAATAACTTCAAGGACAGTTTTGGAGCATTGAGCTAAAAAGGTGATTCCTTTCTACCAATCAGAACAGCTAAATTATCCCTGGTGGGGTCACAGTCAAATTTCCCACATATTCATCTATCCTCTAAATTGATAGTAAACTATTTAGAATTATAGTGCAGACACTTCTAAGGCTAGGATAGGCATTTGTTACCTATTTCATATCTTTCAGTGTCTGCTATGAAACTATGATAAAAAGTGGGGACTAAATAAATATTTTCTGACAGCATTTTGAAGACCTCAGAAAACTCCATTAAGGTCTATAGTGGAAAACTGAAAACAAAACTAAACTAAAATATAGAAATTGCTTTTTCCATTTATTCAATTTCAGCCACTTTTCACCACCTCCACTGCTACAACTGTGGAACCATCCTCTCTTGCCTGGATTATTGCAGTACAATCTCCTAACTGGTCTGTTTTTATCCTTTCCTCCTTACAGTCTCTTTCAACACTGTGGCCAGTGATGTTTTATGCCTTTTTATTTTCCACAGTCTCTTCTTTTTTTTTTTTCCTTTTTTAAAATATATTTATTTATTTATTTACTTATTTTTGGCTGAATTGGGTCTTTGTTGCTGCGTGGGCTTCCTCTAGTTGAGGTGTGCCGGCTTCTCATTGCGGTGGCTTCTCTTGTTGCAGAGCACTGGCTCTAGGTGCGTGGGCTTCAGTAGTTGTGGCACACGGGCTCAGTAGTTGTGGCTCGTGGGCTTTAGAGCGCAAGCTCAGTAGCTGTGGTGCATGGGCTTAGTTGCTCCGCGGCATGTGCAGTCTTCCGGACCAGGGCTAGAACCTGTGTCCCCTGCATTGGCAGGCGCATTCTTAACCACTGCACAACCAGGGAAGTCCACCAGTGATATTTTAAATAGAAGTTAGACCATGTCACTCCTCTAGTCAAAACCCTCTAGTAACTCCATTTTATTCAGAGTCAAAAGTCAAAGTTTACAATGGCCTAGGATGCCCTACATGGTCTGCATCCTCCATTTCTCTGATCTTCTCTTCATTTTTCTCCCCCGTTCACTCTGCCCCAGCCACATCGGCTTCTTTGCTGTCACAAACACATAAGGCACCCTCTTCTCTAAGGGCCTTTGTACTAGCCATTTCCTTTGCCTAGAACATTCTTCCACCAGAGTATTGTTTATCTTTCCCATGGCTGTCTTCTTCCTCTCGAGCTTTTGCTCAATTCTCACTTCCCCAAGGATGCTACTCTGACCACTCTATTTAATTCTGCACCTTGTTCTCAGCACCTCCAGCCCTCCTGATTTCCCTAACCTTCTTCTGCTTCGGTTTCCTTTTTCTACAGTACTCATCAGCTTTAACATACTAGAACATTTATTCATTTATTATGTTTGTTTTTCACCATCTTCCTTACTCCAGTAGAATGTAAACTCTAGGAAGGCAGCACATTTTGCCTGTTTTGTTCACTGATGAATCCCAAACACCTTGAAAACTGCCTAACACACAATAAGCACTTTACAAAAGTATACTAAATATATTACCAAACGTTTATTAATCAAGATCATATGTCTATGATTTATATATATGAATGTATATGTATGGAATAATTTTAATGAATTAAGCTTTTATGGGCTTCCCTGGTGGCACAGTGGTTGAGAATCTGCCTGCCGATGCAGGGGACACGGGTTCGAGCCCTGGTCTGGGAAGATCCCACATGCCGTGGAGCAACTAGCCCCGTGAGCCACAATTACTGAGCCTGCGCGTCTGGAGCCTGTGCTCTGCAACAAGAGAGGCCGCGATAGTGAGAGGCCCACGCACCACGATGAGGAGTGGCCCCTACTTGCCGCAACTAGAGAAAGCCCTCGCACAGAAACAAAGACCCAACACAGCCAAAAATAAATAAATTAATTAATTAAAAAAAAAAACCTTTTATGAGTAAATATATCTGATTGCTAGTGTAACATGAAATTTGCCATGTCAGAATTTTCTAAATGAAATCATAAAGTTTCTTTAGTAAATGTTAATTTGTTTCAAAGTGTTTTAACAGTGATATAAAATCCTAGATGTGTTCAAGTGGGCTGAGATAATGATATTAAAGAAAATTCTAATTTCCTTGATGCCCAACCCCTTCAGTCTTTAACACGTATGGTGCTTCATTAAAATGCATATTGTATTTAATTTTCCAGGAAATTTCAGAGCATCAAAGAAGTACATACATTCAAAGTGATTTCCAGTTAAACTAGCTGAAACTTTTAAAATGTAAGTCCATGTCTTTTTAAATAGAGCCTGTGTCTTTTCTAGATGTGGGGCTGCTCTTGGCATGCTTGCACAGGTCAGTGTGTTCAGAATAGTCAGAATCCCTTTATCCTTTGTTTGGCTCTCCTATTTCCTAAACCCTTTATCACATTCTGTACCCTCTCCAAGTTACTGATACTGATTTCAAAGTCCCAAAGCAGACATAGTATTCTCATAACACTTGACCACTGCTGACAGCTGTGGGAGGAAAGCTTACTGTTTTTAGAGCCTCTGCTTCAGTGTACACATCCCATTTTCATCCCTCCTTTCTTAAAAGAATTATATTACTGACAAATTTAACTTTGAACCCATAAATAATCCTTGGAATATTTTTCTGGCAACTACCTCAAAGCTGGTTATTTCTGATTGTGTAGTCATGGAAATCACGTTTTATCCTTAAAATTATTCAATGTGAAAATTCTCATTTTTTCTCTCTACTTGTGAAGGTCAATTTTCCCTCTCATCTTGTCAAAGCTTGTGTTTCCAGTAAAATTTACAGTCTAATATGAACCATCTCTCTTCCCACATGAGTATAAACCCTTTGAGGACAAGGTTATGTCCCATTCATTTTTGTATTCCCTACAGAATTTAGCACGTAACAGGTACTCCATTCCACCTAGCACCAACATAGCCTGGTCCCTCATTATCTCTCACCTGGACTGTAACTTCCTAACTAGTCTCCCCACCTCTGGTTTCTTCATAACTGACCTGGGCTACATAGTAAATTACTTGTAAGTAGCCTGGATATAACCTGTTCTATCTGCCAATACACATGCTACTCCCTCTCACCGAAGTGTCTTTCACCCAAATCTGCCTGGCTCAATCCTGCACATCCTTCCAGCTTCAATTATTATATTACTTCCTCTGCAAAGGCACCTTGGATGTCTCAGAGTGGCATTACAACCTTGAGCTTAAGGGCTCAGACTCTGAAATCAGATGGCTGGGGTTGGTTTATCTTGCCTCGTACTAGTTGAATAACCTTAGGAAGGTTATTTAACCTTTCTGTACCTCAGTTTCCTTAACTGGAAAGTAAGGAAAATAATGGCATCAATTTCATCAGGTTGTTGTAAGGATTAAATAAGTTAATATATAAAAAGAGCTTGGAACAGTACCTATCTCATAATAAGCAGTAAATGAATGTTAGCTTTTATTATTAGTACAGTAGATATACTGACATTGCTAGTTTGTTACCACTCTGGTCCCTTAAGAAGAGTTCAGTATATAATTTTATTATCTTTGTTTAACACTGATTTTTAAGTGGAAATGTAAATGACATATAACATATTAGTTTCAAACGTACAACATAATGATTTGATATATGTATATATTGTGAAATGATCACCACAATAAGTCTACTTAATATCCATCACCACAAGGTTACAAATTTATTTATTTTTCTTGTGATAAGAAATTTTAAGATCTACCCTCTTGGCAACTTTCAAATATGCAATACTGTGTTGTTAACTATAGTCACCATGCTGTACATTACATACCCAGATGTATTTATTTTATAACTGGAAGTTTGTAGTTTTTGACCACTTTTACCCATTTTGCCAGACTCCCACCCCCATTCTGGCAGCCACCAATCTGTTCTATCAAGGAGTTCAGGGGTTTTTTGTTTGTTTTTTTAACATTAATTTTAAATTATTTTTACCTCCTGACCAAACCATGAGCTGACTGAGGACAGATATTTTTACTCAGTCTTCTGCTGGATCTAGCACAGTGCTTAATATTCAAAAGAGCACAATACATATTTTTGGAATGACTTAACAAGCAATCTGAATTATCTTTTTAATGAAACCATCAACATCTAATGATTAGCTCCTAATACCTGACCAAGGAATGCATGATAATTTTAAAGAATCACGCTTAAAAAGTTGTGTTGATAGTCATCTTTCATCAGCGTCAGGAGCTATGCCAGTCACTGTACTGAATATATGTTTTCTTCTAAACCAACCCTATGAAATAGAGTCTATTAAGACAGGAGAAAGCTGAGACACAGAAGACTCAAGTAATTTTTTCCTTAGCATAAAGGAATTCAAGAATATAACACTTTGTTTCCTGCCAATTCAACATTCATTCACTGGCCGTTCTACTTCCATGTTTAACACTCACAGGAAAAATAAAATGCTTCAATAATCAATGTTTCATATTGAAAGCGACACTTTTAAGTATTATTTCAGTACTTCTGGACAATAGTCAACACCTGATGTATGCAAGCAACTTCTACTAATGTCAATAGAAACACAGGGTGTTTGAGATATTTTATTTTCCTAATGAACTATGTTGCATGAAAACCCTAATGCTGAAATGAATTACTTTAGATAGCTGGGGCCTTATAACTCATCTGTGTTCATGGTCCATTTTCCAAGTTTAGAAACAACATGTTCCTCTGACCCTTAAAGATTTTATTTTATAATGATAATTCATTATTAACCCCATTTTAATTAAAACCTAAAATCTACTACTATTATATTTTAAATTAATAACTCACATTTAGCTATTAGTAAATTATCTCAAATTGATCCAAAAATATAAGAATAGAAAAACAGTGTGTTTATTCATTCATTCATTCATGTGACTCTGGAAAATCAGACATGTATGCTGCTGAACCTGAAGGAGGAAACATGTAGCCCCAGGAGGTGCTGGCAGCTTTATTGGTCCAAAGACTAAGGACGAAAAACTGACCAAAACAGAGAAACCAGCTATACTGGGTGGGCTGAATGCACCTAAAACCACTTCTGTAAAATTAAACAGAAGCTCTTCATTTTCTGAGCAGCCAAAAATGACAAATGACAAATGTACATTCTACAAGGTCCCTTTCACAATGTTTGAAACTGAAGGCAATCAGAATATTCGGCCCCCAAATATGCCACTTTGACATCAGGATTATTTTGAGCTGAAGGCAATTGAGAGTCAACACAGGAAGAGTTCTCTCCCCTTTCCTTATCTTCCTAAAAGCTAGGTATGAATTTCCCTTTGAGGATAGTGCTCCCTCTTCCAGCCCCAGTACCAGGGAGACAAGAGGAACTCTCATCATCAAAGACTGGGGTTGACACCAAGATGAGTTTGCATAAACAGACCTTACAAAAATAGCCTTTATCTTCCGTTATTTCCCCCATATATTTCTTACATTCCCATAATTTATCACCCCTTGAAGCCTAACCCTCTTTCCTTTGTTAAAAGGTATATAAGCCCCCAAGTCCAACTGCTTCTTTGAGTTTCACTTCTTTTCTCTAAACTCCTGTGCCTGTAAATATTAATAAAAATTTTGTGCCTTTTCTCCTGTTAATCTGTCTTTTATTAGTTTAATTCAAAGGGCCACAGGTTCAGAACCCGAAAGAGTAGAGGAAAAGTTTTTCCTCCCTAACAAGACAAAGTTAGAGTCTTACCTAAAGCTGTGGCTGTGTTTTTTTGGTCGTTGTTGGTTTTTGTACAGTGTGATTACATGGTTTATTAGATTAACTTTTTGATTTAAGCCAGTTTGTTACAAATTAATCTGTTGCTTTTGCCCTAAAGAGTTCTTATTAGTACTTAGGGCTTCTAAATTTTCTCCATTGTGGGGTCCCTATTCCAGGAATATAAAGAGCTCTATAGCTTAACTTTGAGGAGTGAAACCCTACTTCTGATATTCCAGTAAGGTTATTATTACCCAGCTATATATTGTTACCCATATTATCTGCTTGACTGGACCTCTCCATGTCACTGTCTGGGTTTTCCATTAGCATGTTCTTTCCATCTTTGAGCATACCACCCAGGACCAACACACAACTACAGGAGGCACCATTCACAATAAGCATCCAGTTCAAGTCATGAAGTACATAGCATATGGGACTGGTTGAACATGGCAATCCTGACCCCACCCCTTATTATTTGACCATTACTTGCGTTATTTTTACCCCTGGCTTTTTTTCAGAAATTATTTCATGTAGGTTAAAAGATCTATACAATTAAATTCAAAATTTTTTAAAATTTAAACTTTTATTTACAAGTGTACCCAAATTTTAAAGAAAAAATGATTAGCTCAAAAAATAGAGGCATCCTATTCTTCTCAGCTTTCTAGTAGCCAGTCTGCAAGGGGGAAGTGGCCATTTACCCAGGTAACATTGTCCACGCATTAAAAACAAAACAATTGCTTATGTGAAACAAAACTACTCATGGAACTCAAACTAGACATGATATCCCCAATGTTGGTTCAGATTCTGTGAGAAGTAAACACTAAGACAGGATTAAATAAGGCAGAGATTTATTGGGAGAAATGGCTATGGAAAGGGGGAAGGGTACTGAAAGAAGTTCATCAGACCACTATGCAATTTGGACCCCTGTGGAAGACAGATGGAAGGAAGGTTGGGTAGGAAAAGTCTTAGACTGAAGTACAGTTTTAAGAAAGTTTCAGTATGGTTGATGGGGAGTCCTTGAGCCAAAGTTGCTCGTTAGAGAAGTCCTATACCTTGCAGGAATCATTGGCTAGAAGCAACCTGTGGGAAGTGCTGTGATGGATTCAGAGCTCAACAGCTGAGGCTATTGATCAATTATGCCCCACAGTAGGAGATTTGTGAGCAACATTTTCATGGCTGCCATACCCCCACCCTCATTTCTATGAGTTTGAAAAGGTGATAACTACTAAATGTAAATGATTTACTTGAACCAAGTCTGAAACTTTATGTACCTTGGAAACTGATACTTCCCAATTATTTTAACCTTTATGACCAGCTGGATTTGCCCTTACTCAAATTATACTGGCAATGAGTTTTGTAAGTCCTGAAATATGAGAATCCATGCCCCATGGAACTGGCATTCTAGTGAAGGTTACAGACATGTCAGCAATGAAATATAATACAAGGTGAAAGGAAATGCATGTTTAATAAAGGTATAAACAATGTATTGTGGAGGGGCAGGGAGGAATGGGAGGTTTCACAAAGCTGGTATTTCATAAGGGACTTCACAGATGAGTAGTGTTCCAAAGCAGATTAACTGAAAGTAGCTCAACTAATACACATTTATTGTTTGAAGTAATGAGAACTAATGAGTTAATGTAGATCTGTAGTTCTCCAGCTTTAGTGCACATCAGAATCATCTGGAGGGCTAGTTAAAACACAGATTACTGAATCCACCCCCACCCACAGAGTTTCTGAATCAGTAGGTCTGGGAATAGAGCCTGAGAATTTGTATTTCTAACAAGTTCCCAGGTGCTGCTGACGTTGTTGCTCGGGGCAGCACACTTGGAGGACAAAGCAAGTAATACAAGAATAGTGGTGTTTTAGAATATGAGTTACTGAGTATGAGAAATACTCATATGCGTAATGAGTAGGCACTCTCATACTTCTCTCCCTTTAATTAACCTGGAACATGTTATCGATCGCTGGATTATTATCAAGAGCACAGGAGCTTTGGAACTGAGCAAGCCTAGGTTCAAGATAGGAATTCTTGGGCTTCAATTTTTTTGTTTGATTGTTTTTTGTTCTTTTGGATTCATTACCTCCCACACCCCCAGCCACTGGCAATCACCCATCAGTTTCTGTCCCTAGAGTTTTATCTTTCCCAGAATGTTATACAAATGGATCAATATAGTGTGTAGATTTTGGGTCTGGTTTCTTTCACTTGCCAACATGCATTTGACATTTATCCGTGTTCTTACAAATATCATTCATTTGTATTGCTGAGTAGTATCCCATTGTATGCACACACCACACTGTCTATCCATTAATCAGCTGAAGGACATTTTCATCATTTCCAACTTTTGGCATTATGAGTAAAGCTTCTGGAAATATAATCATTTCACTTAGGTAAATATCTAAGAGTGAAGTTTCTACGTCATGTGGCAAGTATATGTTTAACTTTATAAGAAACTGCCAAACTGTTTTCCAACGTGGCTGTACCATTTTGCATTTCCACAGTGATACATGAGAATTCCAGTTTCTCCACATCTTTGCCAGCATTTAATATTGTCAGTTTATTATTATTTTTTAATTTAAGCCACTCAAATAAGTATATGGTGGTATTATGTTGTCACTTTAAGCTTCCTTAATGATTAATGATGTTAGTATCTATTCATGTGCGTATTCGCAATCCATATACTTTCTTTGGTGAAATTTTGCTTTGGTGTTTCTAGTATAGATAACTTATAACACTCTACTCTCAAGTAATATATCACTTCACCTGTAGTAGAAGAACCTTTAAATAGTACAATTTATTTACTTTCTCCTGGCCCGTGTTATTGTCAAACAGTTTATTTTACATCTGTTGTAAATACCAAAATACATTGTTATTATTTTTTATTTAAGCATTCAATTATCTTTTAGTGTAATTTAGAACATAAGAAAACACCATTTTGTATTTATTCACATATTCCCAAATTCTGGTGTTATTTGGTCTTTTGTATAGATGCAGATTTTTATGTGGTATCATTTCCTTTTACCCAAAGATCTTCCTTTAAAATTGTATGTCTGGCCAGCCCCTACCCCAGCAGACTGGATGCAGTCAGCCTGCCCCTACTTCACTGCGACCAAAATGCTGTGATTAAAAATGCTGTTATGTCAGAGGAAATGCAACAGGACTTGGTGGACAGTGCTACTCAGGCACTGGAGAAATATACAGACGGATATAGCAGCCTATATTAAGAAAGAGTTTGAAAAGAATCACAATCCCACCTGGCACTGAATCGTGGGGAAGAACTTCAGTAATAACATGACACATTAAACCAAATACCTCATCTACTTCTACCCGGGCCAAGTGGTCATTCTTCTGTTCAAATCTGGTTAAAAGCACAGACTGTCCCACACACCCAATGATATATCCAAAAACAAGGACTACAGCCTAAATTCCAAACACCAGACTTAAATCTTCAGCCTTGCCTAAGGCAACACTTCTATCTTTGAACACTTTTTGTGCTGTTTTATTTTTTTTTCTTTTTTCTTTTTCTTTTTTTAAATTTTTTAATTAGTTTCTGCTTTATAACAAAGTGAATCAGTCATACATATACATCTGTTCCCACATCCCTTCCCTCATGCATCTCCCTCCCTCCCACCCTCCCCATCCCACCCCTCCAGGCGGTCACAAAGCACCGAGCTGATCTCCCTGTGCTCTGTGGCTGCTTCCCACTATCTATCTACCTTACGTTTGGTAGTGTATATATGTCCATGCCTCTCTTTCGCTTTGTCACAGCTTACCCTTCCCCCTCCCCATATCCTCAAGTCCATTCTCAAGTAGGTCTGTGTCTTTATTCCCGTTTTGCCCCTAGGTCCTTCATGACTTTTTTTTTTTTTAAAATTCCGTATATATGTGTTAGCATACGGTATTTGTCTTTCTCTTTCTGACTAACTTCACTCTGTATGACAGACTCTAGGTCTATCCACCTCATTACAAATAGCTCAGTTCCGTTTCTTTTTATGGCTGAGTAATATTCCATTGTATATATGTGCCACATCTTCTTTATCCATTCATCCGATGATGGACACTTAGGTTGTTTCCAGCTCCGGGCTATTGTGAATAGAGCTGCAATGAACATTTCGGTACATGTCTCTTTTGGAATTATGGTTTTCTCAGGGTATATGTCTAGTAGTGGGATTGCTGGGTCATATGGTAGTTCTATTTTTAGTTTTTTAAGGAACCTCCATACTGTTCTCCATAGTGGCTGTACCAATTCACATTCCCACCAGCAGTGCAAAAGTGTTCCCTTTTCTCCACACCCTCTCCAGCATTTATTGTTTCTAGATTTCTTGATGATGGCCATTCTGACTGGTGTGAGATGATATCTCATTGTAGTTTTGATTTGCATTTCTCTAATGATTAATGATGTTGAGCATTCTTTCATGTGTTTGTTGGCAGTCTGTATATCTTCTTTGGAGAAATGCCTATTTAAGTCTTCTGCCCATTTTTGGATTGGGTTGTTTGTTTTTTTGCTATTGAGCTGCATGAGCTGTTTATAAATTTTGGAGATTAATCCTTTGTCAGTTGCTCCATTTGCAAATATTTTCTCCCATTCTGAGGGTTGTCTTTTGGTCTTGTTTATGGTTTCCTTTGCTGTGCAAAAGCTTTGAAGTTTCATTAGGTCCCATTTGTTTATCTTTGTTTTTATTTCCATTTCTCTAGGAGGTGGGTCCAAAAGGATCTTGCTGTGATTTATGTCATAGAGTGTTCTGCCTATGTTTTCCTCTAAGAGTTTGATAGTTTCTGGCCTTACATTTAAGTCTTTAATCCATTTTGAGCTTATTTTTGTGTATGGTGTTAGGGAATGATCTAATCTCAAACTTTTACATGTCCCTGTCCAGTTTTCCCAGCACCACTTATTGAAGAGGCTGTCCTTTCTCCACTGTACATTCCTGCCTCCTTTATCAAAGATAAGTTGGCCATATGTGCGTGGGTTTATCTCTGGGCTTTCTATCCTGATCCACTGATCTATCTTTCTGTTTTTATGCCAGTACCACACTGTCTTAATTACTGTAGCTTTGTAGTATAGTCTCAAGTCAGGGAGCCTGATTCCTCCAGCTCCGTTTTTCGTTCTCAAGATTGCTTTGGCTATTCGGGGTCTTTTGTTTTTCCAAACAAATTTTGAAATTTTTTGTTCTAGTTCTGTGAAAAATGCCAGTGGTAGTTTGATAGGGATTGCATTGAATCTGTAGATTGCTTTGGGTAGTAGAGTCATTTTCACAATATTGATTCTTCCAATCCAGGAGCATGGTATATCTCTCCATTTATTTGTATCATCTTTAATTTCTTTCATCAGTGTCTTATAATTTTCTGCATACAGGTCTTTTGTCTCCTTAGGTAGGTTTATTCCTAGATATTTTATTCTTTTTGTTGCAATGGTAAATGGGAGTGTTTTCTTGATTTCATTTTCAGATTTTTCATCATTAGTGTACAGGAATGCCAGAGATTTCTGTACATTAATTTTGTATCCTGCTACTTTACCAAATTCATTGATTAGTTCTAGTAGTTTTTCGGTAGCATCTTTAGGATTCTCTATGTATAGTATCATGTCATCTGCAAACAGTGACAGCTTTACTTCTTCTTTTCCAATTTGGATTCCTTTTATTTCCTTTTCTTCTCTGATTGCTGTGGCTAAAACTTCCAAAACTAGGTTGAATAAGAGTGGTGAGAGTGGGCAGCCTTGTCTTGTTCCTGATCTTAGTGGAAATGGTTTCAGTTTTTCACCATTGAGGACAATGTTGGCTGTGGGTTTGTCATATATGGCCTTTATGATGTTGAGGAAAGTTCCCTCTATGCCTACTTTCTGCAGGGTTTTTATCATAAATGGGTGTTGAATTTTGTCGAAAGCTTTCTCTGCATCTATTGAGATGATCATATGGTTTTTCTCCTTCAACTTGTTAATATGGTGTATCACATTGATTGATTTGCGTATATTGAAGAATCCTTGCATTCCTGGAATAAACCCCACTTGATCATGGTGTATGATCCTTTTAATGTGCTGTTGGATTCTGTTTGCTAGTATTTTGTTGAGGATTTTTGCATCTATGTTCATCAGTGATATTGGCCTGTAGTTTTCTTTCTTTGTGACATCCTTGCCTGGTTTTGGTATCAAGGTGACGGTGGCCTCGTAGAATGAGTTTGGGAGTGTTCCTCCCTCTGCTATATTTTGGAAGAGTTTGAGAAGGATGGGTGTTAGCTCTTCTCTAAATGTTTGATAGAATTCGCCTGTGAAGCCATCTGGTCCTGGGCTTTTGTTTGATGGAAGATTTTTAATCACAGTTTCAATTTCAGTGCTTGTGATTGGTGTATTCATATTTTCTATTTCTTCCTGAGTCAGTCTTGGCAGGTTGTGCATTTCTAAGAATTTGTCCATCTCTTCCAGGTTGTCCATTTTATGGGCATAGAGTTGCTTGTAGTAATCTCTCATGATCTTTTGTATTTCTGCAGTGTCAGTTGTTACTTCTCCTTTTTCATTTCTAATTCTATTGATTTGAGTCTTCTCCCTTCTTTTCTTGATGAGTCTGGCTAATGGTTTATCAATTTTGTTTATCTTCTCAAAGAACCAGCTTGTAGTTTTATTGATCTTTGCTATCGTTTCCTTCATTTCTTTTTCATTTATTTCTGATCTGATTTTTATGATTTCTTTCCTTCTGCTAACTTTGGGGTGTTTTTCTTCTTCTTTCTCTAATTGCTTTAGGTGCAAGGTTAGGTTGTTTATTCGAGATGTTTCCTGTTTCTTAAGGTGGGATTGTATTGCTATAAACTTCCCTCTTAGAACTGCTTTTGCTGCATCCCATAGGTTTTGGGTCGTCGTGTCTCCATTGTCATTTGTTTCTAGGTATTTTTTAATTTCCTCCTTGATTTCTTCAGTGATCACTTCGTTATTAAGTAGTGTATTGTTTAGCCTCCATGTGTTTGTATTTTTTACAGCTCTTTTCCTGTAATTGATATCTAGTCTCATAGCATTGTGGTCGGAAAAGACACTTGATACAATTTCAATTTTCTTAAATTTACCAAGGCTTGATTTGTGACCCAAGATATGATCTATCCTGGAGAATGTTCCATGAGCACTTGAGAAAAATGTGTATTCTGTTGTTTTTGGATGGAATGTCCTATAAATATCAATTAAGTCCATCTTGTTTAATGTATCATTTAAAGCTTGTGTTTCCTTATTGATTTTCATTTTGGAAGATGTGTCCATTGGTGAAAGTGGGGTGTTAAAGTCCCCTACTATGATTGTGTTACTGTCGATTTCTCCTTTTATGGCTGTTAGCATTTGACTTATGTATTGAGGTGCTCCTATGTTTGGTGCATAAATATTTACAATTGTTATATCTTCTTCTTGGATCGATCCCTTGATCATTATGTAGTGTCCTTCTTTGTCTCTTCTAGTAGTCTTTATTTTAAAGTCTATTTTGTCTGATATGAGAATTGCTACTCCAGCTTTCTTTTGGTTTCCATTTGCATGGAATATCTTTTTCCATCCCCTTACTTTCAGTCTGTATGTGTCTCTAGGTCTGAAGTGGGTCTCTTGTAGACAGCATATATATGGGTCTTGTTTTTGTATCCATTCAGCCAATCTGTGTCTTTTGGTGGGAGCATTTAGTCCATTTACATTTAAGGTAATTATCGATATGTATGTTCCTATTCCCATTTTCTTAATTGTTTTGGGTTCATTATTGTAGGTCTTTTCCTTCTGTTGTGTTTCTTGCCTAGAGAAGTTCCTTTAGCATTTGTTGTAAAGCTGGTTTGGTGGTGCTGAACTCTCTCAGCTTTTGCTTGTCTGTAAACGTTTTAATTTCTCCATCAAATCTGAATGAGATCCTTGCTGGGTAGAGTAATCTTGGTTGCAGGTTTTTCTCCTTCATCACTTTAATTATGTCCTGCCACTCCCTTCTGGCTTGTAGAGTTTCTGCTGAGAGATCAGCTGTTATCCTGATGGGGATTCCCTTGTGTGTTATTTGTTGTTTTTGCCTTGCTGCTTTTAATATGATTTCTTTGTGTTTAATTTTTGACAGTTTGATTAATATGTGTCTTGGCGTATTTCTCCTTGGATTTATTCTGTATGGGACTCTCTGTGCTTCCTGGACTTGATTAACTATTTCCTTTCCCATATTAGGGAAGTTTTCAACTATAATCTCTTCAAATATTTTCTCAGTCCCTTTCTTTTTCTCTTCTTCTTCTGGAACCCCTATAATTCGAATGTTGGTGCGTTTCATGTTGTCCCAGAGGTCTCTGAGACTGTCCTCTGTTCTTTTCATTCTTTTTTCTTTATTTTGCTCTGCAGCAGTTATTTCCACTATTTTATCTTCCACCTCACTTATCCGTTCTTCTGCCTCAGTTATTCTGCTATTGATCCCTTCTAGAGTATTTTTTATTTCATGTATTGTGTTTTTAATCGATGCTTGATTCATCTTTAGTTCTTCTAGGTCCTTGTTAACTGTTTCTTGCATTTTGTCTATTCTATTTCCAAGATTTTGGATCTGGGAAATAGAATCTTGGATCATCTTTACCATCATTATTCTGAATTCTTTTTCAGGTAGACTGCCTATTACCTCTTCATTTGTTAGGTCTGGTGGGTTTTTATCTTGCTCCTTCTCCTGCTGTGTGTTTTTCTGTCTTCTCATTTTGCTTATGTTACTGTGTTTGGGGTCTCCTTTTTGCAGGCTGCAGGTTCGTAGTTCCCGTTGTTTTTGGTGTCTGTCCCCAGTGGCTAAGGTTGGTTTAGTGGGTTGTGTAGGCTTCCTGGTGGAAGGTACTAGTGCCTGTGTTCTGGTGAATGAGGCTGGATCTTGTCTTTCTGGTGGGCAGGTCCACGTCTGGTGGTGTGTTTTGGGGTGTCTGCGGACTTTTTATGATTTTAGGCCACCTCTCTGCTAATGGGTGGCGTTGTGTTTCTGTCTTGCTAGTTGTTTGGCATAGGGTGTCCAGCACTGTAGCTTGCTGGTCGTTGAGTGAAGCTGGGTGCTGGTGTTGAGATGGAGATGTCTGGAAGATTTTCGCCGTTTGATATTATGTGGAGCTGGGAGGTCTCTTGTGGACCAGTGTCCTGAAGTTGGCTCTCCCACCTCAGAGGCACAGCACTGACTCCTGGCTCCTCAATTTGGGATGATGTGTTGTCTATTCATGTATTCCACAGATGCAGGGTACATCAAGTTGATTGTGGAGCTTTAATCCGCTGCTTCTGAGGCTGCTGGGAGAGGTTTCCCTTTCTCTTCTTTGTTCTCACAGCTCCTGGGTCTCAGCTTTGGATTTGGCCCCGCCTCTGCGTCTAGGCCGCCGGAGGGCGTCTGTTCTTCGCTCAGACAGGACAGGGTTAAAGGAGCAGCCTCTTCGGGGACTCTGGCTCACTCAGGCCGGGCGGGAGGGAGGGGCACGGAGTGCGTGGCGAGCCTGCAGCGGCAGAGTTCGGCGTGACGTTGCACCAGCCCGAGGCGCACCGTGCGTTGTCCCAGGGAAGCCGCCCCTGGATCCCGGGACCCCGGCAGTGGCGGGCTGCACAGGCTCCCGGAAGGGCGGTGTGGACAGTGACCTGCGCTCGCACACAGGCTTCTTGGCGGCGGCAGCAGCAGCCCCAGCGTCCCACGCCCATCACTGGGCTCCGCGCTTTCAGTCGCGACTCGCGTC
The DNA here is from genome assembly GCF_964165515.1 of Mesoplodon bidens. Taxonomy (NCBI): domain Eukaryota; kingdom Metazoa; phylum Chordata; class Mammalia; order Artiodactyla; family Ziphiidae; genus Mesoplodon; species Mesoplodon bidens. The sequence goes on along the minus strand of NC_138163.1, from coordinate 116,762,528 downwards.
CGTCTGTGGAGCCCCTTTAAGCAGCGCTCTTAATCCCCTCTCCTCGCGCACCAGGAAACCAAGAGGGAAGAAAAAGTCTCTTGCCTCTTCGGCAGCTCCAGAGTTTTCCCAGACTCCCTGCCGGCTAGCTGTGGCACATTAGCCCCCTTCAGGCTGAGTTCTCGCCGCCAGCCCCAGTCCTTTCCCTGCGCTCTGACCGAAGCCCGAGCCTCAGCTTCCAGCGCCGCCCGCCCTGGCGGGCGAGCAGACAAGCCTCTTGGGCGGGTGAGTGCCGCTCGGCACCGATCCTCTGTGCGGGAATCTCTCCGCTTTGCCCTACCCACGTATGTGGGGAGTTTCTTGCCTTTTGGGAGGTCTGGGGTCTTCTGCCAGCATTCAGTAGGTGTTCTGTAGGAGTTGTTCCACGTGTAGCTGTATTTCTGGTGTATCCGTGGGGAGGAAGGTGATCTCCGCGTCTTACTCTTCCGCCATCTTACCCGGAAGTCCGGGAGCCTGTGTGCTGTTTTATACAAGGCATTCTCTGTGCTAATTTGTTGTGGTTCTAAAACAATTAATAAAACAACTTAAATTTGTATATATGTTCTATTCCTTAACTCTCTGCCACATATTTTCCCTCCTCATAGTCTATTCCTTTCAAAAAAAAATAGATACATCTGTTAGAGAAATGTGTGTTTTAAAATAAATAAATAAATACAAATAAAATTGCATGTTGGCTAGTGATGATTTTGCTTTTTGTATGTTTGAATAAATATTTCACTTTTATTACTGAAATATTTTTACTGGCTATATCATTCAAGGTTGATGTTATTTTCTTTCAGTACTTTAAAGATACTGTTCCACTGTCTCCTGATTCATACCATTTCCAAAACAATAGTCTGCCATAATTCTTATATTTGTTTCTTTCTGCAAAATGTGTTCCCCCCGCTTTGTCACTGGTTTTAAGCAATTTGATTATGATGAGTCTTGGTGAGGTTTTCTTCATTTTTTTCCCTCAGGGTTTGATCCTTTTAAACTTGCTTTTAAGCTTTGTTAAGCAGGACAAGAGAAGCCTTTGGTCTAGGTCTCATCTTGCCCCTTAAGTGAGCCAATATCCTTCTGAATAGTCTACCTGATACCTCGCATATTATAATTTTTCTACTCAGGCTGGTGAGAACACCAATAATTTCTGTTCCACTTAAGCCTGGAGATTTTTCTGCCTGCTTCTTTCAGGTTATTCGTCCCTTGGCTTCAGGTAGCTTCCTCACGTGAATGTTCTGATACTCAGATGAAGACTCAGTGGAGGGGGGGGTTGGTCTTTCTGCAGATCTTCAAAGCTTTGTCTCACTGCAACTCTCTCTTCTCCTTTACTCTGCCCTATGAACTCCCTACCCTGATGTTCCCAAATTCCCAAGTCCATCTCTTCAACTCAGGTACACTGCTGGGCTCACCCTGACTTTCACCACCCTGTGTTCTGGTCTGAAAACTCTCTCTAGGTATTACACTGAGTGATCATAGGCCTCACTTCATTTGTTTCCTTTCTTTCAGAGATCATTGCTCTACACATGTGTGTAGACACATGGGAAATCAGCTCCAACTTAGCATTTCTGCTTAGAACTTTTCATTTCAGGAATGTATTACTGATATTAAGTGGGAGATATCTGTATTATGTACTAGAAGAAAGGGCTGTAAGGATCCAGAGCCTTATTAAGGCAAGAGATCTAGGCATTAACAATTGTGCTGCTAGCTCTCATCACGAATTTTGTGGGAAATTGTACTCTTTCCCCTTTTTTTCAAAACAATTATTTTAAAGGTCTTTTTAAGTTTGCTGTTGTTTGTGTGTTTGTTTTTAAAAGGGCTATTCTTATTTTTGTTTTCTCTTTTGCTTTGAGGAAAAGGTCAAGGTAATCTGAGCTGCTGCTGGAGAGACGAGAAACCAAGAGAAACTGGAAAGAATCCAAGTAACTTTTGGTAAATGTCAGCAATTTTGTAAAAATACATATAATATTAGTGCTTACATATACATATAATATAGTTACAATTTTAAAGCTATTAAAAATATTAATAAATTGAAAAGAGTATGATGATGTTCTATGTAATTTTTCTGGAAGCAATAAGATGACAGTAATTAAAATACTTCTCACGACTGTATTACTTTCCATGAAGTTATTCCTTACTTTCCCTGTTAAACTGTGAGTGCACACTGAGTTACTGGTGTTTAACTTTTGTGTCTCATGCAACACCTAATATATGAAGCACTCAATATTTTTTTATTTGGCTGAATGACTGATTTGACTATGAATAAACTGATTAGGAAATCTAGCTCCTCAATGACCAACTGACCGATACAGTGTTCCAAAAATTCTTCTTTCTCTAAAAGGATTATATTCTCCTGAGTTTTTAATTCCATAAAAACATTTCAACTCCCATTCTTAGGTCTTTGTACTTAATAACGTTGTCTCTGTCCGGAGCACTCATACAACCCCTGTCCATCTGCTAAGATACCTCACTACTTTTCTACCTGACACCTGATCAGTGTCTCCTCCTCTGAGAAACCTTCACTATATCTAAAATATCACTCATCACATGCTGACCCAAGAATCTGCTTTTCTTTGAGAGCTATCTGGGAATATGATATGTTCTTATATATATGTCTCTGTATAGTATATACCTTATATTTGTGAGATGTACACATACACACACATTTAATTTGCTATAAATGCAAGGAGGAATAAATGAATACATTATTATAGTTGGAGACTTGAACACCCCTCTATCAAAAATGGACAGATCCAGGAGGCAGAAAATCAGTAAGGACATAGTTGAACTCACTAGTACCATCATTCAACTGGATATAATTGACATCATAGACTACCTCCAGTAACATCAGAAAACACATCTTTTCAAGCTCACATACAACATTCACCAAGATAGACCACATTCTGAGTCATAAAACACATGTTAACAAATTTAAAAGAATAGAAATCATACAGTATCTGCTCTTAGACCACAATGGAACTCAACTATAAATCAATAAGAGAAAGATAGCTGGAACTCATGCAGAGTGTGTTATTTGACCATAATATAATCTAACTAGCAATCAGAAACATAAAAACAGGGAGGGCTTCCTTGGTGGTGCAGTGGTTGAGAGTCCTCCTGCCGATGCAGGGGACATGGGTTCGTGCCCCGGTCTGGGAAGATCCCACATGCTGCGGAGTGGCTGGGCCCGTAAGCCATGGCCACTGAGCCTGCGTGTCCAGAGCTTGTGCTCCGCAACGGGAGAGGCCACAACAGTGAGAGGCCCACGTACCGCCAAAAAACAAAAAAAAACCAGGGAAATCTCTATACACTTGGAAATTAAACAATATATTTCCAAATACTCTATGGTCTATGAGGAAGCCTGAAGGTAAACTGCAAAAATATACAGAACTGAATGAAAATGAAAATACAACATATCAGAGAGAATGTGTGGGACACAGCAATACTAGTGCCGAAAGGGAACGTTTTAGTAAGAAGTGCTTACATTAAAAAAGAAATGCCCCAGATCAATTATGTAAGTTAACACTGCTAAAACATAGAAAAAGAAGAGCAAAGTAATCCCAAAGCACACAGAAGGGAATAACAAAAGAAGAGGAAACAATGAAATTGCAAATATAGAAAACAACATATAAACCAATGATAAAAAGTTGTTTCTTTGAAAAAAAAATAATAAAATTGGTCAACCTATATAGCAAGACTGACAAAGACAAAAAAGAGAAGACACAAATCACCACTATCAGGAATGAAAGAGAGGCTATCTCTACAGACATTGTAGGCATTGAAAGTTAACAAGGTTAAGTTGTAACTAAAGTTACAACTTTATACAAATAAATTTGACAATTTAGAAGAAATGGATCAATTCCTGAAAACCACAAACACCATATCTCAATCAAGATAAAACAGACAATCTGAAGAGAAAGGAACGTTTCCCAACTCATTTTATAAGGCCAATATTATCCTGATACTATACTAGACAAATAGAGTGAAATAAAACTGCAGACCAATTCTTTCACATGAATGTAGATGTGGAAATCCTCAATAAATTAGTAAATTTAATGATGTATGAAATTAATTATGCATCATGACAAAATGGGATTCATTCCAGGTATGCAAAACTAGTTCAACATTTAAAAATCAATCAATGTAAACAACCATATCATCAGGATAAAAAAAGAAAAAAACATGATCATAACAACCAACATGGAAAAAGCATTTGAAAAAATCCAACAACGATTCAAGACTAAAAAAGAAATCCTCAGCAAGTTATCAATAGAGGCTATCTAGTACCATTTGGTAAAGAGCAACTTAAAAAAACTACAGCTAACGTCACATTTAATAGTGAAAGACTGAATACTTTAACTCTCATATCAGAAAAAAGGCAAGGTAGTCTGCTCCCACCACTCGATTAAATATAGTGCTAGAAAGTCTTGCCACTAAAACATGTTAAGAAAAAATAAATAATACACATACGTATTGGAAAGAAGAATTAAAATTATACCAATTTGCAGAAGACATCATTGTCTGTATTGAAAATTCCAAGCAATCTACTAAAAATCCTCCTAGAACAGAATTACTTCAGCAAGGTTGCAGGATACAAGATCAAACATAAAAACAATCATATTTCTATATACTAAATATGAATCTGTGTAAACCAACATAAAATTTCCCAATTTTTTAGAAATATGTTAATTTCAGGTCCAAGATCAATAGAACCAAAGCAGGTTAAATTAAAATAGATATTCATATGGGTACAGCATACTTAAACTAAGAGCCAAAGAATAAAAAACAAAAGTGCCAGAGAAATAAAGATTAATTACCTACCTGGGAATGATGATTAAAATAATGCCTGCCTTCTCAAGGGTATCCTTGGAGATCCGGAGAAAATAGGGGCAGCATTTTTCCAACGCTGAAAGAAAAATACAGCTGTCAATCCAGAATTCTATATCTGTCAAAATTATCCTTCCAAACTGAGAATGAAATAAGATACATTCACACAATCAAATCTGAGACCATTTGTTGCTGGACAACCTCTAATACAAGTAATACTAAAGCAGGGCTTCAGGCTGAAGGGAAAGGACACATCATGGAAATTAAAAACTACAAGGAGTGAAGAGTACTGGAGAGGGAAAATACGTATACGTGGATAAATATGACAACTTTTCTCTTTTTTTTTTTTTTTTTTTTTTTTGTGGTACGTGGGCCTCTCACTGTTGTGGCCTCTCCCGTTGCGGAGCACAGGCTCCGGACGCGCAGGCTCAGCGGTCATGGCTCACGGGCCCAGCCGCTCTGCGGCATGTGGGATCCTTCCAGACCCGGGCACGAACCCGTGTCCCCTGCATTGGCAGGCGGACTCTCAACCACTGAGCCACCAGGGAAGCCCACTTTTCTCTATTTTTGAAATACATCTCTATGAAGCAAAAGTGGTAAACAGTATTGTATATGTAAAATATATGACAAGAATATATTTGTCATACAGGAAATGTGACAAAGGAAAGGAAAAGGATTAAAGGGAATAAAGTATTGTGAGGATACATGCATGTAGAGTGGTACTATCATAACACTGAATAGACCAGGATAAGGTAAACATTCATATGCCAGTCCCTAGAGCAACAATTAATAAACATGGTATAGATAGTAATCTGGTTACTATAGTTGTATAATGAATTCCTCAAAAATTTATCTTTCATAATATGCTCATTATTTACTGTTTGTTTCCCACTAGATTGAACCTCAGTAAGTACCACCAACACATGGCTCGTACCTGGCATATATTGGAAACTGAAGAAAAATTTATTGAATCAATGAAATATTTAAATTGAAATAAATTATGTGAAATGATAAGGGAAAAGATGCACTCTTTTGGAAGATCATTTGCCTTAACAAAACCTGTTTACTTTATGAGCATATAGATTATATCAATTTCCTATAAAAGAAAAAAAAATCTACAGATCCAAAAGTATTTCAATAACTAGTTTGTAAGATAAACACTTCCAATAATAGCACACCAGCCTTTTTAGCCGAACCATCCTGCTGAGAAAAATTAGGAAAGCTGGAAGATATTAAGCATATTGTTTGAAGGTACCACAAACCCAAGGAAGCAAGCATTTGAAGAGACTGAATCTCAGAAGAGAAGCCTTTGTGGTGAGATACACCCAAATTTGCTACTGCTTTGCTCTTGAAGGCTTTTGCTGATTCCAAAGATGTGACTGAGGATCCAAGGTGCTAAAGAGAAAGTTGGAGCTAAGCAGCTAAGCAGTTGAACAGAATTCCAGCAGTCTCAACCAACTCAGGGGGAACAGATTGGACATGACAGTGCTCCAGGACTTGACTTGCACCAGGAGAGGCTCTGGCAAACAAACGAGGGGGTATTTGGCACCCCCAAGGGGCTATACCCTATATGTCAATATGAACCTAAAATAGAAACCTCCACACAAAACCTGAGATCCAGCTTCAAAAGGACTCAGTCTCTGATCTCTGATTGTGATGATGTGAACAACCCACACCCTAACTGCCTCTCAAAAACAAAAGCAAATGCTCACTAAAAAAACATACAAAATCACTCAGAAACTTCAGTTATTTCTCTAGTATTTCATACAGAAAATCTAGCCTGCAATCGAAAAAAACTACACATGCAAAAAGTGAATGGGCACAAAGCACCAAGCTGATCTCCCTGTGCTATGTGGCTGCTTCCCACTAGCTATCTACCTTACGTTTGGTAGTGTATATATGTCCATGCCTCTCTCTTGCTTTGTCACAGCTTACCCTTCCCGCTCCCCATATCCTCAAATCCATTCTCTAGTAGGTCTGTGTCTTTATTCCTGTCTTACCCCTAGGTTCTTCATGACATTTTGGTGCTTTGTGACCGCCTGGAGGGGTGGGACAGGGAGTGTGCGAGGGAGGGAGATGCAAGAGGGAAGAGATATGGGAACATATGTATATGTATAACTCATTCACTTTGTTACAAAGCAGAAACTAACACACCACTGTAAAGCAATTATACTCCAATAAAGATGTAAAAAAAATTAAAAAATTAAAAAAAAATTGAATGGGTAGGAAAACAACAATTTACCAGGTGTGGGATCCATTTTCTCCACTTACTGAGGATGTTAGGACAGAGAGAACTAAGACTTGGCTACACCATAGAACTTAGAGCAACAGTGAGATACCGCTACATACTTATTAGATGGGCAGCAATGAAAAACAATGACCATAACAAATGATGGCAAGGAAATAGAACAAATGTGACCCTCAGGCAGTGCTGATGGGGAGTACAACGGTATATTTACATTGCATAGCACTTTGACATATTCTAAGATAATTGAAATGTACAACTATCATGTAATCCAGCCATTCTGTTCCTTGAAGTTTTTCCAAGAAAAAATGAAATTAAATCTCCATACTAAAAAATCCTACAAGAATGTCTATAAAATGGGAAAGAGTGGAAGGCTCGGGCAGGATCAGAGTGGAGAAATATAAGGTTCACAAGGATCCTCTGTGGGGTAGGAGTGGATATTTATATTATCTTAACTGCAGTGATGGTTTCACAAATGCGTACATATCTTGAAACTTACACGGTTAACTTTAATTTTATGCAATTTATTTTAAATCAATTATACCTTAATGAACCTGTTAAAAATGTGCAGCATGGACCAAATATGTGTTTTAAAGAAGATTTAGAGCATTAAATTAAAAAGAGGAGGAACTGAAAAATTTAAATCTAATTATACACTTCAAGAAATTGGAAAAAAACACAATAATTTTAAAACAAAAAATAATAGAAAATTTTAAAATAACATTAACACCAATGAATGAAAATTTGAAATTTCAAAGAGAAAATTTTAAAATCCAAAAGTCCTTTTTTGCTGTTGCTGTTTTTGTTGTTTTACTTTTTTGGAATAGGGCAAAAAATGATAAACCCTTGACAACATTTATCCATCCTCCAAAAACAGCTAAACATTATTACTACCAAGAATGCAGAGAGGAGTATCACACAGATCTTTAAGACAATATAATAGCATAAACAAAGTTATGCTAATATTTTGAAATTACCTGAAATTCCAAGAAATAATCAGCTTAACAAAAAAGAAAAAGAAAATTTAAAAAATCTCAACAATTCTGTATCTATTTAATAAACTGCATCTGTAATTAAATCCTTCCTACCAGTGACTCTACATGCTGGTGACTAAAGACCTGATCTTTTCCATATAGTGAAAAACACCACTCATCTTGCACAGTCTTCTCTAGAGAACAGAAATAGTAAAAATATTTCTGTTATGAGACTGCTATAAAATTTACACCAAAATAACACGGATATTAGAAGAAAGGAAAATCAATGGTTTATGGCAGAGAACTAGAGAAATGGAACACTACCTTTCCAGTGCTGAAAGAAAAATAAAACTTTCAACCCAGAATTCCATATGCAGAAAAATTCGGCTTCCATAATATATATAATTACATGGATAAATATATGATTATTTTCTTAGTTCTTTAACCAATAACTGACTAGAACTACTCTACTCCAGCCAAACACCACAGAAAAAACTGAGACTCCAACTTTACTCTCACCACCAAAGGTCCACCCTCACCAGGTTGTAACCATTTAACCCAAACCGTCTATCCAGTGGTGTCCAAGGCTCGAGTAGGGAGCTGGGACTTTCATACTTGCTGAGTGGTAAAGAACATGTCTGTTTTCCACCACACCACAGTGTCAATGGAGAGTGTGTGAGAAATCTGGACTTCCACTTCCTGGGAATTAATGAGATGCTGCTCCCTTCTTTACTGGGGTGCTGTCACAGGAGGCCTAGTAGAGAAGAATCACTTTCACCACAGCCCATGCTAAAGAAGTCACTCTGCATGGTGTCAGTGGAGTCTACATGAGGAGCTGTAACCTGACACTCTCATTCCTCCTATCAGGGAGGAACTAGTGGAGGACTAGTGAGGAGTCAACACTCCCAATCCCACCCAGAAGCAACCAGGAACATCCTCCACTTTTAAGTCAATGGAGGTTAAGCGTGGAACACAGACTTCTACAGTCACCTGGCAATACAGGCAGTGCCTTCACCTTTTCCCTTGTGGTGTAATATCAAAGGAAATAATAACTGATCCTGAAGGAAGAAAAAGAGAAATTATCTATTCAAGACAATGGAGAGGAAATAAGTAGAGGTAAAAAGCAAAAACGAAAAACACAAAGACTCAGGGACCTGTGGGTCAATAACAAATGTTCTAACGATCTTGTCATTGGTATCCCACAAAGAGTGAATAACAGTGTGGGAATGAAAGAGTACTCTAAAAAATAATGCCTAAAGCATTCTCAATTTTTCAAAAGACAGGAATCTATTAATCTACAGATTCAAGAAGCTTAGCAAATCTCTATCAGGATAAATCTGATGACATCCATACCAAGACACATCATAGTCAAAGTTCTGAAAAATAAAGAAGAACAACAAAAATTCTGGCAAGCAGCAAGAGAGAAACAACACTTTACCTATAGAGAAAAAACATTCAAATTAAGTATAATTTATCACCAGAAACCAGGTGAGCCAGAATCAATCAGCACATTTTTCAAGTGCTGAAAGAAAAGAACTGTCAACTCAGAATCCTGTAACCAGCAAAAATATCCTCAGGGCTGAAGTGAAAAACAAAACATTCTCAGATGAAGGAATAGTAACAGAATTGATTACCAGCAAAATACCCTAAAAGAATGGCAAAAGGAAGTTTTCTAAATATAAAGGAATGATAAAAGAAGTAATCTTAGAACATCAAAAGAGAAGAAAGACCAAGGTTAGAAAATACACAGATGACTACAATAAACTTTCTTTCTTCTTTTGAGTTATCTGAATTAGGTTTTCAGTTGAAGCAAAAATTATAACACTGTCTGATATGGATCTCAAAGTATGTAGAGGAAATATTTAAGACAATTACATTAAAAGTAAGAGGGGAATAAAAGGGACATAATAGGAGTGAAGATTTCTACACCTCACTACGAGTGGTAAAATGATAACAGTAGATTTTCATAGTCTTAGATAGGTGGATAGAGAGATAGATAGTGAGAGAAAGAGAGAGAGAGATTAGGAAGGTAGGTAGCAGATAGATAAGATATCTAGAGTAATCAGTAAAAGAGATACACTCAAATACACTCTAAATAGATCAAACTTGAATTCTAAAAAACCTTTTCAAGTACCTATAATAAGGCAGACAGACAGAAGGAAACAGAAAAATTAAGATAGGGAAAACAAACAGAAAGAAAATAATGACACACTTAGGTCCTAAAATATAGATGATAGTATTAACTGAAAATGGCTTACACACACTAACTAAAAGACAGATATTGGCTGAGTGAATTTTTTTTAAAAAAGAAGATAACTACTTTCTGTCTACAGCAAACTCATTTTAAATATGATACAGTGGGCTTCCCTAGTGGCACAGTGGCTAAGAATCTGCCTGCCAATGCAAGGGACACAGGTTGGAGCCCTGGTCCAGGAAGATCCCACATGCTGTGGAGCAACTAAGCCCATGCGCCACAACTACTGAGCCCGTGTGCCACAACTACTGAAGCCCACATGCCTAGAGCCCATGCTTCGCCACAAGAGAAGCCACTGCAATGAGAAGCCCACACACCGCAATGAGGAGTAGCCCCCGCTCGCCGCAACTAGAGAAAGCACGCGTGCAGCAACGAAGACCTAACGCAACCAAAAATAAATAATAAATGAAATAAATAAATTTATTTTTTTTAAAATAAATATGATATAGACAGTTTGAAAGCAAAGGATGGGAAAAGACACATCATGCCAACAATAATCAAAAGAAAGTACGAAAGGCAATATGAATACCAGACACAGCAGAATTCGAAGCAAAGAAAATTAGCAGAGACAGAAATGGACAACATATAATGACAAATGCTCAGTCCAACAAGAAGATACAGTAATCCTAAATGTGTATGTACTCAACAAACAGAGCTATAAAATATCAGAAGCAAAACTGATAAAACTGAAAGAAGAAATAGATGAATCCCAATTATTCCTGGAAATTTCAACCCCCCTCTCAATAACTGACAGAAGAATTATGCAGATTCAGCAAAGATATAGAAGAAATCAACAATAAAATTAACCAACAGGAGTTAACCAATATTTACAGAAGACAGCACCCAACAACAAGGGAATGCAAATTCTTTTCAAGTGTTCATGGAACATATACCAAGTTAGACCATATCTTGGGGCATAAAAGAAACCTCAACAAACTTAAAATAATTAAAATCCTAAGAGTATGTTCTCTTACCACTAGGGAATCAAAAAGGAAATTAATAAGATAAACATAACAGGAAAATCTTTGAAAATTTGCAAACAAAACAGCACACTTGAAAAAAATACATGGGTCAAAGAGGAAGTATCAAGGAAAAAAAATTTAAATCACTGAAATAAATGAAAAAGAAATAGAATATATCAAAATTTAATACAGAAAGACAGCAAATAAGAGGAAACACTTCACAAGTCATTTAATGAAGATAATATCACCATGATATCAAAATCAGACAAAGTACAAAAAAAAAAAAACCCACAGAGTAATATCCCTTGAATACAGACATGAAATCCTTAATACAATATTAGCAAACAGAACTCAGCAATATAGAAAAAGATTTATGCACCACTAACAAGTGAGTTTAATTCCGGGCATCCAAGGCTGGTTCAGTATTTGAAAACCAATCAATGTAATTAACATGCTAAGGAATGAAAATGAACATATCAATTACTGAAGGAAAAGCTTAACCAAAATCAATACTCATTCAAGGTAAAAACTCATAGGAATAGGGATAGACAGAAACTTCTTAACTTGATACAGAGCATATACAAAATATCTAATGGTTAAAAACTATGCATTATGGTTAAAAACTGAACGCTTTCCTGCTAAGTTCAGGAATAAGGCAAGTATGCCCACTTTTATGACTTTTATTCAAAATAGTGCTGGAATGTGAGTCAGGGCAATAAGGCAAGAAAAGGAAATAAAAGACATATAAACCTAAAAGAAAGAAATGAAATTATTGCTACTTGCAGATCACATTATGTCTACATAAAAAATTCCAAGGAATTTATAAAAATTCCTTAAGTAAGTGACATCAGCAAGGATATAGGATACAAGATGAACATACAAGCTCAATTGTATTTCTATATACTAACAGTGATCATGTGAACACTGAAATAAAAAATACAATTTACAATTGCTTCAAAAATTACTTAGAAGTAAACCTAACCAAATATGTATAGGCCTTCTATGTTAAAAGTTATACAAAACTGATGAAAGAAATCAAAGAATATCTAAATAAATTTAAAAACACACCATGCTCATGGATTGGAAGAGTTAACATTTAGTAAAGATTTAAATTTTCCCCACACAAGTTTAACATAATTCGCAAGTAAATCTTAACAATATATTTTGTAGATATTAACAGGATTGTTGTAAAATTGAGATAAACAGAGAATGGAACTAGAACACTTACAAATTTTTTGAAATAGTAGAATAAAGTTGGAGGAATCACTCCACCCAATTTCAAGATGTATTATATAACTACAATATTCAAGACAGTGTGGTATTACTAGAGAGAGAGAGACAGAGACAGACACATAGATCAATGAACCAGAAAGGAAACCTATAAACAGCCCCATGCAGTATGGGCAATTTATTTTTGAAAAAGCTGCAAAAGCAATTCAATTAAGAAATAATAGTCTTTTCAAAAATTGTTCTACAGTAATTGGTTATCCATAGGCCAAACACTGAGCCTCAATCTAAACTTCACACCTCATACCAAAAAAACCAAAAAAACAAAAAAACTTCAACTGAAAATGTATCACAGATCTAAGTATAAACCAAAACCTGTAAAACTTACAGAAAAGAAATAAGATATAAACATTCAGGTCCGAGGGCTAAGCAAAGAGCCGACAGATTTGACACCATACGTACAATCCATACAAGGGAAAATTAACAAATTAGACTTTGTCAAAATTAAAAACTTTTGCTATGCTACTAGTTTTATCTTCTGTTAAGCAACTGGGGCCAGCAAGTTACATACTGGGATAAATTATTTATAAGCCACGTATCTGACAAAGGATGAGTATCTATAACATATAAAGAACTCTTAAAACACAAATTTTTAAAAATCCAACTGGAAAATGGTCAAAAGAAACAAGGAGAAATTTCACCAAAGAGGATATACATATGGCAAGTAATCACATGAAAATATGTTTAACATCAAAGCCATTAGGCAAATGCAAATTAAAATCACAATGAGGTATCACTACATTTATTAGAGAGGCTAAAACAAAAAGATAGTTGCACCATAAAATGCTGGCAAGGATGCAAACTCATACATTGCTTGTTGTAACATAAAACGCAGTCAACTCTGAAAAAGTTCAGCAATTTCTTAAAAAACTGAACATGCAACTACCATATGACACAGAAATTGTAGTTTTGGTTATTTATCCCAGAGAAATGAAGACTCATGTTCACAAAGAAACATGTACTGAAATGTTTATCACAGCTTTTTCTGTAAAAACCAAAAATTGGAAATGCTCAGATGACTTTAAAAGAGTGAATGATTAAACAAAATGTGGTATACATCCATACCATTCTCCTCAGCAATAAAAACAAAAATTTATTCATATACTCAACAACCTTGATAGATCCCCAGATAATTATGCTGAGAAAAGCCAAACTGAAAGGTCACATAAAGAACGACTCTACTTATAAAATATTCATTAAATGAAAATTATAGAAATGAAGAACAGATTAGTAGTTGCCAGAAGGCAGGGATGGACAAAGGGGCAAGGGGGGCTTGCCTATGAAAGGATTCTTGTGGTGTTTGAAATGTTCTGTATCTTGACTGTATGAATGGTAATATCCTGGTTGAGATATTATACATAGTTTTGTAAGATGTTAAAATTGGGGGAAAATGGGTACTGGAATATCTCTATATTATTTCTTACAACTACAAATAAATGTATAATTACCTCAAAATAGAAACTTAAATTACTATTGCTTATAGTCTTGATATTAAGTTGGAATTAACTGGCTATGGGAGAAAAAAACACCTATTAACTAAAACTTATTTCAAAAAATAATTTTGGGGAAGACACCTGCTTCTTGTAATAGTCAACTAGCCCCAATATCCTGCTGAGAAATACTGGGAAAGCTGGAAATATATGAAAGACAGGTCTTCAAGGTATCACAAACTCAAGGAAGTAAGCATGGAAGGGACAGGATTTCAAGGAAGAAGAAAAGCCAAGGTATTGAGCTCTAAATTTGGCACCACCTTCCCCCACAAAGTGTTTGCTAATCTAAAAGAGGTGATTGATCACACAAGATGTTAAGCAGGAAGAAAAGGCTGAGAACTAAGCACATGAACAGGTCTTTGGGCACTCTCACCATCTCAGGGGACACACACTGAGCTCAGGGCCCAGCAAGGCAGAAGGTTAATGAAACAAAACAAACCTCATGGATTCTTCTGGCATCCCTGAGGGGCTATGCCCTAAATGTCTATATGAACCAGAAATAGAAAACATCTCATAAGCCTGAAGACCCAGTTTCAAAAGGTCTCAAGGTCAAAAGGAACTTCCTGCAGGTAACTGCCTCTGAATAGCGAAAGAAATGCTCCCTGGAGAAAGAAAAATATCACCCAGAGCCTATAATTATCTCTCTAGTATTTCACACAGAAAATCCAACAAGCAATAAAAGTAACCATACATGCAAAATATAAATGGAAAGGATTAACATCAGGCCTTTGATCTGTTTTCTCCATCTACTAGGGATGGCTGGGACAGCAAGATAACTTGGTTACACTCAGGAAATTCAGAGTGACAATGAGATGCCACTGCACACCTATTAGAAGGGCTTCGGTTTAAAATACTGCCCATAACAAGTGCTGGCAAGAATGTAGAGCAACTGAGACACTCACACCACTGGGGGGTATAAAATAGTATAATCATGTTGCAAAATATTTTGTCACGTTGTAAAATCACTTTAATATATCCGTAATCATATGATCTAGCAACCCATTCTTTCAAGTTTATCCCCCCCAAAATGGAAGTATATGACCATATAAAGATCTGTACGAGAATGCGCATAGCAAGAGATGAGGGGGAGTGTTTGGGCAGGATCATCAGGGGGAGAATATGAATGTGCCACAAGGAAAGGTGAGTGAGACAGATATTTACATTAGCTTGATTGTGTTGACTGTTTCACAAATATATACATATCTCAAAACATATACTGTTTATTTTAAAGTTGTGCAGTTTATTTTAAATCCATTATATCTCAATAAAGTTGTTAAAATCTATACGATGCACCAAAATATCTGTCTAAATGAAATTTTATACCATTAATTGCACAAGTGGAAATGCTGAAATTTTTAAATCTGATAATCTACCTCAAGAAATTGAAAAAAAAGTAACTTACTGTGAATAATAAAGACATGAAACAACAAAATTAAGATCAATTAGTGAAATTTTAATGATCACAAAGACTAACAAATCCTGAAGTTTTTTTTAAATAGAATAAAATAGTTAACTTCACTGTGTTAATCATTTCCCAATCTATATCAAATAATCATGTTGTATGCCTTAAATATATACAATTTTTTGTCAATTATATCTCAATAAATCTGGAGAAAAATTTAAAGACTCCTTGCAAGACTTATCAAGAAAAATAAAAGACACATGTTATCAATACCATAAATGTAAAAGAGATCATCACTACAGATCCTGGAGACACATAATATTATTTTAAAATTTATGCTAATAAATTTGAAATTATATGAAATGAAATAAATTTTTAATCTTAGGAAATCTCAATAGTCCTATGATTATTAAATAAATTGTGTCTATAATGAATTCCTACAAATAAATTCCATGTCCTAGTGCCTGAATTCCTGATATTTTCCATATGAGAAAGAAATAATCTTGTACAAGCTCTCTCACAAAAGAGAAAAACACTCCTCAAAATGTTCTAGAAGACCCTTATAAATTTTACACCAAACTGAAGATATTATAAGAAAGTAAAATACAAGGTTTATATCCCATGTGACCAAATGCAGAAAACAATAGTAACTTATGTTTGATAAATGGAATCAAAAATGTATCACTATAAAACACAATGTACAAATTGATGTTAATCCAAGAATGAATTCTTGTTGGTTTAGCATTTTAAAATCAAACCACTTGAAAGAAAAAAAGGAAGAAATCATGTACTTTCCCAGTAGATAGAGAAACCATTTGACATAATTTACCACCCATTTAAGACTAAAAACAAACAAAACTCCAAACCCTCAAACTGAGAACAATGCAGCAAACACCATACTTAGTAATGAAATACCAAAAAACTGCCTCCTGAGATCAGAAAGGGTACAAGAATGCCTACTGTCACTAGTTCTATTGAATGTTTTATGGCGGTCCTCACCAGGGCAACACAGGGAAGGAGGAAACGGAAACATCATTGTCCACAGATTGTGTTGATGTTCCCAGACTATCTAAAAGCAATCTGTAGCTAATGTATTAAAATTAATAAAAGATTTAGCAAGATTGATGAATAACATACAGTGAAAAAAACACACTTTTCCAATAAAAATAATGAACTTTTTATACAAATCATTAAAAATGGCACAAAAACTCCACAGGACAAGGTTATATATATATATATATAGATATAGATATAGATATACATATACATATATATATATATATTTTAAACTGCTCTATTATTGACATTCCAATTGACATACAAATTTGATGTTTGTTTTCTTTCCTTATTATACTATAGGTTATTATAACAAGAAGTTACCTTTTTTAAAAAAATTAGTTTCTGCTTTATAACAAAGTGAATCAGTTATACATATACATCTGTTCCTATATCCCTTCCTTCTTGCATCTCCCTCCCTCCCACCCTCCCTATCCCTCCCCTCTAGGTGGTCACAAAGCACCGAGCTGATCTCCCTGTGGTATGCGGCTGCTTCCCACTAGCTATCTACCTTACGTTTGGTAGTGTATATATGTCCATGCCTCTCTCTCGCTTTGTCACAACTTACCCTTCCCACTTCCCATATCCTCAAGTCCATTCTCAAGTAGGTCTGTGCCTTTATTCCTGTTTTACCCCTAGGTTCTTCATGACATATTTTTTTCTTAAATTCCATATATATGTTAGCATACGGTATTTGTCTTTCACTTTCTGACTTACTTCACTCTGTATGACAGACTCTAGGTCTATCCACCTCATTACAAATAGCTCAATTTCGTTTCTTTTTATGGCTGAGTAATATTCCATTGTATATATGTGCCACATCTTCTTTATCCATTCATCCAATGATGGACACTTAGGTTGTTTCCATCTCCAGGCTATTGTAAATAGAGCTGCAATGAACATTTTGGTACATGACTCTTTTTGAATTATGGTTTTCTCAGGGTATATGCCCAGTAGTGGGATTGCTGGGTCATATGGTAGTTCTATTTGTAGGTTTTTTAAGGAAACTCCATACTGTCACTGGAGATAATATGGAGAGACTAGACTTCCACTCCCTAGGAAGTAATGAGATGACCCTTCCTTCCTTTGCTGGGGTGATGTTAGAGGAGGCTTAGCAGAGATTAATGACTTTCACCAGAGCCCATTTTAAAGAAGTCATTCTGCATGGTATCAGTGGAGTGTACTTCAGGATCTGTAATCTGACCCTATTTCTCCTATCAGGAAGGCATTAGTGGAGGCCTAGCGGGGAGCCAGAACTCCCAACCTTGATTAACAGTAACCAAGGGCATCCCTCACTTGCGAGTATGGCAGAAATCTGAACTTCTACACCTGGCAATTGTGGTGGTACCTCCACATTTCCCCTGCTGGTGTGGTGTCAGAGGAAATAATCAATGATGTTAAAGACAAAAAAAAAAAAGAGAGAAATTACCCAATCAGAACAACAGAAAGAAAATAGATTGCAAAATAAAAATAATGAAGACATAGGGACCTGTGGATCTATAGCCAGACTCATGTCATTGGACTCCCATGATGAGAGGATAGAGGTTGAGCTGAAAATGGACTTGGAACAATAATACTTGAAAACTTCACAATGTGTCAAATGACATGAACCTACAGATTCAAGAAGCCAGTTCCTAAAAGCATAAACCTGAAACAATCCACACCAAGACACATCAGAATCAAACTTCTGAAAACTAAAGATGAAAAGAAACATGAAAGCAGCAAGAGAGAAATGACACATTACCTATAGGGCAAAAACCATTCAAATGAGATTGAGTTCCTCATCACAAACAATAGAGGCGAGATGGAACTCACACAAAAATTTTCAAGTGCTAAAAGAAAATAACTGGCAGCCCAGAATACTATATAACCAGCAAAAAAAATTCTTCAGGAATAAAGTGAAAACCAAGACATCCTCAGATGAAGGAACACTAAAAGAATTGGTTACCAGCAAAATACCCTAAAAACAATGGTTAAAGAAAGCTCTTTAAATAAAAAGGAATAATAAAAGAAGTAATCTTTGGACATCATAAAAGAAGAAAGAATAAGGTAAGAAAGAAAATACATGGGTGAATACAAAAGGCTTTCCTTACTTTTTTGAGTTTTCTAAATTAGGTTGGATTATTGAAGCAAAAATTATAATACTCTCTGACCTGATTTTCAAAGTATGTAGAAAAAAAATTTAATACAACTATATTATAAATGAGGGAGGGTAAAGGATGTAGAAGACATAAGTTTTCACACTTTACTCGAAGTGGTAAAATGATGACACCAGTAGACTGTGATAAGATACGTGTGTATACAGTATGTATCTTTATATTTACATATATATATATATAAAGTGTTCAGAGCAATCACTAAAAAGAATGATGCAAAGAGATACACTTAAGTACACTTATATATACTACCAAATGTAAAACAGATAGCTAGTGGGAAGCAGCCACACAGCACAGGGAGATCAGCTGAGTGCTTTGTGACCACCTAGAGGGGTGGGATAGGGAGAGTGGGAGGGAGAGGCAAGAGGGAGGAGATATGGGGACATATGTATACATATAGCTGATTCACTTTGTTATAAAGCAGAAACTAACACACCATTGTAAAGCAATTATACATTGTAAAGCAATTTATATTTTATATAAAGATGTTAAAAAAACCCACTACAGATGAATAAAAACTAAATTCTAAAAATTATTCAAATACCCACAGGAAGGGAGAAAAAGGGAAACAAACAAAAGTAGAGATAATAAGAAAAGAAAGTACATTGAAATCCTAACACTGTCAATAACATTAAATGAAAATGATATATACATGCCAGTTAGAAGATAGACACTGGAAAAGTAAATTTAAAGGCATGACTCAACGGTTTTCTGTCTACAACAAACTCACTTCAAATATAATAATACAGGCAGATTGAAAATACAGTGATTGGAAAAGATATATCATGCCAACAATAACCAAAAGAAAGCAAGAATGGTTATATGAATATCATATAAAGTAGGCTTCAGAACAAAGAAATTTGCCAGAGACAGAGAGGCACATTCTATAATAACAAATGGTCAACTAAACAAGAATATACAGCAATCCTAAATGTGTATGGACCCAATATCAGAGCTGCAAAATATGTGAAGCTAAACTGATACAACTGAAAGAAAAAAACAGATGAATCACAGTCATAGCTGAATACTCTAACATCACACTCTCAACAATTAATAGAACAACTACGCAGATTCAGCAAAAACACAGAAGAAATCAATGGTACCATTAACCAGGGACTTCACTGGTGCCAGTGGCTAAGACTCCTCGCTCCCAATGCAGGGGGCCTGGGTTCGATCCCTCGTCAGGGAACTAGATCCCACATCCCGCAACTAAGGGCCTGCATGCCGTAATGATCCCGTGTGCTGCAACTTAAAGATCCCGCATGCTGCTATAAAGATCCCTCATGCCGCAACTAAGACCCGACGCAGCCAAATAAATAAAATATTAAAAAAAAACAGTACCATTAACCAAAAGGATCTTATTGGCATTTATAGAACACTGCATCCAACAACAGCAGAGTACAAATTTATTTCAAGTGTCCACAAAACATACATCAAATGACCATAATCTGGGCATAAAACAAATGTTCTTTGACCAAAATGGAATTAAATGGGAAATCAGTAACTAAAACACAACAGGAAAATCTCCAAACAGTTGGGAAAACAAAAACAAACAAACAAAAAACCACACACTTGTAAATAATCCACCAAAGAGAAAAATTTTTTAATTTCATTGAAACAACTGAAAATGAATGTACAGCATTTCAAAATGTATAATAGAAAACAGAAGAGAAAAAAAAAGCAAATAGAAGAGGAGGAAACACTTCTGAATTCACTTCATGGAACCATTATTACCCTAACAACAAAACCAGACTAAGAAGTACAAAAAAAGAGAACTACAAACTAATATCTCTTGAATATAGACATAACATCCTCTAACAAAAATTCAACATTCCTTCATGATAAAAACTCTCAGAAAAATAGCAATATAGGTAAACTTCATAAACTTGATAAACAGTATTCACAAAACACCTAACAGCTAACGTTACACTTAACACTGAAAAACTGAATGCTTTTCCTCTAAGGTCAAGAACCTAGAGATTATCATACTAAGTAAATCAGACAGAGAAAGACAAATATCATATGATATGACTTACATGTGGTATCTAAGAAAATGATATAAATGAACTTATTTACAGAACAGAAACTGACTCAGACTTAGAAAACAAACTTATGGTTACCAAAGGGGGAAGGTTGGGGGGAGGGATAAATTAGGAGGTTGGGATTAACATATATACACTACTATATATAAAATAGATAATCAACAAGAACCTACTGTATAGCACAGGGAACTCTACTCAGTACTCTGTAATAACCTATATGGGAAAAGAATCTGAAAAAGAATAGATATATCTATATGTATAACTAAATCACTTTGCTGTACACCTGAAACTAACACAACATTGTAAAGTAAATATACTCCAATATAAAATTTTTTAAAACGTACCGATATTCCATAGGATTGTTGTGAGGATCAAATGAGATAATGCATGGAAAGAGACAGCACCTAGCTCATTGTCAACGTCAATGGCAATTGTTATCATCATCATCTTCATTGTCATCATCTAGCTACTTCTCCCATGTTCTGAACTAATTCAGTGGCTAAGGAAACAAGTTGGTGTACTGGTCCCATTACGTACTAGAGAGGTCTGCACTGGATGCCAGGGGTCTCATTTTCCTCCCTGTTTCTCCTGTATTCATCTACTCTCTCCAGGGCTGAACCACTCGCTTCCCAGATGACCTTTGAACCCTGGGTTTTATCCTAGCCTCTCCTCTTCCTTACTCCCTACATCTAATAGACTGCTAACTTTGCCTCCTGAAAATAATCTCTAGTATCTGTACTCTGGGCTCTATTGTTATGGCCCAGACCCTATCTCACAGGCTCAGCAGCTTGTCTCAACTCATATCATTGTCTCCCAGGTGGGCACCTGACTGCAGGGAACTCCAGCTTCAGCCCAACCCCCACACAGCATCAGTGTTATCTTCTAGAATAAAATCATGCCACTTCTTTACTTTAAAAGCTCTGGGGGGCTTCCCTGGTGGCGCAGTGGTTGAGAGTCCCCCACGGGTTCGTGCCCCGGTCCAGGAGGATCCCACATGCCGCGCAGCGGCTGGGCCCGTGAGCCATGGCCGCTGAGCCTGCGCATCCGGAGCCTGTGCTCTGCAACGGGAGAGGCCACGACAGTGAGAGGCCCGCGTACAGCAAAAAAAATAAATAAAAATAAAAATAAAAAAATATATATATACAAAATAATATTCTATATTGTTTAGGGATATATAAATGTGGGAATAAGAAAATGAAAAACATTATTATAAGCACTAAATTCAGGATAATGATACCTCTGCAAAGCAACAGAGTCAAGAAGAAGACAGAGTAATGTAATCTCAGATAATATCTTGACATGGCATAATATGTATTTTAGAAGAACCGATTTCAAAGGCCAGTAGTAGTATTTCCCAGTTAATCAGGTATAATTTAAAAACTTATCTGTGATACACTTTTAGAATTGCATGCAGTTATTAGGATATTTAGATCATGGACAAAAATACACTAACTTTTCTAAAAGAGGAGTTTAGAATTGCCCAATGATTGTAGTTATCTTATAATTTTTACAAATTCCTTCTCAGTTGATTGGACACAGTACTGTTGTTATGGGTCTCGGGTATTCAAGACAGTTACCATATCCTTTCCCACAGCCCCATCCTCACACACACCTGCATTTTAGGATCATTAATGATATACAGGTAGAAAAATGTGGACAAAGCACAACTGAGTGGTATAATAATGATCCTAGGTAAGATTTATGTTAACCTAGAACTGGTCAGGATCTGCAAATTAAAATGTTTCTATTAGAGCTACTTTAATATTTCATGCATATTTGACTTGAAGATAGAATAAAAATAAGATTTACTGGGTGGCAGATGGGTTAGTATATCAGCTCATATGGGAACCAAGGCTCTCAAACACGGCTATACATTAACATCATTTGGCAAAGTTTAAAACATACTGATACCCGGGCCTCAGCCCCAGAGAATCTGACTGGAATGGTTTAGGGTAGAGTCTAGGCAATGATATTTGTTAAAAATTTCCCTATGCCTCTAATGTGCAACCAGGAATTGAGGCCCACTTTCTTTGAGCAAAATGGCATGGACATGGCAAGTGTGTCTCCATGAAACCCTGAGAATGAAATTGCAGTTTCAGGATCAATTTAGCACTCTGAGTGGTCACTGTCAACTGCTCAGATTAGCCTGGAAATGGTTTGAAACCTATTTGATACCCCTGCCTGAGAACGTCAGGAGTGCTTTTAGATCGAGGTAAGAAAATTAGGAATATTGGAAGATTCTTATCCCTATATATTCAGGTGTCTAGAATCACCATAAGTATTTTCCTGATACAAATAACGTGAATATTAGGACTAAAAGTAGACATTTTAATGTTAGATAGTTATTTTAATTTCAGAAATCCTAGAAGTACGGTGTTCTAAGAACCTAATTTTGACAGTACTGTTGGATACTTTTTAAAAAATTAAAATGTCTATTAGCTCCTATTTTTTCTATTTCCAAGTCCCTTCATAATCCTTACCAAATGCTTTGCTCCTTAGTGTCTAATATTTTTTAACAGTTAGATGAAGTTTATAAAATGCCCTGTTCTAATACTAGTTTCTGAGAGTGAATTCCCAAATTAAATTCCTGTCCATAATAAAAATAACTTTATGTATTGAGTGATTATGATGTGACAGACATAACCACTGAATATGTATTATCCCATTTAATCTTTATGATATTATAATTATTTGTCTTTACAAATAAGAAAAAATAGACTCAGACTAAATAACTTACATGAGATCACACAGCACGACTCTGAATCTCCTGAGTCTAACCATTTTGATATATGAACACTTTTAAGTTGGTTTTGCAATCTAGCTATGTAATGTAAGCATAGATTCATTGATTCACTAATTACCTAATTACTACATTCATTTTATTAATTCTCTCAATTATATTTATTGAGTGCCTACTATATGCTAGGCACTTGTTGAGCTCTGGATATACGGTTGTGAACAAAAGAGATGAAGTCCCTGCCCTCATGGACCTGTAGAAACTGAAGTTTCAAGGCAAAGAAACTTGATTAGATGTGTCCAGTCATGTGCAAATGAATCAAAAAGAGAAACAGGTATTAGCTTCTAAGACCCACCAATTAGTTGCTAGGCCATTTTGTCAATTTCAGCAACCTGAGAGCATTGCATTATTCCACCACTCAGTCATGCATCAGCAGGGATGAGGACAGAATATGTAGTTATATGGAATAATGAGGACCTGGCATACTAGAATTATTTCAGAGTAAAGTGATTCAAAAAAATAGAACCATTGAAACCTTGGGTAAAAGAAACAAAATCAAGGACAAAAATCTCATCCGATTTAAAGGTTAAAAGAAAACACAGGGACAAAAAGATTTTCAAATTGCTTACAACTTTTTTTAGAACTTTAGTTTTGTTCATCTAAATTGATCAAAGTTACTCTGAAGTGACAATGATATAAATTGTATACATATCTCTAATATCAGAAAACAGAGACACAACTAAGCTGGCATGCAGACTGAGCATATGTTTAACTTAGGATGTTAAATTTTTCTAGATGACCATAATCTGAAGAATTCTAAACAGACAGGCTTTAGTTTTTGATTATTCGGGAGAGAAGCTAATCATTTAGAAATAATTTTGTTGCAAATATGTATTTCTCTAGTTTTAAGAATAACAAAAAGCACTTCATATAATAGTTGCCAGGATAACTGAATCCTTTGTCTACTTCAATATGGCAATTCCTATTGGCTCATTTTGTTGTAAAATATTTTGTAAGTCATGGAAGCAAATCCAGGAAGAAGGCAAGAAATAATAACATAAAATGTATCACCTTGTTTCATATATTTATAAACACTCCTCCTAGGGGAAATACACTGCTGTAATAAAATACTTTGAAAGACATTACATCTGCAACAGGAATAATTCATGAATACAGTTACACACTTAGGTGGGAAAGACTGTGACATATACTGTAATCTTATATTTTTCTCATCAAATGAAGATCTAAATATTTATGAATGAGGATTTTTTCAGCATCTGCTAGTAAATGTGCACCCTAATACATTTTTATTCCTCAAAATTTGAAGAAAAATATTTTAAAAATCTTAGGTAACATTTCTGCAGAGTGAGATCAATTCACTGATACATAAGTCTACGAAGCAAAGTAATCATGCATTATTCAAAGAATTTAGCCACATTCTAAGAGACTTATGTCTCCTCTGTGTTTACATATAAATAACATGATTTATTTTTTAGAGTAGTCTGGAAATAAAATTTAAAAGGGTCAATCTTCATTTTAGTAGCTGGAAAGCACTAATTTCCAGATATTCATTTGTTCCTAGAAGAATATATTGATTACATATTTCGACCCAAACACAGAGTGACAATGTGATGAGCACAAAAACACTGAGGCATTGTCCCCATCTCCAAAAAACTTTTATTGAATAAAATAGATGTAGATAAAAAATACAACCGTGCAAAATGCTACATGAAGAAATTATCTAAATTGTATTACATATTACATAATATATATATATATATATTGTACATATATATATTGTACATATATATAGTACATATAATTATATATAAATATATAATTAATATTATACAAAAGAAGTTTAACTAGAATTAACAAACACAAATAATCTTAACATCTTATAAAAACAATCCTAATAAAATATTTCTTAGTGAAAAAAGCAATTTTTAACATTTAAACATCTAATTAATATTCTGGTTAAGCTATTTGATAACTATGTTTTTAAGTTAATGCTCATAATACAAATATATACGGTGCTTACATTTGTCAGATTCTTCAGGAATAACAATTCCCTAACCTTCAGCCTAGACAAAACTAGCCTTTATACACTCATATCCACCATTGATTTTTTGCTTACAACTAGAAACACTTTTCTCTGAAGCAGCCAGAAATGAGTCACTGGTCAGTTAATCAAAAAAGTACAATACGGAAGAAATAACAACAATAACAACCAACAAATAAATAAAACTATATATGTATATTTATAGGTATATGTGTATCTATATATGTATATATACTTTAAAATGTTCATTTAATGTAAATATCAATATATTTTAATTTACAACTCTTCATTTTAACTTAAAATTAAGTGGTAAATTTTATTTATCACTTTTTTTATGTAGTGCCAAGACTGTTTGATTTTGCGAATGTAAGTTCCACAGTCATATGCATCATCTACACATTCTAGTTTTAGCTAATTTTTTAATTAATAAGGTCGAAACCCAAAGACACTTAAGAAGCACTTTGTATAAAAAATATTTCTAGAATATGATTTTTCCAATCTTTTACAAGTATCTCTTCCACATATTTTAGTAGCTCACATTTATCAAGTGTTAGCAAAAGAATTTGACAGTTTTTATAGACAAAAATCTATTTCAGCACTTGAAATTTTTGTTTGTTTTGTTTATACTGAATTAAATTATACAGTTAAAACAAGTAAAAATGACACAACAAACTTGAGGGGATAAAGTATGACTGACTCTTTGATAAGCAAATAGTTGATGGGGGCAACATTTGAGCGTGTAGTAGACAGTAGACTTGTAGCCGTGAGCATTCAGGGTGTCGAGAGTATCTGCAATTACGTTTTATGGAGGTATTGAGGACAATTGCTCAGTCCATTGAATCAATACATAAAACTGCTTAAGAGATTATTGTAAAGTATACCAGGCATTCAGGTAAGCATTTTAAAAGCATTAGTGTATTTAATTCTCATGACAACATGAGAACTCTGTAGGACAGGCATTATGTTCTCATTTTTATAAATGAAGAAACTGAGTCTCAGTGAGGTGAAATACTTTACCTAAAGCTTTCCAGTTAATAAATACCAAAACTAAAACTGGAACCTTGTTCTAGACAGTACTGTCTCTAATATAGCTTTGACTGTTCTGTATAATGATGAATAGTTATCTACTAGTATCTGGCTGGATTAGAAATTCTTTAAGGGCAAGACTCAGTCTTTTTCATTACAGTATCCCCTGTGTCCATATATGTATGTATGCTTTAAATAGATAGACCCACACAATAGATGCATGGGTTCTTTGGGAAAACATTAACTTATTCAGACAGTAACTTGTTAAATTGATCCTTGGTCTAACTGGGGATAGTTTGGAGCAGAATAATTAGTTTGTGTTTCTTGCTTTTTAAAAAACTCCTCTTAACAAATTTTAAGTGTACAATACATTATTGTTGCCTATAGGTGCTAAGTGAAATAAGCCAAACACAAAAAGACAAGTAACTGCAGGATTCCACTTATATGAAGCATCTAAACCATAAATTTAGATGGTTTTAATAAATTTATTTAATAAATTCATAAGTTTTAAATTCATAAAATCAAAGACTGGAATGGTGGTTACGTGGGGCTAGGGGGAGGGGAAGATGAGAGGCTATTAATTAACAGGCATAAAATTTCACGTCTGTCTCTTGCTTTTTAAATACGGTACATTAGATGGAGAATGTTATCTATTAACATTCTCTAGTTAACTAAGATTTTGCCATTTTAAATTATTATTTACAAATTTTATTCACTTGTTATTTGTATAATATTTATTAAAAACCCCAAATCAATGGCTTCTTGCATGTAAAATGATCTTTCAGAAGATAAATTTGGTTTATATAATAAAAATGAAATAGTATATAACCTCATCATCTAAAATAATGCTATTTCTGATATAACTTGTTGATTTACTTTTTTTTAATGGAAGCTCAGGTTATGATATAAGGATGGTGATTAGCAGTTATGAAAGTTATGTAGTCAATGTAAATTGTACAAAAGCAATTTTTTTTAAAGATCATTCTATTACAAGGAATCTACTAATGTCAAGTAGCAAAAATGGAGATACCACTAATTAATATTTAATTCTGTTGGGGATGACCCTAAGCAAATTGAACATGCAAAACTCAGGGATTTTTTGTTTGTTTACTCTTAATAAACAGTAGCCAACAAAATATGTTATATGAATAAGGGCTAGCTACTTCCCTTAAACGGTGTAACCAGGTTATTATGAAATCAAGTCTCAGAACAAGCTCTAGAAACATTTATTAGCAAAGAGGCAAAAATGGTTCATATTACAGCTTATTCTGTAAGCGTGATGAAGTCTCAGCGGTCTGTTGTTCTAGGAGTTTGACCTACCCTCCTTACAAGAAATATTGGCTCAACACTGGACAATATCCCAGAAGTAGGACACAGTTACTCTTATGGTCATCATTAAGCAACCAAAATCCTTCTAAACCAAAGGCAGGATACATGATAGTTTACAGACCTAGTCTTTGGCAACATCCCTAACAGTAGAAGCTGCAAACCTTGCTGGATTTTTATGTCCTGTTTATTCAAGGGTGGGGAGCATCTTTATACTATTTTAGCCAATTCATATAAAATGAAAGCTTTTAGTTTCACTAATTACCATCCATTTATAACAGGTGCCATGCCAATTAATAAGCTAGCCACTAATTTAACCAATGAAAACCCATTTCTGACATAAAATATGGTGATTAGCAAAATATCTGGATATGATCAAAGACAAAGATAGCTAATCTGTTTGTAATCACTGCCTCTGGAGTGGGGAGGATATTCTCTTTGAAAAAGTGATATCTGACTGTCCCTGGAGTGGAGAGTCCTGGTTAGGATGCATAAACTGTCTATGCGAAATTATTTTTAAGCAAATTACAATTATCATTAAATTTTTTGTACTATTCTTATGAAGTCAGTTCCTAAGAAATGGAAAATAAGAAGGAATAAAGGCAGAAAAAGTAAGCTCTTTTATAGTAACTCTTTTTTGCTTTTTATATAGTTATATTTTCTTTTAAATAAATTTATTTATTTTTGGCATTGCTGCACGCAGGCTTTCTCTAGTTGTAGCCAGCAGGGGCTACTCTTCGTTGAGGTGCGCAGGCTTCTCATTGTTGTGGCTTCTCTTGTTGTGGAGCACGGGCTCTAGGTGTGCAGGCTTCAGTATTTGCAGCACGCAGACTCAGTAGTAGCGGCACGTGGACTCTAGGGCACCCAGGCTCAGTAGTTTTGGCTTGCGGGCTCTAGAGTGCAGGCTCAGTAGTTGTGGCGCACAGGCTTAGTTGCTCCGCGGCATGTGGGATCTTCCTGGACCAGGGCTCGAATCCATGTCCCCTGCATTGGCAGGCGGATTTTCAACCACTGCACCACCAGGGAAGCCCTATAGTTATATTTTTAATGTAGACCTAATGCATTAATTCACAATATTGTTGACTTAACAGTAATATTCCTGTCTGGGACCAGCTGCATGATATTTGATGGGATACACTGAATGGAGTGGTGAGGGAGGAGGTAGCTGCTATTTAGAGAGTCTAATCAGTTAAGTCATATTCTGGAGGTTAATGGGCAATATATGTCTCTGTCTCAGCCCTGACAATTTGGCTTATTCAAACCACTACCCTTTTAATATTTGTTCAATTTTTACTTGGAGGACAAGTTTATTGTTGTGTTCAAGGGTCAGAAGAAGGGCAAATCTGCTTGCCAAAAAAGCCCACAACAAACAAACCCCTGCCTGTAAATTACCCTGCTGCACTCACTAACATCAGTCAGATCACTGTTTACTAAGAGACTAGAACCAATGAACAATACAGCGATTCTCTGTTGTTACTTTTAAAAGTCCCTTACAGAATGTTGAGAAAAAGGAACCCTTGTATATTATTAGTGGGAATGTAAATTGATACAGCAATTATGGAAAACTGTATGAAGGTTCCTGAAAAAGTTAAAAATAGAACTACCATATGATCAAGCAATCCCACTTCTGAGTATACATTCAAGGGAAAGAAAATCACTATCTGCAGTGATATGTGCACTTTCATGTTCACAGCAGCATTAGTCACAATAGCCAAGATACAGAAACAAACTAAGAGTCTGTCAAGAGATGAATGTGTAAAGAAAATGTGGCATATATATACAATGGAATATTATGTAGCCTTTAAAAAGAAGGAAATCCTGCCATTTGTGACAATATGGATGAACCAGGGAACGTTATGCTAAATGAAATAAGTCAAACACAGAAAGAGAAACACTGTATGACATAATCTCACTTATATGTGGAATCTAAAAAAAAAAATGTTGAACTCATAACAGAGTAGAAGGGTGATTACCAGAGGCTGAGGAGCTGGGGGAAAGGGGAGATATTAATCAAAGGGCACAAACTCCCAACTGTAAGATGAATAAGTTCTAGAGACCTAATATATAGTATGTATAGTACGGTGACTGCAGTTAATAATAATATATTATATACTTGAAATTTGCTAAGCGAGTAGATGTTAAGTGTTCTCACTACAGAAAAAAATGATAACTTTATGAAGTGATGGATATGTTACTTAGCTTCACTGTGGTAATAATCATTTCACAATGTGTATCAAAACATTACATTGTACCCCTTAAATATATACAATTTTTATTTATCAATCATTCCTCAATAAAGCTGGAAAAAATAAGGATATTAAATGAAGGAAGATGAAAGAAAAGCCTGCTGTCCCCTTATAGCTATCTCACCCAAGTGATGCTAAAATAAAATATGCCCTATAATTGTACTCAGTATATTTCCAAAGAGGAGTTCCGGAAAATATATTTTCTCCAATTTTTTACATTTTCATTGACATTTTAGATTCTCTTTGTAATAGATTTTTTTGCTGAGCACCTTTATGTTTAGCCTAACTCAATTCAGCTCCAAATATATATATGTATAACATTCATATATTTTGCATGTATAGGATTTTTTAGTCAGTCATGGGGCATACAATAATAAAATACAGATACACACACACACACACACACACACATTTTTTCTTCCAGAAAGTAAAATAATACACCTCAGATTTTAGCAATTATTGAATATTCGTGGGAGTCTTATGGGGGTTTATTCTTTAATTTGAAACATGACTTTTTAAATGATTTGGCCTTTCTACTGAGAATGCAGGGATGCTATGTTATGGTGCTGAAATTATTAATGTGCATAAATATTCCTTTTCTCCTTTTCTTTGAGGCACATGAGAGCATTCTATTTCCTTCTTCACCCTTTGAAAGTAGGTGTGGCCATGTGACTATTTCAGTCAATGAGTCATAGGCAGAATGACACATGTCACTTCAGGGCTTGAGCATTTAAGTGCTGGTGCAAGACCCTCCAGGACTGCTCCTCCTCTGACAAGCAGGGGAGCACGTGTGAATTGCGAGACCCCATCAGCCTAGGTCTCTAACTATCTACAATTAACATAGCTCCTCTACCAACCTGAGTGGTACATTAGCATGTACAAGAAATAAACCTTTGTTTTTTCAAACTGAGGTTGAAAAAACAAATGAACACAAAAAGCAGCATAAGCAATAACAACAAGAAAACCAGAACATAACCGAGTTGAACTATCCAGTACTTGCCCTTTAATAAAAAACAGAAAACTCCTTTTTCTAGGTAGAGAGGAATTGCCTAACTATATAATATTATTTTAAAGACTATTTTCTGTAGCTGAAATAATTTCTCAATTAAATCAAAGGGGCTAAATGTTAGCAGAATGCTGGTTATTTCATAAACTAGTTCTCTGCATACATTCAGCAAGCTGTGGCAATTTAAAGGTTGTATCTTCATAGAAATGAGACAGTGCTAGAACATCAAAAGAAAATGACCACAAATGTTTGAGCCAATCATAGGGCACAATAATAGAAATATTATATATCATCTTACAGTTCTTTTAGCTGTGCCACACTGATTGAGAACTAAATTAAAATTATTAACTGCATTACAAAATCCCTAATCAAGAGGTAATATGAGCAACCAAAATGTATATTAAAATTTACTTAGTTCACTTATTATATACTTTGATTTTTCTTGGTAAAAGCTATTCTTATTTGTCTGCGTTAAAAGGAATTATACAGAAATGTGAAGGTTTATTTTTTCCTTAATTCTTATCATTAAGATAACATTAATGTGATTTTAGACCAAACATTAATTACTGCTGAATATGATAAATTATTTCTTCTCTCTCCTACGACCTCCTTTCTGTCTATTCTATCTCTACACTTCAGAAGCTCTAGGATTCATCTACTCAGAACACTCTACCAACTCCTGCACCCCTGCTTTTTAACCAGTGAAAACTAATAAAGACCTAAGGAAAAATAGAAAGTGAGTGACTAATACAAATTCCACTCTGTATACTGCTCACTTATAATGCTATCATTATAATCTAAGAAGTTAAAATAATATGACACTTTAACCTCTAAGTTAATCAATTTAAGAGAATACTGGGAGTTCTATTTTCAAGAGATTGATTGAAATCAAACCTCTGGGCTGGTATAAGAATAATTAACAAATGGTTTTAGGTTCCAGAGCAATAGTTATCTATATACAAGTTATCAGCAGCCGATTGGCTCCAATTATTCCTTCAGACATCTAAGAGAGACAAACCATAGACACAAAAAGCTCTTGCTCATTTGCATATTCATAATACCTCAGTGAATCACCAGGACTGGCACTGATGTTGCCTGAATATTAATGCAGAGCCAACAGCTGAGTTGAAGGGCAAAGCAATATATAGAAACAAACAGCAATTTCCCTCTGGAATTCACAATTTAACTTAATGGTGGACAGTTTTTAAAAACCAGTTTATTATTATTATTATTACATTCCTTACTACAAGATTATTCCCCATTTCTTAGAATATCTAGTCAGATCAGTGCAGGATTACAGTACTTTTTTTTTTTTTTGTATTTTAAACCAGATTTGATCACGCAGTCTTCCTTTACACCATAAACCACAAACTACTCAAGCTTACATGCTAAATATCTATGCAGTATGCACCCCAAAGAAGAAGCATCCAAGTCATACACTGCATCCAGCTGAAGGACATTCTATTTTTATATGCTTTTAAAAGCTTCAAATTTGTGAGCAGTTAAAAGTTCAGAAAGTTAAGTGCCTTTGCCTTCGATTCTTCTCCCTGCTCTGCCCTTTAATTTCTTGTATAAACCTCTGTCTCCTGACCCCACCCTCTGCCACAGCTCAAATGGATGTTGCTGCCTTGGCTTCTGCAGAGTCACAGCTTGAGGCTTCCGGAAGAAATGATGCAATTCCTTCCATGAGGTACAGCAGAATATTTGTGGAAGAGTATGTAGGAGGGAGAGACGTATTTGAGGTTTGCATGTGTGATGTATTTGTAGCATCGGCATTACATTTATACATCTTTGATCACAAGATTGTTTATTATAGGATTCTATTTTGCTTGGAGAAGTGGCAAATTAGACAAAACTCTCCCGAGCATTTGCATTTCCTTTTCCTGAAGAAGGTGCTGTCTGCCAACAGTGGTTTCAGAAATAAACATGAGTAGATAAAATAGTATCTCTTTAAAGACAACCTCAGGTTTAGAAAACAGAGTTCTGTACCTTACTGATTATCATACTGCTTTGCTTTATTTATTTTTATTTGGCTTCTATTTCAAATGATAGTAAATAATAACCACAGCAATAGCTAATCTATATTAATCACTTACTGTATCAGTCAATTTTTGTTTCATTAACAAACTGCCTCTAAAATCAGTGGCTTAAAGCAATAAACTATTACTGTGTATGTGCCTGTGGGTTGCCTGGGGTTTGGCTCATCTCGGGGTAGCCTCAGTTTGACATTTCTGTTCAAATTTCTGTTCTGTGGCACCCAGGGTGGCCCTACTTCGCACTGCAGATCTATGAGTTGTTTGGGGTGACTGTTCCATTTTTCAATCCTCCTTAGACCTATAGGCCAACCAGATAATATTCTACTCATGGTGTTAGCAGAGGCACAAGGGTACAGACAGAATATATGAGCTTTCAAGGCTTAGGATAAGATCCAGAACACTCACTACCTCTTTATTCTATTAGTCAAAGCCAAGCATCAGGAAAATATACATTATCTCTTTGGTGGAAAAGACCGAAAAGTCACATGACAAAAGGAGGGGTGAAAATTTTAAAACAATAATGCAATCTACTACACACACTATGGCCGAGGCTCCCTTGTTAGCATGCTATATATATCATTTCATTGATTCTTCAGTGTAGTCCCGTGTATTACTGCCATCATTATTTTACAAACAAGAAATTGAGATTCAGAGAGGTTAAGTAACTTGTTTAGGACCATACTGCCAGCAAGTGATAAAGCGATGACTGACATCTAAGCAATTCTTAAACACTATGCAGTTTTTCTCAAATGTTCCATCCTACCTGGTTTCAAAGAATATTTCTATATTTAATACAGAGATTATAAAGATATGAGACATAATGTTTGGTCATCAATATAATGATAATGAGTAAGGATAGAGCATAACAAAAATTCTACTGGGATAATACTATTCATTTCTAAGTCATCTCATTCTTCAAATTTATTTATACATGAGACAGAATAAGGATAATGTCCTCAGTAGGGAAGAACCACAGGCATATTAATAAATTAAACTTTCATTTATGGTTCTTTTGTGATCAATGATTATTCCTTAGAACAAGAAAGACCTTCTTCTTTGACTACAAACACTACATATAAAAATGGTAACTGATTGTATTTTATAAAAAATGTGCACCAAACAAATAGTTTTATAGATTCAAATATCATTCATCAAAAACCACAAATGGCTATAATAATGACAGAGAACTTTATTGAATGGAAAGTAATTGTTCCACTGCCAGTAGAAATGTAAGTACACTCATAATTGAAGTATTTTCTAATTGTCTTCTTGGCAATCAATAGCAAAATGGTTTTAGAATATGTTTATATTTGCACTGCTTTCTTGATTTTTCATATTTTCATTTGTTGTCGAACAGTCGTTCTCAGAAACCTGAAGAGGTTTAGATGAATCAAAAAAGTCAGCATATACCACAGGACTCAGTGATAATTCCATATTGTTTTCATACTGTTCCTCATTGTATAAGGCGTGGCTTAGTAAATACCACAAATTGTTAAAAGAGCTTAATTTGCTGGAATAAACATGAAAACAATAGGGCAAAATTAAATAAGATGGACTCTGACATAAATCCAACCTCCACGTTGCAAGATTTCTCCCAAGGGTTAAGCCATACACAGAGACAGATTTTATACGGGAGTAAGATTAGCATTCATGGAAATTGGAATACTAAAATACTGAAATGAATGTCTATGTGTAGCTTGTGAAATATTTAATATATAGAACCCTTGTCTCAGACACTATTATGTTATTCAAGATTAATAGTTGTACTGAATCTCACACTTGGTCTACTTCCTTTACTTCATACCAAAAACATTTCAGAATCTCATTAAGAGCAGACTGGAAGCTAGGAAGCTGAGAGCATTTATGAGTGTGTTTATTCTGAGGAAAGTGCATGGTATATGATAAATATTCAATTATTATTTTTGAACAATGCAGTATTATGAGCTTTTACACCACTGGATTTGAAAGAAAAGTGGGTTCTTAATAGTTGAATGACCTCAGTCAAGTTATTTAACACTGCAAAGGTCAGTTTTGTTTTTATCCATAAAAATGGGGATAAAAATCTACCAATGTCATAAAGTTGTTTAGAGGAGGAAATTAAAACATTTATTTATAACCAAATTTCCCCAACCTTTATTAACTAATGAGTTAAAATGGAATCCTATTATTAACTCAGAACTTAATCATTCTGGCCCCCACCTGCTGAGGCAGAATTTCAGTCCCTTCCTGCTAGATCTTTCCATGTTACATTTGTATGTCCCCAGTGAGGGTCTCA
Organism: Mesoplodon bidens; assembly: GCF_964165515.1. NCBI lineage: Eukaryota > Metazoa > Chordata > Mammalia > Artiodactyla > Ziphiidae > Mesoplodon > Mesoplodon bidens. The sequence goes on along the minus strand of NC_138163.1, from coordinate 116,727,104 downwards.
AATGTACTCATGAGAAGCCCTCTTCCATTTCTCAACCTCAGACCTTTTCACTGATGCTCATGGCCTGCAACAGCACTTGAGAATCAACTCTTCCCCAGCAGGCTGAAGCTGCCACTCAATCCTCCGGGAAATGTTGATACTGAACCCTATCTTGCTATCTTTTGTACCTGATGTCACAGCATCTCTGAGTACCCAAAGGACATTGCATTCTCTGGGGTCCTCATTGAGTTGAAGCTCTTATGTATTCAATGCACAAGTAGAAGGATCATCCTTGCCCTTCAGCCTGTAGCCCCTCTCTCTCTAAAGGTCAATTACAAATCAAGTTGCTGAAATAGGAGAGTCAATATCTGAGACAGAAATCATGCTACTGCAGCATCTGGTCAGGTGAATTCATACACACACACACACAAATACACACCCCGCCTCCAACCTTCTCAAGTCTTCTCCTTTAGGATGGATTTTAGCATACATAAGAAGAGGAAATTCATATTTTGCTGCCAATCACAACATTTGGAATGGAGTACTTGGGGAGATAAGACCCTGTGTTGGCAGGGTTTTGCATACCTAGTATATCATGGCTCACCATTAATATGGACTCCATCATCTAGAATGGCACCTTTAAGATCTTTCTGAATCTGAACCATTAGAGCATCTCCAGAGATCACAATTTATTTGGTCTGGGATGAGTTGCTGGCATAGGTAATTTCTAAAAATTCCTTAGATACTCCTAATGTGTTCAGGTTTAAGAACCACTGCTTCAGAGAATCTGCTGAAAACATATTTTACCAGATAAAATGTGCATTTGACCTTGTTTATAACATTAGTAAAATGGCAGGTGTCTGTGAGCACCCTGAAATAGTTTAAGGATAACTGACTTAGAGCCAGTAGGTTGGATTGTTTCTCCATATGAGGGAGTAGCCATGCAGGGAAGGCTGCTAGAAGAGATATTAATGAGGCTATGTCCTAGAATGAAGCAATAATCAGTTTCAACTAATACAATTTTTTTCTGTTTATCTGTGTTTTCCCAATGTTCCTGGTATTATGCTATCTTGCTGTAGGTGATTAATAATTATTGAAATTCATATTAGTACCAAAATTCAGGAAAATATTTAGATACATTAAATTAGAATGAGAATAATAAAAAGATTTAAAAGTGCTTCACTTCTGGGAAAGTAGAATGACCAAGTTTCACTGACCTGCCAATTAACATTGAAAAAAAATCTATGTCCTAGATCTAGAGAAATGTTAATAACCACTTCTCATATAATAGAGGACAATATCAGTGAGAAATGTTTCATTTACGGTGTGGCAAGAGAGTCACAGAAATACTGTGTAAGTTTTGTTTAAAAAACCACCTCCTGGGATGTCTGGAAACTTACATGAGACTCAGTTTTTATTACACTGTAATAAAATTGGCAAGGGTGTTTTCTAGCTAAGATAAGGTGGGAAAATAAAATTGCAATTAAGACCAATCATGGAAATGTTTTGATTATACCAGAAATAGAATGAATGAATATTTTTAAATTTTGGTAACTCCAAAATCAATTGCAAGAAATATTTAAGACACTTGGAGCTAGATTTTATGATGCATTCTGGGGATTTTGACTATTACCATGATAGGCCAAAGAGAGGTGCCAAAAGTGAAGAAATGAGAGAGGGAGAGGAGGGAGGAGAGAAAGAGAGAAAGTTAATTTAACATGTTTCAATATTTGCCTCTGTAGGGAAGCAGGTGTATAAATAATTTTATAAGGAACTCTATGGATAAATATGAAGTAAAATGGCTTTTATAAAATATCAAAACAAAAAAGATTAGTCTATTGTCAGGAAGAATATATATATATATATATATATACACATAAAATGAAATATGGATAATTTAAAAAATTTTTTTCTCAGTATTATCATCTAGAGGTAACCACTCTGAAGAAATACATATACATATATTCAGTATATATGTATATATATACATATATGACATTTTCTACACACATACACACACTTTTCTTTCAAAAGTGAGATAATGTTATCTATTTTAATTTGTAATTGTTTTCATTTAATATATTATTTAAAACATTCATTGCCATTAAATATGTTCCACAGCATCACCTTAAAGGCAGCATAGTATTATGTAGTTGTGGCACTGACTCATAATCATAAGCAGTACCGAAGCGAATATTCTTTGTGCACAAAACTGTTATCTAGGGAAATTCCTAGATGTGGAAGTACCAGATCAAAATAAGCAATTTAAAATGTCAGTTCAAAACACTTGTGAAACTGTGGCCAAATACCTTACTAAATGGTTATATGAATTTACAATCTGTCTGAAGTATATATGAGTTTTTAAGAGAGATTACTCCTAACACTGTTACAGAAAATAAGAAGAAATTGATCTGATGCACAGAAATTCAGTGTCCTTCTCATGTGCTTCTGTCACCGGCAAAGCCCACTGGGGTCCCCGGGAAAAATAAGATGGGAATCTAGATGAGAAGATACGGCCTAACCTCTTCTTTTGTGCTTAGTCTAGTTTTACTTGCCTATAGGAGGGTCATGTGTAGGGGCCTTGCACCTAACATGTTGGATTAGAGTTCTGAGAACCATGCTGCAGACACCACAATCAGGGGCTGGGGGGTGGGGGGGTGGGGCGTGTGCAAAAGTGCTGCATGTGACATCTCAACTGAAGATGGCAACAGTGTACCAAGTGTGGAGATGCTGCATCCAGCACCTTGATCTGGAGCACTGTGAACAACACGACTGTGCCCAACCTGCAAGGACTCCACTCCTCCCTCTGCCACTGATGAAAACCCTATAATGCAGGCCTGTTAGGGAGAGGGTGTGCTTTAAGGCATGAGCTCAGACCTCTCCATTCTTTGATCAAAGAATGAAACTTTCCTTTGCTTCTGAATCAAACTTGGTCTTGTTCTACTGGCTCGAGTGACACCAGGCAGGAGGACCCTTGTTGGGGTCCAGCTTGAAAGGGTCAGTAACAAATTTCGGTGACCATGAAGCAACAGACCATGGCCTTTTTGCCTGTATCTATCCACTAGACTGCCGTGGGAGGACAGCGGAGGCTTTGGGAGGTTCACGTGAAGATGGCTGACTCTGGTCTTTGAGGACACTCTGACGGGTTGCTTTGATTTGGCAGCCTTTGCCAAATCAAAGCAACTCTGCCCAGCAACCTGATACCTGGGTGGGGTGCACACACAGCGTAGCCCCCAGAGTAATCTGGACTGCACGCCCTTGAGGGGATCATACTCTGGCATCCTTGGGGATCAGAGCCTGAAACTCAGTGCCTATCTGCCCGCTGCCTCTGGCTGGCCTTCCCTCGGTACCGGACGCCTGGGGACGGTGAGGATCTGTGGACTAGAGGGAACCACGGCAGTCTTGTCCGCTGTCTCACCAGTAGTGCTGACCTCTTGACCCCTGTACAAGGCAGTAGTGACCGTACCAGGGCTTTTTGCCCTCCTCGCCCACCTCCAGGGGTCAACAGTAGCATTCTCCGTAGTCACATTCAGTGTGGTAAAGGAAAGTGGGCAGCCCCGTGAGCCAAGAGGTGAGACCAGAACAAGGCCCAGGTAATAAGGACCACCTGACAAAACAGAATGAGGACGCTCGATCTGAGTTCAGGAAAAGGCACCGAAGACGCCCAAATGTGAAAGGGTCCCAAGGTAGGTATGCGACCGGGGTCTTGATCTCTTCTGTTCAGTGCTAGTTTGTCTGAAATGGGCTGGGGAGCCCTGTGAGCCACTCACAAGACCATTACTGGGAAGCCCTGTGAGCTGCTGGCAAGAACAGGAAACACCCACTGCCCGACCTCTCCTCCCCACTCTGCTTGGGAGGCGAACCTTGGGTGATTCTTTACCGACTGAGGTTCCACGGGCTCTCCTCCCGGTATCTGCACAGAACACCAGCTACTCCAGTGATCTGGTGAGTACCCTGTGGGACTCCCTCATGCTTTTAGATCTCACCTGGTGGGAAGTCAGAAAACTCCTTTCGGCCGAAAGGAGGAAAGACAAGAGCCCTGCCTCAGACAGCTGTGCCACTCCCTAAGGGACCAAGGTGGTCAGGAAGTGACATGGCTTAGCTGCTCTGGCCCAGAGGCAGGCCTGTCCAAACCCCTGTGGGACATTCTGACTGAGGAGAGACTAACTATCCCAAGCACAGCCCATTACACATTCAAGGGGGACCCCCAGTTATATCAGAGTCCATGCTATTTGGATGCCTCCTAGTTTTTTTCTCTTGAGGAATCCATCAACAGTTTGGGGCTGGTTCCAAATTTCCCAAACCAGAAATCTCATTTGGATCAAATCTTGTGGCATTTGTGTGCCAACAAATCACTCCAACCACCCCCCCTCAGTAGTTGGCAACAAATCCAAAACAGAACATCTAAGGTATGGGGAACCAAACGTCCACCATACCTAAGGATAGCCCATTAGGGTGCATCCTGCAGATGGGAATTTTTCAGGTGTCACCCCCTGACCGAAAACATTTAATCTTCCTATGTAATACAGCCTGCCTCCAATACCGGCTGGAAGATGGGGAAATTTGGCCCATCAGTGGGCCTTTTAATTAGAACACCATTTTACAATTGGACCTGCTATGCCAGAAACAAAAGAAATGGGACAAAATTCCCTATGTCCAGTTTTTTATGGCCTTGTATCAGAACAAAAGCCTTCAAAAGGGATGTGGGCTCTCTTCCACTGATGTAATACCAGTCCTTCACTCTCCCCTTGAGAACCTCCTTGATCCCCTTTCTAGCCCTTCTACTGCTCCTTCCCTACCCCCTTCCTTCATATGTCCTGATTTGGGCCACAGGCCCGAGGGGCCCCCTCCATACCAGCCCCACCCCCCCAGATCCCAGTTCAGCTAGTACACAAAACAGAACTAATTACCAGCCAGGGTCCAACAACCCACCAGGAAAAGTACTCCCTTTGAGGCAGGTCCCCAGTGGAGAAGGATTCATCCAGGTATATGCATCCCATTTACCACTTCTGATCTGTATAACTGGAAAACTCATAGTAAAGGGGTTGAGGGAAGATCCGGAAGTGTTCCTGAATCTAATTAGGGGAAGCTTGCAGATCCATGACCCCACCTGGCTAACATCTAGAGCCTCCTCAATGTACTCCTAACGGGAAGAAAAGGCCACGGTCTTTTCAGAAGCCTGAGACGAAGCAGACAAAGAGAAAGAGAAACAGCGCAGGTCATGCTATTTTCAGACCGGGGAGTCAAGTAGTCCCAGATAACAAACCCAACTGGGACCACCGAGACAAAGGGGAAGGGGGTGTAAGACAGAGGCTGACCCATTATAAAAATATGATCCTAAAGGGAATCCAGGCAGCAGGAAAGAAACCTGTCAAGTGGAATAGGATAAAGGAAATCAATCAGGAGCCAATAGAAAACACTTCTGCATTCCTAGAGCCTCAGGGGATGCCTCCAAATCTATACTATCACCGAACATGAGTTAGTGGAAGGGAAGGCAATCCTGAGGTCCTATTTCATTTCCCAAAGTGCCCCCGATATTAGGCATAAACTTCAAAAACTGGAAATAGAACCAGATACCCCTACCTTTTGCCTGGTTAAGGCTGCCTACTGGGTGTTTAATAACTGAAATATAGAGGAGAAAAAGTCAGAGGATAAAAAGGCCCAGAGACCCAACTACTGGCTGTTGCCGTCCAATGTCAACTGGTCAGCACAAGAATCTGGACTAACTGCCCATGGAGACTCTTGACTCTGGTGAGTGACCTCAGGCCCCCACTGAGAGATGGCAAGCAAGCCAAGGAAACTAGGGCCCAATCAGTGTACCATATGTAAACAAGGGGGACGGTGGAAGAGAGAATGCCCAAAGAGGGATGGAAATGGCAGATCCCGGCCACTACCGTCGAAGGCAGATTGTCCAAATAGATAAAGAATGATGGGGGCCAGGGGGCTCCTCAACTGGCACTTCAACTGACCCCTGAGGAGCCCTGACTGACATTGGACATGGGGGAAAGCCTGTTGAATTCTTAGTCAACACCAGTGCCACTTACTCAGTTCTGAATACCAGATTAGGCAAACTCAGTCACAAGAGTTGTAAAATTATGGGAGTGTCAGGGAAGAAAATTTTTGCTTTTGAGTGGCAGGATCCAAACACACAAAAAGACCCTTGGACAGTCCTGCCCCAAAGGTTCAAAAATTCCACCACTATCTTTGGAGAAAACTTAGCTAAACACCTAAAAGATCTACATCTGGAGGAGGGAACCCTCCTCCAGTATGTCAACAACAATCTGATAACCAGCCCTACTAAGGAATCCTCTGACAAAAATACTGCAGCCCTACTAAGGAATCCTCTGACAAAAATACTGTAGCTACTCTGAACCACCTAGCCGATAAAGGATATTAGGTGTCCAAGATAAAGGCTCACATATCACAAACCAGGATGACCCCCCTAGGCTTCACTCTCACAGAAGGTCAGAGAAGCCCACCCCAGGAAAGGAAAGAAGCCATTTGCAGCCTCACCCCACCTAAACGTAGAAATAGCTTAGGGGTTTCCTGGGGATGGCCGAGTTTTTCCACATATGGATCCGTAACTATGGTCTAATAGCTAGGACACTATATGAAAAGTTAAAAGAAACAGATGATGATCCTTTGGAATGGAATTCAAAATGCAAAGGTGCCTTTCAACAAGTGAAAAAGCAATTACTTCAGGCCCCGGCCCTGGCCCTCCCAGATTCAGCCATTCAAACCAGAGGGACATATCCTAGAGAAGGTTGGCAGATTGATTTCACTGTCATGCAGGGAGTACCGAGCAATTTCAGATATCTCTTGGTGCTAGTAGACAAGTTTTCTGGGTGGATAGAAGCATTAAACTCAAGAAAATTGGATTAAGTTGTTTCCAATTGCCCTGCTCCGCATGCGGTTAGCCCCAAGGGATAAATTAAAGATAAATCTAAAAACCCGAAAGATCAGCTCACTCCTAAGGGGAATGGACCCCACTCGGTGATCCTAACCATCCATTCTGCCCTGAAGTTGCAGGGATCATTCCGTGGGGACATCACACTCGAGTGAAGAGGCCCTTAATTCCCAACCTCCAGAGAAACAACCAGAGACAACGGACCCCCCACCCCCCAGGCCCCGACTACTCTTGTGAACCTCTCTGTGACCTAAAACTTCTTTTCTGAAAAATGGCAAAAAAGAAATAACCCTATATGCCTTGCCAAGCAGTAGAGATTTTAGGATCTGTTAGCTGACCAGGAAGGGGTCTGTGCCCTGGGCAATATGTCATGTTGCTTTTATTTCAATGCAAGTGGCCTGACTGAAGAAAAGTGCAGACAGGCTACTGGAAACAGCAACTTGGCAGACAGAAGGCAGCCAGCTTCATCCGGCTGAACAAATGTGGAGTGGGGTAAAACAAGCCCTCCCCAGCGCCACTGGTTTCTACCTTTCCTGGGCCCCTTAATAACCATTGTTCTCTTGCTGATATTTGGACCATGTATCTTAAATTGTCTGCTGTCCTTTGTCTCCAAAATGTTAGACAAATGGTGGTCGCAAAGGGATAGGAACAGGTAGTGCCAAAGCCTGGGGCCAAGCTAACAGAACTAAGAGCAGCTGGGAGAAGTTCTGCTCCTCCACCCGTGGTTAGGATGATGCCCACACTCAGCAAGAAAGTTACACAAGATGGACCAGGCCAGCGCCCCTCAGCGCCCCTCGAGAATGAGGACAAAAGGCAGAGGAGGGGTGTGTCACCCTCATTGTCCACTGGGGTCTCCGGGAAAAATAAGATGGAATCTAGGTGATAAGGTGTAACTTTAGTTTTACTTGCCTGTAGGGGGCTGTGTACAGAGGCCTTCCATCTAACACGTCGGGTTAGAGTTCCCACAGGGCGGAACCGATGCCTGTACATCTCAGCTCAGCACGCCAGACACTGCGACTCAAGATGGCGGCGGCGGTGTCGGGCCAGGTTCAGAGACGCTTGCCATCTGGAGCCTGAGCAGCACACCTGTGGCTTTGCCTGCCCAGCAAGAGCTCCGCCCCCTCCCCGTTGATGAGATCCCTATAAAGCAGCCCCGCCCACCGCCTGTCAAGGAGAACATGTAGCTCGCAGGTCTCTTCTTTGATCAAAGAATAAAATTTTCCTTTGCTTCTGAACTGAACTCGGTCTCTGTCTATTGGTGAGACCGACACCGGGCAGGGGTACCCTTGTTAGGACCTGACTCGAAAGCATTAGTAATACTTCCATATTTGCCTGTGATGATCCAAGGAGTCTAGTATCCAATAACAATTAAAATTTTTCTTGTCCTTCATCTCCAATTACAGTATGAGTTGTTGTGGGGAGAGACTATGTTTTACTTACTATTGCAATCAATATCAAATGTACATTCTCCATGTAAAAGGCATTCAAATATTTCAAATATTTGTTGACGGAATATTAGCAAATGGCAGATGAAAATAATTCTGGTCACCTCAAGCTTCAGGACACAGAATAGGATAAATTACAGCAGATAATAGCAATCTACCAATAGATCACAGGGGTATACCATAGGGTGGAAGTAGTGCAATGAAAGCAAATATAGCAACAACAAGAACAACAAAAACTCATTAAATGTAGGGATTCTCGGAAAATATGTACTATTAAGAAAAAAAACTCGTGCGTTGTGTGTTCAAACTAATTATAAATAGTAAAAATTAGTGATATTCACTTTCATTAATAATTTTATATTTTATTGTGATTTGACTCAGTCTCCTTTCAAAACAAATATTAAAATTGTGAATGTTTACAAAACTATTCATTCAGTAAAAATAGGAACTAATCTTCTCTTAAGGTATATGCAACCTATGTAAAGCTGCTAACATTTTAGACAGTAAGAGCAAATACAGTATTTAATAAGAAGCCTCAGAGAAAACTGGAAGTTATTTTACGACTCTTTCTTCTGGAAAGACCAGCATTGTATTTGAATACATTTGGTTGCTATAAGAGACAATGATTACTTTATAAAATAGTAAAAGAAGTAGCTACTTAACCTTACAAGTAAACAGCTTACATGATTTTACGTCATATCTATCCAGTTAACAGATATCACATTTCTGCTTGGATGGAAAATATTCTACAGTGTAAAAGTGTCAAGATAGTCTAAATAATTTAGATCTTTCTAACACAGACAAACCTTGCCGGTAACACAGCATATTTGTTTTCAGTACTAATTTGTGGAATATGCTATGTAGGCAATTGAAAGATTGTAATTTTTTTTTGAATTCTGGTTTAAAAGATAATTTTGTTTTCTATGCTTCTATGATGTAAGGCAAAAATCCTACACAATTTGTAGCAAAATGATTTCCAGCATGTACCATCTTTTATGTCTATAGTATATTTATGCCTTAAACTAATGCCATTTTAAAAAGAATACAAGTCCAACACTATTTCTTTTCATTGTAACACAATACTCACACAGGAGATGAAAAGGGCTAATTGGTTTCAACAGTTAACACTATAGCTGGTCCTCTACACCAATGCTTCTCAAACTTTAATGTACATATGAACCTACTGAAGAAGCCTGTTAAAATGCAGATCTTGATTCAGTAAGTCTGGGGAGGGCCAAACATTCTGGATTTCTAATCAGCTTCCTGATGATACTTTCAGGTACTGCTGATCCAAAGACTACATGTTGAATAACCAGCATCTATGATGAAAAAGGGGTGGTGGGAAGAGGAGGGGAGTTAAAGGAAAGATACAAGGCAACTGATAAAAAATGTTATAACTATCATTTGACAGGCACAGACATTGATCTAGTGATTTTTGTTCTGTGAGTAGTTGCTTGGTTATTTTGTTTTTTAATGATTTGATTATTAGGACTAAGTAAAATAATCCTTATCTGGTAAGCAACAACTAGGTTAAGATGTACATAAGTTTCAGTGAGTGAATGTGTAAACCATCTGTTTTTGTAACCTCAAAATAAATAAATAAACAAAAAAATGTACTAAGCAAAAAGGAAGCAGAAACTAAGATTATTTCTAGGAAAAAAAATAAGTCCAACAGTAGTTTCAAAGGTCTGTTTTATAATATCAAGGAGAGTCAGTCAGAGAAGGACACAGTACTAGATAGCGTATGTGCAGCACGAGAGCAAAGACAAAATGCAAGTCACAACGTCTAGTTCAGCCTGAACAAATAAAATTCTGACAGACTCAAATATTTTGCTAGTAAGTAGTTATTTGGAGTTATGGTTTGATTTTAAAAATACTGAATAACAATGGAGATTATAAAGGAGAATATTTGCTTGTCAAAATACTTAAAAAGTAATCATTTTTATTATTCTGTGAACATTTTATGTTATGAAAGAGAATTCCCAGGAATTCTTTTCTTAAATAATCATTTCCAAACCTATTAATTTATCACTTCAAATATTCCTGTTTGGTTATTTTATATACAAAAGATACAGGCTTCTATGGCGTGAATCAGTGCTCAAATTTATAAACTGAATTGATAGAAACCATGATGTTCCTTCACTAAAAATAATGGATTTGCAAGGCATATTTTATCAGCCTGGAGTGTTCCTTCTTAAGGTGACAGCTGTGGCTCTGAGAGCTTTCAAGATAAAGAAGTGGTTCCAGTCAGTAAGGCTCCTTCCCAAGCAGAGAAAAAGGTCCCCACCCATGTAATCAGTCATTGCATTTTTACCAATATAAAAATCACAGGATTACTGGACATGAGGAAAAAATATCCTTATTCAGAACAAATAACCTCCAAGAAATACTATCATAAGTAACAAAATACTAGGACAATCCTGGATATGTCCTGCCAGCTAAAATATTGTCATCCAATAGAATACATCCTGTTCTCAGTTTGGTCTTCCAAAAGCAGGTTTTCCAAAAAGATGAGGATTTGCATGAAAGTGGTTTATCAGGAAGTCTTTTGAGTTGAAAAACAAACAAATAAATAATGAAAAAAGAAAAAGGTCGGTGAATATAAAGAAGTGGGATAGGGAAAAACAAAGGGCCGAAAAAAAATAAAGTGAATATATCAAGTAAAGTCCCACAGAGGGTAATTTTGAATTAATGTCAAAGTTACCGTTCTCTGGACACAGCGTAGATCACACCTAGAGTTGTCTCAACCAGAGGGCAAAGAAGCTGGAGTATTTATACCCGTGCAACCAGCTGACCAGCCTTCAGTACTTAAGCACTGCACCTTGGGGATTATAAATTACCAGGAACTTCTGGCTCTCTCTGTTCAGGTAAATCAGTTCTGCAGCCTGAGGGGAGTTTTCAGACAACCCAAGTGCTGGTAGACAGGAATGAAAGCTTACTGGGAAGCCAAGTGCACACAAATAGTAAAGGGGGCTCAATAGAATATGAGCAGAACACAGAATAGGCTTCCCTTCCCAGTTATACAAAACAAGATCATCAAAGAAATGCTTATTTTTTAAAATAATATTTGTGTTGCCTCACTCGATCACAAAAAGGTGACACTGTCAAACAATAATGGAAAAATATTCATGTGTTTGCCAAATTAATGACAGGAAACATCTACAGTTACTCTTTAATGTAATTTTGCTTATCTACAGATGTTTTCTGTTAACAAGTTATCCCTGGTCTTGGCCCTTCCCATCCCCAAAGTTATCGGTGCCTCTGTGTTAAAGTCTCTTTCAAAGAAGAGCTTCATTCACTTTACTGTTTATTTTTTCTTGGAGAATGATTATTTAATTACCCAGAGTTGCTTAGTCTAAATCACCTACCCAATATTTCTAAAAAGAAACCCAGAAGCAAGTTTCTATAGTCTCAATTCCATAACTCTTCCATCTTTGTTTCATAGTGGTTTTTAAATTTTTGTTTCCTTTGTTGCTACCATACTTCCTGAGTTTTATTTTGTTTTTTGTTTGTCTAATGCTTCTTAAAATCTTCCCTAATATTTTAGATTGTTTCTATTTTTTTAAAATTTTTATTGGAGTATAGTTGCTTTACAATGTTGTGTTAGTTTCTACTATACAGCAAAGTGAGCCAGCTATACATATACATATATCCCTTCTTTTCTAGATTTCCTTCCCATTTAGATTGTTTCTAAATTGCTTGGTTTAGTCAGGACTTTGATTTCGAGTAAGTAGCATACAACTGAAACTCTTAAGTGGTCTTTGTTGGCTGCAATATCTGGGGAGGGTAGAGTTGGAGGCTGGCCTGAGAGCACTGGAATAAGTAAATGAAATGCCACTGGGCTTTCCCTTTCATCTCTTATCTCTGCTTGTCTCCATGTGGCAAATTATTCTCTCAAAACAATATCTGCACATGAAGTAGTATGTTGCTGCAGGCTCTTCTGAGCTTACAGTATTTTAGTGCTGTGACTGGTACTGAAAGGATTGGTTTATCTTTTACAGCGCCAGTTTGAAGAGTATCAAGGGAAGGAATCCACATGGCCCAGCGAGGATCATGTGCCCATCCTTTAGGTCAAATACACTGGGGAGAGGGTGGTATGAGGTTCTGAGATTGGCTCAATGAGGGTCATGTTCTTAGTCACAAATCCAGAGGATTCTGCTATGTTGTCATAATCTCAGAAATGGCCACCTGACAAACTAACACAGGTGGTATACTAATTTGTGTCTACCACAATAACAGGGCAAACTCTATTATTTGGTTACTTCTGAGTACCTCACTATAATCTTGTAACTGTTAAAAAATAAAAACCTTCTATTTTTACTGACAACTCTTATTTTTTCACCTAAGTCATCCTCATCCTGCCTCAAACACTGCTATGAGTTTTCCATTTACTTACTAAATTTTAAGTAACATTAAGTAACACTGCATGAGTCTTTAGTAAGAATGGTCTATGAGGAATTTCTAGGATGCTTCAGAGTTTAGGCCTCTCATCTCTCCCATATTCCAAATTTGCAGCCTTAAAAGGGTAACACTCCTGAATACACAAAAAAGAATCCGTTTCTAAACATAGTGAACACTTTTTATCTATCTAGCAGCTATTTCCTCTTCCCTTGATAATAGTTTCAGTTGGGTGAGAACCTGCTTTCAATGATATCCACACAGAACTCCAAGGCCCAGAAATATTCCTGAGTTCTTGAAAAGCCATACCTGGTCTTTGCATTTTCTTGAGACTGCACGTTCCTATTTGCTAAGGCTAATTTTGGCTGTTTTCTGTCAATTTCAACTGAAATAATTCTAACGGAAATATACAATCACTCAGTAGTATTAATATATTTAGCGAGCATCATTTTCAAAATAAGTAATGAACTGAATTCACCAAAATCTCAAAGCATGTCAATTTTTAGAACAATGAACCCAGAATGAAGTATGTGAAGTATTGAATTTTACACACTATACTAAAGAAAGTTTAAATTAAGTTCATAAACAGTCTATCTTAATATAGGACTAAAATCTTCAGAATCAAAGTAACTCCCTAAAGGAAAATGAAATTATGTATGCAATGTTAGGATGACATGACCTAGACAATAGGCTGAAGCATTATATCAAAATAAGTTCAACATGTATAAAGATTCCATGTCAAATAGAGTATTTGCTTTTCGTTGAATTGCTATAAAATTATCTGTTAATATTATTAGGTGTGAAATATTCTTTGAGAGCTCTAATTTGTGCAGTTCAGCAGGTAGTCATGGAACTAAGGTATTGCAAAGCATAGGTCCTGGGTTATTTGGGTAATCATTTTTGAACGCTGCATTGGCTAGAGTTTCTAGCCTATCCTAATTAATTATTCAGTGACATTCACATCATTTTTCCTGGCTTGTGATCAGTTAAAATAGAACATCTGCCAAGCAAACCACTCAAGAAGATGAAGAACACTACATTTTCTCAAACATTCTGAACATTATATTGGAGCAGTTTCATTAGGTCTAAGACTTTCATTTTTAAGAAACTTCAAATCCAAGTTTTCACAGCTACTGCCTATTTGTAGCTTCACAGAGAAGGGAGACTATTGCAATGCATTACAATAGAGGAGCCTAGGAAGGATAAATGGATTGAGTACTACTGCCAGTTAATCACTTTGAGAAAATGGCCTTCACCTATAGCAGGAATAAACGTGGTTAGCAAAAAGTTATTTCTGACTAATGCAGTCTGAAGTCTTGAGGCCAAGACAACTACAGGGTAAACCTTTATACTTGATAAATAAAATCCCTCAATTTCAGATAAAGTGTAATTCATGGTTATTTCCTCAAAATCTCTCACGTTGCCTTTTCATGTGTCAAATCTGGATTTCCAGTTAGAGCGATAAGAAAAAAAGTCTCTGCGTATTATATGAATTAGTTACGAAGCTAGCAACTGCTTCTATACTATTTTAGATTGAAGAGAGATGAAATTTCTCCTCAGGACACCTTGACTTAAATATATAATTGAGGCCTATCAGAGTCCCCACAAGCTCCTGAGAAGTTTTGGGTAACTACATCTTCTCTGCCACAGACACACAGTCACATACGTACACATGCCACTCCTAAAGCAAGGCAGCTAGGAATTATTCTCATATATATTAGTTATATTTATATGACTATAATTTATTTTCTTGAAAGTTCTAAAGAATCCAAAGATCAACCTGAACTTTAGATAAGACTTGAGAGTAGGAGTAATATTAGCAATCATAATAATGATAATAATAATAACAATAATTAATTTTAATGAGTCCTTTCTATATGCCAAATATTTTTGAGCCACTTTATATGTATTATATCATTACTATATGCCAAGCATTTTTCTAAATGCTTCTTCACATGTAATTAACTCATTTATTTTTCATAACAACCCTTCAAGAGGTATAATACTCCTCTTTGTGTATTCCTATTTCTTAGATAAGGTAGCTCAGGCACAGTGTTTAAATTTCTTGCCCAAGATTGTAAAACTAAAAGGTAGAAGACTTTAAATATCAAACCAGGCAGCCTACACCTGGAAACCACATGCTGAATCACCCATCCTAACTCACAGATTTCCATACTTTTCCAAACATGGATGATTGTTAGAATCAACTCACTTATTTTTTTAGTGAATTAGGATAACATAACAGTTAAAAGCATGGACATTCAGTCAGACATACTTTCCCACTTAATATGTTGTATGACATTTGGCAAGTTAACTTCTTTGTGCCTTAGTTTAACAACTTAATTTTCTGTAAAATTCTAATGCAAATGTATCATTATGTAAGAGATTAATGAAAGAAAACAATATATGCATTTGGGTGTATATGTTTGTGTGTTTAGGTAACATCACATTCCCAAGCATTTATTATTTTCAATAGATGGTATTTATTTTACTCATTTTGCCCTCTCTATTTCCAGGAAGAAGGTAAGTCATGTTAGTCAAAAATATTAATTACATGGGCTTTCTCTCCTTAGACAAAATTAGAAAGAGTGGAATACTAGAAAACCAGGGCCTAAGGTAGGGAATAGAAGCTGGAGAAATAGAATGTATTACCTCTGCTAAAGGAAGATAGAGAACCCAGCAGTAGCTCCTCTGAAGAACTGATAAAAGTACACACAGTGACTTCCTCATGTTCAGGTTCAGAGAGTCTGAAGCCATCATGCAATAATGCCAGTCAGGAAAGAACTTCCCTATTTGCCTGCTGTTCATCTCTCCCAATGCTTTGACATGGGCAGAGTTTATGGAGGCTGAGGGAGGAGTAGAGACACTAGGCTGTAGGAAGGTGAAAGATTTGTCTACAAACTGACATGGAAGGATTGAACAGTATTCTGGACTGGCTGCTTTCAATTACAGAATTGAAGGTTTGTTTTTGACTTGGAGTAACCATAGGGCTTTATGCTTCTTAAGAGCTGAGAAATCAAGGGGCCTGCCCTTTTAAACAAACAGTGGTAAAAGGATCACCTGCAACAAGCAGGTTTATAGGTACTGAAGAAGACAAACATGGAATTGCCTTTGTGAATATTCCATGTGATTCTTTCTTGTTCCAAGTACTATATATATATATATTTTGCCACTTAAAGTCAAAGTCTCAAAGTGTAAAATCTAAGACCTTGATCTGAAAAACAGTAATATTTTAGTAAATGTAATGGTAAGATTTAGAAGACATAGAAGATCTTGAAATATCCAAAACACTCTCCAAAATCCCACTATGTAACTTTTGCCGTGGGAAGTAGTTCCCTGTCTCTTGGCGGAGGGCACTAACAAATTCCTTTCACCCCCTACTGTTGCTGCCTGGGTACCAACATTCACATTCAACATGGTCTGGTAAGGGGATGCAGGGAGGTATAAAGTAAAAATAGTGAAAAGAAGCATTCAAGCAAAAATATTTTAGGGTGTGTATTAAAAACATCAACAAATCTGGTAAATAATCATGCAAATAAATTGTGAAAAGACTAAACCAAGGAAGGTGTAATACATCTTTAGATCAGACTGATTATTTTACATGTATTAATTCATAGAGGTTATGCATCCAATGTGCTAGCCGGGCAAATGGCTGAAGCATTAATAGTTTTCTGGTTGGCTAAAGCAAACTTGGATGTTATTGTGTTAAACACTTTAAATGACAATGATATAGTGTAGAAGGTAGTCAAATCCTTTGAGGAATAGGAATGCTGTGTGGTACTCACACCATGTGCCCCACAAATTCACTCTCAAACCCAGAGTCTTGCTTCACCAAAGTCCTGAGGAAGACATAGGTGATGACAACACACAAATATTTAAAGAGTGCTTTATTGGCTTTAGGCCAGGAACGCTGGTAGGATGAAATGCAATTTAATTGGCTTCCCAATCTCTATGGGATCAAAAGTTTGCAGAGGGACTTCCCTGGTGGCACAGTGGTTAAGAATTTGACTGCCAATGCAGAGGACATGGGTTCAAGCCCTGGTCTGGGAAGATCCCACATGCCACGGAGCAACTAAGCCCGTGCGCCACAACTACTGAGCCTGCGCTCTAGAGCCCACATGCCACAACTACTGAAGTCCACGTGCCTAGAGCCCATGCTCTGCAACAAGAGAAGGCACTGCAATGAGAAGCCTGCACACCTCATCGAAGAGTAGCCCCTGTTCGCCGCAACTACAGAAAGCCCGTGCGCAGCAACAAAGACCCAATGCGGCCATAAATAAATAAATAAATTTATTTTTTTAAAAAAGGCGGCAGGGCTTCCCTGGTGGCGCAGTGGTTGAGAGTCCGCCTGCCGATGCAGGGGACACGGGTTCGTGCCCCTGTCCGGGAAGATCCCACATGCCGTGGAGCAGCTGGGTCCGTGAGCCATGGCCGCTGAGCCTGCATGTCCAGAGCCTGTGCTCCGCAACGGGAGAGGCCACAACAGTGAGAGGCCTGCGTACTGCAAAAAAAAAAAAAAAAAAAAAAAAAAAAAAAAAGGCTGCAGAATGGAGTTAACCTCCAAAAACAAAGTGGACATACTTATCACAACAGGCAACAGAGGAAGAATGGTCATTAGCTGTCAAAGGATGCCCTGACTTGCAAAGATCTCTGGCTATGCCTAATTAATGAAAAGATACCTTCAATCTGACTTAATTTGCATAATAAAATGCAGCGCAAAATGAAACAAAACTTTAGCCCTGCCTTAAGGCAACATGAAAGAGAGTCACAATTTATCACTCCACTTCCAATCTTGAGTCAGTTCCCAAGCCCAGAGGAGTCTGTGATACCCCTGAGGTCACTCTTATAACACCAAAAGTGAGTAAGTACTCTGTATCTCTTTCTAGGCTTCCCAAAGTGACTTAAACTGATTATCCCGAGTCACTAAGTGCTGAGAAAGTGAAATCGAAATATTGCAGGTATAATTGTGAAAGGTATTGATTAACACTAAATTTTGAAGACACAAATGTCACTGTAGTCTGAAGTAGGAATTTTTGTGCTCAGATTTCAATGGAAGTTTCAGTTTAAGTCTGTATGGTCTGATATATAAGTACATATAAATATTTGTGTATGTGTGTATGTATGCATAAATGCACACCTACTTATAAAATAACAGGATATTAACGTGGGTGCTTTGTTACCTTAGGAAGTTTCAAGGAGAATTCTTTGAATCTTCTATTCCTAGCCAAAGTAGTGAATAAAACATCCCTGGAGGAATGGCAAAGACTGGAACCACCATGAATGAATCAAAAGAAGCAGGAGTGGTAATTGTCAACACTTCATTTTGGTCAGCACAGAATGTTTATGGGACTTGGAGAAGGGCAGTAGATTACCATAACCTTAATGAGGCAATGACTCCAACTGTAGCTGCTGTTGCAGATGTGTTTTCTTAACTAGAGGACATCAGTGTAGTTCTTGGCATTCAGCATTCATCTATTAATTTTGTTAATGCATTTTTCTCCATTTCAACAAACTGAGACAATTAGAAATAGTTTGCATTCACCTTGGGGCAAGTTTGCCTAGACTCCCTCTCTTTCTCAACTCTCCCCAGCCTTTCTTTTCTCCTGCTTGTCTTAATTTCCTGGACTAAACAAAGTGTCCCTTTCCTTTGGGAAAACGAAAGAGTGAGCCAATCACCCTGCAAAGGAAAGGGGACATAGTTTGTAGGATTTTCTTAAAGAGAGGGGTAGAAACATAACTGTGGACAAGGGTATGGTTATGGCTAATTTTTAAAGCTCTGTTGAACTTGCAATCAGGGTGTTCAGTTCAGTAAACATGATTGATCCCTAAATATACTACATGCTGGGGATACCAACATGAATAAGGCAATGCCAGACCCTTATCAGAGAAAGGAGCTTGAATTCTGGTGATTCCACACAGACATAAATCGATTCATATTTTTATCCCACAGCACTGAGGGTTTACTCTGTGTTAGGAACTGTTCTATCTGTCAGATATACAGAGGTTTGAAAAAATAGACATGGTGATGACCTCCTGAGACTTATTTTATTGGGTAAGATAGATTTTAATAAAAAACCTAAACAAATAAAATTTGGAAATACTTCTATGGTAAGATGTTAGGAAAAAGAAATGCATTAATGAAAGCCTATGAGAGGGAGTTTAACTTGATCTTAGAGGTGAAGGAAAGCTTCCATGTGGTGATGATGAGGAATAGAGGGTAGGTTCCTAGTTAGAGTGAGTATCATTAACCATATAACCCAGGTAGGAGATCCATTAAAAACCCAAGGAAGCTCAGAATGATGGGAGATCAGAGAAAGAGGCAGGATTTGTGAGAGATGAAGCTTAGGAAGTGGAAGCCAGATCATACAGGGCTTTGCCAGCCATATTAAGAATTATGCTCTTTATTCTAACAATATTAAACCACTGAATATTTTTCAGCAGATGGGTGAC
This sequence comes from Mesoplodon bidens, assembly GCF_964165515.1. Lineage (NCBI taxonomy): Eukaryota > Metazoa > Chordata > Mammalia > Artiodactyla > Ziphiidae > Mesoplodon > Mesoplodon bidens. The sequence continues at coordinate 116,707,925 of NC_138163.1, read as the reverse complement.
ATGATTACGATATGAACTTTCAGACTGTATTGTAGAGCAGTATTTGTAAGGAGGTCAGGTAAGAATGGATGTGAGTAAAACCAATAGGAAGGCTATTGCAGTAATCAAAATGATAATGAGAATTCTTTCCACAGAAATGCTGATAAGGATAGAAATAAATAAGTGGATTCAAGAAATATTTCAGATTTAAAACTGACAAGACAATGATATGAAAGGTGAGGAAGAGGATTATATTAAGGGTGACTTCTTATTTTCTGGTTTATATACCTGCCTGGTTGGCAGTGCCATTCTCCAACGGAACACTAATGAAGGACAATATTTGGGGAAAAGACAAAACATTTTATTTTATTTCATTTATTTTGAAGAGTCTATGTCACATTCAAATGTAAAGGGAAATGTATCAAAAGTATATGGTATGGTAGTTCCCCAAAAAATTAAACATAGAATTATTGTATGATCCAGCCATGCCACTCCTGTGTATATACACTAAAGAACTGAAAGCAGAGACATCAAACAGATATTTGAACACCAATGTTCATAGGAGCATTTTTCACAACAGCTAAAAAATGGAAACAACACAAATGTCTGTCAATGGGTAAATGGATAAACAAAATGTGGTATATGTACGCAATATTATTCAACCTTAAAAATGAATGAAATTCTAATGCATGCTACAACATGGATAAACTTTGAAAATATTACACTAAGTGAAATAAGACAGACGCAAAGGAACAAATATCGTATGATTCCACTTATATGAAGTACCTAGAATAGGCGAATTCAAAGAGACAGGAAGGAAAACGGTGGTTGCCAGGCATTGAAGGAAGAAAGTAATGGGAGTTATTGTTTAATGAGTATGGAATTTCAGTTTGGGAAGATGAAAAAGTTTGGAAGATGGATAGTGGTGATGGATGCATAACAATGTGAATGTACTTAGTGCTACTACATTATACACTTTAAAATAGTCAAAATAGTAAATTTTATGTCATGTATATTGTGCCACAATTTTAAAAAGTATGTAGATCTAAAGCTTAGAGTCCTATGCTAGAGATGGAAATGAAGGACTCATTGAGGTATGTATAACAATTGAAGCCATGTAGAATTGCCTAGTGTGAATGTAGCATGGAAAGAAAAGAGAGTATATAACTAAACATGATAAACTCTATTAATTATATACGGAGGAAGATTGGTCTTCAAAAGGGACAGAGAAGGGCTGACTAGAAATCTGAGAGGAAGACAGAAAGAGAATAATATCAGAGAAGTTAATGGGAAAGAATCTTTCTAGGAGCCAGTGATCAACACTGTTTCAACCTTACTTGAATCCCTCTTGGTGGAAGGATTCCACTGCTCACTTATCTTAAAGGTTCCTCCTGGGGCTGTAATGTTGTAGGGGTTCATTTTTGCTATAAGGCAGAGCTCTCTATAATTCCAAATTGAGCTTCCCCCCCCCCACTTAATTTGTCATAGGGAATTCCCCATTAGGCCACAGATGTGGTTTGAAGAAGAAGTAATTTGGTAGGAGTAAGGCACTCTGGAAGTATGAGTTAGCTACTTATGCAAATTACTTATGCCTTTAGAACTTGCTCAGGCTCACTGTTGTCCATGTATCTTTTCACTTGATATTTAAGAGCTTCTGTGTATACCAGACTTTATGGCTAGGTGCAACAGATGTATCCAGTTTATGATAGTGGCTAGGGTCAGGTATTCCCAAGGTTTCCTGGGCCAGAAATTTAGTCACTGTGAATTGATCTACAGGTTCTTCTCAAGAAGAAAATATTTGGTAAAGCAGGCATAACTTTGCCCCCAAAGTCTTGGATCTTCCTCCATGATTCTTCTTTCATGGTTTACAACAGGCTTGAACATCCACATCTGCCTTTGACAATTCAAGCAACACAGCATGTGCTGTTTTATCAGGGCCAGTTGACAAAGTCACTTCTCCTGTACCTTGGACCAGCTAGAAAGTCTTTGCTCAGGGCCCCACTAAAACAGACAGGCTTTGCTTTATCCAGTAAATAGATCTAACTAGAACAAAGTATTGTGGTATATTTCTCAAATATCTTTAGAGGTCACTCAAGCATGTTTAGTGGTAGGGACATCAAGATGTATAAACATATTATTTATTTCTACCAAATCACTGAGATTACAAAAATTTTCCTACAGACCAGGAACCAAGATGGCAGAGTAGAAGGACGTGCTCTCACTCCCTCTTGCGAGAACACCAGAATCACAACTAGCTGCTGGACAATCATCGACAGGAAGACACTGGAACTCACCAAAAAAGATACCCCACATCCAAAGACAAAGGAGAAGCCACAAAGACACAGTACGAGGGCCGCAATCATAGTAAACTCAAATCCCATAACTGGTGGGTGGGTAACTCACAGACTGGCGAACACTTATACCACAGAAGTCCACCCACTGGAGTGAAGGTTCTAAGCCTGACATCAGGCTTCCCAACCTGGGGGTCCGGCAGTGGGAGGAGGAATTCCTAGAGAATCAGACTCTGAAGCCTAGTGGGAATTGATTGCAGGACTTTGACAAGACTGGGGGAAACAGAGACTCCACTCTTGGAAGGCACACACAAAGTAGTGTGTGCTTCAGGACCCAGGGGAAGGAGCAGTGACCCGAGGGGAGAATGAACCAGATCTACCTGCTAGTGTTGGAGGGTCTCCTGCAGAGGCGGGGGGTGGTTCTGTTTCACCATGGGGACAAGGACACTGGCAGCAGAAGTTCTGGGAAGTACTCCTTGGCATGAGCCCTCCCAGAGTCTGTCATTAGCCCCACCAAAGAGCCCAGGTAGGCTCCAGTGTTGGGTTGCCTCAGGCCAAACAACCAACAGGGAGGGAACCCAGCCCCACCCATAAACACTCAAGCCAATTAAAGTTTTAATGAGCTCTGCCCACCAGAGAGAGCAACAGTCAGCTCTACCCACCACCAGTCCCTCCCATCAGGAAACTTACACAAGCCTCTTAGATAGCCTCATCCACCAGAGGGCAGACAGCAGAAGCAAGAAGAACTACCATCCTGCAGCCTGTGGAACAAAAACCACATTGACAGAAAGAGAGACAAGATGAAAAGGCAGAAGGCTATATACCAGATTAAGGAACAAAATAAAACCCCAGAAAAACAACTAAATGAAGTGGAGATAGGCAACCCTCCAGAAAAAGAAATCAGAATAATGATAGTGAAGATGATCCAGGACCTTGGAAAAACAATGGAGGAAAAGATCGAGAACATGCAAGAAATGTTTAACAAAGATCTAGAAGAATTAAAGAATGAACAAACAGAGATGAACAATAAAATAACTGAAATGAAAACTACACTAGAAGGATTCAATAGCAGAATAACTGAGGCAGAAGAATGGGTAAGTGACCTGGCAGACAGAATGGTGGAATTCACTGCTGTGGAACAGAATAAAGAAAAAAGAAAGAAAAGAAATGAAGACAGCCTAAGAGACCTCTGGGACAACATTAAATGCAACAACATTTGCATTATAGGGGTCCCAGAAGGAGAAGAGAGAGAGAAAGGACCCGAGAAAATATTTGAAGAGATTATAGTCGAAAACTTCCCTAACATGGGAAAGGAAATAGCCACCCAAGTCCAGGAAGCGCAGCGAGTCCCATACAGGATAAACCCAAGGAGAAACACGCTGAGACACATAGTAATCAAACTGACAAAAATTAAAGACAAAGAAAAATTATTGAAAGCAGCAAGGGAAAAACAACAAATAACATACAAGGGAACTCCCATAAGGTTAACAGCTGATTTCTCAGCAGAAACTCTACAAGCCAGAGGGAGTGGCATGATATACTTAAAGTGATGAAAGGGAAGAACCTACAACCAAGACTACTCTACCCAGCAAGGATCTCATTCAGATTTGATGGAGAAATCAAAAGCTTTACAGACAAGAAAAAGCTAAGAGAATTCAGCACCACCAAACCAGCTCTACAACAAATGCTAAAGGAACTTCTCTAAGTGGGAAACACAAGAGAAGAAAAGGACCTACAAAAACAAACCCAAAACAATTAAGAAAATGGTCATAGGAACATACATATCGATAATTACCTTAAACGCGAATGCATTAAATGCTTCAACCAAAAGACACAGGCTTGTTGAATGGATAAAAAAACAAGACCCATATATATGCTGCTTACAAGAGACCCACTCCAGACCTAGGGACATATACAGACTGAAAGTGAGGGGATGGAAAAAGATATTCCATGCAAATGGAAATCAAAAGAAAGCTGGAGTAGCTATACTCGTATCAAATAAAATAGACTTTAAAATAAAGAATGTTACAAGAGACAAGGAAGGACACCACATAATGATCAAGGGATCAATCCAAGAAGAATATATAACAATTATAAATAGATATGCACCCAACATAGGAGCACCTCAATACATAAGGCAACTGCTAACAGCTATAAGACAGGAAATTGACAGTAACACAATAATAGTGGGAAACTTTAACACCTCACTTACACCAATGGACAGATCATCCAAAATGAAAATAAATAAGGAAACAGAAGCTTTAAATGACACAATAGACCAGATTGATTTAATTGATATTTATAGGACATTCCATCCAAAAACAGCAGATTATACTTTCTTCTCAAGTGCGCACGGAACATTCTCCAGGATAGATCACATCTTGGGTCACAAATCAAGCCTCAATAAATTTAAGAAGACTGAAATCATATCAAGCATCTTTTCTGACCACAACGTTATGAGATTAGAAATGAATTACAGGGAAAAAACATAAAAACCACAAACACATGGAGGCTAAACAATACATTACTAAATAACAAAGAGATCACTGAAAAAATCAAAGAGGAAATCAAAAAATACCTAGAGACAAATGACAATGAAAACACGACGATCCAAAACCTATGGGATGCAGCAAAAGCGGTTCTAAGAGGGAAGTTTATAGCTATACAAGCCTACCTCAAGAAACAAGAAAAATCTCAAGTAAACAATCTAACCTTACACCTAAAGAATTAGAGAAAGAAGAACAAACAAAACCCAAAGTTAGCAGAAGGAAAGAAATCATAAAGATCAGAGCAGAAATAAATGAAATAGAAACAAAGAAAACAATAGCAAAGATCAATAAAACTAAAAGCTGGTTCTTTGAGAAGATAAACAAAATTGATAAACCATTAGCCAGACTCATCAAGAAAAAGAGGGAGAGGACTCAAATCAATAAAATTAGAAATGAAAAAGGAGAAGTTACAACAGACACTGCAGAAATACAAAGCATCCCAAGAGACTACTACAAGCAACTCTATACCAATAAAATGGACAACGTGGAAGACATGGACAAATTCTTAGAAAGGTATAACCTCCCAAGACTGAACCAGGAAGAAACAGAAAATATGAACAGACCAATCACAAGTAATGAAATTGAAAATGTGATTAAAACTCTTCCAACAAAAAAAGTCCAGGACCAGATGGCTTCACAGGTGAATTCTATCAAACATTTAGAGAAGAGCTAACACCCAACCTTCTCAAACTCTTCCAAGAAATTGCAGAGGAAGGAAAACTCCCAAACTCATTCTATGAGGCCAGCATTACCCTGATACCAAAACCAGACAAAGATACTACAAAAAAAGAAAATTACAGACCAATATCACTGATGAATATAGATGCAAAAATCCTCAACAAAATACTAGCAAACAGAATCCAACAACACATTAACAGGATCATACACCACGATCAAGTGGGATTTATCCCAGGGATGCGAGGATTCTTCAATATACGCAAATCAGTCAATGTGATACACCATATTAACAGACTGAAGAATAAAAACCATATGATCATCTCAATAGATGCAGAAAAAGCTTTTGACAAAATTTAACACCCATTTATGATAAAAACTCTCCAGAAAATGGTCATAGAGGGAACCTACCTCAATATAATAAAGGCCATATACGACAAACCCACAGCAAACATCATTCTCAATGGTGAAAAAGTAAAAGCATTTCCTCTAAGATCAGGATGGAGACAAGGATGTCCACTCTCACCACTATTATTCAACATAGTTTTGGAAGTCCTAGGCATGGCAATCGGAGAAGAAAAGGAAATAAAAGGAATACAAATTGGAAAAGAAGAAGTAAAACTGTCACTGTTTGCAGATGACATGATACTATACATAGAGAATCGTAAAAATGCCACCAGAAAACTACTAGAGCTAATCAATGAATTTGGTAAAGCTGCAGGATACAAAAGTAATGCACAGAAATCTCTTGCATTCATATACAATAATGATGAAAAACCTGAAAGAGAAATTATGGAAACACTCCCATTTACCATTGCAACAAACAGAATAAAATACCTAGGAATAAACCTACCTAAGGAGACAAAAGACCTGTATGCAGAAAACTATAAGACACTGATGAAAGAAATTAAAGATGATACCAACAGATTGAGAGATATACCATGTTCTTGGATTGGAAGAATCAATATTGTGAAAATGACTATACTACCCAAAGCAATCTACAGATTCAATGAAATCCCTATCAAATTACCAATGGCATTTTTTATGGAACTAGAACAAAAAGTCTTAAAATTTGTATGGAGACAGAAAAGACCCCGAATAGCCAAAGCAGTCTTGAGGGAAAAAAACGGAGCTGGAGGAATCAGACTCCCTGACTTCAGACTATACTACAAAGCTACAGTAATCAAGACAATATCGTACTGGCACAAAAATAGAAACATAGATCAATGGAACAAGATAGAAAGCCCGAGAAAAACCCACACACGTATGGTCAACTAATGTATGACAAAGGAGGCAAGGATATACAATGGAGAAAAGACAGTCTCTTCAATAAGTGGTGCTGGGAAAACTGGACAGCTACATGTAAAAGAATGAAATTAGAACACTCTCTAACACCATACACAAAAATAAACTCAAAATGGATTCCAGACCTAAATGTAAGACTGGACACTATAAAACTCTTAGAGGAAAACATAGGAAGAACACTCTTTGACATAAATCACAGCAAGATCCTTTTTGATCCACCTCCTAGAGTAATGGAAATAAAGACAAAAATAAACAAATGGGACCTAATGAAACTTCAAAGCTTTTGCACAGCAAAGGAAACCATAAACAAGACGAAAAGACAGCCCTCAGAATGGGAGAAAATATTTGCAAACGAATCAACGGACAAAGGATTAATCTCCAAAATATATAAACAGCTCATGCAGCTCAGTATTAAAGAAACAAATAACCCAATCCAAAAATGGCCAGAAGACCTAAACAGACATTTCTCCAAAGAAGACATACAGATGGCCAAGAAGCACATGAAAAGCTGGTCAACATCACTAATTATTAGAGAAATGCAAATCAAAACTACATTGAGGTATCACCTCACACCAGTTAGAATGGGCATCATCAGAAAATCTACAAACAACAAATGCTAGAGAGGGTGCGGAGAAAAGGGAACCCTCTTGCCCTGTTGGTGGAAATGTAAATTGATATAGCCACTATGGAGAACAGTATGGAGGCTCCTTAAAAAACTAAAAATAGAATTACCATATGATCCAGCAATCCCACTACTGGGCATATACCCAAAGAAAACCATAATTCAAAAAGACACATGCACCCCAATGTTCATTGCAGCACTATTTACAATAGCCAGGTCATGGAAGCAAGCTAAATGCCCATCGACAGACGAATGGACAAAGAAGATGTAGTATGTATATACAATGGAAAATTACTCAGCCATAAAAAGGAACGAAATTGAGTCATTTATTGAGACGTGGATGGACCTAGAGACTGTCATACAGAGTGAAGTAAGTCAGAAAGAGAAAAACAAATATCGTATATTAACGCATGTATGTGGAATCTAGAAAAATGGTACAGATGAACCAGCTTGCAGGGCAGAAGTTGAGACACAGATGTAGAGAACAAACGTATGGACACCAAGGGGGGAAAACCACGGTGGGGTGGGGATGGTGGTGTGCTGAATTGGGCCATTGGGACTGACATGTATACACTGATGTGTATAAAATTGATGACTAATAAGAACCTGCAGTATAAGAATACAAACAAACAAAAAAACAACTAATACTAAACTTTCTTTGGTTTATTTGTATGGAAATATGTTAATATAAATGTTTCAGACATTATATGAAATTTCTAAAAACCTTATATGTTCTGGTATAATGTTATAAGTCATAATTCTAGCTATTACTTTAAAATGTGTATCTCAGAAATAACTAAATTTCCTTGTCAATTGTAAAAAAAAAAAAAAAGAATTTTCCTGCATGGCAAAACCCATCCCTGTCAATCTCTGGCACCACACTCAGGCATTTAAGGTGCTGTTTACTTCTTTCTTCCTAGATTCTGTTGCAAGAAGTCATGACTATAGAGATTCATCACAACCATGAGTTAGTCAGGGCAACCATGAGTCAGTTAAACAGTGGCACAGAGTCTAGGAGTGGATATAATTCTATGGCAAGATTGTGAAAGTTTGCTCCTGCCCTGAAAATCCCAAAATAATAAAACTGTTCTACAATGAATGTGGTTGAGTTAGAAAAAATAAACTTCACAAAACACATCGACTACTGTCAACAGTCATGCAGAGTCTTAATAATAGTGTTAAAGTAAGCATGAGTATGAATGTGCATGAGGAAAACCACTAACATTCAGAAAATCATTTCTCTCCTTTTGCATAAAGTTAGAGGTAAATAATAATGAAAAAAGTCTCTTAAATACTGGACCTTGTATTCACTGATTCTTGGTCTTTCTTTTCAACATTTTTTCTACACATCACAAGCTATCTACTCCCTTTTCTATTTCTTTTTCCCAACCAATTCCTAGTGTCCAACTCCTCTCTGAAACAGGGAAGTATCAATATTCAAGCATTTAGAGTAGTTGAGCAATTGGTTAACTGACCTCCCTCCTTAGCCAAGAACTGGTACTTTAATGCTTTCAATTGTAAAGTGAAAATCTGTGTCCGATAATGAAGGAATTCTAGGCATTGCCAAGAGTTGTTAATACATTTGAAAACTCTTTATCTATGAAAATAAACTTGATTTAGTCATTTTTATGTGTTTGAATAGCTGGAACCAGATTATATCTGCATTCTCCTTGTTCATCTAGAAACACACCACGGGGAGGTGAGGTTAGTAAGGGATGGCTTTGCTAAAGGTTAGACCCAAGATATTGCTGGAGGAAAAGCAACAGCTTCTCTGACCAAAGTTTATTACCCAAGATGGGGTCCTGTCTTACAAGTAAATATATATAGATTGGTTAGTGCCCCTGAGCTGGGCTAATGGAGGAGCTCTTGTACTCAGCAGTGAATAAAGGAATCCTTTGTTTGGATAAGGTTGAATGGGAGTGATACAGCTGTTTATAGCAAAGGAAGAAATACACACATGTATACGCACCTGTGCACACACACTCACACATGCATGTCAGTTAGCAGAAGCAGTGAGTCACTACAGACCTTGCAATAAAGGTAAGAGTAGAAAGAGGGTAGAGTAGTGGCAAAAGCAGATACGGTAAGTAGGAGTAGAGACAGCGCATAGTCCTTGCATAATGTATCCCTAGATTGTGAAACACTAGGTCTCTTCTGCTGAATGGGTGACAAGACAACTAGGTCATTAGAGCTGCACCACCCTGAATGGCATCATGTTCTTTGGGAGGTCCCCTCTAAAATTAAATCCCATTAGTCCAGCCATATCTCAAGTGCTTAATAGTCACATGTGGCTAGTGGCTACCATATAGGCATAATTCTAGAACCTCTAGGTTGTCATGCTTACCACAGTAAAATTAGGAATTCATCTGTTAAAGTCCTTTAATAAATATTTTGGGTTTAAAAAGTTAAATCCCATTAACTAAAGCAAACTGAAGCAAAACATTTTTTTTCAGTCCATTAATTTCAATCAGATCAATCATTTACTGTACAACCTTTCATCACATAAAAATATATCAATCAGTAGCAATTCATTTTATTAAAACAAGCTGTATATTTACCTTATGTGATTGCGTTAAAGTTATATAGTCATAGCTGAAATGGTATATCAATTCTTTGAGCACTTTGCTATTGAAATATCTTTCAGAAGTAGTTCACATTTTAAGCCTTTACTCGGAATCTTTGTTGATCCTCGGTTTCTTAACTGTAAGATAAGTGGTCTAAACTATATGATTGCTCAGATACTACATACTTTCTAATTTGAAGTTCCCAGAGTCTATGCTTATACCACAGAATTAATTTTACTATATAACTGACATATTGTAGAAATTTAAAAAATTATTTCTGGGCATAGAATACCAGAACAAAACCGCATCACATTTTTTTTGGTTTTAATATTTAAGTAAGACTTATCAGACACTTAAAAATATTAAGGTCAAACTTCTGGTATATTTAATAAATGCATTCTAAGAATTGTCTCTGAATATAGGGATTTCCTATGAAATTAGGGAAGAGAAAGACCAGTACTGAAAAGTATACATGAGAAAGCAAAATACAAAAATTTGTTTTAAAGAGTGTCCAATAAGGATGGATTATTGCCTTCTACTTTAGAGTAACTTATTTTATATGAGGTTTAAATCTTCTTGAAAGGTTTTTCTGTCTTTATTTAATGAGTAAACACCTTGTATTTACCAATAAAGTTAATTTATGTAATGTTATTATATTGTTTGTAATAGCGATTGAATTTCCATATGACAAAAGATTATGGGTCATTGTGATCCAGGTCAACTTAAGTTCACAATGTTGGCAAAATGAGTATTTTTATATGTTGTTGAAGCTGCCAAGAGTCTTCCCAGAGCGCTTTATTTAAAGGAAGAAGACTGTATTTCTCAAGAAAAAAATCCTGTAAAGTTTTATGTACTTTATATTGACTTTTTGTCTTCCTGACATATTTAATAGTTCCTGTTAAAGCCACAAGATATTGAATGAGAGGTTCTGAGTTGGGTCACCGCTCTATTCGAACAAACCTTTAAAGCTTTAGTCTCCAGGAACTGGCAGCTATTACAACGAGACCCATCTCACACATAACTATAAGAGTTTGTCCAAAGATCATTATAATCACATATGAGACTTCTTTGAAGCTAAGGTCTTTAAATTGGACTAATTAGTAGCTGAGGATTGAGTCCTTCTGTAATATTTTTTCCTCCTAGCTTTAAGCATGGCTTACCAAGATTTTGACTTTATACTGGAAACTTTTCTTTTTGTGCCACGCAAGAAAAGGAAAAGTAATTGACGTTATCTGTGTTGATTTGCCAGTAGCAGGTGCTGAGAACTTCAAATGACCTTTCCACTGTCAGTCCCTGCTCTCCACCACTGTGCTCCAGATCATTCATTCAGCATGCATGAAGTGGTGTGTGGCAACTGTGGGATTCGAAGCCTCCAGCCAACCAGTTTAGGGAAGTGAAGACCATTTGTTCACTATGACCTTAGTTTTAGTCTCACTTTCCTAATTAGGTTTCTACAAACATCAGCATATGCAGTAGCAACAGAGCCCTCCCAATAGCCAGCTTATAGATACCCTGTGGCTGTTACTGTTCCTGCTCCAACCAGATTCCCTCAAATCTCTTTTTATTTTTTTTTATTTTTATTTTTTTTGCACCATCCATTTCCTTTTTCCTACCAAGCACCAGTGCCAACACACAGCTCTTCTGTGCTCAAGCTACTGAAGCTGCTTTTGCCCACAGGCGCAAAGATTTTGAAGCATCTGGGAGTTAATGTGCCCACCCCCTAGGGTGGCCCTTAACCAATAACTGAACAGTGTAGTGATATGAAAGTGCTCCCTTGCCTGGGATAATCTCCAGAGTTCCTCAACAGGATCAGGCTAAAGCTACCATCTGAGGGACTTTCACCCTAGACTGCACCCTTCCTTGGCTTCCACTATCTCTTACAGGATACCCCTGGGAGCACTTCCTTAAATTATTTTAACAAACATCCTCATCTCAGGGTCTATGTGTACCTTAAGACACACCTACAGTAGAGATCACACTGTCTTACCGAAATATCTCCTCCAATAAGTGGCAACACTAAGAATATCAGAGTTTTTCTTTGCCTTTGTATGACCTTTTTATGGAATACCTGCTCTGTAACAGGTAGTGAGAGAGATAAAAGTAAGACAATGGCATTATCTCTACTTCAAAGAGCTGATCATCTCTGGAACCAAAAGAGAAGTGATAGCAAATGTGACCACAGGTAGGATCTGCATGGTTGTCATTAGGAAAAAAAAGGGGAAGCAGCATGGGAAGGAGAGCAGTTTTCTGAGCATCAGAACCGCAGAATCTCATCATCTGAGACGCATCAGATACTTCCAGTCTTATCCCAGCATCTTTTAACATCAGAAGAGGCTAAAGAAGAATTTTCCATACCTTTAAACTCAATAAATAGTTGTAGACTTGGATTGCAAAGACTGGCTTATGCCCAGTTAAAATGGCAAAAATGAGTGAAGTGCACAGGTGGACAATAAAAAGAAAGGTTGAAAGACTAGTCTAGAGACTGATAGCAAATAAAATACCCCTAAGGGCAGAGACATAAATATGCTGCACACAGGACATTCAGAATTTAATAGCAAATCCTACCATATTAGGTGAAACTATGCATCATTAATGTAAGTAAAAAATATTTTTTAAAAAAAGGTAATCAATTTCATATGATTCCACCTAATACAATGTTCTACCTGGTAGCACACCTTTGATATGAATTAAATATATAGAATTATATAGGTCATCTAGTCCAAGATATCCATCTACACAAATATAAGAGTTCTTACACTTGATTCTACAGACTTTCTTTCAGCGTTTTAGTGATACAAAGCTCACTCACTCATGAGATTAGTGATCATTTGCAGGCCTGCTCAATTACAAACATTGTAACTTTCATCTGATAATCCTACTTGAAGTATTGGGAGGTAACAACTGGATTCCTCTTTAATTTTCTCTTCCTAAATTACAAACTCATGCTTACTTTAACATCCTTTTTATGATGAGACCCTTTTGATCACTCTTCTCTGCAATCAATGTAACTGACCAGTTTTAGAACAGGATGTAATATATCATCAGCACTGTGTACTGAGTTTATATGTTGTGGTATTTTCTCTGCTACTGAGGGCATTATAAAGAAACTTCATGCTTTGCAAATGATCCCTCATGAATAAATCAAGAATCATTTTTGTTTTCCAATTTCTAACTGAAAATAATATGTAAAAATTAATCTAGTTGGGAAAAACAAAGTGACTAGATAAAGAAGTTTGGTATTGCCTCTATCATTTCTAAGTAAGCAGAACACTAGGGAAAGACCACACCAAAAAAATATCTGTCAAAAGTTTGACAATAATTTTGGGTGAAGAAATAAATAATTTGTGTATGACAAGACTTTGTCCAACAGTACAATTTCATTCTATGACTATATTAAATACATATATAAGGGAAATAAAATATAATTATCAAACTTCTTGACCATATCCTCATTGTTAGAATAAAATGTATCTGGGGGGAAAACTTGTTCCAGAATGAATAAAATCGAATGAATAAAAAACCCAGAGATATTCTTAACCTCAAAGTACTATAGCAAGAGAAAAATAACTAGATACAAATACTAAAAATATTTTTATTTTTATTTTATTTCTAAATTTTTATTTTATTTATTTATTTTTATTTAATTTTTTTATTTTGTGACAAAATTACTATAGTTGCACACAATTCTGAAAATCAGAAGAGTAATTGTGTTGCCTGCTATGCCAGCATTAGTTGTCTTTTTTTTTTTTTAACATCTTTATTGGAGTATAATTGCTTTACAATGGTGTGTTAGTTTCTGCTGTATAACAAAGTGAATCAGCTATATATACATATATCCCCATATCTCCTCCCTCTTGCGTCTCCCTCCCACCCTCCCTATCCCACCCCTCTAGGTGGACACAAAGCACTGAGCTGATCTCCCTGTGCTATGTGGCTGCTTCCCACTAGCTATAAAAATATTTTTAAATCAAAGAGATAACAGAGTCATCTCTAAACTATATCAGCAATATAATGATAAGAATGAAATTCACATAAGTCAAAAACATGTTAAAAATATAATGATATTAAAGCATTAAGAAATCACTCTTCCTTCATAAAGGTATTTGGCTTTAGTTCCCTAGTTAAAACTCTATTATTCGAGTATTACGTTTGATTTGAGTCTCTATTTTAATAAAGGATAAGAAGAAATTGAAGTGTATGACAAAGCTTTTTTTAAATTAATTAATTAATTAATATTTGGCTGTATTGGGTCTTCATTGCTGCACGCGGGGTTTCTCTAGTTGTGGCGAGCGGGGACTACTCTTCATTGCAGTGCGCGGGCTTCTCATTGTGGTGGCTTCTCTTGCTGTGGAGCAAAGGCTCTAGGCACACAGGCTTCAGCAGTTGTGGCTCACGGGCTCTAGAGCGCAGCCTCTGTAGTTGTGGCGCAGGGGCTTAGTTGCTCCGTGGCATGTGGGATATTCCTGAACCAGGGATCGAACCTATGTCCCTGCATTGGCAGGCAGATTCTAAACCACTGCGCCACCAGGGAAGCCCAAGAATTTTTTTAAATACTGAAAGGGAGAAATCTAGCTGTATTAAAATGCTAAATAAAGTTTTTGCCTACTCAGAAAATTGCATAAAAAGAATGCATTAAGTGTTGTTTTTGAGTGGACTATTGTTTTGTCTGCAGAGGATCAAATAAATGCAAATGGGCTTACATGAAATAGAGGAAAGATCTCAATCACACATGAAGAATAACTGCTCAATTATCTAATTGATAAAGAGCAGAATGGCCTCATTATGATGAAGTTTAGAAAAGCTTTTTCAGCAATTACTTTCACAAATACTAGAACTTCAAGGTAGCATATTACCACCTGATCTTTCTTTTTCTTTTTTCAGACCAAGAAATACAGACACAGAAAATTAAATTGTTTAAATCACCTCAACAAGTCAATGGCAAAGCTAGGACTGGAGCTCACAGTTCTCAAGTTCTAGGCTAGGTCTGTGGCCTTGGATAAGCTACTTAAAACTTCTGTGCATTAGTTTGTTTTGTTTGTTTTTCATTTGTACAGTGGAAATAATGCATAACTTAAATGGACAACTGTGAATATAAAATAAATACTTGTAGAGCATTTAGCATGATGACCATCAATAATAACTGCTCAAAAAGCAGTAGCTTTTTTTGTTCTATTGTTATTATTGCCTAGTGCTTTTCCTTCTAAAAAAACAAAAACAAATATCATTGTCTAACAATAAAAAAGGATAATCTAGAACAATCTTTTATGAGCCATCTTCTATGTAAAAGTCAAGGTCAGAACAGTTTAAAATTTTAAATGTATATAATTTTTCCCATGGGGGAAATTTTAAATGTATGTAATTTTTCCCAGGGGGGAAAATGTATAGTCCCAAATTATACCAATGAAAAAATTGCCATTAAAATAGTACTATCTTAGTATATTTGATGAGTAACCACATGGAGGCCATTTTCTCATTTTCATTGGTTATTTGTTTTCAAATCCAAAGACAAGTTCCTCTCTTTGAAACCACACTCAAGGTAGGTTTTATTACCATCTCTACCTTATAGATGAATACACCCAAACCTCCAAGAGGTGAAATATCTTATTAATCTTTCCGATGTGTTCAGTTTACTCCTGGCATCTGAGGCCTCATGCTGATGATCAGAAAGGATATGTGAAAACACAGTTTTACTGTATTCTAAGTTAGCACCCCCTTTTATGAGTACGATTTGGCCATATCATCAAATATAAAATCACACATACTTTGATTTAACAATTTTCCTTCTAAGAATTCATCTAATGAATGTACTCAGAATGCATATATAATAAATGTACTCACATATGGACATAAAGATATATGTACAAGAATATGTTTCCACATTATAGACTTTATGACCAACGATTGAAAGATAATTACATAAATCAGTGTTACTTGTGTAGTGGATTGCCATGTAACCATTAAGAAGAATGGGATGAAGAATATGGGGCTGACATGGTACAATATAAATGATTCGTTAGGACATTCAGCAAATATTTGAGCTCATACTAAGCTTTAGGTGCGAGCGATGTAGCCATGAACAAGACCAAGTCCCTCCCTTTATGAATGTTACAATGTACTGAGAAAAGCAGGTGCTAGAAAGAAAAACAAATATATAACGTATGTCATATAATGTAATGTAGTGATAAGTGCTACGAAGAAAAATAGAAACAAAAATTATATATTGCTCAGTAAAAACAAAGAAGTAAACAGAGCAATTTGATTATTATAGTTTTATTTGTGTAAAAGTAAAGGGAATATACATATAAAAATTACATATATGTATATATGCATGAGACATTCTGGATGGAATTGCATAAGACACTGCTGATAGTGGATACTTCTGGAGAGAGGTGGAGGGACTAAATTATGACAGAAAAAATTATTAAAATATTAATGTTATTAAATTATAACTTTCTGTGGTATAAATCTCTACATATGATTTTTTAAAGTTACATGCATATATTATTTTCCAAATAATAAAACAAGATAGATTAGAGGAGGCCAGGAGCTTGGAAGCATACAAGCTATGAGCAATAGAATGGTCTTCACTGCTGTGAATATTCTTCTGGATTGCAAGTTCAAATGCCATCGGTAGTCTCCCAATAACATAAATGTGTGAATCAGGCTCGCAAAAAATGTATGAGACATTATAGAGCATGTGATGATCTGAAGAATGCATGACTTGATTATAGACATTTAAATTATTTTTTTCAGACAAATAAATTTAGAAGTGTGGAAAGAGATATAATTTTTCAATTCTCTGTCCTCATCTTACTAGATTGTCAGTAGTATTTGGCACTCTTGCCCACCAAGGTCCTCCCACCAGATCTTTGTAAGGTGATCTTGCTGACATGAAAATTACATCAAATTGTTCAGTTAAAAGAAAAACAATTAATATAGCCTTTTACTATAAGCACAATAAAATGCCAGATTGTTACAATCGCTTGCAAAGTCCTCTATCATCTGGCCCTGCCCACCTCTCTTGTCTCATTTTTTTTAAATTTTGCTTTTCATTGGCTATCACACAACAAACGGAATTTTGCCCTTTTTCTCTCTTGAACCTGCACATTTAGTATTCTCTCTGATATGAGCTATTTACAACTCAATTGAATTGATACAAAAAGTCATTCTATTTAGAACAACTAATATCCCTAAAATATAACTACTTTGAAGTTTTTCTTGACCTAGACAGAAATTACAAATTAAGAGCATAAAGGCTCACATCTATTAATATTCCCATGTGTCATCAAGTACCACTGAAATAAGCATTTTTTTAAATGAAGGACAAAAAAGCACTTCCCTGTGCCAAGCAATTTTTCTATATTTCTTTGCACATTTACCTCAATTCATAAAATATCTGATTTTATACTATTAATTATTTTTATATTAAATAGATGTGATGTTTTTTGCCTTATTTCTAGAAAGTTGTTTTAAGAGAAATAAGCGTATGATATTCCAGGTTTCCTAAACACTTATAGAGTGAATTTAAATCCATGTCAGGAAAGAAAAAAAAATAGATATAATTGCAATTCATTGAGGAAAAAAATAAAGTTTTAAATTTATACGTAAATCATTAATATATGTCAAGACTACAGTACCGACTGTCAGAATGGAAAGATATATGTAATAAAAATATTTTAAAATGAATAAATAATGATAGCTAATCTTCACTGAGACTTTGATTTCTTTGTCCTGTTTTCATTATAAGTATAAATGTTATTAAGATATTGGGCAATGGAATATCCAAGGAATTTTAATGAAACACGCTTATAATATAGGTACTATTATGTTTATTTTACAAATAAGGAATGGCTCAGAAAGCTGTGTCTATAATGTGTCAGAACTTTCATGCCAACAAATGGCAGAGATTGAACTCACACTCACATTATCAAAATCTAAAAGCCATGCTACTATGTGAGCAGAGTGAACAAGGGTAGATAGTGAGAGAAAGTAAGTGAAATACTCTTTTTAGATATGAAACCTAGGAGATTAAAATATGGAACTGTAATTAGTGGAAATATGACTATCAGAAGAAGAGACATTTGGGGAAGTGTTAATCCCATTATCAACATGTTGATTGTAATGTGCTTCTGTTGAAGATACGGTTAATATAACTGACATAGCTGAAGATATTTTGCGAGTAGCTGGAAATACAGAAGTACTGATTTAGAATATCATTCCAAGGGGAGGGCATGGTGTAGGTTAAGGACTGACTTATTCCAAATACCTTCCAAATAGCATAGTGCTCCTCTTTGCTTTATTTGTATGAACATGCCTAGGTTTCCTATAAAATTGCTTGCCACTGGAGGTGTTACATTCAGATTTCTGGTTTTTGAGAGATATATACTTAAAGTTGAACCTTAACTTAATATGAATGTCAAGGAAAAGACATAACAGCCTGACCTGGACTTTCCATAGTATTGTGAGAGAGACAGGACTGACGTACCTACAGACATGCAGAATGGGACTTGATTGGCAGTTAAAATGAATCCTTGAGGTACCAAGGGGTTTTGTAAAACAGGGATCCCCAACCCCCGGTCCGCGGACTGGTACCGGGCTGCGGCCTGTTTAGAACCGGGCCGCACAGCAGGAGGTGAGTGGCAGGCAAGCAAGAGAAACTTCATCTGCTGCTCCCCATCGATCACATTACTGCCTGAACCAACCCCACCCCTCCCCCCTCCCCCCGCCGTGGAAAAATTGTCTTCCGTGAAATGATTCCTGGTGCCAAAAAGGTTGGGGACCAATGTTGTAAAAGGATTTAATGTGTGAAGTGGCTAAAGAATATATATTTTCTCTCATTTTCACAATTGGTTCTTTGTTTTCATTCAAATATATTATTTAGAAATATCGTCCAGAGTAGTTAAACAAGAGTACTGATGGCTGCAAAGGGTAATAAGGAAAATGTTGTTTCTGCACAGAATTTTTCTGAGCAGAGTTAGTTAGATTCTCAGATGGATCCGTGACTCTAAACGGTGAAGAATCGGAGGCTTAGAGAAAACAGTTTCTTTACTTTGGTGATATATTTTATACTGGGAGCAATTATGTCCTCCAAGGGACATTTGCCAACTATCTGCAGGCACTTTCAATTGTTAGGACATTGGGAAGAAGGGGGGGGTGTTCTATCAACATCTATTGGGTAGACACTAGCAGGCTGGTAAACATCCTACAGAGCACAGGATAGACTCCAACAGCAGAGTTATCCAACCCCAAGTGTCAGTAGTGCTGAGGTTGAGACACCTTGCCTTAACCTATGTTGGGTCCTAGGATAATATAAAAGACACAGACTGCAATATTTTGTTATGCAACTTATATGCCAGTGTAGGAAACAACTATTTTAACTAGATCGTTGATAGATATATTTCATGTGTGATTTGTATTATGAGCCTATCATTTTACTAGAATTTTCTGACATCAGATGATTGCCTCATTTAAAAAAAAATACAGATACTTGACAAAATCTTTTTGAAGCTGTTTAAAATATATGGAAATTAAACCCCCGGATGCTTTGTCTCATCAGTAAAACTGTGGAACTCATTAACAAATAACTACAGAAACTTAGCTCTATAAATCAATAAGTTTATCAAGTGTAGCTACTACCACATGTCTGTGTCTGAATTAACTAAAAATTAAATGTTGGGAATAAAGGAAAGCCATCTCTCCATAAGTTATTCATTTCTTTTTTTTTCTTTTTTCCCCCATTTTACTGAGAAATAATTGACATCCATCACTGCATAAGTTTAAGGTGTACAGTATGATGGTGTGATTTATATATATTGCAAAATGATTTACCACAATAGGTTTAGTTAACATCCATCATCTCATATGCATACAATAAAAAGAAAAACTTTCTCCTTTTGATGAGAACTCTTAGGATCGACTTTCTTAACAACTTTCCTATAT
Source organism: Mesoplodon bidens (assembly GCF_964165515.1). Lineage (NCBI taxonomy): Eukaryota > Metazoa > Chordata > Mammalia > Artiodactyla > Ziphiidae > Mesoplodon > Mesoplodon bidens. Next base: position 116,688,001 of record NC_138163.1, on the reverse strand, counting down.
ATTATACAGCAGTATTAACTATAGTCATCATGTTCATTTGTTTTACTAGTCTTCATATTAGAATCATTTAGATTTCTACCTGATATATAACCTCTATTCCTTTCTATTCTGCCCTAGTTAAATAATGTATTTTTAAAATAATTATTTTCCTTTGTTATGTTCCTGTTCACATAAAAATCTGTTTTACACTTTTATCACTATATTTTTAATAATTTCATTTATTTTTGTTTAAAGATCTCCATTTAACTATGCTTAAATTTATTTGAAAACTTTTAAAATATTAACATTTCTATGAAACTAATCTTTCTTAAATAAATCAGATAAGCAATGTTACTTATCAAGTATACAATTCAAGATTAATGCATGTATGAAAGATGATGTTACTGTTGTTTCTTTTTTTGTTAATAAATTTATTTGTTTTATTTATTTATTTTTGGCTGCACTGGGTCTTTGTTGCTGTGTGCAGGCTTTCTCTAGTTGCGGTGTGCGGGCTTCTCATTGCGGTGGTTTCTCTTGTTGCAGAGCACGGGCTCTAGGCACACAGGCTTCAGTAGTTGTGGCACACAGGCTCAGTAGTTGTGGCTCGTGGGCTCTAGAGCGCAGGCTCAGTAGTTGTAGCGCACTGGCTTAGGTGCTCCATGGTATGTGGGATCTTCCCGGACCAGGGCTTGAACCCATGTCCCCTGCATTGGCAGGCAGATTCTTAACCACTGCACCACCAGGGAAGCCCACTGTTGTTTCTTTTTTTTTTTTTTTTTTTGTGCTGTACGCGGGCCTCTCACTGTTGTGGCCTCTCCCGTTGCGGAGCACAGGCTCCGGACGCCCAGGCTCAGCGGCCATGGCTCATGGGCCTAGCTGCTCCGCGGCATGTGGGATCTTCCCGGACTGGGGCACGAACCCGTGTCCCCTGCATCGGCAGGCGGACTCTCAACCACTGCGCCACCAGGGAAGCCCCTCACTGTTGTTTCTTTAAAACATGTCAAGTAATAGCTTCTGCCAAATTAACACTGAAAGTTTATTTGAAAAGATTATCTTTCTGTCTACCTAAGACTTAGATTTATATTTTTTTCCTTTTTTAATTCTATGAATAATTAACAGAAAACAAACCCAAATTTTAAAGTAATATTCTATACATACTTTTCAGGTATTCAAAGATATCAACTAGATTAGAGATGGTCACATACATTATTTCTTTTCACGTATCTATGAGGTTTTAAGCATCCCATGCCAGCCTTGTTTCTATTATGAAAATAGAAACATGACTGTACTTGAAATGTAAACATGCTTAGTATAATAACACTCCAACTACACTGTAGGACATTTTTATTCTGGAAGGACCACCTCATAGAGTTGAATTCTGCCTACATAATGTGTTGTAAATCGCTCTTTTTTTTTCTCCTTTCCTACCTCAACCACACCAGTTTGCACAGCATACAGAGCAGACAAGAGTTTGATTTGCTTTTCATACCTGGCTCTCTGAGAGCTCACACCCTTCTGAAACTTAATTGGCTACATGATCACATTAGTAGGTCTCAGTTTCCCCTTCTAAAATTATTGGTTTATATCTGGTAAACTCTAAGGATCTTTCTATGTTTAGTTAAGTAATGACTAAGGGGTGCCCTAAGGATCACTTTTTATGAAGATTACATTTATTTTTGCAGGTTGGATTTATAGTAATGTATAGAAATTTATGCAGAGCAACTTTAGCTGCCAATAAAAAACAAAATTATATAAACAAATTTTAAATTAAACCAGAAGAAAAATAGGTTTGATTCACTATTGGCATCGGCTACAGAGAATGGCATTTTGGAGTTATCAAAATGCTAAGAGTTTAGGCTTTGAAATCAAACAGCTCTGAAATGAGATCAGTCCTTTGTCATTAATTAACTAGGTGTCCTTGAGAAGCCCTTTGACTTTTTGAGAGTCAATTTACTCACCTAAAATATGTGTATAACAGTACCTACTTTTCAAGATCAAATATATGTACAGTCTAGCATAGTGCCTGGCAGATAATGTAATCATAGTGAATAACAGTTATAAATGTTATAACTCTCTCTATAATTAAGACAGCAATCAATATTTATGTCCTGATTAACATAGATATTTTAATGCCTACTTGTAAGATTTATAAAGCTCTCTAGCTTATTTTCAGAGTACCAGGAACTATGATTCAAATATTACATTTTAAAATTTACATTTGAATTTGCATGTAAATGTAAATTTTTACAATTCAATATAAGTAGACCAGGATTGCTATCAAAAATTAAAATGTAGGGCATTGGGTGGCATACTAGAAAGAATACAGACAAGACTGACTTTAGCTAGCTGTGGGGCCTTGAACAAGATGCTTCACTTTGTTCAGCTGTGTTTTTCAATGAAAGAGGATTTCAGCTGGATATCTAAACAAGCCACTTTCTGTTTTAATTCTATCATATCTAGTCCTCATAGTTACTATTTAAGGAATGGTGTAGTTTGCCAAAATCTATATAGTTTAACAAGAACAAATACTTTAAGGCATATAAACATGGACAAGTTATGAGCAAATGGCCCTCAAGATTTGCTTTACTTTTCATCCTAAAACACTAGTTTTCTAAACAAAAGGCCTCCAGAAGATTGATAAGCTACTTCCTGTCAAGTGCAATAGCAAATGCTTCTGAGAAACCATCTGTGGGTTTGATTCTTTAATCTCTCTTTAAATAGACTCTATAGAGCAGTCCTGACAAAGAACACAATGGCAGGGAGACATTTAGAGTCAAGTTGGAAAGCCTCTCATCTTTTAGAAGTAGTAGCATTTATTTTTTTTAGTATAGTATTAATACTATCCCAAAAAAGGAGATTTCCACAACTAAATTGGGATGCTTAATCTGCCATTATCAGTTTATCGGGTCACAAGGGGTTGAGGGCACCATCACATGTGGTATGAAGAGTCTGAAAATATTTTCTTTTAAAAAATGTATACAATATTCTCTTAACCTGACCTAACCCCTAATACCCAGTTAAAAGCTGACTGGCACTTCTTTTGAGGTAAAAATTTCCAGCAAAATAAACTGAGGTCACAATTTTGCACTAGGATGATTGACAGGGAAACGGCCCCGAACGAACTTAATAGAGGTGATTAAAAATATGCAGTGGTTGAGTTAATAAAAGCTAAAGCAAATCTACTTCTGTCAACTTTAATATTTGTATTGTATAGCATTTTTTCACCATTTACACAATCCTCCCCCTCAAAACCAGAGGTCTGGATATGTACAATCTTTATGTTTCCTGATGGCTTTTTGGGTTGAGAGAATGACAATAATGTCCAATAATGTATGATAAAAAGAGATGCACACATATTCTATATACTTTCAGTAAGTGTTCTCAGTGCTCAAATTTGTATACTAAATGCAGAGTTGGTAGATTGTAATATTTTTCAGAAACTATAGAACAGCTGAACTGAAACAAACCAGTAACATAAATTTTAAAGCTAGTCTATCAATTATTCTGATTTTTTTTATCCTTTACTAACCACAATTAAAAGTTAGCTATCAAGTTGTCAATTTTTACCAAAAAAATATCTGCTGGAATTTTTATTAGGATTTTGTTGAATACAGAGTACAGATAAATTTGAGCTAATTGATATATTATCTGTTTTGAGTCTTCCGATCCAGAATCATAGTATATTTCTTAATTCATTTAACTATTCTCTAATTTCCTTGTCAGTGTTCTCTAGTTTTGTTATGTTTTACATATCTTTTGTTCAATTTATTCCTAAGTATATGGTGATTTGAGGCACTATTGTAAATGCAATATTTTAAACGTTATTGTTCTTTGTATATTAACTTTCTACCCTGTGACCTTGCTAAATTCTCTGACTTGTTTTCTAGTAGTCATCTGTAGATTTCTCAGGATTCTTCTATCAAACAATGATGTCATCTGCATATGGGCACAGTTTTTTTTCCCTTTAACATCTTTATGACTCATTTCTTTGTTACGGCTAGGGCCTCCAACACAAAGTTTAAGACAAGTGGTGAAAGGGAATGTTGTTATTCTATTTCTGAATTAGGGAAAAGCACTCATTCTTTCACCATTAAGTATGATGTGAGCCACTAATTATTACAGAAATGCATATCAAAACTATAATGAGATATCACCTGACACCAGTCAGAATGGCCATCATCAAAAAGTTTACAAACAATAAATGCTGGAGAGGGTGTGGAGAAAAGGGAACCTTCCTACACTGTTAGTGGGAATGTAAATTGGTACAGCCACTATGGAGAACAGTATGGAGGTTCCTTAAAAAACTAAAAATAGAGCTAGCATATGACCCAGCAATCCTGCTACTGGGCATATATCTGGAGAAAACCATAATTTAAAAAATACATGCCCCCCTATGTTCATAGCAGCAATATTTACAATAGTGAAGACATGGAACCAACCTAAATGTTCATCGACAAATGAATGGATAAAGAAGATGTGTCATATACATACAATGGAATATTACTCAGCCATAAAAAGAATGAAATAATGCCATTTGCAGCAACATGGATGAACCTAGAGATTGTTATACTAAGTGAAGTAAGACAAAGATAAATATCATATGATATCGCTTATATGTGGAATCTAAAAAAAAATGATACAAATAAACTTATTTACAAAACAGAAACAGACTCACAGACTTAGAAAACAAACTTATGGTTACCAAAGGGGAAAGGTGGGGGGGAGGGATAAATTAGGAGTTTGGGATTAACATCTACACACTACTATATTTAAAATAGATAATCAACAAGGACCTACTGTATAGCACAGGAAACTCTACTCAACTTTCTGTAATAACCTAAATGGAAAAATAATTTGAAAAAGAATAGATATATGTATATGTATAGCTGAATCACTTTGCTGTACACCTAAAACTAATACAACATTGTTAATCAATTGTACTCCAATATAAAATAAAAATAAAAAAGTATGATGTTAGCTGCAGGTTTTTCAGTTTTTATAGATGCCCTTTATCAAATTGAGAAAGTAGTCTTCTACTTATAGTTTGATGAGTATTTTTATCATGAATAGGTATTTGTCTTTGTAAAATAATTTTTCAGCCTCACTTGCAATGAAATTTTCTCCTTTGTTCTCTTAATATGCTTTTGAATTACATTAATTATCTTAATAGTAAACAAAACTTACATTCTGGAGATAAACCCTATTTAGTCATGATTTGTTATCTTTTTACATATTGCTGGGTTAGATGTACTGATATTCTGTTTAGGATTTTGCATCTAAATTTGTAAGGGATATTGAGCCATAGTTTTCCTCTAATATTGTTGTGTGGCTGTGGCATGAAGGTAATGCTGGCCTCATAAAATGAGTATGTAAAGTGTTCCCTCACCCTCTATTTTCTTTAAGGGTTTGTGATTGGTATAATTGCTTTCTTAAATGTTCATTATGATTCAACAATGAAACCATCAGAGCCTGGAGTTTTCTTACTGGGAAGATTGTTAACTATAAATTCAAATTCAATAGTACATAGATATAGCACTATTCAGGTTATCTATGTATTCTTGACTGAGTTTGGTAGCTTGAATCTTTCAAGAAATTTGTCCATTTCATCTCAGTTTTATAATTTGTTTGCATAAAGTTGTTCATAATATTCTCTTATTATTCTTTTAATGTCTGTAGGATCTGCAGTGATACCCATTTTTCCATTCATGATGCTGGTGATTTGCATCCTATCTTTTTAAATTCTTGATCAGTATAGCTAGAAGTTGTGAATTTCATTCATCTTTCCCCAAAACCAGATTTTGACTTTATTACCTCTATTATTTAATGTTTTATAATCTTTAGATTGCTACACACACTTTTACTATTTCCATTTTTCTAATGGTTTGGGCTGACTTTTTCTTGTTTTTCTACTTTCTTGAGATGGAATCTTAGTTCAAGGAATTTAGACCTCACTTCTTTACTAAAAAATGTGTTTTAGGGCTTCCCTGGTGGCACAGTGGTTGAGAGTCCGCCTGCCGATGCAGGGGACACGGGTTCATGCCCCGGTCCGGGAAGATCCCACATGCTGTGGAGCGGCTGGGCCCGTGAGCCATGGCTGCTGAGCCTGCGCGTCCGGAGCCTGTGGTCCGCAACGGGAGAGGCCACAACAGTGAGAAGCCCGCGTACCGCAAAAAAAAAAAAAAAAAAAAGAATGGATCTTTGGGGCTTCCCTGGTGGCGCAGTGGTTGAGGGTCCGCCTGCCAATGCAGGGTACGTGGGTTCGTGCCCCAGTCTGGGAGGATCCCACATGCCGCGGAGCGGCTGGGCCTGTGAGCCATGGCCGCTGGGCCTGCGCGTCCGGAGCCTGTGCTCCGCACCGGGAGAGGCCACGGCAGTGAGAGGCCCGCGTACCGCAGAAAAAACGAAAGAAAGGAAAAGTGTGTTTTAAGCTATTAAATTTCCTCTTAGCACTCGTTCGTGTGTGTGTGTGTGTGTGTGTGTGTGTGTGTGTGTGTGTGTGTGTGTGTGTGTGTGTGTGTGTGTGTGTGTGTGTGTGTGTGTGTGTGTGTGTGTGTGTGTGTGTGTGTGTTGGGGGTTACCTAGATGTCCTATTGATTTCTAATTTAATCATGTTGTTAAAGAATATACTCTCTATGATTTCAATATATTTAAGTTTTGAGGTTCTTTTTATGGCTCAGCATACGGTTTATCTTTGTGAATTTACATTATGCATTTGAAAAAAAATTGTATATCCTGCAGTAGTTTGGTATAGTGTTCTATAAATATAAGTCACAGTGGTTTATAGTATTGTTCCAAATATCCATGATTTAACTAAATTTTGGCTAGTTATTCTGTGGGGTTTTCTTGAGAAAACGAGTACTCCTTACATGGAAGTATCTTTTTTTTCTCCTTAGTGTTCTCAATTTTTATTTTATTTATTTTGAGGCTCTGTAATTAGGCACATACACATTTATACCTGTTATGTCTTCCTGATAAATTGATCATTATATCTTTATGAAATATCCCTTTTTGCTTCTGGGAACAAGCTTTGTTTCAAAGCCTATTTTATCTAATATTAATATTACAGTTCCAGGCATCTTAGATTTACTCTGCATGATATATCTTTTCCTTTTTATTTATTTAAAATCTATCTTTTATTTATATTTAAGGTATATTTCTTACAAAGAGCGTATAGCTGGGTCCTGCTTTTTTTTTTTTTTTTTTGCTGTACGCGGGCCTCTCACTGCTGTGGCCTCTCCCGTTGCGGAGCACAGGCTCCGGACACACAGGCTCCGCGGCCATGGCTCGCGGGCCCAGCCGCTGCGCGGCATGTGGGATCTTCCGGGATAGGGGCACGAACCCGTGTCCCCTGCATCGGCAGGCGGACTCTCAACCACTGCGCCACCAGGGAAGCCCTGGGTCCTGCTTTTTGTCCAATCAAATAATATATGCTCTTATTTGGAATATTTATCTAATTAACATATTTCCATCATTTGGCTCATCTCAGGATTGACATCTGTTGATAGCCTTTTCCTTTAAAGTTGGATCTAAACTTCCTGGCTCTTCATATGTCAAATAATTTTGGATTATATCATGGCCATTACAAATATCAGATTTTGGACACTCCGGATTCTATTACTCTGAAGAGTAGTGATATGTTTTTTTTTTTTCTTTTAGTCAGTAGTTTACTTGGCTAGACCCAAAGTGAAAAGTGCCCTGGCTGAAGGGAAAAGTGGCTCAGGTTTCAATTCTATTCTTTTAGCCTTAGGTGAAAACTGTTTCTAGTTTGCCCTATCCATGCATGTTTTACAGGTTTGGGCTGAATTTAAACACAAAACTTAAGGTTTCCCTTCTCTGGATCTCTCCTTTCCAGGGTTCCTTGCCAACTCTCCTACCAGAAAAGCTTCAGATTTACTATAGGAGTTTTAGCTGCTCCAATGTGCCATGACTGGTATTACCCTCAGACAAAGCTGTAGAAAACAGGGAATTCACTCTGTGCTGGTCATTTGGTCCAAGTTTTGATTCCCCTTTACAAATCTGTTTGTATTTGTGCAGTTCCCAGGGCTCCAGGTATTTTGGTTTATTTGTTTGTTTCCTTTTGTCTAAAATTCATAGCTGAGTTTACGGAATGATCAGCATATTAGTCTCTTACGCCTCCATACTAGAAACAGAAACCTCTAGTGGAAGCTTTCAAATAGATAATTATCTGTTTCTATAAAGGCAGACTGCATTCACTTGGAATTGAGTGAAGGTACAGGCCCCAGCAAGGTGGAGCCATCAGAAGATGTGCATAAAGAGTTCTGTCTTGGACAAATTAACAGTGAGATGCCTATGCTGAGGCAGTTAGATAGGTGTCTGAAATTGGAGGAAGAAGTCTGAGTTGGAAATATAATTTTTAGAATCATCAGTACATAAAATATATGGTATTTAAATTCATGATCCTGGATGAAATTATGAAGGAAATAATTGTAGATAAAGGTCTGAGGACTGAATCTTGGAGTACTTCCGAGTTGAGGAGTCATAAAAATAAGGAGGAACCAGGAAAGGTGACTGAGTATATAGAATAACTGGCCTGTAAGGTATTAGGAGAATCAAATAAATGTTCCAAGAAAATTGGATTAAAAGATATGTCAAAGGTTGCTAATGAATAAGATGAGGACTAAAAATTGGCCAGTGAAACTGGAATCATGTACATTACTGATGGCCTTAAAAGAGCAGTTTGTACAAAATGGTTGAAACAAACTCTTCAGTGGATTCAAGAAAAAATGGACAAGAAAAGGTGGAAACAATTAGGATATGTACAAGCTTTTTGAGGATATTTTCTGTAAAGGGAAGTAGAGAAATGGGACAGTAATTAAAGGAGGAAAAGAGAGTCAGGAGATTTATCACTTTTAATGAGAAATATTACAGAATGTTTATTTGCTAATTGGAATAATTTAACCAAGAGGAAAAAAATATTGAGGATGTCAGACATCAGTTGGAAAACATTTTCTCTAAAGAACCAGATACTAAATATTTTAGACTTTCTGGGCCATATGGTCTCTTTCACAGAGACTAAGTTCTGTCACTGTAGCACAAAAGTAGTCATACATAATATGTGAGTGGCCATAGCTGTGTTCCAATAAAACTTTATTAACTAACAGATGAAAGGCAGAATTTGGATTGCAGGTCATAGTTTACTGGCACCTGATGCAGGAGAAAAAAGGATAATATAAAAAATTAAGTTCTTGTGTAGACAAGCCTTGATGGGATCCAGTGTTCAAGTATATAGACTACCATTTGATAAAAACAGAGAGGACTTCCCTGGTAGCACAGTGGTTAAGAATCCACCTGCCAATGCAAGGGACATGGGTTTGAGCCATGGTCCAGGAAGATTCCACATGCCGTGGGGCAACTAAGCCTGTGTGCCACAACTACTGAGCCTGCACTCTTGAGCCCGTGCTCCACAACAAGAGAAGCCACCGCAATTAGAAGCCCACGTACCGTAACAAAGAGTAGCCCCCACTCACTGCAACTAGAGAAAAAAGCCCGTGTGCAGCAACAAAGACCCAATGCAGCCAAAAAGAAATAAAAATAAAAAATTAATTAATTTTTTAAAAAAGAGAAAATTCATTCATACTAATAGCATGTAAAGTGAAATATGGGTTTTGATGAGGATAGAATGGAAGACCATGGTTGCAGAAGCATGTAGAGAACTTTTCTGATTGTTTCTATTTTCCCATGTTAGGAAATGTTAAATCATCCACCTGACCATAATTATCAAATTCGTCTTTGAATTGAACATCTTCACCTTTATCTACCCCAATCACATCCCCTGCTACCATTAACAGAACTACTATTTTCTCCTTGAAAATGTCTTTTTTCTACCTATAAGGCTGTTAATCATGAGTATGGCTTTATCGAAATGATAAATTTTTCTCCACATCTAAGCTCAAATTTCCTCTGTATTAGTTTCAATGTTAAGCAGGGAATAACTAGTGGCAAACATGGAAACTGACAGATACGTCTGACTTATATCATCAATACAGAAAGTGTTTTAAAAAATTAATGCCTCGGGCTTCCCTGGTGGCGCAGTGGTTGAGAGTCCGCCTGCCGATGCAGGGGACACGGGTTCGTGCCCCGGTCCGGGAAGATCCCACATGCCACGGAGCGGCTAGGCCCGTGAGCCATGGCCGCTGAGCCTGCGCGTCCAGAGCCTGTGCTCCGCAACGGGAGAGGCCACAACAGTGAGAGGCCCGCGTACCGCAAAAAAAAAAAAAAAAAAAAATTAATGCCTTTTTCTTCCTACCTCAAAAAGAAGTCAAGGCTGAAGATAAGTGGTTTATCCTGAGGCATGGTGATGGAACATGCATATTTCTTGCTTGGGTCCTGTGACCCCTGTATGTAATGTTAGCTGATATCAGCTGATTTTTTTTGACATATGCTTCACACATGCTAATTGATGTATATGCTAATTTTAATTGATTAAAGGAATCTACATCTAGTTTGATATTGACATTTATTTGTATTTCAATGAAACGACACAGTGATTTGGGCCATCTCTGGCCTGGAAAACTATTAAATGCCTGAGTAGTCAAAGGGAAACATTGATGGTAATCCAGTGATGGTATTTAATGCAATAAATGTGTTAAAACTATACTTTTCAAAAGTTCGTTTTCTCCTGGAAAGCAAATTCATTTTATGCTAAGGGAAAGAAAGGAAAATGAAAATGATGCCTTTTAATGGGTTCTCCCATAACCCTATTCATTAAGTATTTAAAAAGATAGATTGGGGCTTCCCTGGTGGCGCAGTGGTTGAGAGTCCGCCTGCCGATGCAGGGGATGCGGGTTCGTGCCCCTGTCCGGGAAGATCCCACATGCCGTGGAGCGGCTGGGCCCGTGAGCCATGGCCGCTGAGCCTGCGCGTCCGGAGCCTGTGCTCCGCAATGGGAGAGGCCACAACAGTGAGAGGCCCGCATACCGCAAAAAAAAAAAAAAAAAAAAAAAAAAAAAGATAGATTAGTCTAAGAAATCAAGCTGTTGGAATTATTTTTAACCCTTTATTGTACAAAGCAGATTCTAAATATATGCTAATCCATTGTTTTTCCCCCTTTGAGACTGTTTTAAAGTATGCCTGGCACTTCTTTTTCCTAAATTTACATATCCTAAGAAGACAAAGGAGCCTGCTTAGCAATTCCTTTCCTAGCCATTTGTTTTCAATTCCAAAGAAGTTTTCTCTATGTATGCTCAGTTTAGTAGGGAACTGTTTATTTCTATTGTATAAAATGACTGTATTTCAACATCACTAAGATTTAGAAAGCATTTTATTTTGTTGAAGGAGTACTTTTTTGGCAGCCAACATTATTACAGAAGGTGCTGTAAACTATGGAGATTACAAAAGTAATAGCAGTGAGGGTGCAGACAGTTGAGAAAATCATGTTTTCTGAGAGATGGAATATATTGACAAGTGCTTTCCAACCGGCCTATCTTTCCTACTCCTTGAAATTTTGAAGTAATTGCAAATGTTGGTGCCCTGGATTCTATTGGGTTTGAGGCCATATTACCTCAGTCTCATGGATAAAAAGCCTTCAGCCACCTTATAAAACATGTTTAAAGTAGAAAAACATAGATAAAATAGAAAAAAAAACTTCAAAGGCATATATTTCTGGGTAGAGGCAGAGTTTTCTGAAAATACCTCCTCACCTGCATACTGGGGACTTAAAATGCTTTTACTGTGGCAACAATATATTTTTACCTCCACAAGGCATGATGCTACATAATTCCTAAGAAAATAACATATATGGGGGGAAATGGGAGTCATAAGTAACTAATGTCAGACCTACTCTTGATATCAGGAGTAGAATTTGTAAAAAGTAATAAAGCGTCAAGGCATTTTAACTCAATGGTTAAGAGTACAGATGCATATACCCTGAGAAAACCACAATTCAAAAAGAATCATGTACCACAATGTTCATTGCAGCTCAATTTACAGTAGCCAGACATGGAAGCAACCTAAGTGCCCATCAACAGATGAATGGTTAAAGAAGATGTGGCACATATATACAATGGAATATTACTCAGCCATAAAAAGGAATGAAACTGAGTTATTTGTGGTGAGGTGGATGGACCTAGAGTCTGTCATACAGAGTGAAGTAAGTCAGAAAGAGAAAAACAAATACCGTATGCTAACACATATATATGGAATCTAAAAAAAAAAATGGTCATTAAGAACCTAGGGGCAAGATGGGAACAAAGACACAGACCTACTAGAGAATGGACTTGAGGATATGGGGAGGGGGAAGGGTAAGCTGGGACAAAGTGAGAGAGTGGCATGGACATATACACACTACCAAATGTAAAATAGATAGCTAGTGGGAAGCAGCCGCATAGCACAGGGAAATCACCTCGGTGCTTTGTGACCGCCTAGAGGGGTGGGATAGGGAGGGAGATGCAAGAGGGAAGAGATATGGGGACATATGCGTATGTATAACTGATTCACTTTGTTATAAAGCAGAAACTGACACACCATTGTAAAGCAATTATACTCTAATAAAGATGTTAAAAAAAGACAAAAAAAGTCAATATACATCTTCTACATAAACAAAATCCATGTAAAAATCAAATAACAAGACTCTGTACTTTAAAACATCAACAGCAAAAAGAATATATAGAGAAATAAATCTAAAATGAAACTCAGATGTTTTCTGAAGGACTGAAATTGAGTTGAACAAATGGAAAAATATATACCATGTTTTAGCTAGGATGATTCAACAAAAAAAAAGATGTCTATTCCTCTTAAAGTGAATTTGTATAACATTTATAAATAACAAATTAATGTAATCTCTAGTACTAACAGTTTTGTTGCTATGTTTGTTTTGTTTTCTAAAATTAAGCAACTATGGTTAAAAGTTTATTTGGGAAAAGAAGTAGGCAAAAATGGATAGTAAAACATTGTTAAAAATCAATTAAGGGATACTAGCCTTATTAAATTAAAGTATATCATAAGATCTTAATAATTAAAACCACGTTATATTTGTATATAAATAGAGAAAACAATGGAATAGGACGAAAAGTTCAGAAATAGACTGGAATAAATATGGAAATTAGTATATGATAAAGGTGGCATCTAAAAAAATCAGTTGGTAAAAGTGAATTTTTAAAATATATCTTGTTTGGACAACTGGGAGCCACTTAGAGGGGAAAAGATAATCTTTAGTTCTATCTCTCACGAAATACACCAGAATTAACTACAACTGTATTACAGATTTAAGTGGGAAAAAAGAAACCCCACAAGTATCAGAAGTAAATATAGGTGCATTTTTTATAAGTCTGAAGTTGGGTAGTACTTTCTAACAAAAGAGTCAAAATCCAGAAGGCATAAATGAAGAGAGTAATAAGAAATTTTACTAAATTATTTTAAAAATCATAAGCAAAGTCAAAAGACAAATGAAAAATACTGAAACATCTTTACAGTTTGTACCACAGACAAAAGACCAACCTCCTTAAGATATAAAAATCTTCTAAAAATCAAGGATAATAAGACAAACAATTCAATAGAAAAATCAGCAAGGAACATGAAATGGCAATTCTCAGAAAGACAAATACAAATGGTCTTTAAACAAAGAAAATGGTTTTCTGATTTTTCACTTATAGTAAAAGAAATGAAAACACACACAACAGAGTTGCTTTTTCTCACCTATCATATTCCAAAATCATTTAAAAAACATGGTTGGTGAGGCCGTGGGAAAACATTCTAATACATTGCTGGTGAGAGTGATAAATGGTGTAATTCCTATTCAGGGAAACTGAGATTATTTACCAAAATATGACTACAATTATCCTTTGACCCATGATACCCACTTTTGGGTATTTGTCCTACAAAAATGCATTCTAAAATGATATATGAATGAGGTTACTCATCAAGGCAGTGTAACAGTAAACAACTGGAAACAAACCGTGTGTATACTGATGGGAAATTGATTAAATAACCCAGGCTACATCTATACAATGGAATATTATGCATCTGTAAAAAGAATGAGTATAGTCTTTATGAGCAAGATAGAGTGATCTCCAATAAAACTTTAAAGTAAAAAAAAACAAGATGAAATACTGTATATGCTACCTATTTTCTATGACATGAAGCTAGTGAATGTATCTTCATATTTGCATAAAATACTGAGAAAATAAGAAAATCTAATAAAAATATTTATCAGTAAAGTGGAGTGGAATGGAATGGAGGGTTGGGATAGTAAGAAGACTTCTGAACATGTATTTTATATATTCTTTTGATTTTTGAATCATGTACACCTCTTACCTATTCAAAAATCTTTTAATGTTAAAAATGATCAATAGGAGTATCTTCCTGCTCTCTACATTTGAAGTACACTTTAAATAATAGTTTAAATTTACTTTTCTACTCTATTTTGAATCGTATAGTTACATGTGGAAAAAATTTTGTTGGATAATTTGGTATTATAGGATTTACATGTCTCCCAAATATAAGACAAAAATGTTCTATTAATGATTGCCTCTACCTCTTTGTGAGGAACAATGTTCCTTGTTTATTTCACATGTCACTGAAGACTGGGATAAACTACTGGGAAACTGAATTTGTAACAGTTTGGAATACAGAAATTGTTTAATTTTCTGCTAGGAAGAACAAGGAAAAAAATTTTTTTACTCCAGCTGTAATTGCAGTATAATTCAGTGGGTTACTGTCTACTAACTTTCCTGGAATATATTAAATTCATCAGGCAACATAAAAGCAGGTTATAAAAACCCATTTGTTATTCACTTTATAAAATAGAAAAAATGTAAGCGTGTTGAGTTCTTCACTGCTACACAATGGATTCTCCAAATAACACAACTATATTCATGCTTATTAACATGATAGATAGTTGCCTGATTTTTAACTAAATACAGTTGATTGGCTTGCATATTCTCGGTATATTTCTATTTTAAATTAATCCATCTCACATACATTTTAAAATGGGAGAGAAACAAGTATTACTTCAGCCAGAAGAAACTGTCTTGGAAATAAATAAGTGTATACACCCTGTTTCTGAGAAAATGGATTAATACCTTGCATATCTAAACATATTTAACACTAAGTAACTATTAAGGAAAAGAAATAAAAAATGTTGTTACAGGATTCAAATCAAATATTGCATTCAGATTCCATGTTTGCAATTCTATATTAAAAAAAAGAGAGACATGAGAATAAATTGTAGCACATGCTAATTGTAGGATGGAAGACTCCATCCAAAAAGACAAACTTCATGGATCAAGTCAGAATCTTTAGCTGAATCTTTCAGTAGCCCTTCAAGATTCATCCCTAGTGACAGTTAAATTTGTAATATGCAGGAAAACAAAATCAAATACTAAGCTCATTTCCAAAGGATGTGCAAACTGTCTAAGGGATGCATTCCCCTTCTAAAATACTTCAAATGACCTTTAAGTATTAAGATAAAGGCTCAGATCAGCAATCGCCAAATGCAGACTACACTAAGAGTTAATAGCAGCTAGGATTGAAAATTTTGTTTTTCTCCACCCAAGAACAGATTTATTTATAATAATTATAAATAATAAATTTGACCCACCAACTAGAGATGTAGCATTTTTAAAAGGTAATATATTTATGTTTTAACTTTTTATTTTCAGATTTTATGTTTTATAAAGGTCTAGATGAGCCCAATATGTGGTTGGAAATTGTAAAAGTAAAGATCATACACTGCATTTTAAATGCCACTGAATAGACATACATGCACACACACACACACACACACCTGGCTAGTTTTACAGAGAGAATAATATAACTTGTAATTTAAAATTATTATAAATGAACTAAATTTAATGTTAATATATAAATATCTAGGAATACTTCTAAAGTATATTATAAAATTGCTCACAATAAGAAATAAGTTAATCTTTTAAGTGTAAATACATAAGATAAACAAAGTAAATATATATATATAATATAAATCAGAACCTTTGTTAAAGAATAAAATACTGCAAATGCAAATGTCCTTTCCATCAATAATGTAGTTATCTTTGAAAAGAACAAGAGGAATGAGTTAGCAGCCCATCTTAGTGATTTTGTACTATCTAAATCAATATAGCACTACCCTCTGCTTGTGTACCCTATTCAGTCTAGCCAAAGCTTGGTAACTTATATATCACAACATAGACCAGAGGCCACCCTCTATTATCGTGTTTCAGTTCGCCTTAGGGCATTCCTCTCCATTCCCTCTCTCCATAATAAATTTTCTCAGGGGCAGCTAAGTGATTATTCTCTCTCTTATCAGTTCTCATGACCTCTGACTCTCCTCTTAATCTGAATCAGTTCTTAACAACGCTTTCTTTTTCCAGACTAATTCACAGTCCTACTTAAGATCAAATATTATGTAGTCCCTTTCTTTATGCTAATATCGATTATATACCTACTTGGTGACAGTCATGAGACATACATCATCTCATGTATTTCTAAGAACACATTAAGGTAGGTACAAAATTTTAAATAAAATTTTAAATTTTTAGTATTACATATACAAAACTAAACAAATCTTATGTGAACAGCATTAGTTATTCACTGAGTGAACACATCTACATAAAGCACACAGAACCAGAAATACTGTATTTTCATCACTCCAGAGGCTCCATCGTACTCCATTGCCTTTTCCTAAAAGATAATGACTATCCTGACTTCCAGCAAAAGATTATTTGCCTGTTTTGGAACATGTTACAGATAGAATCATATAGTATGTATTCTTTTATACCTGGCTTCTTTTGCTCCATGTGTTTGGTAGATTTATCAGTGGTGTTTTCTGCAGTAGCACTCTTTTTCTTTGCTGTATATACCATTGTATGAATAGATGACTCATTTATCCACTTCATTGTTGAGTGGCATTTGGGTTGTTTCCAAGTTTGGGATATTATGAATAATGCTTTTATGAACTTTCTTTCCTACATGTTTTATTAAATATATATGTGCCTTTCTGTTGGGTATATATATACTCAAGAGTGGTATTGTTGGATCAGAGGATATGCATATCAACAAATTTGGCAGATACCGCCAAATAATTTTCCAAGGTAGTTCTATCAACATACACTCTAATAAGGAATATATGAAAGCTCCATTTCCCTATATCCTTGTCAACGATATTGGACATTTTCAGTCTGTTCAATTGTATTCATTCTAGTGAACATCTACATTGTATATTTAATATGAATTTCCCTAGTTACTAATGAGGTTGTGCATCTTTCCATAGGATTATTAGCTATTTTTATATTCTCTTTTATGAAGGCTATTAAAAAATCTCGTCCCTTCTTTACTTGGGTTTTCAATCTCTTTTCATTAATTTAGAGATCCTCTTTATGTATTCTGGATACATTGCTTTGTCAGTTATATGGGTTATAAATACACTGGCTTCTTAAGTCTTAAAATGGTGTCTTTCAATGAAGAGAATTTCCTGCTTCTAAAATAGTCTAACATGCCGATCTTCTCTTTTATAGTTCCCCTTTAGGCTCATGAAGATATTCTTCCAAGACATATTTAGTGATCACTTTTTCAAAACTTGAAAACCCTTATGTGTGTGGGTATGCTTCTGGACTTCTTGTGTTGTTTCATTGATCTACTTGTTTGTCTCTGTACCAACACCATACTGTCTTAATCATCACCTTGATATCTCTAAGTATAAATCCTCCAATTTTGTTCTTCTTCAAAGTTGTTCTAGCTGTACATGAATTCTTTATAAATTTAGAACCAACTGTCGATTTCCACATTCCCCTTACTCCCTACACATACTGATACACACATTGCTGGGAATTTTACATAGATTGCATTGATTTGGGAAAGTTTACAGATTTTCAAAAGTGAGTCCTCCAATCTATGAACATGTATAGGCCCTCATTTGTTATCTGTCTTTTAAAATCTCTTTTCATAGTGTTTCATTCAGTTATAGATTTCTGTGTAGAGATTTTGGATATCTTTAGTTATATCTAGTCCTAGGTATTTGGTGTCTTTTGATGCTATCATCAATGGCATAATTGTTATATTTCATATTAAAATCGACACTTGCATATAGAAACACAATTGCGATGACCAGTTTTATCTGGGCTCCCACCAACTTCATGGAGCAGTAATCTGTTAGCATTTCATTTCAAACTTACTCAGCGTGTCCCACACCTCCTGCCTTAGGCTTCTCTACTAAATCCACGCATGGGGTGCAATAGTAACACACAACACAGAAATGCAGATGAGTTAATACCCTTTTAGGGAGGTTTTACCAAAGAATGCTGATAAAAGCTTTCCACTTTTACTCCCCAGAAAAGACCTCTGAAAACATTTAATAAAGTTTTTAAGATGATCCCATGGATGGAGCAACCAGTCACTTGTAGCAGTGGCCAGCTCAATAATATATATATATATATATATATATATATATGTGTGTGTGTGTGTATATATATATATATATATATATATATATATATATATATATTTTGCTCTCCCTTCTTCTCTGCTTGGATTCCTCTGTTCCTCACCGCTGCTTCCTGAGGCACATTCCAAATAAAGAACTCACACGTAAGCCTTTTTTTCCAAAGTCTGCTTTCTTGCCGAGAAATCTTACCATCACGTTTAAGGGAAAGCCACAGACCTTTCAAATGGGCCATATGGTTCTAAATAATCTGACATCCTGCTACCTGCCTGACCTTATCTCTATCTACACTTCCCTTTTTGCAGATGGCCACTCCCACTCCAGCCATTCTCGATCCTATGCTTCTTCAACCATTCCAAGCATCCCTTCTACTCAGGAAAGTCATACTTGCTGCTTTCCCTGGAATAAATAGGTAGGTAGGTAGATAGATAGATAGACAGAGATATATCTCTATGTGCCTCACCTATTCTCTTTCTTAAAGTCTATGTTCATTTAATACATTCTTCATGATGTCTTATTTTTTTCCAGACTTTGCAAAAAACATAACTCCTATCCTCATCTCTTGCTTAATTTTTCTACTTAGCATATCCCCTAATATTAACATATCAGGACATGGGGTTTCATCTGTCTTCTTCACTCTTTTATCTACTGCGTCTATAACACTGCCTGACATTTAGTAGGCATTCAACAAATACTTTGTTGAGTGATTTTTTTTTGAAAAAAGTGTGAAAAGCATGCTTCCATTTATGTAGAGAGCAAAATAACAAAATATCTGAGTTAATAAGTATTGAAAGGCCAATTTATTAAATTTAAATTAAAACCTAAATTTAAAAATAGGTGGAATATAAAGCTCCCTGGACGTAGAAAGAAAGTTCTACAGCACACTTCAGGTTTAGGATGATGAAAATGAGGAGTCTGGCTCTCTAGGGTGAGGGAATAAAGAATAATGGTAAGAAGTGGCTTTAGGGAGTTTCATTCATTTCAATTGCATATGAAATGCAATTCATCCTTTTTTTTTTTTTTTTTTTTTTTTGCGGTACGCGGGCCTCTCACTGCTGTGGTGTCTCCCGTTGTGGAGCACAGGCTCTGGACGCGCAGGCTCAGCGGCCATGGCTCACGGGCCCAGCCGCTCCGCGGCATGTGGGATCTTCCCGGACTGGGGCACGAACCCGTGTCCCCTGCATCGGCAGGCAGACTCTCAACCACTGCGCCACCAGGGAAGCCCCATCCATTTTTAAGTGTATAGTTTGATGAGTTTTAGCAAATGTATTCAATCATATAACTACCACAGCAATCATGATATAGATTATTTCCACGATCTCTCAAAATTTCCCTTATGCGACGTTGCATTCATTCATTCCTCTCCCATGACCCCAGCTCTAGGCAAGCAATGACTGATCTTTTTTTAATTTTAATTTTTTCTCTCTTAATTAATTACTCTCTTAAACCAATTTTGGTGCTATACTCCTAGCTGGTATAGGATGGAAAATACTGAGTCCTAAGAAGTATATCCACGGGTACCCAAATCAGAGGACTCCGTGGGTGAGCTAAGTATTGTAGGAATAAATCAACCTCCCTTGAAGACTCTCACTTGTGGCTTTTGTAGGGATTAGCTATAAGATTGTAAGATTTTAGTTGTCAAAATGTCTTCAGGGGCTTCCCTGGTGGCACAGTGGTTGAGAATCTGCCTGCCAATGCAGGGAACACGGCTTCGAGCCCTGGTCTGGGAAGATCCCACATGCCACAGAGCAACTAGGCCCGTGAGCCACAACTACTGAGCCTGCGCGTCTGGAGCTTGTGTTCTGCAACAAGAGAGGCCACGGCAGTGAGAGGCCCCTGCTCACCACAACTAGAGAAAGCCCATGCACAGAAACGAAAACCCAACACAGCCAAAAATAAATAAATAAATAAAATTTTAAAAAAAGAAAAATGTCTTCATGTTGCAGTGGTAAGACAAAACATTAAGGAATTTATCAGATAATCCTTATTTGGGTTTATAAGTTGGACTGGGACTGACCTTCCTTCCCCATGATATCTGCCAACATTTAGTTCTACGTAAGTCATATGTTTTTAACAGATTAGAATGTGAGGGGTCATTAGGGCAAGAATAGGGATGTTGGATTTTCTGATAATTTAGTCCTATGATATATGAAACCACATATTTTATTTTTTAAGAAAATCTAAAGTTTGTTAAACTGTATTTGCAATTCAAGCTGTGTAACAGATCACAACATGATACTCATATATTTAAAGTAAATATATCGTAGTGCTTGCAAATATTTGGGACGTAAACCTTTCTGTTTTTTTGAGCCTAAATGTATTTCATTCCATAGGCTTTAGACTGGCATTAGATTTATAGCTCCCAATATTATGTCACTGGCCTTTAATGTCATTATTCAAGTTGTTGATACAAATGTTGAAATCCATAAAATCAAGTACAGAGTGTTCGTTGAAACTTGTGACCACAGAATTTACTTTAGGCCGGCACCAATAATAATGACAGCTAACCTTTACATAGTGCTCACTTTGTACCATGAAACATTTTAAGCATTTCAAAAGTGTTAATTTATGTAATATTAATTAAATAATTAATATCAATCTGTATTAATTTTTTAACACACAATTCTCTCTAAGATAGTTGCAATAATTAATCCCACTTTACATCCAGGGTCACAGAAGCAGAGAAATGTCAAATAGCTTGCCCAAGATTATATAACTAGAAAAGGGCAGGGTCAGGATTCCAACCCAGACCCTGGATTCCAACCCAGACCCTGGATTCCAACTCAGACCCTGGATTCCATGGCTTTAGCAACTATGTTTTGGGCATATCTATTGTGGCAGTTTCAAATCTGACAGCACACATCATTGCACTGTCTTATCTCCTCCATCGTGGCTCAGAAATACTTTAAAGATGCTGTGAAGTGCCTTGCTGACATTAATATACACACACATCCCCATATTAGTTTCCTATTGCTGCTGTAATAACTTACCACAAGTTTATTGGCTTAAAACAACACAGATTTATTATCCTATAGTTCTGCAAGTCAGAAGCCTAAAATGAATAGGCAAGGCTACATTCCTTCTGGAGGCCCTAGGGAACAACGTGTTTATTTTCCTTTTCCAGCTTCTAGAGGCTGTCTACATCCCTTGCCTCATGGCCCCACATCTCTCTGACCTTTGTTTCCACCACTGTGTCTCTTTCTCTGACTCTGACCCTCCTGCCTCTCTCTTGCAAGGTCCATCTGGATAATCCAGGATAATCTCCCCATCTTAAAATCTTTAATTTAATCATACCTGCAAATTCCCTTTTTTATGTAAGTTAACAATATTCACAGGTTTGGGGGAAGAGGCATTATTCTACCTACCACAATTCCCCTGTTCATATGAAAAGGGACTTCATCACTCAGGAAAATCATGTTCTATGATCATGCACTTAAAACATTTGTGTTGAGTAACAGTGCATTGTCTCTCTACAGCTTCAAGAATATTTAACAAACATTGGACAATCTCATCTTCAAATGATTTTTATTACTGTCCTTATATTGAAGCATCAGCCTGATGAAAATGTGTCTGTTCATGTTCTAAAAGAAACAAGCTTTGTGTATTCTCAATCCTGTGGCTTTTTAACCTTTGCCAGTTGTTCAACTAGTCTCTTTCTTTCAACTCTTTCAAGTTGTTTCCCAACTGCCCACACCTTTGGGACCCCTCCCTATTCTGGATCTCTTTGGTTATAACTGTCTTTACAGCTCACTCAGTAATGAACACATGCTATTTGAATGACTTCCCCTTGGGATATAAATGGTGTAACTAAAATGAATGACAATATGTACTAATTTTTAACAAACTCACTAAATACTTTCTGTTCCAAATGAACACTACCTTTCTAAGTAGTCACCATGGAAAGCAATACATTTTTTTTCAAAGAATATGATATTAAACTACATCTGTAATCTTATTTATTTATGAAATTGACGTTAGGGTTTATTTAGAGACCATATAAGAAAATCAGGAAACTCCCTGGTGGTCCAGTGGTTAGGACTCCACACTTTCACTGCCGAGGGCCAGGGTTCAATCCCTGGTCGGGGAACTAAGATCTCACAAGCCACATGGCACGGCCAAAACAAACAAACAAAAAAGAAAGAACATCAGCCATGTTGCTTCACAGCTTCAGCTCGTGTTTGGCTAATATTGGCCATTGAAATCATGTATTCTAGCCCTCTCCTTTGCATTTTATAAAACTGAATCCAAGCAACCAAATCCTACCATTCACCCTTTTCCCCATTAAATGGATTCATTAATTTTAAAAGCACTTTATAACCACTATTATCCCGTTCCCCATAACAACATTCTCCAGAAAAGTTGGACTAGAAAACATGGTTAAAGTTGGAAGCTGAAGTGGGTATCTCCTAACTCACCCAAAATCTAAATCTTTGAACTGAATATTCATGGAAAGTGGATGGGTTGGTGGGAGGAAGGGAGAAGAAAAAAACAGAGAAACAGAGTTGATGTGACCTGCAGAGCAGTGAGTCTATGTACCCAAACAATGCGTTGACAAGCATGCCAGGTCCAACTAACACACAGATTCAGTGGTGAAAGAAAACACTAGCAAGAAGGATGGCCAGCATTTCTATTAAAGGCAGGCCCTTATCACTGTCCATACATGCTTATCGTATGTTGAGAAGAAGCCCAAGAGTGCCCACCATGTCTGAGCATTGAGGCAAAAGTTTGGACAAGACAGCAAAATGGTGTGTCACACGTGAGCAGTGAGTCTGCTCAGCAGTGAAATGTGGCATGCCATATGTTTCAGAGTCTGAATTATCATATTAGGAGTAAAGGCAGAAGTTTTCCAAAAACAGAGAAGAGTAGAAATTCCCCTCTGTGTGTAAATGAGAAGAGAAATAAATAGTGGCACTACTCCCAATAATATGTTTAATAAAATATACCTTCGATTACTTTTAAATCTATTGTGCTTAATTCTCTATCATGGGGAAGGGTAAGAATTCCACTAGATTATACCAGAATCTTTTTGTATTTTAGTTTTATAGCTTTATCTCATACATTATCATGGATATCCATCTTACAGATCTTTAGAAGTAATGTTCTGTTATTCACTTAAATTATATAAATATTTCTAGTGAGATGCATGGGTATTCAGTTTTCTATGTTGACTGTGCTTTATTAATGCACAATTAATAATTGATGAAAATCAAAGATAATTTATTTTTCAAAACTATATATATATATATATTTTGAATGGTACACTTTCTGTAACTCACTGAATTATGCAACCAATAGAAATGTCTGATATATACCAAGAGCTCAAACTTTCACCAACCTGATTTTGTTTTAATTTGAAGAAAATAAAATAATTAGAGTTGGGGGGCTTCATTCAGGTTTTAGGCAGGTGGTAGTGATTCATTTTTTGAAGATATTGATACACTTCTGGCATAAGTAAAAGAAAGACAAATAGACTAATTATAATGAAATGACTGCTATTTTCTATCTATGCAGATGCTTCTCTTTCTAACTTTAAAATTATTCACATTCTCCTGGGACAGGGCAACAATTAGCTTTGCAGAGTAGATTGGAAACAAAATGTAAAGGCAGGATGGTACTAAACAGGAAAGTACTGGATAAAATAGCAACTCTGGCCAGATGGAAAGATGAGCGGCAATAAAGGACATGAGAACTGAATCACTTTAGTGTTTTAAGTGTTCTTCCCTGTCTGTTGGGGCTACTCTCTTGAAAACATGAAGCCAGATTGTTTTGTTACGTTCTGAATTCATTTTAAGTTGTTCACAACACATTCTTTGCATGCTGCTTCTTTATTTTCAATCACATGATGTCTATTTAGTGAATTGTGAATTACAAAAAATCCATGCTTGCTGATAGGCATACTTTTAAATGTGTCATCAACCCTAGTTGGAGATTGTAAAGTAGGAGGATGGTGACAAGCGATTTCATCAGTTTCTGTGAATAAGTCAGATGCTGTGTCTCCTGCTTTCTCCCACATGCGGGGTCAGCAGATTCCTTCACAGAGCTGTATGAGTAGTTCAACTTCCCACATTATGGATGAAATTTAGAAGTAGTGAATTTGAAAAGAAGCCACTGTGCAACAGCCAAATTAATCCCACTTGGTTGGCAGTAACTCAGCATCCACGAATAGAACCGGAAATTTAGGACAGCAAAAATCCAAGAATTCTGATTAAATATTAAAATACTAAGACATTAAAAATACACTAAAACATCAAAAGTATTAAAAACAAATACTAAAATATTAAAGCATTGAAAACAAATATTAGAATATACTGTGATCTTGGCTTAATTAAATAAGATACTATGTAGCTTTAAAACCGCTTAAGGTGCTAGGAGAGGCCCAAATCCCACAAGCATCTGCAATTCATCATATTCAAAATGAAACCAGAAATCACCCCTTCAAACCCCACCCCATTCTATCTCCTATCCTCCCTCAATCAGGGTCACATAAGGTAGATGACAGAAATAATGGTGTTCCTTATCTTTCTTGCACAGTCCTTATCCAATAAGTAGGTCAACAGCATTTCCAGTCAGTCAACAGTGTATTGAGTATATCTCTCGAATCTACTCCATCTTTGTTGCCACTGCCTTTAAGTTGAAGACTAGATCATCATTTATCTGCAATAGTCTGATAGCCATTTAGTTAGTTCTTTCATTTATTTTTAACAAATTTTTACTGGGTTCCTACTCTGTATACTCTACCAAAAGCTGTAGTTATAAAGATGAATCAAAAGCAGTACCTACTTCCAAGTAACTTACTCTTAAGTAGAGGAAACTAAACACATTAAAAAGTAAAAACAGTATTACACATGTGTTTGTAAAAGAGTCCTATACTAGATAGAATGTGAGAAATTATTCAAATTTAGTTAGTTTCCAAACATCTAACCTTGCCTTTATCCAACTTATTTCCCACACTGGGAGTAATCATTTTAAATGCAAATCCAATCCTTGCTTAAATTATTTGTTTCTATGCATCATCTACTAGATAAAATCCAACTTGTTCTCTATATGCCTTTATAAGAAAGCAGCAGCTCTCAAAGTGCACATGGGGACTCATGGGGAGTGTGGATGGGTCCCTGAGACCCTTTTAGTAGATGTGAAAGGTCAAAATTATGTTCATGATAATCCTAAACTGTTATTTGCCTTTTGGTCCTCATTCTCTCACAAATGTACAGTCGAGTTTTCTAGACACTGAATAACCTGTGATATTGCAACAGATTGCCTGAAGAAGCAAATATGAGAATCCAGATATCTTCTGTTAAACCAGACAATTAAAAAATGCAATATTGTAAACAATGTCAATCTTCTTATTAAATTAATTTTGTTGGGAAAAATTAATTACCTTTAATAAAAATATATTATTTATGTTAATGTGTAATGGATTTATTATTCTTGTTTGAAATAAATTAACAAATAGTTAAATATTTCTTAGCTATCATTTCTAGTATGGGCAAATATCAGTAGATGAAAATCACATAAGTACAAGTACTTTGGGAGTCACAATAATTTTTAAGAATGCAAACGGGTTCTGAGGCCAAAAAGTTTGAGAATTGCTGCAATAAAGCATTCCAAGTTACAGGCTGGCCTGTTGTTTACACTGACTCTGTGCTCCAGTCATACCAAGACTTTCTATTTCCCAAAATATGTCATGCCATCTCTTCCCTCCCGTCACAGACCATGTGTTAATCTCCAACTGCTTCCTTGCCAGATTCCACACAGAAAAGGGACTGAGGCAGAATGAGGATAAGGCAGAGGAGTGTGAGCACGCATACATAAGGGCCCAGAAGAAAATTCATGTGAGCTGGCTGTGTGCTGCTCCACTGTTCTTCCTTCCATGTTATGCTCAAATACCTTTCCTGGAAACCCATCTAAACTCTATGTCTACACCAAAACAGTCTCTCCTGTCACTCTATTTTCACTCTAGGACCCTCTAATAATAAGCGATTAGCATACACTTAGCTATTTTAATTATTTGTTTATAATGGAACTTGTTCTAGAATAAAAAGATTTTTTTTCTCTCTCTTTGGTTCCAAATGGCATCCTGAAGTTTCTGGGCTTCCTAAAATTTTGAATAGGTAATTCTAAAACCTAGGAAGCACATTTAAATGTAAGTTTGCCAGCATCTTATGAAATCTTCATAGAAAAATCTCTATTAATCTTGGTATGGACTTCATTTCATGATACGGTTTACAAATCTGTCTCCCTCAAGGGGGTGTTACATCCATGAGGGCAGAAAACAAGACAAGCCCATTATGTGACGGGGGTCATTTTAGAAATGACTGTCTCCTGCATCCCCAAACCCAGTGAGGCAATCAGATAAAGGCCCCTCTTTGCCACTTTCAGAATCAGGCTGCCACATTGCTGGTCGGTAAGAGTAGTTGTAATAATTTCCTGGGGTATTCAAATGGCTTTGGAAGGTTTCTTCTAAAAAATATCTGTCCTAGAGTAAGAAGTTCCTCTTATATTAAGGAAATAGCTTCTGGGAAAATTAAGCTTATCAGTCAGCCATATCTTAGAGTGAATTACTTTAATCTTTTAATCAAACTGCTTTTGCTTTAATAGCTTGGGTACAGATTATAGGGCTCTGGGTCACCCTGTTCTCCCAAACTTCATATATACTTACAGGCCATAACGTAGTGAAGCAAAAGGGAACTCTAGTTCCTCTATGGTTGAACACACTTGCTGATCCCATCAAAAGCTGACTCCACTGGGACCTCCAATCTGCTGACCCTATCAAATTTGCCCTTTTCCTCTTCCCCCTCTTGTTATCAATTGTCTTTTTTTTTTTTTAACTTATTTTATTTATTTATTTTGGCTGCTCCGGGTCTTAGTTGCGGCGTGCGGGATATTTTATTGCGGTGTGCGGGATCTAGTTCCCCAACCAGGGAACGAACCCGGGCCCCCTGCATTGGGAACATGGAGTCTTACCCACTGGACCACTAGGGAAGTCCCTCAATTGTCTTTTTTATAGTTACATTTCAAGGTTCATTATTATAATAATTTCATTATGTAGAATCTAAGCTCCTTTGCCCCCCAACTCTCCATTATCCTCAACCAGCAAAAAATTCAGAAGTTAATTGAATCCAGGTATTTGCCTACTCTACTTCTGTCCTCAAGTGTCTAAAATAGTTAGAGAAAAACAATAATCATGCTATCTTATTTACCTTTAGGGTATGAAACCACAAGTGGACCCTCTCTTCTTCCAGGCAACTATTCTCCATATCCCTGTTGGACTCATTCTCCCATTTTCTGAGTTGACTATTTCACAAGTTTTTTGCCTCAAAGATCCAGCACAGCTTTAATCTCCCTCATTCATAGCTGATATCCTTCCTTCTTTGTTCACTGTGAGAATGGAAGCAACTACAAGAATGTGCACATTCTTCCACCACCAGATCTAACAACCTACTTGCCTCTGTACTAAATATTTTGTCTCCCCACCTGTTACAATTCCTCTACCTGTGCATTGAATCCTATTCCCTCTCCCCTATTTAAGGCTTTCCTCCTAAAGCTTCTCCTATCTTCACTGAATTATCAGTTTTCACCCTTACTACTAAATCATTGTCACTAGCATATAACATCATGGTAATGTATGGTAACAGGAAGGTAACAAGTCACAAGTGACTTGTTACCTTCCTGTTACCAAATCCAATGGTCAGTTCTCAGGCCTTATCTTAACCTCTTGGCAGTATTTGGCACAGTTGATCGATGCTTCCTTTGTAAAATAGTTTCTACACTTTCTTCATGTTCTCATGTTTTTCTCCTACATAACTGGCCACTCTTTCTGCTCCATATAGTTGGATTTGCCTTTTCTTACTAAAATAAATATTTGAGTGTTCCAGTACCCAATCCTCAGATCTTTGCTCTTCTCACTGTGTACTCACTCCCTAAGTGATATACTTTATTCTCACTGGCTAATGACTTCCAAATTTATATTTATAATCTCTCCTATAAACTCCAGACATCTGTATCCAATTGTCAACTCAATATATTTTCCCAGTGTTAAGTGTGCATTTTTATACTTGATATAAATAAAACAGAACTCTTGATTCCTCCATCGCCATACCTAGCCCTCATTTTAGTAAATTTCACCATTCACTCACTGTTCCTAGAAAACACTTAGGAGTTATCATTGATTCGTATTTACACTCCAGGGACCAGGTAGCTTACATTTGCTCATTCAGATTTATTCTCCTCCCTTCTTTTTTTAAATTTAATTTAAAAATTTTTTTATTTATGTGTTTTTATTTTAGTAAGAACACAACATAAATCTACCCTGACCAATCTTCAAGTGTAAAATACAGTATTGTTAACTATGGGTCCAATGTTGTAAATAGATCTCTAGAACTCCCCATATGGACTTGAGGTTTGGTCTTTCCACCTCTGAAAAAAAGACTGTTGGAATTTTGATAGGAATTGCATTGAACCTGTAGATCATTTTGGGTAGTATGGACATTTTAACAATATTAAGTCTTCTAATACATGAACATGGGATGTCTTTCCATTTATCTGTGTCTTCTTTAAATTCTTTCATTAATGTTCTACGGCTTTCATTATACCTCCTTGGTTAAGTTTATTCTTGAGTATTTTATTGTTTTGATACTATTGTAAATGGGATTGTTTCCTTAATTTCTGTTTTGAATATTTCATTGTTATTTACACTGATACCAAATCCAGACAAAGACACAATGAGAAAAGAATACTGTAAGCCAATATTCCTGATGAACACAGATGCAAAAATCCTCAACAAAAAGCTAGCAAACCAAATTCAACAGCACATTAAAAGGATCATACACCATGAACATCTGGGATTTATCTCTGGGATGCAAGGATGATTCAACATAAGCAAATCAATCAATGTCATAAACCATATTAACACAATGAAGGATAAAAAATCACATGATCACAATAGATGCAAAAAAACTTTTGACAAAATTCAATACCCTTTCATGATAAAAACTCTTAACAAACTAGTTATAGAAGGAATTTGTCTCAACATAATAAAGGTGATATATATGAAAATTCCACAGCTAACATCACACTCAACAGTGAAAAACTGAAAGCTTTTTCTCTAAGATCAGGAAAAAGGCAAGGATGCCCACTCTTGACAATTCTATTCAACATAGTACTGGAACTCCTAGACAGGGAAATTAGGCAAGAAAAAATGAATAAAAGGCATCCAAATTGGAAAGGAAGAAGTAAAATTATCTGCTTGCAGATGACATGATCTTATACAGTATATGAAAACTTCTAAAGACTACACACACACACACACTGTTAGAACTAATAAATTCAGTAAAATTACAGGATATAAAATCTTAACTTCTTCACATGACTCAGTGGGAAGTACCATCAGGAGAGTAGAGGGAGAAAAATTAATCTGGGTGATACGTTTCCCTGGCTCGTGCCCTGCAGGTGCTCTGAAGGATGGCTAATGATAGCTCCTGTCAAGTCAGACTCTCCACACTGCCCTTTCTGTCTCAGGTTTTTTGATAACTGCTCTCTCTCCTCCACACCATTAGGCCTAAGGGTATAATATCTTCCTGTTCATAATATCCTTGGCATCCTGATTGTTCCCTTGTGATTTCCCTACAGCCTTCTCTCACCTTAGCAAAAAAAAACACCTACTGAACTGCTTAAAATTGCCCAAGCGACATGTGCTTCTTGCTAGTAGCTTGACTATCCACTTCACACTCACATTCAACTCATTAGTAAATGTTGTAATTTCTACTTTCAAAATGTATTCCAAACCTAACCAGTTTTCACGACATGCATTATCCTCATCCTAGGTTAAGCCACCTTAATTTCTCACCTGGATTAGATCACTATTTTAGTACTTCTGCTCTCTCTTGCTACTCCATTCTATTCTCCACATAGCAGCCAGTGTCATCTTTTTAAAAAGCATGTCAGATAATGCAATTGCCATGTTCACAAGCTTCTAAAGGCTTTCCAGTATACATAGAATGAAAAAAAATAAAAATTATTTATTATGGATAGCAAGGCTCTGTTTAATTGGCCTTTGTTTCTTTCAATCCCATTGCCTGACACTCTCCCTAGTGCTTACCTGCATTGTTTCAGACATAGTGGCCTCCCTGAAGTTCCATGAACACTCATATTGTCCTACAATTTTAGAGCATTTGCACTCAATGTCACTGTATAAGGAATGTTATT
Source organism: Mesoplodon bidens (assembly GCF_964165515.1). NCBI lineage: Eukaryota > Metazoa > Chordata > Mammalia > Artiodactyla > Ziphiidae > Mesoplodon > Mesoplodon bidens. The sequence goes on along the minus strand of NC_138163.1, from coordinate 116,657,427 downwards.
ATCCTAGGTATTTGCATGCTGCTTTTCTCTTTTCATTCAGCCCTCTACTTAAATGTCACCCCATAAAGGAGACCTTTCCTGAATGCACTATCTAAAATAACAACCTCCAGTCTATACCTACTTACACACCTTTATTTCTCTCCACACCTTTATTTCTCTTTATACATTTCACCACTGCCTCATATGCTCTATCTCTATATTGACTTGTCTATAGTCTCTTTTTTCCACTGTATTATAAACTCCATGAGTGAACAGATTAACACTTTTATTCACCACTGTATTGTCAGGACCTAGAACAGTACACGGTGCATAGAAGTGCTAAATAAATTTGTGGTGAATAAATGAATGAATGGGAATGGAAATATACCAAATGGATTAATTTAATTCAAAGCAAACTTAAATGAAAATTTAAATGAAAAGCTAATTCATAGCCAAAGTTTGCTTAATGAGCATGTAGAAAAAACTCAAACTAATACAATAGCATCAGATTGAAATAACCTGACTGAACCTCTAACAATGGAACTGTTCCTTGCAATGAGACATTTCCAAAGCCAATTAATAAGGCTTCTTCTCCTGGACAATGCCAGGATGGGCATACTAGGGTTTGATGCTCTGGTTTTCCTGTTTTTGAACTCCATGGCCAAGCAAGACCCCTTGTTAATGAACATTATCTCTTTAAAAAAAACTACTATGCAATATATATAATACATAGAAAAGGATACACAAATGTGTAAGCCAGGCAATAAATAATTAAAAGAATAACAACATACCTATATCCACAGTAAGCTATAAATATTACCAAGAATTACTGGAGCTTCCTCTCTACCAGATCTTAACTTCCTTCTTTCCTCCATAAGTAATCATTATCCTGAATTGTGAGTCAATTGTTTTCTTGCCTTTTAAAATAGTCTTATTACATATGAAAATTATAAAGATAGGTATGAAAATGAAATTATTAACCATTGTTCTGTCACTTGTGTTTTGACTCATCATCATGTTTTTAAGATCCATCCATGTTGATGTATTTCGTTTTAATTCATTAGTCCTCACTTTTTTACATTATTCCATTATAGAAATGTATATGCTAGTCTACTTATCCATGCTACTCTTGATGGTCTCTCAGGTGGTTTTCAGGTTGCTGTGCTACTCGTTACAAATTGCTATGAATATTCTTTTATGTGTCTTACCATTACTATTAGCCTTGGAACCATTCTCTCTCTTTAGAAGACTTTATGCTTCTATGTTTAATCGATTTTACATTGATCTTGCAATTACTCTGAGGGAAATCTTGTTTTCCTCATTCTGGCATTTTTAGTCAGCAGTTTACTGTAGCCCTTCATTTACTGACATCATCTTAGATAATTCATTTGGAGAAGCTCTGAAGTTTATACAGCAATGCCAATTAACTGCCTCTAAAAGAGCTGCCTTTTTTTCCCTAAAAGCCCCCCAAAAGCCTCTGACATATTTTGGGAGATATTTAAAATATTTTGATAGTTCTATAACATCACAGATTTTTTTTCATAAAATTGTGTTGGTGTTCCTTAAGTGTCTTAAATTGAATTAACTCTGAATAAATATATAGAATCTCTGCTGGAAAGAGAAAAAAGGTTGTGCTTCTATCTCAAATTGGTGAAGTAGTTACTCATTTCAATGTCTACTTGAAATTGACCAGTTGATTTCAGCTTTGATTACATTGAAGGAATAAATTACTCTTCTAAGAAAGTCTGCCAGATATAACAAATAAAAATACATGACACAGTTAAACTTGCATTTCAGATAAATAATGAAATTTTTTAGTAGAAGGATGTCTAATTCAATATTTGGGATCTACTCATGATAAAAAAAAAGTATTCAATTTTTAATCTAAAATGTAATGAACTAGTCATCGTGTATTTTATGTCAACCCTATGCCATTTCTACCAATTAGAGCTCTCAAGGTTTCCCTCAAGCTGCTTGATTTGCTGAAGATATTTCTTGTATGTCAGGAGCTCACTAGCTTGGGGACCTTAGCAATCTTTCATTGCTTTTGCCTATTTCTTCATTTCATACTGTACGTTATGTTCAAACAAAGCACTGAGAGTCTTATGGTAACTGTTTTGCCTAAGGAGGATCACTTTTGCTGATGGATCTCTAATAAGAATGTCTTCCAAAGCACAGTATGTTTCAATCTTCAATAGAACGGTATGCACAGCAGCAGACAATGTCAAATGGTTTGGGGTCGAACTCTCCAGGTTCTGGAAAACTCTAAGCAGTCTCGAAATACCACGAGACTCGAGATGGGCCGAAGTCTTTAGAACCTCACCAGCTCCCATACTTGAAACTGCCTCAACCAGAAATTGCCCCTCCCTTTGGCCTCCTTGGTTGGCGTCTTGGCGCTAGGCCTACCATTTTCGCTGCCGGCCTGTCTCACCCCGGGGCGGGCCTACTCCCTTCCTCAGGCTTCTACGACTTTTACTCACTCCAGACCAGCTAGAGCACGCATCATTAAAGATGTCTGACAACGTGAGCAGCACAGATGGCCTACCAGACTTAAAGAACAGAAGCCTGTCCCATCGCTCTGAGGAGCGTTCTGGAGCGGAGGCAGGGAGGGAGGCCTGCTCAGACGCTGAAATGAGCTTGACCAGAAATGGTGACGGTACTGGCGATGGGGGTACTCCCAGCCATGCCAGTTAAAAAAGTCAAAGCACAGCCATAGGAAGTTCAAGAGAAGACATCGACTTCGAAAGCATAGAAGACGCCGAACATTTCTTAACCAGTGACAGAAACCAGTCCCATTACCGCTTAGAAGAAGAGCTAGGAGAGGAAGAAGAGGAGGAAAAATTGGCAGAAGAAGAGCAGCCTCAGGTACAGTGCAATGAGGCTAACCCTGATCAGTATTTATCAGCTGAGGATTGGGCCCTGGAGGATTGGGTGTCTTCAGAGACATCTCTTCAGAGACATCTGTCCTCCCCTACCCTCGCTGGCAAGTCCTTAATGCTCTTCGAAAATGGCAGCAGGGTTCAAGTGCCCGATTTGTATATCAGGCCTGTGGGGCAAGAGTCTTTGTGCAGTGTTCCACTTGCAGTATGAGCTTGAAGGCCATAATGGTTGTGTCAATACTGTGCACTTTAAACAGCGTGGCACCTGGCTGGCCACTAGCAGTGATGACCTTAGAGTGATATTGTGGGACTAGGTGCGTCAGCAGCCAGTACTGGACTTTGAGAGCGGCCACAGAAATAATGTTTTTCAGGCCAAGTTCCTTCCCAACTGTGGTGATTCCACCCTGGCCATGTGTGCCTGTCATGAGCAGATACGCATAGCCGAGCTATCTGCTACACGACACTGCAAGAATACTAAGCGTGTGGCCCAGCACAGGGGAGACTCCCACAAGTTGGCTCTGGAGCATGACTCCTCTTTTAAGTTCCTAACTTCAGGTGAAGCTGTCTTCGCCATTGACCTCAGACAAGGCCTGCCAGCTTCAAAAGTGGTGGTAACAAAAGAGAAGGAGAAGAAAATGGGGCTGTATACAATCTATGTGAATCCTGCCAATACTTACCAGTTTGCGGTGGGTGGACAAGATCAGTTTGTAAGAATGTATGACCAGAGGAAAATTGATGAGAATGAGAAGAACGGAGTACTCAAGAAATTCTGTCCTCATCACCTGGTCAACTGTGATTCTAAAGCGAACATCACCTGCTTTGGTGATGTTTGCAGAGTGGCTAGGCCCGTGAGCCATGGCCCCTGAGCCTGCGCGTCCGAAAGATACAAGGGGCACAGAAATAATGTCACGGTCAAAGGTGTCAATTTCTATGGCCCCAGAAGTGAGTTTGTCGTGAGTGGCAGTGATTGTGGGCACATCTTCCTCTGGGAGAAATCATCCTGCCAGATTGTTCAGTTCATGGAGGGAGATAAAGGAGGGACCATTAACTGTCTTGAACCCCATCCTTACCTACCTGTGATGGTGACCAGTGGCCTAGACCACGATGCTAAGATCTGGGCACCCACAGCTAAAGTTACCACTGGCTTTATTGGCTTAAAGAATGTGATTAAGAGGAACAAGCAGGAACGAGATGAAGACAGCCTGCACCACACTGACCTGTTTGACAACCACCTGCTTTGGTTCTAATGTGTCACCTGACACAGAGAGGTCATCAGTTGCACTGGGGAGCTCCTGGAGCTGGGGTTATGGATGCAGAGTCGGATGAGTCTTCCAGTCCCTCAGATATGTCGGAGGAGGAAGAGAACCAGGAGGAGGAAGAGAACCAAGACCCTGTGCAGTACCTGCCATCCTGAAGGCCTCAGACTCCAGCTCCAGCTAGGCATCACCTCAGAAGGCTGGACTTTAAGATTTAGTTTACTAGATCTGCTTTTTGTCTTTTATCTATTTTCAACAATAGAAACTGCCTCTTCCATCTCCTTCCTCTGCCTTCCTCCCTTCCTTCTTCACATTCTTCCTCCCTCACTTGGTTTCTTTACTCCTCTCTCTTTACCCCTTATATCTATAGGAATACATAAGTAATTTATCTATGCTTCTTTTCCTTTGTTCTCTTATGGTTGACTTCTAAATGTTCCTAATTCTGGTGGAAAAATTAAAAGCCTTATTGAATCTATATTCTCATTTCTGACACTCTGAAAATGATCACTTTTTTTCATCTTTAGCAGTGCGTTATAAAAAGTAAGTTCTTCAACTGAGTTGAAAATTTCAGAAATGTGTTTATTCTTTAAAAGTAAAGTAAAATAAAACCGTGGTCTTGTTCATTGAATACTGACACTTGGCCATACACACACACATGCATGTGCACACACACCCTCATTCTCACAGAAAAGGAAAAGGGGAGAGGTGGGTAGATAAATTCCTAACAAGGTAATTCATCCTTCTAGAAAAAATAACTTGGGTTGTCCACATTTTTTGAATCTGTATGTTAATACTGATTAATTTGAGTACAGGAGGGTGGGAAGAATTAAATTTAATCACATGACATTTTATACTCTGTACTCTCAATTCTCTTGAATTTTCATGGCTTGAGAACTCCCACAGGATTACCTTCCAAAAAGTCCCCTTGGGACTACCATCTCCTATAAGATTCTAGCCAGGAATATAAGAATTCCTAGTATTTGAAAATATATGTTTAAGCTAACTTTAATAATGACAGTGTTACAATAATGAGTTTTTTTATACTTACAGATACCTTTGATAGCATTGGAAGAAATATCCCATTAGACATGCACACATTGCTTAAAACTTTCTTTGACTGTTTATAAAAGGTTAAGTTGCTATTAAAAATGTCTTGTTTTAAGCCTTATTTAATGTAAGTTTTGGGCACTGGATGTCCAATTACTGTTCAATAGTAATAGAATTTTTGTTTTACACCTGCTATTTGTGTAAGTGAATGCAGAGTCTTGCCTTTCCTCCAACACCCCTGTGAAGTATAACACACCCTTCTTTGCAGATATTTGCTGGGAAAGAAGCATGTAATAAAACATTCTATGGGCTGACCAAGGCTTTTCTTCAATAATACTCCTTAAAATGGATATTATTGCTGGCCCCTTGAAAGCAGGTTGAGAAATTTACATAATAAGATTAGATTTGGGAATGGAAAATAACTTTACCCAAGTTCCTACTGAGATTCAAAGTTAGGGACAACTGCCTGGGAATCTGGGGGCCTGTGGCCACCCCTACTGTAAGGCCAACTGGCCCGAGGCAGGGGAACGCAATCAGATTCACAGGTTGCATCAGACCGAAACTCTCCGGACCACCCAGTTCCAGAAACTGACCTGGGGACCTTTCACCTGGCCCAGCCTTCCCGCCTTTCGAGGGGTGGGACTAGCAGTCCCAAGACTGATGTAACCGGCACCAGATAGTGCCACGATACCCGAAGAGACCACCAAATAAGGAATACCTTGCGCCCTCCCAGATTCACCACACCCCTTTCCCTTCTTCCCCTATGAAATCTTGCCCAACCCTAGCCCGGGTACGACTTCTCTGGCCCCTTTCTCTCGGACCAGTGAACCTCTCCCGGGAGTGCCCCCTAGTAAAGCTCACTTGAAGCTTTCCTCTGTTTCGCGGTGCCATCTGTTAAGATCCGACCTTACACCTACCAAGGTCTGCTGTCAGGAAAGGACCTTAAAAGTCCCAAAAGAACCCAGTGACTTTGAACCAAGCACGGTGGTTTAAAACAAGACATAAAGAGAACAGAGTTATGAACTAGAATCCCAAGTTTGGGGCAACCCTGCCCAGTTGGGTGGGATGTATACTAGCAATAACACAAAACATTGAAAAAAACACTTGGAATTTCTGGTGACGCTGAGTGGCAGTGGGAACGGCAAGAGCAGATTAATTATCCAGTTCTTTTTTCACCTGTTTGGCAGCAGCTTTACCTCTGTGGGGATTCTGTACTGTGAACTAAAACTTTCTTCAGATTCCCCTGCATGGTTCTGAGATTGCTTGCGCTATAAGAGGCATTTGGAGAGAGATTTGGAAGCCAAAGGTAAAACAGTACCCTTATTTGTTTTGTGCTCAGAAAGTAGGGTCAGGGGCACATTATTACTGATCTGGCTTACCTCAGTGTGAGGCAGCAGCCAGGCCCACAGCTGCACCAGCATCCCCTCATATCTTCCTTCAGCTTCACCAGCTCCATAAAAAAGAGTGCCCACTTCTCCTGTAGGGCACTCATGTCATCAAAGTTGGAGGTTTGGGGGCAGTGAAAGATCAATACACCTTCCAGTCTGTCCTTGTGGGTTCCAAGCTATTCCTCATGGCTTCTAGTCTATCCTTGCTTTCCCCACTTCACATCCATCTCTCCTTCCTGAATGCCGTGTTGACTTCGGGCTCCAGCGCCCAAAGCAAAGACAAAAAAAAAAAGCCTTATGAAGGCTGCTTAACCAGCTCCCACAATTACATACTATCAGGTCCCTATTATAAGTCACCTGTTATATGCATATCACCCCCAGTGTTTCTGTTTTTCTGTTTGAACCCTGACTGATGAAACCATCCCCAACTACCTTGAACCACGTTAAGTCCCCAGACTACTTGGATAATTTGCCATTTGGAGGAGTAAAAGTCCTCTAAAGAGAAAGGTTGGACTTGATTAAGATAGACAGACAGGGCTTCCCTGGTGGCACAGTGGTTGAGAGTCCGCCTGCCGATGCAGGGGACGCGGGTTCGTGCCCTGGTCCGGGAAGATCCCACATGCCACGGAGCGGCTGGGCCCGTGAGCCATGGCCGCTGAGCCTGCGTGTCCGGAGCCTGTGCTCTGCAACGGGAGAGGCCACAACAGTGAGAGGCCCGCGTACCACAAAAAAAAAAAGATAGACAGATAGATGGATATAGATAGATAGGGAGTCAAATAATTAATTTGAAAAATAAAGTTATGATTATAGGTGGAAATCCAGCTGGTAGTGTAGGTCCCAGAAAATGGAACTAATTGTTACAATTTTAATTTATGCAAATATTGCTCCTATTAGCATACAGAAGAGAGCAATGCAATATTGCTTCAGCCTTCCGTGAGATGGCGGGCAAAGCTAACAATTCTATCAAATAAGCAGGCAGAACTGCACCTTTAAATTTAATTTTTCAACATCAATTATTTTCATTCCAATATGGAATTTCTACAGGACAGTTCTGTGTAGGCCCTCGTAGTCTTTATGCAATATTATAATTGTCTCCGAATTATGCACAGAATTTAACTGCATTAAATTGTGACAGATGCCAAACTATACTTTTAAAAAGACATCTTCTGGCAGCCATTCCTTAAAAGGACAGGTGTGGAAAAGAATAGAGATGGAAAATATATAATGGAACCTAATTGTTAAATGGCAGGCCAAAAAAATTTTGGTGAGTTCTGTTTGTCCAAAAGCAACCTTCAGCAGTGCTCATTCTACCATGTTGTGAGCCAAAAGAATAATCAATAAATTTACGATAGACTGGATCTTAGCCATCCTGTGATCAACTTCTATGAACTTCACTATCATAATTTACCTCGACTTCAGTCTCTTCAACAATAAAATGAGAGGTTTAGATTTTTAGATTTAGTTAGCAAAGCCTTATGGAGCACTTAATATATATTTCTTTACTGGACAGTGAGAGTTCAGAGATGGATATATGACAGACCAGGTTCACAAGGAGCTTAGTACACTAGTCTCAAGCTGTGTTCTGGGGAGAACTAGGGGTTTTGGATGTTTTCATTTGAAGGGGATTGGGCAGTTTCCTATCCTGCTGCTTTATTCAAAGTATAATGTTAATTTTTCTTTCTTAGCTTCAGCAGCCTCTTTATCCCTAACTCCATTATGTAAGCAACCATCTATGGAAATAAGATACACATAGACACTATCAAGTATACAGAAGTGTAATTTCTCAACTGTTCTACACAAAAACCGTTACGTTTCCTGTCTTCCTGTTAAAAGAAGTTAACTTTCCAAAGTCATTGAGCTAAAAAGGTGCAGAGTAAGGGCTCACATAAAATTTACAACTAAATTATTGCAACAAATAGTGGTATATAGCATCATTGTTTTGGTTCATGGTAATTTGGTTTAGTTGACAATAGAAATTAAGAACCCACATCTCAAGATTCTTTCATGACATTTAAGAGTCACCTTTCATCTATTAAGGTGGCTATAGTCTCACCTTGGAATTCTGTCAGCTATATGGCAGTTATGTTAGCAACTCAAGCCCCTGAAACTGAACTGTAGGCCTCCGAGGAGAACAAACAAACAACAACAACAGTGAACCAAAGGAAAACAAAAAATAAAATACAAAATATTAAAACAGTACATGATATGGAATGGACAGTACTTCTACCCTCAGCTACCCATTGATCTGGGTGATATTAGCTGAAAAGGTTGTTGCTTATGAATCTCTGTCTAGAATCAAATTCAGATTACAGCTGAGCCTGAGTAACTGGTTCTTTTGATTACTCTGCTACAAGGCTATAATGACCCAGATATTCTAGGGACTATCTTTCTCAGCTGATAGGTACAATCATCACTGTGAAGGACTGAGATCAATGATACATAACTATTAAAATCTTGGATTATATAGAGTAGTCTCTCTTTTCTACACTGTGTTGCTATCTAAGTAAGAGACAAGGTTTGGGTCTCAGATGTTATCCTCTGAAATTAGTAAGTGGTAACTGATAGTCACACTCATGAATATTGTTTAAAAGCTTACACTTATGAATTCTTAGTGAGTAAGTGTATCTGCAAAATTTTTTAAATGTTTTTAGAAATATGGAAATAAATTTAACTTAACATCATCAGATAAAACCAAATATTTGGGGGGAAGGTTTTGTTCCACGAGCTATCTCACAGTAGCTCCCTCTCAAAAAAATCCCTGTAGAATTTTAGGATGATAAAACTACTCTATATGCTACTGGAGTGGTGGATATATGATTCAGTGCATTTGTCAAAACTCACAGCATTGTACATCAAAAAGAGTAAACTTTAATATATGCAAACTAAAAGAAATTCAACCAGGATGTCAGGGGATCTCAGAATGGAATACACACTATGACAAATGGAACTAACTGTTATAAATGTATGACATAACCTCACTGAAGCAAGTGAGAGGAAAAGAAGTTAGCTAAATAACTTTGGCAAATGGTGTTTTGGAGGGCAACTGTAAGGCTAAAGACAAAAGAAGTGTATATAAAAACTGTACTCTAGCCACAGAGCACAGGGAGATCAGCTCGGTGCTTTGTGACCGCCTGGAGGGGTGGGATGGGGAGGGTGGGAGGGAGGGAGATGCATGAGGGAAGTGATGTGGGAACAGATGTATATGTATGACTGATTCACTTTGTTATAAAGCAGAAACTAATTTAAAAAAATAAAAAAATAAAAATAAATAAATACTCAAAGCCTTTTGCTAATATATCCAACTTGTCTAGGACTAAATCTCATTAAAATTAATTAAAGTTATTCAAACAACATACTTTATAAACTTTTGAGTTGAAGTAATGCCATGAGTTAGTTTATTTCAAAAAACTCACTTTTACATGAAGGTTCAATTTTTTAGAGAATTTGAATTCAAGATATTGTATATTATAACAATAAACTCAATATCAAGAATTACAATTATCAGTAAAGTTTTAAATGGGATCAGCATGTAAATTTTCATAATGGATAAAAGGAAATAAAATTTGAATTGTTTCATAAATGTATTTGAAAGTTATTTTGAAGACTGTAAGATTGTCACAGAAAAGAAACAATAGCTGCCATCTCCTTCATGCATTATTCCTTCTTTGATGGTTTTTCAAAAAATATATATTTGTTTATTTTCACCTCTTTTTTCCATATTTGTACATGCCATTTCTTCCCATGGCTTTTTTTATTGGAATCATTTAGGGATTCTATTCAAAAATAAAGATGCAGTAGTGGAGGAAACTTAGGAATGATGCCATTCTCTCTTGGGAAACAGAGGGGAGAAGAAAGGAGGAACTGCACATGGAATTGGCTTTTATGCACATCCTTAGCTGGGATGAGGGGAAAGGCACTAATTTTTCAAAGCTGTGATGCTGTCAATCAATCCTTTTACCCCCAGGACTCTGAGGACTTAATATCATTGTCTCTACCAGATAACTCACCACACTGTTGCACAAGTATCTATTAGACAGTTGCTACCATGGGACTTTGGTGTCTTGAGAATAGGGACAGCATGTTCTATATCCCCAGTACATAGGATGGTGCCTGCCACATATAGATATTTAGTAAAAGTTGTTGAATTAAAGTAATTAAATGATCAGCTAAGAAGTGCAGCATGGTGCAGTATTTCCAGTATGTCAGTTTTTTTTTTCCAGTTGGTTCTAGCATTGTTTATAGTATGGTTTTCTAGAGGTAGACATGAATAACCATCTATCCTGCTGCAGCCAAGTGTGTTTAAGCTTTTTGCTTAGCCTTTTTATTGTTATATATTTCAATATTTACATTTAAGAGGATTAACCTAACAATAATAAAACTTTTCACAGTCAAAAAGAAAGGAAACACAATTTGATGGCTCAGAAACTTACAAAGAGCTTTCTTACATATTATTGAATAAATAATACTTGCTAAACTTGCACCAATTTCTGTACTTTCCAGAGAAAGTTTCATACATAGTTTTTGCCCTAGAAAATTTACATGCAGGGGAAGCCTAATTAGAGATGGAACATACACTCTTTGCCAACATTCATGTGTCAATATTATAAGATCATGACTAAAAGAGCCCCCTAAAGTTGACTGAAATGATAGATTGCATAATCCATAACCTGCACCCCAATAAGCATAACTAAGAGATCTGGACAAGAAAAAAAAAAAACAATCAGAAAGCCTACAAGATGATGAGGAAATAGAGAGCCAATATCCTGGAGAAGACAGAAATCCAAATAGGTGAAAGCAGTACTTGCAATACTACATGCTCTCCTTTGCTAGCAGCTGAAAGGCAAATAATACCTATGATAGGCTTAAAGGCTATGTGACCAAAAGATGAATTCCAGGAGAGGAAGGATCAAAATGGCAGACTAGGAGGACCCTGAACTCATCTCCCCACATGAACACATCAAAACTACAACTACATATAGAGCAACTCTCTCTGAAAACAACCTGAAGACTAGCAGAATGGCTCTTCTACAACCAAGATTACAAAGAAAGAACCACAGAGTCTGGAAGGAGGGGAGGAGAAAAGATCTAGTCAGGACCCACAGCCCTGGCAGTTGAACCAGAAGAGGAGGAGGATATCAAAGGCTCGGGAATCCTTCCTAAGAAGTGAGGGATTCAAACTCTGTATGTGGTAGCCCAGCCCTGGGGTCCAGAACTGGGAAGATGAGCCCCCTTGGCTGGTTTGAAAACCAGTGGGGTTTACTAGAGGGCTGTAGAAAATAGAGTCTCTGCATGTGCACAGACTTGCTCTCAGTCCTAGTGTGAAAGGAGCAGATTGAAAACTGCCTGATGCTCCAGTTGGCCTACCAGGACCACCCCAGAATGCCCCCTAGACTGTACCAAGTTCCTGCTCCATCCCCTCCTGCTCTGGCACTGCTCCTGACCAAGGCAGAGACTGCTATCTGTACAGGGGAGAAATAGAGCTAGCTCAGATTTGTGTCTCTACTTCCTGGGGTACAGCTCCAACCCCAACTAAGGCAGGGACCACCATTGCGCCAGGGAGCTAGCTCAGATTTGCAGCTCTAGCCCCTCAGACCCTGGCCCCAACCTCATTAGGGTGATGCCTGCCATTGAGCCTGGGAGAAACAACCACACATACCTGGTTCAGGCTCTGGCCCCTCTAACTCCAGCCTTATACTCCACCAAGATGGCAGCTGACAATGCACCCGAGGAGAAGATGTGGCCAGTGCTGACTTCAAATTCAGCTCTCCCACCAAATCCACTGGACATACCAAGACTACATAGGGATGCTTCCACACAAGGATACACTATCAAGACAATTAGATAAACAATTGTTTCACCTAATTTCATACAGAGAAAGTCAAACAAAAAGAAGATAGAGGAGTAGGTTCCAAACAAAAGAAGATGAAACCCCAGATAAAAAGAAACCCTAATGAAACTGAGGTAAGTAATTTACCTGATAAAGAATTCAAAGCAATGCAACACAAATGCTCACTGAACTCAGGAAAAGAATAGAGGAACATAATAAAAATTTCAACAAAGAACTATAAAATATAAATAACTGAAATGAAAAATACACTAGAAGGAATTAACAGAAGATTTGGTGATACAGAAGAACGCATAAGCAACCTGGAAGACAGAATAGTGAAAATCACCCAATCAGAGCAGCCAAAAGAAAAAAAAAAGTTTAATTACGATTGTTTAACAGACCTCTCACATAATATCAAGCATACTAACACTTGCATTATAGGGGTCCCAGAAGGAGAAGAGAGAGAGAAAAGGGTAGAAAACTTATTTGATGAAATTATGGCTGAAAACATCCCTAACCTGAAGAAGGAAACAGATATCCAGTTCCAGGAAGCACAGAGAATCCCATATAAGATGAACCTACACCAAAATATAACAAAATGGCAAAAGTTAAAGACAGAATTTTAAAAGCAGCAAGAGAAAAACAAAGAGTCATATGTATGTGGAACCCGCATAAGGCCATCAGCTGATTTTTCAGCAGAAACTTTGCAAGCAAGGCAGAAGGGCGTGGCATGATATATTTAAAACGCTGAAAAGAAAAAAACCTACAACCAAGTATACTATACTCTACCCAGCAAGGTTGTCATTCAAAATTGAAGGAAAGATAAAGAGTTTTCCAGACAGGCAAAAACTAAAAAAGTTCAGCACCACTAAACCAGCCTTGCAAGAAATGATAAAAGGTCTCCTTTAAGTGTAAAAGAAAAGGCCATGACAAGAAATAAGAAAATGTTTGAAGGAAAAAATCTCACTGGTAAAGATAAATATATAGTAAAGGCAGTTGGTCAACCAGTTAAATAAGATAGTATAAAAACAAAAATTGTACATCAAATATAACTACAATAAACAGTTCAGGGATACACATAAAGATGTAAAATATGACAACAAAATATAAAATATGGGGGTGTGGTAAAAAAGGTAGAACTTTGAGAATGTGCTTGAACTTAAACAACTATCAGTTTAAGACAAGTAGGTATATTTATAGGTTGGTATATATGAAACTCATGGTAACCACATATCAAAAACCTACAATACATACAAAAAATTAAAAAGGAACACAAACATAATATTAAAGAAAATCATCAAGCCACAAGGGAAGAGACTAAAAAAAGAAGGAAAAAACAGAGAACTAAAAACACAACCAGAGAACAAGTAACAAAACGTCAATATGTACATACCTACCAATAATCATTGTAAATGTAAATGGACTAAATGCTCCAATCAAAAGACATAGGGTGGCTGACTGAATTTTAAAAAGACCCATCTATATGCTACTTACAAGAGAATCATTTCAGAGGTGAAGACACAGAGAGACTGGAAGTGAAAGGATGGAAAAAGATATTCCATGAAAACGGAAATAGAAAGTTGGGGTAGCAATACTCATATCAGACAAAGTAGATTTTTTTTAAGTCTATAACAAGAGACAAAGAAGGGAATTATATAACTATAAAGAGGTCAATCCAAGAAGAGGATATATCATTTGTAAACATATATTTACCAAATATAGGAGCACCTAAATATACAAAGCAAATATTAACAGGCATAAAGGGAGAAATTGACAGCAATTCTGAACAGACCAATTACTAGTATTGAAATTGAATCATTAATCAAAAAACTCCCAAAAAACAAAAGTCCAGGACCAGACAGCTCTACAGGGGAATTCTACCAAACATTTAAAGAAGAGTCAACACCTATCCTTCTCAAACTTTCCAAAACATCAGAGAAGGGAACGCTTCCAAACTCATTCTATGAAGCCAACATTACCCTGATACCAAAAACAAAAACACCACAAAAAAACAAAATTACAGGCCAATATCTTTGATGAACATAGATGCAAAAGTACTAAATAAATAAATTTAATAATGCATAAAAAAGAGCATACATCATGATCAAGTGGGATTTATTCCAGGGTTCAATATATGCAAATCAATCAAAGTGATACACCACATTAACAAAATGAAGGATAAAAATCACATGATCATCTCAATAGATGGAGAAAAAGCATTTGGCAAAATTCAACATCCATTTATGATTAAAAACTCTCAATAAAGTGGGTATAGAGAGAACATAATAAAGGCCATTTATGACAGATCCAAAGCTAACATCACAGTCAATGGTAACTAACTGAAAGCTTTTTCTCTAGGATCAGGAACAAGACAAGGATGCCCACTCTTGCTACTGCTATTTAACATACAATTGGAAGTCCAAGCCACCGTAAGTCAGAAAAGAAAAAAATAAATAAAAGGCATCCAAATTGGAAGGGAAGAAGTAAAACTGTTAGTGTTTGATAATAACATGATCCTATACATAGAAATCCTTAATATATTTATATTTAGTATGCCTCTCTGAACAGATAGATCAAGCAGGTAAAACATCTATAAAATGCAGGACATCTTAACAGTTTTAAACTTGATGTACAGAATATATAAAGGACATTTTATCCAATAAATTCATCACACGCATTTTTTTCAGGCACACAGGGAACATTTAAAATCATTGACCATATATACTAGACCACAAAGTAACTTAAAGGAAATTCCAAAAATTTAAATAATGTAAATTATAGTCACTAATCACAATGTAATTAAATAAAACTATCAATAATGAATAAATAAATCAAAACCTCCAGGGAGATAGGGAAAGAAGTAAGATGAAGTATTATATATTAGAGTAGCATAGAACAGTTAATTAGGAGTATGGGATTAACATATACAAACTGCTATACATAAAATAGAGAAGTAACAATGAGTTACTGTATAACACAGGAAACTATATTCAATATCTTATAATGATCTATAATGGAAAATAATCTGAAAAAATATATCTAGATATATAACTGAATCACTTTGATGTACACCTGAAACTAACACAATATTGTCAATCAACTATACTTCAATTAAAAAAAATCCTGAGGCAGAATGTCATTTAAAAACAAGAGAAAACAAAACCAAAAAACCATAAGGACACATACATATATACATAAAGACATAAGGATTCAAAAGAATTATTGCCAACTTTAGGAAGACCCTATCAAGTTTTTTTCACATATGAACGATAAAATGTGGGATCATTTCAAGTTATCTTGTACAATGACTACTAAAGACTTTCAGTCTAGCTGCACAAAGCTCTGCTTCTAGGGAACACTCAAACTTCATTAAGTAGAACAGGTAGCTTGCAAATAAATCAAGGACTATTCATCCCTGCTTTTTTCAAAGAAATGGAGAAGGATAATGTCTTAGTTTAAGTGAACTCAGGAACAGAACCCAAGACAAGAAATTGAAAGCAGGAATGTTGATCCTCAGAAGTAGGAGTGAAAGAATAGGGTCAGTGAAACAGAAAAGGGGGAAATCCCAGAAAAAGTACTCCCAGTTTTGGAGAATCCTCTGAGGTAAAAAGTAAGCAGAGAGATGCTGGCAATGTGCAAAGGAAATATCCATCACACCCCAGCTATGTTAGAGGTGATGCCAGCCACCAAGTGTGTGTTACAGGTGAGATATTTGGAAAGCAAAATGGGCTCTGTTCATGCTATTACTAAGGCGTGGCTGCTTAATGGCTTCAGGTCCCCCTTTCACTCTTCTTCGGAAGCCTACTTTGTTATAACTCTATTTAAAACTATTTGTCCCTATGGAGTAACTTCAGTACTCCATATCATGGTGCACAAAACTCTTCAAACCCGGCCCATCTGCCACCATTTTATTACATACTCCCTTCATAACCAGGGTTGCAAGAATTAGCAAATGGGCAGAAGACCTGAACAGACACTTTTCCAAAGAAGACATACAGATGGCTAACAGGCGTATGAACAGATGCTCAACATCGCTAATCACCAGAGAAATGCAAATCAAAACCACAATGAGATATCACCTCACACTGATCAGAATGGCTATCATCAAAATGTCTTCAAATCATAAACGCTGGAGAGGGTATGGAGAAAAGGAAACCCTCTTACACTGCTGGTGAGAATGTAAATTGGTGCAGCCACTATGGAGAACGGTATGGAGGTTCCTTAAAAAACTAAAAATAGAGCTATCATATGATCCAGCAATCCCACTCCTGGGCATATATATGGAGAAAACGATAAGTTGAAAAAAATACATGCGCTCCAATGTTCATAGCAGCACTATTTACAATAGTCAGGACATGGAAATAACTCAAGTGCCCATCAACAGACGACTGGTTTATGAAGATGTGGTATACATATACAATGGAATATTACTCAGCCATAAAAAAGAATGAAATATTGCCATTTGCAGCAAAATGGATGGACCTAGAGTATATCATACTAAATGAAATAATTCAAAGACAAGTATTATATGATATCACTTTTATGTGGAATCTAAAAAATAATACATATGAATCTATACACAAAACACAAAGAGAATCACAGACATAGAAATAAAACTTATGGTTACCAAAGAGGAAAGGGATGGGGGAGGGATAAATTAGAAGTATGGGATTAACAGATACAAGCTACTATATATAAAATAGATAAGCAAGAAGGAGATACTGTATAACACAGGGAACTATGTTCAACATCTTGTAATAATCTATAATGGAAAATGATCTGAAAATATATATATATAACTGAATCACTTTGCTGTACACCTGAAACTAACACAATATTGTCAATAAACTGTACTTCAATTAAAAAAAGGCCTACAGATTCAAATGAAAGAATTAAATGGTTATTAATTGCAATTAAAAACCATAAAAGGTTTTACATAAAACTTTAAAGAATCTATAGACAAAATATTTACAAGTAGTAAGTAAAATCATCAAGGCTGGGACACAAGTTGAAGATAAAGAAATTACTTGTATTCCTGTATTATCCTTTAAATAAACAAATAAAAATGAGATTAATAAAAACATTTACTCAGTCATCTAAAAAAATAAAATATCCAGAAGTAAATTTAATAAATGTGAGCAAGATGTCCTTACAAAATATAGCTGAGAGAAATTAAAGAAGATCTAAATAATTATTCATTGACTGGAGAACGGAATGTTTTAAAGATGTCAAGTCTCCTCCTACTGAATCAATGCACTACCAATCAAAATTTCTGCCATTTTTTAAAAATGGAAATTGACAAGCTGACTCTAAATGTGTATAGAAACATGAAGAGCCAAGTATAGCCAAGACAATCTTGAAGAGCAAAATTTCATTACTTACACTACCAGATATCAGAAATGATTAAAAAACCACAGTAATTAAGACAATATGGTATTTATAAAAGAAGAGTAAAATAGGCCAATAGAAAAGACCAGAGAATTTTGAAATAGATCCACATATATATGAGCACTTGATTTATGACAACTGAATGCATTAAAAAAGAAGTGCCTATTTGTAAAAGGTACTGGATCAACTGAGTATTTATGAGGGAGGAAAAAACTTGATTTCTACCTCACATAATAAAAAACTTAGTTGTAGATGAATTGCATATCTAGCTGTGAGAGTTAAAACAATACATCAATTATACTTCAGTGAAAAATACACATATAGGGCTTAGAAGAATATGTGGTAGAATATCTTCATAACCATGGAATAGACAACAATTTCTTAAATAGGACACAAAAAACAATAATCAAAAATTTAAAAAGTGATAAAATAGGGTACATTAAGATTGCCATACTTTTGGTATCAACATACACTATTAAGAGAATGAAAAACCAAGCCAAGAAATAGGAAAAGATAAGTTCAGCACAAACTTCTAACAAAGTCCTTATGTCCAAACTACTGAGAGAACTGCTATGAAACAATAAGAAAAAGAGAGACAGACAACCCAATAGAAAAATAGACAAAAGACTTCAATAAGCACTTTATAAAAGAGAATATCCAAATGGTCAATAATCATATGAAAAGCAGTTATTTTCATTGCTTCAATTTATATAAAGCTCAAAAACTGGCAAATTTATCTCTTAAAACTTTAAAAAATTAGGATAGTAGTTATGTTTTGGAAGGAGTAGCAACTAGAAGGAGGTATGTTGGGGACTTCTGAATTTTAGGAACAGATGGCATTTCTGCAACATTTTTTTTCACAGTACTGTCTCTGCTGTGGTTCTTTTTCTTGATCTGGTTGACAGTTACATGGATGTGTTCAGTTTTTGAAAATACACTGAGCTGTATCTATGATCAGCTCACTGTTTTTGTTTTTATGTACACTGAATTTCAATAATAAGTTTCTAAACACACACATTAACAACTAAAGCAATAGAAACAACAAAAACTTCACTTCATTAATAAAAAAAATCCAAGAAAAATTGCAGACCAGCTGTTTATGATTTTGCCTGGTAAATATATTATAAGTTTAAGGGTTAAAAAAATAGAAGAATATTAAACATCATTTGGGAGAGAAAACAACCTTTATGACTCCAAATTCAGAAATCTTATATGAATGATAAATATGATAGCTTTAACTACAAAAAATTAAAATTCTTTATGTAAATTAAATGAACAAAGTAAAAATACAGACGCAGAAAATGTTTTCCACAAATATTATAGAAAATTTTAAATACCGTGAATAAACTTTAAAAATATATCTTTATAGACTATCTCTCGATATGAAATTATGGGCGATTTTTATTTATTCTTTGGGTAATCCCTTTCTTTTTTTTTTTTTTTTTTTGGCAAAGAGGGGCGCTCGGGCCCACCGCGGGGTGGCGCACCCTTCCCGCGAAGGCGAGGGGCTCTGCCTACGTGCTCTGGCAGTCGCCACGGTGGCCACTGCACGCTTGGGAGGGGCAGGGGCTGGGGGTCCGGTACCCCAAGGCTCCCCCTCGGATCGCTAGAGAAGGCTTTCTCACAGAGGGTGCATCATCCCCCACCCATCGTCTCCCCTTCGGGTCCACGGAGGCGCTCCACGAGCCGCCAAGTCCTCGACTGGGCGGGGGGAGGGGTCTGCGGTATGGGTAAGCACACGGCCCACAGAAGCGTTGGCTGCCACCGCCGGCGCACAACCTCTGCTCTCCCCAGGCTCGTCCACCGGGCTCTTGAAGGGAGGAGCAAGCCTAAGAAGCGTGACAGGCCCCCTGTAGCAGGCCCCGGCCCACCACGATCGCACCCAAGCCCGCGTGCGACCCTCCCACAAGGCGGGGCACACGTGGCGTTCGTCTGGCCAAAGTCAGTCCCCCACAGAGCACCGTGAGAAGACGACCACGATGACGCAGCACCTGGCCTCACGGAGGCGGGGGTGGGGTGGGGGTGGGGGGACAAGCACGCCTCCCTTACCTTCTCGACCCCGCCAAGAGAGCCACTCACAGGACACACCACCGTGGCGGGGACCCGAGGAGCACGCTGGGAAAGGGGAACGACACCACCGCTCGGCCTCGCGTACCTGAGGGACGACATGGAGCGCTCCACGGGCACCACAGAGGGCCAGGCAAGGCACGCTCACGCGCTGACAGAGGCACGCAGCGCAGCGTGGCGGCGGGACCGCCCCCTCTAACGCAGGGAGGACCGCTCGCAAGGCGCATGCGAAGGACGTGAAGCGAGAGCGTCTGCTGCGTCAGAGGACCACGGCCTGCAGACAACGCGAGGCAGGGGCCGGAGACCGAGGGTAAGGGCGGGAGGCCACACCCCTGCCTTCCACACATCCCTCGAAGGCGGGTGGCGGGGGGGGGGGGGTGTGAAAAGAGAGGGGAGGGGCCCGCGGACAGAATGAGAAGAGAGGTCCCATTCGCCAGGAACGTCCGTCCCTCGTCTGGCGCGGCTTAGGCCCGGACCAGAAGAGCGCAATCCCTTACTTTTAAAAGTAAGCATGCTTAATTTTAATATCTGAATAGCTTATAATGAATTTTTAAAGTATATATATAATATTTATCCACAAATCAAGACATCTGAACTCCCCCTTAAATGTATTCTTATCTCCTAATACCAGTTGATTTTTATTTCACAAATTAGTATTTTAGTTGACCAATTATCATCACCCATTACTTCATACTACCCATACCCATTCTGGGTGAGCATATCTCAATATTCATACTGTTGCCTTCTCAAATATTGTGTGTACCTTGAAATCTTAAATATATATGTATCTAACATTTTACTAAAAACACTACATCTCATAGTGAACAAATGAGCAGCAGACTCTCGTTGTAAAAAAAAAAGTATTTTAAATTGATAAAAATCAGTTACTTTAATCACGCCATAGTAAACATCAATAAATAGGTGTGCGGGGCTTCCCTGGTGGTGCAGGGGTTGAGAGTCCGCCTGCCGATGCAGGGGACACGGGTTCGTGCCCCGGTCCGGGAAGATCCCACATGCCGCGGAGCGGCTAGGCCCGTGAGCCATGGCCGCTGAGCCTGCGCGTCCAGAGCCTGTGCTCTGCAATGGGAGAGGCCACAACAGTGAGAGGCCCGCGTACCGCAAAAAAAAAAAAAAAGGTGTGCGCTCCCAGAAAATAGTCTTTTTGATAGATTTTTGTGTAGCATGTGAAACAAGGTCACCTAAAAAGTTTAATCTTTCTTAAACATGAATATCATAGAGAGATAATAATGTATCTTAGAGTCTCTTCCAATTTTATGAGCTTTTCTCCATTGTGACTGTCATTGACTGAAGTCTTGAAAGTTCTGTGATTCCAATATTCTTTGTCCCATCATTCAAATATTAAGCTATGCGATTTCACCATTTGTGTCTGTAACAACTTAAAAACTTGTCGCCTTGAATAGCTTTCATGTTACTTTCATAAAACACCCTTATTATAGTTGTTATATTCTATGAACCAATACCAGCTATCCATACCAGAGTTTGTATCCTTCTTCCAGTGCCCCTTGATATAATCACCTGCACATCAATGTGCTTCCCACTTGTAAACAAGGCAGTCATGGTGAATCCGAAATACTTTAATGTGGAGTTCTAAGTCTCTGAAATAAAAGAGTAACATTTTGTCTTGGAATTCATATGCGGTGGGGGGGACCACACAGATCATGAGTTTAAACTCGGCATTCGTGTATCAAATGAACCAGGAAAACTACAGAGGATAAGCATTTTAGAAATAGATGGTATGTCTGCAACATTTTTCTTACAGAACTATATCTGCTGTGGTTTCTTTCTCAGTTATTAATGTCACCATGACACTCAGTTGACATTTTAAAGTTATTAATGACACAGCCACATGTCAACAAACATCTTTTTTCAGGGTATCAACCAAAACATACAAATGTGAATGACTGGATTCTAACCTGGCTGTTTTCTTCTCCACTTTGGTTTCCACCTTCTTTTCCAGGATCTTAAATTAAGTAGGCTAATTTGCTAATGAGAGTCAGGCCATTCACTTTTGTCTTTCAGTTGACTCTAGCCCCCAATATGTAAGCAACTCAAAAAGGAGAGCTAATGTGAGGGCAAAATACTGGAGTTTCATAGGCTAATAAACATCATTTCTATTATGCAATCTACCTAATAGATGAGGATTATTCCCTGAAGTATTCCAGAAATTCTAAATAAAGTTAAGGATTCGAGGGTCTGCCAGCGGCATTTATAATTCATTTTTTTAATTAGTTTCTGCTTTATAACAAAGTGAATCAGTTATATATATACATCTGTTCCCATATCCCTTCCCTCTTGCGTCTCCCTCCCTCCCACCCTCCCTATCCCACCCCTCCAGGCAGTCACAAAGCACCGAGCTGATCTCCCTGTGCTATGCAGCTGCTTCCCACTAGCTATCTACCTTATGTTTGGTACTGTATATATGTCCATGCCTCTCTCTCGCTTTATCACAGCTTACCCTTCCCCCTCCCCATATCCTCAAGTCCATTCTCAAGTAGGTCTGTGTCTTTATTCCTGTTTTACCCCTAGGTTCTTCATCACATTTTTTCCCTTAAATTCCATATATATGTGTTAGCATACAGTATTTGTCTTTCTCTTTCTGACTTACTTCACTCTGTATGACGGACTCTAGGTCTATCCACCTCATTAAAAATAGCTCAATATCGTTTCTTTTTATGGCTGAGAAATATTCCATTGTATATATGTGCCACATCTTCTTTATCCATTCATCCGATGATGGACACTTAGGTTGTTTCCATCTCCGGGCTATTGTGAATAGAGCTGCAATGAACATTTTGGTACATGTCTCTTTTTGAATTATGGTTTTCTCAGGGTATATGCCCAGTAGTGGGATTGCTGGGTCATATGGTAGTTCTATTTGTAGTTTTTTAAGGAACCTCCATACTGTTCTCCATAGTGGCTGTACCAATTCACATTCCCACCAGCAGTGCAAGAGTGTTCCCTTTTCTCCACACCCTCTCCAGCATTTATTGTTTCTAGATTTTTTGATGATGGCCATTCTGACTGGTGTGAGATTTTTTTCTGAGTGTTCTATTCAGCAAATATGTACTACATGGTTACAATGTGCATGACACAGCAACAGATATTGCAAAAAATATAAAGGTGAGTAAGGTACAATTCTCACAGTCTAAGAATGCAAGTGTGTATGTGGATTTGGTTCTTTTTTTTGGCTTTTAATTTTAATTTTATTTATTTTTTTATACAGCAGGTCCTTATTAGTCCTCCATTTTATACACATCAGTGTATACATGTCAATCCCAATCGCCCAATTCATGACACCACCACCCCCAACCCCCCACCGCTTTCCCCCTTGGTGTCCATATGTTTGTTCTCTACATCTGCGTCTCAATTTTTGCCCTGCAAACTGGGTCATCTGTACCATTTTTCTAGGTTCCACATATATGCGCTAACATAGGATATTTGTTTTTCTCTTTCTGACTTACTTCACTCTGCATGACAGTCTCTAGATAAATCCACGTCTCTACAAATGACCCAATTTCATTCTTTTTATGGCTGAGTAATATTCCATTGTATATATGTACCACATCTTTATCCAGTCATCTGTCGGTGGGCATGTAGTCTGCTTCCATGACCTTGCTATTGAAAATAGTGCTGCAATGAACATTAGGGTGCATGTGTTTTTTTGAATTATGGTTTTCTCTGGGTATATGCCCAGTAATAGGATTGCTGGATCATATGGTAATTCAATTTTTAGTTTTTCAAGGAACCTCCATACTGTTCTCCATAGTAGCTGTATCAGTTTACATTCCCACCAACAGTACAAGAAGGTTCCCTTTTCTCCACACCCCCTCCAGCATTTGTTGTTTGTAGATTTTCTGATGATGCCCATTCTAACTGGTGTGAGGTGATACCTCATTGTAGTTTTGATTTGCATTTCTCTAATAATTAGTGATGTTGAGCAACTTTTCATGTGCTTCTTCACCATCTTTATGTCTTCTTTGGAGAAATGTCTATTTAGGTCTTCTGCCCATTTTTGGATTGGGTTGTTTGTTTTTTTAATATTGAGCTGCATGAGCTGTTTATATATATTGGACATTAATCCTTTGTCCGTTGATTCGTGTGAAAATATTTTCTCCCATTCTGAGAGTTGTCTTTTCCTCTTGATTATGGTTTCCTTTGCTGTGCAAAAGCTTCGAAGTTTCATTAGGTCCCATTTGTTTATTTTTGTTTTTATTTCCATTACTCTAGGAGGTGGATCAGAAAAGATCTTGCTGTGATTTATGTCAAAGGGTGTTCTTCCTATGTTTTCCTCTAAGAGTTTTATGGTGTCTGGTCTTACATTTAGCTCTCTAATCCATTTTGAGTTTATTTTTGTGTATGGTGTTAGGGAGTGTTTTAATTTCATTCTTTTACATGTAGCTGTCCAGTTTTTCCAGCACCACTTATCGAAGAGACTGTCTTTTCTCCATTGCATATCCTTGCCACCTTTGTCATAGATTAGTTGACCATAGGTGTGTGGGTTTATCTCTGGGCTTTCTATCTTGTTCCATTGATCTATGTTTCTGTTATTGTGCCAGTACAATATTGTCTTGATTACTGTAGCTTTGTGGTATAGTCTGAAGTCAGGGAGTCTGATTCCTCCAACTCTGTTTTTTTCCTTCAAGACTGCTTTGGCTATTTGGGGTCTTTTGTGTCTCCAAACAAATTTTAAAATTTTTTGTTCTAGTTCCATAAAAAATGCCATTGATAGGGTTGCCCTGGTGGCACAGTGGTCGAGAGTCTGCCTGCCATGCAGGGGACACGGGTTCGTGCCCCAGTCCGGGAGGGTCCCACATGCCATGGAGCGGCTGGGCCCATGGGTATTGTGGCCGCTGAGCCTGCACGTGCGGAGACCGTTCTCCGTGGCGGGAGAGGCCACAGCAGTGAGGAGCCCGCGTACCCCCAAAAACAAAAAAGAATGCCATTGGTAATTTGATAGGGATTGCATTCAATCTGTAGATTGCTTTGGGTACTATAGTCATTTTCACAATATTGATTCTTCCAATCCAAGAACATTGTATATCTCTCCATCTGTTGGTATCATCTTTAATTTCTTTCATCAGTGTCTTATAATTTTCTGCATACAGGTCTTCTGTCTCCCTAGGTAGGTTTATTCCTAGGTATTTTATTCTTTTTGTTGCAATGGTAAATGGGAGTGTTTCCTTAATTTCTCTTTCAGATTTTTCATCATTAGTGTATACGAATGCAAGAGATTTCTATGCATTAATTTTGTATCCTGCAACTTTACCAACTTCATTTATTAGCTCGAGTAGTTTTCTGGTGGCATCTTTAGGATTCTCTATGTATAGTATCATGTCATCTGCAGACAGTGACAGTTTTACTTCTTTTCCAATTTATATTCCTTTTATTTATTTTTCTTCTCTGATTGCTGTGGCTAGGACTTCCAAAACTGTGTTGAATAATAGTGGTGAAAGTGGACATCCTTGTCTCGTTCCTGATGTTAGAGGAAATGCTTTCAGTTTTTCTCCATTGAGAATGATGTTTGCTGTGGGTTTGTCGTGTATGGCCTTTATTATGTTGAGGTAAGTCCCTCTATGCCCACTTCCTAGAGAGTTTTTATTATAAATCAGTGTTGAATTTTGTCTAAAGCTTTTTCTGCATGTATTCAGTTGATCATATGGTTTTTATTCTTCAATCTGTTAATATGGTTTATCACATTGATTGATTTACGTATATTGAAGAATCCTTGCATCCCTAGGATAAATCCCATTTGATCATGGTGTATGATCCTTTTAATGTGCTGTTGGATTCTGTTTGCTAGTATTTTGTTGAGGATTTTTGCATCTGTATTCATCAGTGATATTGGTCTGTAATTTTCTTTTTTTGTAGTATCTTTGTCTGGTTTTGGTATCAGGGTGATGGTGGCCTCGTACAATGAGTTTGGAAGTGTTCCTACCTCCACAATTTTTGGAAGACTTTGAGAAGGATGGGTGTTAGCTCTTCTCCAAATATTTGATAGAATTCGCCTATGAAGCCATCTGGTCCTGAACTTTTGCTTGTTGGAAGATTTTTTTTTTTTAATTCTTCACTTCAGAAATATTTTTTTTGGTTAGTTTCTGCTTTATAACAAAATGAATCAGTTATACATATACATATGTTCCCATGTCTCCTCCCTCTTGCATCTCCCTCCCACCCTCCCTCTCCCACTGCTCCAGGCTGACACAAAGCACCGAGCTGATCTCCCTGTGCTATGCGGCTGCTTCCCACTAGCTATCTACCTTATGTTTGGTAGTGTATATATGTCCATGCCTCTCTTTCACTTTGTCACAGCTTACCCTTCCCCGTCCCCATATCCTCAAGTCTGTTCTCTAGTAAGTCTGTGTCTTTATTACTGTCTTACCCCTAGGCTCTTCATGACATTTTTTTTCTTCTTAAATTCCACATATATGTGTTAGCATACAGTATTTGTCTTTCTCTTTCTGACTTACTTCACCCTGTATGACAGACCCTAGGTCTATCCACCTCATTACAAATAGCTCAATTTTGTTTCTTTTTATGGCTGAGTAATATTCCATTGTATATATGTGCCACATCTTCTTTATCCATTCATCCGATGATGGACACTTAGGTTGTTTCCATCTCCGGGCTATTGTAAATAGGGCTGCAATGAACATTTTGGTACGTGACTCTTTTTGAATTATGGTTTTCTCAGGGTATATGCCCAGTAGTGGGATTGCTGGGTCATATGGTAGTTCTATTTGTAGTTTTTTAAGGAACCTCCATACTGTTCTCCATAGTGGCTGTACCAATTCACATTCCCACCAGCAGTGCAAGAGTGTTCCCTTTTCTCCACACCCTCTCCAGCATTTATTGTTTCTAGATTTTTTGATGATGGCCATTCTGACTGGTGTGAGATGATATCTCATTGTGGTTTTGATTTGCATTTCTCTAATGATTAATGATGTTGAGCATTCTTTCATCTGTTTGTTGGCAGTCTGTATATCTTCTGTGGAGAAATGTCTATTTAGGTCTTCTGCCCATTTTTGGATTGGGTTGTTTGTTTTTTTGTTATTGAGTTGCATGAGCTGCTTATAAATTTTGGAGATTAATCCTTTGTCAGTTGCTTCATTTGCAAATTCTTTCTCCCACTCTGAGGGTTGTCTTTTGGTCTTGTTTATGGTTTCCTTTGCTGTGCAAAAGCGTTTAAGTTTCATTAGGTCCCATGTGTTTATTTTTGTCTTTATTTCCATTTCTCTAGGAGGTGGGTCAAAAAGGATCTTGCTGTGCTTTATGTCATAGAGTGTTCTGCCTATGTTTTCCTCTAAGAGTTTGATAGTTTCTGGCCTTACATTTAGGTCTTTAATCCATTTTGTGCTAATTTTTGTGTACAGTGTTAGGGAGTGATCTAATCTCATACTTTTACATGTCCCTGTCCAGTTTTCCCAGCACCACTTATTGAAGAGGCTGTCCTTTCTCCACTGTACATTCCTGCCTCCTTTATCAAAGATAAGGTGACCATATGTGCGTGGGTTTATCTCTGAGGTTTCTATCCTGTTCCATTGATCAATCTTTTTGTTTTTGTGCCAGTACCATACTGTCTTGATTACTGTAGCTTTGTAGTATAGTCTGAAGTCAGGGAGCCTGATTCCTCCAGCTCCATTTTTCGTTCTCAAGATTGCTTTGGCTATTCAGGGTCTTTTGTGTTTCCATACAAATTGTGAAATTTTTTGTTCTACTTCAGTGAAAAATGCCAGTGGTAGTTTGATAGGGATTGCATTGAATCTGTAGATTGCTTTGGGTAGTAGAGTCATTTTCACAATATTGATTCTTCCAATCCAAGAACATGGTATATCTCTCCATCTATTTGTATCATCTTTAATTTCTTTCATCAGTGTCTTATAATTTTCTGCATAAAGGTCTTTTGTCTCCTTAGGTAGGTTTATTCCTAGACGTTTTATTCTTTTTGTTGCAATGGTAAATGGGAGTGTTTTCTTGATTTCACTTTCCGATTTTTCATCATTAGTATATAGGAATGCCAGAGATTTCTGTGCTTTAATTTTGTGTCCTGCTACTTTACCAAATTCATTTATTAGCTCTAGTAGTTTTGTGGTAGCATCTTTAGGATTCCCTACGTATAGTATCATGTCATCTGCAAACAGTGACAATTTTACTTCTTCTTTTCCGATTTGGATTCCTTTTATTTCCTTTTCTTCTCTGATTGCTGTGGCTAAAACTTCCAAAACTATGTTGAATAAGAGTGGTGAGTGTGGGCAACCTTGTCTTGTTCCTGACCTTAGTGAAAATGGTTTCAGTTTTTCACCATTTAGGACGATGTTGGCTGTGGGTTTGTCATATATGGCCTTTATTACGTTGAGGAAAGTTCCCTCTATGCCTATTTTCTGCAGGGTTTTTATCATAAATGGGTGTTGAATTTTGTTGAAATCTTTCTCTGCATCTATTGAGATGATCATATGGTTTTTCTGCTTCAATTTGTTAATATGGTGTATCACATTTATTGATTTGCATATATTGAAGAATCCTTGCATTCCTGGAATAAACCCCACTTGATCATGGTGTATGATCCTTTTAATGGGCTGTTGGATTCTGTTTGCTAGTATTTTGTTGAGGATTTTTGCATCTATGTTCATCAGTGATATTGGCCTGTAGTTTTCTTTCTTTGTGACATCCTTGTCTGCTTTTCATATCAAGGTGATGGTGGCCTCGTAGAATGAGTTTGGGAGTGTTCCTCCCTCTGCTATATTTTGGATGAGTTTGAGAAGGATAGGTGTTAGCTCTTCTCTAAATGCTTGATAGAATTCGCCTGTGAAGCCATCTTGTCCTGGGCTTTTGTTTGTTGGAAGATTTTTAATCACAGTTTCAATTTCAGTGCTTGTGATTGGTCTGTTTATATTTTCTATTTCTTCCTGATTCAGTCTTGGCAGGTTGTGCATTTCTAAGAATTTGTCCATTTCTTCCAGGTTGTTCATTATATTGGCATAGAGTTGCTTGTAGTAATCTCTCATGATCTTTTGTATTTCTGCAGTGTCAGTTGTTACTTCTCCTTTTTCATTTCTAATTCTATTGATTTGAGTCTTCTCCCTTCTTTTCTTGATGAGTCTGGCTAATGGTTTATCAATTTTGTTTATCTTCTCAAAGAACCAGCTTTTAGTTTTATTGATCTTTGCTATCGTTTCCTTCATTTCTTTTTCATTTATTTCTGATCTGATTTTTATGATTTCTTTCCTTCTGCTAACTTTGGGGTGTTTTTGTTCTTCTTTCTCCAATTGCATTAGGTGCAAGGTTAGGTTGTTTATTCGAGATGTTTCCTGTTTCTTAAGGTGGGATTTTATTGCTATAAACTTCCCTCTTAGAACTGCTTTTGCTGCATCCCATAGGTTCTGGGTCATCATGTCTTCATTGTCCTTTGTTTCTAGGTATTTTTTATTTCCTCCTTGATTTCTTCAGTGATCACTTCGTTATTAAATAGTGTACTGTTTAGCCTCCATGTGTTTGTAATTTTTTACAGATCTTTTCCTGTAATTGATATCTAGTCTCATAGCATTGTGGTCGGAAAAGATACTTGATACAATTTCAATTTTCTTAAATTTACCAAGGCTTGATTTGTGACCCAGGATATGATCTATCCTGGAGAATGTTCCATGAGCACTTGAGAAAAATGTGTATTCTGTTGTTTTTGGATGGAATGTCCTATAAATATCAATTAAGTCCATCTTGTTTAATGTATCATTTAAAGCTTGTGTTTCCTTATTGATTTTCATTTTGGATGATCTGTCCATTGGTGAAAGTGGGGTGTTAAAGTCCCCTACTATGATTGTGTTACTGTCGATTTCCCCTTTTATGGCTGTTAGTATTTGCCTTATGTATTGAGGTGCTCCTATGTTGGGTGCATAAATATTTACAATTGTTATATCTTCTTCTTGGATCGATCCCTTGATCATTACGTAGTGTCCTTCTTTGTCTCTTCTAGTAGTCTTTATTTTAAAGTCTATTTTGTCTCATATGAGAATTGCTACTCCAGCTTTCTTTTAGTTTCCATTTGCATGGAATATCTTTTTCCATCCCCTTACTTTCAGTCTGTATGTGTCTCTAGGTCTGAAGTGGGTCTCTTGTAGACAGCATATATATGGGTCTTGTTTTTGTATCCATTCAGCCAATCTGTCTTTTGGTGGGAGCATTTAGTCCACTAACATTTAAGATAATTATCGATATGTATGTTCCTTTTCCCATTTTCTTAATTGTTTTGGGTTCGTTATTGTAGGTCTTTTCCTTCTGTTGTGTTTCTTGCCTAGAGAAGTTCCTTTAGCATTTGTTGTAAAGCTGGTTTGGTGGTGCTGAACTCTCTCAGCTTTTGCTTGTCTGTAAACGTTTTAATTTCTCCATCAAAGCTGAATGAGATCCTTGCTGGGTAGAGTAATCTTGGTTGCAGGTTTTTCTCCTTCATTACTTTAAATATGTCCTGCAACTCCCTTCTGGCTTGCAGAGTTTCTGCTGAAAGATCAGCTGTTAACCTGATGGGGATTCCTTTGTGTGTTATTTGTTGTTTTTTCCTTGCTGCTTTTAATATGTTTTCTTTGTATTTAATTTTTGACAGTTTGATTAATATGTGTCTTGGCGTATTTTTCCTTGGATTTATCTTGTATGGGACTCTCTGTGCCTCCTGAACCTGATTAACTATTTCCTTTCCCATATTAGGGAAGTTTTCAACTATAATCTCTTCAAATATTTTCTCAGTCCCTTTCCTTTTCTCTTCTTCTTCTGGGACTCCTATAATTCGAATGTTGGTGTGTTTAATGTTGTCCCAGAGGTCTCTGAGACTGTCCTCTGTTCTTTTCATTCTTTTTTCTTTCTTCTGCTCTGCAGTAGTTATTTCCGCTATTTTATCTTCCACGTCACCTCTCCGTTCTTTTGCCTCAGTTATTCTGCTATTGATCCCATCTAGAGTATTTTTCATTTCATTTACTGTGTTTTTAATCGTTGCTTGATTCATCTTTAGTTCTTCTTGGTCCTTGTTAACTGTTTCTTGCATTTTGTCTATTCTATTTCCAAGATTTTGGATCATCTTTACTATCATTATTCTGAATTCTTTTTCAGGTAGACTGCCTATTTCCTCTTCATTTGTTAGGTCTGGTGGGTTTTTATCTTGCTCCTTCTCCTGCTGTGTGTTTTTCTGTCTTCTCATTTTGCTTATCTTACTGTGATTGGAGTCTCCTTTTTGCAGGCTGCAGGTTCGTAGTTCCCGTTGTTTTTGGTGTCTGTCCCCAGTGGCTAAGGTTGTTTCAGTGAGTTGTGTAGGCTTCCTGTTGGAGGGGACTAGTGCCTGTGTTCTGGTGGATGAGGCTGGATCTTGTCTTTCTGGTGGGCAGGTCCATGTCTGGTGGTGTGTTTTGGGGTGTCTGTGGACTTTTTATGATTTTAGGCAGCCTCTCTGCTAATGGGTGGCGTTGTGTTCCTGTCTTGCTAGTTGTTTGGCATAGGGTGTCCAGCACTGTAGCTTGCTGGTCGTTGAGTGAAGCTGGGTGCTGGTGTTGAGATGGAGATGTCTGGAAGATTTTTGCCATTTGATATTATGTGGAGCTGGGAGATCTCTTGTGGACCAGTGTCCTGAAGTTGGCTCTCCCACCTCAGAGGCACAGCACTGACTCCTGGCTCCTCAATTTGGGATGATTCGTTGTCTATTCATGTATTCCACAGATGCAGGGTATATCAAGTTGATTGTGGAGCTTTAATCCACTGCTTCTGAGGCTGCTGGGAGAGATTTCCCTTTCTCTTCTTTGTTCTCACAGCTCCCGGGTCTCAGCTTTGGGTTTGGCCCCGCCTCTGCATGTAGGTCGCCGGAGGGCATCTGTTCTTCGCTCAGACAGGACAGGGTTAAAGGAGCAGCCGCTTCAGGGACTCTGGCTCACTCAGGCCAGGTGGGAGGGAGGGGCACGGAGGGCGGGGCGAGCCTGCGGCGGCAGAGGCCAGTGTGACGTTGCACCAGCCCGAGGCATGCCGTGCGCTGTCCCGGAGAAGCCGTCCCTGGGTCCTGGGACCCCAGCAGTGACGGGCTGCACAGGGTCCCCAGAAGGGGGGCGTGGACAGTGACCTGTGCTCGCACACAGGTGTCTTGGTGGCAGCAGCAGCAGCCCCAGCGTCCCATGCCCGTCTCTGGGGTCCACGCCTGCAGCCGCGGCTCGCGCCCATCTCTGGAGCTCCTTTAAGCAGCGCTCTTAATCCTCTCTCCTCGCGCACCAGGAAAGAAAGAGGGAAGAAAAAGTCTCTTGCCTCTTCGGCAGGTCCAGACTTTTTCCCGGACTCCCTCCCGGCTAGCTGTGGCGCATTAGCCCTTCAGGCTGTGTTTACGCCACCAGCCCCAGTTCTCTCCCTGCGCTCCGACCGAAGCCGGAGCCTCAGCTCCCAGCCCCGCCCGCCCCGGCGGGCGAGCAGACAAGCCTCTTGGGCTGGTGTGTGCCGGTCGGCACCGATTCTCTGTGTGGGAATCTCTCCGCTTTGCCCTACCCAGGTACGTGGGGAGTTTCTTGCCTTTTGGGAGGTCTGAGTTCTTCTGCCAGCATTCAGTAGGTGTTCTGTAGGAGTTGTTCCACGTGTAGCTGTATTTCTGGTGTATCTGTGGGGAAGAAGGTGATCTCCGCGTCTTACTCTTCCGCCATCTTCCCCTGAAGTCTGGATTTGGTTCTTAAATGAAGTACATTTTCTAATTATTTTCTTCTTCTAAATCAATAGTGTAGTACCTTCAATGCATTCATATTTCTGGAACCTCTAGTTAGAAATGAAAACCAGCTCCTCTATCACATTCTTATCATCCAATTAATGTATTATGTAAACAGTATCTTTAATTAGTGAATGAATACTGTGTATGTCCACATTACATCAAATATTTTGTCATTCCCCAAATTTTAATTCTTAATAAGTGAGTTGTTAAACTTGTTTCCAAACTACAAGTTGTTAAGAAATATATGTACTTAGAGGATAAAAGGACAGATTAACTATTAATGTAATGTGTCTGCAATAGTTGACACCCTACTCTAGCATGACCATTATGTACTACAGCCTACAAAATTGTTCTTCATGCTCCGACAGCAGAGCTACAGTGCCATATGGCCATGCTTGTTTTTCATCAAATAATTTTTACATAAACAGTTGGTGAACTGTTTTTATTGTAACAGTGCACATATTTTTTGAGACGTTGGGAAGGATTAATGCAACTCTAGTCAATGCTTGTTTTTATGTCAGTGTTAAGGAGAAATTCAAATTCATATTTTTAAAATGTGGACTTTTTTTTCCTTGTCGCCATGGTCAGTTCATAAGAAAGATTTTTTTTATGTAGTGCAGGAATTATTGGCATGTTTATAAACTTCTAGCAAAAAATAGAGATTAATCATAAGGGATCTTCAGTTTAACATGGCATATTCATTGTTTTTATTTTTAAACTCATGAATTTTTAGAGGGAGAGCTGATATGTTTTGGACTATTTCATAGGCAATTTTAATATGACTATATTTGGTTTTGAATAACAGCTTCAACACATTCTGATAAGTGATATAATAACCAGAAGATTTTTAACAGTTTTGTATGTATCTGTGATTTGAGTTGATTTAAAGACTATTTGATCCAAAAGCACCCCCATCCTCCTTGACAAGAAATTTCATCTGTTAAAATACTAGTGGTTTCAAAAATGCAAGTAGAGTCATTTTCTTTTGAATTTTAAGGTACTGATGGTCACTCTTCAGGTTTTTGTAAGGAGATTATCACACTGCTTAGAATGCTAAATGGTACAGTGGCTACTGGAGAGAATACTGGAGTTCTGGGAGCAGAAGCGTAGGAAGAAAGCCATGTGGCTGACAGGGTCTTGTTGCTCTGGCTGGGTGTCAGGACTGTGCTTCTGAGGTTGGAGAGCCAAGTTCAGGACATCGGTCCATCAGAGACCTCCCGGCTCCACAAAATATCAAACTGCCAAAGCTCTCCCAGAGTTCTCCATCTCAACGCTAAGACCCAGCTCTACTAAAAGACCAGCAAGCTACAGTGCTGGACACCCTATGCCAAAAAACTAGCAAAACAGGCACACAAGGGCTTCCGTGATGCCGCAGTGGTTGAGAGTCTGCCTGCCGATGCAGGGGACACGGGTTTGTGCCCCGGTCCGGGAAGATCCCACATGGCGTGGAGCGGCTGTGCCCGTGAACCATGGCCACTGAGCCTGCGCGTCCAGAGCCTGTGCTCTGCAATGGGAGAGGCAACAACAGTAAGAGGCCCAGTACTGCAAAAAAATAAAAAACCCAGGAACACAACCCCACCCACTAGCAGAAAGACTGCCTAAAATCATAATAACATCACAGACACCCCAAAACACACGACCGGACGCAGTCCTGCTCACCAGAAAGACAGGATCCAGCCTCATCTGCCAGAACACAGGCACTAGTCCCCTCCACCAGGAAGCCTACACAACCCACTGAACCAAACTTAGCCACTGGGGGCAGACACCAAAAACAAGAGGAACTGCAGCCTGCAAAAAGGAGACCCCAAACACAGTAAGTTAAGCAAAAAGAGAAGACAGAGAAATACACAACAGATGAAGGAGCAAGGTAAAAACCCACCAGACCAAACAAATGAAGAGGAAATAGGCAATCTAACTGAAAAAGAATTCAGAGTAATGATAGTAAAGATGATCCAAAATCTCCTAACTAGAATGGAGAAAATACAAGAAACATTTAAAAAGGACTTGAAGAACTAAAGAGCAAACAATGATGAACAACACAATAAATGAAATTAAAAATTATCTACAAGGAAAAAATAGCAGAATAACTGAGGCAGAAGAATGGATAAATGACCTGGAAGATAAAATACTGGAAATAACTACCACAGAGCAGAATAATGAAAAAAGACTGAACAGAATTGAGGACAGTCTTAGAGACCTCTGGGACAACATTAAACACACCAACATTCGAATTATAGGGGTCCCAGAAGAAGAAGAGGAAAAGAAAGGGACTGAGAAAATATGTGAAGTGGTTATAGTTGAAAACTTCCCTAACATAGGAAAGGATATATTCAATCAAGTCCAGGAAGTGCAGAGAGTCCCATACAGGATAAATCCAAGGAGAAACATGCCAAGACACATATTAATAATACTATCAAAAATTAAATAGCAAGAAAAAATATTAAAAGCACCAAGGAAAAAACAACAAATAACATACAACGGAATCCCCATAAGGTTAACTGCTGATCTTTCAGCAGAAACTCTGCAAGCCAGAAGGGAGTGGCAGGACATATTTAAAGTGATGAAAGGGAAAAACCTACAACCAAGATTACTCTACTCAGCAAGGATCTCATTTAGATTGGACGGAGAAATTAAAACTTTTACAGACAAGCAAAAGCTAAGAGAATGAAGCACCACCAAACCAGCTTTACAACAAATGCTAAAGGAACTTCTCTAGGCAGGAGACACAAAACAAGGAAAAGACCTACAATACCAAACCGAAAACAGTTAAGAAAATGGTAATAGGAACATACATATCGATAATTACCTTAAATGTAAATGGACTAAATGCTCCCACCAAAAGACATCGACTGGCTGAATGGATACAAAAAGAAGACCCGTATATATGCTGTCTACAAGAGACCAACTTCAGACCTAGGGTCACATACAGACTTAAATGAGGGGATGGAAAAAATATTCATGCAAATGGAAATCTAAAGAAAGCTGGAGTAGCAATTCTCATATCAGACAAAATAGAGTTTAAAATAAAGACTATTACAAGAGACAAAGAAGGACACTACATAATGATCAAGGGATTAATCCAAGAAGAAGATGTAACATTTGTAAATATTTACACACCCAACATAGGAGCACCTCAATACTTAAGGCAAATGTTAATGGCCATAAAAGGGGAAATCGACAGTAACATATTCATAGTAGGGGACTTTAACACCCAACTTTCACCAATGGACAGATCTTCCAAAATGAAAATAAATAAGGAAACAAAAGCTTTAAATGATACATTAAACAAGATGGACTTAATTGATATTTATAGGACATTCCATCCAAAAACAACAGAATACACTTTCTTCTCAAGTGCTCATGGAACATTCTCCAGGATAGATCATATATTGGGCCCCAAATCAAGCCTTGGTAAACTTAAGAAAATTGAAATCATATCAAGTATCTTTTCCGACCACAACACTATCAGACTAGATATCAATTACAGGAAAAAATCTGTAAAAAGTACAAACACATGGAGGATAAACAATCCACTACTAAATAACCAAGAGATAACTGAAGAAATCAAAGAAGAAATAAAAAAATACCTAGAAACAAATGACAATGAAAACACGATCACCCAAAACATATGGGATGCAGCAAAAGCAGTTCTAAGAGGGAAGTTTGCAGCAATACAATCCTACCTCAAGAAACAAGAAAGATCTCAAATAAACAACCTAACTTACACATAAAGCAGTCAGAGAAAGAAGAACAAAAAAATCCCCAAAGTTAGCAGAAGGAAAGAAATCATAAAGATCAGAAATAAATGAAAAACAAATGAAGGAAGCCATAGCAAAGATCAATAAAACTAAAAGCTGATTCTTTGAGAAGATAAACAAAATTGATAAACCAGTAGCCAGACTCAACAAGAAAAAAGGGAGAACACTCAAATCAATAGAATTAGAAATGAAAAAGGAGAAGTAACAACTGACACTGTAGAAATACAAAGGATCATGAGAGATTACTACAAGCAACTAAAACCCAATAAAATGGACAACCTGGAAGAAATGGACAAATTCTTAGAAAAGCACAACCTTCTGAGACTGAACCAGGAAGAAATAGAAAATAAAAACAGACCAATCACAAGCACTGAAATTGAGACTGTGATTAAAAATCTTCCAACAAACAAAAGCCCAGGACCAGATGGCTTCACAGGCGAATTCTATCAAACATTCAGAGAAGAGCTAACACCTATCCTTCTCAAACTCATCCAAAATATAGCAGAGGGAGGAACACTCCCAAACTCATTCTACGAGGCCACCATCACCCTCATTCCAAAAACAAAGATGTCCCAAAGAAAGGAAACTACAGGCCAATATCACTGATGAACATAGATGCAAAAATCCTCAACAAAATATTAGCTAACAGAATCCAACTGCACACTAAAAGGATCATACACCACGATCAAGTGGGGTTTATCCCAGGAATGCAAGCATTCTTCAATATACGCAAATCAGTCAATGTGATACACCATATTAGCAGATTGAAGGAGAAAAACCATATGATCATCTCAATAGATGCAGAAAAAGCTTTTGACAAAATTCAACACCCATTCATGATAAAAACCCTCCAGAAAGTAGGCAGAGTGGGAACTTACCTCAACATAATAAAGGCCATATATGACAAACCCACAGCCAACATCATTCGCAATGGCTAAAAACTGAAACCATTTCCTCTAAGATCAGGAACAAGACAAGGTTTTCCACTCTCACCAGTATTATTCAACGTGCTTTTGGAAGTTTCAGCCACAGCAATTAGAGAAGAAAAAGAAATAAGAGGAATCCAAATCAGAAAAGAAGAAGTAAAATTGTCACTGTTTGCAGATGACATGGTACTATACATAGAGAATCCTAAAGATGCCACCAGAAAACTACTAGAGCTAATCAATGAATTTGGTAAAGTAGCAGGATACAAAATTAGTGCCCAGAAATCTCCTCCTATACATTAGTGATGAAAAATCTGAAAGAGAAATTAAGGAAGCATTCCCATTTACCACTGCAACAAAAAGAATAAAATACCTAGGAATAAACCTACCTAAGGAGACAAAAGACCTGTATGCAGAAAACTATAAGACACTGATGAAAGAAATTAAAGATGATACAAAGAGATGGAGAGATATTCCATATTCTTGAATAGGAAGAGTCAACATTGTGAAAATGATTATACAACCCAAAGCAATCTACAGATTCAATGCAATCCCTACCAATGGCATTTTTCACAGAACGAGAACAAAAAATTTCACAATTTATATGGAAACACAAAAGACCCTGAATAGCCAAAGCAATCTTGAGAAGGAAAAACGGAGCTGGGTGAATCAGGCTCCTGGAATTCAGACTATACTACAAAGCTACAGTAATCAAGACAGTGTGGTACTGGCACAAAAACAGAAAGATAGATCAATGGAACAGGATAGAAAGCCAAGAGATAAACCCACGCACCTATGGTCACCTTATTTTTGGTAAAGGAGGCAAGATACAATGGAGAAAAGACAGCCTCTTCAATAAGTGATGCTGGGAAAACTGGACAGCTACATGTAAAAGAATGAAATTAGAACACTCCCTAAGACCATACAAAAAAATAAACTCAAAATGGATTAAAGACCTAAATGTAAGGCCAGACACTATCAAACTCTTAGAGGAAAACATAGGCAGAACACTCTATGACATAAAGCACAGCAAGATTCTTTTTGACCCACCTCCTAGAGAAATGGAAATAAAAACAAATATAAACAAATGGGACCTAATGAAACTTAAAAGCTTTTCACAACAAAGGAAACCATAAACAAGATGAAAAGACAACCCTCAGAATGGGAGAAAATATTTGCAAATGAAGCAACTGACAAAGGATTAATCTCCAAAATTTACAAGCAACTCATGCAGCTAAATATCAAAAAAAAAAAAATCGAAAAATGGGCAGAAGAGCTAAATAGACATTTCTCCAAAGAAGATATACAGATTCCCAACAAACATATGAAAGGATGCTTGACATCATTAATCATTAGAGAAATGCAAATCAAGACCACAATGAAGTGTCACCTCACACCAGTCAGAATGGCCATCATCAAAAACTCTACAAACAATAAATGCTAGAGAGGGTGTGGAGAAAAGGGAACCCTCTTGCACTGTTGATGGGGATGTAAATTGATACAGTCACTATGGAGAACAGTATGGAGGTTCCTTAAAAAATTAAAAATAGAACTACCATACGACCCATCAATCCCACTCCTGGGCATATACCCTGAGAATACCGTAATTCAAAAAATGTCATGTACCGTAATCCATTGCAGCTCGATTTACAATAGCCAGGACATGGAAGCTACCTAAGTGTCCATCGACAGATGAATGAATAAAGAACATGTGGCACATATATACAATGGAATATTACTCAGACATAAAAAGAAACAAAATTGAGTTATTTGTAGTGAGGTGGATAGACCTAGAGTCTGTCATACAGAGTGAAGTAAGTCAGAAAGAGAAACAAATACCATATGCTAACACATATATATGGAATCCAAAAAAAATGCTTATGAAGAACCTAGGGACAGGACAGGAATAAAGAAGCAGACGTAGAGAATGGACTTGAGGTCACGGGGAGGGGGAAGGGTAAGCTGGGATGACGTGAGAGAGTGGCATGGACATATATACACTACCAAATGTAAAATAGATAGCTAAGGGGAAGCAGTCGCTTAGCACAGGGAGATCAGCTCGGTGCTTTGTGACCTCCTAGAGTGGTGGGATAGCTGGGGGGGAGGGAGGCGCAAGAGGGAGGAGATTTGGGGATATATGTATATGTATATCTGATTCACTTTGTTATAAAGCAGAAGCTAACACACCATTGTAAAGCAATTATACTCCAATAAAGTTGTTAAAAAATTGTGTGCACTTTGTTTTGAATATTTATATCTGTATCAGTTAGCTTTTGCTGCATAACAAATCACTCCAATTTAGTGGCTTAAAACAAGAACCATTTACTTAGCTCACAATTCTGTAAGGCCATCAGTTTAGGCTGGGCTAAACTGGAAAGTTCTGGTTTAAACTCTCATGGACTTGTGATCAGCTGGCAGATTAGCTGAGGGCTGGATGGCTTACAGTGGCCTTGGCTAGTATGACATGTCTCTCTTCCATATTCTCCAGAAGGCTAGTTCTGATTTGTTCTTGTGACTGGGGCAGGGTTCCAAGAGAAAGAACAGAGGCACAAAAGGCTTCTTTGAGGCTCAGGCTTGGAAATAGCACTATGTAATTTCCTCCACATTCCATGAGTCAGGAGTAAGTCAGGAAAACCAGCCCAGATTCTAGAGTTGGGATAATAAATTGCATCTTCTAATGGGGGAAACATCAAAGTTACATTGTAAAGAATATGCATTCAGGAAGGAGCAAATAATTGAGTTTCTATTTTTAATCTGTTTATATAATACCAAATTAAAGCTAGATAATGACCAAATAAAAAATGAGGAAAATGGAAACAAAACTAAACTTGTATGTTTTGTCTATATTTCCATATTGTACTTTATAATGGTTATATATTAGTTATGATGAAATACAAATCTTTACCAAAATGAATCATAAATTTGAGATATTTTTCTTTGAATACTTTTGGAATTACCTAGGGAGGGCCGTGTTAGCCACACTTAAGAAGAAAGAAAAACCTTTAATGTAGAAGTTGATCTCACTTATCTGTAAGCTAAAAATGATCATTGTGGCACCAACCAAATTTGTCAAGGAGAACATGTCATTTAAAATCTCTTTGAATATTTACTATGTGTCTGAAGGATTATTTTCTTTTAATAGCTAAATGTTAACCCCTGGAAAAGATGAAATTGAGTGAAAATGCTGACAGGTTCTTCATTCTGGTGGAACTCCTGTGTACTCTCTACTTATAATTCCAATTGGCCTATTAAAGTAGGAATAAAAACATTGGTTTCATTCATGCAACTTACTATATCTCTCATCTTTTAATGTGTATGACTGATGTTTGCAGTTTTTCCAACTTCTTAAAATGTAGTTATATATTCTGGACAAAGAATGAGGATCAGTTTAGCTTTAGCTTTCCTAAACTAGCCGTATAAATCAAATTGGTACTGCAAAGGTGAAGAGGTGGGAGTGATGTTTGTAATAGTCATTTAAATTGTAAAATATAAAAGCATTTTGGACTCCTCTGTAATTCCTGTTATGTGTCAGATAAAGCAGTAGGTGTTAGAAAATAGATACTTTCTTTAAGCCATAGAGAGTCACCAGTAAAAGTGAATCCCTTCCACACACATAAACCAGTTTCACATAGTAATCTCTCTGTTAGGCATTCTATGGCCTGATTATGGCAAGTAAAGTATTTTTCTAGTATGAAATGAATTTCCTCCAAGATAAGTGGGAAGAAATATATGATTATTGGGTGGATAAGAAGCCATAATAATAATAGATGCCCTTTGCTGTCCACAAAGGTTACAGAGTTTGGAAGTGGTAGAATAGAATAGAATTAATATTTTATTTAATCTGTGTTGTCCACAGTAATCAGAGATCTTAAAATAATCCTTAAGTACGAAGAGATCATTTATGTTGGAAGAATGGGACTATTTAGTTTGTTCAGAAATTTTGGTTTCCTTTTTCATTGAGACACAACGAATTTTATGTATATGAAAGTGATTACTTTTCAGCTCTTAAATTTTGTATATAATACAAATATTTTTTTCTCTTTGCACTTTTGCTTTTCCTATGCTTCAAACATCTTCTTTGCTACTCCGTGTTACCTTCTTACTTTAGACGACAAACTAACAAACAAAATTTCTGGGATAGTCAACATTCTCATTGCTTGACAAGAGCATGACTAAACATTAGTTTTGAAGAGCTATAAGAGCACATAGGACAAAACACTGGATCGATAGGTAAATAATGTCTATACTTTTTTACATCTATCCATTATCTATTTCTGTGTATATGAACACACTCTCTCTCCCTCTCTCCCTCTCTCTCTCTCTCTCTCACACACACACACACACACACACACACACAGAGCAAGTGAGAGGGAAGGGTTTAAAATTTATTTTGCTTATTATATTTACTGTATAATTTATTTAAAACTTTCTATTGATATTTAATAAAAGAGTGAATTAATTTCTGACATCTCTATATTGCTTGATTTTTCTCTTCTTGGGACTGAAGGCAAGGAAAGGGACTTAGAATGAAGGTATGCAATTTGCTTCTGCCAAAGAAAAATACTTTATTGTGAGAGATGAGATTTTGTTTTTCTTTTTAATTGTATTTACTTCTGGCAATGTAAAAATTCAGGAGCATCATATATTAGTATGAAAAAGAGCAAAGTAAACTTATCTTGCAATTGATCCTATCAAATTGCAGAATGCCAATTATATATTTATAAAGAAAAAATAGTAGTTACGACTCTTCCCCAAATATCTTTGCATCTGTAATTCAGAGCTTTTACAACTACAAAACAATTCATTTTCTACTAACCCGTAGCAGAAATAGGAAATCTTTCTCTGCATACTTACAGGTTTACTACCTAAATAACATCCTTTAGCAGTTCTACAGATGACCTTATTTTGAGAACTGACTTGGGATATTAAACTGTAGATACTGCAAACAACTCCAAGCATCCTAAATGATACATACAAGTCTGTGCTGAGTGGTTGAGTGAAAAGGGAAATAACACACTGTTTTTGAACATGTCTATACCATTGCACACATTGTGAGCTCTATCACTGCAGTGTCTCTGACTATTGAAAGATAATCACTTTGGTAGCTTAAATTCAGTAAAGATATAAACACTAACAGACTTGAAGATGGGGAAGTCATCAGCATCTTACAACATTATGACAATAAATGATTGGTTTGTTAATCATTTCTTTTCTTACTGTAAAGCACAAGAAGATATGACCATCAGAAGATTTACCTGTCCTGTTGCCTTTCTAGGACAGCTGTGGACCTGACAAAGGAGTAAGGATTAGAACATGATATTATGTAACTATGGAACATCAAATAATTTCCCTAGTAATATGTAGACCTTTGAATGTTGATATGCTCCCTCTCTAAACCCAATGTATAAAGTGCATTAAGCCCATGGTTTCTTTGTTTCTTAAAACCTGACAGATTCCTCACTCCCTGTGGGGTCCATAGATTTTCAAACTCCAGATTTGCTACCAAAAATAAATATGGATACACGGAAATTTGGTGTCTGCATCCCCTCAAATTTAACTGCTTGTTTGTGGGCTCAGTCGTAAATACGAATGAAGGCAGGGTTTCCCTGGTGGCGCAGTGGTTGAGAGTCCACCTGCCGATGCAGGGGACACGGGTTCGTGCCCCGGTCCAGGAAGATGCCACGTGCCGCGGAGCGGCTGGGCCCGTGAGCCATGGCCGCTGAGCCTGCGCGTCCAGAGCCTGTGCTCCGAGGTGGGAGAGGCCACAACAGTGAGAGGTCCGTGTGCCGCAAAAAAAAAAAAAGAAAAAAAAATATATATATATGAATGAAGGCAAATCTGAATTTAGTTGGAATCAACATTGTTTGAAATTTTTTAATCTAGACCAGGCCCTTGTCTTTTGCCCTAGCCCCAAGCTTCTTAGCCATTTTTGCTAGTTATCTACTACTTGCACCTAGTTTTGTTCCCTAAAGTTCTTGATAGGAACAGTCAAACCAATGGGTGTGTCTGTCTAGGTTGTTACTAGAAATAATAAGTTTAGATTCCCCCCCACACACCAGTATATGTCTGTGAAAATAACCAAAACTGTGAATGTCATGCGGCTATATTCAATTCATATCAAGCAAGAAGCCTTACCATTGTCATTCAAACTCTACAAGTCATTAATGATTTCTACTTTTATCCTTTTCCCAGTCATAGACATGACCCTGGTTATCTCTACATTGAAATATTTCTTGGGAATTTTCCTTCAGTGAGCTCCAGTATAATTCCTTTCAAGGAACAATCGATTTTCTTCCCCTTTCTCCCTTTAAAAATATTTTTATGAACCACAGTGACACAAGGATACATGACAAAGAATTTCTCTGCTGTAGTTACATCTCATAGAAGGTGAAATTTGATTATGTAATGTTGGGAG
Source organism: Mesoplodon bidens (assembly GCF_964165515.1). NCBI lineage: Eukaryota > Metazoa > Chordata > Mammalia > Artiodactyla > Ziphiidae > Mesoplodon > Mesoplodon bidens. The sequence goes on along the minus strand of NC_138163.1, from coordinate 116,613,764 downwards.
TCGAAGGTCATTTATTGGTTTGTGGAGAGAATTCAATTTGAATTTGTATGGGATGCTCTTCTAAATCCAGTTTTATATGGTTTATGATTACCTTTGAATGCCTTTTTACCCTTTGTTCACCAAATATTATTTTTTTCCCCAGAGCTCTTACCTTTTGTCTAAATTCTTACTACTTGAACTGTGGTCCACACACCAGCATCATCATTTCCTGGAAGTTGTTAGAAATGTAGAATCTCAGACCTCACCTCAGACTTACTGAACTAGAATCTGTATTTTTAATAGACTGTCCCCAGGTGATTCATATGCACATTTAAGTTTGAGAAGTATGATTCAAAAATATTTTCTGAAAGGAAAAAGAACATTCCAGCTGGTTATTCTCATTTGCATATCATGTACTCACTACTTCTTTTTCTTGCCTACTCACTACTCTCTTTCATCTTTGCCTGGATGCTAAGTTCTCAAGCTGCCTCAAAAATATGCTAGTTTTCTTGTGGACACTAGATTGGAAAGACTTCATTTCCACAAAAGTACTTTTTCTACATTTACATTTGACATTTTATTTTCTGAGTCTAGAGCTGCACCCTCCAATAGAGCAGGTATTAGCCACATGTGGCTATTTAGAGTCAAATTAATTAAAATAAAAATTAAATTAAATATTTGATTCTTCAGTCATTATAGTCACATTTCAAGTACATACTGTGTATTAGATAGCACAGATATTGACCATTTACATCATCAGGGAAAGTTCTATTGGACAGCAATTGTCTAGAGATGACTATATTCTAAGTTAGGCTTTGAAGCTGTCAGTTTCAACAGCTTCCAGATCAGACTGGCAGCTTTAGTGAACCAGAATAACCAGTTGAAAGAGAAAATCTAGTTAACTCAAGGGGTTATTCCCAGTGTATTTGGTCTGTTTCTGAGATATCAAGATATTTCATGTAGGTTAGAAGTGTGAGAGGAAAGGTGGTATAAAATGCCTCCTCTCCTCAAATTCCTTTACCATTATAAGGAGATCATAGCAAGAGCATCCTACTGGAATTGGGAGACTTGGAAATGGGAGCCTAGGCTCCAGTTGGCCATCAATCACTGAATGTGTGATACTGGGTAAATCACTTGACCTGTCCGAGTTTTAGTTTATTTATCTACACAATAAGGATATTCTGTTTGGTGGTCTTAAGTTTCCCATCTGTTTCTATAATTCTTAGTTCCATGAATTAGACACTTGAAATCAACCCAGTGGGTATCAACCTATGGATAGCATTTAATGACGGATGCACATTTGATATTATCAAGCACAAGTGCTGGGGTTACAGATAGTTTTTTTAAGGATCTGCTTTCAAGGAAATAATAATCTAGAGGAGTAGCCTATAAAGTGGAGTACTTTACCTCAGGAGAGACCAAGTTGATTCTCAAAACTAAAAGAATGATATGTTAAAGATTTCTCTCTAGGGCCTCCCTGGTGGCGCAGTGGTTGAGAGTCCGCCTGCCGATGCAGGGGATACGGGTTCATGCCCCGGTCTAGGAGGATCCCATATGCTGCGTAGCGGCTGGGCCCGTGAGCCATGGCCGCTGAGCCTGCGCATCCGGAGCCTGTGCTCTGCAACGGGAGAGGCCACAACAGTGAGAGGCCCGCGTACCGCAAAAAAAAAAAAAAAAAAAAAAAAATTCTTTCTATATTCATTGTTTATTTAAAATAAGCCTTGGAAGAATTTGATGTATGGATTATCAGTAGTAAGCATATTTATGAATGAAATATTGTCAAGAAATATGTTTATCATAAGTTAAGTATACATACAAATATATATATACACATCATAATGCACACATTTATTGGTAGTGCATGTTCAGATATTTTTAAAGTTTTGGAGTGAGTAATCGTAGAAGTTTGGAGAGCAGTTGTCTAGAGAAGAGATAGGAAAATAATAATACAGTATGTGTGTGTGAGAGAGAACTGCTTTAATGAAAATATAGGATTCAATAAGTGCACAAAAAGAAGCACATAACCATAAGTGGGGGTCAGGGGCAGGGCAGCTTTTCAGAAGATGTGCTCCTTGAAATGAATCATCAAAGTGAGAAGCAAAGGTAGTCTGGGCAGAATCAATGGCATGTGCAATGACACATGTGCACTAACCAGCATGAAAAATGTAGGAACCACAACTGGTTCCATGTGGCTGGAAGCTACATTATATGTCAAGGAGGGGTAAGAGATAAGGATGAAGAGGAGGACATAAGCCACAAACATATATGTATTTATATATGGCTTTCCAGAATAAAGGGAAGTTTTCATTTTAAAATGTTCCTCAGAGTGCTTCAGCTATGATACGTTTTTCTTTTTGCCAAAATTAATTGTTTTTTAAGTATTAATTTTAAAAATTGAAGTTATATATCTTTCTTTTTAATAATCTGACTCATTCCAAAATTATTACACAGAGAAAAGGAACACTTTGGTAATTTTGTAGGTTTCCATGTTTTATTAAGCTAGTTCAAGTTAAGTGCAGACATTAAAGTAAACTTAAGACCTCTGAGAATCTCCAGGACTTTTCCAAATGCTTCCAAACATTGACCTATTCTAAGCAGTGGACATCATAGTTGACCTTTCTAATTTCTAGTGTTTAGCTTTATTTTAATTTTTACCTTCCTTTTATTTATTATTTTTTAATCCTACTATTTAAAGAAAAGTAACTTGGGATTATGACCCTGATTTTTCTCAGGATAAAAAGGTAAAATTATTATTTTTTACAACACTTTCTCAGTATATTCAAGGAAAATATTTGAATGTTTATGATACCAACAAGTATTCCAGCATATACCAATAAAGTATAATTTTATTAACCTATTAATTTAATTAATTACTATTAAATTCATTAATTTAACAATTGTGTCTGATTAAACATAGATGCTATTATTTTTTTCCCAGAATTTTTTGATTAAAAAATATTGTGAAAATCGGGGAAATTTCAGTATAGATGTATGTTTGAATGATCTCACAGGAAATAAATATTTCCCTGGGAATATATTGCTTACTCATCTGACATACTTGAGTTTATTCAAGGCATAAGGGCACTAGATGGTTAACTGTCTTCTGCCAGACTCTAAGTATTATAAGAAACACGATTACAGTTCTCTTTTTTTCCCCTTCACTAGTTGCACACCTCTGGGTTTGGAAACTGAACTAGAAAGTACAAAGTAATAATAGGATTAAGACATTAGTTGCCCTAATCTTTTGATTGGCTGGTCAACAACATCAATTCTTTCCTGTGTATTGGAGAGGAATTATATATACCCTATTAGGAAAATATCCACTACTGATTATTTCTAATTTTCAGGTATATTGAAAGTAATAGTAACCAACTCTAAATATTCTACATAATAATGAGGTTCCATAAATTTTACTTTAACTTTAAGAAAGACATTTGTATTGTAGTCTACAGGTTAAAAAGTTGTATCAATTATTAATTTGCATTTCAGCAGAAGATTCCTTTAAATAACTGTGAAAGTATTTCATTTTGAGTTTTATCAACTTTGTTGACCATGAAAAACAACCTTTTTGTGATGTTTTCTATTAATTATACTTAAATACAGTAAAGAAAATTTTCCTTTCAGAAATTGTTAAAGAACAGTTGCATTTCTACTACTTCTATTATTGATTCCAGGAATAGCAAAACTCTGAAAATGCTTTAAAGGATAAATTCTCTCTCTGTTAGCAGTAGATGGATATTTGGGAATATAAAATGTTATTCACTTCTAAATTGATGACACGTGCCTTCCTCTAGAGAGGAAGACGTGATCAACTATGATGTACCGAAATCAACAACGTTCTAAGTATAAATGAGCAATAAGATATTTTAACTCACACAATATCTTAGGATGTTAAAAATAAAATTATATTTGATACAAAATATTGATTACATACCATTTGCCTGTCACTTACGAGACCATTACTTAAAATATCTTTTTTTCACAGACCCTCTGAAAAAATCATGTTAACTCTTTTTAGCAATTAAACAAACTGAGATTCAGAGAAAATAAAGAGCAGAGCAGTGATCAAATACATGGTAAAACACTATGTGGATACCTAACCCAGAGTTTCTGAGTTCTGGTATACTCAGAGCTGCCTCTGTTCTTTTCAATGGATATTCAAAGTTTAACTTTTCTTTCTTCCCAAAACTTTAAGTTAGTTGTAATTTGTGGACGCCATATATACGCAGATATATATAGGAAAGTAAGTTACTGTACCTAGCAAAAATATAATATATTAGTCAAGGTTATAAAGTACTTGGATTAAATGAGACTAGCTAGGTTTTACCTTGAGTGTCTTGTGACTTGCTATATAACCTTGAGAAAGGCCTTTTTCATCCTCTGAGCCTCATTTCTCCTTGTATCCCTCAGGTCTCTGTACAATGATGCTGCAAAGCAAATAACTCCAAATCTCAGTGGTTTGAAATGATAAACATTCTTTTTTCTTGCTGACAAGTTTGCAGGTCAGTCAGGGTGGCTTTGTTTGAGGCTGTGGGTTGGGTCTAGGTCTGCTCCACAAGTCTTTCTTCCTGAGAGGAGCAGTTATTTTTGTGGCACATGCACAGAAGGACAAGAGGCCAAGCCAGACCACACCAGCCCAGTTAAAGCTTCCACTTGCTTCATATCTACTATTTATTGTCCAAAGCTAGTCATACGGTGAAGCTCAAAGTTAATAGGGCAGAGATGTAAAATCCACCTATTCTGTTAATAGGCTCTACAAAGTTGCACAGCAAAGGGAATGTGTGCAGAATTCTGTTGAGGGAGGGAGTGAAGAATTAGGAACAATAATTAAATCTACCCCATTCCTCTTTAGTCGTCAGAAGTGTTGCTGTGCTTTGTTAAACAAGACTGTTCCAACCAACTTTATTTTAAGGTGCTATGTATTTCCATGTAGCTTTAGAAATGATGTATGTATGTAAGGATACTTTAGTAGAATTATTATATGTTGTTTATAGGCTAATGAAAAAATTCACGTTAGAAAAATATGTTTGCTTTTAGAGGATTAAATTTTAAACACATACTATGAGGCTCTGATAACATTAATTATTCATTTTTTCTACACTGTCATTTTATTTACATTATTTCAAGAAATAGAAATCTTACAGAAGCTAAGGGATTGTATGAGTAGACACATGATTTTTAATTTAGTTTTACATACTTCCTTTGCTAAATAGGGCAGCAGTTTACTGGGCAGTGCATAAAGCAAAGCTCTCCCTATTGGTACCAAGTTGGCAGGCAATTTGGTTTTAATCCTGTCTAGAGATTGCGTGTGCGTTCCCGTACAGTTTAGCTCTGATCCTCTAATGGTCATCTGTTATGCTGTGATTACATAGATGAACTGCAAAGAGATCATCTGACTAAATTGTCAAGTTAAAGGCATGGTAAGGAAAATGTTATAATTCAGAATAAAATAGGCTGTGATTTACAATGAAGTTTGACACTTTAAAAATAATATGAAAAATTATTAAATAAATAATAAATAAATAATTTATTTATTATTTATTATCCAGTTAATAAATTCTGCCCATGAAAATGTTCTAAGGAATAATCCTCTGCATTGTTGACTATCTCAACAGAATGGCTAGATTTAAGATGGGTTTGAGGAGAGAAATACCTTTCACTCCTGTAGTTAGTAATATTAAAGCTAGAAAGTACTGAGAGTTCACATCACACCTTCTGTAAGGACCGGTAGACTTGAGTTTTGTGTAGCATTTTTTTGTACTCTATTAACAGGAGAAAAACTGCCTATTACAAGCTTTTCCAAAGAATATTTCTTGACTCAAAAAATCACTTCCTTCAATGCTTCCCCTTACGTAATAATAATCAAAAGTAAATTTTTACAGAGACCCACTGGTTCTTCAATGATAGATACAAGAGGTTGAGCCAAAATCCAGGGTGGGCAATAATCTCTCTCTTGGTATATAGGACTTGCTACCACATCACCTTCGGCTAGCTTTGGAGAAGCATGAAATACCTTTTTAACTCATGCTTCATCTAGAATGTAAACAAAGGTTGCATACTTCTAAACATTATCTTGCTTTTGATATCCTAATGTTCAGTTCCCATGTATAAGACTTTATGGACAAAACCTAACACCTGAGTTCCTCTCGGAATCTTAACAGCAGTTAATTCCACTATGCCTTTTATCCTTTTCTCATTATTAACTAGCATTTAGTGAGAATTTTTTAGATTAGCTAAATTCTTTACATGCATCATGTCATGTGTACTGTCTACTAATTAGCTGACCTCTGCTTAATTGTCTTCATCTGAAAATTGTACTGATCTCCTGGGGTTTTATGAATTGAAGAAAATGATGGGTGTAAACTGCTTAGAAAAAAGTGTACATCATATGTAAACAAAAAATATAAAATATTTCCATTCATACATTCAAAAACATGTAATAAACATCTACTGCATGTTCAAGCACTGATCTAGGGACTGGGAATTCAGTTTTGAACGAGACAGGTAAGGTTCCTATTCTTGAAGAGTTGACATTTCAGTGAGAGATGACAAGCAATAAATAGATAAAACAAACAAGATAGGTTCTAGTAATAAAATCATTTTACAAATGAAGAAATTTAATTTGAACGAAGGCATGTAATTTGCTCAAGATCTCAAAGCTAAAAGGTGGTAGAGCCTGAATTAGAGTCTAAGATTATGGTACCCCAAAGCCCAAACTTTAAGCCTGCCATCCTCCCCATGCTGTTATGCTTATTATGATCTTTGAAACTTTTCCCCACTGCACCCTTCCTCTTTTGCTCTGAAATCCTCTGAAATCACTGTATCATATCTTTACCTTTAGTGAAACTTGATTCTCCTTGAAAGTGAGCATATCAGTTATGATGGTGGTTCTCAAACTTCACTGCCTATTGGAACCACTTGGGATCTTTAATAAAATACCAATATCTGGGTTGCCCCTAGAGATTCTGATTGAATTATTCTGGGTTGTGGATCAAGTGATTCCACTGTGCAGCCTTCCAGAATGATGGCTGCTAATACTCTGCATGTATCCCAAAAGGTTATCACCAGGTTGCCTACCTTTTAACTTTAACTTTAACTTTAACTCTTGGGACAATTTCCTGAATTCTTTGGAAATTCCTATTATTAGGGGTCACTCCTGCATTTCCCTTGATCCAAGTGGATTTCTCTCCCAGATCATCACTTGCAGCTCTTTTCAAAGCCCTAGTATCGAAAGTACATCCCATTACTTGATGGTGGTGTCTGCCTCCCTCTAGATGCCCCTATTGGATAGTCTCCTGATCTCTTTATTACATTAAATAAAATCCTCCTTGCATTTTCCTCCAGTGAACACTCCATTATTCTGGCCCCATCACAGCCAAATTTCTGAGAAATGTCTCTCCACTTACTCATCTGCAGTCATCTTCAATAGCTGTATTTCTATTCATTCTGTATCTTCATGTGTTACTAGAATATAGAACACACAACTCAGGGGATGTGAGCACAATACAATTTTATTTTGTCCTCACCTTGCTCATTTTATTCAGTGGGATAATGTAATGCTACCTCTGAACAGGACTCAATACAATGTCATATTGGCTCTTTCTTATATCTAGTCCACAGGACTCTCTTGAACATTTCATGCTCCCAAAGATTATAGGCTGATCCTAACACAGCCACTCAAATCCTGTGGTTAGAGACACTTTAAGCTTTCTCAAGCAGGAATCAAGCACAGTTTCTCCATATCTCAGGACTACACAATTGAGTGTCCATATGGAAGTTCCCATTACTAGACCCATGACAAAGGAGGGGAAGGTGATGAATTGCAAATCTCCAAAGAAATCTAGTCCTCCTCTATTATTTAACTCACTTTTATAATGGAATGAGATCGAATACATTCCACATTTATAATGGAATACATTCTCACATTATTTCCTTCATTGCTTCACCTGGACCCACTAAGATCAATCTTAACATCACTATAAGTAGTACAACCATACATCGTGTGTCTCATGATGTGATGTAATGAAGTATTCTTGCTTTAAAAAATTGAATCTAAATCAAATCAGCCTCTAGATTTAATTTAGAGTTTATACGAAATACATGGCTTTAAGGAACAAGTTAAATGATACTACCAGAAAGCATGGAACTAAAAAAAAAAATTGTAAGAAGCTTTATAGGACAAATGACCTAGTTTTTCCAGAAAATCAGTTGCAAGGGGAAAAAGGAGTGGGGATATGCAGCTCTTACAGAATGAAAGAGATTTAAAGGACAAAAGAGCCAAACATGATAAGCAGATCTTGTTTGGAACCTAATTAAAAAGAAAAAAGCTAACTGTAAAAATATTCTTTGAGAGAATCAGAGCATATGAATATTGTCTGGTTATTTAGATAGCATTAAGAAACTATTATAAATTCTGATATGTATAAAAATAGCATAATCATTATGTTAAAAATCAAAATATCTATCATTTATGCATTATAGCAAAGTATTTATTTGTAAAACAACATAAAGTCCGGTATTTATAAATTTCTACCTCCCAAAATTTTGGAGAAGATCAAAAAGTGGGCTAGTACTAATCATGGGACTGGGTTTAGTATACTAGTTTCTCTAACTTCGTGTATGCTTGAAAATTTCTATAGTAAATTTGTAATATCGTTTTTGCTTTTTTAATTTTAGTTTTGTTGTTCTTGTTGTTACTGTTGAGTTTTGTTTATCCTATCATAGCTCAGGGGTCTGTATATTTAAAACTGCCCCAGGTGAGTCTGCCCATTGGCTAGTTGTAATTACTCAGGGGATGATTCCCAATTGGGTGTTCAGCATCATTTTCTCACCAGCTCAGGTCTCACATATTAATCTGAAGTTAGACCTATTTAAAACTTCAGCATTGAAAGATTTCTGGATGTGTGACTATGCAAGTCACCCTACTTTTGTTTTGGGGAATTAGGAAAAATTGATAATTGTTGGGGTTTCCTGGCACTGTTGTTTTTTAATTATTAATTGGTACAGAGAGTGCACAAATCGTTAAGTATGTACATAAAGTTTTAAGTAGTGTCTAAAAATGAAATTAGCTTGGTCTTTCTCTTTAGAATAGGTCCCCTAAAAGAATTAGTCATACTTATCATCCCAGTTCTGTGAAGATTGCTAAAGCCTAATCAAAATGTGGCATCCCACTTTCCTTTTGACTGTATGTCTTAGCCCTACCTCAGAAAGTTACCAGATTTTATGGAAGGTAGACTGCGTCCATATTCCTATGTGATAACAGGATGCCTTCTTGGAAAGACAAGAGATACCGAAGGTCCAATATCCTAATCAATAATAGTGATTCTTCCAAAGCAGTATTTAGCAAATTTACCTCACCATAAAATTTACCTAGGATATTTGTTAAAGACGCAAGCTCTGGGCTCCTCTCCTGGAGATCCCTAAAGATTTTGACTCAGTAGGTTGTGGGTGAGCCCCTTAATGTATTTTTTAAAAGTTCCTCAGATGATTCTTATGAAAAGCCATGTTTGAGAAACATTGCTCTACACTAATGCATTTCACTTTAACTAGGTATGGAACATGCAGACACATTTTTTTTTTTTATTCAAAAAGGATTGTGTGTATGTGTGTGTGTGTGTGTGTGCTGTGCCAGGTACAGTCCCTGGCATCCTAGACCTTACAATCTCATTTTAAGACTCAATTTGTTCAGTCTCTGCTATTGAGCAATCAGTTCACCTGAAGATGCTCATTGTTGCTGATGAATTATATGGTTTCTCATCTGTCAGGTGAATGGGCGAGAAATGTATTAACCCAGAGGTCTCCTAGTTTTAAACCCTAAAGTCACTGTAGTCTTAATCCATGCACTTGAAACCACTGGGGTTGATATTCAATATCTTTCTTCTTTTTCCTGATTGTTGGTAAAAGTTCCAGTGGATACAGTGCTTCTCAAATATTAAAGGCCACATAGATCATCCGGGGCTTTGCTAAATGGCAGATTCTGGTTCAGTGGAACCGGGGTGGTGCCTCAGATTCTGCAGTTCCAATACCCTCAGGTGATGTAGGTCGTGTTGCTTATCCACGGGCTACACTTGGAGAAGCATTGGCTTAGGAATGAGCCAAACCATGAAGGACAGAGGAGGAGAGAATGCAACCTTTTCCTTCAACAAACTGAATACCATCCTTCATTCTCCCTTCTTGTAATTCATGTGATCATTCTCAGTCAAAAATTTGAAATTTGCTACTATTTTATTCTGCTCTATTGTGACTCTCTTTTTTCTTTCTTCTTTTCATTTCCCACACAGGAAAAAATGGGAAAAATTGTGTAGAGAATTCCTTTTTTTTTTTAATTTTTTAAATTAGTTTCTGCTTTATAACAAAGTGAATCAGTCATACATATACATCTGTTCCCACATCCCTTCCCTCATGCATCTCCCACCGTCCCCATCCCACCCCTCCAGGCGGTCACAAAGCACCGAGCTGATCTCCCTGTGCTCTGTGGCTGCTTCCCACTATCTATCTACCTTACGTTTGGTAGTGTATATATGTCCATGCCTCTCTTTCGCTTTGTCACAGCTTACCCTTCCCCCTCCCCATATCCTCAAGTCCATTCTCAAGTAGGTCTGTGTCTTTATTCCCGTTTTACCCCTAGGTTCTTCATGACATTTTTTTTTTAAATTCCGTATATATGTATTAGCATACGGTATTTGTCTTTCTCTTTCTGACTTACTTCACTCTGTATGACAGACTCTAGGTCTATCCACCTCATTACAAATAGCTCAGTTTCGTTTCTTTTTATGGCTGAGTAATATTCCATTGTATATATGTGCCACATCATCTTTATCCATTCATCCGATGATGGACACTTAGGTTGTTTCCAGCTCCGGGCTATTGTGAATAGAGCTGCAATGAACATTTTGGTACATGTCTCTTTTTGAATTATGGTTTTCTCAGGGTATATGCCCAGTAGTGGGATTGCTGGGTCATATGGTAGTTCTATTTGTAGTTTTTTAAGGAACCTCCATACTGTTCTCCATAGTGGCTGTACCAATTCACATTCCCACCAGCAGTGCAAGAGTGTTCCCTTTTCTCCACACCCTCTCCAGCATTTATTGTTTCTAGATTTCTTGATGATGGCCATTCTGACTGGTGTGAGATGATATCTCATTGTAGTTTTGATTTGCATTTCTCTAATGATTAATGATGTTGAGCATTCTTTCATGTGTTTGTTGGCAGTCTGTATATCTTCTTTGGAGAAATGCCTATTTAAGTCTTCTGCCCATTTTTGGATTGGGTTGTTTGTTTTTTTGCTATTGAGCTGCATGAGCTGTTTATAAATTTTGGAGATTAATCCTTTGTCAGTTGCTTCATTTGCAAATATTTTCTCCCATTCTGAGGGTTGTCTTTTGGTCTTGTTTATGGTTTCCTTTGCTGTGCAAAAGCTTTGAAGTTTCATTAGGTCCCATTTGTTTATCTTTGTTTTTATTTCCATTTCTCTAGGAGGTGGGTCCAAAAGGATCTTGCTGTGATTTATGTCATAGAGTGTTTTAGTCTTTAATGATTATTTTCTCAGATAATTGGATCAAAACTCAAGCCTTAAATAGATGATAATCTACTCATATTAGCCCATATATGATGTGTTAATATATTAGTGATATCATTGATCCATTATTTGATCCAATTCACTCTTGTATAAACAATATTTATGGAGTATCTGATATAGGCTAGGTATTATCTACATACTGAATGTGTAGAAATGATTGACAAAATCCCTGATATTCAGATGTTTCCTATTTTGGACATTAACAATTATAAACTTTTTATTTTACACCGATAATTAAAGAAAAGGGGAATTACAATTATATTTATTGTTTGACTTAAAATGCTGGCATTGTTACAATATATCTCATTAAAAATAAGGAGGTAAATTTTAGATAACATTCTGATTAACTCAGAATACTGTAAAGAAAGGACTATGTAAGAAAAATCTATTTAAGATCAAACTATGCATAATCTATTGTCTGAGTTACAAGAACCTCTTCTTATGCATAATAAGTAGTAAAAAGAAGCAAGATTTATAAATGTAACAGTTTATCCATGTAAACTTGTAAATCATGTTTGTTGCAGGAAATATTGTTTACTTATATTATTAAATATTTCTTTTAGAAATGTAAATTGATCACTTAGCACATAAAATAACCCACTGGCCTTGTACTAATTTGATCCAGCACTATTTCTATCTAAATTTGTCTATTCTCTCTCTCTCTCTCTCTCTCTCTCTCTCTCTCATATAACTCCTTCTGCTAGTCAGAAAACCTCAATCCCCTGAGTCTCTTTGTTCCATTTGCAGACTTGCAAACTACAAGTAAATAAAGCATGCAATCAGTAGATTTCTATTCAAAACCAATGTGAAGATTTGTTCTTCCACACTGTCTTCATCAGTTTGGTCTGCTATAACAAAAATATAAATTGGGTGTCTTAAACAACATACACTTATTTCTTACACTCTTGGAGGATGGAAGTCTGAGATCATGGTACCAGTATGGTTGGGTTTTGGTGAGGTTTCAGACTCCTGACTTCTCCTTTTATTCTCACATGGTGGAAAGAGAGCTAGAGAGTTCACTGGGGTCTCTGTTACAAGTACACTAATCCCACTCATGAGAGATCCACTCTCATGACCTAATTACCTCCCAAAGGTCCCACCACCTAATACCATTACCTATGGGGTTAGGATTTCAACATATGAATGTTAGGGAGACACAAGCATTCAGTTCATTGCACACACATAGTAGTAGGAGAAACAGATGCTTAAAGAATTTTATTATGATGTGGTAAGTGCTATGATAGAGGGATTTAAATAGTCCTATAAGTTAACAAAAGGAGTTTATTTAGTCGGACCTCCAGGAGTTATAGAAGTTTACTTGGAGGAGATGATTCTTGAGTTAGGTCTCAAAAGTTGATAATGAAGTGGTCAGGAAGAAGATGATAGAAGGGTTTGTAAGAAGAGGAAACTTAGGAGAAATGACATAGAGGTATGTAACTGCTGTGTGTCAAGGTCAAAAAACAGTCCAGTATTTATTTCTGCTGTACAAAGTGAGTTCTGAGAAGTAGTGAGAAATAAAACTGAATAGGAAAATAAAAGCTTTCAGGTTACCTAAGACTTTTTACATCATGGCAAATACTTTACTTTCATATTAATGCAGAAGAACCACTGGAGTTCTTTGGTTTTTTTAACATCCTTATTGCATAAAAGTGGAATGGTTAATTTGAATTCTCTGTAAGTCACTTAGAAAGTGGAATGGGGAATGGATTTGAAAAGTATCGTGCTAGGAGAAGAGATAATTTTGAGGGCTAAATCCAATCCAGAGTTGATGAAGACCTGACTAGGACAATAGTATTTGAAGATGGAAAGTGGATTTCATTAATATTTGTGCAATGACATTGACAGAACTTGATGATTAGTAAGGAGAGACAGAATAGTTGTATTGGTTATTCAGTGCCACACAACAAATTACCCCCAAACTTAGCAGCTAGAAACAACAGTAACATTTATTATTTCAGTTTCTGTGAGTCAGGATTCTGGAGCAGCTTTACCTACATGGTTCTGGCTTGGGTCTTCTCATGTGGTTGCAGTCATGATGTCAGCTAGTGCTGCATATCAGCTGGCCTGACTGGGGTTGAAGGATCTGCTTTCAAGATAGCTCACTCACATGGCTGTTGGCAGGAAGCCTGTTCCTTGCTGGCTCATGGCAGGAGGACTCATTTCCTTGCCAATAAATATCTACATAGGGTTGCTTGAGTATCCTCATGAAACGACAGCTCGCTTTCCCTAACAACCAGTTATCCAAGAAAAAGGAAAAGGTATAAGCTGCAAACCTTTTTGTGTTTGAAGTCAAGCACAGTCATTTGTGCAATATCCTATTAGTTGCATAGGTGCAAGATGACTACTCATAGGCATGAATAACCTGAGGCAAGACTCATTGCAGACACGGTGGTCAATGATAGAGCCCACATTTTTATCTTCAGTGTTTAGTTGGATTATAGTGACATCTACAAGGTAAGCAATAGAAGAGGAGCAGAGTTATTGTGGGTGCTTGCCTTGTTTGGTGTGTATGTGTGTTTCCAGAAAGTTAGAAGGTAATCAATTCACTTTTGGAAATTATCAGCAAGTGCCAAATAATATGCTTCTGAGGTACATTAATATGTTAATGATGGAGAAATAGATTTGAGAATCATCAGCATTTAAATGGTACTTTATATCTTAAGATTAGGAAAGTTCATCCAAGTAGAGGATAAAAATGAGATGAAAGGAAACAACATTTTTTTTTAATGAGAAAGGGAGTAGAAGGTCACGAAAGAGATTAAGCAAGATGATCAGAGAGGTAGAAATAATAAAGATTAGCACTGTAGAAATAAAGGAAACAAATAGTTTAAGAAAGTGAATAGGGCTTCCCTGGTGGCGCAGTGGTTGAGAGTCCGCCTGCCGATGCAGGGGACGTGGGTTCGTGCCCCGGTCCAGGAAGATCCCACATGCCGCGGGGCGGCTGGGCCCGTGAGCCATGGCCGCTGGGCCTGCGCGTCCGGAGCCTGTGCTCCACAACGGGAGAGGCCACAGCAGTGAGAGGCCCGCGTACCCGTACCGCAAAAAAAAAAAAAAAAAAAAGAAAGTGAATAGTCAGGAGTGTCAAACAAAGCAGAAATATCCAAATCTAAAATTTGTCCATCGGATTTAGCAATATTGTTTGCCACTAATGATGTTGCCAGAGCAATTTCAAGTGTGGGAGCATGGAAGCAGAAAACATATAACAGAGGGTTAAGTACAGGTAAGTTAAATAAAACTGTGTTTAAGTATGCACACGTTATGTTCCATTCTGGAAACAGAAATATTTCAGAATATTTAAGACAGAGGGAATTTAATATTGGAAGTGATTACATAGGTGATAGGTGAAAAACCTAACAGGAGATGATGAGGCAACTCAGAGATTAGCTCTCTCAAAAGCTGCTGCAGTGCCTTTGCTAAAGGAACGAAGGGAGGAGAAGCCCAGAAACCAGGGGGTCCTCCTGGTGAAAGTTGGATTCAATTCTTGTAAGAACTGAAGCCACAGAGGAGAAGCAGCTGATGCCAAAAATGCCCCATTTGCAGGCAGAGAGAGTGAGAAATACCCATTATACGCCCTCCTTCTGATAGTGCCTTCCATTGGCAGACTACAGGTGAAGTCAGCTGACCCAGGAATCTAGGAGAAATATTTCTCCTGGGGTCAGCCCCAATTATATAAAATGGAAAAAAGGAGGGGAATGTAGTTGAGAACAAACAGAGGAACAATGGACACATTGCCTCATAAAGACAAACCAAATTTGAGGCCCCATGTGAGAAACGTAGAACTTTAATGCATAATGAAAAATGAACTTCACTTAAAATGTTTCAAAGACTGAGGCCTATGCTCTAAGTAAAATACCCGTAAATTGAAGAGCTTTTATCTCACCACTTTTAATGTAGAAAGATTTAGCCTGATCGAAAATAATTGAGCTTGACATTCTCTCTCATAATACAGGAAATCATCAAGAATTCCCTGCACAGAATACAATCATGAAATATTCGGAATGTATTTTATTTCTAATTAAATATTTCCTTTTTTTGATTCAGTGAGGTTTTTCAGTTTTTAAAGGTATGAAATAGTAATAGGATGAGATGTATTTAGAACCACCACAGCCATGACAGAACAGCAACAGCAAGTAAAATATAATTTTATCACGTTATAGATACTTGTCCATCAAAATGTTAAATATTATTGATCTGGTGAAATATGCAGCAGTATACAACTGTAGTGGGCATTGTTGAAGCTCTCACAACATCCTTTCCCCTCTTTTGAATCCTAACAGAATCTTGATGTAGGTCAAACATTTAGTACTCTCATTCCATGTGCCTCAGAGGAATCTGACCCTACAAATCTCGTTGGTGTGAGAGTCTGATTGGCTTAAGTTAATTAGCACATACTACCTCCTAGAAACTGGACAGAAGTGGTCAGGTGACATAAATGGGTAATGGGGGGGTGATAAAAACGTCTCTTCGAGTGCCGGAACACCAGAGTTCTTTCTTATCCTCTGCAAATTGTTATATGCCGTTGTGGAGCCCAGAACGGCTACAGCTATCTTGCTAGTAGACTAAAGACAGAGAAGGGGGTTGGCTAGTGTCAAGATTATTTCAGTAAAATAAAGGACAAGTTATTGGCATAAGCCAAACCTGAAACCTAACTTACAATTTCACTGCCAGTTATCTGGGCAAATAAAATTCTTTATTGTTTAGGTCAGTTTAAGTTGTGTTTTCTTTCACTGGCTACCAGAAACATCTTAAATCAATGTACAGAATGTTGGGTGTGTGTGTGTAAATATGCATATATACATATATATAACTAGTTCCTAACCTTACTATATTTATAGTTGATTCTTATATATATTCTATTCATATATATATAATTTTAAAGATTTGAAATACTAATAAATATTTTTTAAATCCCCACATAATAATCTATATGCTATATTTATTTATCATCTCAGGTGACAATTATATCTGACAATATTCTTTTGGAACTTAATCATTTTAACTCAATAAAAGTATTTGCGTTCTTTCATTTCATATTTTAATATCCAAAATCAAATGCTTCTTTACACTTGAATTGACCCTTTCTGCCTCTTTATCAATTCTTCTAACCATATACAAATGAGTCAACTTCTGCTTGCAGAGCCATTAACAAAATAAAATTTAAAAATTTTAGAATTTAACTTAAAATTCCAGTAGTATGATAGATACTGGAAAAGAAGTTCTCAACTATGTTGGAATCATTAACACTTTTAAAAAATATACTGATAGGCACTGAATCCCTCCCATGAAGGAAAACTGTAAAATGCATCAATACATACAAAAGCTTGCATACACTATACTGGATTCTCAGACTGAGTGATACGGCAAGATGTGGTTTAAGGAAAAAAAAAAACAGTGTTAATGCACATGATTTATAAAATTGTATTATTTTTTTACATCTTTATTGGAGTATAATTGCTTTAAAATGTTGTGTTAGTTTCTGCTGTATAACAAAGTGAATCAGCTATACGTATACATATATCCCCATATCTCCTCCCTCTTGCGTCTCCCTCCCACCCTCCCAATCCTACCCCTCTAGGTGGTCACAGAGCACCGAGCTGATCTCCCTGTGCTATGCGGCTGCTTCCCACTAGCTATCTATTTTACATTTGGTAGTGTATATATGTCCATGCCACTCTCTCACTTTGTCCCAGGTTACCCTTCCGCCTCCCCATGTCCTCAAGTCCATTCTCTACTTCTGCATCTTTATTCCCATCTTGCCCCTAGGTTCTTCATGACCTTTTTTTTTTTTTTTTTTTAGAATCCATATATATGTGTTAACATATGGTATTTGTTTTTCTCTTTCTGACTTACTTCACTCTGTAGGACAGTCTCTAGGTCCATCCACCTCACTACAAATACCTCAGTTTCATTCCTTTTTATGGCTGAGTAATATTCCATTGTATATATGTGCCACATCTTTGTCCATTCATCTGTCAATGGACATTTAGGTAGCGTCCATGTCCTGGCTATTGTAAATAGTGCTGCAATAAGCGTTGTGGTACATGTCTCTGTTTGAATTATGATTTTCTCAGGGTATATGCCCAGTAGTAGGATTGCTGGGTCATATAGTAGTTCTATTTTTAGTTTTTTAAGAAATCTCCATACTGTTCTCCATAGTGGCTGTATCAATTTACATTCCCACCAACAGTGTAAGAGGGTTTCCTTTTCTGCACACCCTCCCAGCATTTATTGTTTCTAGATTTTTTGATGATGGCCATTCTGACCGGTGTGTGGTGATACCTCATTGTAGTTTTGATTTGCATTTCTCTTATATTTACTGATGTTGAGCATCCTTTCATGTGTTTGTTGGCAATCTGTATATCTTCTTTGGAGAAATGTCTATTTAGGTCCTCTGCCCATTTTTGGATTGGCTTGTTTCTTTGATGTTGAGCTGCATGAGCTGCCTGTATATTTTGGAGATTAATCCTTTGTCAGTTGCTTCATTTGCAAATATTTTCTCCCATTCTTAGGGTTGTCTTTTCATCTTGTTTATAGTTTCCTTTGCTGTGCAAAAGCTTTGAAGTTTCATTAGGTCTCATTTGTTTATTTTTGTTTTTATTTCCATTTCTCTAGGAGGTGGGTCAAAAAGGATCTTGCTGTGATTTATGTCATAGAGCATTCTGCCTATGTTTTCCTCTAAGAGTTTTATTGTGTATGGCCTTACATTTAGGTCTTTAATCCATTTTGAGTTTATTTTTGTATATGGTATTAGGGAGTGTTCTAATTTCATTCTTTTACATGTAGCTGTCCAGTTTTCCCAGCACCACTTGTTGAAGAGCTGTCTTTTCTCCATTGTATATTCTTGCCTCCTTTATCAAAGATGAGGTGACCATAGGTGCATGGGTTTATCTCTGGACTTTCCATCCTGTTCCATTGATCTATATTTCTATTTTTGTGCCAGTACCAGACTGTCTTGATTACTGTAGCTTTGTAGTATAGTCTGAAGTCAGGGAGCCTGATTCTTCCAGCTCTGTTTTTCTTTCTCAAGATTGCTTTGACTATTCGGGGTCTTTGTGTTTCCATGCAAATTGTGATATTTTTTGTTCTAGTTCTGTGAAAAATGCCATTGTAGTTTGATAGGGATTGCATTGAATCTGTAGATTGCTTTGGGTAGTACAGTCATTTTCACAATACTGATTTGTCCAATCCAAGAACATGGTATACTTCTCCATCTGTTTATGTCATCTTTGATTTCTTTCATCAGTGTTTTATAGTTTTCTGAGTACAAGCCTTTCATCTCCTTAGGCAGGTTTATTCCTAGATGTTTTCTTCTTTTTTTGCAGTGGTAAATGGGAGTGTTTCCTTAATTTCTCTTTCTGATTTTTCACGGTTGGTGTATAGGAATGCTAGAGATTTCTGTGCATTAATTTTGCATCCTGCAACCCTACCAAATTCATTGACTAGTTCTAGTAGTTTTCTGGTGGCATCTTTAGGATTTTCTATGTATAGTATATTGTCATTGGCAAACAGTGACATTTTACTTCTTCTTTTCCAATTTGGATTCCTTTTATGTCTTGTTCATCTCTGACTGCTGTGGCTAAAACTTCCAAAACTGTGTTGAATAATAGTGGTGAGAGCAGGCAACCTTGTCGTGTTCCTGACCTTAGTGGAAATAGTTTCAGTTTTGCACCATTTAGAATGATGTTGGCTGTGGGTCTGTCATATATGGCCTTTGTTATGTTGAGGTAGGTTCCCTCTATGCCTACTTTCTAGAGAGTTTTTTTTTTATCATAAATGGATGTTGAATTTTGTCAAAAGCTTTTTCTGCATCGATTGAGATTATCATATGGTTTTTACCTTTCACTTTGTTAATATGGTGTATCACGTTGATTGATTTGCATATATTGAAGAATCCTTGCATTCCTGGGATAAACTGCACTTGATCATGGTGTATGATCCTTTTAATGTGCTGTTGGATTCTGTTTGCTAGTATTTTGTTGAGGATTTTTGCATCTATGTTCATCAGTGATATTGGCCTGTTGTTTTCTTTCTTTGTGACATCTTTGTCTGGTTTTGGTATCAGGGTAATGGTGGCCTTGTAGAATGAGTTTGGCAGTGTCCCTCCCTCTGCTATATTTTGGATGAGTTTGAGAAGGATAGGTGTTAGCTCTTCTGTAAATGTGTGAGAGAATTTGCCTGTGAAGCCCTCTGGTCCTGGGCTTTTGTTTGCTGGAAGATTTTTAATCACAGTCTCAATTTCAGTGCTTGTGATTGGTCTTTTTATATTTTCTATTTCTTCCTGGTTCAGTCTCAGAAGGTTGTGATTTTCTAAGCGTTTGTCCATTTCTTCCAGGTTGTCCATTTTATTGGCATATAGTTGCTTATAGTAATCTTTCATGTTCCTTTGTATTTCTACAATGTCAGTTGTTACTTCTCCTTTTTCATTTCTAATTCTGTTGATTTGAGTCTTCTCCCGTTTTTCTTGATGAGTCTGGCTAATAGTTTATCACTGTTCTTTATCTTCTCAAAGAACCATCTTTTAGTTTTAATGATCTTTGTTATGGTTTCCTTCATTTCTTTTTCATTTATTTCTGATCTGATCTTTGTGATTTCATTCCTTCTGCTAACTTCGGGGTTTTTTTGTTCTTCTTTCTCTAATTGCTTTAGGTGTAAGTTTAGGTTGTTTATTTGAGATTTCTTTTGTGTCTTGAGGTAGGATTGTATTGCTATAAACTTCCCTCTTAGAACTGCTTTTACTGCATCCCATAGGTTTTGGGTGATCGTGTTTTCATTGTCATTTGTTTCTAGGTATTTTTTGATTTCCTCTCTGATTTCTTCAGTGATCTCTTGGATATTTAGCAGCACATTGTTTATCCTCCATGTGTTTGTGTGTTTTTTTTGTTTTTGTTTTTTTGTTTTTGCAGTATGCGGGCCTCTCACTGTTGTGGCCTCTTCTGTTGCTGAGCACAGGCTCCGGACATGCAGGCCCAGTGGCCATGGCTCACAGGCCCAGCCGCTCCGCGGCATGTGGGATCTTCCCAGACCGGGGCACGAACCTGTGTCTCCTGCATCGGCAGGTGGACTCTCAACCACTGCGCCACCAGGGAAGCCCATGTTTGTGTTTTTTACAGTTGTTTTCCTGTAATTGATATCTAGTCTCATAGCACTGTGGTTGGAAAAGATACTTGATACGATTTCAATTTTCTTAAATTTACCAAGGCCTGATTTGTGTCCCAGGATATAATCTATCCTGGAGAATATTCCATGAGCACTTGAGAAGAAAGTGTATTCTGTTGTTTTTGGATGGAATGTCCTATAAATATCAATTAAGTCTATCTTGTTTAATGTGTCATTTAAAGCTTATGTTTCCTTATTTATTTTCATTTTGGATGATCTGTCCATTGGTGAATGTGGGGTGTTAATGTCCCCTACTATGATTGTGTTACTGTCAACTTCCCCTTTTATGGCTGTTAGCATTTGCCTTACGTATTGAGGTGCTCCTATGTTGGGTGCATAAATATTTACAATTGTTATATCTTCTTCTTGGATTGATCCCTTGATCGTTATGTAGTATCCTCCTTTGTCTCTTATAATAGTCTTTATTTTAAAGTCTATTTTGTCTGATATGAGAATTGCTACTCCAGCTTTCTTTTGATTTCCATTTGCATGAAATATCTTTTTCCACCCCCTCACTTTCAGTCTGTATGTGTTCCTATGTCTGAAGTGCATTTCTTGTAGACAGCATATGTACAGGTCTTGTTTTTGTATACATTCAGCCAGTCAATGTCTTTCGGTTGGAGCATTTCATCCACTTACATTTAAGGTAATTATCAATATGTATGCTCCTATTACCATTTTCTTTACTGTTTTGGGTTTGTTATTGTAGGTCTTTTCCTTCTCTTGTGGCTTCTGCCTGAGAAGTTCCTTTAGCATTTGTTGTAGAGCTGGTTTGGTGGTGCTGAATTCTCTTAACTTTTGCTTCTCTGTAAAGGTTTTAATTTCTCCATCAAATCTGAATGAGATCCTTGCTGGGTAGAGTAATCTTGGTTGTAGGTTTTTCCCTTTCATCACTTTAAATATGTCCTGCCACTCCCTTCTAGCTTGCAAAGTTTCTGCTGAAAGATCAGCTGTTAACCTTTTGTGCATTCCCTTGTGTGTTATTTGTTGCTTTTCCCTTGCTGCTCTTAATATTTTTTCTTTGTATTTAATTTTAGAAAGTTTAATTAATATGTGTCTTGGCGTGTTTCTCCTTGGATTTATTTTGTGTGGGACTCTCTGTGTTTCCTGGACTTGATTGACTATTTCCTTTTCCATGTTAGGGGAGTTTTCAACTATAATTTCTTCAAATATTTTCTCAGACCCTTTCTTTTTCTGTTCTTCTTCTGGGACCCCTATAATTTGAATGTTGGTACGTTCAGTGTTGTCCCAGATGTCTCTTAGACTGTCGTCAATACTTTTCATTCCTTTTGCTTTATTCTGCTCTGCTGTAGTTATTTCCAGTATTTTATCTTCCAAGTCACTTATCCGTTCTTCTGGCTCATTTATTCTGCTATTGATTCCTTATAGAGAATTTTTAATTTCATTTATTGTGCTGTTCATCATTGTTTGATTGCTCTTTAGTTCTTCTAGGTCCTTTTTAAAAGTTTCTTGAATTTTCTCCCTTCTATTTCCAAGATTTTGGATCATCTTTACTGTCATTACTCTGAATTCTTTTTCAGGTAGGCTGCCTATTTCCTCTTCATTTGTTTGGTCTGGTGGGTTTTTACCTTGCTCTTTAATCTGCTGCATATTCCTCTGTCTTCTCATTTTGCTTAACTTACTGTGTTTAGGGTCTCCTTTTCACAGTCTACAGGTTCGTAGTTCCCATTGTTTTTAGTGTCTGCCCCCAGTGGGTAAAGTTGGTTCAGGGACTTGTGTAGGCTTCTTGGTGGAGGGAACCAGTGCCTATGTTCTGGTGGGTGGGGCTGGATCTTGTCTTTCTGGTGGGCAGGGCCCACCAGAAAGACAGTGGTGTGTTTTGGGGTGTCTGTGAACTTAGTATGATTTTAGGCAGCCTCTTTGCCAATGGGTGGGGTTGTGTTCTTGTCTTGCTAGTTGTTTGGCATGGGCTGTCCAGCACTGGAGCTTGCTGGCTGTTGGGTGGAGCTGGGTTTTAGCCTTGAGATGGAGATCTTGGGAGAGCTCTTGCCTATTGGTATTACATGGAGTCAGGAGGTCTCTGGTGGTCCAATGTCCTGAAATCAGGTCTCCCACATCAGAGGCTCAGGCCTGACACCAGCCCAGAGCACTCAGACCCTCTCAGCCACATGGCTCAGAAGAAGAGGCAGAAAAAAAGAAAGAAAATAAATTCAAAAAAATAAAAATATAAAATAAAGTAAAATAATTAAAATTTAAAAATCATTAAAATAAAAAAATTTTTAAGTAATAAAAATAAAAGAGAGCAACCAAACCAATAAACAAATCCTCCAATGATATCAAGTACTAAAATCTATACTATGGTAAACATAAAAATCAGAAACAAGTCAGTTGCAGACAGCAAACCCCACGTCTACAGTTGCTCCCAAAGTCCACTGCCTCAATTTTGGGATGATTCGTTGTCTATTCAGGTATTCCACAGATGCAGCGTACATCAAGTTGACTGTGGGGATTTAATCCACTGCTCCTGAGGCTGCACGGAGAAATTTCCCTTTCTCTTCTTTTTTTGCACAGCTCCTGTGGTTCTGCTTTGATTTTGGCCCTGCCTCTGTGTGTAGGTCTCCTGAGGGCGTCTGTTCCCCACCCAGACAGGAGGGGGTTAAAGTAGCAGCTGATTAGGGGGCGCTGGCTCACTCAGGCCACGGAGAAGGAGGGGTGTGGATGTGGGGCGAGCCTGCGGCGGCAGAGGCCAGCTTAACGCTGCAACAGCCTGGGGCGTGCCATGTGTTCTCCCGGAGAAGTTGTCTCTGGATCACGGGACCTGGCAGTGGCGGGCTGCACAGGCTCCCAGGAGAGGAGGTGTAGATAGTGACCTGTGCTTGCACACAGGCTTCTTGGTGGTGGCAGCAGCAGCCTTAGCATTTCATGCCTGCCTCTGTTGTCCACGCTGGTAGCCGCGACTCGCACCTGTCCGCGACTCGCACCTGTCTCTGAAGCTCTTTTAGGCGGTGCTCTGAATCCCCTCTCCTCGTGCACCCCGAAACAATGGTCTCTTGCCTCTTCGGCAGCTCCAGACGTTTCCCGGACTCCCTCCCGGCTAGGTGTGGCACACTAGCCCCCTTCAGGCTGTGTTCACGCAGCCAACCCCAGTCCTCTCCCTGGGATCTGACCTCCGAAGCCCGAGCCTCAGCTCCCAGCCCCCGCCCGCCCCGGCGGGTGAGCAGACAAGCCTCTCGGGCTGGTGAGTGCCGGTCGGCACCGATCCTCTGTGCGGGAATCTCTCCGCTTTGCCCTCCACACCCCTGTTGCTGCGCTCTGCTCCGTGGCTCCGAAGCTTCCCCTCTGCCCACCCCCTGTCTCCACTAGTGAAGGGGCTTCCTAGTGTTTGGAAACTTTTCCTCCTTCACAGCTCCCTCTCAGAGGTGCAGGTCCCATTCCTATTCTTTTGTCTCTGTTTTTCCTTTTTTCTTTTGCCCTACCCAGGAACATGGGGAGTTTCTTGCCTTTTGGGAGGTCTGAGGTCTTCTGCCAGCGTTCAGTTGGTGTTCTGTAGGAGTTGTTCCACACATAGATGTATTTTTGATGTATTTGTGGGGAGAAAGGTGATCTCCACATCTTACTCCTCCACCATCTTGAAGCACCCCCCCCTCCTAATTTTAAAGAGTCTAACAGATATCCTTATTCTTTAGTGAGGGAGAATCTGTTTTAAAGTTCTTGGTTTGAAGAAATGTACCCATAAAGTATACACATAAAATGGTATATTATTCAAGTTTATAAAGGAGGGAAATCCTGCCATTTGTGACAACATGGATGGATCTGGAGGACATTATGCTAAGTTAAATAAGCCAGACATAGAAGAACAAATACTACACGATACTACTTATAAGAGGAATCTAAAATAGTCAAACTCATAGAAGCAGAGAAAAGAATGATGTTTGCCAGGGCCTGGAGGGAGAAGGAAACTGGGAGGTATTAGAGGGCACAAAGTTTTGTTTATATAAGATGAATAAGACCTAGAGATCTACTGTACAGCATAGTTAATAATGCTGTATTGTATACTTATAAGTTTGTTAAGAGAGTAAATCTTATATTAAGCATTTTATCACAAAATAATAATTAGTATAAATAAAAAGGCAGGTCATGGATAGCTTTATGGCATAAATCATGGTGATGGTTTCATTGATATATTCTTACCTCTACATTCATCAAGTTGTATACATTAAAAGTACACAGTTTTTTGTATGTCAATCATACCACAATAAAGTGCTTTAAAAAATTCCAGTTCTGGGCTTCCCTGGTGGCGCAGTGGTTGAGAGTCTGCCTGCCGATGCAGGGGACGTGGGTTCGTGCCCCGGTCCGGGAGGATCCCGCATGCCGCGGAGCGGCTGGGCCGGTGGGCCATGGCCAATGAGCCTGCGCGTCCGGAGCCTGTGCTCTGCAACGGGAGGGGCCACAGCAGTGAGAGGCCCGTGTACCTCAAAAAAAAAAAAAAAAAAAGAAAAATTCCAGTTCTTGGTTTGAAAATTGGGTTGGAGAAATGAAATATTGGATCAGAGATGAATATAAGCTCATTTATTCTGTCATTGATCACGTGACTTGAATATGTTTTGTTACTGGTCTTAATACAGGATTTATTTTTGGGACTTCCCTGGCAGTTCAGTGGTTAAGACTGTGTTTGCACTGTAGGGGATGTGGGTTCGATCCCTGGTCCGGGAAGTATGATCCCGCATGCCACACGGAGTGACCAAATATATATATATATATATATATATATACTGGATTTATTTTATTTTTGTTTATTTGAGGTTAGAACTTTTCAAAGATTTTTATCTTGTATATTTTAATATGTGATTTATGTAAAAGAATATGCAGTTAGATACCCAGAAAGAGGGGAGAATTAATTTCTATTCATCATATGTACAATAAGTAGTTTGGGTTACTTTTTGAAATACAGTATCATATATTTTGTTCATTTGTTTGATAATAAACCAGCACATGGTATTCAACTGCCTCTTTAGAGGGCATGGAAAAGGGAGAATTTTAGCTATTCCTGGGAAAGGCTGTATGAATAAAGATGTCAGTATTTTTTAGCACATGGGAACATTTAAAGGTGAATATCTGCTTTAAAGAGGCACACATCAATTTTGCTATACATATTAAATTCCTATAGTATTCTTGTTTATAATATAGTTAAACATATGCATCATATTGTCCATTCGAGGATAGAGCAAGATTAATCTCTAACTTTTAATAATATCCAAGTCATGAAGATAAATCTAAAAGCATAAATTTTCTACATTTCCATGTTATATGAAAAAAATTAATTCTTATTTATAAAAAAAGGATTAAATGTCAGATGAGGGTTTAAGTCTGTAATTTTATTCTTGAAGGAATCACTGTGGCATGCTAAGAAGATTTGGTTTGAAAGAGCTCAGTAACTGTGTTTCCATGGACCTCCATTTTCAAAGGCTATTTTTCACAGAGTTGAGCTATTGATACTGTTTTACCATCTGATACTTTTTTGACATTCATGTAGCAATATTTCAAATGGGAAATTATATCTTGAGAGGATAGATAGCTAAAAAAAGAGTATGCAATCCTCTTCTCTTCTTTTCACAATAATCACAACTTGGCCTTTGATCTGACTTGAGACTATCCTTCTCTACAGCACAGTGGGAGGTGGCTTATTCTGCTGGAATTAAGTGGGGCAAGATGCCATGTGATAATAATAACTGCTTCTATCTCTCCTAATGTGAAGTTTTAAGATACCAACTATTTGGTAAAGACAGATGTGTAATACATTTTCTGGATTTTTATCTTCTTTTTTTTCCTGCCAGTTAACATATTATTTTTTTCTTTAAAAGCTCTAAAAGTTTCATGTCAGTGAACAGGAACAGAATATTTTACAGAAAAATTTAAAAGAGTTTTTTTTTGTAAAGATGCACCCCTACTGATGAAGTGTTTGTGCTGGGAATGATAAGGGTAGTTTCCCTATTGTTCACACAGCAGGCTGTCATCTTTTTCTTCTTAATAGGGAAAGGTCTTATCCTCAGCATTGCTGCATGAGTTTTTCAGTTACTTGGCAACAATAATAAAAAAAAACACAAGCAGTAAAGGACCCATCATCAACATCATGACAAATAGTAGTTCCTCAGCTGGTTTTAATGGCCATATGGAGACATTAAATTTCTTGCCTTCAAGAATTAAGCCCAGTGTATAAGATCAGGTTGAGCTCTGGTATGTGCAGCAATGTAAAACATTTTAGCTGTTGTATGTGAATTAGTATGTGGAAAAAAGTGAATAAATATGAGGCATTCACCTGAATAAAAAAGTACCCCTGGAATGCACAAGACAAACAGATTTTTCTAATTTAAATATCTGGATGCATATTTTTGGCACATCCTTATGATCACGGCCAGCTGATATGGATATTATGAGGTCATCTACTGTGTGTATGATGATGTCTGTTGGTAAAGCATTAATCAATAGAAATAAATACTTGGTTAAGAAATGCTGCCATTAATAAATGAATATTTAAAACCAATCAGGATGTGGGAGAAACCCAACATGAGATACAAACACTAACAAATGAAACTACCAGTAATAAAAATCAATAACATAACTATACTGAAGGTAAGGGGGGAAGAACTAACCCAAATAACCTTAGAAAACAATAACTTGACTGGATGCTAAAAGGATAAAAATGAAAAGAACTGTGCACAAATGTTATGTAGTCAGTAAATGTGTTTCTCATAGAGGCATTGATAAGACATTCTGAAACTAATTTATGTGAATACTAGAATTGAACAAATAAGTAAATAGGTTGTTAACAATAAAACTAAGATTTCTTACAATTGGAGAAAGAAATTACAATTAAATAAACTGGGGAGATTAAAATGATTCCTATGGTGTTAAATTGGAATCTGAGGTATTAGTATAAACTCATTACAGACACACACACACACACACAGAGATATAAAAATAGATATGTGTGTATACATGAGTTAATACACAAATATTTCCCAGTCCTGGCTGCTGAGAGAGCCTAGAAACAATGACATTCCAGTAGTAATCAGCATACCTAGAGACAAGATCTTGGTTTCTTAAGCATCATTCTTCTATAAAAGGAACCAAGGATCCTTGGAAAGGTGGTTCTTTCAGGGCTGAGATGGAAAAAATCAAAATGAGCTTGGAACATCTTGTAGAACCAGAAAAAAAAGAATATTCTCAAAAGATACGGGGAAGAGAGCATTGTTGAAAGAAGACAACATTAGGAGAAGGACCTCTTAATGGCCAAAGCTTTGAGCAACAAAATAAATAATGCTAATATTGGATTATAACCCAAAGAATAAAAAAAATTCCTGAGTCCATAACAATATAAATAATTAAATATATAGATGGAAGAGACACGACAGCTCCTCCTCATAGCGGAATTGCAATTAATAAGTACTTAAAGAAGGGAAATGGAAGCCACTATTAGGCATATATCACAGTGGTGATTACTGCATACTTAACCTACTAATGGATGCTACAATCAGTGCATCTGAGGAGAGAACATATTTGCACTGTCTCAAATTATTATTTGTTGACTACAGGAGAAATCATAGTAACTTTACAGTGGAAATGCCCAGCAGAGATCATCTTGACCAGGTGATCAAGGTCATTGTTGCCAGTAATAAGATGCATTGAAATCAGGAACCCTGTGATATTGGTGCACTGTTGAAAGAAATGGCATCATTTCTGTGGTTCTCCTTTTTTTAAAAAATAAATTATTTTATTTATTTATTTTTGGCTGCGTTGGGTCTTCGTTGCTGCATGCGGGCTTCTCCCTAGTTGCAGGGAGCGGGGGCTACTCTTTGTTGCGGTGCATGGACTTCTCATTGCAGTGGCTTCTCTTGTTGCAGAGCACGAGCTCTAGGCACGTGGGCTTCAGTAGTTGCAGAACGTGGGCTCAGTAGTTGTGGCTCACGGGCTCTAGAGTGCAGGCCCAGTAGTGGCAAGCAGGTTTAACTTCTCCGCGGCATGTGGGATCTTCCTGGACCAGGGCTCAAACCCATGTCCCCTGCATTGGCAGGCGGATTCTTAACCACTGTGCCACCAAGGAAGACCCTCTGTGGTTCTCTTTTCAAGGAACTATGACCTCAGTCCAGTAATGAGAAGATACCAGATAGGCCTAAAGTGATGGACATTCAGCAAAATAACTGATCGATACTCTTCAGGGCTGACGGTGTATTGAAAAAGCAGGAAAGACTGAGGAACTATTGTAGATTGTAGGAGTCCAGGGAGAAATAACAACTAAACACAATGTGGGACACTGATTAGGATCTTTAGAAAGGATAATAGTGGAAAAAATTATGAAGTTTAAATGAGGTAGTTAGTTTGGTTAATGCTACTAAGACAAAAGTAATTTCCTTGTTCTGGTACTTGTATGATGGTTACCTAAGATGTTAACATTGGACAAGCTGGATGAGGGATAAACTCTCTGCACTATTTTTGCAACTTTTCTATAAGTCTAAAAGTAGTTTCAAATAAAACGTTTTTAAAAATTGCCATTATAAAAAATTCAGGAGGACTTTCACGTTAGTTGCTGTAAACAACTTTCAAAATAGGCAGAATATATGAAGTGACTGGAAAACAGTCAGCACAACATTATGATCCCAAAAAGTAGGAAAACAGATGAGGTAGGCTCCCCAAATGACCCTGTATTTCTGCTTAGAGGCAGTGTCTAGACTGTAGTGCAAGGAGGATAAACCAGAACAGAGCGCAGTGGACTCATTGAACTGAGGATACAGTAAGTAGAGTTTGGGAATAGTAAAGCTGCTGAAATTTGCAGGGCAAGTTGGTGGAGAGAAGAGAGCTGGGTGGAGTTAATGCTCCAGAAATCTGTAGAAGGTCCCCTTGGGTCTTTCGCTGAATATTAAGCTGCTCACGTAAAGGGCAGGACTCCATGGGACTGGGCAAAGAACAACTACCAGGGGAGTTAAAATACTGGAGAGCAGTGAGCTGAACAACTATTGGAAGACAAACATGGCTGGGAGACTTTTAAATATTGAACAGCCAGAGGGGAGCATCCTCTTTGAACACCCAAAGTAATTTGGTACAATTTCAGACAAGTCTAAGCTGTAGGAATAGGATGAATATAGTCCAAAAATAATGGCTACCATACAGCATCCTAACTGCCTTCAAATCACAGATTGGATTTCTGGGGAAGGCTTAAGTTGGAATAAGAGGCCCTAAGTCTAAAATGTTTATAGCTGCTATAGACCAGTTAGATAACAGGTTGTGTCGTGAAATTCTGGCCTCTCTCGACTTCATATTCCCTCTCATGGACTCTGGTCACTGCTCTCTCCCCGGTTCTTTCTAATGTTCCTCACTGGCTGGGGGGTGTTCTGTCTGAACCCATTCACTGACACCTGGTCGTTCTGATCAAATCCTTCTTTCTCAAAGTAAAGGGAAAAATCTTACTGACATTTCAGAATTTTAAAGCATGCCCAGAGGAATTCTGATACTCAAAGCATCACTGAAGAAATCCCACTTTCTATGGATGAGGGATTAAGTTAATTTTCTGCTCAACCTACTTAGAAAACCTGGAAATTAAAATAACAGTGAGACAATATGTTTTCACCTAAAAGTTTGACCAAAATTTAAAAGGTTGATACAATAAAATGCCTGTGAGAGTGCAAATTACATACATTAATATGTGAGAATATGAATCAGTACAGCTTTATTTGAACAGAGTATCAGCAATATTCATAAAAATTTACAGTCATCACATTCTTTCCAATTCAATCCAGTTTGCACTTTGCTATGTATTTCCTATAAGAAAACATACATATTTGCCCAAGAATTCATGCTCAGTAATGTTGATACAAGTTCTATTAATCATAGCAACAAATGGTAAATAACTTATGTGTCCATCAGGAGGAGAATCTTTAAATTAATTATGGCACATACACACTTTAGAATACTTAGGAGTAGTTAAAAGAGTGAGACGAATCTATATGTGCTCTCAGGGAAAGACCCTGCATTCGTTTTAGTAAGTGACAAGGGCAAGAAGCGGGACAATATGTACACTGTTATCCATGTATATTAAGAAACTCACAATGTATTTTTATAACACATCTATGTAAGGAAAAGTCTAGAATCAATTTTAAAATAACACAAAATTTTAATTGTGGTTGCTTCTGAGGAGAGGGATGAATTCTAGAGGAATATGATAGGGAAGGGGAATTGTGAGTTATCCATACTATTAGAATCTGGGGGCAATAAGAGCATTTGTACTATTACTCAAAACCAAAATTTTCCTCAGGGGCAAACATAGAGACAAGAGGCAGTGGAAGAATGTTGACTTTTTCTTTTCTTATCAAGGATGGCACGTCTGCCACAGAAACATTTTCCACCTCCTAGAAGTACACCTGAGTTTTTAGGAGTTCTGTCTATGTAGATGATCTTTTCTCATCTACTTCTTATGGAGGAGGCTTTGGTTTTGACCAAAAAGGTAAACTCAATCATTGGTATGTGGTCAGTGGCCAATCTCAAATAATTCAGCCCATTAAAATTCTACTGCAAATGCCAGGGTGGCTTCCAAAACCTCCTCTCTAACTTCAGGGTTATTACCCTAACAACCAGTAGATTCTGTGCCAAATCAGAGTCTAGTCACCAGCAGGTTTGAAAACACTGAGAATGTGGTGGAGACACCCAGTGGGGATGAGGAGGTGTGTAAACATCACTGTCTGAAGTGAACAGTTACATGGAAAGGGCAGCTGCTGTCCCAGGGGTCCACGGTGAGGAATGGGATCTACAGGGAGTCGGGATGCTCCGAGTCGAGGGAGGGCAGGGGATATGGGCTGTCTGTTCCTCCGGAAGCTGAGTGCAGCCTCCAGAGGAAGACGCCGAGAAGAGCTGGCCAGCAGGTCAGGTTCCAGTCTGGACACGAGGGCACACTGGGAAAGACCCAGGGGAAGGGCACTGTAATGCCGCAAAGTGCTGGGACTGGACACACGTGCCGGGACCGGGGCAATCAGCTCTCAGGGAACCCTGGGGCGAGGGGCAGGAGGATCCTAGGTAAACGAAGCCCACAGACAATCCCCAAATTGTGTCGGATTCTCATTTTCACCTTCCTTCTTTAGGCCTGCTTTTAATATTTTGGCTACAAGTTCCTCTTTCTTATTGCCCGAGAGACACCATGGAGCAGTGAGAAGAGAAATGAATTAAGAGACAGAAGGGCTGCCTCAGGCTGGGAGGAGCGGAACAGTATGGGCTCTGGAGGAATTCAGACCAGGGCTCTAGTTTTGCCCTGTCACTAGCTATGTGAACTCAGCACATTACCAAATTCTGTGAGCCTCGGATTCTTCCTCAATGAAGTGTGATTGATAAGTTCTGTCTTCTAGGACTGTTGGAATGTGTATAGTGTATGTAAAACACCTGGCACAGTGACTGGTGTGCATTGAAACTTTAAAGAGTGGCAATTTTTGCCATGATTTTTTGACCCAGATAATACCAACCCTCCTGCCGAGATTTTTTGTTTTGTTTTGCTGTTGTTTTAAACCAGGAGATATCTGAGAATATGCAGTGCTATAGGACACTGAACATCAAGTCAGCCAAAAATTCTGCTTAACAAGAAAATATACCTTAGTAAGTCATGCCCCTTAGAGGATGTATTATTTAATTTGGATGTTGGGGAATCCTCCCCATCTGGATGCAACTCAAAGCTAAATGTTTGTCAAGAACCAACTCCTTCTCTCCCTCCCAGCTGCCCTTGGATCCAAATCACCCCTATTTTCATTCATTTAACCCCTACCAAAATCAAGCCCTTCCATAGGCGTCACCAAATTTTACTCACATTAACCCATTTAAAATACCCTACTAATGGAGCAGGCTCTGTTTCTCCCAGTCCAGGTTAAAGAGTAGGATATGGGCACAGTGGCTTCTTGGCATCCCACCTCAAGGAAGTATCACCCTTAGTTATCAGAATCTCCTTGGTGATGATGTGGATAAAACACCTAGTTTGTGCACTGTGTTTTCTTGCACTGAGACAAGAGCACAGGGTACCTTCCACTCCCTCCCCAGGTGGAGTTTTCTCTCTGGTTAATCCATGATCCCAAAATAACCGCTAAAAGCAGTTCTCCATCGGAGGCTCAGTTTCTCAACTCTGAGACACACCACGCAAGGGTCTGGCCCTTGCTCACCACCCTCACACACCCTCCTCTGACCCACCACCCATCTTAACTGAAAATTACCTCTCACTGAAGGACTTGAGGTTTTTCCAAGGCTACAAGTTGTCTTGCCTCAGGACATTTATACTTAAGTGCTCTCATCTGGCCCTCCCCCTCATCCTTTTTTTTGCTTGTCTTTTTTGTCTTAGAGGGCATCTCACCATCTTCCTTATATGTTAGCTGCTGCTAGACTCTAATTCAATGGGAAAAGACTCAGTCTTCTTTTTCTTACCACCCTCCATACTACCATGGAGCCTTCCAAAGAGCAGATGCACAATTAATGTTTGAGGGGAAAAAATGTGAACAATTTATTATGATTTTATTTCTCCTATATTATTGAATAAACGAAGCAAGTTCAGGTGTATAACTTTTATTTTACAGAACAGCAAAATACAAGGAATAAGGGAAACCAAGAATTGACCATCTTTTACTTTTTTCTCTATTTTTTGATCCCCAACTATTTTACTGCTAATTTCTTTCACATTTCTAAGGAAATGCCTATTACACTGCTATCTTTTCTTGTTCCAGGTCACTAAAAAAGATGGAAGGTTACCCTATTTGTTTAATAAAATGGCAAAACTATTACTCTTAAACTTCATAAACAGCATTAAGTATGTAACCAATATCATTCATACACTTAGATTCTGAATCTAATTAAACTTTTTTAAAGAAGAAGCAACATTTGAAAACCTTCAACAACAAAACATAAATCTGTAAGTTATTCTAATATGCTATTCACTGTGATCCCTCCAACACCACCTCAGCCCCTACACTACTGCAGGAAGGTGCTTCAGATTTCACTACAGGTGGGAGAAGCTGCCCTGGAAGTCGGCCCCGGAACGCACACTGGCCATGGTACCAGTGCGAAGCATAGCTGCAAATCTGGCTCGGGCTCTCTCTTCCTCATCTCTCAAAGCCTCTTCATACAAGAGTGGGAAGGCACTGGGGACCGTATCATGAATCTTGGCCAAGAATTCAAGGACTTTCGTCTTGCTGGTTTCAGCATGGGCTCTCGGGCCCCACAGGAATTCATAGCACAGGGGGGATCACTGTTGGGCACCTGGTGGTACTCCAGGTACCTTTTCCTGCACCAAATCTTTGGTGATGAGCTTCTTGGGCTCCCCATGGATGAAGTGCTTCTTTCCAGCATATATCCCCATCACATTGAGTACTTCCCAGATATCCTCCTCAGTGGCGCAGTTGCCCTTCATGAAGATCACACAGAGGACTGTCATAAGGAGGCCGGTCTTGGGCACGATCTCCTCACCCCTCATCCTGTCATCACTGGTGTGCTGAAATTTGCTGACAAGGGCATAGCAGTGCCTGGTGGGATCGACTTCCTTCACATCAATGCCAAAGGCCAGCACCATCAGCTCAGAGGCTCTCCTGAGGATCTCATGGAACTGCTCCTTGTACTTTCTGATGACATGCTTCAGCATACCCTCCTTTGTAATGGGCTCTCTCATGTTATACTTGCACAGCAGGAATTGCACCAACAGAACTGCCGTCTGGTCTACAGCGGTTCTGCAGGAAAAATCAGTGCTGAGTGATGCCTGAGAGGTGCTTGGTTTTTCTTGATCTTGGCTCTTGGCACCTTCATCAGATCTTGTGCATGAAACACCTGCAGAAGTAGTGGTAGTGGATGGGGCTCTCTGAGACCCCTGGGATCTTCTACCTGACCCAGAAGCAGGGGAGCTCTGGAGATTACCACCAAGAGGAGAGGTGGGGGAGGAGAGAGACTCTTCTTCCTCTCCTGCAGGGGCCTGAGCATCTTGGAGATGCTGAGCCTCACTCCGGGCCTGACTGCGTTTCTCACGGGCATGGCACTTGCTCTTCCGGCCCCGAGGCATGATGACACAGGTCAGGGCCAGCAGGCGGGAGTGTGGGCAGGAAGGCAGGCAATGAGGGCACCTGGGGGAGGGACAAGGAGATGCTGTGAGCACCTTCAGCGGGGAGAGTCCTCCCTGGCTTTAACCAAGGCCGCCTCTGCAGTTTTCTGTCAGGTCACTGCACTAGGACCCAAAGGGCTCCTTTTCTGATCAGCCTGTCCCCTGAGACCCCTGCAGAGAAGTCAGTGTGCCTTGGGCTGGCAGGTCTAGGCTCTGTGTGGTCCCCTCTATAATCCTCTCAGTTCACATTTAGGATCATCCTGTCAACTGTTGGCAGGGCCCAGCCATCCTCCCCTTTACCGCTCTGAAGCTAAACTCCTTCCACCAATGGCCTTCCCTCCCTAAACCCCACCCCCCACCCCAGGAGAAAATGAGGGAGAGCCTTAGCGGGCCACCCCTGCTGGGGCCTTCCAGAGCTGACAACAGGAGCAGGGTTTGATGGGACCCCCCCCTTTGTTAGGGTTTTCAGTCGTCGCTCATGTCGCCACCCGCACCAGGCCAAGCCGCCCCCACCCCAGCCCCCGCCGGAGTTTGACAGCCCTGCCCGGGGCCTCCCAGGGTGGACCACAGGGACAGCAAGTGTGTGTGCCGGGTTGAGCGTGCCTTCAGTCCTTGCTCAGTCTCCTCTCGACGCCAAATAAAGCCTGGGATGTTTTCCTCTGTTGATCTGAGACCACCAGCCTCAGATCAACGTCTTCATTCCCTGAGACCCCGAGGCAGAACTGACGGTGCGTTGGGCCGAACAGTTTTGTCACTAGCCTTTTAGCATGCGTCGGATTGGAGCGGGGGTTCTATGATGTCTCCTTTGCTCTAGGGAGGCATGTTCCTGCAATTCTAACTAAGCATCCTCCTTTCACTCTCAGCATCTCCTCTCCCCTCCAGAGACCTGAGAGCCTGGAGGTGGAAGTCAGTCAGTACCTCATGGTGACAGCTCTGCCCTGGGTTTCCCAGGAGTGAAAGCGGGGGCGGGGCTCTGTGCGGGTTCCTCTATTCTGGGGTGGGTTGTCGCATCATTCCTCAAGGTGGAGGCATGGAGTAAGGTGTCCTCCTCTTGGCTGCTTCTTTAAAGGCTTCCTGGGAAATACTAATTCTCTGAAACCTCTGAGCTGTTTCCCTGCAAACCTTGCAGAAAATGGATGAGTCCAAGGCTACATACCAGACGGGAAAGTTGCAGTGTAAGGCGGGATCCCAGGACACATGGTGGGCTCTAAAAGAAAAGGCACACTGGCCCATAGCGTTTGTTCGCCAGCCATACTTAGACTTTGGGGAACCTTCTACTCTTAAAAGATCTACTTTCTGAGGAGAAGAGGCTAAGCTACAGGATTTTGTGAGACCTAGCTCTTTTATATTATCTCACATTGCTCAGTCCAGTGTGGTCACTTATTTTTTGACCCTCATTCATACTAAGAAATACATTTATATCTCTAACAAGTGTGTGTGTATATG
Organism: Mesoplodon bidens; assembly: GCF_964165515.1. Taxonomy (NCBI): domain Eukaryota; kingdom Metazoa; phylum Chordata; class Mammalia; order Artiodactyla; family Ziphiidae; genus Mesoplodon; species Mesoplodon bidens. The sequence goes on along the minus strand of NC_138163.1, from coordinate 116,577,543 downwards.
CATTTTTTCATGAAAGAATACCTACCCTTGTTAAGTGTGATTCATTCTTTCCATTCCTTGTGTTTGATCATAATATTGATTTTTAAAAAAGGTCAGTCCTGATCCTCTAAAGAGGTTTCAGGTGGTTATTGCACAGCCTCTGTACTCATTCTGTTTCAAACAACACCACCCTTTGGTGCCATCCTGGCCCGTGGGCTCTGAAATGCTGCCTCAGATTCCTTCAGTGAAGCAGTGGAGAGTCATGGTCCCAGAGCACAGTGGAAGAATCCAGGGCTCAACTTTAAAGGCTTTTCTCCAGTCAATCCTGTCATCTGCCTCTCTTGCAGGCTACAGACCTGTCTCGAATTCAGGGCATCCCCCTACCTGCCCACACTCAGGTTCTAGTTCAGTGGAGACTTATTGTCCCTCAGGGATTATTTAGTTTTATGTTTTTGCTTTTGTTAATGTTTTTTCTTTATTCCTTCTATAATTTCTCCATGGTTGATTTTGGGTACAGGAAACAGTAGCCTGTGTTTGATTGTCATCAGCTGCTATGGATAAGGTACTAAATCTGTGAAAGAATTAAGCAAAATCGATATTCTTACAATAGCTGTGCCTCACGAGTACACATAACGTTCTATTCTGGTTGAGACTTCTTTTTCCTACGTCAATCAGGAAATTCTTACTGTTGCCTCCATATAGATTATATACATTTTTGTATGGTTTCTTTCTAGGTATGTTTTTTATAGTGTTGCTTTTGTCTATGGTGTATTTTCTATTAACATGATCTAAGTAATTGTTGATTGTTTCAGGCCAGTCTCTTGATTTTGCTGTGGTGATCTTTTTTTCCACCAGGTTTCTGAAGTTCTTTATATGTTTGACTATTTTCTGTGCCTATTTCCTTAGATTTTTAAGTAGAGAATCAAATTATTACCATTGTTATCCTCTGCTTTTCATTACTCATGACACTTATTTATTTGGTATTGTTATATATAGCTCTGTACAAGCTATGTGTTCTTGTCCAGATTTTTTTCTAGTTTTTAAATTAATAGACTTTTTTAAAGAACAGATTTAGGACTACAGAAAGTTAAGCAGATAGTACAAAGAGTTCCCATACAGCCAGTTTCTTCCTCCAGTTAGTTTCTTCTATTATTAACATCTTGTATTGGTTCAATGGATACAAGTTCATTTGTAACAATTGATCAAATAATATTGATACATTATTATTGACTATTGTCCATTGTTTATATTTCACTTTTTGTGTTTTACAGTTCTGTAGTGGTTGACAAATGCATGATGTCATCTACTCACCAGCAGAGCATCATGCAGAAGAGTTTCACTGCCCTAAAAATCTCCCATGCTCCACCTGTCCATCCCTCAAAGCCTCACTTTGAGCCCCTGATAACTCTGAACATTTTACTCTCTCTGAAGTTTTGCCTTTTCCAGAATATAATATTGATGGAATCATACAGTATGTAGGCTTTTTTTTTTTTTTTTTTTTTTTTGCTGCGGTACGCAGGCCTCTCACTGTTGTGACCTCTCCCGTTGCGGAGCACAGGCTTCGGACGCGCAGGCTCAGCGGCCATGGCTCATGGGCCCAGCCGCTCCGCGGCACGTGGGATCCTCGCGGACCGGGGCACGAACCCGCGTCCCCTGCATTGGCAGGCGGACTCTCAACCACTGCGCCACCAGGGAAGCCCAGTATGTAGGCTTTTTAAACTAGCTACTTTTGCTAATCAATATACATTTAAGTTTCTCTATATCTTTTTGTGGTTTGAAATGTCATTTCTTTACATGGCTGAATAGCATTCCATCATGTGGACTACCACAGTTTGTTTACCCATTCATCTGCTGAAGGTCATCTTGGTTGATTTCAGTTTTTGGCAACTATGAATTAGTGTACTATTAACATTTGTTTGAAGGCTTTTGGATGGACATAAGTTTTCAACTCTTTTGAGTAAATAAGTAGGCGTTTAATTGCTAGATCATATGATAAGATTATGTTTAGCTTAAAAGAAACTGCCAGACGGTTTCCAGTGTGTCTCTATCACTTTGCATTCCCTTTAGCACTGAATGAGAGTTCCTATTGGTCAACATCCTTGCCAGCATTTGGTACTGTCAGGTGTTTGTTTTTGTTTTAGCCATATTAATAGGTATCTCCCAAATTCCCTGAAGACATGTGATGTTGATCATCTTTTCATATGCTATTTGCCATTTGTGTATATTCTTTGGTGAGGTGTCTGTTCAGCTCTTTTAACCATTGTTAAGTTGACTTTTTTGTTTTCTTGTTGAGATTTTTAAGAGTTCATTGTATATTTTTGATACATGTTTATTATCAGATATGTATCTTACAATTATTTTTTTCCAGTCTGTGGCTTGTCTTTTCATTCTCTTAAAAGTATCTTTTACAGAGTAGAAGTTTTTAATTTTAATAAAGTTCAACTTATCATTTTTTTCTTTCATGGATTGTGCTTTTGGTGTTGTGTCTAAAGTCTTGTGGTTAAAACCAAGATTTTCTCCTATATTATCTTCTCGGGGTTTTTTTTGGTTTTTGTTTTTGTGGGGGTTTTTTGCCACACTACAAGGCATGCGGGATCTTAGTTCCCTGACCAAGGATCAAACCCATGCCCCCTGTAGTGGAAGTGCAGAGTCTTAACTACTGGACCGCCAGGGAAGTCCCTGGATTTTATTTTAATTTTGAGTTTTCCATTTAGGTGTGTGATCCATTTTGAGTTAATTATTTTGAAATATGTAGAGTCTATATCTAGATTCTTTTTTCTTGTTTGTGGATGTCTAGTCCCAGCACTGCGAGTTTAAAAGAGTGCTTTCTTCATTGAATTGCCTTTGCTCCTTTGTTAAAGATCAGTTGACTGCTTGAGGGGTCTATTTCTAGGTTTTCTATTCTGTGCCATTGGTCTATTTCTCTGTTCTTTTGCTAATAGCATATGGTCTTGATTATTGTGGCTTAAAAGTAAGTTTTGAAATCCAGTAATATCAGTTCTCTGACTTTGAACTTCTTCAGTATTGATTTGAGTTGGTTATTATGGATCTTTTCATTTTTTATGTAAACTTTAGATTGTTGCTATCTACAAAATAACTTGCTGGAATTTTGAACAGAATTGTATTGAGTATATAAATCAAGTTGGGAGTAACTGACATCTCAACAATCTTGCATCTTCCTATCCATGAACATGGAATGTCTCTCTATTTATTAAGATCTTCTTTAATTTTTTTCAGTGAAGTTTGTATTTCTCATATAAATCTTACACATATTTTTTTAAGAATTTATAATTAATCTTTCTTTGGTGCTAATATAAATGGTATTAGGTTTTTAATTGCAAATTCCATTTGTTTGTTGGAAAACAATTGACTGCTGTATATTAACCTTGGCTTATTAATACCAGGAGTTTTTTTGTTGTTGATTATTTGAGATTTCCTACATAGACAATCATGTCCTCTGTGAACAAAAAGAGTTTTATTTTTTCCTTTCAAATCTGTATATCTTTTGCTTCCTTCTTTTATCTTATTGCATTGGCTAGGACTTCCAGTTTAGTGTTGAATAGGCATGGAAAGAAGGGATATCTTAGCCTTGTTCCTGATCTTAGTGTGAAAGCATCTATCTTCTCAGTATGAAGTAGGATGTTTCACCTGTTTTTTTTTTTTTTAGATGTTCTATTCAGTATATCAAGCTGAGCAAATGCCTCTCTACTTCTAGTTTGCTGAGAAATTTTATGATGAATGGGTATTGGATTTTATCAAATTTTTTTCTTCATCTATTGATATGATCATGTGATTATTTTCTTTGGCCTATTGATATGATGAATTATGATTACTAATTTTCAAATGTTGCACACCTGAAATAAATTCCACTTAGTTGTGGTATATAATTCCTTTTATACATTGTTAGATTTGTTTTGCTTATGTTTTGTTGGTGATTTTGCATCTATGTTCATGAGATATTGGTTTGCAATTCTCCTTTCTTTTAATTTCTTTATCTGGTTTTGACATTAGAGTGATGCTGGCCTCATAGAATGAATTAGGAAGTGTTCCCTCTGCTTCTATTTTCTGGAAGAGATTGTAGAGAATTGTTTTCATTTCTTCCTTAAACTTTTTTTAGAATTCATCAGTGGAAGCATCTGGGCCTGGTGCTGTCTTTATTGGAAGCTTATTAATTATAGATTAAATTTCTTGAATAGATACAGACCTATTCTGATTATCTATTTATCCTTGTTTAGTTTTGGGAAATTGTATCTTCAAGAAATTTGTCAATTTAACTTTTCAAATTTGTAGGCATAGAGTTGTTTATAACATTCATTTATTATCCTTTTAATGTCCATGGAATCAGTAGTGATGGCCCTTCTTTCATTTCTACTATTAGCGATTTAATTGGTGTTTTCTCTCTTTTTATTTTCCTTGAGTAGCCTGGTTAGAATGTTATCTTGTTTTTTCTTTTGGATATGTTCAAAGAAACAGCTTCTGGTTTTGTTGTTTTTCTCTATTTTTTTTCCCTTTCTTCAGTGTCATTGATTTCTGCTTTGATTTCTTATTTCTTTTTCCTCTGCTTTTTTTCTCTTCTTTCACCAGTACTAAGGTAGAAGCTTGAATTATTGATTTTAGATTTTTTTAGTATAGACATTCAATGATATACATGTCCCTTTAAGTACTGGTTTTGCTATATTGCACAACTTTTGATAAGTTGTAATTTTGTTTTCATTTAGTTAAACATATTTTAAAATTTCTCATTAGATTTTCTCTTTGGCCCATGCGTTATTTAGAAGTATATTGTTTAATCTCCAAATACCCTTGATTTTCTTGCTATTTTTTGTTATCAATTTCTAGTTTATTTCCATCACAGAATGAGATTATTCTTTGTATCATTTATATTCTTTTAAATTTGATGATGTGTGTTTTATGGCATAGAATGTGATCTATCTTGGTGTATGTTCCATGTGGACTTGAAAATAATGTGCTTTCTGCTGTTGTTAAGTATTCTATGCATGTCATTTAGACCTAGTTAATTGATGTTGCTTTTCAGTTCAACTGCACCTTACTGATTTTCTGCCTAGTGGATTTTCTGCCTAGTGGATTTGTCAATTATGAAAAGAGACATGTTGACATCTCCTTCTATAAGAGTAGATTTGTCTCATCAGTGTTTGCCTCGTGTATCTTAACAGAATTTTTTGGTGCATACACATTAAGGGTTGCCATGATTTCTTTGAGAATTGGCCACATAATCATTAAGTAATGCCCATCTTTATTCCTGACTTTCTTGTTCTGAATAATTCTTTGTCTGAAATAAATATAGCTAGACTAGATTTTTTTTTCACTCATATTAGCATGGTAGAGTTTTCTCGATGCCTTTACTTTTTTTTCCTTTGTATTTTATTTCATTTTATTTTTTTATACAGCAGGTTCTTATTAGATATCTGTTTTGTACATATTGGTATATATATGTCAATCCCAATCTCCCCATTCATCCCACCCCCACCCCCACTTCCCCCCCCTTGGTGTCCATACATTTGTTCTCTACATCTGTGTCTCTGTTTCTGCCTTGTAGACCGGTTCATCTGTACCATTTTTCTAGATTCCACATGTATACATTAATATACGATATTTGCTTTACTCTTTCTGACTTACTTCAGTCTGTATGATAGTCTCTAGGTCCTCCCACATCTCTACAAATGACCCAATTTCGTTCCTTTTTATGGCTGAGTAGTACTCCATTGTATATATGTACCACATCTGCTTTATCCATTCATCTGTCAGTGGGCACTTAGGTTGCTTCCATGACCTGGCTATTGTATCCATCCCTTTACTTTTAGTCATTTCATGTCTTTATATTTAAAGTGGGTTTCTTATAAACAGCATAGGGTTAGGTCTCCTTTGTTTTCAATCTTTTTATCAATCTCTACCTTTTAATTGGTATATTTAGACCATTCACATTAAAAGTGATTATTGATATAGTTGGGTTAACATTGACCATATTTGTAACTGTTTTCTACTCATTGAGCTTACTCTTTCTTTCTTTTTTAATCTCCTGCTCTTTTTCTGCCTTCTCTAGTTTTAATTCAAGATTTAATGTTATTCCATTTTCTCTCCTCTTTAGCATATCAGTTATACTTTTTAAAAATTTTTAGTGGTTTCTGTAGAGTTTGCATTATACATTTCCAACTTATTCAAGTCCTCTTTCAAATAACACCATCCTGCTTCGTGGTTAGTGCAAGTATCTCATAACATGGCAAGTATACCATTTCTGCCATTTATTTCTCTTATCCATAATGTATAATCACTGGATGCATTGCTGTTATATTATCATTTTGAAGAAATAGTTATCTTCTTTGATCAACTGAAAATATTAAAAATAAAAGGCTTTATTTTATCTTCATTTATTCCTTGTGTTACTCTCTTCCTTTCTCAGCCAAAGCTTCTCACCTATATCATTTTCCTTTTCCCAGAAGAATTTCTTTTAACATTTCTTGCAAAGTAGATCTGTGTGACAAATTTCCATCAGTTTTTGTTTGTCAGAGAAAGTCTTTATTTCTCATTATTGTTGAAGGATTTTCTCCCCCTGGCTACAGAATTCTAGGTTGGTGGTAGTGTTTTTGTTGTTGTTGGGTTTCTTCATTTCCATGCTTTAAAAATTTAACTGTAGTCCTTTCTTGCTAGCACCGTTTGTGAAGAGAAATCTTGGTAATTGGTACCCTTGTGCCTCTATAGTAAGTTCTTTTTTTCTCTAGCTCATCTCAAAAATTCTTTTTGTTTGGTTTTCTGCAGTTTGAGTATTATATGCCTAGGTATAGATTTTTTTTTCTATTTATCCTGCTTGGTGTTCTCTGAGCTTCCTAGACCTGTGGTTTAGTGTCTCTCATTATCTTGGGGAAATTCTCAGTCATTATTACTTTGAAAATTCTGCCTCTTTCTCTGTTTCTTCTCAGATTATTCCCACTATGCATATGTTACATCTCTTGTAATTGTTCCACAATCCTTGGTTACTCTTTTCTTTTTTAAAAATTATTTTGTTTTCTCTTTCCTTTTTAGTTTGAGGAGTTTCTATCAAGGTATATCTTTAATTTCATTGAGTCTTTCCTTGGTCATGTGCAGTCTACTGGTGAGCCTATCAGTGGTATTATTCATGTCAGTTACGATGTTTTTGATTTCTCACATTTCCTTTTGATTCTTTCCTACAGTTTCCGACTCTCTACATACATTACCTACTATTCTTGCAGGTTGTTCAGTTTTTCCATTAGAGGCCTAGCATATGAATCATAAGTATTCTAATATCTTAGTCTGATATTCCAAATTATCTCCTATATCTGAGTGTGGTTCATTTACTTGCTTTGTTTAATCAGACTGTGCTTTTCTGCCTTTTAGCATATCTTATAATTTTTCGTTGAAGGCTGGACTTAATGTTTTGGATAATAGGAACCGATTTAAAGGGCCTTTAGCATGAGACCTTGTGTTTATCTGCATAAGAGTTATGTCGTGTTTACTGTTTGCTCTTACTGCAGGCGCCTGAGATTTCAATTTCCTTGAGTGTTCTTGTTGTCTTTGGTTTTCCCTAGGAACACCTTCATAAGTAGTCTAAGCCTTGCAGTTCTCTCAGCAGTAGTCCTCTGGTATTATATTGGAACCTTGTTGATGTAGTGGTAGGGTGTACGGGAAGTGTTCTATAATCCTGTGATTAGCTCTCCATGTTTTCATGGCTCTGTGCCCCTGGGCTATTGCCTTCACAAATGCTTCTCAGCTTTTATCCCCCCTGTTATGTGACATAGGAAGTCTGGAGGGAGCTGGAGTTCTGATTTTCCCTTCATCCAAGTTAGTTGGTTTAGGAAAGTACACAGAACAGAAACATCTGGGCCTGTGTTTCAAAATGGTTACTTTCTCCTAGGTGTATTTCCAAAGGTTTTATGTCCCCCTCATGCCAGAAGCATGAGGAAATTTTTCTTGGATCTTTACCGTGAGAACCTGTTAGGACCCCAGAAGGTAAAACTCACAGAAGTGTGTGGGCTCCCCTAAGACTCGGCTCCTAGGAGTTTTGGGCTCTGAAGCTTGTCACACATAGCTTCCAGTGTTGCATCAAGTACAATGTAAATTTTTCTACTCCTTCCTGGATCCAGGACATTCTGCTCCCAGAGAGCTGTGATTCCCTGTATTTGCCTGCATCTTCAGTTTTGAAGCATTGGTTTTCCCTGTAACTTCAATTCTCTGATGGATCTAAGAAGAGTTGTTGATGTTCAGTTTGTTCAGCTCTTTGTCATTGTGAGGATGGGAGTGATGACTTCCAAGATGTTCACATGGCAGAGCAGGAAAATTCTTGTCAAATAGTAGAGACGGTACCATATATCCGTGTCTCGTTTCTTATTTTATTGGGAATTCTGATAACATTCCACATTTAAGTATGCTTAATACGTATAGATTTTACAGAAGAGAAATTCCCTACTAATGTGAGTTTGTGAAAAGTTATTACCATGGACTGGTGTAAAATTTTTATCAAAGGCCCTTTCTTTACCCCTGCATATAATTAAATTGTGATATTGTGATTTATACTAAGAAATATATGTTTGGTCTTAGTCCCCAGAGCTGCCAAAACTGTTGGGGTTTTCTAAGTGAAAAGAGCAAGAAAGGTGAAAGGAGTGTTTCATGTTACTGGTAACAAGCCCCTTTCAACCACACCTGAGTTTATGTTAATGAGGTGACTTTTGGAAAGCCCCTAAGGGTGGGGGGCTGCCTGGGGGACCCACCATGTGATCAGGGGCTAGGAACTTTCAGTACTACCCTCTGACCTCTGAGGGAAGAAGGGCTGGAGATTGACTTAATTACCAGTGGCCAATGACTTAATTAAGCATGCCTGTGTAATGAAGCCTGCCTAAGAATCCTAACCAAAATGGTCTGGAGAACTTCCAGTTTGCTGAACGCATGTAGGTGCTATGAGGGTGATGCAGCTGGAGAGGGCATGAGAGCTCCACACCCCTTCCCCACACCTCACTCTAAGCATCTCTTCCATTTGGCTGTTAGGGAGTCACATCCTTTTACAATAATCCAGTAATCTAGTAAGTACACTGTTTCCTTGAGTTCTTTGAGCCATTTTAGAAAATTACCAAACCCAGGGAGGGGGTTGTGGGAGTCCCCAATTTATAGCCAGTCAGTCAGAATTATGGGAGACCTGGGTTTGGATTAAGTGTAGGGCAATCTTGTGGGAATGAGCCCTTACCTTGTGGGATCTGATGCTAACTGCAGGTAGATATTGTCAGAATTGAATTGTAGGATACTCAGCTGGTGGTAGAGAATTGGTTTGTGTGAGCAAAACAAAACAAAACAAAAAAACCCATACATTTGGTGTCAACAGGCTGAGAATAGAAGTGTAGAGACAAATATTCTTTCCCTTTAGAAATGCATTTTCACCTTTCTCTGTTAATGCAGTGATTTCCAATGGTCAGTATTTTCTAATATGATATCTTTGTGTTCCTTAGAGCCCATTTCTTCATTTAATCACATGGTTATGGGTGAGTATCCTTTTACTGGGGCATTCTTATCTGGACTTTGTATCAAGGAGGGCTACCCTATTAAAATGGTTGATCCGTTTTCTATCTTTTTGTATGGTTTGGAAGAATTCGAATAAGATGGTGATTAGTTTTTCCCTGATCATTTGGTGTGAGGGGGCTCCAAACCTGGATTGTCCTGGAACATTTTGATGCTGCTCTGGGTTTGGACTACATTTTCACTTTAGTGACTTATAGTTTGCTAAAAATTGTTCCATTTTACTTGGGTTTTCAAATTTAAAGGCATGATATTTATAATAAAAACAATCATATATAACATTACAGAGAATAAAATAATGAACCCAATATAACTGGAACCTCAGCATCAAGAATCCTCAATAATTGTAGGAAACAGCTTGTTCAGATTAAGGCTTATTGATTTACCACTTTGTTTATTGGCAAGTTCACTCCTGACACAAAGCTGTGTGCTTCCATTAGGAGACACGTAGTGTCTGTTTTCTGCTTCCTGGTGGTATTGACAGTTGGTGAGGATCTTCACCCTTATCCGTTAATCCATTAGGGGCTGTAGCATGGTAATTCTCTCATTCTATCTGATTCTATCATTCCATTGATTTTACATCCATACATATACCTATATATTATACATAGTGTATGTATAGTGGGATCAATCAATCTATTCATTGTATTATATATAATATTAAAAATATAACTCATTGATATATATCCACATAACATTTTAAAGTGAATAATTCAGTGGCATTACTGCATTCACAATGTTGTACAATTACCGCCTCTATCTTGTTCCAAACCTATTCCTCATTCCAAAAGGTAACTGCTCCCCGAAAACTGGGTTTGCCTCTTGGTGGGTGTCGAGCCAAATACACAGCCAAGTCAAAGAGCAGGAGAAGGAAGGATTTATTACTTGCAGCAAGGCAGGAGAACCCTGGGGATCTTTCCCAAAGCAGTGTTTCCCTGGACAGCAGAACTGGGGAAGTTTGAAGCTAAGGGTACATGCATATTCATGAAGGGGCTTGAGCAGAGGAGAATTCAGCATAGAGTTGGGGCAAAGGTCAACAGAGTCCGAGCTTTATAGGGGTTTGAAGTCACAAGGGTCAGAAAAGATTACCGTCATCATTCCTTAGGTTCCAGTTGATCTGGTGGTGGTTGATCATTCGAGGGGGGTTTGAATTCTGCAGAACAGCTGAAGATTGTGCTTCAGGCTAATCTTTACCCTTGAAAAGACTGGGAGTCTTAACAACTGACTTATTACCTTTGCTACTGTTACTACTCCTGCCTGATAACAGTCTTTGGTTGCTGCATTCTTTTATTCCCTTAAGATCATTATTATGGAGGTGTGTTCAAGGGCAAACATTGTCTCCAGGTTCACAAAATGATCTTAAAATGGCTTAGATCACAAAATGGCTTAGGCCAAAAATGGCTTCTCTTATGTCAAGAAATCCATGCCTGGTTCTCTTTCTCCAGGGACTGCCTACCCTATCTGCTTACATAACCTCTTACCCTTCAAAAAATTACTTCTCACTCATACCTCTCCCTAGCCCCGGGCAACCATCAATCTGCTTTCTGTCTCTGTGAATTTGTTTATCCTGGATAATTCATGTAAATGGTGTCATATAATATGTGACCTTTTGTTTCTGACTCCTTTCATTTATCATTTATCATAATGTCTCCAAGGTTCATCCATGGTCTCTCAGTTATCCGTACTTCATTCCTTTTTATGACTGAATAATATTCCATTGTAAGAATATACCACATTTTCTTTGTCCGTTCATTCAGTGATGGAAATTTTGGGTTGTTTGCATTTTTTGGCTTTTATGAATAATGCTCCTTTGAATATTTGGGTACAAAGATTTGTTTGAATACATTTTTTAAGTTATTTTGGTTATATACCTAGGGATGGAATAGCTGGGTCATATGGTAATTCTTTATTTAAATTTGAGGAACTACCAAACTGTTTTCCAAAGAGGCTGAACCATTTTACATTCTTCCCAGCAATGTATGAGGGATCCAATTTCTTCATATCCTCGCAAACACTTGTTATTTTCCATTTTTATAACCAACCTAGTGAAATGGTATCCCACTGTGTCTTTTTTGTATACATTACCCTAATGACTAATGATATTGAGCATCTTTTCATGTACTGTTTGGACACTGGTATATCCTCTTTGTAGAAATGTCTATTCAGGTCCTCATCTCCAACTTATGAGGGAGGCTTTGGATATTGACCTCCTAGGTAAGCTCACTCATTGGTGTATTTATTCAGAGGCCAGTCTCAATGCACCATTAACAGAGTCCAGAGTTGGACCTGAGGGCACACTGGGGAAGTCTCAGGAGAAAGGACCTCTAACGTGGGAAAGTGCTGGAGCTGAACACACGTGCTGGGACCAGGGCAGTGAGCTTTCAAGGAACCCTGGAGCGAGGGGCAGGAGGGCTCTAGGTAAATGAAGCCCACAGACAATCCCCAAATTATGGTTTATTCTTGTATTAACCTTCCTTCATCAGGACTGTTTATAGTACTTTGGCTGCAGGGTTTTTTGTTTGCTTGCTTCCTTTTTTTTTTTTTAAATTGCCTGAAATAGAGTTTGAAGTAGTGAGGAGACAAGTGAATTAAAGGATACTAGGTCTGCCTCAGGCTGCGAAGAGTGGAACAGTGTGGCCTCTAGAGGAATTCAGACCAAGGGTCTATTCCCAGCTCTGTCACAAGTCTTGTGAACTTGAGAAAATTGCAAGTTCATCATCTGCAAAGTGAGTCTGATCATATAGAGCTATTGTAATATACGCGATGTTTGTAAAGCACTTGCAACAATGGTATCTCAAGAATGGCATTTATTACTACAATAACTATGACCCCAGACCATAATACCAACTCTTTGGGATTTTTTTCTTTAATCTCATGAGATGTCAGAAAATACGCAGCACCTTTGGAACGAACAAAACTGCTTAGACAGTAAAACTATATAAAATTTCCCCATTTGTAAATATGTCATTTGAGTGTAGAGGAATCTCTCCCAGCTGGATGCTACTCAGAGGTTCTAGAATTTGCGTCAAGGACCAACAACTTCCCTCCCAGTTGCCTTTTCATCCAAACCACCCCTATTTTCATTATAATTTCACCACCACCAAAAATGTAGCCTTCATTTGGAGTTCCCCAGATTACACTTAAGATAAGTAGTAGAACATCCCTTTAATGGAGTGGCCTCTGGCCCTTTGACCCCAGTGCAAAGAGTGCTATCACAGTGGCTTCTTGACATCTCACTTCAAGGAAGTATCCTCCTTGTTTCTCAGAAACTCCCTGGAGGCGATGGGATTCAAACACCTAGTTTGTGCACTGTGTTCACCTGCACTGGGACAGGGACAAGGAACCCATTTTATTCCTGCCCCGGGTGGAGATTCTCTCTGTTTTACCCACAGTCCCAAAGTAAAAATTCAGGGTAATCTTCCATTCCAGTCTTGAGTCTCTCAACTCTGAGGCCCAACCATCTAAGGGTCCCACCCTCCCCCACCACAATTCACTCAGCCTCATTTAGCCCACCATCCCGCCTAACATAAAATCACCTCCTCAAGGGAACTGCAGTGTCCCAAAGCTCCAGACTTCCTTGCTTCAGAGCATTTACACTTGACTGCTCTCATCTGGAACCTCCTCTCTTTCTCACCCCTTGTTTTAACTTGTCATTTATTTAGGTCTTAGAGCGTGTCTCACCATCTTCTTGATATGGCAGCATCTCCTAGGCTCTAAAGTTCTATGGACAGTGGCTCAGTCTTCTTTTTCTTACCATCCCCAGTTCTGCCATGGAGCCTTCCAAAGAGTAGATGCTCAATTAATGGTTGGGAATAAGAGTGGAAACGATAAGGATGTCTACTTTATTATTGTTTAATTTCTCTCACAATCTTGAATAATCTAAGAAAACATCTTTCAATTTTACAAAAAGAAGCACTAAAAGAATAAGAGAAACCAAAAATGTACCACCATTTACTCTTTTTCTTTTCTTTTTTACTTGACCCACATTATTTTACTGCCGAGTCTATTCACAGTTCCATGGAAATCCCTCTTCCATTGCTGTGTTTTCTTGTTCTAGGTCGTAAAAAAATGGAAGGTTTCTAAATTTGTTTTATGAAATATCAAAACTTTAACTTGTACCTGATAAAAGTAATGGATATGTGATCCATATTGTCACCAGCAGAATGGCGATTTCCTTGGTTCTTGCCCTCCCAAGGAGGAAGAATTCAATCGAGAGACGTAGAGCAGTTTTAAGTAGCAAGAGTTCAGTTAAGCAGAGCAAAAGTACACTCCCGAGAAAGCAGGAGAGCGGGCTGTCTGGAAACCAGAAGCAGCCCCGCAATGGGGTAGGGCTGTGTTTTGTAGAGTGGTGGTCCCTCCCTGTGTCCTGTGTTATTTGAGTGACAAATCGATTGACAGCTTTAGGTTATATAACTTTCCTGCTAGTATGCAGGCACTTAACCATAAGCACCCAAGCAGAACCCATGGGGTGGGGCGGGGAAGCAAAAGCTGCAATGCTAAGTTATTACAAATGAGGCATAATGAACCCGGGGTTACCTTGAGTCACCTTTTAGGTCTTGGTGCGCCTGCGTCAACCTGTGCTGGCGGTTTTGTCTTGCTTGGTCCAGGTATGGCTGGAAACCTAGCAGTGGTCCTTGACCACGAGAGGGAGGATCTCTGGGCATGCTGCAAACACCAGTGTCCAGGTAGGGGAGGGAAAGGCGAACCGTCCAGGATGGGGCAGGCCCGCTCATCTGTGACTCGCTATCCTCACCTTGGCTCTGGGCACCCTCTTCAGATCCTGGGCATGAAACCCCTGCAGCACGAGAGCTCGTGGCTGGGCCTCCCTGAGGCTCCTGGCGAGTGCCAGCAGCAGGGGAGCTCGGGGGAGTACCCCGAGAAACAGAAGTGGGGGAGGAGGGCGACTCTTCTATCTTTGCCACCGCCGCCGCCTCAGTGGCCTGGGCACCCTTGAGACTCTGAGTCTCCTCCCGGGCCTGGCGGCGTTTCTCCTGGGCACGGCGCTTGCTCTTCCGGCCCCGAGGCATGATGACACAGGTCAGGGCCAGCAGGCGGGAGTGTGGGCAGGAAGGCAGGCAACGAGGGCACCTGGGGGAGGGACAAGGAGATGCTGTGAGCACCTTCAGCGGGGAGAGTCCTCCCTGGCTTTAACCAAGGCCGCCTCTGCAGGGTCCTTGAGGGCACTGCCCGAGGACCCACAGGGCTCCTGTTCTCCTGCTCAGCCTGTCCCCTGAGAGCCCTGTGGAGGACGGTCGGGTGAGCCTTGGGGCACAGCCAGCCAGCCTACCTGAGTGTCACTGGGGTGACAGAAGGGGCTGCCAGTGGGACCTTCCGTGTTCTAGGGCGGGGAGTCCGCTCAGTTCATCTTCAGGATCTTTAGATGGACGGCAGCCAGGGCCTGGGCCTCCTCCCCTCTGTTGCTCTGCCGTTGACACCTCGGTGGTCCCGGGGACCCATGAGGAGGAAGTGAGGGGTGCCCCAGCTCACCGCCCTGACAGGGGGAACCCAGTGCTGACAGCTCTGTGGAGTCCTTTCTCTCCTGGGATCACTGGGTCCTCAGTCCCTATTCACTGCTCTCAGTTGGCTTCACGTAGGGCCTGGGACCCACCCTTCTGCCCTCTAATGGCTTTACCTTCAGGCTGAGGATCTCACCTCCCTTAGACCTGATGTAAAGGAGCCTCGGCCCGACTGCCCTGTCCTGAGCCTTCAAGTGCTGAAAGCAGGGGCAAGGCTAGACTCTTTGTCGTCCCCACAGCTCAGGGGGTGGGGCATGTTCCCCTTAGTCGTCACTCAGGGTTCTCAGTTTGACTCCTGGGAAGGCCTGTGGCTCCTCTCTCTTTACCTGAGGACATGTGCTCATAGAAAGGCCCACAGCTCTCTGAGACCCAATAGAAGAAGGTGAGGGTAGCCTGATTTCCCACATCTACCTGTGGTCTCTGAAGGCAGAAAGCTGTGGCAGGCAAACCCAGGCCTTATGATGGTCGGCCGCACCAGTCCTCATGCAGCCTCCTCAGTTTGACTCCTGGGAAGACCTATAATTTCTCCCTCTCTTCACCTATTACTGTGCTCACTTCTCTGTCACCCCGGGAGGAGTTAAGGGTTGCCTCTGCTCGGCCTGACATCTATCCAGGCGTCTCCCAGGACTGACAGCAGGGGAGAGATGATGTGCTGCCCCCATTGTTATGGTTTTCACGCTCCACTCCAGCCTTAGGTCCTCACCCCAACTCCTAGCACAACCTGGAAATTTCCCCTATGCTGAGTCAGCCAGCCTCAGAGCAAAGTCCTCACCACCCTGAGTCCCCAGAAGTAGAAGTCAGAGTAGGCCACGTGTAGCCACAGCTATTTCTCAGGGGCTTCTGAGGACTAACAGCAGAGGGCAGGATTCTCCGGGCTCCACTCTGCTGGGGTCTGTGACCTCAGTAGTCCTCAGTCTGTCAGGATCTGGGACTCTTCCCTCTACTGACCCGAGTCCTCCGGAGCTGGAAGCAAGTCGGTGACACATGGAACTGCCCCTGCCTGGGGCTTCCCAGGGCTGAGAGGGTGGTGGGGCTGTGCATGTGTTCCTCTCTCTTTTCAGTTGGGCGTTCCCCTTGGTCCTCGCTCAGAGCCCTTACGCTGACTCTTCCCGTGACCTAGAGAGGCCTGTGCTCTCATACTGCAGCCTTTAATTCCATGAGACCACCTAGGAGGATGTGAGGGTTTCCTCACGTGGGCATGACTGCCTGTGGTCACTCATGGCCGACAGTAGGGGAGGGATTCTGTGGCGTCCCCACTTTTATGATTTGGGTGGTTCCCTCAGTCCTCATGGTCCTGTGCTTGGCTCTTGGCATGACCTGGAATTCCTCCCTGTGCTCACCTGAGGCTGGCCCCTGAGACCAAGTGCCTCATCTACCTGAGACGCTCTAAAAGGAAAGGTGTGGGGCGCATCATGCCAACATTCCTGGCTTTGCCAAGGGGAGGCGTCCAGTGGCAGGGCTGTGTTCTACGTGGAGTCCCTCTATCCCCATTTAGAGACACTAGATTTCCAGTCTCTACTGAGTGAGGCTGGTCCCCATAGACCAAGGCCCTCGCCTCCCTGAGACCACCCCCAGTGGAAAGAGGGGGCACGTCAGCCAGAAAGCTTTGTCCTGGGCCTCCTGGGGCTGACGTCAGGGGTGGGACTCTGCATTCTCCTCTGTTCTGGAGTGAGTGGTCCTCTTGCTCCTCATTCAGGGTCCTCATCGTGAGGCCTGACCAGACCCAGGCCTCCACCCTCCACTCCCCTGAAGCTGTGCTCCTCAGAACAAAGGCATTACCTTCTTGGAAATTCTGAATTGGAAGTCAGGATGAACCAGATCTGTCCGAAGCTGTTGGGGTCTTCTGAGGAGCAGGATTTTACAAGGCCCCACTCTTCTGGAGTCAGTGGCCCCTCAGTCCTAACTCAGGTTTCTTACCTTGACTTCAGGTAGCATATGGGACTCCACCCTCCCTACTGTCTGTCTGCCAGCCTCAGGCCAAGGCTTTCACCTTCCTGAGACACCAGAAGGGGAGGTAAGGGACCTATTCCCTGGCTACCCCTGCCAGGGGGCCTCTGTGTGGTCCCCCTTTGTTATGGGGAGTCCACTCATCAGCACCCAGTGTCCTCACCCTGAAGCAAATTAAGGCCTGTTAGGATCTCCGACCTGGGCAGAATTGGAGATGCTGCCCCAAGACCAAGGAACTCACCTCCCTGAGAACCTCTCCACCCTTGCCCCGGAGGAGGAGAAGGGGTACCTTCAGACAGACAGCTCTGCGCATGGCCACAGAAGGGAGAAAGCAGGGTATACCTTGTGGGGCCCCCTTCTGTTCTAAGGTCCTCACCTTGAGTAACTCTCAGAGGCTGGGCCTCCTCCCTCCACTGACCTGAGGACACAGCTCTTAAACCAAGGCTTTTATGTCCCTGAGAAACTTGAAGAGTAAATGAGGAGATGCTGATCTTTTCAGGGTATCTGACGTTGCATATGTAGAAGACCCCATTGTCACCAAAATAATTTTTTTTATTCATACCATTCACTTATTCAGCGTTACTATTACTGTATTCCACAACAGTGCTTTGGGAACAGGGCCCCTTTTATCCCATGAGATAAATTTTGGAGTGGTGAGAAGAAAAATGAATTAAAAGACGTAAGGTCTGGCTTAGGCTGGGAGGAGTGGAAGAGTGTAGGCTCTAGACGATTCCAGACCAGGGGACTAGACCCAGCAAGGTCCCTTAATCAGTCTTGTGAACTTGAGAAATTTGCAAGTTATTCACCTATAAAGGGAGTCTGCTAAATCCTATCCTGCATGAATGCTGGAATGTTATGTACTACATGGAAAGCAGTGGCATACTCATTAAGAAATATTGGACTTCCGGGTAAGATGGCGGAAGAGTAAGACGCGGAGATCACCTTCCTCCCCACGGATACACCAGAAATACAGCTACACGTGGAACAACTCCTACAGAACACCTACTGAACGCTGGCAGAAGACCCCAGACCTCCCAAAAGGCAAGAAACTCCCCCACATACCTGGGTAGGGCAAAGCGGAGAGATCCCCACACAGAGGATCGGTGCCGAGCGGCACTCACCAGCCCGAGAGGCTTGTCTGCTCGCCCGCCGGGGCGCGCAGCGCTGGGAGCTGAGGCTCGGGCTTCGGTCAGAGCGCAGAGAGAGGACTGGGGCTGGCGGCGAGAACTCAGCATGAAGGGGGCTAATGTGCCACAGCTAGCCGGCAGGGAGTCCGGGAAAACTCTGGAGCTGCCGAAGAGGCAAGAGACTTTTTCTTCCCTCTTGGTTTCCTGGTGCGTGAGGAGAGGGGATTAAGAGCGCTGCTTAAAGGGGCTCCACAGACGGGCGCGAGTCGCGACTGAAAGCGCGGAGCCCAGTGACGGGCGTGGGACGCTGGGGCTGCTGCTGCCACCGCCAAGAAGCCTGTGTGCGAGCGCAGGTCACTGCCCACACCGCCCTTCCGGGAGCCTGTGCAGCCCGCCACTGCCGGGGTCCCGGGATCCAGGGGCGGCTTCCCTGGGAGAACGCACGGTGCGCCTCGGGCTGGTGCAACGTCACGCCGACCTCTGCCGCTGCAGGCTCGCCCCGCACTCCGTGCCCCTCCCTCCCGCCCGGCCTGAGTGAGCCAGAGTCCCCGAAGCGGCTGCTCCTTTAACCCTGTCCTGTCTGAGCGAAGAACAGACGCCCTCCGGCGACCTACACGCAGAGGCGGGGCCAAATCCAAAGCTGAGACCCAGGAGCTGTGAGAACAAAGAAGAGAAAGGGAAACCTCTCCCAGCAGCCTCAGAAGCAGCGGATTAAAGCTCCACAATCAACTTGATGTACCCTGCATCTGTGGAATACATAAATAGACAACACATCATCCCAAATTGAGGAGCCCGGAGTCAGTGCTGTGCCTCTGAGGTGGGAGAGCCAACTTCAGGACACTGGTCCACAAGAGACCTCCCAGCTCCACATAATATCAAACGGCAAAAATCTTCCAGAGATCTCCATCTCAACACCAGCACCCAGCTTCACTCAACGACCAGCAAGCTACAGTGCTGGACACCCTATGCCAAACAACTAGCAAGACAGGAACACAACGCCACCCATTAGCAGAGAGGTGGCCTAAACTCATAAAAAGTCCGCAGACACCCCAAAACACACCACCAGACGTGGACCTGCCCACCAGAAAGACAAGATCCAGCCTCAACCACCAGAACACAGGCACTAGTCCCCTCCACCAGGAAGCCTACACAACCCACTAAACCAACCTTAGCCACTGGGGACAGACACCAAAAACAACGGGAACTATGAACCGGCAGCCTGCAAAAAGGAGACCCCAAACACAGTAACATAAGCAAAATGAGAAGACAGAAAAACACACAGCAGGAGAAGCAGCAAGATAAAAACCCACCAGATCTAACAAATGAAGAGGTAATAGGCAGTCTACCTGAAAAAGAATTCAGAATAATGATGGTAAAGATGATCCAAGATTCTATTTCCCAGATCCAAAATCTTGGAAATAGAATAGACAAAATGCAAGAAACAGTTAACAAGGACCTAGAAGAACTAAAGATGAATCAAGCACCGATTAAAAACACAATAAATGAAATGAAAAATACTCTAGATGGGATCAATAGCAGAATAACTGAGGCAGAAGAACGGATAAGTGAGGTGGAAGATAAAATAGTGGAAATAACTGCTGCAGAGCAAAATAAAGAAAAAAGAATGAAAAGAACAGAGGACAGTCTCAGAGACCTCTGGGACAACATTAAACACACCAACATTCGAATTATAGGGGTTCCAGAAGAAGAAGAGAAAAAGAAAGGGACTGAGATAATATTTGAAGAGATTATAGTTGAAAACTTCCCTAATATGGGAAAGGAAATAGTTAATCAAGTCCAGGAAGCACAGAGAGTGCCATACAGAATAAATCCAAGGAGAAATACGCCAAGACACATATTAATCAAACTGTCAAAAATTAAACACAAAGAAATCATATTAAAAGCAGCAAGGCAAAAACAACAAATAACACACAAGGGAATCCCCATCAGGATAACAGCTGATCTCTCAGCAGAAACTCTACAAGCCAGAAGGGAGTGGCAGGACATAATTAAAGTGATGAAGGAGAAAAACCTGCAACCAAGATTACTCTACCCAGCAAGGATCTCATTCAGATTTGATGGAGAAATTAAAACGTTTACAGACAAGCAAAAGCTGAGAGAGTTCAGCACCAACAAACCAGCTTTACAACAAATGCTAAAGGAACTTCTCTAGGCAAGAAACACAACAGAAGGAAAAGACCTACAATAACGAACCCAAAACAATTAAGAAAATGGGAATAGGAACATACATATCGATAATTACCTTAAATGTAAATGGACTAAATGCTCCCACCAAAAGATATAGATTGGCTGAATGGATACAAAAACAAGACCCATATATATGCTGTCTACAAGAGACCCACTTCAGACCTAGAGACACATACAGACTGAAAGTAAGGGGATGGAAAAAGATATTCCATGCAAATGGAAATCAAAAGAAAGCTGGAGTAGCAATTCTCATATCAGACAAAATAGACTTTAAAATTAAGACTACTAGAAGAGACAAAGAAGGTCACTACCTAATGATCAAGGGATCAATCCAAGAAGAAGATATAACAATTGTAAATATTTATGCACCCAACATAGGAGCACCTCAATACATAAGGCAAATACTAACAGCCATAAAAGGGGAAATCGACAGTAACACAATCATAGTAGGGGACTTTAACACCCCACTTTCACCAATGGACAGATCATCCAAAATGAAAATCAATAAGGAAACACAAGCTTTAAATGATACATTAAACAAGATGGACTTAATTGATATTTATAGGACATTCCATCCAAAAACAACAGAATACACATTTTTCTCAAGTGCTCATGGAACATTCTCCAGGATAGATCATATCTTGGGTCACAAATCAAGCGTTGGTAAATTTAAGAAAATTGAAATTGTATCAAGTATCTTTTCCGACCACAATGCTATGAGACTAGGTATCAATTACAGGAAAAGAGCTGTAAAAAATACAAACACATGGAGGCTAAACAATACACTACTTAATAACGAAGTGATCACTGAAGAAATCAAAGAGGAAATTAAAAAATACCTAGAAACAAATGACAATGGAGACACGACGAACCAAAATCTATGGGATGCAGCAAAAGCAGTTCTAAGAGGGAAGTTTATAGCAATACAATCCCACCTTAAGAAACAGGAAACATCTCGAATAAACAACCTAACCTTGCACCTAAAGCAATTAGAGAAAGAAGAACAAAAACATCCCAAAGTTAGCAGAAGGAAAGAAATCATAAAAATCAGATCAGAAATAAATGAAAAAGAAATGAAGGAAACGATAGCAAAGATCAATAAAACTAAAAGCTGGTTCTTTGAGAAGATAAACAAAATTGATAAACCATTAGCCAGACTCATCAAGAAAAAAACGGAGAAGACTCAAATCAATAGAATTAGAAATGAAAAAGGAGAAGTAACAACTGACACTGCAGAAATACAAAAGATCATGAGAGATTACTATAAGCAACTCTATGCCAATAAAATGGACAACCTGGAAGAAATGGACAAATTCTTAGAAATGCACAACCTGCCGAGACTGAACCAGGAAGAAATAGAAAATATGAACAGACCAATCACAAGCACTGAAATTGAAACTGTGATAAAAAACCTTCCAACAAACAAAAGCCCAGGACCAGATGGCTTCACAGGCGAATTCTATCAAGCATTTAGAGAAGAGCTAACACCTATCCTTCTCAAACTCTTCCAAAATATAGCAGAGGGAGGAACACTCCCAAACTCATTCTACGAGTCCACCATCACCTTGATACCAAAACCAGACAAGGATGTCACAAAGAAAGAAAACTACAGGCCAATATCACTGATGAACATAGATGCAAAAATCCTCAACAAAATACTAGCAAACAGAATCCAACAGCACATTAAAAGGATCATACACCATGATCAAGTGGGGTTTATTCCAGGAATGCAAGGATTCTTCAATATACGCAAATCAATCAACGTGATACACCATATTAACAAATTGAAGGAGAAAAACCATATGATCATCTCAATAAATGCAGAGAAAGCTTTCGACAAAATTCAACACCCATTTATGATAAAAACCCTGCAGAAAGTAGGCATAGAGGGAACTTTCCTCAACATAATAAAGGCCATATATGACAGACCCACAGCCAGCATCGTCCTCAATGGTGAAAAACTGAAACCATTTCCACTAAGATCAGGAACAAGACAAGGTTGCCCACTCTCAGCACTCTTACTCAACCTAGTTTTGGAAGTTTTGGCCACAGCAATCAGAGAAGAAAAGGAAATAAAAGGATTCCAAATTGGAAAAGAAGAAGTAAAGCTGTCACTGTTTGCAGATGACATGATACTATACATAGAGAATCCTAAAGATGCTACCAGAAAACTACTAGAGCTAATCAATGAATTTGGTAAAGTAGCAGGATACAAAATTAATGCACAGAAATCTCTGGCATTCCTATATACTAATGATGAAAAATCTGAAAGTGAAATCAAGGAAACACTCCCATTTACCATTGCAACAAAAAGAATAAAATATCTAGGAATAAACCTACCTAAGGAGACAAAAGACCTGTATGCAGAAAATTATAAGACACTGATGAAAGAAATAAAAGATGATACAAATAGATGGAGAGATGTACCATGTTCTTGGATTGGAAGAATCAACATTATGAAAATGACTCTACTACCCAAAGCAATCTACAGATTCAATGCAATCCCTATCAAACTACCACTCGCATTTTTCACAGAACTAGAACAAAAAATTTCACAATTTGTATGGAAACACAAAAGACCCCGAATAGCCAAAGCAATCTTGAGAACGAAAAATGGAGCTGGAGGAATCAGGCTCCCTGACTTCAGACTATACTACAAAGCTACAGTAATCAAGACAGTATGGTACTGGCACAAAAACAGAAAGATAGATCAATGGAACAGGATAGAAAGCCCAGAGTTAAACCCACGGACATATGGTCACCTTATCTTTGATAAAGGAGCCAGGAATGTACAGTGGAGAAAGGACAGTCTCTTCAATAAGTGGTGCTGGGAAAACTGGATAGAGACATGTAAAAGTATGAGATTAGATCACTCCCTAACACCATACACAAAAATAAGCTCAAAATGGATTAAAGACCTAAATGTAAGGCCAGACACTATCAAACTCTTAGAGGAAAACATAGGCAGAACACTCTATGACATAAATCACAGCAAGATCCTTTTTGACCCACCTCCTAGAGAAATGGAAATAAAGACAAAAATAAACACATGGGACCTAATGAAACTTAAAAGCTTTTGCACAGCAAAGGAAACCATAAACAAGACCAAAAGACAACCCTCAGAATGGGAGAAAATATTTGCAAATGAAGCAACTGACAAAGGATTAATCTCCAAAATTTATAAGCAGCTCATGCAGCTCAATAACAAAAAAACAAACAACCCAATCCAAAAATGGGCAGAAGACCTAAATAGACATTTCTCCACAGAAGATATACAGACTGCCAACAAACACATGAAAGGATGCTCAACATCTTTACTCATTAGAGAAATGCAAATCAAAACTACAATGAGATATCATCTCACACCAGTCAGAATGGCCATCATCAAAAAATCTAGAAACAATAAATGCTGGAGAGGGTGTGGAGAAAAGGGAACACTCTTGCACTGCTGGTGGGAATGTGAATTGGTACAGCCGCTATGGAGAACAGTATGGAGGTTCCTTAAAAAACTACAAATAGAACTACCATATGACCCAGCAATCCCACTACTAGGCATATACCCTGAGAAAACCATAATTCAAAAAGAGACATGTACCAAAATGTTCATAGCAGCCCTATTTACAATAGCCCGGAGATGGAAACAACCTAAGTGTCCATCATCGGATGAATGGATAAAGAAGATGTGGCACATATATACAATGGAATATTACTCAGCCATAAAAAGAAACGAAACTGAGCTATTTGTAATGAGGTGGATAGACCTAGAGTCTGTCATACAGAGTGAAGTAAGTCAGAAAGAGAAAGACAAATACCGTATGCTAACACATATATACGGAATTAAAAAAAAATGTCATGAAGAACCTAGGGGCAAAACGGGAATAAAGACACAGACCTACTTGAGAATGGACTTGAGGATATGGGGAGGGGGAAGGGTAAGCTGTGACAAAGCGAAAGAGAGGCATGGACATATATACACTACCAAACGTAAGGTAGATAGATAGTGGGAAGCAGCCACAGAGCACAGGGAGATCAGCTCGGTGCTTTGTGACCGCCTGGAGGGGTGGGATGGGGA
Source organism: Mesoplodon bidens (assembly GCF_964165515.1). Taxonomy (NCBI): domain Eukaryota; kingdom Metazoa; phylum Chordata; class Mammalia; order Artiodactyla; family Ziphiidae; genus Mesoplodon; species Mesoplodon bidens. Next base: position 116,553,157 of record NC_138163.1, on the reverse strand, counting down.
GGGTGGGAGGGAGGGAGATGCATGAGGGAAGGGATGTGGGAACAGATGTATATGTATGACTGATTCACTTTGTTATAAAGCAGAAACAAATTAAAAAAATAAATAAATAAATTAAAAAAAAAAAGAAATATTGGGTTTTTGATGAATAGCAGTTATGATATGATTATTATGAACCCCCAAAATACCACCCTCCCATCAGAGTTTATTTTTAATCCAGTAGGTAGCAGAGAATATGCAGTGCACCAAGACAAAAGAAACAAATACTCACAAATGAGCTAAATCAGTCAAAGTATCTTTTATTTCTACCAAAAGAAAGTTTCAAAGAAATAAGGCAAACCACGGATTAAATACCTTTTACTGTGTTTTCTCCATTTTTTGTTTCTAAATATTTTCTGTGGTCGCCTTTCACATTTCCATGAAAATCTCTATTGCACTGCCATGTTTTCTACTTCTGGATCCTACAGAAAATATAGATGGTTCATGAATTTCTTTTATATATACCAAAACTGTAACTTTAGAACTCTTTAAACAGCAATAAGTATGCAAGCAATGTCATTCACGTCTTCGTATTCTTAAGAAAACACACTATCTATTACAAGAAAAAACATTTGAAAAAACCTAAATAAATCAATAAATAATATATAGAAGTTACTAGTGTAAAACAGGAAGATAAATGAGATCTATATTTTGTTCCCTCCACCCCCACTACTCTGCACTATTTAGGAGCCTGACTGCTCTCTTCCAAAACAAAGTGAGCAGTCTGCCCGCGGCCTCCCTCCCTACATGTGAGAGGAGCTGCGGGCCTTGGCCCTGGAAGGTGCCCTGCCCTCAGCAACAGCTGCAGCCCTGGCCGCGGCTCTCACTCTCGCTCTCTCTTCCTCATCTTTCAGAGCCTCCTCATAGAGATCTGGGAAGGCACTGGGGACGGTATGAATCCTCTTGGCCATAAACTCCAGCACTTCCATCTTGATGGTTTCAGCATCGGCTCTCGGGCCCCACAGGAACTCACAGCACGGAGGATCGCTGTTGGGCACCTGGCGGTACGTCAGGTAATTCTGCCGCAGGAAATCTATGATGAGCCTCGTGGGGTCCCCAAAGATGAAGTGGCTACTCCCAGCATACAAACCCAACGCACTGAAGAATTCCCAGAGCTCCTCCTCGGTGGCACAGTTGCCATTCGTGAAGATCATGCCCAGGACACTCATCAGGAGACCGGACGTGGGCATCCCCGACTCATCACTCAGACTTCCCTCGCTGGGGACGGCCAGCTTTCTGATGAGGATGTAGGAGTGACTTGTGAGGTCGAGTTCCTTCAGCTGGAGGCCAAAGACCAGCTCCATGCACTCAGAGACGCTCCTGAGGATCTCAGGGAAGTGCTTCTTGTACTTCCTGTTGACAGCCTTCAGCATTGCTGCCTTCAGGATGGGCTCCTTCGTCTTGTACTTCTCCAGCAGGAACTGCACCAACTTGCCTTCTTCCCTGGTCAGAGGATTTCTGTAAGTGCTGTGAACGGAAGGTGCTGCCTGGGCGGTACTTGCACTTTTCTCGTCTTGGCTCTGGGCACCCTCTTCAGATCCTGGGCATGAAACCCCTGCAGCACGAGAGCTCGTGGCTGGGGCTCCCTGAGGCTCCTGGCGAGTGCCAGCAGCAGGGGAGCTCGGGGGAGTACCCCGAGAAACAGAAGCGGGGGAGGAGGGTGACTCTTCTATCTCTGCCACCGCCACCGCCTCAGTGGCCTGGGCACCCTTGAGACTCTGAGTCTCCCCCCGGGCCTGGCAGCGTTTCTCCTGGGCACGGCGCTTGCTCTTCCGGCCCCGAGGCATGATGACACAGGTCAGGGCCAGCAGGTGGGAGTGTGGGCAGGAAGGCAGGCAACGAGGGCACCTGGGGGAGGGACAAGGAGATGCTGTGAGCACCTTCAGCGGGGAGAGTCCTCCCTGGCTTTAACCAAGGCCACCTCTGCAGGGTCCTTGAGGGCACTGCCCGAGGACCCACAGGGCTCCTGTTCTCCTGCTCAGCCTGTCCCCTGAGAGCCCTGTGGAGGACGGTCGAGTGAGCCTTGGGGAACAGCCAGCCAGCCCTGCCTGGGCGGTACGGGGGTGACAGTGGGGGCTGGCAGGGGAGGTAGGTCCCCGCGGTTCCCATTCAGAGTCAGGATGACAGTTGTCGGCAAGACTCCCCCCCCCCCATGCCCTCTGCTGCTCTGAAGTTGACACCACCATCTTCCGTGACACCCAGGAGGAGGAAAGGAGGGAGCGTTCAGCCCACCACCGAAGGGCCCTGGGACCCTCCCTTCTGCTGCCTCGTGGCTGCCCCTTCAGAACAAAGCTCTAACCTCCCTTGGACCTGGCAGAGGAAATTACGGGCAGGCTCGGCCTGACAGTCCTTTCTTGGGAGTTTAAGGGTTGACAGGAGGGGACAGGCCATGTTCTCTCTGGTCCCTTCTCTTCGGGGTGGGTGACTCCCTTAGTCCTCACTCGGGGTCCTCCCTGGACGGCCGGTGCAGCCTGGAGCTCCTCTCTTGCCCCGAGGGCCATCTGCTCGCACCAGTGCCGGCACCTCCCTGAGTCTCACTAGGAGGCAGTGAGGGTGACCAGGCGGCCGCACGTGGCAGAGTTTTACCAAGCCTGCAGCGTGCGGCAGACAGGTCGAGGCCCTGTGGCTGGCGGCCCCACTGGCCCTCACTCAAGGGCTTGGGCTGACTCTTGGCAGTGCTTAGGGACGCGCCTTCTGCTGGCCTGCACCTCCCCTCTCAGACAGCAGCCCTCCCTTCTCCGCGTGTGGCCAGAAGGAAGCGGCTGACAACAGGGGAGGGGTTCTGAGGTGCCCTTGCGACGGGGAGGACGGTCCTCACCCTGACTCCTCCCGTGCCCTGGAAATCCTCCCTCTGCTGACCTGCGGCCAGCCCCTCAGAACAAGGCCCCCTCCTCCCTGGGTCTCCCGCGTCCGTCCGTCCGTCCGCGTTCGCACTGAGGGAGCCCCTCAGTCTTTAGACCTGCCCGGAGGCTCCCAGGCCGACATCAGGGGCGGGGTCTGCGTGGCCGCCATTTTGGGGTGTGGAGCCCCTCGGTCCCCACAGGGGTCCCGTCCTTCACTCCACAGGGCCTGGGACGCTCCCTCAACTGAGGTGAGCCAGAGTCCACCAGCCTCAGAGCGAGGCCTTCCTTGCCCGAGACCCCGCGGGGGAAGCGGATGGACTTTGGGCCTAACGGCCAGGCCCGAGCCTCTCGGGCCGAGAGCAGGGGTGGGGTGGGTGGGGCCTGTGTGGCCGCCTCTTTTCGGAGGGAAAGGGGATTGGGGGTGTCGGTGGGCATGTCCCCACACTTCTAACTGGGGTTACCTCACACTTTGACACCTGAAGAGACGTGGGATTCCTCCTGCGGCTCACCCTCACCGGACGGCAGCTCTCAACAATGGCGTTGCCCCCACCGCGTGTGTAGGAGGACGTCACATCCGGTCATGCGCATCTGGGCTCCAGGAGCACAGCATGGGGGTGCTGGGGCTGGGGCCGGGGCGGGGCGGGGCGGGACGGGAAGGGGGTCGGAGGGTGGTTCCAGGGGAGCTTCCCGCAGGCCTGGCACGAGGGCCTTTCATTGACTCTTGGCAGGTCCTGGGACTTTTCCCTCTGCTGAGCTGAGTCAGCAGGCATCACACCTTGACTCTCATTTCTGTCGGCACCCCCAGCCGGAAGTATCTGGGGGCCTGAGCCTCACAGCCATGCCTGGGTCCCCCGAGACTGAAGGTGAGGGCTCTTTGGGGCCCCCTCTTCTATGGTGGATGGTGCTCTCAGTCCTCCTTCAGTGTCTTCTCTTGACTCCCTGTAGGTGCTGGGCTACCTCCCGTCTGCTGACCTGAGGCCAAGGCCGCACATCAAAGACGTCAACTCCCTGAGATGCTGGTGTGAAGCGCAGGCACATCTCATCTGGACACTTCTGCCTGGAGCTTCCCAGAGACGGCTGCTGCAGGTAAGATGAGCTGAGGGGAAAGGAGGCGAGACTCTCTTCTGTGGTTTGGAGCCCGTCAGGTCTCACTCAAGGTCGTCACGTTGACTGCTGGCAGGGCCTGCGATTCCTTCCTTCTCTGGTATGAATCCATCCCTGTCCCCAACCATGCCCCACAGAATCCCAGAGGAGTTAGTGAAGGGGCGCCTTAGCCTGACAGTTCTCACTGTGGTCTCTCTTTGTTGACATCAGGGGCATTGCCCAGAAGTTCAGAAATGAATTTCTGTCCTTTTGTACAAGTACTGTGTTACTTGCTTTTCTCTTTGAGTCCGTGTGTGATAGTCTATTAAGATGATCATTTAAAAAGGCCAGTCGCCATCCACTAACAAAGTTTCAGATGGTTATTTCACAGCCTGTGGACCATACTGCCACAACCAGCCCAATCTTTGGTGTCCCATGCTCCTGGCATGCGGGCTCTGAAATGCTGCCTCAGGTTCCTTCAGTGAAGCAGTAGAGATTCATGGTCCCAGAGCACAGTCGAAGAATCAAGGGCTCAAGTTTAAAGGCTTTCCTCTAATCAGTCCTGTCATCTGCCTCTCTTGCAGGCTACAGACCTGTCTCGAATTCAGGGCATCCCCCTACCTGCCCACAGTCAGGTTCTAGTTCAACACGGACGTAGTCTCTCCCAGGGGGTTCTCATTTATTTTGTTTTGTTGTTGCTGGTATTGTTCTTTCATTCTCCCTTTTATAGTTTCTCCAGGATCGAGTTTAGTAAACAGCAGTCTAAGTCTGGTAGCCATCTTGGAAACTACATATGAGGCAGTGTATTAGCATGCTCAGGCTGCCGTAGCAAAATACCAGAGGCTGGATGTCTTAACAACAGAAATTTATTTTCTCACAGTTCTAGAGGCTAGTAGTTCCCGATAGAGGTGCTGGCCGACTCAATTTCTGGTAAGAGCTCTCCTCCTGGCTTTTTGCTGTCTCCTCACAGGGACTCTTCTCTGTAAATACACAGAAAGAGAATGATATCTGGTGTCAATTCCTCTTCCTGTAAGGACTTCAGCCTTATTGGATTAGCGCCCCACCCTTACGACTTCATTTAACCTTAATAACCTCCCTAAAGACCCTGTTTCCAAATACAGTAACAGTGGTGGATTAGGGCTTCAGCATATGAATTTGTGGGGAGTGGGGAGGGCACAATTCAGTCCATACCAGGTAGTAAATCTGTAAATAATTTAAGGAGAATTGGCATATTTACAATATTCTTTTCCCCATGAATAAACATCGTGTACTTCTTTATTTATTTGGGATTTCTTTTCCTATCAGTACATTTTTATAGTTGCCTACAAAAAGATCATGTACATTTTTGTTAAGTTTCCTTTTAGGTAAGTTTTGGATGTTGCTGCTGTTGTTATGGGAGTATTTTCTATTAATTATTCTAATTAGCTATTGATTTTGTGTGGCTAGGCTCCTGATTTTGGTATAGTAATCTTATATACAACAGCTTTTGGAGTCTCTTGTTCATTTGAGTATTTTGTGCACTGGTTCCTTGGGATTTTCTAATTAGAGTGTTATATTGTTGCCATTTATTATCTCTGTCTTTTCAATATTCCTTCCTCTTATTTATTTCAATATTCTTATTCCTCTAGTTATGTATTCCAGTCCACTTTTAAACAGTAGATACAGTACCATAATATCTGTGTCTTTGTCCTGACTTTGATGGGAATACTTCTGACATTTCACATTTATCTAAGTTTGCTGTAGATTTTAGGAAATGAAAATTCTCTTCAAATGTTATTTTACTAAAGGCTTTTTACCATGGTGTTAAGTAGTTTTTCAAAGGCTTTTTCTACACCCCTGGGCATGATCAAATACATTTTATCCTCTAATCTATTAATATAGAGAAATTCCAGTTGAAAATTTTTTGTAGTTATAATATCTTTGCATTTCTCGAAGTCAGCCTCTTTACTCACTGCTGTATTGGATATGCCATGAATTTATTTAGGATAGATGCCTCTACGTAAGTGAGCCTAGCTCAAGTGATTTTTTTTCTTCGGGTGTCATTATTTGGTCTCTGTATGAAGGTCAGCACACCTATTAAAATGCGTTTAGCAATTTCTCATCAACAGATTATTGGAGAAAGAAAATGTGGTATAAAGATATGATATTTATAATGAACATTTTCACTAGAGAAATTATTAATGGTATACAACCATACAGAGAAGAGTAAAATGAACCCAATATACCTGACACTCAGAATCAACAATCATCAATAGTCAGAGGTTAAACATAATAGTTAGTGGTAAATATTGATCCAGTTAGAATTGTTAGGTTTTTACTTTACAGATTTTGAAATTTCCAGACAAGGAATTTAAATAAATTTGAGTACTATTTTAAGAACTCTAATAGGAAAAATAGACAACATGCAAGACTAAATAAGTAATGTTATTAGAGAGAAGGAAACTATAAGAAAGAATCAAAACTAAATGCTAGAAATCAAAAATACAGTAAAAGAATTGAAAAAATACCTTTGACAGGCTCATTAGTAGATGTGACACATGTGAGGAAACAGTTAGTAAATCTGAAGACAGGTGAATTGCACCTCCTCAATTGAATCAAAAAGAGAAACAAAGAACAAAATAATTAACAGAACATCCAAAAACCATGGGACAATATCAAAAGGTGTAATATACAGATAATTCCAATGCCAGACAGAGAAGAATGGGGGTAGAAATACATTTGAAACAATAGGCCAAGGACTTTCTAACATTAGTGACAGACACCAAAGCATAGATCCAGACAGCTCAGAGAACACGAAGATAAATACCAAAACAAACAAACAAACTATACCTGGGCATATCGTATTCACATTGCAGAAAACCAAAGGCAAAGACAACATTTTGAAGAAAGTTGGGGGCGGGGAGAGACACGTTTCCTAAAGAGGAAGAAAAATAAAGATTATAGCAAACTTCTCATCAGAAAACATGCAAGCAAGAAGAGAGTGAAGTGAAATCCTTAAAATGTTGAAAGGAAAATTATCAACTAGAATTCTGTACCCAACAAAATTTTTAAAAAAAGAGAGAGAGAGAGAAGGGGAAATAAAGACTTTCTCAGTCAAACAAACAGACAAAAAAACCGTGAGTCAATTCATTGCCTCATAGGCCTCATAGTAGATCTACTGTGCAAGAAATGTTAAAATAAATTCATTATATGGAAAGAATATGATATAGGTCAGAAACTCAGATGAGTATAAAAAAGGAAAAGCATCAGAGAAGGAATAAATGGAGATGAAATGAAATCTTTAACTTTTGTCATTCTTAATTAATTTAAAAATGTTTGTTTTAAGCAGCAATAGTAACAATGGACTAGGTGATTGTAGCACACGGACAAGTAAAATAAATGAGCGCAATGTCACAAGAGACAGGAAGGAATTAGAAATCCTCTGTTATAAAGAATCGGCACTACATGTGAAACAATATGGTATTACTTGAAGGTGGACTAAGATTATTTAGAAATATGTATTGTAAACCCTAAGAAAACCAGTGAAGAGGTTAAAGAAAAGTATGAATGATATATCAAGAAAAGAGATAAAATAGTCATATAAAATGCTCAGTTAATACCAGAGAGCATAAAAAAAGGATATAAAAAAGAGCAAATGCAACAAATAGAAAACAGTTACACAAATAGTAGATTTTAGTAAAACTATTGATATATCAATAATCACTTTAAATGTGAATACTCTAAATACACGAGTTAGAAGGCAGAAATTGTCACAGTGGATAAAAAATAAATTAAAAAAGACCCAACTATATGCTATCTATGAGAAACCCATTTGTGTATCAAGACTCTGATAGGTTAAAAGCAAAAGGATGAGGGATTTTAGTACAGTGAAACTCTTCTATGTGATACTGTAATGGTGGATACATAACATTATGCATCTGTCAAAATCTATAAGGTCTATACAACACAGAGAGTGACCCTAATGTAAACTATGGACTTTAGTTAATGATAATATATTAATATTAGTTTATTAATTGTAACAAATGTACCACACTTAATGCAAGATGTCAGTAATAGGGAAAACTGTGTGTGTGTGTGTCAGGGTGGGGGTATATGGGTACTAGTGCTTTCAGCTCAATATTTCTGTAAGTCTAAAGCTGCTCTAAAAATAATGTCTATTAATTAAAACGAGAGCAAGGAAAATTCACATACATGGTAGACACATAACCAGCTTACTGTAATTGGAATAAATCTATATTGTAATTGAACTAAAGCACTCAAGCAAGAGTCAGCTACAGAAAAAGAAGGAGTCTTTAGATGATGTGATGGATTATCTTGTTAAGAACATACCTCTAAACTGTCTGGTAGATTTCTTTTATCTTCAGCTGACCAAGTCTCAGAATGCTGAGAACCAAGGTGGAGGGGAAGACAGGGCCAGCCAAGAAGCTTAGCAACCTGAGCACAAAGCACGTTAAACTTTTTCCTTTCACCAGTACATGGTGCAGCCAGCCAGATGACACCTTCTGTTGTGCTGAAATTAACCTGTTAGGCAAATCTGTATTGAGGAAGCAGGAAGCTAGAAATTGCACCCTTACTTGTGGTCATCTTCAGCTGAATAAAAAGAACTTTAAGGTTTCTGACATTAACAGATAAATTCTTCTGTTTACTTGGCTGGTGAAAAAAGAATGGTAGACTTGTCAGAACCTAGCCAGAACTAACTAAAAGTTCAAGTGCACTTATGGTCTCATGTGGCCATTGTGTTGCTACTGTTAATGTACAGTTCTATTAAATAGAAACACATTCATGGGGGCTGTGGTATGAACTAGTATCTGCTCTGATTTTGTTTGAATGGGACTCATCACTGGTTTGTCTCATGATGCATGCTTGTCTAACTTTATTTTAATTTCTTATATCTCAGTTAGGCATTTCACCTTTGAATTCAACAAAATGCACTTCAGAGTAGACTGCTTAAAAAAAAGTAGAGGGATAGGGACAGATATACCATGATAACAGCAGTCAAAGAAAGCTAAAGTAGCTATATAAATTTCAGCCAAAGCAGATTTCAGAACAAGGAATAATATCAGGGATGTGAAGAGACATTATGTAATAATAAAAGGATCAATTATCCAAGAAGGTATTACAACCTCAAACATATATGCACCTAACAACAGAGCATCACAATACATGAGGCAAAAACTGATTGAACTGAAAGAAGAAATATACAGTCATAGTTGCAGGCATCAACACTTCTGTGTCAGTAATTGATAGATGAAGAAGTCAGAACATCATTACAGATATATAGATGGCATGAGCAATCCTAACAATCAGCTTGACCTAATTGACATTATACACTACTCCATCCAACAACAACAGCAGAATATACATTCTTCTCAAGCTCACATGTGACATTCACCAAGCTAGACCACATTTTCTTTTTCTTTTTTAAAATTGTTAAACAATTTTTATTGGAGTATAGTTGATTTACAATGTTGTGTTAGTTTCAGGTCTACAACAAAGTGAATCTGTTATACATATACATGTATCCACTCTTTTTTAGATTCTTTTCCCATATAGACCATTACAGAGTATTGAGTAGAGTTCCCTGTGCTATACAGTATACACACTACTATACATAAAATAGATAACTAATAAGGGCCTACTGTTTACACCACATTTTCATCCATATCTCTGTCCATAAAACACCATTAAACACACCTTAACAAATTTCAAAGTATACAAATCATACAAAGTATGTTCTCAGATCACAGCAGACATTAGAAATCAATAACAGAAATATATCTGGAAAGTTCCCAAATATTTATAACTTAAACAATACACTTATAAACAACCCATAAATCAAAGATTTCTTCTTTAAAATTTATATCAAAAATTTCTTCTTTAAAATTAAAATTTCTCTTGAAATCTAAAAATTTCTTGAAATAAGTGAAAATGAAAATACAGATTACCAGAATTTGTGGATTGCTACTAAACTACTGCCTAGAGAGAAATTTAGAGGATTAAATGCAAATATTAGAAAAGAAAGAAAGCTCTGATGCAAATAACCTAAGAGCCCACCTTAGGAAACTAGAGAAAAAAGAGCAAATTAAACGTAAAATGAGCAGAAGAAAGGAAATAATAAAAAATAATTATAAATAAATGAAATTTTAAAATAGGAAAACAATAGAGAAAATCTGTAAAATCCTCAGTGACATCAGTAAATTTGGTAAGTCACTAGCCAGGATAACCAAGAAAGAAAATAGAGAAGACATCAGCTACCAATATCAGGAATAAAAGAGGGATCACCACTCCGGATCCCAGAGACATTAAAAGGATTTTTATCAAAATGGAATGTTATGAACAGCTCTGTGTCTACAAATTTGATAAAGATGAAATGGATTAGCTCCTTGAAAGTCACAAACTACCTAAACTTATTTAAATTGAAATAGATAGTCTGAAGAGCCTTACGCCTATGAAAGAAATGTAATTAATAGTTAAAAACCTTCTAAATAAAGGAATCTTTAGGCCCAGATAGTTTCATTGATGAATTCCATTAAATATTTAAGGATGAAATAATACAAATCATCTGCAATCTTTTTCAGAAAATAGAAGAAGAGAGAAGCACTCTCAGTTTTTTTTATGAGGCCAGCATCACCCTAAGCCCAAAGCCAGATAAAGATATTACTGGAGAAGAAAACTACAGACAAATATCTCTTATGAACATAGACAAAAAAATCCTTAACAAATAATAGCAAATGGAATTCAGCTGTATGTAAAAGGAGTAATACATTATTACCAAGTAGGGCTCATTTCCAGAATTCAAGCCTAATATAACAGTTATAAATCAATTAGTGATTTCATCAGATAATAGACTGAATAAGAAAAATGTTATCATACCAATAGATGTAGAAAAATAATTTGAAAATTTTAATACCCATTTAGGATAAAAACTTTAAAAAGTAGGTTTAGAAGGGAATTTCTGTAACCTGATAAAGAGTACATAAAACCTATAGCTAACTTTATACCTAATAATGAGGGAGTGAATGCTTTCCCCCTAAGACTGGAAATGAAACAAAGATGTCCTCTCATTACTCCAGTTCAATATCATGATGGAAGTCCTATCCAGTGCAAGACAAACAATAACAAATAGATAAAAGGTATACAGAGGGCTTCCCTGGTGGCGCAGTGGTTGAGAGTCCACCTGCCGATGCGGGGGACACGGGTTCGTGCCCCGGTCCGGGAAGATCCCACATGCCGCGGAGTGGCTAGGCCCGTGAGCCATGGCCACTGAGCCTGTGCGTCCGCATCCTGTGCCCCGCAACGGGAGAGGCCACAACAGTGAGAGGCCCACGTACCGCAAAAAAAAAAAAAGGTTTACAGATAGGAAAGGGATACATTAAAATTATATATTCTTTGCAGAGGAAATGATTGTCTATGTAGAAAACCACAAAGAATCTATAAAGAAAGCCTCCTGGAACTAATAACAGTATAATTGCTTTACCATATACCAGCAATTAACAATTGAAATTAGAAGTTTATAAAAGCAAAAACATTTACCAATGCAAAAAAATGAAATACTTAAATATAAATCTAACAAAATATATACCATATCGATTTGTGGAAAACTACAAAACACTTACCAAGAGGATCTAAATAAATGGAGAAATATTCTCTGTTAATGAATTGATAGACTCACCATTATTAAGATGTGAATTATTTCTAACTTAATCTATACTTAATGCAGTCCCAATCAAAATCCCAGCAACTTCTTTGTAGATATAAAAAAAAAATTGATTCTAATATTTATATGGAGTGGCAAAGGTCCTAGAAGAGCCAACACAATGTTGAAAAAGAAGAATGAAGTTTGAAGACTCACAGTACCCTATTTCAAGGCTTAAAATAAAGCTGTAGTAATCAAGACAGCATAGTATTGGTGAAAGAACAGACAAATAGGTCATTGAACCAGAGAATTGAGAGCCCAGAAATAGTCCCACACAAATATAGTCAACTAACTTTTGACAACGGTGCAAAGGCAAATATCAATAAGTGAAAAATAATTTTTTTCACCAAGGAGTGCTAGAGCAATGGATGTTCATATGGGAAAAAATGAACTTAGTCACAAACCTCACACCTTACACAAAAATTAACTCAAAATAGAGTATATATCTAAATGTAAACTGCAAAACTATGTAACTTCTGGAAGAAAATACAGGAGAAAATCTATGACTTTGGATGTGGTGATGAGTTTTAGATACAATAGCAAAAGCACAATCTATAAAAGAAAAAAGCTTATAAGTTGGACTTTATTAAAATTAAAAAGTTTTGCTCTGTGAAAGATACTGTCAAGAGAATGAAAAACTAAGCCACAAATTGAGAGAAAATATTTGCAAATCACATATCTGATAAATGACTTGTATTTGAATGTACAAAGAACTCTTAAAACTCAACAATAATAAAACAAGGAACCAGTAGTGATTTAAATGGTATCTCTAAAAAGAGACTGTTGAAACCTATGAATGTGACCTTATTTGGAAAAAGTATTTGTATATGTAATTAAGTTAAAGATCTCAAGATGTGATCATCCTGGATTAAGGATGATCTACCCAAGGACAGGTCCCATAAGAGAAAGACAGAGGAAGAATTGAGACACAGACATAGAAGGGAAAGGCATGTGAATATGGAGGTGTAGGCAGAGATTGGAGAGATGTATTTACAAGCCAAGGAACATCCAGGAATTGCTGGGTAGTTACCAGAAGGTAGGAGAAAGGTCTGGAAATGGATCTTCCCTTAGAGCCTCCAGAAGGAACCAACTCTTTTGACAGCTTGATTTCAGACTTCTGGCCTTCATAACTGTGAGAGAATAAACTCCTTTTGTTGTAAGCCTCCCAGTTTGTGTTATTACAGATGTTCTACAAAAATAATACATTACCTTATTTTAAAAGTGGACAACAAATATCTCACAAAAGAAGATAGACAGATGATAAATAGACATATGAAAAGATGCACAACACAATTTGGCATTAAGGAAATGCAAGTTAAAACAACAATTTTTTACCAGTGCACACCTACTGAAAGGCTAGCAAGGATGCATTTGGATCTCTCACACATTGATGTTGAAAATGCAAAATGGTGCAGCTATTTTGGAAACAGTTTAGCGGTTTCTTAAAAAGCTAAACATTTTTTCTGATACAACCCAGAAATTGTGCTCCTGTTTATCCAATTGAATTGAAAACTTAATGTCAACACAAATAACTGCACATAAATGCTTACAGCAGCATTATCCATAATTACCTTACCAAAAACCAAGATGCCTTTAATAGGTGAGTGAATAAATAATCTGTGGTACATACATACAATGGAATACTATTCAGCAATAAAAAGTAATAAACTATCAGCTCCTAATTCACGGGATAACATGGATGAACCTTAAATGCATATTGCTAAGCAAAAGAGGCCAGTCTGAAAATGCTACATACTATATGATTCCATTTGTAAGATATTCTGGAAAAGACAACAACAGAGACAAAAAACAGGCCAGTAGTTTCTAGACGTTTTTTTGTCGGGTGGGGGGAAGTGGTTGAACAAATGAAGTACAGGGGATTTTTTAGGATAGTAAAACTATCTTTATTATATTGTAATGATGGATATGAGACAATATGCATTTTTTAAATCCCATAGAACATTAGAGAACAAAGAGTGAACCTTAACGTATGCAAATAAAAAATCAGTTCAGAGATCTAGGTATCCCAGGATGGAATGCAGACTATGACAAAAAAAAAAAATTTAGCTGTTTACAAACGTATGAAATAACATCAATGATGAGTATGGGGAAAAGGAGTGCTGACCTAAGTAACTCTGGAAATGAGTGGATACTGCAAGACTAAAGAAAAAAGGAACTGTATATAGATACTGTATTCTAGTTGGTAAGGTTCTCAGAAGAGTATGGGCTAACAATCTGAAATCAATATACATGTATACTGGGATTGAGTAAATAAGTATACGGATAGTTGGAGCCAATTTTCTCACAGAGGTAAGCAGGGGGGAAGGCTAGAATGAATCAACGTGATACTAGATCAGAGTTGGAGACATCAGTATGACTCATGTGTATCTTAATATAGATACAAATGGACAGATGTATAAATAATTATAGATATATATGGGTACATGGGCTAGTATACAGACATTTTCTAAGCTCTATCTTCTGAGAGGGCTTAAAGGCAACAAGACTCTAACAGCAAGGGAACAACATGAGTGGGAAAATAAACCTAATACTGTATTATAACCCAAAGTATAAAATAAATACCCGTGAGTCTACATTACTATATATAAGTGACTGAATGAATAAATAAATCAGAGAGAATAGAAAACTCTTAAGTAGAGAATAATTCCAAATAATTTATATAGCTACTCCACCCTCAAGGAGGTGGGGCATAACTCCCCACCCCTTAAGTGTGGGCTGAACATAGTGACTTCTTTCCAAAGGGTACTGTATGGAAAGGAGGAGGAAAGAGTAACTGTACAGTGGAGAAACTTGACAAACACTACCTTAGGTAGGTGAACAAGGTGATATCATCAGTTGTTAAGTCATGTTGATAGTGTGCCCTTGATATAATGTGATGAAAATGGCACTTTATTCCTGAGGCCTTCCTCTTAAGAACCCATAATGCCAGTCTAATCATGAGAAAAATATCAAAGACATCCCAATAGAGGGGACCTTCTGCAAAATACTTGACAAATACTCCCCCAAATTGTCAAGATCATCAAAAATAAGGAAAGTCTGATAAACTGTCACAGTCTAGAGGAGCCTAAGAGAAGTGATGTCTAAATGCAATGTGCTATTGTGGGTGGGATCTTGGTCCAGAAAAAGGACATTAGGAAAAAAACGAAGGAAAACTGAATGAAGTATGGACTTTTGCTACTAGTAAGGTATCAATATTGGTTCAATAGTCGTGACAAATTTATCATACTAATGTGATATTAAGAATAGGGGAAAGTGAGCACTGTGTATAAGGGAACTCTCTGTACTACCTTTGCAACTTTTCTGTAATTAGAAAACTTGAAAATGTTGAGAATAGCTAACACAATTTAATTTTAATGTTTAATTCAATCAATCTGGAGTTATTACAACAACTTGGACATCACATATCAACTCCAATCATTTTTTTAATTTACTTTTTTTACAGTAGGTCCTTGTTGGTTATCTATTTTAAGCATAGCAGTGTGTACATGTCAATCCCAAACTCCCAATCTGCACCATTTGCAATGATTCTCTCCACCCAGTCTGTAAAATGTTTACATACCTGGTGCCAGCTGTCTACCCCAGAGAGTATCTGGTGGCAACATAGACTACTGAATACACGTTTGCCTTATGGCTGCAAAGAACTCAGGAACCAAGGGAGGCAGTCTAAGGTGGGGATAGCATCTAGATTATTTTTTAATGTTCTAGCCCCACCTTCAGTGCTGGAAGGGCTCTGTACACAGAAGAAATAGCTTTTGTCATCAGGCATCAAGAGAGCTTTCAGCCCTGGTACACTGGCAAGGATGCACAGAACCACCAGAGTAGTGAAGAGATGTAGGTTTCCCAGAATTCATTAATATTATCACTGCATGACAGGGGGGAGAAGATTCCCCATGTTCTGTCCTTCTGTTCCCTTTTTCCACTATCTGCCGAGCTCTGAATTCAGAACCCTGACTGCCAGCCTGCCCTGGGCTATCAGGACTTGGTTTAGTATGTCGCCTCTCTCATGGATTCTGGAAATTTCTTTACCCCCCAGGCCTCCTGGTGCTCCTTACTAGTTAAGGATATCCTGTCTAGACTCTTCCTGGGGATCTAGTCATTCTAACCAAATCCTTGCTTCTTAAAGTAATTGAAAAGAATCTTACTGACATAGAATTTTAAAACACGTACCCAGAGATATCCCAGTACTCAAGATACCTTATAAAAATCCTGCTTTGTATGGATGAGGAATTAATTAATGAGGAATTATTTTTTGAGTAAAATAATTAGAAAATGGAAATACAAAATAAAATAACATTGAGGATATATATTCACATAAAAGATTGATCAACATTTAAAGTTGATCAAATAAAATGCCTGTGAGTTTATGATATTTATATACATTAATATGTGAGAGTATAAATTGGTACAGTATTATTGAAACAGAACAGCAGTGATATTCATAAAAATTTACAATCAACACACTATTTCCACTTCAACCCAATGTTCATTTCTATGTCTTTCCATAAGAAAAAATACACATTTGCCCAATAATTTATATTTAACGATGTTGGTATCAGTTCTATTAGTTATAGCAACAAATAGAAAGCAACTTATGTGCCCATCAGGAGAATGGTAAATTTAATTATGGCACGTACACACTTTAGAATTATTGGGGGTAGTTAAAAGAGTGAGATGGATCCATATGTGCTTTCACGGAAAATCCTGCACTCATTTCATTAAGTGACAGGGACAAGAGGCAAAACAATATGTACATCATTATCTATGTATGTTAAAAAACTCACATTGAATTTTCGTACTATATCTATGTAAGAAAAAAGCCCAGAATATATTTTAATATAATATATACAACATTTAAAAATTATGCTTACCTGTGAGTAAGGCTGAATTTTGGAGGATGAAATAAGGAATGGGATTTGGATTCATCCATATTTTTCTAGCATCAAGAATATATGCAGTATTTCTATTGTAATTAGTATATTTAAGTAAGACGGACAACAGAAATAATTGTAGCTGTGTGTTATTCAGATAAAGTATCTGTTAGCAGAAATGTAGGACGAAGCCGGAAACCTGAATGACAACACTTCAAAAGTTTCTCTCTCCTACACATAAAGCTTGCCTTGGTTTGGCCAGTGTCTCTGCTGTCACGTGACCCAGGGATCCAGGCTGCTTCCACTGTGTGGATCCACATCTCAGCACAGGCTTTGCATGTTTGCTGCTTAATTGAACAGAAAGCATCGAGGTAGCACACTGACTGTCAAATGCCTTGGTCTGAAAAGGACAAACATTGTTTCTGTTCATATTTCAGTGGCAAGGGTAGTCACAAAACCCTTTCTAATACAAGTGGACTGGACGATACAGTCTTGCAATCTCTCCACAAACAGTTAACGGAGTAGGAGATCATCAGTAAAGTACAACACTTACAATTTGTATACAAAAGCCCTCTTCATTTTTGGAGAAGTTTCTGAGAAGGCAAAAATTGCCTTGCAACCCTCCAACTTTTTCTAGTGTCTTCTATGTGACAGGTGTTTTCAGATACAGGCTCACACCAGTTTTCTAAAGGACACTGTAAATCTCAGCAGGGAAGTGTCAGTCACCTTTTGTCACTAAATAGTACCTTTCTGCACTTACCTTTACAGTAGTCTCAATACACTGAAACTTTTCTTCTTCCTTTTTCTGCGTGGTCAAAAATCACAGCTTGTGAGCCTCTGCTGCCCATCACCTGATGAACATGCCTGAACACTTGTACAGGTGTCTTTAGGCACGCTGGAAAACCAGGGTTTTCCTCTTGGGCAGATACAGGCAGGAGTCAGGAAAATGATGGTCAATTTTTTTTTCTTATCAAAGGTGGCATGTCCAACAGGGAGATATGTTCTACATTGTTGGTAGACTGAA
Source organism: Mesoplodon bidens (assembly GCF_964165515.1). Taxonomy (NCBI): domain Eukaryota; kingdom Metazoa; phylum Chordata; class Mammalia; order Artiodactyla; family Ziphiidae; genus Mesoplodon; species Mesoplodon bidens. Next base: position 116,535,586 of record NC_138163.1, on the reverse strand, counting down.
TAATTGCTCCATGAAGATGCCCATACCTTATCCCTGAAACCTGTGAATATGTTATGTTACATGGCCAAAGGCACTTTGCAGACGTGGTAAGGTTATGCAAACGACTTTAAGATAAAGATATTATACTGGAATACCTGGCTGGACCCCAGGTAATCTAATGACATGACCCCTTACAAGCAGAGAACCTTCTCTGGCTTGCTGCAGAAGAGAGATGTGGCAGACAGGGAAGTTCAAGAAATGCCAAGCGTGAGAAAGATTCAAAGTTTAATTGCTGACTCAAAATATATGGGCCCACATGTGAGGACAGGGGAGAGGTATGGAGAAACTATGGCAGCTCCAGCTGACAGTCAGCAAGAAAACGGGGCCTCGGTCTTATTATCACAAAGAACTGGGTTCTGCCAAAACCTGAATGCTTTTGGAAGGAAATTGTTCCCAGAATTCATGAGGAGAGGTCTGGCAGCTGAAAGCTTGACTTGGGCCTTGTGAAACCCAGAACAGAGAAACCAGCAGAAGCAACTTGGATTTCTCACCCACAGACATGTGAGAGAATAAATTTGTGTTGTTGTAAACTGCTAAATTTGTGGCAATATGTGGAATACTGGCATAAACTTCTGGAAGGGCTACAGGGTCTGTTAGAATCCAGTCTAGGCAGATGGTTGTGACACAGTGATTTCCTTGGTCCTTCCTCATCTACCATTTAGAAGGGAGGCTTTGGTTCTTTGCCACTTAGTTAAGCTCACTCATCAGTGTACAGATTCAGTGGCCAGTCTCAAATAAGTCGGCAGATTAAATTCTTTTTTCTTTCTAACCTTGTCTGCTTTCTAAAACCTTCTAACTTCAGGTTTATCTTGCAAGAACCTGTAGATCCTGTGCCTAATCTACTCACAAGCCAATTTGGAAAAAATTTTGAAAGTGTGGTGGAAGCACCCAGAGCAGATGAGCAGACTTCTAAACTTCACCTCCAAAGTAAACAACAGTGGTTGGGGCTGCTGCTAGAAGAGAGATTCCACAGTCAGGGATGGGACAGACAGGGGATGTCTGCAGGGAGTTGGAATGCTCTAAATCAGGGGAAAGGTGGGTGATTCTGGGTTTTTCTGTTCCACTGGAGCAGTGCAGCCTTATAAAATGAAGCAGGGGAGAGCTGGACAGCAGGTCAGGATCCAGATGTGGGCATGAGGGCACACTGGGGAAGACCCAGGGGAAGAGCAATGTAATTCGGAAAGGACTGGATCTGATCCCATGTACAAGCACTGGGTAGAATCAGCCCTAAAAGAACCCTTTGGATAGGGGCAGGAGAACCTTAGGCAAATGCAGGCCATAGATAGTCCTCACTTGGTGTTTAATTCTCATTTTCACTTTATTAATACACCTGGGTTTAGTACATTGGCTGCAGATACCTTCTTTTTTTTATTTACCGGGAGACATTGTGGAGTAATAAGAAGAGAAATGAATTAAAAGATAGAAGGTTGGCCTCAGGCTGGGAGGGGTGGAACAGTGTGGGCTCTAGAGGAATTCAGACCAGGGTTCTAGTCCCAGCTCTGTCACTTACAAGCCAGGTGAACTCAGGAAAATTGCAAAACTCTGTGAGCCTCAGAGTCTTCATCTGTGAAATGGACTTGATAAGTAGTCCTCTTGCTCTTGCTTCACATATATCATGTAAATAGGAATGTTGGAATGTAATTTATGCAAGACACTGGCACAGTCTCTGGCATTTATTGGGTTTTACTAAACTTTAGTTATTACTATAATTATTTTCACCCTAAAACCTACTAACTTCCCCCTCTGGTTTATTATTTTTTTAATCCAGGAAATATCATAGAATTTGTAGCTCTCTAGGATATGGCATAAGAAATCAGCCAATATGTTGCTTAGCATGTTAAACTAAGTTACTTGCTGTATAAATTTTCTTAGGATATATTATTTATTACTGGTGTGGGGAACCCTACCCAGTTTGATGCAACTCAAAATTCCTGAAATTTGTGTCAAAGTCTATTTCCATCCCTCCCTTATATCTTCCCTTCCATCCAAAACACTTGTGTTTGCAATTACTTTACCTCCATCACAAATCTAGTTCTAACTTAGAGTTTACCAAATTACATCCCAGATAACCTAATTAAAATGCCCATCTATTGGATGGACTATGTCTCTCCCAGCCCAAGGCAAAGATTGCCAGCACAGTGGCTTCTGAGCATCCCGCCTCATATAAGTATCACCCTTAATTCTCAGACACTCCCTTGTTATAATGTGCACAAATCACCTATTTTGTGGACTATGTTCCCCCACACTGGAAAAAGAGCACAGGCCCTATTCCACTCCCGCCCCAGGTGAAGATCGCTCTGCTTTATACATGGTCTTGAAGTAACTGCTAAAAGCAGCTTTCCATTCCAGGCTTTGGTCTCTCAATCTGAGACACATCATCTGAGATTTTAGTCTCTGCCTACCACTCAAACAAACTCATCTGACCCACCACGCAGCTTAATTAAAATTACCTCCCACTGAAGGGCTTGCAGTTTCCCAAGGTCTCAAACCCTTTTACCATGGGATATTTACATTTCACTACAATTAAAACCCCCAAGTCCTCACACCATCTTTTGACTTGTCCTTTTAGTGGTAGGGGATATCTTACAATATTCCTTACATCATAGCTGCTCCAAGACTTTAAAATTCTACTTTAAAATTCTATGGGCAGGAATGGTTCTTGTTCATCTTAGTATTCCCCATACTAACAGGGAGCTTTGCAAAGATTAGATGCTTAGTTATTGTTAAGGGAGAAAAAAGTGGGCCACTGAAAAAGAGGTCTAATTTATTACAATATTATTTCTCCAATATTAATAATAATAAATATTATTACAATAATGTTTATTACAATATTATTTTATTTATATATATATATAATGTTATGAAATAACAGACCAAAAGTGATAAATGAAGCCAAGAATTTATCATCTTTTATTTATTTCTCCATTTCTTGACCCCAACTATTACATTGTTGAATTTTTCACATTTCCAAGGAAATGCCTCGTCTATTGTCATGTTATCTTATTCCAAATTACTAAATAAGGTAGAACTTTTCCAATTAGTTTTACGAAATAATAAAACTCTTACTCTTAAATCTCATTCACAGCAATCAGTGTTTGAGCAACATCACTCATAAACTGGGATTATGAAGCTACTTAAACCTTGTATTAAAAGGAACAATACTTTCAAAAATGATCCAAGTTACTACATGGAACAGAAACACAAATATATGTTATACACTACGTTGTCTGCAGCCCCACCCCAACCTTCTACTACTTAGAATGTGGACTTCTCTTTTTAACAACAATGTGAAGAATCTGCCTCAGACTCTGTTGGGGTGGGAGGAGCTGCTGGCTATGGCCCTGGAGCACACGCTGGCCAGGGCAGTAGTGCCAGCCCTGGCTGCAGTCCTGGCTCGGGCTCTCTCTCCCTCATCTCTCAAAGCCTCTTCATACCAGGATGGGAAGGCACTGGGGACCGTATCATGGATCTTGGCCAGAACCTCCAGCACTTTCATCTTGCTGGTTTCAGTGTGGGCTCTCGGGCCCCACAGAAACTCATAGCGCGGAGGATCACTGTTGGGCACCTGACAGTACTCCAGGTACCTTTCCCGCACTACATCTTTGGTGATAAGCTTCCTGGGCTCCCCAAAAATGAAGTGCTTCCTCCCCTCATATAACCCCATCACATTCAATATTTGCCAGACTTGCTCCTCAGTGGCACAATTGCCCTTAGTCAATATCACACCCAGAACAGCCATTAACAGGCCTGTCTTGGGAACCTCTTTATCATCGCTCAGGTTTGCATCATAGCTTGGTTCTGGCTTGTTGACAAGGACATAGATGGGCCAGTAGGGATCCACTTCCTTCAGGTCAAGGCCAGAGATCATCTCCAGGTGCTCAGAAGCTCTCTTGAGGATCTCAAGGAAGTGGTTCCTATAAATCTGGATTATATTTCTCAGCATGTCTGCCTTGGCAATAGGCTCTTTCATTTGATGCTTGTACAACAGGTAGTACACCAGTATAACCACCTTCTCATCCATATGGCCTCTGTAGATGGGCTCAGTGTATGAAACAGCTCTGGCTCTCTGACCCTGTGGATTGCAACATGACCAAGCAATAGGTGAGTTTTTGGAAATAGCTTTGCAATGAGGAGGGGAAGAAGACGGGAACTCTTCTCCCCCTCTCACAGTGGCCTGAGCACCTACCAGATCCTCGGGCTCGTCTCGGGCCTGGCAGCGTTTCTCATGGGCACAGAGCTTACTCTTCTGACCCCGAGGCATGATGACTTTCAACAAAAGCAGCAGGCAAGTGGCGGGTGACTCAGTGACCTAAAGGAAAGAGGATGAGATTGCTGGGCCACTTCAACAGGGAGATAGATACAGCCTTGGCCTCTACTGAAGGCCGCCTCTGCAGGTTTCCTTGAGGGCACTGTTCTAGGAGCCCACAAAGTTCCTATTCTCTAATTTGCCTCTTCCCTGAGGACCCTGTGGAAATAACTAGGGTGTACCTTAACTCCTACCTACCAAATCTTCCTGGGGCTCACTGGGGCTTAGAGCAGTGGCTCTGTTCCGAGTTAACGAACAGAGTGTCATCACTTCACTTTTGGCAAGCCCTGGGGTTCCTGTGCTCTACTGGTCTGATGCTGACCCCTCATTTCAAAATCCTTGTCACTCTGAGACCCCAGAAGTGGAAATGAGCAGAACTTCATTGTACCACACTTGCCTGGGGATGCACAGGGAAGAGAACACAGAGCTCTGTGGGACCCTCTCTATCCTTGGATGATTAGCGGTCTCAGTCCTCACTCAGTGCCCTCACTTTCGCTTCTGGTAGGGCCTGGGACTCCTCCCTCTGCTGACATGAGACCTATACTCTCAGAGCAAGGCCCTCAAATCCTGAAAGTCCTGAGGAGGAGGTTAGGGAGGCCTCAGTCTAACCCATCTGCCCCAGGTACCCTCGGGGCTAATGGCATGGATAGGATTCTCTGTGACCCCCACTGTTCTGAGGCAGGTGGTCCCCCCGGTCCTCACTCGGGATCCCCACACTGATGGTTGGAAAAGCTTGGATTCCCTCCCTTTAATGACCATGAGGCTGCCGTCTCAGCCCAGACCTCGTCTTGCTGAGAGTGCCCGAGGAGCACACGAGGGGATGCCTCGGCCTCACCCCCTTACGGGAGGCCGCTTAGGGCTGACAGCGGTGGTGGGGCTTTGCGAGGCCGCCTTTGTCAGGGGTGGGAGTTCCCCAAGACCTCACTCGGCGCCCTCGCTGTAACAGGCCGCGGGGCCTGGATGCACCTCCCATTCTCGAGTGTTCATTCCCCCAGGAACACCAAGAGACAGACGTCGCCTCTACCCCCATTAAAGCCTGGGAGCCGTCTCGCTGTTGGTCTGAAGCTGACACCCTGCTCTGCCCTCATCCCCTCAGGGGAAATTTTGAAGATACTTACAGGTCGTTCCGTCAGATGATTGCCGTGCAGGTTCTCTCAGGGCTGAGAGCAGGGCGGAACTCTCTGGGGAGCCCTTTAATCTGGACTGGCCGGTCCCCTCAATCCTAACTCTGGGTCTTTACCGTAATTCCACACAGAGCCTGGAGCTTCTCCCTGGACCGACCTGATGCTGCCTTCTCAGACACCACAGGCAGAAGTTGGCCTGCGTCACATCCTTACCCCTACCTAGGCCCCTCGCCGTGGCTGGCAAAAGGGGCTGCGCTCTGCAAGGCCACCTATGTGCCCGGGGCGGGTGGTTCTCTCAGACTTTGCCCAGGGTCCTTGCCTTTAGTCCTTTAGGGCCTGGGACCCATCCCTCTGCTAGTTTGAAGCTGACACCCTGGTTCCACCGCCCTCACCCGCCTCAGGCCCCTCAGAGGGAATTTAGAAGGTTCTCAGAGGTTGCTACATTCCTGCTTGGTTTCTTTAAGGGCTGATAGCAGGAGCGGGGCTCTCTGGGAGCCTCTCTAGTCTGCGACGGGCGGTACACTCACATCTAACTCAGCATCTTTCCTGTAATTCCAGGTAGAGCCCAGAGTGCCTCCCTTAGCGTACAAGACACCGCTCCCCTCAGACCTATGCCTTCACTTCCCTGAGACCCCAAGGCAGATATATCAGAGTGCACCACTTCCGGCCAGCTTTGCCTGGGGTCTCCCAGGACTGACATGGGGTGAGGGGGCGGAGTTCTATGGGTTCGACTTTGTTCTACAGGTGGGGATTCCCTTGGAATTCACATAGGTTTTTTTTTTTTTTTTTAAACTCCGGGCTGATCCTGTGTATCCTCCCTCTGGTTAACTAGACTGAAACCAAGGCCCTCCATACATCGCTCTCCAGGTTTCAAAGGGTGAGGTGAAGGGACTTCTTGAGCCTCACAGCCATACCGGGGTTTCCCAGAGCTGACACCAGGAGCAGGCCACTCTGCTGCCCACATGTTCTGGGGTTCCTTCAGAAATCAAACAGTATTCTCATGTTTACTTCTGTTAGTGCCTGGGACCCACTCTCCATTGAGCTGACACTCAGGTCCAATGCCCCCAACTTTTTGAGTCCCCAGAGGGGAAATGCAGAAGGCACTACTTTAGGAAATCCCTGCACAGAACTTGCCAGGACTGAAAGCAGGGGTGAGGCCCTGGGGTCCACTCTTCTGGGGTGCGGGGTCCCCTCAAACTAAATCAGGGACCTTACCTAAACTCCAAGCAGAGACAGGAACTCTTCCCTCTGCTGACCTGATGCTGCCCACCTCAGATCAAATTGTTCACATCCCTTAGACACCCAGAGACAGAATTCAAGGGAAGCCATTTCCAGCCACCCTTTCTGGAGCTTCCCAAGGCTGACAACAGGGATGGGCCTCTGTATGTTGGCACCTTCTGTTCTGGAATGGCTGGTCCCTCTGACCTCATTCAGAGTCCTCACCTTTAATTTTGTTAGGGCCTGGGATTCCTCCATCGGCCAGCCTGAAACTGACAGGCTGGTCCACTGACCTCACTTCAGAGTTTGATTTTACTGTATTTACTACAGATCACTGTGATGATTTCAGGAATGGCTGGCACAGAATTTTCTTTTTTTAATTTTAATTCAATCATGTTAAACCATAAGAGTTATTGCCATAAGAGAGATATAGCTTTGGATTCCACATATATCTGTCATCCCCAGTCCATTTAACAAGGAACTACACAAACTACATGGTTCTCCATCTGCCCTGTAAATGTTTGCATTGTGGGCCAGCTCCCTACTCCAGTCAGTATCTGGTAGCAACACAGACCACCAAACAGAGCCAAAGTACTTCTGCCCTCTGGTGTGCAAAGAAATCAGGAACCATGGAGGCAGTGCAAGCTGAGGATAACGCCTGAGTTGTTTTTCAAGGCATGTCTATACTCAGCCCTTTATTCCCAGAGTCACTGAGGTAATTAGCCTTAGGGAATTCCTCCTCCAGTTTCCCCCTCCTTGCATCTGCACACCCCCTTCTACTCATTAGTAATACTTGCCCAGTTAAAAACTGACCTGGATCACCAACCATTTCCTTCCACTTGCATAGCCTCAGCCTCAGCAGGAGGGCCACATACATGGGGAGAAATAGTCGTCTCCCTCAGGCATCAAGACAGCTCTCAGCCCTGGTACACTGGCAAGGATGCATGGAACCACCAGAGTAGTGAAGAGATGTACCCTCCCAGAATCCGTCAGTAACCTCACTTGGTGGATGACACAGGTGAGCTAGCTATACTCTGCCTGACATTGGGTAGGGGGATTCTAAGGGAGGGTGGGGTATCAGGCGTGCTTCTGGTACTTTGATCCAGTAGACCTTCCCACTCAGACCACTCTACAACTTCAGGGTGATAATGATGATCCAGAGATTCCCTAGCCTTTCCATGTAAGCTGTCCAGTACCCTCCACCAGATTCTCCACCTTCTCTCCTCCTTGTACCTTTTCCACCTTTTGCTGAAGTCCGTGTACAGCTCCCCGACTTCCAGCTGCCCTATAGGCTCTCTGGACTTGTTTCAATATTTGATCTCTCTCATGGATTCTGGAAATTACTCCCCCCATCCCACCATCACCCCTCCCAACATCCTCCTGATGTCCCTCACGTAGTGATGTTTTCCTGTCCAGGCTCATTTCCTGGCACCTGATCATTCTGACAAATCCTTGCTTCTCAAAGTAAAGGGAACATTTAGTTGACATATCAGAATTCTTAAAGCGTGCACCTAGGGCAATCGTGGTACTTAAGATATCACTGAAGAAACTTTGCTTTATATGGGTGAAGGACTAAATTAATTTTCTGCTCGATCTATTTAGAAAATAGGGAAATAAAAATTAAAGTAACAGTGAGATGATATATTTTCAATCAAAAGTTTGACCAAAATTTAAAAGTTTGATAAAATAACAATGAGAGCTTAATTTATTCACATACATAAATATGTGAGAAGATAATTTGGTATAGCATTCTTGGAACAGAATATCAGCAATATTCATAAAAGTTTACTATCATAACACTCCTTCCACTTTAACCTAATTGCACTTTTGTACATCTTTCCTATGATAAAACATGCACATTTGCCCGAGGTTGATGTTCGATGATGTTGATGTCAGTTCTGTTAATCATAGCAGCAAATGAGAAACAACTTGTGTGTCTGTCAGAAAGAGAATGGTTCAATTAATTACAACACATACACACTTTAGAATCCTAGGGAGTAGTTAAAAGAGTGACACGATCTATATATGCTCTCACGGAAAGATCCTTCATTCATTTTATTCAGTGACAAGGGCAAAAGTCAGAACAATAGTGTTATACATGTATTTTAAAAACAGTGTATATTTCTAGCACAGGTATGTAAGATTAGGCCTGGAATAAATGCTAAAATATTACACAGAAGAATTTTTAATGCAGTTACCTCTGGGCAAGGATGAATTTTGGACGAACATGGTAAGGAAGAGGAATTGTAATTTCTTCCTATTGTTAGAATGTTTGTTTGTTTGTTTTTGTTTTTGTTTTTTACATCTTTATTGGAGTATAATTGCTTTACAATGGTGTGTTAGTTTCTGCTTTATATCAAAGTGAATCACTTATACATATACATATGTTCCCGTACCTCTTCCCTCTTGCGTCTTCCTCCCTCCCACCCTCCCTATCTCACCCCTCTAGGTGGTCACAAAGCACCGAGCTGATCTCCCTGTGCTATGCGGCTGCTTCCCACTATCTATCTACCTTACGTTTGGTAGTGTATATATGTCCATGCCTCTCTTTTGCTTTGTCACAGCTTACCCTTCCCCCTCCCCATATCCTCAAGTCCATTCTCAAGTAGGTCTGTGTCTTTTATTCCCTAGGTCCTTCATGACTTTTTTTTTTTTTTAATTCCGTATATATGTGTTAGCATACGGTATTTGTCTTTCTCTTTCTGACTTACTTCACTCTGTATGACAGACTCTAGGTCTATCCACCTCATTACAAATAGCTCAGTTTCGTTTCTTTTTATGGCTGAGTAATATTCCATTGTATATATGTGCCACATCTTCTTTATCCATTCATCCGATGATGGACACTTAGGTTGTTTCCAGCTTCGGGCTATTGTGAATAGAGCTGCAATGAACATTTTGGTACATGTCTCTTTTGGAATTATGGTTTTCTCAGGGTATATGCCTAGTAGTGGGATTGCTGGGTCATATGGTAGTTCTATTTGTAGTTTTTTAAGGAACCTCCATACTGTTCTCCATAGTGGCTGTACCAATTCACATTCCCACCAGCAGTGCAAGAGTGTTCCCTTTTCTCCACACCCTCTCCAGCATTTATTGTTTCTAGATTTCTTGATGATGGCCATTCTGACTGGTGTGAGATGATATCTCATTGTAGTTTTGATTTGCATTTCTCTAATGATTAATGATGTTGAGCATTCTTTCATGTGTTTGTTGGCAGTCTGTATATCTTCTTTGGAGAAATGCCTATTTAAGTCTTCTGCCCATTTTTGGATTGGGTTGTTTGTTTTTTTGCTATTGAGCTGCATGAGCCGTTTATAAATTTTGGAGATTAATCCTTTGTCAGTTGCTTCATTTGCAAATATTTTCTCCCATTCTGAGGGTTGTCTTTTGGTCTTGTTTATGGTTTCCTTTGCTGTGCAAAAGCTTTTAAGTTTCATTAGGTCCCATGTGTTTATTTTCGTTTTTATTTCCATTCCTCTAGGAGGTGGGTCCAAAAGGATCTTGCTGTGATTTATGTCATAGAGTGTTCTGCCTATGTTTTCCTCTAAGAGTTTGGTAGTTTCTGGCCTTATGTTTAGGTCTTTAATCCATTTTGTGCTTATTTTTGTGTATGGTGTTAGGGAGTGATCTAATCTCATACTTTTCCATGTCCCTGTCCAGTTTTCCCAGGACCACCTACTGAAGAGGCTGTCCTTTCTCCACTGTACATTCCTGCCTCCTTTATCAAAGATAAGGTGACCATATGTGCGTGGGTTTATCTCTGGGCTTTCTATCCTGTTCCATTGATCTATCTTTCTGTTTTTGTGCCAGTACCATACTGTCTTGATTACTGTAGCTTTGTAGTATAGTCTGAAGTCAGGGAGCCTGATTCCTCCAGCTCTGTTTTTCGTTCTCAAGATTGCTTTGGCTATTCGGGATCTTTTGTGTTTTCATACAAAATGTGAATTTTTTTGTTCTAGTTCTGTGAAAAATGCCAGTGGTAGTTTCACAGGGATTGCATTGAATCTGTAGATTGCTTTGGTTAGTAGAGTCCTTTTCACAATGTTGATTCTTCCAATGCAAGAACATGGTATATCTCTCCATCTAGTTGTATCATCTTTAATTTCTTTCATCAGTGTCTTATAGTTTTCTGCATACAGGTCTTTTGTCTCCTTAGGTAGGTTTATTCCTAGATATTTTATTCTTTTTGTTGCAGTGGTAAATGGGAGTGTTTTCTTGATTTCACTTTCAGGTTTTTCATCATTAGTGTATAGGAATGCCAGAGATTTCTGTGCATTAATTTTGTATCCTGCGACTCTACCAAATTCATTGATTAGCTCTAGTAGTTTTCTGGTAGCATCTTTAGGATTCTCTATGTATAGTATCATGTCATCTGCAAACAGTGACAGCCTTACTTCTTCTTTTCTGATTTGGATTCCTTTTATTTCCTTTTCTTCTCTGATTGCTGTGGCTAATACTTCCAAAACTATGTTGAATAAGAGTGGTGAGAGTGGGCAACCTTGTCTTGTTCCTGATCTCAGTGGAAATGCTTTCAGTTTTTCACCATTGAGGATGATGTTGGCTGTGGGTTTGTCATATATGGCCTTTATTATGTTGAGGAAAGTTCCCTCTATGCCTACTTTCTGCAGGGTTTTTATCATAAATGGGTTTTGAATTTTGTCGAAAGCTTTCTCTGCATTTATTGAGATAATCATATGGTTTTTCTCCTTCAATTTGTTAATATGGTATATCACGTTGATTGATTTGCATATACTGAAGAATCCTTGCATTCCTGGAATAAACCCCACTTGATCATGGTGTATGATCCTTTTGATTTGCTGTTGGATTCTGTTTGCTAGTATTTTGTTGAGGATTTTTGCATCTATGTTCATCAGTGACATTGGCCTGTAGTTTTCTTTCTTTGTGACATCCTTGTCTGGTTTTGGTATCAGGGTGATGATGGCCTCGTAGAACGAGTTTGGGAGTGTTCCTCCCTCTGCTATATTTTGGAAGAGTTTGAGAAGGATAGGTGTTAGCTCTTCTCTAAATGTTTGATAGAATTCACCTGTGAGGCCATCTGGTCCTGGGCTTTTTTTTTTTTTTTTGCAGTACGCGGGCCTCTCACTGTTGTTGCCTCTCCCGTTGTGGAGGACAGGCTCCGAATGCGCAGGCTCAGCAGGCATGGATCACGGGCCTAGCCACTCCACGGCATGTGGGATCTTCCCGGACCAGGGCACGAACCCGTGTCCCCTGCATCAGCAGGCGGACTCTCAACCACTGCGCCACCAGGGAAGCCCTGGTCCTGGGCTTTTGTTTGTTGGAAGATTTTTTTTTTTTAAGAAGATGTTGGGGGTAGGAGTTTATTAATTAATTAATTTATTTTTGCTGTGTTGGGTCTTCGTTTCTATGCGAGGGCTTTCTCTAGTTGTGGCAAGTGGGGGCCACTCTTCATCGTGGTGTGTGGGCCTCTCACTGTCGTGGCCTCTCTTCTTGCGGAGCAAAGGCTCCAGATGTGCAGGCTCAGTAGTTGTGGCTCATGGGCCTAGTTGCTCCACGGCATGTGGGATCCTCCCAGCCCAGGGCTCGAACCCGTGTCCCCTGCATTAGCAGGCAGATTCTCAACCACTGCGCCACCAGGGAAGCCCATGTTCGAAGATTTTTAATCACAGTTTCAATTTCAGTGCTTGTGATTGGTCTGTTCATATTTTCTGTTTCTTCCTGGTTCGGTCTCAGTAGGTTGTGCTTTTCTAAGCATTTGTCCATTTCTTCCAGGTTGTCCATTTTATTGGCATAGAGTTGCTTGTAATAATCTCTCATGATCTTTTGTATTTCTGCAGTATCAGTTGTTACTTCTCCTTTTTCATTTCTAATTCTATTGATTTGAGTCTTCTCCCTTTTTTTCTTGATGACTCTGGCTAATGGTTTATCAATTTTGTTTATCTTCTCAAAGAACCAGCTTTTAGTTTTATTGATGTTTGCTATCGTTTCCTTCATTTCTTTTTCACTTATTTCTGATCTGATTTTTATCATTTCTTTCCTTCTGCTAACTTTGGGGTTTTTTTGTTTTTCTTTCTCTAATTGCTTAAGGTGCAAGGTTAGGTTGTTTATTTGAGATGTTTCCTGTTTCTTAACGTAGGACTGTATTACTATAAACTTCCCTCTTAGAACTGCTTTTGCTACATCCCATAGGTTTTGGGTCGTCGTGTCTCCATTGTCCTTTGTTTCTAGGCATTTTTTGATTTCCTCTTTGATTTCTTCAGTGATCTCTTGGTTATATAGTAGTGTATTGTTTAGCCTCCATGTGTTTGTATTTTTACAGATGTTTTCCTGTAATTGATTAACTGTCACACAGTAGTTGCTCAAAAAAGAGCAACTATTAAAATTTGTTATGACATTAGCCCTCGTCATTCCTGGAGGATTTTCTGAGAAGTTCAAATATCCTTGCAATTCAACAACTTTTTCTAGTGCCAGTATGTGACCTGTGTTTTTCAAATACAGGGTCACCTCAGCTTTCAAAAGGATCTCCTAAATCTCAGCAGGGAGGACGCACCCTTCTTTATTCTTAGCACCGTTCTGCACTGACCTTTTCAGTAACCTCTGTAATCTCAGTACACTGAGATTTTTCTTCTTCCTTCTGCTGCATGAAAAAATCATACTTGTGAGTCTGTGCTATTCACCACCTGTTGAACATGCCTGAACACTTGTACAGATGTCTCTAGGCACACTGGAAAAGCAGGGTTTTCCTCTGGAGCAGATACAGACGAGAGTCAGGAAAATGATGGTCAATTTCTTTTTCTTATTAAAGCTGGCATCTCCACCAAGGAGACATTTTCTACCTCAGTGGTAGAGTCAATAGTCATTCCACATAATGCCCATAGCTTTATCTCTGAAATTTGTGAATATGTCATGTCACATAGCCAAAGGCACCTAGTGTATGTAATTAAAATTATGGAATGGACCTTAAAATAGGGAGGTTATACTGAATTATCTGGGTGGGCCCAATCAAACAACATGAGCCCTTACAAGCAGAGAACTTTTCTCTGGATGGATGCAGAAGAGAGATGCAGCAGAGGGGCAAGTAGGAGAGTTTCCACAAGAGACAGATTCAATGTGCTGTTTAAGAAGCAGGGGCCCATTTGCAAGGGCTGAAGGAAGGCCTAGAGGAACTATGGCATCTCCAGCTGACAGTCTGCAAGGAAACGGCCTCAGTCTTATAACCACAAAGAACTGAATTCTTCATAGAACTGGATTCTGAGAGCAACCTGAGTAAGAGTGGAATGCAATTCTTCTCAGCACCTACCAATGAGAACCCAGTCTCCGACAGTTTGATTTGGGCTTTGTGTAGCCCTGAACAAAGAAAACAGCACAGCCAACCCATATATCCCATCTACAGAAATGTGAGATAATAAATGTGTGTTGTTGTAAGTCCCTTAATTTATGGCAATTTGTTTGTCAGCAATAGAAAAATACTAAATCCTCCTAAAAACCTGAGTTCTTAGGAATCCAGCCTCTGCAGATGGTTGTGACACAGCGATTTCCTTGGTCCTTCCTCATCTACCACTTCGGAAAGAAGCTTTGGTTCTTGGCCACTTAGTTAAGCTCACTCTTCAGTGTATGGTTTCAGTGGTCAGTCTCAAATAAATCCCAGGTTAAATTCTCCTTCCTTACTAACCTCATCCGCTTTCTAAAATCTCTTCCCTAACTTCAGGGTTCTCTTCCAATAACCCGTAGATCCTGTGCCAAACCAGACTTTACTCACAGGCCAATTTGGAAAAAAACTTTGAGTTTAGGGGAAGGGCCCAGAGCAGATGAGCAGACGTCTAAACTTCACTGCCAAAGTAAACAACCACATGGACGGGGCTGTTGTTATCAGAGGGATTCAATAGCCAGGGACGGGACAGACAGGGGACATCTGTGGGGATTGGGAGGCTCTAAATCAGGGGAGAGGCAGGTGATTCGGGGCTTTTTTTTCCACTGGGAGCAGACAGCAGCCTTATGAAAGGAAACTAGACAGCAGGTTAGGATCTAGATTGTGACAGGAGGAAGACTCAGGCCAAGAGTGATATATTTCTGGAAGTGCTGGATACGGGCAGAGTCAGATCTCAAGGAACTCTGGGGGTAGGGGCAGGAGGAGCCTAGGTAAATTAAGCTCACAGCCTATCCTGAATTGTTTTTAATTCTCATTGTAATTTTTACTTATTATACCTGGAGTTAGTCCATTGGCAACAGGGTCCTTCATTTCATTGCCTAAAAGACATTGTGGAGTGTTGAGAGTAGAACTGAATTAAGAGACAGAGCAACTGCTTTATTCAAGGAGTGGAGCAGTGAGAGCCCTAAATGAATTCAGACCAGAGGTCTAGTCCCAGTTCTGACACTCATGAGCCATGTGAATTCAGGAAAATTGCGAAGCTCTGTGAGGCTTTTCTATGAAGTGAGTTTGATAAGCCCTGCTGTGTAGGACTCCTGGGATGTATGTAATGTATGAAAGCACCAGGCACAGTGTCTGGAAAGTATTGAGTCTTTTCATGATTCACAGTTATTACTATTATTATTTTGAACCCAGACCCTACCAAAATCTGCTCTATGATTTTTTTTAATCCAAGAGATATCAGAGAATATGGGGCACCCTATATATGGCACAACATATCAGCTAACATGATGCTTAGCAAGTAAAACTAAATTACTTACTACATAAGTTTTTGAGGTTATGTTATTTATTGTGTGTCTAGGGGAATCTTCCCCAGTTAGGTGGAACTTAGGGATTCCAGAATTTGTGTCAAGCACCAACTCCTTCCATCCTTTCCAACTGTCCTTCCATTCAAACCACCTCTATTTTCATTTATCTCAGTCCCATTAAAAATCTAGCCCTAACCTGGGGTTTGCCAAATTACACACAAGACAACCTAAATAAGATGAACTTCAAATGTAGTGGACTCTGTCTCTCCCAGGCCAGAGCAAAGATCGCTAGCATGGTGGCTTCTGACCACATGCATGTCATAGATGATCACCCCTATTTCTCAGAAATTCCCTGGGGATTATGAGCATAAAACACATAGTTCATGTGCTGTGCTCAACTGCACTGGGAAAAGGACACTGGAAAGGATGTAGGTCACCTTCCATTCTTACCCCAGGTGGAGAACTTTCTCTGGTTTATCCATGACTCAAACGTAACTGCTAGAAGTTTTCCATTTCAGGCTTTAGTCTCTCAACTCTAGACACACCTTCTGAGGGTCTGGCCCTTGCCCACCACTCCCACAGCATCATCTGACCCACCTCCCAGCTTACAACAGCACTGACTCACACTGAAGGACTTGCCATTTCCCAAACCCCCTGGCCTCAGGGCATTTACACTTGACTGCTCACTTCTGGATCCTCCTATGTCCTCTCCTCCTTTTGACCTGTCCTTAGGTCTTAGGGTGTATCTCATTATCTTCCTTACTTTACAGCGGTTCCTAGACTCTAAAATTCTATGGGCAGAGTTGGTCTTGTTTTTCCTGACATTCCCAGTAGTAGCCCAGAGCCTGCCAAAGAGCAGATGCTCATGGAATGTTTGAGAAATAGATGAGACAGTGTGCAAGAGGTCTAATTTCTTATGATGTAATTAATTCTACATTCTTGAATAGAGTAAGCACATCCAAGTATATATCTCTTAATTTTACAGAACAACAGACTAAACGTGATAAGGGAATGTAAAAATTTATCGCCTTTTACTTTTTCCTCTATTTCTTGATCCCAACCATTTTACTGCTGATTTCTTTTCACATTTCCAAGGAAATGCCTAACCCAATGACATGTTATCTTGTTCCAAAAAACTAAATGAGATGGAAAATTTCCCAATTCTATAAAATAGTAAAACTCTTACTCTTAAACCTCATAAACATCAATAAATGTCTGATTTACATCATTCATAAACTCAGACTCTGAAGCTACTTAAACTTTCTACTAAAAGGAGCAACATTTAGGCAAACTTATCCAAGTTACTACATAGAACAGGAACACAAACATGTTCTATACTCTGTTTTCTCCAGCCCTGCCCCAGCCTTCCACTAATGAGAACATTAGCTGTTCTCTTTGAACATGTAGTAAATAATCTTCCTCAGCCTTCACTCAGGGTAGGAAAAGTGGCTGGCTATGGCCCTGGAGCGCACTCTGGCCAGGGCAGCAGTGCCAGCCCTGGCTGCAGCCCTGGCTCGGGCTCTCTCTCCCTCATCTCTCAAAGCCTCTTCATACCAGGATGGGAAGGTAGTGGGGACCGTATCATGGATCTTGGCCAGAACCTCCAGCACTTTTATCTTGCTGGTTTCAGCGTGGGCTCTTGGGCCCCACAGAAACTCATAGCGCGGAGGATCGCTGTTGGCCATGTGGCAGTACTCCAGGTACCTTTCCTGCACTAAATCTTTGGCAATGAGCTTCTTGGGCTCCTCACAGATGAAGTTATTCCTCCCAGCATACAACCCCATTATATTCAGCAATTCCCAGACTTGCTCCTCAGTGGCGCAGTTGCCCTTCGTGAAGATCACACCCAGAAACAGTCATCAGCACACCAGTCTTGGGAACCTCTCTGTCATCACTCGGCTTTGCATCATAGCTTAGTTCCAGTTTATTGACAAGGACATAAGTATTCCTGTTGGGATCCACTTCCTTCACGTCAAGGCCAAAGACCAGCTCCAAATGCTCAGAGGCTTTCCTGAGGATCTCATAGAAGTGATTCTTGTACATCTGTATTACATTTCTCAGCATATCCGCCTTGGTAACGGGCTCTTTCATTTGATACTTGTACAGAAGGTAATGCACCAACATAACAACCTTCTTGTCAATAGGGCCTCTGGGCCAGTGCTGAGCGGTATCCTGGGCCTGGGAGGCTTTTGGCCTTTCCTCCCCTTGATTGTCGGCACCTTCATTAAATCTTATGCTTGAAACAGCTGCAGCAGTAGTGGTGGCGGAACGGACTCTCCCAGACACTTGAAGACTGCTGGGTGTTCCAGTGGCAGGTGAGCTCTGGGGAGCATCTTTGAAATGAGGAGATGAGGAAGAAGGGGACTCTTCTTCCTCTGGTACAGTAGCCTGAGCTTCCACCAGACCACTGGCCTGTTCTTGAGCCTGGCGGCGTTTTTCACGGGCACGAAGCTTACTCTTCTGACCCCGAGGCATGATGACTGACAGCAGGCAGGAGTGTGGGAAAGAAGGTAGATGACTCGGTGACCTGGAGGAAAGACGATGAAATGGTGTTATAGTACTCTTTAGTGAGGAGATACTGCCTTGGGCTTTATCGATGGCCATCTCTGCAGGTTTCCTTGCCAGCACTGCTCTAGGAACCCATAAGGCTCCTCTTCTCTGATCAGCCTTTCCCCTGAGGACTCTGTGGAAGTAACTAGAGTTCACCTTAGGCTGCAGCTCTCCAGCCCTACCTGGGTCTTAACTGGAGCTGATACAGGGTCTGGCAAGTCGAGGCCCTGTGGAGCCTCCTGTGTTCTGGAGTAGCAGGTGTTTCCCTCAGTTCACATTCAAGGCCATTACCTTGACTGGCAGCACCTGAGGTCCTGTGCTCAACTGCTTTGATGCTGACCCCTCACTCCAAAGCCCTCACATCCCTGACATCCTGGAGAAGGAACTAAAAGGGGACCTCATGTGAGCACACCTGCCCCCGTGTACCCTGAGACGACAGTAATGACAGAACTCTGTGGGACCACCTCCATTCTGGGATAATCAGGATTCTCACCCCTCACACAGAGTTCTTACCTTGGTTTCTTGCAGGGCCTGAGATTTCTCCCTTGGCTGACCTTAGACCTACCCCTTTGGAGCAAGGCCCTCACATCTCTGAAAGTCCTAGGAGGAGTTTAAGGAGGTCTCAGTCTAACATATCTTCACCGGGGACCCTTGACAGGAATGACGTCACATGTAGGGCTCTGTGAAACACCCTCTGTTCTGTGATGAGTGGTACCCTCAACCCTCCGGTTCCTGATAGTAGTTCCTCCCCTTGACTAACTGGTGTCCTCCCTTCTGCAGACCTGAGGCCTATAATAATCAAACCAAGGCTCTCATTTACCTGATATTTTGGAATATGCAGGGGGGTTGGGGAGCAGACTCAGTATGATGGATCTCTGAATGGTTTCCCAGGGCTGGCCACAGAGCAAGGGCCTGACTCAGTGTACCACCCCTCAGTCCTCACTTTGACTTCTAGAAGGTCCTGGGTGGGGTCACTTCCTTGTAATAGGGCCTTCATCTCCCTGTGACCACTGATGATAAAGTGAGAAATAGCTTGACAGCCCTGCTTAGCCTGACACCAGGGCTTATCATAGGGGTGGTGCTCTGTGGGGCCCTCTTTGTCTTAAGGGAGGAATTCCCTATAGTCCTTGCTCAAGGTTCTGAACTTAAAGCCACCCCTAGGACTCCTCCCTCTGCTACCCTGAATCCTCTAGCATTAGACCAAGGCTCTATATACCTCCCTTCCCTCCCCCCACCCCCACACTACCCCCTCCAACCAGTAGGTGAAGCGAGGGGGCACGTGGGCCTTACAGCCCTGCCAGCGGCCTCCCCGGGCTGACCACGGGGGCCGGGCTCTGTAGAGCACCCCCTGCTCTGGGGAGGCGGTTTCCCCTAGAATGCAAAGAGGGGCATTTATTGACTCCTGGCCAAGCCTGGTACTCCTCCCTCTGCTGGCCTGAGGCAGACGTCCTGGTCAAATATCTTCACCTCCTGGAGTGGCCAGACAGGACGTCAGGTGTGCCCAGTCCAACCACCCATGCCTGGGGTCTCCCAGGCCCATCTGCAGGGGCAGGGCGCCCAGGAGACGCCTCTGTTATGGGGGAGGGGGAGTTCTGCCAAACTCACATAGGGTTCTTCATTGACTCCTGAGAGGCCCTGCATTCCTCCTTCTGCTGGCTTAATGCCAACACCCTGGTCCAAAGTTACTATTATTCTGAGTTCCTGGGAGAATTCCCAGGGCAGTATGCTGGACAATCCCTGCCCAGAACCTTCCAGGGCCAACGACGGGGCAGGACTACGGGGCCTTCTGTGTTTTGGGTTAGAGTGTCCCTCAAACATATCCTTAGCTTACCCCTGTAGAACTGGATTCCTCCCTCTGCCGACCCGATGCCACCGGTCCTCCCACCACACGTTCTCACCTCCTAGACTCCCAAGACGGAAGTCAGTATGCAACATATCCAGTCACCCCTGCCCCAGGCCTCCGAGGGACGACAGCAGAGGTGGGGCCTGATTCTGTGGTGCCCCTCTGTTCTGTTGTGGGTGGTACCCAAAGTCCTCTCTGCAGAGTTAGGGCCTCGTTTTGGCTCCTGGTGCATTGATTAAAGGCTCCTTGGGAAATATCACCTCCCTGTATGCTCTGGACAGTTTCTCAACTTAAACCCTTGCAGACAATGGGTACGAGTCCCACACATGATGTGAGATGAAGATGCTGTAGCACAAGGTAGGGGGACCAGGACAGGTTCTGAGCTGTCAGAGAAAATGCATAGTAATGATGGGATCTCGTCGCTCATCAATACATACCCTTGCGAACTTTCTGTTTGAAAAGTTCGAACAGAACTTCCCTTCTTCTACAGGGAAGAAGCAGACCTGCATAATTTTGTGTAACCCAGATCTTTTTATCTTATCTAACATTGCTGCACAGTGTACTGAAATTCATTTCAATTTTGAGTCTCATTTATAACGAATATATTATATACCTGTTCTAATAATTGCTGCTTTTTACGCAAGGCTCTTGGTTTTACTACTGTTATCTGTACACCAGCTTCCTGAAGTCACTTACTCATTTGAAAAATCCGTGGCCTTTTCCTTTGGATTTTCTAAACTGATGATCAAATTTACAACGAATAACTTCTGTTTCTTTTTAATAGTCCTAACATTTATTTTGGTATTCTTATCCTCTGGCTGTGCGTTCCAGTCCAGTGTTGAACAGTAGAGTTGGTAGCATACTGCTTGCTGTGTCTTCTTCCTTACCTTAACGGGAATGCTACTAACACTTTGCGTTTCACATTTCAATTCTTTTGCTGTAGATTTTAGGAAATGAAAATTCCCTTCTAATGTCAGTTTGCTAAATGGTATTACTATGCGTTAGTGTTGAGTTCTTTTCAAAAGCTTTTTCTGCATTTCAGTACATGGTCAAAGCGTTTTAAAATTTTATCTGTTAATGTGGTAATATTTTAGGCAGTTTTTTCCTAATGTTATATCATCTTTACATTTCTTGGATTCAGCCTCGTTTTTCTACATTTAATTCACTGCTGTATTGAAACTTCTATGGGTTTATTTAGAATTTTTGCCTATGTGTGGGTGAGCTTGGCTCAAGTATTCTGTTTTCGGGGTGTCCTCAGCTGGTTTTCTTATCAAGGAGAGCTAGCCTGGGAAAATGAGTTGAAAGATTTCCCATCTTTTTGTATGCTTTGGATGTGTTTACATAAGATAATGGTTCATTTTTTGCTTATTATATGGCAGAACTGCCTTGTCCTGAAACATTTGAAGGCGGCTGAAGCTTTGAGGAGAGTTTCAGTTTGTATTTCTCAATTACAATTTTCTATTTCTCTTTGGATCAATTGGGTAATTAATATCTTTTCTAAATAATGGTCTATTTGCATTGGGGTTTCAAATTTAATGGCAACATGTATATTCTTTTCATTGGAGAAATTCTCAAACGTACACAACATAGAGAGACTAGTGTAGTAAAACCTATACACCTGACATTAGAATCAACAATTATCAATACATAGTCAGTCTGGTTCCACTTATACCCATAGGTACTCCAATCTCTGCCACTGAAATAATGAGAAACAAATCCTAGATATAATACCATTTCATCTTTAAATATGTCAGTGCCTGTTTCCAAAAGATAAGTACTCTTTATGAAACATAAACCTTATATGGTAGGATTATGCATATCCTACCTTAAAAAAACTAACTCTGTGATATCATCAAATGTCCAATTATTTTCCACATTTACCTGACATATTTTTTAAATGTTTTATCCTTGAATTAGAGTCAGATAAAATCTGTTCATTGTCATTGCTTTTTATGTCCATTAATTTATAGATCTTATCCTCCCCCCTCTCCAATAGATACATTACTTCTTTTTCCTTGTCATTTTGTTGCTGTTGTTGTTGGGGGCGGAAAATAACCCTCATCTTATGTTCAGTCCAGTTTCATATGGCCTGGATTTTGCTGATGCCAACACTGGTGGCCTTCTCCCCCTGTATTTCTTTAAATCGGTTGAAGTTGGATCAGATTAAGGTTTAACTTTTTTCTCTTTTTTTTCTTCTTCTGGAAAGACTGCTCCATAGGTGATACTGTGCACTTTTATTACTAGGAACCTAATGTCTGTCTCCATTTGTGTTGATGTTTGCAGTCTTTGAAGATTAGCATATTTATCCATTAATTAACTGAGAGTTACACAATGTTAATTTTCTCTTTCTATCATTCCTTCTGAACTTATTAGATGAAATATATATTTATGTAGAAACCTATCCTTGTCTTCCATTTGGTAATGATATTTATACTGTTCTCTTAGAATATTTAAATTCCTTCTGCACCTGTATTTTGTACAATATTATTAAACTAATATCACTTACTTCTGTTTCTTTCTTTTGTAATTGATGATAACTATAAAACTGTCAGTTATATCAGCGTTTTCAAAGAGTAGGCTTTTGTTCGTTGGCTTCATTGTCTTTTTTTTTTTTTTTTTTTTGCAATATGCGGGCCTCTCACTGTTGTGGCCTCTCCCGTTGCGGAGCACAGGCTTCGGACGCGCAGGCTCAGCGGCCATGGCTCACGGGCCCAGCCGCTCTGCGGCATGTGGGATCTTCCCGGACCGGGGCACGAACCTGTGTCCCCTGCATCGGCAGGTGGACACTCAACCACTGCGCCACCAGGGAAGCCCTTTTTTTTTTTCTTCATTGTCTTTTAATTAATCATTTCTACACTATTTCATACATTCTATTTTGGGGGGCTTAATATGGTGCTCCTCTAGTTTCTTGAAATTTTTTGCATGTTTTAAATATTTCTAATTTTTTTTGTCCATTAGGATTTTAATTTCAATAACTGTATTTTTATTTCTAGATATTGTTTTAGTTCTTTTTCAAATTAGCCTGTTCTTTTCCCTAATTTCTTATTCCTATGGTCTCTATGCTTTCTATTCTCTTTAATGGATTTTATTTTTAAATTGAGTTATAATTGACATATAACATCATAATAGTTTCAGGTATACAACATAATGATTCAACTTTTGTATATATTGTGAAATGATCATCACAATAAGTCTAGTTAACACCCATCACCACACATGGTTACAATTTTTCTTGTGATGAGAACTTTTAAGATCTACCCTCTTAGCATCTTTCAAATATACACATACAGTATTATTAACCATGTTGCCATACTGTACATTACATCCCCGGGACTTATTTATTTTATAGCTGGAAGTTTGTACCTTTTGACTACCTTTACCCCTTTTGCCCATTCTCCTCCCCCTGCTTTTGGCAACCACCAGTAGGTTCTCTGTATCATTGAGCTCATTTTTTTTTTTTTGATTCCACATATAAGTGCCTTTCTCTGTCTGACTTATTTCACTTAGCATAATTCCCTCAAGGTCTATCCATGTTGTTGCAAATGGCAAGATTTCCTTCTTTTTATGGCTGAATAATATTACATTATGTATATATATATATATACATATATATATATATATATATACACATATATATATATATGATATTTTCTTTATCCATTCATCCATTGGTGGACATCTAGGTTGTTTCCATATCTTGGCTATTGTAAATAATGCTGCTGTGAACATGGGGGTGCATATATCTTTTCAAGTTAGCATTTTCATTTTCTTCCAAGAAATACCCAGAAGTGGAATTGCTGGATCATATGGTAGTTATATTTTTAGTTTTTCGAGGAACCTCCATACTGTTTTCCATAGCAGTTGCATTATTTTTTAAATAAATTTATTTATGGCTATAAATATTCCTCTGAGTACCACTTGGGGTGTTTCCCACAAGTAATGCTAATAGAGCTTTATGTGTAGTGCTGGAATTTTTTACAAGCTGAATGTCTCTGTATTCCTTATGTTCTTAGAATTTTTTGAATATCTATATACATATATATACATACACACACACACCACACACACATATACATGCAAACACACACAAATACTAGTAAGTGGAGAAAATTATTTTGGAGAAGTATGTGAAGAGGAGGAGAGAAGCAGAGAATTATTTAGAGAGGTTTCAGGGTCCCACTGGGTGTTTTGCTTTGTTTTGTTTTGGTTATATATGATATAAGAGACTTGAATACATTTAACTGCTTATGACTGAATTGAGTTTTTCCTAGGAGTGAAAGGAGAGCTTCACATTAGAAAATCAAACAAAATAATTACAAATGCAACTGTCAGAGATTATTCAGGAGAACAGAAGTTACTTTCAATCGATAACTCAGGTAGAATTTAATGCAAGAAATTGGTTACTCAAGTAATGGAGAAGCCAAACAGGATAGAGTCAGGAAAACCAATACTTCACAACTTGAGGAAATCACTCCCATCTCTAGGATAGAGAGACAAAGAGAAGAGGTCGTGTTATGGAGACTGGGAGTTGGGGTCAGCAGGATCTAGAACCATGGTTAACCAATATACTGGGGGCTAGAGTCATAGAGAAGATGTAACCATTAAAGGAGAAGCCACTTGATTCAGAGAGAGAAAGGGAGAAGGAGAAAATGTCTGACTGTTTCTGTCCTCCTGGACTATAATCTGCTGGTGTCCTTGTTGCCCGATCCTTAAGAGTAGCCAAATATTGGAGAACCTAGGAGCTGCAGCCTGCAGGAGTTATCTCCAAAACACTAGAGAGCAGAGCAAAGAAAGAGTAAGGAGTGGCTCTGAGGACAAATAAGTATAGGGCTGGCATACCATAATGACATATTAAATGAGACAAATATACAAGTTGATAAAGAAAATTGTTTTATACAAATCAGTATTGATTCATGATAAAAAGAGATGTTATCAAACTAGATAATGGATATACCAAAAAAATACCCTCCATAGCAAACATCATACTTAGTGGAAAACCACTGGAAATTGGGAATTAGATAAGAATAGCTACTATCACTATTTTTTATTCCACATTGTAAAAGAGGCACCTGTCAGCCCAGTAAAAGGAAATAAATGAAATAAAGGCGTTAGAGATTAGAAAATGAGACCATTTAGTTGTCAGTTCTCCCCCAAATATCTCTAGGTTGAACAAAATCTCCATCAAAATCCCAGAAGGCCTTTATTTTTTTTAAAGAAATTGATATACTCTAAAATTTATGTGGGAATACAATGGACAAGAATAGCCAAAATGACTTCGAAAAAGAAAAGGAAATTTGGAGGACTAACACTACCTCATGTCAAGACATTATAAAGTATGATAATCAAGACAATGTGGTATTTTTGTAAAGATAGACAAATTGCTCAATGGAACGGAATAGAAAGACTGGCAATAGACTCTAACATATATAAACAACTGATTGTCAACAGTGGTGCAAAGGCAACTCAGTGAAGAAAAGATAGTCATTTCAAAAAATGATACTGGAACAATTGGAAATATACACACACACTTTGATCCATTACTTTCACTGTACAAGAAAAATAACAAAAAACGGATCACAGATCTAAATGTAAAATCCAAAACTATAAAACTGCTAGAAGGAAACATAGGGGAAAGCCTTTGGGTTCTTGGGCTAGGCAAAGATTTTTTGGATACTACTTCAAAAGGACAATTCATAAAAGAACAAATTGATAAATTGGATTCCACTAGAATTAAAAACATCTGTTCTTCAAAAAGACACTGCTAAGAGAATGAAAAGACAAGTAATAGAGTGGGAGAAAATATTTGCAAAACATATATATGGTAAAAGGCTTATATGGTAAAAAGCTACCCAGCATTTATAAAGAACTTTTAAAGCTCAATAATAATAAAACATATAACCCAATATAAATGGTCAAAAGGTTTAAACAGACAGTTCACCGAAAGACAGTTAAGAATGACAGAGAAGCACGTGAAAAGATGCTCAACATCATTAATCATTAGGGAAATAAAAATTAAAATCCCAGTGAGATACCACTACACACATATCAGAATATGCACAGTAAAAAGACTGCTCATACCAATTATTGCCAAGGATGTGAAGTAACTCTCAGAGACTGCTGGTGAGGATGTAAGTTGGTACATCCACTTTGGAGAACAGTTTGACAGTTTCTTAAAAAGTTAACCATACACCTGCAACATGACCTAGCTATTATACCACCAGGTATTTACCTGAGAGAAATGAAAGCTTGTATCCGTGCAAAGATGTTTATATGAGAGCTCAGAGCATCTTTATTTGTAATAGTGAAAAACCGGAAAGAACTCAAATGTCCATCAACAGAGGAATAGATAAACAAACTGTGGTGTATACATACAATGGAACAAACTATTGATACATGCTATAACATACATGACTCTCTAAATAATTATTTTGAGTGAAAGAACATAACACATAACAACATAACTCATACTGTATGATTTCATTTATATGCAATTCTAGGAAATGAAAACGAATGTATAGTGACGTAAAGAATATCATTCAGTGGTTTCCTGTGGACTGGGAGGGATGTGAAAGAGATTACGAAGGAGCATGAGGAACCTTTTGGGGATGATGGATATATTCATTATGTTGATAGTGCTGGTTGTTATGTGAATGTATTCATATGCCAAAATTTATCAAATTTTGTGCTTTCAATATATGCAGTTTATTGTATGTCAGTTACACCTTAATAAAGCTGTTAAAAATTCTAGAATGAGCCAATCCAATCTATAGCTGAAATCAGAACTGTGGAAGAGGAATGGTGTGGAGGTGGTCTATTGGAATTGGCTGGGAAAGGCATGACTGATCTTTGTGAGGTGGTGGAATAATACTATATCTGGATGGGGATGGGTTACATATGTGTATGCATTTGTACATTTAGGTTTTGTGAATAGCCTCTATGAATATTGTATAACAATTATAAGAATAAGATATGATTCAGAATAGAACAACATGGGGCTTCCCTGGTGGCGCAGTGGTTAAGAGTCCGCCTGCTGACGCAGGGGACGCGGGTTCGTGTCCCGGTCCGGGAGGATCCCACGTGCCGCAGAGCGGCTGGGCCCGTGAGCCATGGCTGCTGAGCCTGCGCGTCCGGAGCCTGTGCTCCGCAACGGAAGAGGCCACGGCAGTGAGGGGCCCGCGTACCGCAAAGAAAAAAAAAAAAAGAATAGAACAACATGAACTTTAAGAAAACAGGAATACCCAATTTTTACTGATAATGTTTAATTATCCACTTTATTTAATGCATTGGTGAAGCATAAGTTAACTATTACTTATTCCTTCTTAGCTTTGTATACACCAAGTATTTGAGTAATTTTCCATGCATTTTCCCTTTTCACATGGCTGTGATGGTATTGTATATACATTCTTCAAATGATCTTTCTATCTCTTAGACATTTCAAAGCCCATCTTACTCCTTCATCTAGAATCAATTCCTAATATTTGTTGGTCATAATTAACCCAATCCCAAATATCACAATAACAAAAAGACCAAGGTAACATTGCTTTGTAATTAAGGCTAGATAAGTTCTAGATGAGCAATTTTTGAAGCCAGACTGTTAAAAAAAATGTAGGTAGTTTAACTATTTACAGTGTTGCTGATAAACGTTCATTATTACCATAATGGAAGCAAGTTACTGTAAAATTACCATAAAAGTACAGGAAATATTCAATAAGTTACTTAAAATGAAAGAGAATAATAAACTAACTTACGGCAAACACGTTTATGTGGCCTCAAGGCATAAGCCCCAAAGAAGAGAGTCAGATGTAGTGTGTGAGATATTTGTATATTATCTATACCCTGTTACAGAAAGATAAGCTTTTTGAATGTTCATTTCACAGGTAGGTGGTATTTTGCTCAAAATAGGTTACTCCTCTTTGAGACTGCTCACCATATTGATCACTGGGCTTTACTTAGGCATTTGATATGGTCATTCTCATGTAGATCATATTTTGATATTCACATTTTTTTAACCACAAACCAGCTATTAAGATCTAACTTATTTTAACAAGTAATTCATGTAACAGGCATCCGTACCCCATCTCTACTACTTCTGTTATCCCTAAACTCCATATCTCATCAGTGACCCTCTACCCATCAGCAACAACCCAACGTCTTAGGACAATATCTCATGTGCTAATATTCACCATATTCTTAATCTCTGCCCCATTCTTTAAGACTTAACCAATTATGAATTCTGTTTTTACATCTGTCTCCAGGGATTAGGCTCGAGAATGAGTTGTGATTTTTGGCAATATAGAATTACCTTTAAAGAACAAAAAAATACTTCTATCATCATATAACTTAGATATAACAACCATCAACATTTTTGTTTTATTTTCTGCTTATCTTTATTTTTTAGCATACTGCCTAGCAATTAGGGACAAATGTTAGCATTGCCTTTCTCGAGTTTCTAATCTAAAAACAGGAATAATAGAAGAGGAAGCACAGACTTCAAACATTCTCAAACTGATAGCACTGTAGTGAATGTCCAAAATCTCTTTTTTCGTGTTGACTTATATGGGTTTTTAGGGTCCAATCCTAAGCACGCCATCATACTGATACTATCTCTGAAAGAGATTTAACAGTATTCATAGTCTGCTGAGCTAGGAAAGTTTCTTAAAGGATCAAAAATGTCCTCTAATTCTAGCTTCCAAGTTTCCCGTAATGACATCAAGTGCAACTGCATTAAAATGATTTACTAAAACTGTGCCTATTCTTTAGAGTAGTCCTTGTTGTTTGGTGATAGAAATAGCTTTGTGATGATGTCCAGATCTCTAACCCCACCAGCACCAGTATCCTGGTCAACACTGAGGCCAGCAAATTAATCCTGATGCTGATGAAATGCAGGGAGAAGATACTCCCTGCTCTAGCAAGCACTATAGTAGTATAGATAACTATGACATGGAATTGGTAATACTGTTCTGTGTATACAGAACTCAGTGATGATATCTGTCACATCACACCTGGATGTAAAACTGCATGTCCCTTCCCCTCCATAGGAGCACATGTTTGAAATTGTGCAGTACTTAAAATTAAAAAGAGAAAATACATGGGGAAGGGGATAGGACAAAAGCCTATGACAGAAAGTCATGAAATTTTTCAGTAGTTAAATACCTTTGTTTCCCCCATGTTCTTGCATATCACACCATACAAACATTGTGTACAACTATTTTAGATAATTATATAAGATAATCAATGCAAATTATGAGTATAATTAATTTGTTGCCTACAATTTTAAATTGTTTATTCTGCTTAAATACAGAAGAAATTCAGATTTAGATAAGTAATTAGCAAAGGAGCTTACAGTGATGTGGCTTAACTATTCACACATATTCCTCAAATGTATGTTAATAAAAATATATAAATTTATATGTAACATAAGTATATAAATAATACTGAAATTTATATAATTTAGATCTAAATAATGTATACATGTGTAATATATACACATATATGTTATTCTTACAGTTCTGACAACACTTAAAGTAAAAAATATGGATATAAACAAGTAAAGATCATGTACATGTAACAATAGAGAGTTCAATTTTATCATCATTACTTAAGCTCAGTGAATTTGATGTTCTGTTAGAAAAAGAACACAGTGCTACAAGGAGACAAGTTAAAATGGTTGTAGAGTCACTTTGATAAATAACTGATATCAAAACTATATTCCTTGATTTACAGCTTCACTCTTCATCATGTTACATATCTCACATTTTAATCATATATTTGAAGCTCGTTAAATGATTTTAAGAAATTCAGACTTATGATACATATTAAAACAAAAATAGGAGCAAAAGGAAAATGTTAAATGCTATTTTAAAGGCTAATTTTGTTTGTTTGTTGTTTGCAAATAGGAAAACAGAGGTATTTGGTTGCTGTCAAGAGCTGTGAAGAAGCTAAGATTTTTATTCTTCTTGCAAGCTAACAAGTTAGCCTGTCACAGTTTCATGGATGCTGGCAGAAAACACAAGATGCTTGGGTAAGAGATAAAGTACGTTATTACTCAAAGCAATAGTAGTAGCCAGAGTATATGCATTTTCTTACACTGGTTACCCAAGTCCCAGTAACCAGAGAGTGACATGGAGAGGTCCAGGTGACACCAGAACATACAGTGAGTTGCATTTCAGGAAAGGAGCCCTGTGCTTAGGAAACCTGAATTTCGTATGATGGGCAGAAAGCATGCCTCCCCCCTGCTCTGGAGACATTATTTATAACTTCCAAGGCTGTTTGATACACAGACTTTGTTGAAAAGATCAAACAAAGGGCAGCTAGTGCCTCACAAGATACGCAGAAATGCAACTGACCCATAGAGAATTGTCCCTAAACATTATATGTTCTGTTTAATAGTTAGTCATTTGTATAGTTGATTTTCTTCTCCTTAGACATAAACTTTTGGTGAAGTAATATGAATGGATTTACTTGAGGAGAAATCACCTTTGCAAAAATGTATTGTCTCACTCGATCCATTTTCTTAACATCCATCTCGTGCATATTTTATTGGGAGAAAGTAAACAGTAGGATAAAAATTGAAATCCACGTAAACCAATTTGTTTCAGGAATTATATGTTTTAAGTGACAATTGACTCACAAAATGTGCTCACTATTGTAAAGCTTATTCCAGGTGAGTTTCTTCAATTGGAAGTTAAAGCTTAAGCAAAATGAAAAAAGGTCCTTTGTTTTTCCATTTTGTGTATCAAAATAAACTGTCTGTGAAAACATCTATGTGCCCTAAATGGAATTAATCAAAGATATAAAGGACAGATAGGTGAATATAATGAAAGCTGTAAGGTTAGGAAAAATCTTCCTTCCTCTTACATTTTACACACACTTACCGCTAATATGTGACAGGTAGATGTTCTTGATTGCTCTGACCCCAAGGTTCTCAGCTTGTCAATGGCAAAATAATACGCATCCATTTCCTTCTCTGATGAAGCATATTTTATATTCTCTAATATCCTGTAAATAAGGAATCAGTGAGATATAATAACACCTGAATCCTTACCACTGTTCTAATGGGGGTAGCCTTTGGTTACAGGGAGATTTTTGAAATATTAAATATAAAATTAGATTTCAAAATTTACCACTTAGCATTCTTTTTTTTAAACATCTTTATTGGAGTATAATTGCTTTACAATGGTGTGTTAGTTTCTGCTTTATAACAAAGTGAATCAGCTATACATATACATATATCCCCATATCTCCTCCCTCATGCGTCTCCCTCCCACCCTCCCTATCCCACCCCTCTAGGTGGTCAAAAAGCACCGAGCTGATCTCCCTGTGCTATGTGGCTGCTTCCCACTAGCTATCTATTTTACATTTGGTAGTGTATACATGTCCATGCCACTCTCTCACTTCGTCCCAGCTTACCTTTCCCACTCCCCATGTCCTCAAGCCCATTCTCTACATCTGCTTCTTTATTCCTGTCCTGCCCCTAGGTTCTTCAGAAGATTTTTTTTTTTTTTAGATTCCATATATATGTGTTAGCACACGGTATTTGTTTTTCACTTTCTGACTTACTTCACTCTGTATGACAGACTCTGGGTCCATCCACCTCACTATAAGTAACTCAATTTCATTTATTTTTATGGCTGAGTAATATTCCATTGTATATATGTGCCACATCTCCTTTATCCATTCATCTATTGATGGACACTTAGATTACTTCCATGTCCTGGCTATTGTAAATAGAGCTGCAATGAACATTGGGGTACATGACTCTTTTTGAATTATGGTTTTCTCAGGGTATATGCCCAGTAGTGGGATTGCTGGGTCATATGGTAGTTCTATTTGTAGTTTTTTAAGGAACCTCCATACTGTTCTCCTTAGTGGCTGTATCAATTTACATTCCCACCAACAGTGCAAGAGGGTCCCCTTTTCTCCACACCCTCTCCAGTATTTATTGTTTGTAGATTTTTTGATGATGGCCATTCTGACTGTGTGAGATGATATCTCATTGTAGTTTTGATTTGCATTTTTCTAATGATTAGTGATGTTGAGCATTCTTTCATGTGTCTGTTGTCTGTCTGTGTATCTTCTTTGGAGAAATGTCTGTTTAGGTCTTCTGCCCATTTTTGGATTGGGTTGTTTGTTTTTTTATTATTGAGCTACATGAGCTGCTTGTAAATTTTGGAGATTAATCCTTTGTCAGTTGCTTCATTTGCAAATATTTTCTCCCATTCTGAGGGTTGTCTTTTGGTCTTGTTTATGGTTTCCTTTGCTGTGCAAAAGCTTTTAAGTTTCATTAGGTCCCATTTGTTTATTTTTGTTTTTATTTCCATTTCTCTAGGAGGTGGGTGAAAAAGGATCTTGCAGTGATTTATGTCATAGAGTGTTCTGCCTATGTTTTCCTCTACGAGTTTGATAGTCTGTGGCCTTACATTTAGGTCTTTAATCCATTTTGAGTTTATTTTTGTGTATGGTGTTAGGGAGTGTTGTAATTTCATTCTTTTACATGTAGCTGTCCTGGGAGCTATTAATTGCCTATAATTTGTGGTCTGCTGCCTAGCTGCAAAACAAGCCCTAAGGGCCAAAAAAAAAAACAAAACCACACATAAATTTAACAGCTGGCAGTTTGAAGTTCACAAGTATGAATCAAGATGGTAAAGGTGAGAGGATATGGGTGGGATGCCATCTGTGTCTGCTACAACTGTCATCTTACAGATTCAGTCTAGGGTTTGCTTCAACCTATTCAGGTTCAAAAAAGAAATCATGCAAACACTTTTCATTGTATTGGGCTCCTCACATGTTTTCTTAACCTTTCAAAAATAGTGTAGAATCAGCATGTTTAATGCAAGTAAATCTACATCCAGCATTGATCTTAGATTTCCTATAGGGTTCCTATTACAAAGAAAATGCCACTGGTTCATCACCTTTGCTTATGAACAGGCACAATTTGAACTCTTTACTATATTTTGCTCCACTAGCTTTGCTTCAAATTACTTTGTACATTTAGTTTAAAATACAGCTCTAAGGGTTTTAATTTCTGCCCTAGTCCTCTAGTCTTTTTCACACAAATCACTATGTCTTTCTCCTCATTTTCTTCAACTTAAACATGAGTCTACTATTCAATTTGCATTGCCTTTAACCATACTATTTTCTCCCCTGACTTAACTGATTTGCCCATTCCTCTTTCCCTGGCTGCACTACTATTTGCTGAGGAATTTTTTACAATCCCACTACATCCTCAAGTCACAAAGTTATGGGCATGATGGCAGCAAAGAGCTTAGATATCTAGGAAGAAAAGTTTGAGTGAGGGGTTCTTCATGGAAATGAAAGTGAGAAGGGGCATGTAGAGGGGAGTGTGATGCTACTACCTTTCAAGAAGTCAAGGTAAATGATGATGCGATTGTGGATGACTTTCTGTCTTTCCTAAAGCATTACTTTTCACTACAATATATATAAGATCATGATCCTGAGGTTTGCTTCAACAGATTTCACCAAAATAAACCCAGATTTGTCCATTTCTTTTGTTTTTCTTTTTCTTCGTCCATGTGTATGTTTCACTTCTTATGAAAAAGCTGTTTGATGTGTTATGTAGAGCAAGGCTTCCCAAGTCCTGCTCTCTATCTAATTCTTTATCCTCCTCCCCTGAAACATTCTAAGCATAATCCAAAAGGAAAAATTTTGGCCCTTGCTCAAACATGTCATGTTGTTTCATGTCCCCAAACCATTAAACAGACTGATTCCCATACTGAGGTATAATATTCCTCATGTCTCTATGGTGAACTCTTAACTTTTGACACCAATATTAGTCATCATTTCTTGGCAGGGCCTTTCTTGACATTGACGGGTGGAGCAAACAAATTCCTTTTTTGTCCTTCCTCTGTATCATGTTTTCTACCTATATTTCTACCTATATTGTAGTTTACCAAATAGTATAAATTTGTTGCAATATTAGTCTTGAGATTCCTAAGATCCAAAACTAGGTCTTATTTTCTTTTACCACCCAGAGCCAGGAAACATCTGTTACATAGTAAGAATGTAATAAACGGGGTTCATTGTTGAATTACCTTTTTATTTGATTCTCTCTTAGAACTCCTTATGCCTCTATAACTTTCTACATTAAAAAATTCACATAAAGTATCCACTTAAAATTTTTACTCTCCTTAAAACAAAAATAAAAGTGCATATTCAACTTTTCCTGACCTCCTTTGATTTCTTCTCTTTCAAATCAGAGAAAACCTTGCCACTTAATTTTTTATAAAGCAAATGCTTACTTTCTGAAAATGTTCCATAATCAGGTACATTTCTGGAAATTATTTATATTACAACCATGGTCATTTCTTCTTTTTAAGTTACTATAATATAGCAGTTGTATCTTTTTAAGTGCTTTGTATTCTATTTTAGTAATTTGGATGAAAGAAAGAATGGCATATCCAAGCAGGTGCTTAGTAATGTAATTATCATCAACATAATCTTAATTCTCCTTTTTGAAGTATTGTTTCATTATACTGTTACTATGACTACTTATGTAGGTGAAATCCTTGTGGTGTAGTAGCATAAACACGAAATGGCAGTCAAGATACCAGTGTTCCAATTCAGTACTTGCACTTTGTTGTGTATCCTGAAGTATGCTGCTTAACTTCTCAGACCTTTGAATTTCCTTACCAATAAAATAAAATTGCTGGTATAAATAATCTGGAAGGTTCATTATAGCTCTCAGTGATATCTGATCCCAAGATTCAATGCATATTCATTTGCCTTTTCTGATGATACCACTGATTCATATATTCTACATATAAATTGTGTTGAATGAATGTATTTATGGAATAGGGACTTAAGTTTTTATGATCTTAGAAAAAGAGTATGAAAGTGAAGAAGGTTGGCTTTGTATACTCAAATGAGAAAGAAAAATACCTAGGTGTAGGTCAAAGAAATAAAGCCTGGAAGATGAATGCTTTTAATTTGGACTGAATTTATGTTGTGGTCATGGGGATGTCAGTGACATCTTTACCTTAGTCATTCTTATTGTTAAGTCTATGTAAAAGATGAGGGTAGGATCTAGATTCTTTAAATAATACTAATAAAATAAATACAAAAAGGAGAAGTTAAAAGCTGTCAGAAAAGAAAAGAAAAAAATAGATGCAGCTTCTCAAACAACCATTAATGTGAAAATAAACTGAACAATAAAGAGCAACTTTTTCTTGAGGAACAACTACCCCACAAGAAGTCTATTAAATTACATGAGCTCACTAAGATTGATGATCATGAGTGTTTATAATAGCCCTTCAATTAAGGATGTAGCAAACAATGGTATGCTGTTAGGGTAATGAGAAATCTATAGGTGACAAAGAGATGTCAACACTTACTTTGTTTTACTCTCACAATAGAAAAAGGGAAAACAGTTTTAGATACTGATTTTTCTTCCAAAGCCTTCAGTTAGTTATTTCAAACTAATAAAGTAGAAACAGCCTAGAAATTGTATTTCAGATCTTAGTAAAATTATAAAGTGACTTAAAAGCCCTTTGAATAAATTTACTTAACATGCAAAGGAATTTGAAGACTATTCTAAAGTTGAGGAATCATATATTCTATAATTTGCCACATTTAAGATAATAATAGGGACACCATGCAGAAAAAATGTTACTGAATTTGTGGAAGATATTCTGCAATTACTTATTAGTGGACCAATACATATTTCAGTAATACTGAGAAACTGACAAATGTAACTCAAGTTTTGTCAGTTCTTAAGCAGATAGGAATTTACTTCAGTACGTCTCTCCTTAATCACAGTCGCAAATGTTACTACAAGATGAATTTGGATGTGCAAACTCTATGTTTCTCTCCACATGTTGTCTACTTGATAAACTATCAAGTAAATTCTTATTTGAAAAACACAGCTCGGAGCGCTCTTACTACTCATTCTGTCATGGTCTCAGCCTATCCTAGGCAAATGTGAAGTTATTTTTCTACATGAAATGTCAATGAAATGTTTCCTAAGCAAATGCCCTTCTGATGTATTAAAGTCCATATTTTCTATTTACATGGTATCATAAATCTAACTATTACCACTGTAATAAATTAAAAAAAACATTTTGAAAAAAGTGAATTGTAAAACTATAACAATAAGGTAAAGCAGGGACATTTCCCCCTATTTGGTACCATGAATTCAGCTGAATTCCAATAGTTTCCTATCTGGTCTCAATGCTGGTACCCTAGACACACTGTAGTGTCTTCTAAGCCAGAGTGAACTTTTTAAATGTTTGATCAATGTCATTTTCTCAAAACACAAAGGCTTCTGATCTCACTTACAAGGCTCTTAATAACCTGGCCCCTTCCACCTCTCTTTCCTCCTGGACTCAGCGCCAGTCACATATCTTCTTTGCTGTTACTTGAATACACAAACATAGTCTTGCTTCAAGAACATTTTACTTATTTTTCCCCTATTTATTTGCTTTTTCCCTAGGTATCATCATGGCTTACTCTTAGCTTTCTTCAGGCCTTTGCCAAAAAAAAAAAAAAAAAAAGCTCTTATATCCTCCTAACACATATTGTCCCCTGTTTCTTGTTTTGGTCTTTGGTTTTCTACACTGTATATATTGCAATCACTTTGTGTATATATATACATATTTTATGTATTTTTAAGTATTATTCTCTTTTCTACCTACTAGAATATAAGCTTCATGTGGGCAGGGACTTGATCAGTTTGATTCATTATTGTTTCCCCAGCCCCTAACATGATATGTAGTACATAATAGACATTCAGTAAATATTTTTTGAAGGCATAAATGAGGTGAGATGTGTGTATTGATAATAAATGTATCAATAAATATTAACTCGGCTCTTTTGCTCTCAGACAAATTACTTGTCAACTGAACCAATCAAGGGTACATTTAATATGGCTAAATTATATATCCTAAACGTTTGTTGAGACCTGTGAAGTGTGCATGTGTTTACTCTTTGATCCTAAACATAAACTTGGGATTATTAATATATAAGCTTTTGAGAAGGTAGTATAGAGTGGCAGGACTGGAGACAGCTCCAGAGAAGCTGCATTTGAGAGGCCTTGGTTTTATTTCTTCTTAGAAGTGTGTAATTGGACAATTCAACTGGCTTCTCTGCATCTTAATTTCCTCATCTACTAAACTGGACCAATAGAAATAATTACTTTCTGGCTTACCTCACAGGGTTGTTGTAAATC
The DNA here is from genome assembly GCF_964165515.1 of Mesoplodon bidens. Lineage (NCBI taxonomy): Eukaryota > Metazoa > Chordata > Mammalia > Artiodactyla > Ziphiidae > Mesoplodon > Mesoplodon bidens. The sequence continues at coordinate 116,498,669 of NC_138163.1, read as the reverse complement.
TCAAGTAAACCATAGCATTTAAATATATTGTGTAAACCTTTCTGTGGGCTGCATTCCTGATGTTTACAGGGGTAAGAAAAAATACAAATTAAAAATAAGAAAAAAAAATCAGTTCTCCCTGGTGCAAACAGGGAAACAGTCTCCTCCCCCATCCTTTTCTTAAAGCATTTACTTTAGAATTTCAGTAATTATAAAATCTTTCTCTGCCTCTTTGAAATGTATGTAAATCTTTTCAAAAGCTAAGGAAGCCTCTTTTTAGTTCTACAACCCAGTAATGTTTCCTCAAGGACCAGGGAGCCATGATTTGAAATGCAATCATCAAGGAAAATAGTGCCCCTATCTCCCAGTTTCTACGGAGGACAGGAGCCTAAGTTTAGCTGGTATCTGGCTCTAAGTTGCAAACCTAGCTCCTGTCATAAAGATCCAGGAATTTTTTTTTTCTTTTGGATAAAGACCATTACCAAACACAAATGGTCACTCCAAATACCAGGTGAACTTTGGATGAACTTTGTGTGAGAAAGGGTGCTGTCAAGTCCTCTTACTTGAGGCTTGTTATTGTTTATTGTTTACTTGGGAACAAGTATATAATGGGTTGTATCTGCTTGGTTGTATAAAAAGGTAAGATTTCTTTCTGTCTCTGCATTCTTTTTAGATTGCCTATGATATGTATCACACTCCAATTTAATGCTCATTCAATAATAAAACTGTTTTCTTTCTCTTTTTCTACCTTTGTGGAGAGGTTTTCTAGGTTAACAAATGATTTTTGTTTCTAATAATATTTCCCCAACTTAGGTAAATGAAAAGTCACATGAAAAACAGAATGAGGAGAATTCTGGTTTCTACATGGGAAGTAGAGAGCTGAAAAAAACATTTATCCATCCTTATAACAAGAACCAAAGCTGGACAAACTGCAAGTTTACAACTTTTTTCAGATCCGTAACAGACCTCAGTCACAGGGTAACCAACTAGACCAAAATCTAAAAAGAGTTCAGCTGGAATTATTAACAAATTGGTAAAGGACAAGTAGAGACTGTCAAGAGTATGTGGATCCCTTGGGGATCATAGATAGGGATGGAGTTCAGACCCACCCTTAACACCTAACTTACTCCATGGGCCTCGCTCCCCAACCCTCCCCCCAAAAGATTGGTAGAAGACCTGAGACAGCAAAACACACCGTTAAGAGAATGAAAACACAAACCACAGACGGGGCAAAAATATCTGTAAATCACCTATATGGCAAAGGACTTGTTTACAGAATATATAAAGAACTTTCAAAACTCATCAAAGAGAAAGTAAACAGCACAATAAAAATATGGGCAAAAGGTTTGAATATACACTAAATCAAAGAAGGTATACGGATGGCAAATAAGCAGATAAAATGATGTTCATCACCTCTGGTCATTAAGAAAATTCATATTAAAACCACTATGAAATACTACCAAATGTTTATTAGAATGCCTAAAAAACAAAATCAGTTGCTGGTGAGGATACAGAGCAACTCGAACATTCATAAATTGCAAAATGATCATTTTGGAAAGCAGAAACAGTTTCTTATAAAGGTAAACACACCTATACCATGGGACCCAGAAATCCTACTTCCCCCCAAAAGAGAGAAAAATTATGTTCACACAAAAACCTGTATGTGGAAGTTTTTAGCAGCTTTACTCATAATCACAAAACACTGGAAAGAACCCAAATGTTCTTCAGCCAGTGAACAGATAAACAAACTGTAGTACATCCATACAGTGGAATAGTATTCAGCAATAAAACTTAAAAAAAAAACCCCAAAACTATTGATACATGCAACAACATTCATAAATCTCAGATGCTTTTTGCTAACTGAAAAAAGCCAGATCAAAAGACTACAAACTAAATGATTCTATTTATATGTTGTTCTGGAAAAGGCAAAGCTATCAGGATGGAGAATAGATCAGTGGTTGCTAGGGGTTCAGGGTAGGGGAAAGGGTTGACTATCAAGGAGAGGCATAAAGAAAGTTTTTTTTTTTTTTTTTTTTTTTTAATTGCGTGGGCCTCTCACTGTCGTGGCCTCTCTTGTTGCGGAGCACAGGCTCCAGATGCGCAGGCTCAGTAGTTGTGGCTCATGGGCCCAGTTGCTCCGCGGCATGTGGGATCCTCTCAAACCAGGGCTCGAACCCGTGTCCCCCGCATTGGCAGGCAGATTCTCAACTACTGTGCCACCAGGGAAGCCCATAAAGAAGGTTTTTGATTTGATAAAACTGTTCTGTATCATGACTTTGGCTGTACATACATGACTCTGCAAATGTGCCAAAATTAATAAAAACGTACCCAACAAAGTGAATTTTACGACATATAACATAAAAATTGTATTTAGAAAGAATAAAATATACTAATGTGATAATTTGTCCTCAGTTACTAATAATTCTCAACTGTGGCACATTGAATCATATAAAAGTTTCAGGTTTATTAAGCATAACTTAATTTGGCTTTAGTTTATCAACAAATGGATCAAACAAAAAACCATATTATTTTCAAACTGAGGACAAAATGGAAAAAGAACATAAAGTATTTTATAACAAAATTATTAAATCTGTCCCACCAAAGGGAGGTAGTATCTTTTTTTTTTTTTTTTTTTTTTTTTTTTTTTTTGCGGTACACGGGCCCCTCACTGTTGCAGCCTCTCCCATTGCAGAGCACGGGCTCCGGACGTGCAGGCTCAGCGGCCACGGCTCACGGGCCCAGCCGCTCCGTGGCATGTGGGATCTTCCTGGACTGGGGCACGAACCCACGTCCCCTGCATCGGCAGGCGGACTCCCAACCACTGCGCCACCAGGGAAGCCCGGTAGTATCATTTTTGAAATAGCAGGCTTACCTCCAGATTCCCTAAACTAGGGAAAGGATAGTAGAGATTGAAAAGGTTAAGTCAGAAGGCAGAGAAATAGTTCAGGGTTGTGGGTATGAATTATAAAGGTAGATTAGTCAGAGGTGACTGATAGAGTTAAAGAAATGATGGCACAGAAGTTTGAAATAGAAAGGAACAGATTGATTCTAGGAAGTTGTTTGAGCCAATGTAATAACTAATTAGAAAAACGAGGTTTATCAATGAAGTTTGAGAAGGGGATTATTTTATAAGCAATTCAAGCAAAATTTCTTTACAAAATGGTCCTTAGACTATAGAATTAACTGCCACAATGTCTTATACAGGAGCAAAAGAACTAGATATATATGTATCTATTACAGCAAGGGTTTAAATGAGAACATTACTGATAGGCAGTGTGCAATTATCAAAAATTAGAAATAGGGAAGTGAAAATTAGAATTCAGCTCAAAGCATGTTACAAACAACTGATGTGGAGATTGTAGACTATAGTTTGTCAGACATCAGCCAGTTTTATCCAGCACATACAAAGGTTTGTAAAGCATCTAGTTAATTTGAAAAATGTAAGCAGCCTAGTTCAAAGTGACGAAGTAAAGAAGAGGGCTGAATTATCCCTTGGAACGTAAAATTTTTAAAAGGCTTTTGCTTTTGACTATTCTGTTGAATTGCTTTTTCTTTATGAGTAAAAAGCCAACATGCTCAAATGAAAATTCATTAATTTCACTCAAATAATACCCACAAAAAAAATCAAATGTTTATTCTGAAAAGGCCATTATGATTTTCCCATTTATCAAATGTTTACACAAATTTTATTTGTCTCCTTAATCTAACTGTTGCAGCTCTCTCAATATAACTCCATTTGCCCTCTTTTCTGACAGCATGTATAAGTTACTTATTAAAAAGGAACTCTCACATTATTGATGAAATTTTAATTGGTACAACAGTCAAGAGGCTACCATGTGTTTTTCAAAAAAAAAAGAAAGAAGGAAAGAAATATATTCTGCCCTCAAATACCTTCTCAATTATGGGGGCATCAGATATATTTTAAAAATATGAAATGATACCTTAGAAGTTTGTAACAGAATTAAATATATCTAGAGCCCAGACGAGAATATACCTTGTTCTTTCAGGGATAATAGAACCTTGAACTTGACAGTGGACATCAGGTGTATGAAAACAGTCTTTAATAAGGAGAAATAGCAGAAAATTACACAGATTTTTAGTTTTTTGGTGGAAATATTCTTCCCTTGTCCATCCTGCCACCAGCAGCTCAGCCTTCAGTTATTACCTTTTCTGGAAAATAATTCCTATTTTGTTAGACTGTTTATTTAGCAAATGTTCCCTCGAGGTCTTCAATGAGTCAGACTCTGTTTTAGACATAGGCGATACAGGGATGAATAAGACTTAAGTCTTTTCCTCACAGAGCTTTCTTAACTAGTGGAAGAGTCCAATTATAGACCAAAAATACATAAATAAAATGAGATATTTTAGAGAGCTATGTGTAAAGTTTTAAGTAGAATTTTTAATTGTTTTGTATAGAGCCAAGAGTCCAAAATTCAATAATCATCCCAAGAATATTAGTTCATTCTTTCCTTCCCCCCTCCTTCCTTCCCTCCCTTTCTTCTTTCCTATAATCCACTGTTGCCCTTTCTTTTCTTTCTTAATTTTCACTTGTTTAATTCTCTTGCTGTGTATAATTTCCACTATGCCTATCCCCTCTCCTCTAAAAAATTAGATTATTCTGTTGTGATTTTTTACTTTTGAGGATGACTGCAAAAAAACAATCCCAATGCAGCAGTATCAACACTTGGAAGAGCCTTTTCATTGTGGGTTTGAACATCAACAGCCCATCCCATTTCATACATTTATTATTAGCCTCCATTATTAAAGCTGTTGCTATTCTCAGCGATTAGAATCTATGTGTGGCCTGAGCAATTCTGACATGAGCAATTCAGGACCAATGACGTTCCACCCTGAGTGCCCTGGAATTTCTCTCTCTATTCGTATCTGTAGCTATTCTCTGGAAAAGTGGCAAACGATTTAACTCTTCTCTTAACATCCCAGTTGTATTCTCATCTTTTCTCAAACAGAGAATCCCTTGGATTAAAAGCGTCCATCAAGCAAGAGGGCGGGTTACAGTGGTTTCCCCGTCCATCTGCAATCATGACACACCATGCGAGGCTGTAATATGGTAGATACTAAAATCGATCTGAGTGCCATTTCTGCTTCATTATGTCATGGTTTACACACCCTGCACATCGATTCTTCACATGTATTTAAAGAGGAGAGTGTATATACACACTCAGATACTGACTTCAGTGAAATTAAAAAGGATATATAAAGTTATTAATCTTCCTTGAAGTGCTTATATTTTCATGCTCTAAATGAACCTTCATGTATGTGGATAGAAATGTTTAAAAATATTGTCTTGTTAGTTTCTTATAAGATAGTTCGAATCTTCATTTTAGGCGTTTTACCAATAATCTCCACCTTGAATGATTTATAAAATATTACAAGAAAATATTTCAAGGAATTTATCCCCCATTTTTCTTCTTTCTAAAGAAGTGTTACATCAAATAGTTTCTTTTTTAAAATTAATTAATTAATTAATTAATTTATTTATTTATGGCTGTGTTGGATCTTCGTTGCTGCGTGTGGGCTTTCTCTAGTTGCTGCGAGTGGGGGATACTCTTCGTTGCAGTGCGTGGGCTTCTCATTGTGGTGGCTTCTCTTGTTGCGGAGCATGGGCTCTAGGCACGTGGGCTTCAGTAGTTGTGGCTTGTGGGCTCTAGAGCGCAGGCTCAGTAATTTTGGCGCATGGGCCCAGTTGCTCCGCAGCATGTGGGATCTTCCCGGACCAGGGGTGAAACCCGTCTCCCCTGCACTGGCAGGCGGACTCCCAACCACTGTGCCACCAGGGAAGCCCCACATCAAATAGTTTCATGCATTAAAGGCAGAAGATTTAAAGATTGATCTGGAAACAAAGGTGAGGCACAAAGCCAAGGAGTGATCTACAAAAACAGAAACCTGCACTTCATCAATAAGATACTAGTTTGTGTCAGAAATAGCCTCTGTTTAGTCCACTGTACCAATCCAGATAATCATGCATTATCCTAGTCCTCTCTAGGACTGCTCAAGACAAGAATCACCAAAGCAACTCATCCTAAATTAAAAAATACCATGGTAGTGATTTTAGGGGTGAAAAAGCTATAGGTGCTGAACTCACAGCTATTATCCCCCAACACCACTGAGGTTCTCTAAAAAGCCGAGCCATTTCACAGGTGTAAACATTTATAAACATCCATATTAGTGTCTAAGGCGCTTAGCTGATTGTGATTCACAGCACTGATCTCCACTCCAAAGCCCACTTTCTTCTTTCCACAATTAATATTAAAATCTCTGCTTCACCTTCAATGCACCGTCAGTCACCTTTTCCTGATGTGTTTTTTCTATAAACCCATGTCCTTAATGTTCCTTCTAAATTTCATTGAAAACTGTGTTTCCTTTTTATGGCTGCTCTCTTTTTTTCTTTTTTTTTAAATTTAATTTAATTTTTTATACAGCAGGTTCTTATTAGTTATCTATTTTATAGATATTGGTGTATATATGTCAATCCCAATCTCCCAATTCATCCCAGCACCACGCACCCCCTTGCTTTCCCCCCTTGGTGTCCATACTTTTGTTCTCTACATCTGTGTCTCTATTTCTGCCTCGCAAACTGGTTCATCTGTACCATTTTTCTAGATTTCACATATATGCGTTAATATATGATATTTGTTTTTCTCTTTCTGACTTACTTCACTCTGTATGACAGTCTCTAGGTCCATCCACGTCTCTACAAATGACCCAATTTCATTCCTTTTTATGGCTGAATAATATTCCATTGTATATATGTACCACATCTTTATCCATTCTGCTGTCGGACATTTAGGTAGTTTCCATAACCTGGCTATTATAAATAGTGCTGCAATGAACATTGGGGTGCATGTGTCTTTTTGAATTATGGTTTTCCCTGGGTCTATGCCCAGTAGTGGGATTGCTGGATCATATGGTAATTCTATTTTTAGTTGTTTAAGGAACCTCCATACTGTTCTCCATAGTGGCTATATCAATTTACATTCCCACCAACAGTGCAAGAGGGTCCCCTTTTCTCCACACCCTCTCCAGCATTTGTTGTTTGTAGATTTTCTGATGATCCCCATTCTAACCAGTGTGAGGTGATAACCTCATTGTAGTTTTGATTTGCATTTCTCTAATAATTAGTGATGTTGAGCAGCTTTTCATGTGCCTCTTGGCCATCTGTATGTCTTCTTTGGAGAAATGCCTATTTAGGTCTTCTGCCCATTTTTTGATTGGGTTGTTTGTTTTTTTGATATTGAGCTACATGAGCTGTTTATATATTTTGGAGATTAATCATTTTTCCGTTGCTTCATTTGCAAATATTTTCTCCCATTCTGAGGGTTGTCTTTTCGTCTTTATAATGTTTTCCTTTGCCGTGCAAAAGCTTTTAAGTTTCATTAGGTCCCATTTGTTTATTATTGTTTTTATTTCCATTACTCTAGGAGGTGGATTAATAAAGATCTTGCTGTGATTTATGTCAAAGAGTGTTCTTCCTATGTTTTCCTCTAATTGTTTTATAGTGTCCAGTCTTATATTTAGGTCTTTAATCCATTTTGAGTTTATTTTTGTATATGGTGTTAGGGAGTGTTGTAATTTCATTCTTTTACATGTAGCTGTCCAGTTTTCCCAGCACCACTTATTGAAGAGAATATCTTTTCTCCATTGTATATCCTTGCCTCCTTTGTCATAGATTAGTTGACCATAGGTGCATGGGTTTATCTCTGGGCTTTGTATCCTGTTCCATTGATCTATATTTCTGTTTTTGTAACAGTACATATTGTCTTGATTGCTGTAGCTGTGTAGTATAGCCTGAAGTCAGGGAGTCTGATTCCTCCAGCTCTGGTTTTTCCCCTCAAGATTGCTTTGGCTATTTGGGGCCTTTTGTGTCTCCATACAAATTTTAAGATTTTTTGTTTTAGTTCTGTAAAAATGCCATTGGTAATTTGATAGGGATTGCATTGAATCTGTAGATTGCTTTGGGTAGTATAGTCATTTTCACAATATCGATTCTTCCAATCCAGGAACATGGTATATCTCTCCATCTGTTTGTGTCATCTTTGATTTCTTTCATCAGTGTCTTATAGTTTTCTGAGTACAGGTCTTTTACCTCCTTAGGTACGTTTATTCCTAGGTATTTTATTCTTTTTGTTGCAATGGTGAATGGGATTGTTTCCTTAATTTCTCTTTCTGATCTTTCATTATTAGTGTATAGGAATGCAAGAGATTTCTGTGCATTTATTTTGTATTCTGCAACTTTACCAAATTCATTGATTAGCTCTGGTAGTTTTCTGGTGGCATCTTTAGAACCTACTTAGGATGTATCACTCCTATCACTTTAATGATTCATTCTCCCTCTCTCTCTTCTTTTGGTTTCCTTTCCACTTTCTCTTATGTACAGCACTTAGTTCTTTCTTGGGACAGCTGCGTGCAGTTGGTGATGTGTATGCTTATATGTTTTTGTCACTTGAGCTTAGAGACATTTTTCTATATATGCCTTGTCAGTTACTGATTGATATGGCTGGCAGATGGCATTTTTTTAGAAGAAATGTCATCAACTGCACAAAATATGCTGACATCTCCAGTAGTAAATAATGCAAGACAGTCACGGTTTAGAAAGCACAGTTCCCGCTTTTACAAAAAAAGGAAAATCATAGACTTATAAGAAAATGACAAGGTAGACCTTAACTTAAAGTGTTCTAGAAAATGATCCCAGTACTTATAGGAAAAATTTGCAGAGAATATTGTTTTCTCCTTCATTTAAAAGATATTTGCTGTGTGCATTCCAATCACTGTCCAAGACACTCAGAAAATCACAGTGAATAAGAAACACAAGAACCTTGTTTTTATGAAATTCACATTCTTTGTGGGGGAAGCAAATGTAAATAAGAAAGCAAATATGTAAGATAAATTTGACAATGATAAATGAGAAGATATAAAAATGTACTAATAGTTGACAAGCAGCATAGGCATAGGTAGTGTGTACGTGTGTTTGGGGGACAGAGGTGTGTGACAGATGCTATTAATGCCCTGCCATGTATATCCATGGTCTACGTTGAATTCACCTGCAACTATGGTAGAACACCATCTGGAACCTCAAGCACATGCATATTTCTGCTTCTCTGTCTGATGACTTTCTCTGGCACCACAGTAGTATGCCTGACTAGGCACAACTCAGCAGTGCAAGGAGCAGGGTTCACCTCAATCTCAACCAATGGGGAATTAGAGTTAGTATATAAATACCACAGTGTCCTTCTCCTCTGATGGGACCATTCTAAAGTATGTTCCACAGTTTCTTAGGGTGTCCTAGAAGGATTTAGCTCCATTTTCTCACTACAGCAACCTACTCATTTTTCTTTACTTCCCTGCCTCACTTTCCCCATTCCTTCATTTGTGATTCCTGGAATCAACTTTAAATAAACTACCTGTGTTCAAGACCTTGTCTCAAGATTTGCTTTTGGGGAAAACTAAAACTAACATAGTAGGAGAGGGAAATCGAAAGTTTTAATTGGGTAATTAAGAAAGATCTCACTAAGGTAGTGTTAGAAATGAGAGCTAAATGACAAGAGGTTACTACCCATGGGAAGATCTGGGGAAGAGAGTTCCTAGTGAAAACAAGAACAACTGCAAAGTCCCTGAGGTGAGCAATGTTCAATGAGTGCCAAGAAGACCAGAGTGGCTAGAGTAGAGTGAATAACTGGTAGGCAATGATGTCAAGGTGGCAAGTAAGAGACATATTTTATAGGACTGTGTAGGTGATAGTAAGGAGTTCAGCCCTATATTATAATTATAATCAGCCTTTGTAAGGTTTTAAGCAAGGGAGTGATATAATTCTTTTTAAAATAAATCTCTGGCTATTTTTTGGAGAACAGATTTTATGAAGACAAGAGTTACAAACTAACAGAAAGGAGTCAAGAAAACCAGTTATAAAACTACTGTACTAGGCTAGATGAGAGAAAAATATAAGCTTCTCTTAATGAGGAAAAGTGGAGATGGAAAGAAGGTTCACACCTAAGATACACCTTTGAGGAGAAACCAGTAAGACTCACTGATAGGTTACATGGAAAGGCAGTAAAAAGAAAAGAAAGAAACCAAATGCCATTAAATATGAAAAGCCACATTGAAATGAGTATGGTCAGATGCAAACTATTATATGTAGAACGGGTAAACAACAAGGTCCGATTGTATAGCTTACAGAACTATATTCAGTATCCTGTAATAAACCATAATGGAGAAGAATATGAAAAAGAATATATATATAATTGAATTACTTTGCTGTACACCAGAAACTAACACAACACTGTAAATCAACTGTACTTCAATTTAAAAAAAAAAGAAATGAGGATGGGACAGGAGATATAAATTTAGGACAGAGTGGCATCTAACAATTTAAAAACAAAACCAGATGTGCTTTCTCTGGAGAAGAAAGTAGAAAGCCTACGAAAAACACTTGAGGAAGAGTTGAAGCAACCTCAAAGCAGAATGAGATGGGGAAGTTAGTAGAGTAGGCAGAAGACAAGCACTATGGTTTCAAACATGATATACATCAAGAAATACCAGGAAGGGGGAAGTGGCCAACTGTGTGGAATGTTGTTGAGAGTAGTATTAAGAGAATAGAAATTCAACCATTTGATATGTCCCTTTCAGATCACTGATAAGAGCAGCATGATTTAATGGGCATGGAAAATGGATTGCTGTATGTTGAAGAGAAAAAAGAATTTAAGGATGTTTAAATAGGTAATAGAGAGAGATCTTTTTTAAAATTTTGTTCTTAAGAAGAACAGAAACTTAAGAGCAATAGCTGGATGGGACATGTGGGATTAGTGTGACTATGCCAGAGAAAATGTTAGTATTCACAACTTTCCTCTTCCTAAGCATAGGAAGAGTACATTTTTCAGTCTTCCTCGTAGTTAGGTTCCTACTATGGAACTGCATCTGGAAAATGGGGTGTTGGTAGAAATGAACATAGGAAGAACACTCTTTGACATAAATCACAGCAAGCTATTGTTTGATCCACCTCCTAGAGTAATGGAAATAAAAACAAAAATAAACAAATGGGACCTAATGAAACTTAAAACTTATGGTTTCCAGCAAAGGAAACCATAAACAAGACGAAAAGACAACCCTCAGAATGGGAGAAAATATTTGCAAATGAATCAACAGACAAAGGATTAATCTCCAAAATATATAAACAGCTCATGCAGCTCAATATCTAAAAAACAAACAACCCAATCCAAAAATGGGCAGAAGACCTAAATAGACATTTCTCCAAAGAAAATATACAGACTGCCAACAAGCACATGAAAGAATGCTCAACATCATTAATCATTAGAGAAATGAAAATCAAAACTACAATGAGATATCATCTCACACCAGTCAGAATGGCCATCATCAAAAAATCTAGAAACAATAAATGCTGGAGAGGGTGTGGAGAAAAGGGAACACTCTTGCACTGTTGGTGGGAATGTGAATTGGTACAGCCACTATGGAGAACAGTATGGAGGTTCCTTAAAAAACTACAAATAGAACTACCATATGACCCAGCAATCCCACTACTGGGCATATACCCTGTGAAAACCATAGTTCAAAAAGAGTCATGTACCAAAATGTTCATTGCAGCTCTATTTACAATAGCCAGGACATGGAAACTACCTAAATGCCCATCGACAGATGAATGGCTAAAGAAGATGTGGCACATATATACAATGTAATATTACTCAGCCATAAAAAGAAATGAAATTGAGTTATTTGTAGTGGGTTGGTTGGACCTAGAGTCTGTCATACAGAGACTAACAACAACAACAAAAAATCGTTCTGAAGAACCTAGGGGCAGGACATGAATAAAGACGCAGACATAAGGAATGGACTTGAGGACTTGGGGAGGGGGAAGGGTAAGCTGGGACGAAGCGAGAGAGTGGCATTGATATATATACAGTACCAAATGTAAAATAGATATCTAGTGAGAAGCAGCTGCAAAGCACAGGGAGATCAGCTTGGTTCTTTGTGACCACCTAGAGGGGTGGGATAGGGAGAGTGGGAGGAAGATGCAAGAGGGAGATGATATGGGGATATATGTATACGTATAACTGATGCACTTTGTTATACAGCAGAAACTAACACAACGTTGTAAAGCAATTATAGTACAATAAAGATGTTAAAAGAAAAGAAAGGAATATTAACTCAAAAGTAGTTGACATTTATATACAACTGGTATATAATATACTGGTACAGTATATTTTTCTTAACTGAAGAATTACTTAAATTGAAAAAATAAATCTTAATTTCTGTGGATTTTCACATATACTCACATATGTAACCACCACCCACATCAAGTTAGAGAACATCTTTAGCATCCCAAGGAGTTTCTCCTGTCCACCTGACTAGCCAGTAACATCCCCCTACAATGATAAATACTATTCTAATCTCTATCACAACAAGTTGTATTTTTAACTTCACATGAATGGAATCATACAGTGCGTGCTCTTTTGTGTCTGACTTCTTTCTGTCAATATTATGTCTTTGAAATTAATCCATCTTGTTGCACCTATTGGTAGTTTGCTCTTTTTCATTGCTGTAAAGTGTTCCACTGCATAAATATATCACAATTTGTTTACCGATTCAACTTTTGATGTACATTTAGGTTGTTTTCAGCTTTCAACTATTATGAATAAAACTTCTGTGATCACTGTCATGCATGCCTTGTACATGCATGAACAATTATTTCTGTTGGGTATATATCCAGGAATAAAATAAGCTGCTTAAGTTGCTGCATAGCTTAAGTAAATAATTTTAGGTATTTCCCCCAAAACAGCTGTGCAAATTTACATCATCACTAGCAATGTAAGTGTTCTAAAATTCCACATCCTTGATAATACTTGATAGGGTCAAACATTTCAGTCATCCTATCACCAACAGAAAATTTTTAAAGAGTCTTGCCTTCTAAGTGACAGAGAAAAAAAAAGCATGTAGAGCAACTTAGTCCAGAAAAATAACAAAAAGGGGAAATAAACAAAAATACCATAAAGTAAAATAATAATAGTAAAATACCAAACATAGCTTGTCTTTCAATTATTATAATACCTTAAGCCCTGTGTTAAATATACCAGACACTCCTGTTTTGGAATGCCTCTACAGAACATGTATTGATGGCTCATCTCTTTTTTTTTTTTTTTTTAACGTGGGCCTCTCACTGTTGTGGCCTCTCCCCTTGCGGAGCACAGGCTCCGGACGCACAGGCTCAGCGTCCATGGCTCACGGGCCCAGCCGCTCCACGGCATGTGGGATCCTCCCCGACCAGGGCACGAACCCGTGTCCCCTGCATCGGCAGGTGGACTCTCAACCACTGCGCCACCAGGGAAGCCCGGCTCATCTCTTTTTTATAGTTAACTACCAAGTATGCATGAATTTATTGTCTAGACCTACAAGAAACATATTTTTAATTGCCACACTAGTAAGTAAATAAACAAACAAACCAAAAACCAGCAACTGGAGATTCTCTGAAAGTGGACTTCAGAGTATAGCATGAATACACAACCACAGGAGTGGTTAGGGAGACCAAACCCTGCTGCTGAATTCTCACAGCCAAAGTGGAACAGCTGCTGCAATGAAACCAAGCAGTAGGCATTGAGAATTCCAGAGCTCTTGATTTCTGGTTGTTCTTTCTGCTCGGTGTCATCAATTGTAGCAACTGATTAATGTGAAAGAAGATCACTTACTTTCTCCTCAGTTAGTAAATTGTTAAGTTATAAACTCAAGCCCTCTAACATTTGTGTAGGTATAGCTAAGATAATTTTAAAATGTAATAGAAAAACTAGTTAGCTGAATGCTGAGGGTGTGAATAGGTGATTACAATTCCAAATCCAAATTTAATTGCAACCAGTATTTTCCAGGTTCCCGTCCATTACTACGAATATTTGAAAATTTATATCTGGTAATGTAAATAGTATTTCTGTTTATCATTTCCATTTCACAGTTAAATAATTTTGAACTTAGATTTTAAAACAGAGCAAAGTCATCCTAATCTATGCAACTTAGATAATATTCCCTGCCAAAAACACAGTATTTGTTTTTGCTTTTCTTAACCCTAAAAATATTTTAAAATATTTGTGCTTCTTATTCAGATTTTTTTTTTAAAGAGGTCATGTAACCAGTGATGTGGCCATATGATTAAGTGTATTTTTACAATGCTGGAGAATGTTCAGAAACATTTCATCTGCTTAGTTACTTCCCCTAATGCACTTAATACCAGGGATTACATGCTTGTTGCCTTTTTCTATAAAAAGTAACTTCTGAAACAGGAAAACATTTACCATTGCATAAATATGTAAGTCGTGTTCAATGCCAAAATCATCATTATCTTAGATAATGCCATGAACCCTTGCTTCCTATTGTGGCATCTTATAAATATCTCAGCTAATTTTTAATGTATTCCTTCTGTATCTACAATACATTACCTTTATTTAATCTTCAGCAGTAATATGTAATACACACAGTGAAAAAATGTGATTTCCTTTTGTCACTGACAGTAACAGATAGTTCTTGATAATTATGATCCATGTGTAGCTCCTTCTTTCATTAGAGGAGAAGAGCATACAATGCCAGATCAACTGGTAGAGCAGTTCTATGTCATCAATCTCAAACCGCTTGCCAATGTCGTGAATGCGCATATCTCCACAGAGTAATATATCTGTGTCATATCATTGTTATATATCCTGAATTGTTTAGAAAAGCAAACTAGAAAGGAAAAAAAACAAATATGAGTATTTCTCTGCTCTATATGAAATGTGAGATAAATGGCCATTTACTGAGTCTGTATTTTCCTGTGTGTGTGTGTGTATTCACGTGTGTACAGGCACATGTTACGGATGGGAGGGGAGGTATGTTCACTAGTCTGTACATTTAATGTGTTTATTCTATGCTATAATACTCCATCCATAACTTAACCAGCAAAAAGTGTATAGGGATAAAAAGAACAGAAAGGGGAATTTGATTTTCTCTTTCCCTTAGTCAGTGTTAAAAGGCCCAGTTTCCCTGAAAATTAGCAAATGATCACAGCTACATTTTTTAAGATACAGAGTCAAGTTGATATAATATAGGCAGAACACTGAGGGATATCAAGATGAGGTCATACCCTGGATGAAGATTATGGCCGCTACTAAATAGCATGGATATGCAGTTATGTGTTTGCTTAGTAGGATCTATGAATGAGAACTGGTAGGGCAAGTTCCAAAATTATATAAATAGATAATATTTTATAATACAGAACGTTTTATTTAGCTCATTATTGACGTCTTGGTATAAAGGCAGAGTATGATTGCTATAGATCCTTGATGTTAGCAATCAAGATCTTAAGTTAATGCTGATCTTAAAACCATATAATTTTAGAGAGAAAATCTGAAGGAAGCCTTTCCTAAGGGCCCAGGCAGAATCCAAGACCTTATTTATTTCTGTTCCCCACATATTATACATGGTGCTTCTAATACCTCCCGGACCTTGCACTTTAAGTAGTTAACTTCTTCTAATGCCAAACTGTAATTTATTTGCATTCTTAACCTTGAAGTCTCAAATAATCCCCAAATGTAGTGGATGTTCAATAAACATATGTTGAATGATTGAATGTGCTGAGAAATTACAGACATGTGACAGACAATAAGGAAGACAATAATTTAGGCTAAATGTTTTGCTCCCAGATTTAACTTGAACTCCACTCAATAGTAATAGTTTCTTGATAGGAGAAAGCTGAATTATGAAGAAGGACTAACCATCTCCCCACAATTATGATATAAATCATAAGAGCAGTGGCTCTGGAATCAGACCGCCTGGGTTCAAATCTTAACTCCACCAGTTCATTCTTGTGTGACACTAGTTAGGATACTTAAGTTTTCTGTGTCCCAATTTAAATGAGGATAATACTATCCACTTCAGATTTGTTGAGAATATAAACAGTAACATATGTAGAGTGCGAACTTAGAAAAGTGCATGGCAAATTGAAGCACTCGATAAATGTTTGTTTTTATTACTTTGTATTCTCTTTCAAGGTGATTCCTCTGACATACCTAAGTCATTCTTACTCCTCAGGTATAGAATTGCCAAGGGATGACATGATAGGAACAATGCTGCTACTAGAAGACACAGTCTTTTCTGCTGGAAAGAAGGGAGATCCCGAATTAATTGCAGCTACCCACACTGCAATTTGAAGTGATTAATCGTTGAGCAAACCGTTTCTCCTTTAGCAGGCTAGGCTTTCTGTTTCACATTAATTCTCCTGTCCCTCACACAAAGGTCCCTAAACTTTGGAAGAGGGAAGAAATTGAGGACCACACAGTCTAGTGATAAACTATACAGCATTTCTACCAAAATTTTACACACTTATTAATTAAAAATCTCTTGATATTTGGAGAACCAATTTGGACCTTGAATTAAAGAACACTCTTGAAACTACAGAAAGTGAAATAGATACAAACTTATCTCCTCGATGAGTTAAAATTACCAAAGGCAGATTGTGTCTTTTTCCTTTGTGCTGTCTGCCAAAGCAAAGTGTACACAGCTATTTAACATTAGATATGTTCAATCTAAAATATTGTGGTATTTGATCTAAAAAGGCCCCCCAAATTATTGTCCTCCTAGTCATCAGCTGCGAACAGTTGAAAATCACTTAGCAGTATTTGCTGAACTGTACTGAGAAGTTCCAATTAATCTGATCTGCTGAAGAGCACCCAACTCAAAATCAAATCACCAACTTGATGTAAATGACAATAAACAAGACTCCCATTTCTATTTTATTAAGTATATCTGGATTTGCTTATATAAGTATATAATATGAAGTTTAAAAATTAACATATATACATATTGGTTTTCTCTCTTTATGAAAATTCATGGCAAGAAAATCACAACTAGAATTAGACTGAATTAGACTGAAACACCATTTTCATTTATAAAGAAGTGAAACTGGTACAGAAACTGGCTTACTGTTTGGCTTCTTGAAACATTTCTGCATTATCAAAAAAGTTACTGATGCAATTTCACGATGTTTTTCAGAAATTTTTAAGATATGTCCAAAGGAAATTACTTCCTATATAGTGTACCTCATATCTAACCTATATGTTTCATATCAGTAAAAAGGACTTTTCATTGATTGTTATTAGATATATGTATTAACCTGTTCCAGGGCTTAAATAAAATAATGTTTAGCTGTTTTTTCTGTGCTTCTAATTTTTGCAAAGTAGAATATAGGAATTTACATATAGCTAAGCTATGAAAACTAATAGCAGATTTAACTATAAAAGTTGTTATTTAGTCAGATGGGAAAATCTGAAGACAAGTAGATCTCTTCCTATCAGAGCTTCCACCTATGCAGAGTGCCCAAACTGGAACAGAAGTTATGGATAAGAAGTAGGAAAATGTACACAGCAATGCCAAATATTTACCAAGCATTCATTTTTGCATTTTGCATGTGCTAGCTCATTTAATTGTTCCAAAAATCCTTAGACTTATGCAATTTAAATCCCTAAACTAAGGTTGTGCAATTTAACAAAGTGTAGGATGCCCAGTTAAATATGAATTTAAGATACACAACAAACCAATTTTTCATGTAAATGTGTCCCAAGTATTTCATGGGATACACTTATACTGAAACAATTGTTTGTTGTTTATCTGAAATTCAAATTCAACTGCACGTCCTATATTTTATCTGAAAACTCTATCCTAAAGGCAGGTGAATTTTATAGATGATAAAATTGAGACATATACACATGAACTTTATAGAAGACAAAACAGACACATACGGTTCAAATGTAACACAGTAGCAGTACAATTTGAGGTCTATCCATCTCCAAGGCCCAAAATATATATGTAAAGTATAGGTGAAAGCTCACCTCCTGACTTTTTTTGAGGGGTTTCTTTCATCCATGATCACAAAAGTTAATCATCCCTGTTTAAATTCCCAGAAGTTTCAGGCCCATCACATGATCTTATGACATGCTTTAAGATAACTTCTCTTGAAGCATGAAAAGTCTCAGATTTTCAGGTTCAAAATATGACTGTGGAGTCCTGAGGCACAAACCCTTCCAAATGTGCCTACTATCTTAACTCATCTGGTATAAAATAGTAACATCATATTCAAAGGCATTCTAGGTGATTTACTCTTTTGAATAAAAATGGAGGAAAGTGGAGAGATTTGCAAAGCTAAAGACAAGTTAGAAACAGTCTCTTACTTGAGATATGTTGTTGGCAGAGGGTACAAAGACATTCAATATTGAGGTAGGATTTGTCATCATCGTTGAGATCAGAGACCATTAAGGTAGGCCTCATGAACCTCAGAAGAGAGGGTATGCCGAGATTGAAGAGGTCTGGAGTCTACCAGACCTAGGAAACAAAACAACTCCACTTCTTAGCCTCCATTTATCACTGTTTCTTGACTTAGGTGTTCCTAAGAATCTTGTAGGGAGCTTCTTGAAAATGCAGACTCTTGGGCAGTAAAACCAAAGGCTCTAACTGAATAGGCCAGAGGTGAGGCCAAGGCATGTACATTTTAACAAGCTTTCTAGGTGATTCTAATGTGGGTGGTCCACGGAACAATCTTCAGGAACAGCACTGTATGCCTAGGAGATAATTTTCAAGAGGAATAAATCCCTATACTTAGATTTTACTACCAATATTGATTCATTCCATAGGCAGAACTGGTAACTTTCTCATCTTGACTACGGTAGTAGGTCTGATCAAATTACTTCTCAGCCACTGTAAGTGCTCTTTATCAATGATCTCTCCAATTGATTCTCAAAAGTAGATCAATGAACCAGCAGTAATAGAATCAAATTAAGGAATTATTTAAAATATAGGTTCATCGATGTTGAGATATAATTTTAAACATATGATAGTCCAATATTAATGCTAGAAGAAAATTTGTAATTAACTGAGAAGGAATAAAAAATGTTCAATTTTCCAATCATTGTTGTGGCTCTAATATTAAGGCAGGGTGGCTTTTAATAAGCAGAGTCTTCAATATGACCTCTTTTTGTTTCTCGACTTTGCAGATCACTGAGTTGCATACCAAAGACACATTGTAAGGCAGTTGATCATCCTCAATAAAAATAATGTTGGCCGTACAGCCCAAGATGAGAACAAGGTGGATCATGATCACTTAGGAATATCAGATGTTTCAAAACACAGACACTTCTGTGGTAAGGTTTTCTCTACTCCCTTTCTTCTAGAATATTGTATGTTATTACCATTTTGAATGGAAGATGGAAAAACTGTAAGAAGGCTTAGGATATTATTGACACTTTGGTGATCACAGATATATATATTGTGCCTTTCTCTCTAAGTCAGTTTTTTTTTTTTTTTTTTTTTTTTTTTTTTGCCGTACGCGGGCCTCTCACTGTTGTGGCCTCTCCCGTTGCGGAGCACAGGCTCCAGACGCGCAGGCTCAGCGGCCATGGCTCACGGGCCCAGCTGCTCCGCGGCATGTGGGATCTTCCCAGACCGGGGCACGAACCCGCGTCCCCTGCATCGGCAGGCGGACTCTCAACCACTGCGCCACCAGGGAAGCCCTAAGTCAGTTTTTAAAAGGACCTTACCTGATTCTCACATGGCACGCCCATAAAATTCATTGTACAGACCAAGTGGCCTTGATTTTAATTAACTTTTTCTCAGTAACCATTGACAGATGTTCCCTAGTAGTCTTAACTGCAGGCCACACATGCAGACCTACTGAATTAGAGCCTAGGAATCATCTACTCACTGCATACTCTCCTCCCTTTAAGTCCTCTGATTCCTGAGGAATTGAACCACACTAAATATGAATAACATGCTATGATTTCAAATACTTTATGTACAGAAATACTGCAGTCAAAGTGTCTCTTTCTCTCAAATAATAGATACTAAAAAGCAACCTCCTAAGTGCCAGTGCACTGTGTTAGTTTTCTATTGTTCTGTACCAAAAATACCATAAATCTAGCAGCTTAAACACCAATTTACAATTATTGTAAAGAATTATTCACAGTTTCTATAGGTCAGAAGTTGAGCTAGTATGAGTGGATTCTCTGCTCATAATCTCACAAGGCTGCGATCAAGATGTCAGCACTCTCATCTGGAGCTTGGGATTCTCTTCCAAGTTCATTCAGGTTGTTAGCAGAATTTACTTCCTTGTGGTTGTAGGACTGAAGTCCCCATTTCCTCACTGGCTATCATCTGTGGCTACTCTCAGCTCCTAGAGGCCTCCCACATTCTTTGCCATGTAGCCCCCTTCATCTTCAATGTCAGTAACAGAGACCTTCCCTCTCATTGAATCCTTCACACTTCCAATCTCTTGCATTAGGAAGAGTTCAGGACCTTTTAAGGGCTTATCTGATTAGGTCTGAACCACCCAGGATGATTTCCCTGTTTTTTTTTTTGTTTTTTTTTTTCGGTACGCAGGCCTCTCACTGTTGTGGCCTCTCCCATTGCGGAGCACAGGCTCCGGACGCGCAGGCTCAGCGGCCATGGCTCACGGGCCTAGCTGCTCCGCGGCATGTGGGATCTTCCCGGACCGGGGCACGAACCCGTGTCCCCTGCATCGGCAGGCGGACTCTCAACCACTGCGCCACCAGGGAAGCCCTGATTTCCCTATTTTGACATCAACTAATTTAAGATCTTAATGACATCTGCAAAATTCCTTTTGCCATGAAATTTAACATAATCATGGTAGTAATATCTCATTATATTCACAGGTCCCACAAACACTCAAGGGCAGAGGATCTCATAGGAGTGGGCAAAGAACATTGAGAGACACCTTAGCATCCTACTTATCACATCCATCTTATACTTCTAAGTTGAATGTGTGAAGCTTTAAAAGGCTGAAATATTTTGTTGTTTATCTTTGCACAGTGCTGCAAAGTGCACTGAGTTGGCAGCCCTGTTTCACAGAGATGAAGATGAGAATTTCTGGGATTGTAGTGCCATACTGTCTCGTAAGGCTGTTTATCAGCTTTCTTTCACAACCAGAATATCAACTTTTAGCATGAGAGAAATGCCATAGACAGAATTTGCATAAGCTTTGACAGTATACAAAGTACATTCAAGCATACTTTCTTCATGTCCTCTTTACAACAATCATGTTGGTTCCATTTATAAACAAGGCACTGAGATCCAATGATGTCATACAATGTCACAGAAAAGTAAGTAGAATGGGGACACAGACATACAGCATTCCGTATAGAAAGCCACAGCCCCCTGTTCTCTATTCTTCATAGCCAAATTGGCACTATAGAGAAGATTCAGTATAATACCCAGGACAATTTAGAAGAAAATGAACTAAAATTGAATATTTTACATGCTTCCTGAATGGTTCATTCCTCTGTTCCAACATCCCAGGATCAAAATATGTTTTACTATTTTAATTTTACTTTTAATTTTCTCTATTATCTGTGCCCTCAAATTAGAACTTCAGGTAGCTCTTAAAACCTACAGAATTTTAAACGATTAAAACATGTAAGGGACAATCTTTCCTAGTGTGTATGTCTTTAAACTGGATCCCAGACTTGAAGGTTAGCTTGTAGATATTAGATATTGAATGAGAAAATTGTGTTCGTGAGTGTGCATGTATGCACGCACAGATGATCTTAGCTGGAGGGGATGTTGAGGAAGACCAAATGCCTGAAATTACATCACGGATCTGCCTGCTCTGTTTATGTTATGTTATGTTAACTTAAAAAAGTTAAGGAAGGGACTTCCCTGGTGGTGCAGTGGTTAAGAATCCTCATGCCAATGCAGGGGAAACAGGTTCGATCCCTGGTCCAGAAAGATCCCACGTGCCGCAGAGCAACTAAGCCTGTGCACCACAACTACTGAAGCCAGCATGCCCTAGAGCCCACGCGCCACAACTACTGAGCCCATGCACTGGAAGTACTGAAGCCTACGCACTCTAGGGCCCACATACCACAACTACTGAGCCCGTGTGCTGCAACTACTGAAGCCCGTGTGCCTAGAGCCCACGCTGTGCAACAAGAGAAGCCACCGCAATGAGAAGCCCATGCACTGCAGCGAAGAGTAGCCCCCACCTGCCGCAACTAGAGAAAGCTCACGAGCAGCAACCAAGACCCAACGCAGTCAAAAAAAATTTTTTTTTAATAAAAAATTTTTTAAAAATTAAGGAAGACTCTATTAACTATCCAATACAACTTCCAAAGATGAAGGAAATGTTCTTCTCTGTCTACTCTAGTAGCCACTAGCCACATGTGGCTATTGAACACTTGAATGTGGCTAGTGTGACTGAAGAACTGAACTTTTAAATTTATTTAACTTTAATTAATTAAATAGCCACATGTACCTAGTGTTTACCATATTGGACAGTGAAGATCTAGGTCCAAAGGTCAAATAACAAACCAGGTGGAGACAGAGCCTTTTAAAGATAGTTATGTTTGCATATTTATAATCTTTTCTTGAATACAAAGGATTCTAAGTGATTCCAGATGATCAATGAAGAATCTTAGTTTGGAAATCTAAAAATCTTACATATATTCCCAACCAAATGTTCCTGAAGTATGGTCCCTAGATCAGCAGCATCAGCATCACCTAGGAACTTGTTAGAAATATAAATTATCAAGCCCTGCCCCAATCTTAAATCAGATACTCAAAGCTTGGGGTCTAGCAATCTGCATTTAATAAGACCTCCAGGTGATTCTAATGCACTTTTGAAAATCTCTGTTGTGGAGCAACAACAGTATACTAAATAACTGATTAATTAATTAACACAATAAGTTATTTTCTTTATTATTTAATAGTTCAGTAAATAATTATGTAACACTTCAAAAAATTCTTTTGGATATCAATGACAATGGCACATATTTATTTTATGATTCTCCTTAAAATAAAATGAAAAAGCCAAGAAGGCACATCTTCTTTAGCTGATGGATGACTTATTCTATTGGCATTATTTTCTGGGCTTCTAATGGCTGTCCCAGTGAGAAGAGTTCTTGTCAGATATTTTGTCATACAAAATGCTGCAGCAGCTTTGAGACTCCTGCCAATGAGGGTTTTTTAAGGTGCATTGCAGCTATGGGGGTAGAAAAAAGGTCTCTAAGGAATCATTCAGTTTTACGCCAAATGTGTCTGAAATTATTCAATATCAGAGAAGCTACGTGACAATTTTTCAATTAATCAGTCATTTTTATGTCTAACACATTGATAAAAGCAGTATTTCTTTTATTCTTTCTTTCCATTTTAGTCTTTTTTTTCCCCTTCAGTAAACTGAAATGAGCCATGGTTTAAAGATCAACAACTTCTAATTTGTAAAGGGCTAGCATTTCATTACAAAGCAAAGTTTCAAAATCCATTTTGCCACTAAGAAGGATCCCATCTCATTTTTCATTGAAAGTGGTCTTGGCTATTTCAATTTACTTTATATTTTAATGAATCACCTTTCACCAAATGCCAGAGAGTTAAGGTAGAAAAAATATGGGATTAAAATCAGGCTGATGGGGATGTGAAATCCAAGAAGCATAACTCCTGTGTGCCCTTGAACAAGTTCTTTAATTGCTCTGAGCCTCAGTTTCCTCATCTACAAAAATGGAAATAATAACACAACTTAGAGAATGATTCTGTGAATTAAAATAATAATAAATGTGAAAGTGCCTAACTTATATTAGTTTAAAAAAGTTACCAAAGAAGATCCACAAGAAAGGAAACATTCTTATGATTAAAATGGATATTTCCTGTGAAAGAAGCCAACATATTTTAATATTATCTGGAATATATTCTTTTAGTCTCTTGATAGTTTTCTTAATAAAAAACAATTAAATTAACATATCCCAACTCTCTATTTAACTGAAGGTTTTTATTACTTTCAAACATTTCTTCACAGATAATTACATTCCTGATGAAGATACTTAGTTTCAATTTCATTTGATCCTTAGTGCCTGCTTTAGTGCTTGATGGCTTATTAATCTATATTTTTATAAGCTTATGAATTAAACAATTGATAACATACTTCTTTCTATCCTATCCTTTTAGTGTGTTTTTTCCTATTTTTTCAGTTTTATTGGGGTATAATTGATAAATAGGAACTGTATATATTTATGGTGTACAACTTGATGTTTTGAATACATTGTGAAATGATCACCACAATCAAATTAATTAATTAATACATCCATAACCTCACATAGTCACCATGTTCTTTCTTTTTTTTCTTTTTGTTTGTGGTGAGAACACTTAAGATCTACCCTCTTGGCAAATTTTGAGTGTTTAATACAGTATTGTTAACTATAGTCACCGTGTTGTATACTGTGTATTTGATCTCCAGAACATATCTTGCATAACTGAAACTTTGTACCCTTTAACCAACATCTCTCTATTTCCCCCTCCCTCCTGCTCCTGGCAACCACTATTCTACTCTCTGATTCTGAGTCTTAATATGTTAGATTGCACATATAAATGACATCATACAACATTTGTTTTTCTGTGTCTGGTTTATTTCACTTAGCATTATGTTCTCCATGATTTCAAACCTAAAGAAAAGTTGCAAGAAAATCCCCTTATGGCCTTCACCAGATTCATTAATTCATTTATATTTGCATTTTATCCCATTTGTTTATCATTCTCTCCTTTCATGTGCACCCCCCACCAATGCACACACACACACAAACACACACACATTTCAGTACTTCAGTGTGTATTTCCTAAGAACAAGTATATTCTCTTATATAGCCACAACACAGGAAATTTAACATTCATACATTATTACTTAAACTTCAGCTCATATTCAGATCTAGTCAATTTTTCCAATAATCCCCTTTATATATATTCCCTTTTATCACCAGTCCAGGATCCAATCCAAAATCATCCTCTGCGTTTACTTGTCATGTTTCCTTAGTCTTTTTTTATTCTGGAGAAGTTCCTCAGCCTTTTTTTGTATTTCTTGACCTTGACGGTTTTGAAGAATACAAGTATCTTGTACAGTGCTTATCTGTTGTTTCTTCATGGTTAGATTCTGTTTGTACATTTTTGGCAAGAATAAAAAAATACTTCTAATTCATTCTTAATTATGTACTATAAAAAGTTACTTTACAACCATACACAAAAAGATACAAAATTTATTAAGACTTTATTTACTTTAGGTACGAATCACATAACTGATGCCCCAGCGTTATCAGAAATAGTTTAATATGGTGGAAAGAACACAAATTCTGGAGTCAAATTGTCTGGGCTTAACAACTTTATAATTGTACAGTCTTGACATTAAATCTCTGTACCTTGGTTGGGTTCCACATTTACAAAACAGGATGTTAATAGCACCTACCTCATTCATTTAGTGTGAGGATTTATATTTAAATCACTGAATACAGTGACTTGTATATATAGTGAGGCTCAATAAAAACTTCTGATCATTGGTGCCATTAATAACATATATATCTATATATACCCAAATCTTACCATGTATATATGTTGATTTTTAAAAATATTCTTTATTTCCTGCTTTCAACAGAGAAGTATCATTTGAAAGTCTCAAAATATGTAATTAGATTACAGAGAAATGAATATATTTGGAAACATTTTCAAATCTGAAGTGATACATTTTTCTTTTGAATATTTGTATTTTGTTCTAACTTCTTCCTAGTTAGAAAAATAAATTAGCATTCTTTTGTTTTCTTAATGTATTTTTATAAAAATACTAACTATAACTAGCCTCAAAACTAATAGTGTTAACTTACTACTGCTGATGACTTCTAACTATATGGTGAAATACTGTTTATCATTATCCCTCATTCACAATGCTCTGGCTGATTTTTGCTTTTTTAACAACACATTCTAACTTAAATGCGTTTTTTCAAGTAACATTTAGAGTCACTGGTGACCTTGGTAGGATTCAAATGAGATGAATTCTTTATATTTTAAAAGGTAGCTTTATGTGAATTTTATTCACTAGTGTTTTGAAAAGTGAAAAATCTCCCCATCTGTATTGCAGAAATGGAATAACTGAGGAAAGACTTGCTAAAGAATTCCCTGATGGCAAATAATTATTAGAATATATTATACTTCAACCCAGTCAATAGCAAGGGAAATTGGAATAGCATTATGTGTCTTCAGCATGTGGTAGGATATAGTTACAAAGCCAGGAATCATGAATTCAGTCATGAATTTGCATAAATGTGAATTGTGACCCAATACAGGAATATGATCTGTTGCTTTAAAAGATGAATGTACATCAAAATTGTGAGCCCTGATTGAGAATTAAGATCTTTCATTGATTTTTATTGTGGGTGTCAAATAGATTAAAAATTTTAGCATTCAAGAAAACTTAAAGACCCATCTGTTGTAATCCCTAAAATTTTTGATGAAGAAACTTGTGTCTGAAGGGTTAAAAATCACATAGATGGGCTTCCCTGGTGGCGCAGTGGTTGAGAGTCTGCCTGCCGATGCAGGGGACGCGGGTTCGTGCCCTGGTCCGGGAGGATCCCACGTGCCGCACAGCGGCTGAGCCCGTGAGCCATGGCCACTGGGCATGCGCGTCCGAAGCCTGTGCTCCACAACGGGAGAGGCCACAGCGGTGAGAGGCCCGGGTACCACAAAAAAAAAAAAAATCACATAGATAAATGAGGTAAATTCTAGAACTACAGCCCAACAGTTTCCCTTCTTCATCATCTTCCAATTTAATTCCAATTAAACTAAAACAACTGTATTAATTTTCTAAGTTCTTCCAGGCAGAAGGGATCCACTCATTTAAAAGGACTTGGTATCTGTTATGGACTGAATTGTGTCTCTCCAAAATTCCTGTATTGAAGCCCTAACCTCCCAATGTCATTGCATTTGGAGATAGGGCCTTTAAGGAGGTAATTAAGGTTAAATGAGGTCATAAAGATGGGGCCCTAATCCAATAGGACTGGTGTCCTTATAGAAGAGGAACAGACACCAGAGAGATTTCTCTCTTGGTGCGTGCACGTGCACAGAGAAAAGGACTCATGAGTAAACTGTGAGAAGGCAGCTGTCTGCAAGCAAGGAAGAGAGGTCTCACCAGAAAGGAACCCTACTGGCTCCTTGATCTTGGATTTCTAGCCTCCAGATTTTTGGGAAAATGACCTTCTGTTGTTTAAGCCACTCAGTCTGTGGTATTTTGTTATGGCAGCCCTAGCAGACTATGACACTGTCTAATGCAAACATACAGGGTTATTAATTTTATATCAGAAAATCAGTACAAAACGTGTGGACACCAAGGGGGAAAAGTGGGGGTGGAGTGATGGTGGTGGGATGAATTGGGAGATTGGGATTTACATGTATGCACTAATATGTATAAAATAGGTAACTAATAAGAACCTGCTGTATAAAAAAATAAATAAAATCAAATTTAAAAAAAAATCAGTACAGCACAAAAGGAAGAGTAGTCATTTTAACTTGGAAGAGTAATGAGTAAGAAAAACTTGAACAGAAAAGGTGATTCTTGTGCTAAGTTGTGATAGATAAGTGGAAGTGATAGGGGCTGAACTGGAGTAGTGATACCATGTGGTATTCACACCATTTCATTTTCCTCCTGGACCACAGGAGAAATACGTTTCTCTTCCTCGTAAATCTGGATGTGTCATGTGATCAGTGCTGCCAAAGGGATGTGAGTGATAGTGATGTAAGACACTCCTAGACCTGACATTTGAAACAACGATTGCCATCCTCTCTCTCTCTCTCTCTCTCTCTGTCGTGACTTCTTGCTAATCTCAATGGACAGGATCCTATGGAGAACTCAGAAGTCGCCAGGAGACAGTGGAGCCTCAAGATGGAAAGAGCCAGGATACCTTAGTCACAGCCTGATGGAGACCCTTTCCAGTTAGATGATCTTCAGTAGACTATGCACAAGGAGAATGCAGTATCATTGATTCTCAGGTACTTTTCCTCCTTACATTTTAATTTCTCTATAATAAGGATGCTTCTTAAAATTAAAGTGATAAGGAAGCAAGGTACCATAATTTTAACTGGGAGAATTCATTTTCTTCCTTGGCAATATACAAAACAATGCACCTTACAATAGATGGCAGCTTAGATTTGATAAAATGAACTAAATCTTTGTAGGTTAAGGCAATGAGATTGTGGGAATTTTATTATAGCAGGGAGCATTAATTACTCTATTAAAAGTAGAGTGGGTTCCCAGATAAAAAGAACTGTGTCAGCAGGCACCCAAGATTAAAAAGTTTTTTTTGTTTTAGAAGCTGCAAGCAATTAGGTCTGAGTGTAGTGTAAATTATGGAATGGCAAATGGCAGTAACTACTACCAAGCAGAATGTGAGTGGAACTAGCAAATGCTCTGATAATTAATAATGCATTTCCTCTTGGTGGTGAACTGCATAATCAGAAATTTTTATTTGAATGAAGCTTGTGGCTTTTTCAGTATGGTTTTAGTAATGGAAGCATACTTTAAGAAATACTTTGAGGGAGATAAGTCAAATAATTAGTATCAATGGGCTGCTATTTTACTTGGTCACTTATTAAGAATAGTTATATGGTATAAAATTATTTTACTGAAAATAAGGTTGGAACATATAAATATTTTATGTTAATGTGGTTATTTTCGTATACTACATTTTCACATTGCAAAGTCTCTTTGTTAACTCTACATTTTTATCCTAAGATTTACCTGGAAGAAATGTAATCTAAACAGATTTGTTGATCATTCCCTTAATACAATGTAGAACCTCAGCTGTATGCAAACTTCATTACATAAACATCAGGAATCATAGATGCAATTCAAACTTTATCCCTCCAGGCCTTGAAAGGAGATAATTTCACTGAAAGAAACAACATATTTACACTTTTTTTAACCTGAGGCAACTGACCCTAACAAGGAGTTCATCATAAAATGGTAGAAGTATTGATATGCTATCAACATCCTCTGAAAAAAATTTTTAAATGGAATTAACATGTACCTGCATAGACTGAGGAATTGTGCTTCTTTTATCACATTTGGGTTTCCCAAATGATTGTTTGCATCAATAAAAGCATGGTAAAGAGAGACTTAAGGGAGCCATTGAAACAAGAATAAGATATTCCCAGATTGATGATCTTGGGTTGATTCTATCAGTGTTCCCCCAGACTTTTGAATAATGACTTCCTTTTGTTCTCTATAGGTCTGATCCACAAAATGAAATTGTATTTTGTGTATTACATACATACCTTGGTTATGTTATCAAGTGAACAAAATAAAACTTGTCTGTGCTCTAATGACTATGCCAATCTCCAGTATAATCTAGTCTAGAGGGGTCCAAGCTGTGTCTAGAGACACAAAACAAGACAGATGGGGCTGATAGAGTCTGAGTAAGTAAGATATCAAATTCCCTGCTTTCCCAAATCAAACCAGATACATCCACTTTTATCTATTTTATGTGTTGGAACACACATGAGATTTCATTTTAAAAATTATTGTGTAAAAGCTTCTAAAGCCCATTTATA
Organism: Mesoplodon bidens; assembly: GCF_964165515.1. NCBI lineage: Eukaryota > Metazoa > Chordata > Mammalia > Artiodactyla > Ziphiidae > Mesoplodon > Mesoplodon bidens. The sequence goes on along the minus strand of NC_138163.1, from coordinate 116,469,296 downwards.
TTCGAAATGTCAGTAAAGCACAGTAATTAAACAGGAGGACAATGGAGTCAGTCTGCATTGAAAATCCTTGACCAGCACTTGCTAATTGCAGACACGAGAGTAAATTACACTAACTCTCTGGATCTGAATTCCCTGTAAAATGAGATTAATAATTATTTCTCATAGCATGGATTTGAGGATTAAATTAAATGATACAGGTAAAACTTTGTTACACCAAGTTAATGGCTGCCTGTCCATGACTAGACTACAATGAGATAAGGAGCTTATGCCAAAATGTAATTCAGCTATATCACTAAGCACACTATTTCATTCAGCCAGCTTTCTATTTTTCATGATATGACTTTCTCAAAGAAGGAAGCAGTGCATTGAGTTTCATTCTGGCTCAGCTCCTTATCTAACTGAGGATTGGCCTCTTGGGAGGAACTGAATTTTATTTATTTTCCAGCTTTATTGATATATAATTGACATATAATTTGGTATAAGTTTAAGATGCACAATGTGATGATTTGATACTTATATATTGAGAAATGATTATTACCACAGTAGGGTTAGTTAACACCTCCATCACTTCACATAATTACCATTTCATTTTTTGGTGATAACATTAAAGATCTACTCTCTTAGCAATTTCCAAGTACTTAACTAATATAGTATTATTAACTACAGTTACCAGGTTGTACATTACTGAATTTGCTAACATAACACTTTTTGTAGAGTCTTTATGATTTTCTATATATAAGATCATATCATATGCAAGCAGAGACAATTTTACTTCTTCCTTTCTGATCTGGATGCCTTTCATTTCTTTTTCTTGCCTAATACTCCAGCCAGGACTTCCAGTAAGCGGTAACAGTTGGCACCCATGTCTTTTTCCTGATCATAGCAAGAAAGCTTTCAACCTTTCACCACTGAGTATGATGTTAGCTGTGGGCTTGTCATATATGGCCTTTATTATGTTATGTTCCTTCTATACCTGATTTGTTGAGAGTTTTTATTATGAAAGGATGTTGAATTTTGTCCAATACTTTATCTGCATCTATTGAGGTGATCATATGATTTTTATATTTCATTCTATTAATGTGATGCATCACATTTATTTATTTGCATACGTTGAACCACCCTAATGTGTTTGGCAGAGACAGTTCTCTACCATGCAGCTCACTTTGGGTTTCTGGACATGTCAGCTGGTAATGTCCTTGGGCAGGTGGAGCTTACTAATGGGCTCTATTTGGGGGCAGAGCCATTGCCCAAGCTCTGAGGTGGGATTGGGGTGGTGCCACTCGCTGAGAACAGTTGGATAGAACTGCTGGCTTTGTTCCCTGCCCAAGCGAGGCTGTAGGATGGGCTCCATGGGTGTCTGGGTTCTTTGGTTGGGCTTCCTAGATAATAGGGCGGGGTACTATACTGTTGTAGGTGGGACTATGAATTAGTTTCCCTGCACTCGGTGGGCAGCAAAACAGCCCTAAGACCTGCAGTGCTCTCTGTTCACTGACCTGAATCAAGCAAGAATATGCACTGAATTCCCCAGCCAGATGGGGTCACCAGTTTTGTTCTGCAGATGGGGAAAGCCACTGGTAGTGCTCTCTGTTCAAGTGACACTGTAAGCAGGGCTGTTGAATGGGCTTTGCAGCTTCCAGTGTGCTCTGGTTAGGTTCCCTAGTCAGATGGGCTGAAGGCTGTATTCAGTCATAGGTGGGGCTACAAATTAGTTTCCCTGTCCCGGCAGAACTGACTGCAAAGTTAGCAAGGTTCTTTTTTTGTTTTTGGGGGGTTTTTTTTTGTTTGATTTTTTTTGCAGTGCGTGGGCCTCTCACTGCTGTGGCCTCTCCCATTGCGGAGCACAGGCTCCGGACGCGCAGGCCCAGTGGCCATGGCTCACTAGCCCAGCCGCTTCATGGCATGTGGGATCTTCCCGGACCGAGGCACGAACTCGTGTCCCCTGCATCCGCAGGCGGACTCTCAACCACTGCGCCACCAGGGAAGCCCTAGCGAGGTTCTTTGCGGTCTTGACTCAACCCGACCAGTACCCCAAGTTCCTTAGCTGAATGGGGCCACTGGCTTTGCTCTGCAGAAGATCAGTTCTGTCTTCCAGACTCTCCACTTGAGTGTTGCTGGGCTACACAGTTTTCACATGTTCCGGACAGGATTTCTGGTCAGGCAGGGCTGGGAGCTACACTCAGCAGGGGTGGGGCTATGACACCTCCTCTGCCTGGGTGGGCAGGGGGCGAGGCAGACCAGGCTCCAGGGCCGGCAAGGCTCTTCCTTTGAGGACCCAAGTCAGGCATATCCGCACCCCTCCCCGTTCCTTGGTCAAACTGTCCCACTTGGCTCTGCAGATGAGTATAGCTGCTGGTTGGGACTACAACTCGGGTACTGTAGGTAGGAGCTTGGTCTGCCCAGATCTAAGTGCTGGTTGTTGTGAGCTCCTCCCCACTTCTTAGTCACAATCAGATTCCCAGTGACCAAGCCCCACAGATTCCCCCACAATCCCCATGAAGCGAACAGAGTGGGGACTGACAAGAAGTGACCCACAGTGCTAAGAACTGTAAGCTAAGAACTGTAGGGGAGACCTCTGAGCCTACAGTTCTTGCCGACATCCAGCTTCCTTAGCCCTGTCAGTTGCTTCTTGGCAGTCCCCACTCTGCTCTCACCTCATGGGGATTGTCGGGGAATCTGCGGGGCTTGGTCACTGGGCCAGCCTGCAGGTGGGACATTGAGGTCAGCATGTAACTGCTCGTCTTATCCTCTGATTGGTTCTGTCTTGGCCTCTGTGATACAGGGGGTGCTTTAGCTTCACCACTGTGTTCTAGGATCTTTTCAGTGGTGTCTTGTCCATAAATAGTTCTTAGTTGTTCTTGTTGGGAAGGGGAGCCAAGTTGGGAATGACCTATGTCGCTCCAAGAATTTCTTGTTTAAAATTCATCTTAACTATTACATCCAGGCCCCAATGCAATAAATTCTAATCTACTTCTAAAATACCTTGAAGACACACTCATGGAAGATTTTTAAGAAAAGTTCATATCATTCTCAGAGGCTAAAACTGTCTAAAAACCTGATGCCACAACCTGGGGGAAATTTCTAGTAACTCTCATGTGATGAAGCTGATCTCTGATCCCATAACCTGGAGGCTGATGCTGTTTCCTTCTATCACTAAACTTCTGAGAATAACGCTTTTGGAAGCCTTCTAAAATAGCCAACCCCAGGGACATCCCTGGAGGTCCAGTGATTAAGACTCTGTGCTTCCACTGCAGGGGGGCATGGGCTCAATCCCTGGTCAGGGAACTAAGATCCCACATGGTGCGTGGTGCAGCCAAAAAAAATAAATAAATATTTTTTTAAATAAAATAGCCAACCCCAACATGTTTCATATGACTGCAATCCTTGGTCACAGGCCAAATCAAAAGTGATCCCTGTTATCTGTCTGCTTCTAGACTTGTATGCCCACTATACATTGTGCTTTTTCTCACTTGGATCTCCTTTTCACTTTCTCTGTACCTCCAAGGCTTTTCTCTGAGCCCTCGGTTATGGAGAAAGGTCCTTAACTCCTCAATCCCTTAACTGAATACACCACCCACTCGCCTGCCTTTCATGAGTGAGCTACTTGAAAAACTCAGCTGTTCTCTTCTATCTTCTCATGGTGTACTGCTTATGCACCTCTAACTAGTGTATCTCAAAGAACAAAGTGTATTTTTTTGAAGACCACCTAATGTGTGTGTCACATTATATCTTGTGATATTTCTGGTTCATTCTATTTTGGACACTGGTATTTAACAGTTAGGTAAATTCTTATTTTAATCAGTTCACTTGTGTTTCTAGGTCAAAATGAGTGAATAGCATAGTAAGAAATTATGGTGCCAAAATATTTTATATAAGATATGAGAATATTTGTCAGATATTCATGAAAATTCTAGGTTTACCTGTCTATCCAAATTAAACACAAGTTTTAATAATTAAACTAAATTCATGTAATTAACTTACTTATAAAATTATATAAAAATTAAAAGATCTTACATTTAATCTTAATATGATAATTGTTGCCGACAGCATATGCTAAATTAAAATCCTTATAGGCATTAAAAGATTTTGTCAGAATAGCTTAAGTTATAAATTATAGCAAAGTCCAACCACACCAAAGTCCTCAATAAAATATAGGCTTTAGATTTAAAAAAATATTGGGGTTGAGTTCATATTTCACTGTATATTAGATTCATAAATTAAAACGTTTATACCCTCAATTTTGACAACAGTTTCCTCTAGTAACTTGTTGAAAATGATACCAATTTACCAGGTTATTATGAAAATTAAATGATATAAGACATGCAAGATACCTCATAGGGTGCCTGACCCAATATAGAAGAGCAAATTCAAATACAAAAATAGTGCAACTGAATAAAAAGAGGCAGGATGGAACTTCTAAAGTCTCTTTGAAATATGAAAAATGACCCTTCTCATAGTAACATATACTGTTAAACACTTACATTTGACTTTGTGACTAACTGTAGTGGACACTGAAGTGCTGCCCAGATCCCCTTCAGAAAGAGAGGGTCAATTACTCCAGGTGCTGGAAGTACTGCTAATGATTGACAGTCCTCAAGCTGCCAAGCCCTCTTCAATGATTGCCTCAGCTGAAGTGAACAGCCTCAGCCAAGGTCATTCCACCATTCCAGATGGCCCTCATCTTATGACTGATCTGTGAGGGGGTAAAACGACTCATTCCTCTCATCCAAACTCAGGACTCCTCTGAAGATTCATCCTATCTACAGAACTCTCCATGGGCTGGCTGAGGCTTCCACTGATACCACATTGCCTCTTAGCGTCTACCTCTGCCTAATCCCATTTCTGCATATTCCCTTCCACAGTGTTTATCCCAAGAATACTCCATAATGAACTTAATCTTCAAGTCAGAGTTAGCTTTCTAGGGAATTCAATCTGCTACTACAACACACACAACTTCTAGCTATTATCTCATCAAATTATTTTGAGGACCATTAATAGCATCCCCAGAAGTAAACTGAGACATGGAGAAGTTAAGTAATTTGTCCAGTGTCATGAAACTACTACCCTGGATTTAAACCTACATTTCACACCAAATGTAGTGAACTAAGCCAGTGATATATTCATTCTATCTCTACTTCTCTCTCATTTAGAGCAATCAAATATCAGTGAGAATATAATAGTTAAGCTTCTATTCTAGAGAAACCTTGTATTTCCAAGTGAATAGTTGTGCCATAGAAAATTCCTTGGATTGAGTCTGTGGTTTGGCATAAACTAAATCAAAATACAATGTTTCTGTAAGATGAAATTATTATTGAATGTGTTACGTAGTTTATAAACTCATGATTAATATTTGCATTCTACTATATTAGGCCTTTTCCAGTTAGTATCAAAGTAAATCTTCAACTTTTTGAGGTTGAATTTGTTTTTAATAAACTTTTTCTCCAATTATGGTTTCTGGCCAAAATAAAATCCTTGAATGTTAGAATATTACAATACAAGTTGCATTTACAGTAGTTACAAGAGGCATTAACAATCGGGTAAAAAATCTGTACTCATAAGTTTTGTGACAAATTTGTAAAGGATAGGATTCGGTTTATTTTTATTTATTTATTTTTATTTTTTGCGGTACGCGGGCCTCTCACTGTTGTGGCCTCTCCCGTTGCGGAGCACAGGCTCCGGGCGCGCAGGCCCAGCGGCCATGGCTCACGGGCCTAGCCGCTCCGCGGCATGTGGGATCCTCCCGGACCGGGGCATGAACCCGCGTCCCCTGCATCGGCAGGCGAATTCTCAACCACTGCGCCACCAGGGAAGCCCGGCTCATAATATTTTTAAAACTAAACTAACGTCGTAATTTTAAGCTGTTTTCCTGAATGGCGTAGCTGGCTCAGGCGCTCCTGGAAGCTTTGTTACCAAAAGACAATCAAGTTAAAAATGTTAGTTGATATTGTAATATGTGCTTAATCACAGAGAAATATACAGCGTCTGAACCTAAAGGGGCACAGGTCCTGGCCACACAAACATGGTGAATCTAGTTCTTTAAATATTTGAGGTCAATGCTCATCATCAAAGCTTTCCTCAGTGACCTCATGGCAGGACTCTGCATTTGGGATATGGAATTCTCAGTCCAGAAAGTTTTACTATTTTTAGTCATTATATTAAAAGATGAGTAGGTTAATGGGTACTTACCCCTTTTGCCCTGTAAAGATTTCTGTTCTGAGAGTTTTAAATCTCACTGGGAGTAAAATCTGTGTTTTTTGTTTAACATTCCTCTCTACAGTTATCCCTGATGTGCATAGAATAGCTCCAATGTGCCAAGTGTTTAGTGTGCCTTACAAAAAAGAAATCTCTGAAATACAACAACCCTGTGAGTAGGTATTCATCTTTTTTGCATGAGAAACCTGAGGCTCAAAGAGGTTAAATAATTTATATCACCTGTATGATAAAGACATTTGATCACACCTGCCAACTTGAATTTATTACACTTTATCTTGATTTACCAAGAAAAACATGATATATATGCACTTGTGTAATGCATATATTATCACATGTGCTGACATAAACACAAGTATTTTCTGTAGCATGTGAGCAAACACAAGCTAATCTTTGCAACCACTCCTGATATGTCCCTATGCCACATTCATAATGAACAATTTTTCCTTTCCTGAATTTTCCATACATTCTTGTACTTCCATGTTTTTGCAAATGCTACTTGCTAAGGCTTGAGATGAGAAAAGAGTTTTCCAGAAAAGGGGTTTTCAGAGGATATAAAAGAATATAGTGAGGCTGACATAAAAGAAAAGCAGGAGAAATAGAGAATTTAGGACCTCATTTAAGACATTAAATTTTATTCCATGTGAAATTGGAAGTGACTGAAGAATTTAAGCAAAAACAAAAGAGATAATCTGATTTAAATTTTAAAATATCACTTTGATTATTAAGTGGAGAATGGATTGATGAAAGTTGGATCAAATTTAAAAGTGGGAGTAGGAAAGAGTTTTTCGGAGCATGTAAAAGTTCTCCAATAGAATTGATATTGGGTAGTAGAAAAGGATCACTATTGTAATACTCATAATTGTCAAGTTATAATAACACCATAAAGGGAAGAGCCCTGAATAAGAGAAAACTATGTTTTGAAAAATAACAGTGTGGGTCAATTTTAGAATAAACCATGTAAATACCAGAGATATGTAGGAAAAAATCTTACATAAGTTCTGCTTTTTCCACTAAGATACCCCCCTTAACATATTGAAACTTTTTCATAACTTATCAAGTGACTAAATTCTAGTGTCTTCCTTTGTAAAACTAGGGCAAGATTCACCTGACTAAAGGGAGGAAGAGTAAGCTAATGTTTTTACCTACAGTTCTGACTGAATTGGTTTATTTTGTAACTGACGTACGTTTATAGAGATTAAAGAGAGTTTGGAGATGCCCTCATAAGATGTGCTCAATCTTCTAAGTTTTACAAATAGTGAAAGAGCATGTCTGAAAGGATCAAAATAAAGATGAATATACTTTACTCTCTTTCCATCTCATCCACTTTTTAAAATCTCCAATAATGATGATTTTTCCTGCACACAGTACAAAATAGTAAATAACAATGAGCTAAAGAAGACTAAATATTAAGACTAAGGACCTGGGATTTGAATAGACAATCCTAGACAAAGAATCAGTTTGTATAAATCACCATGAGAAGATTCAAGAAAACCAGAGCAAAAGAGAGAAGTAGAACACCCTTCACTGATCATTTGTTTTTTTAAAATATTCTTCATGAAAGATGTGGATTAAAAACAACAGATGCAACTAAAAACAGCAAGCTTTAAGGAGGCAATTTGATCTACTTCAAGAGAAAACTTAATCATGGATGCTTTACTTAGGCCTGGAAAATGAATAAAGACTCTAGTAGAGTTATGTCTATACTATATTCCCTTCAACGACTTTCTTCAGGCCTCATGTGAGGGGAAGGGAAGTTGAGAAATTGTGGCGAAGGCAAAACTGGTTTTTAGCATGCCCTACTGCATCAGTTATCAATTGCTATGACACACTGGATAACACTCAATCCTAGTTACATACAATACTATGCATTTATTTCTTATGCATAAATGGCTAAGCTACAGATCACCTGATTTAGACTGGACTTGGCTGGAGAAGCTCTGTTCATGTATCTTTTTTTTTTTTCCTTGTTGAACTGACAGGCAAGCTCAGAAATATCCCTATGGCAGTGGCAGAACCACAAGACTGAAAGCAAAAAACCACGAAGCCCTCCAAGACCAAGGCTCAGGCCAGTTATGTGGTCAATTTTACTGCATCCTACTGGTCAACACAAGTCACATAAACCCAAAAATCAAACGATAGGGAAATATACTCCACCCCTGAAAAAGGAGAGGCAAGAATAAGTAAATATTTCTGAGCAGTTATATAATGTACAATACCCCCTGGTTCTTCTCTGCTCCCCTTCTCTCAGCCCCTTTCTTTAGCTCTGGGTGGGGGAAAATCAATTAGTAAGAAACTAAATAACAATATAAGAGACTTGATGTACTATCTTTTGGAGAAATATTTTTATTTCGAAAAAAGAAACATTAGACAAGTGTAATCACTGATGGTGTCATTCTGAACATCTCATGGGAGCTATACTTCTGGAGAGGACCTTCATAGGTGAGAGCATTTTGGACCAGAGACACACGGGCCCCGAACACCAGGAGAGTTTTCTTTTTTTCCTCGCAATTTCACTTCTGGATCTTATTATTTAAATAAGCCTTCTTTTCTCTGTTTCTGCTTCAGAAATACTCAAATTCTCTGCAACCATAGGAGCAAATCAAACGATGTGCTCACCATAGTTGGCATACCACCAACTTATTAGGCTTTTCTGGCCTAGTGAATTGTTAGTATTTTAGTAAGAGAAAACCATAACATCATAATTATAAAATAATCCAAAACCCAGTCTACTGAAACTGCGACATTATCATTTCCATTTGTGTTCTTTATTAGCTATGAGGATTCAAATTTCCAAAGACCTCTAGGCTTTTTAACACACATACTATGCTCACAAGCAGCTGCAAATGGCCAAGGATACTGTTTTACATTAAATGGGGTAACAGAGATAATGTCTTATTTAATTTTTATTTGGGCAATTTATTTTCTATGTCACACCTACAAAACTTCCTGAAGTACTACTAAATACACAAATATGCTCAGACATAAATTATTTCCTTAAAAATCTTACAGGATTCTCAATTGTGTTAGTCCCCCGCCAACCCCAACACGTCCCACACGCACATTTTCCATAAGGCTTACCTCCACATCATCACTTGACAAAAACACAATCTCTCTCTTGCTCTCACTATCAGTTTTCATTTTATTTTTTTAAAACAATTCTCTGATACAATCCCCATTTCACAGATGAGGACTATGAGGGTTGTGAAAGAGTGAATAACTTATCCAGAGTTTATATACCTAGTAGCTTGTATAATTGCTATTTCAGCTTGTATAATTGCTATTTCAAATGCAAGTAAGATCTAACTCAAAAACCCATCCTTTCTCCACACAGCAGATTTCAATAAACTCTTTCTAAGATGGAAGTAGATGGAGGTCCTACTTACTAAATGGATAGTGGAAAGTCACCACAGTAATATTAATAATCATAGCTACATTTTATCAAGTGACACTCTTTGTCAGGCATAATTCTAAACTCTTCAAATAAATTGCCATTTTTTCTAACAATTCTATTATTTATATTTTATTATTATCTCCTTTGGTTGTTGGGGAAACAGGCACAGCGCTCCCAAGTTATTCCCTCAAGAACATATTGCTAGCTTTGAACCCAGTGTTGGAACTCATAAAAAACTATCTTCCAAACCATGTGTTATCCCAGAACTATGTACAATGGTGGAACAGAAATCAAGTGAAAGGCCAAAATCCCATCTCTTGACGACCCACAGACTACACTGTTGGGCCACACTGCCACTTCGTTTGTGAATATTTTATTTATTATGTTCATTGGCAGAAATATGCAGGAAGTTAACAGATATGAAAAGTCAGCCCAAGGCATCAACAATGAAAACATCAGAAGGTAATCCCCAGGCAGAAAAGCTCAACCTGAGTTTTCTCAGCATCTTGCTCACTAGGCAGGTATGAATCCCAAGCCATGGGAATCCCAGAACAAGTGACAATATCAGGCTGGAGGAGGACAAAAGAGAAGGTCCTGCCATCTAGGCTTTGGCCGTTCCTCTCTCAGGACCCACAGAACTGTGTAAAACCTTGACATCCTGGACAGAGTCATAGCATCTGGGAATTATCTAGGAAACCAAACATAAATGCTTGGTTAATTAATATGGCTTCCTAGTAAGTAGTGAAGAGAAAAATCATATAAATTATATATGAAAAAAAAGGAACATTGAATATTGGAATCAATGCAGTGAGGAGAGAAAACCAATGGCAGAGTGTCTTAAAATTAAATTCCAGTCCTGAGATGAGCTAACAGAAATCTTTGGTCTCGTCATTTATCCTCAGTTTCCAGATCTTTAAAATGGAGAAGGAAAAGGTGGGAGGTAGTCAAATGTCATTCAATTTTCTTAAAATTGAAGCATTAAAGATGTATTTTCTATATTTTCAAAAGCTTTCAGAATTTCTGTTAAAAAATACATTATTTTCTCATACTTGGTTAAAAATAGACATGAAAATGAACCACTCTCTCCTTAAAGGTAGGCAGCTCCATATTTTATCATCTCTGTCAAGTCATGCAACACTTTAATTAGCCACTTTCAGCAGTTTCATGCTAGGACTTTTGACTCTGCTACGACTTTCTGTAGTAAGAGAGGTACTTAGAATTTCCTCAAGTAAATTCTGTTACTTCAAGGGGTCCAAATTCAGATTTTAAACTATATAACTTTATGATAATAGAAGAAGCCTATTTTGTGTTATTGTTATTTGCATTATTTATTTTAAGCATGGACAGTCAATTAGATTTTCAGACTACATTTTTTTCTCGCCCGTTACCTAGGATTTCCCTGTCTTCTAAGATGAGCAAACACAATAATCAGTTTTCCTCAGGCTTGAAATTATCAGTGCTATAACTTGAGTTCAGATGGCACCTTCCTTCCAAATCTTTGCTTCAGTTATTTGTCGTGAAAAATTACTTTTGGGGGCTGAAATTTCTTACTTGGTCTTAGCCCAGAAGTGAATTACTTCAAGGAATTTAACTAAAATACATCCAGATAAGGTTTACATGCCTGCCAAAGGTCATTTTAAATAAAAAGAACAATTTCCCCCCAATTTCTTTTGTGACTCACAGGTGAGCAAAGAGAAAATCTCAAGTTATTAGACACTATTTTCATTAAAATGAAAAGTTTCTTTTTAAGTTTCTATGAATTTCTCCTTACATAGTGTGTGTAACTTTTTGAAACTAGCACAAAACTAGATTTGTTGACTGTGTGAGGAGTAGATAATACTCTTCCCTGGTGCTGTGCAACAACTGAGATAAAACTCAGAGAAGTGGTTCCATACAAACTGTGCTTCAGCAAATTTAATAGCTTTTTGTGGCAATTAAAAAAAAAGAGAGAAGTACTGTCAAACTTCAATTTAGATTTTCTGTATTATACATTCTGATACTATATGAGCACAATATTCTTCATAGCAATTAGTCATGAGCACGAACTTGCACAGTGTTTTAAAAACACTTCTCAATCCTTCAGGAACCATAACAGACACTGGATTTAGAAACAGAAATTCTCCTTATTGTTATAACTTCCAAGTCTCCTGCACTGAGTCATTTTTACACCCTTTAAAAAAGTAATTGACACTTTTTTTGTCTGTATAGTTGCAAGAAAAAATAAAATTAATACCAAGAAAATATGCATGTGTTCTGGAAAGTAAGATGGAGGAAAAACACAAACTACAAAAGACATAACCAAATAAATTATTTTTATTACATACTATTGATACTGTGAACTAAGTATAGGTTTTCCCATTTATAGCCATAAAACCCAGGTATCTAATGAACCTGTTTTATTTAAGTAAAACCCAGAATTACAGAAATTTAGAATGCCAGAGTTGGAATGAATATGCAGCCCAAATTCCTGACCTTATTAATGAGGAAACTGAGGCTTAGACTGATTAAATGAATTGTCCCAGAATCCAATGGTATTTTACATTTACATGCAAATCAGAAACATGCTTACCCAAGTGAAGCTATGGGGTGTCTTCTATAAAAGAATATGCACATTTCATAATGTATTAATCCTATCCAAACCTTTCAAGGTAACCACACAGCAACATACTTGCTCAGAGCTTAACTTAAATAATTTCACTCCTTGTGATTTCCTTCTCCTTTAGAATGCAATACAAAGTTCATTCATCCAATATTTATTAAGCACCTACTATGCACCAGGCTATGTTCTAGACAACAGAGATGAACAAGATTCATGACGTAAATTACACTTAGGTATGTAAATGAATATAGTTTGAATTATCAGTTTCCAGTTTTTGGAAAATTATTAATGATCTTTTCCAGTTTCACCTCCTGAAACTTTTAAATTTCCTTTGTTAGGCTCAAGCTTCTCACTAAAGAATGTAAGGGATCATTGTCATTAACAGGTACATCAATACTATGTTTATTTAAGAAAAAATGAAATTTAATTAATTTGACCATTGTAGACGAAGTAAACCTTTTAAGCCTCTGCTTTGATTTTCTCAGTAGACTGATTTTATTAACCAAAAATTTATCCCTAAAAGAACTAATAATGACACTATTAGAAATCCTATGGGATTATAATTATCATTTCTACAGGGATTTACAAGTCATCAATTACTTGCAGATACAAGAAAAATCACTTGCAAGTACAGCTTAAACATGGATGGCAATGGGTGATTTTGGTGGTGTGGACTTTAATCCCTCCCCTCTCCCTTTAGAATCAGATTATATACTAATTGGTGTTATTGTAAGGCTTTTAGTGTATTTATCTCACTTCCTCAAACAAACCTGGGAGATAGGCATGCCATTTGGTGCCATTTTATAGTGAAGGAAACTAAGTCTCAGAGAAATCAGATAATTTGCCTAATTTGGGAAGTGATAGTTCTCTGACTCCATATTATATTTCTAGAGGTAAGCAACATTTTCATTCAAATTAGTCTCCAACAATATTTCCCCAAGCTCAAAAATTACTAATTTAATTTTTTTCTGACTTTTTAAGGAGCTTTTTAGCTTTGCCTCAGTCTTCACATCATTTTATCAGCTTTGCTGACTGTTTTAAACCCTGTATTATCTTCCTCAATTCTATATTATAATTTATAAGGCAATAAATGAATACATACATACATAATACATAAAGTTATCTACTTTTCTAATTCTTCTCTTTCCTTGATGCTCATTCTTTTTATGCCTACAGAAACAATTAAAAAAGAAATATATATCCATATAAAATTTTTTCTTCTTTTCATACATATATATTTTTCCAAAATGAAACTTCAATTTTTTAAATCATCCTGAATGTTACCTTCTTCTTAAGATAAAACTGACTGCACGTTCCTTAACTTCAGACTATACTACAAAGCTAAAGTAATCAAACTGTATGGTACTGGCACAAAAACAGACACATAAGTCAAAGGAACCGAATAGAGAGCCCAGGAATGAACCCACACTTATATGGGCAATTAATCTACAACAAAGAAGGCAAGAATGTACAATAGGGGAAACACAGCCTCTACAGTAAATGGTGTTGGGAAAGAGACAGCTATGTGCAAAAGAATCAAACTAGGCTACTTTCTCACACCATATGCAAAAATAAACTCAAAATGTATTAAAAACTTAAATGTAAGACCTGAAACCATAAAACTTATACAAGAAAACATAGGCAATACACTCTTCGACATTGGTCTTAGCAATATTTTTTTTTTGATACGTCTCCTCAGGCAAGGGAAACAAAAGCAAAAATAAACAAATGGGAGTACATCAAACTAAGAAGCTTTTGCACAGCAAAGGAAACTATCAATAAAACAAAAATGCCACCTACTGAATGGGAGAAGATAATTGCAAATGAAATATCCAACACGGGGTTAATATTCCAAAATATATAAAGAACTCATATAATTCAACATCAAAAAAACAAACAACCCAATTAAAAATGGGCAGAGGACCAGAATAGACATTTTTCCAAAAAAGATATACAAATGGCCAACAGGCACATGAAAAGATCTTCAGCATCACTAATCATCAGGGAAATGCAAATCAAAACCACAGTGAGATATCCTCACACCTGTCAGAATGGCTGTTATGAACAAGATAAGAAATAACAAGTGTTGGTGAGAATGTAGAGAAAAGGGAACCCACATGCATTGTTGGTGGAAATGTAAATTGGTGCAGCCAGTTTTTGAGGACTCTCCTTACAGTAAGGAGAGTCCTCAAAAAATTAAAAATAGAACTACCATACGATCCAGTAATTCCACTTCTGGGTGTTTATCTAAAGAAAATGAAATTACTAATTCAAAAAGACATATGCACCCCAATGTTCACTGCAGCGTTATTTACAATAGCCCAGATATGGAAGTGACCTAAGTGTCTATTAACAGCTGAATGAACAAAGGAGATGTGGTGTATATATGTATACATATACACACAATGGGATATTGCTCAGCCATAAAAAGAAGGAAATCTTGCCATTTCCAACAAGATGGATGGACCTGAGTTTATTATGCTAAGTGAAATAAGTCAGACAGAGAAAGACAAATGCTGTATGATTTCACTTATGTGAACTCTAAATAACAAAGGAAGTGAACAAACATAACAAAACAGAAACAGAGTTATAGATACAGAGAACAAACAGGTGGTTGCCAGAGGGGAGAGAGTTGGGAGAAGAAATGAATAGGTGAGGGAGATTGAGGTACAAACTTTCAGTTACAAAATAAATACATCGTGGATATGAAATGTACAATGTGGGGAATACAGCCAATAATTATGTAAAATCTTTGTTTGGTGACAGAGGACAGCTAGACTAATCATGGTAATCATTTTGAAATGTATAGAAATAGTGAATCACCATGTTGTGTACCAGGAACTAACATAGAGTTGTAGGTCAGTTATACTTCAAATACAAACAGACAAACAAACTCACAGAAAAAGAGATCAAATTTGTGACTGCCAGAGTCAGGGGGTGGGTGGAGAGGGAATTAGATGAAAGTAGTCAAAAGGTACAAACTTCCAGTTAGAAGATACATAAATACTAGGGATGTAATATACAATATGATAAAGATAATTAACACTGCTGTAGATTATATATGAAAGTTAACAGAATAAATCCTAAGAGTTCTCATCACAAGGAAAAATATTTTTTCTATTTCTTTAATGTATCTATATGAGAGGATGGATGTTCACTAAAACTATTGTGGTAATCATTTCATGATGTATGTAAGTCAAATCATTATGATGTACACCTTAAACTTGTACAGTGCTGTATTCAATTATATCCCAATAAAACTGGGGGGAAAAAGAAAGAAAGAAGCACTGGCCAAGGAGATAAGAGTCTGCATTATCACTGACTCACTGCAAACTAATGAGCAAGCTACTGAACCTCTGGGCCTCAATTTCCTCATCAGTAACATAAGGGAGCTCACATTGCTGGTGCTAAGGTCCATCCTAATTCTAGCATTGATCATTCTGTATGAGAAGCAATCAGGGGGCTGAGCAGAGACGCCAGCAGGCCACTGGGGCAGAAGGTGACAACAGAACATTGTTGGCGCTGCTGCTCCTGTAATTCACAGGGCAAAACACAGGTGGTTTGGGACTATATTCCCAACATTACTGAGTGCCCAGATTATAAAAAATAGTGTGATGCTCGTAACAAATATATTTCTTATAAATATAAATCTTTTGGGGGGGGTTGAGATGGTGAAGAGAGATTGAAAAAAGAACTGACTGTAAATTGTAATTGTTTTTATTAATGGATAGTCTTCATTCAGAGGCAGAAAAGTCTATCCTATTCATGCTCGTATAAAGCATCCATGGCCCCTTCTTACAATTTAACCATTAAAAACTTCATTGAACATCATCTAAAAGGAGAATAAAACCATGTAAGGTTATTTCTTCCCTATGAAGTAAAAAAGGTACATCTGTCATTTAACGTATATTCATTGATTAGCAGTGTATTCTGTGTTTAGACATCTGGAGATTTAAGTCCATATTGATATGTTATCTTTATGTATTCTATCTAATTTATAAGTAAATACATATGTATATGTGTTTCATGTACTTTATTATTTATGTTTAAATGTTAAATTTTGTGGTAGATGCTACTGTTTTGCTATTCCAGGTAACAAAGAGGAGATGCATAATGAGAACTTGAGGAGTCAGGGAAGCTCAGGAAACACTTTTAGGGCTGTCACATACAGCAGCAACAGGATGATAGGTGCTACTATAGACAGTGCAAAAGAAAGAAATGGGCCTAAAATTGGATGGGGTGGAGATGGGGTGAGGTTTACAGAAGTGGTGCTTTCTAAACTGACGGTTGAGGATGTACAAGAATTATTCAGAAATGGAAAAGGAGAAAGGATATTCAAGGCAGAAGGAAAAACATGAATTTAGATAAGGAGGTCCAGAAAAGCAAAGAATAATCTAGGATTGAAAATGATTGTGTAGTGTCTGTTTGGAGATGGGGAATGGCTGATGATGAGGCTGGAAAGAGGAGAGGAGATGTCGTGGAGGTCTTTTTGTATATCTTGATGAGAAATTTAATTTCTAGCTTTAACTTCCATTTGAGAAAGAACGAACAGGCATAAATGAAGAGGATGGAGGGACAAGGCTTGTTGAAAAGAATAACACAAAAGTTAGAGAGACTACTAAATTAAAGCTGGATCTGACTTGAAATTGCTAACATATCTTCTCTCATATTTTTCCAAATAATGTCTTCTGAGCCAAAGACAAAGGAAAAAGGAAAAAAAAAACACAAAAAACTCCAACATACCCCAAATTAAGTTAACTAAAAGTAACTGGTCGAACCTGTAATGAATCTCACTAGTTACAAAGGGTAATGAAGCTCAATAGAGAAATAATCTGTAGCCTGAGCCTAAATCCTTCAACACAGAATATTAAGCGATTATTGAAAAATAATGAGCTAGCTCTACATGTGTTATCATGGAAGGCTAAGTATGGTATATCACTAAGAAAAAACAAACAAAAATTTTAAATAGCTAATTAATATATAGAGAATGATCCCATCTTTGTAAACATATAGATGAGGGGGAGGAACTATGCATTTATGGATATTTGAAAGTATCTATAGAAGGAAGCACGAAGAAAGGTGCAAAGAGATATTAGAGAAGATTATAACATTGGTGGTCCGGAGTAGAGAAGATATCGAATTTCTTTATAAATCTTTGTATTGCTCAGTTTGTTACGGCAAGCATGCATTATTCTTTACATTTAAAATATGTAAATTACAAAAGTATAAGAAAATATCATTGCAAATAATCCATAAAATAGTGAGAATATTACTTATCAAGACATAGGAAGTTTGCTGGAAGCCCTACTCATTGAAAAAAGATTCATAGGTTTAAATATGTTCCTTAGAGAAAAAATAATTTTAATTAAGTAAATAATTAATTCAATTTTAGAAAGAAAAAATTAACCAAAGAAAAGCAAGAAAAAAATCAGAACACTTAAAACATAAATTAATAAATAAGAATATGGACAATCAATTACAATACAACAAATAGAATACTTTTCTTAAAGTGTTTCATAAATAAATATTGGCAAGTTAAATATAGAAAACACTGATAAATAAAATTTGAAGCAAAAAGAAAGAAAAACCTACAGAGCTGTTTAGAAATATAGAGACAGAATACATACATTCTATCAATCTGAGAAAATAAATATTTATGGAAACATAAATTATCTAAATTGATATAAGTAGACAAAACCTGAACCAACAAATTAACATGGAAGAAATGGAAAAATATACCAAAGTTTTCAAATAGGTTCTAAGTAAAGATGATTTGTTGTTTTCTGTTATGATAATTTCCATGCTAAGTAAACCATTTAATCTTACAGAAAATAATGGAAAGCCAAGCAATTTGTATTTGAATGGAACACACCTAGGCTGTCAATAATTGGCAAATTTAATGGACACACATAAGCTCATTGTGGACACACACACGCACACATCTACACAAAACCATGGTTCCACAATAGTCCAATCTCCAGTAAATTCAAATGAGAATACCTGATTTCATGAAAACAAATTCAATTGTTCAGTAAGTGATTTAACTGCTGAGAAAAAATATAGGGCTATCTCAGGATTGCAAAGATAGCTTAATATTAATAATTCTATGAATATAAAAGAAGGACACTTTTGTATTGTGAAAAATAGTATCTTGAACTACCAGCAAACATTTTAATGTGTGGTAGAGGCAATGAGCAAAAGTGTCCAAATGTCACCCTAGGAACTTACTTCAGCTTGTTAGACAATGAGCTGCCTGAGACCTGAGTACGATCTTCTCTCAGCAGGAGGAGATGGATGGATGAGTTCTCCAAGGATTGATGAGCTCCTTTTACTGAAAGGAGGGGCAACACACCTGTTATGAACCTCAGTGTCTCCAGAGGCAGGGCAGCTAGCTTTCTCCGACAACCTTGATGCTCTGGTTCCCACACTGTTCGAACACTGATGAGTTTCTTCTCATAGTTGCCCCCTAACAAGGAAAAGCAAAAGCAGGCCAGTGTCCCTGGCATGCCTCTTAGTGAAAAGGTGGGAGAGAGAGAAAAGAAAAAAATGCAGTGCAGTTCTAAAAAAGTTTCAGCAAAGCTGACAGGGAGTCCTTGAGTCAAGATCAAGAGTCAGAGGAGTTCTGTTTCCCAGGATGGGTCTGTCTGTCTTAGTATCCCTGCCATGCTCAGTCACTGGCTGAGAGCAGCTCATGGGAAGTGTGACCTCGGTGCCAATACCATGACGGATTTCAGAGGGCAATAACTGGGGACCTCTGTCAATTATGCTCCCTGCAATCATAGATCTAAGAGGCTCATTCTCATGGCTGCCACAGTGTAGTTTTTAAATAAGAGAAAACCACGAGAATTTGTAGATATGCTTGGAAACCCCAAGAAGATTAACAGCAAAACATTTCTTATTTAAAAGACAGTTTAAAATTCATATGCAAGGCTGGTGATGTTCTGGAATTAGGATAAAATTGCTTTGCAGGTAAGTGAGAACACTCCATGTGCTGTGCTTTAAGGTATGATGCAGCAAGAACTTTATTTATTCATGATAGCTAATATCCGGGAATAATAATAATAAACCAAGCACCATATATAAGCCTCCAAAATCTCATGACAATCTGTCCAGCTTTCATCTGCCATGCTAATACGTAGAAAAACAGAAAGAATGTATTTTAAATAGATTATATCATAGCAGTTTTAGGATATATCTAACAAAGAAAAATATAAATGAAAATGTCATTGTATATATGTGATGAAATAGTATAGTTATTTAATACAATCATTTCAAAAAATTTGTGCTGAAATAGTAAAATTTTTACAGTAAGTCAAATTTAGCAGTATATAAATCTGTTTCTGAAGTGTGATCCTGGTTACACACATACACACACACACACACACAGAGAAAAGCAAATGCCAGGAAACAAGCATAAACACTTATGCATAATTTCTTGAGGGCTGAATTAGGAATAATGTGATGTTTATCCTTCATGCTTTTTTGCTCTTTTCAGATTTTTCCATTACACATAATATGCAAAATCAGAAAATAATTTTATAAAATCATTTAAAATTTTATAAAGTATTATAGTAGGAATGTGATCATCATTGATGCTGTTTGTCAAATATTTCTGGCCTCCCCCTTCTAAGCACATGGTAGGAATATACTTCCTGGTGACCTCTGACTAGATCAAAACATTGAATTGAGAGCAGAAGCATGATGTGTCACTTTCAGGCTGGGGCATTTAATTGTTGAGGTAACATACTGCCTGCTATGACCAGAAACATTGAAAATAGTGGCTGCTTCATGAGCCTGAATACCTGAGACACAACCATGAGCAAAGAAAGCCTCTCTAGCAACCAGTGATTGCCATGTAGTGTGAGTGAGAAATAAGCGTGTGTTTCTTTAAGCATTGAGATATGCAAGTTGTACTTTCTTTAACATAACCTGTCTGTTATGACTGACACAAAGTTGATTCCCAGAAAGGGGGTACTGCTATAACAAAAGCCTCAAATATGAAGCATTAGCTTTAGGACTAGGTAGCAGACATGGAAACAAACTGTTCCAACAATGTGCCCACAGTTAAGAAAGGGAGAGAGAGAGATCTCAAAAAATAACTATGAATAATACTTCTGTGATATTCTTGCCAAAAATGAATACCTTCAATCTAATCATGAGAAAACATCAGACAAACCCAAGTTAAGAAACATGTACAAAACACCTGACCAGTACTCTTCAAAAGTGTCAAGGTCATGAAAGAAAAATAAAAAGTTAAAAATTGTCACAAATTAGAGGAGACTGAGCAGATATGACAAGTAATACAATACGGGGTCTTGGCTTAGATCCTGGAAGAGAAGAAAAACATTAGTGGGAACACTGATAAAATTTGAATTAAGTCTATAATCTAGTTAATATTGTTAATTTCCTGGTTTTGATAATTATACTATTGTTATATAAGATGTTAATATTGGTGGGAGTTGGATGAAAGGTATATGGGAACTCTCTGTACTATTTTGCAATTTTTATGTAAATTTTAATTATTTCAAAATAAAAAGTTAAAGAAAAAGATGTAGTAGGAGGAGGGCTGAATAGCTTTGTCAAAAATGTCATGTAAAAGTGAGTAAAGAATATTATGTCACACAAAAAGCTAATAGGTGTGTGTGTATGTGTTTACACACAAAACAAGCTGGAATAGAAAAGAAAGAAAACACAAATTAGTAGTAAAATTTTTTACAGTTCTTTGAGACACAAAGCAATACTTGGGCTTTCAAACTTCTGAATAGACAAAGCAGGATGAGAAAGCTGAACAGCCCTCAAGAACAGCTTAGTCTGAAATCTCATTTCAAATGTGGGCAAAGATGGTAATAAAAATGTAAGAACCTACCACTGGACACAGAAATGGGTTTTAAAAATCAATGGCTGGGGAGTTCCTTCTAGGGAGAAAATCTGGAGTCTAATCAAGGAATAGTCCCCACATTCAAATGTCTGCCCAGTGACGTGTCAGAATTGCTACCCAACTCTACAAGTCCCCTATCCTTTATTTTCTCATGAGGAGTGTTTACTGCAGTTATAGTGAACTTGTTCCTTCATTGCATATGGTGGGATGGGGTAGGGAAATACCTTGTGTTTCTTTTTGTTCATAGATTTTGCCACATGTCAGTCTCCCTGATAGAGGTAACGCTGTGATCCTGGACACTGAAATTGATGTTTTGCCTAAAAGAGGCTTTTGGTTTATCTCCTTGGGGAGGAGACATGGATGTATTTTATATGAGAGAAAGAGGGTGAGCCATATAGTATTCAATGATCAGTAGGTGGGGACTGTTTGTCAAACACTACTGTTTCTTCAGTTATTAGTGCTGTTTGACAAATATTTCTGGTTATTTTCCCCATTTGTATACATGATAGGACTGTACTTCCTGTTCTCTGTGCAGTTGGATAGGACTGTGTGATTAGATTTTAGCTGCTGCTGTGAGTATAAGCAACGTTTGTCACTACTGAGCTGGCTCATTAAATTGCAGATGTGCTGCCATACATAGATCCCTTTTTCCACTTTCCTCATGACCAGCAATATTCCAGATGGTGGTGGTTCTGTCAGCTTGACTCCGTGTGCCACTACCATGAACAAAAAGTACTTCCCCTATCCCTTCCCAGTGACCCAGAACAGACACGTAGAATAAACAAGATATCAACTTTACCATTATCATCATCTTTGGAGAAGTGGGGATTTTTTGTTACTACAGAACAGCTTAGTCTATCTGACTGAGACAAACTATGTCTCAAATTACCATAACATGTTCCTTTTATTTAAATCTTTAGAACTTAGTTCAGAATATTAAGTTATGTTTTATACTTAGAGGTAGACATAACATTCAAGATTTAAAATATTCTAAGTTTCTGAATATCCATTATAAGATAGTCATATTTGTCCACAACAGCAGAGTACTCAGCACAGGATAGGGACTTAATAAATAATTTTTAGTGGGCTTCCCTGGTGGTGCAGTGGTTAAGAATCCACCTGCCAATGCAGGGGACACTGGTTCAAGCCCTGGTCCGGGAAGATCCCACATGCTGCAGAGCAACTAAGCCCGTGCACCACAACTACTGAAGCCTGCGCACCTAGAGCCCATGCTCCGCAACAAGAGAAGCCACCGCAATGAGAAGCCCATGTCCCACTCACTGCAACTAGAGAAAGCCCGTGCGCAGCAACGAAAACCCAATGCAGCCAAAAATAAATAAATAAAATAAATTAATTTCTAAAATATTAAAATAATAATAATTTTTAGTGAATTTATGTATTAAAGCCATATATGTGTTCATGAATATATGTAGGAATGAAACAAAAAGAAAAAAGTGTGTTCAATGTCTCATGGAGAATGAATAGTAGTGAAAAGTCCAAGAAAGATATCCATTTTCCAGTTAAAATCAATGTAAAATCTAATACTGAACAATTTCACATAAGGAAGACACAGGCAACAGTGCCCAAGACTCAGGCTCAAGGTCACTCCCTGAAATTTGTATAAGAAACAGTAAATTTATGCCGTCTTCATAGCAAGTCCAGCTAAGGGAAGACAGGTTCAAAAGGGTATTTTAAAGGTGAAAATAAAATGTGAAATCAAAATCAAAATGTATGTGTGTGTATGTGTGTGTGTTCACAACTAGGCTTACCTTTCTGCTATATATTGAGGTTAAATTTAGGAATCTACATAAAATAGCCTATAAGAAAATATATTTACCCCATAACAAATATATTAGGAAAACAAGAGTAATTGCTAAACATCATACATCATTTCAACCACATTATTTCCTTTCATAATATGTAGATTACTTTTCACTTTCGTGAGTTAGTATACAATACTGGTAGAAGTGAGAAAAGTAGTTAATTGGCCATGTCCAGATGGGCAAAGAAGTTTAGCTTGTGGAAAAGTAGGCCAATTGCACCACAATTGAGACATCTGCCCACTTAATTACTGCTGCAATAAAAAGATATAATCTTCAAATTTTCTTCTAGGCCTACTGTCACTGCAGAGTTTCACTATGACACAGTCTGTCAACCCAGAGGGCTAAAATTTTAACATGTATTTCCTGATAAATGTCATATTTGTCTATTTTGCATGTTCAATAAGTGAGAATCTCATGCAGAAACTAAATCATCACATTATTGTTGTCTCTTTGCTGAAAACTGTATTTCAATGTAAGATGCAATCTGTAATTGACTCAATTTAATTCAACCAGCTGTTGTATTTTAAGAACAATTTGTTTCCCTCAGCTTCTCTTTTCCACTTTTTTCCTTCCTATGTTTGTGAGTGAAAGAGTTATTCGGTCAGCAGGAAACATTCTTGAACATCAAATATTTAAAACTATGGAGCCAAAAATTTGAAATGGTTACCCATGCTAGGCTTCTGCAAAGAACAGAGAATTTGAGTCATGAAGTAAATTTCTTTGGTTTGCTAAGAGGTGCATTTTAACAACAACCAAAGAAGAAATTCAATAAGCTGTGAAATTTGTGTGGTGTGCATAAAAATTATTACCACATATGTGTGTCTCTCTTTTTATAATCTAAATTTCTTCTGAAAAATGCTATGAAGATATTACTTTAAAAATAATAAGAAAGAGAAATAGCAAAGAAAAATAAGAGCATATAAATATGTTATTCTACTCCTTAAAAAAACCCAGCAACACGCAAATAAATAAGGTATGAGGAAACCTGTAGCATATTCTACAGCAAAGCAACGTTAATAGAATAAGGTTACATTTTAAATGTTAATAAGTTTTTCCCACCAGTATGTACAGTATTGCTTTGACATTTTATCTACTTAAGCACAGCATCTAGCTTAGTACATTCTATATAGTAGATGTGAAATAAACATTTGCTGAACTGATTTAAGTGAATTTTTATTTAAAATTTTAGTAAACACATAGAAACTTACTCTCTCATGAATATTTACTCTTATTCATTAAGTTACATCTTAAAATATTCTTTTAATGAATATACTTCCCTAGGCAGAAAAGAATATCTTAAGGAAGAGCTTAGAATTTATCAAAGATTAAATACAAGCACTTTCTAACTCTGTACAAGAAGAATCCTCAAAAATTAAGTAATGTGTCTTCACTCACTGTCTAGCTGCACATCAAATGCTGATGTATCCAGTGTTCTTAGTATTTTATACATCTAATTCAGACCCTGGCAGAATTTCTCTCAATATGAAACATTTTTATTAAAGTATATTCCAAGAGGAGTTGTTTCCTGTGAGGATTTTGAGGTTTTAATTTTAACTTTTTTTTTCTGGCCACACCATGCAACATGTGGGATCTTAGTTCCCCGACCAGGGATCGAACCAGTGCCCTCTGCAGTGGAAGCGCAGTCCTAACCCCACTGGACCACCAGGGAATTCCCTTGAGGTTCTTTTTTTTTTTTTTTTTTTTTTTTTCTTGGCTGTGTTGGGTCTTCGTTGCTGTGCTCAGGCTTTCTCTAGTTGTGGCGAGCGGGAGCTACTCTTCATTGCAGTGGGCGGGCTTCTCACTGCATCATTGCAGTGGCTTCTCTTGTTGCAGAGCATGGGCTCTAGGCGTGCAGGCTTCAGTAGTTGTGGTATGAAGGCTCAGTAGTTGTGGCTCACAGGCTCTAGAGTGCAGCTCAGTAGTTGTGGTGCACGGGTTTAGTTCTTCCACAGCATGTGGGATCTTCCCAGATCCCATGTGGGATCGAACCTGTGTGCCCTGCATTGGCAGGCGAATTCTTAACCACTGTGCCACCAGGGAAGTCCATCCCTTGGGGTTTTAATTTTAGCATGATTTGTGTGGTCATGGCTTGAAATAAGAGCCTAAGTGAGCCACGAGTATCCTTTCAATACAAAATAAATGAGGAGTAACAATCCCACTGACCTTCCTCCCTTCACAGTGGAATAAGCATAGTACTGTAGTTGCATGTTTCAATAAATCGACAAGGATTCACCTTATCTTTTTTAAATAGGAGACAATGCTAGGTGCTGAGAAGTGAGCTAATGGAAAGGGGATAATTTTTTGCCCTTGATAAACTTCAGAAATCCAGTTGAGAAGCTGGGAAACTGGCATATTGCTCCCTTATAAGTCAAAGAATGTCTATGCAAACCACTGAGATCTTACTGACCTTGAAGTCTCAAGGTGCTTTGTCCTTCGTTTTTGGTACACACTTTGTTATCTTATTATTTTTACCTACATCATGCCATAGCCTTCTTATTAGAGTGCAAACTTCTTTAAAGCACATATTGTAAGGCATTTGTTTTCATGATTTATGTGGTTGGTCCTATCAGAGGTCTTTTCATACTATGGTGAATAGTAAAGAAATACGATAAGCCTTCCAAGAAATTCTCTGTTGCAGCATGAAGTTTTCTTTCTAGTTCACGTCCTTTATCCTTCCTCTTTTCCTTAATCTCTGGAGAGGGCTGGTATCCTTGAGAAAAATAAAGCACAAAGAGGTAGAGTTAAAATAAAATAATGTTTTGCAGTTATGTTATGAATAGCTGTCAATATTAGCAAAAGAAAAGTGGGTTTGTCTACTCTGAAAAATTTAAAGAATCTAAAACCCCTTGAGTGGATCTAAAACCCCTTGAGTAATATAGAGTTAGAATCTATTTTTCCCTTCCTAGAAAGAACCAGGAGTGTAAATCTAGTACCTAGGGAGCCTTGTGACACTTCTGAAGGACCTTGATCCTGATGGGTGAGGAAAGACAGGACTGAGGGAACCATAGAGAGAAAAGGGAGAGGAAGGTCCGGCTGAGGTGGATCCTGTATGCACTGAAATATGGAAGGAAAAAATGAAGTTTATACCGTCCTTTGGATGACATATTCATGACTCTCTGTGTTTTGTACCAGATCCTCTAACAGATTTTTTTCTTCTGTTATACCTTTGTAGACTTTGTAGGCATAAACAAGGATTACAAGAAACATCATACAATTTTAGACCTGGAAAAGGCTTAAAATTGAGTTTTAAGAGGACTCCTCTAATATATGAAATGAAGAAACTAAGACCAAGAAAAGTTAGGGATTTTTCAGATTATAAAGAATTTATGTGTATGACAGACTAAGGATAAGAGGCCAATAACCATAGTCACCTTGTCAAATGCTGGTGATTTTTTTCCATGGGGTGTCCCATTATGATAGCATTATTCTCTTTTACAAAACATATGTAGGAAGAACATATGCTTCTTCATATATTCATTCTTTCTTAAATTAAATCTAATATTTAGTGGCAGGGGAAAAGGACAAGTAGAGAAGGTAAGATATCATTTCCTTCTTTTTCTACAAATGTTGTTCCCTCATGTTGTTTGTTCATAAGTTATTAATGGTAAAGCTTAGTCAGATCTGCCTGTTTCATATTATAATTGATGTTCTCAGTAACTTTTCTTTGTCTTCATTGATAAAGATTTAGTTTACATTTTGGCACATAATTAATATTTTTAAACAAGGGCCTAACACTTCATCTTCCATAAAGTAATTTTATTATAGCAATGAGTTGAAACTGCATAATATATACTAGCTGAAGTGTTAGCTTATAAACATATGATCATATATTATCTGTAAATTTCTTCACTGTAGAGGCCATTTCCTTTTTTCTTTTGAAAAATTAAGTGCTGCACCTCTGCAGAACTATTTGATATAAAAGGATGAGTATATATATATATTTTTTTTTTTTTTTTTTTTTTTTTTTTTTTTTTTGCTGTATGCGGGCCTCTCACTGCTGTGGCCTCTCCCGTTGCGGAGCACAGGCTCCGGACACACAGGCTCCGCGGCCATGGCTCGCGGGCCCAGCCGCTGCGCGGCATGTGGGATCTTCCGGGATAGGGGCACGAACCCGTGTCCCCTGCATCGGCAGGCGGACTCTCAACCACTGCGCCACCAGGGAAGCCCGGATGAGTATATTAAATGAACACTGTCATCCCAAGGAAATGCATATACTAATATTTACTAAATTTCTCCTAATCTCTATACTGACTGCTAGTTTAAAAGGATCCCTCCCTTACTTTTGGTTTTTACAGAGATGACTTGCTTCAATATCCACGCTAATAGGGGATGGGAATATGTTCCTTGACTTTATTTTAGAGATCATAATGCATCATTTTCTCTATTCATTGTTAACTTTTTCTCTAAAATTTATCATTTTTAAATTAAGCCATCACTCAAACAAAAAGGAACAGAAAAAATACTCCCATAAGCTTCCATACATAATCAGACTAAAGTTCTTGCTATTAAATTATTTTACACATTACCTCAGGAAAAGTCTAGATCTACTCCAACTGTGGTAATTGCTAGAAATGTTATCAAACAGTAAACAGCTAGAATTAAATCCAAGTTCAACACAAAGCAGTATTATTCAACCCTGCATTTAAACAAAAATCTTCAGTGTTTATCTTGTGTTTGTTAAACATGCATACGGTGTTTCATTTTTAATCGGTAGCAAGAAAAGGAACATAGTGAGAGAAGAAGGAAGAGTGGACCGTGGCAATCTTATAGGTTAAATTTATTTTTAAAATGGTAACAAAGTCCTTTGCAGGCCAGTAATTGTCCTCAGATTCATTAAAAGCTCAGTGCTTTATGATGTTGTCATAAGCAGAAAATATTACTATGTTCATCAAATTTTCTATGAATGAAAAATTATATATGTGTACTGGAGTCTAAAACTTCAGAAAAAGAATCTGTATAGTATATTCAGAATTACTATTTACCAAGAAGTTTCAATTTTCCATGGATTTATCTCTTTAGGAAACAAATCGTGGAACATATTAAAGTATATCTACCTACATTTTAGAACCATTCCTTTGTTTCAAAAAGTATTTTTCCACTGTATAAATTCAGACAAGCAACATTTATTTTAGTATCTTTTAAAGTTATTATTATTTGGAAAAACCAATGATAAAAAACCCTAAATACATGAAGCTGCATATATAAACCTATAGTCCCTTTTCTCACAGGGAGCTACTCTTAAGTTTCTTGTGAACCATCCAGAAATATCCCAAGCATATATGCATACTTTTAAAATATTTTGTTTAAATGAGCATTATACACACTCTTCATATGTGCATATGTGTATAGTTTGTTTTATATTTTCTTAGAATAGCTTTTACATGTTTCAATATCGGCATACAAGGACAGGAATCTCATTTGTTTTATTTTCTAATATTACAATTGTAGCTATCATGATTTTTTAAACCAGACTATGACTATAAAATCTTTAGGTTCAATCCAGGATTTGTTACTAATTAATAACTTGAAATGACAGACATTTTACATATTTTACATATGTTTCAATCATGTTTATAAATGTATGTGTAGTATACATAAATGAGACAACTAGATCAAAAATGTGTGCATTTTTAAAAAATTGGGGCTTCCCTGTTGGTGCAGTGGTTGAGAGTCCACCTGCTGATGCAGGGGACACGGGTTCATGCCCTGGCCTGCCAATGCAGGGGACACGGATTCATGCCCCGGTCCGGGAGGATCCCACATGCCGCAGAGCGGCTGGGCCCATGAGCCATGGCCGCTGAGCCTGCGCGTCCGGAGCCTGTGCTCTGCAACGGGAGAGGCCAAGACAGTGAGGGGCCCGCGTACGGCAAAAAAAAAAAAAAATTGCTATTGGCAAATTGCACTCCAAATGATTGTTTCTTACTGTCGCTTTCTTTTTTTTCCAACAGAATTACTGCAATAAATTATAAACTTTCAGATCAATGTCAATATAAGTAAAAAACTTTGCCTCAAATTTTTATTCTACATTCTTTTATTTACGATTTGAATCTTCTGAAGTATCTGTTAATATATTGCATATTATATTTCCTGTAAATTGAATGTTATTACATTTGCCCATTTTTTATTTTGTTTTTTTATTATTAACATGAAAGAATTCATCATATATCAATGAAATAAGCTCTTTGACATATATCCAACTAATGCTTTTTGCATGTTTTATTTGTATTTTGATACTCTGTATGTTCTGTTTTGCCTTAAAGAAATTTTAATACCTTTACTATTTACTAGCTGACCTCTTTGTGCCGTATTCCTATCTGTAAAATGGGGGTAGGCCTGGTATAGAGTCTTCAGAAGGATTCAGGAGCTAATTCATTTTAATGTTTAGAAAAATGCTTAGGGACTTCCCTGGTAGCGCAGTCGTTTAGAATCCGCCTGCCAATGCAGGGGACATGGGTTTGATCCCTGGTCCAGGAAAATTCCACATGCCGTGGAGCAATTAAGCCCGTGCACCACAACTACTGAGCCTGCGCTCTAGAGCCCACAAGCCACAACTACTGAGCATGCATGCCACAACTACTGAAGCCCATGTGCCCTAGAGCCCATGTGCAGCAACTACTGAAGCCTGTGCGCTCTAGGGCCCACATGCTGCAACTACTGAGCCCATGTGCTGCAACTACTGAAGCCTGCGTGCCTAGAGCCCGTGCTCTGCAATAAGAGAAGCCACCACAATGAGAAGCCCGCCCAACACAATGAAGAGTAGCCCCCACTCACTGCAACTAGAGAAAGCCTGCATGCAGCAACGAAGACCCAATGCAGCCAAAAAAATAAATAAAATAAAAATACAAAAAAGAAAAAGAAAAATGCCTAGCACATATTAAGTACTTTGGAACAATTAACTATCATGATCATGATCATCATCATCATGGCTCCTTTGGTAGTTTAATCAGATTTGTCCATTGTTTCAGAGTTTCTAGGATTTCAGCCTCCTTAGAAAGTTCTTATTCAATGTAAAATTATAAAACAGATATTTTAAAAAATACATTTTGTTTTTGATCTAGTTGTCCTCAGAAAATTTTTGGACTATTTACTTGATTTGAAATGCTACAATTTAATACTAAATAATACTAATTAATACTAATACTAATGCTAAATTTTCATACTTGGGGAATCTCTTTCTGGATTCACTATTTTGTTTCTTTGAATCTGCCTGCCCTTTTATTCTTTAATACAAATATAGTTTAATACATACAATTTATTCAGCATTCTTGTTTACTTCTTTACATGAGGTTAAATAGAGTGCAAATAATTATGTTGATTATTTGTACGGGTCATATTAAATTTATAGATTAACTTGGAGGAAATGATATATTTATATGAATTAGTCTTCAAAGCTAAGAGCAATCTCAGGCTTCTAATAGTCTTCAATTGAGTTTTAAAATTTTTTCATATAAGTCACATTTCTTAACTATAATTTACTCTATTTTTTATTATAAATAAGATTGCTTATTTCACTACATACTGTAACTGAATGCTGTGCAAATCTAAGTAACTTTAATTGTTATACATTAATTCAGAGGTCAGCAAAATAAGGCCCTCAGGCCATATCCGGCCTTCTGCCTGTTTTTGTAGCTAGTTTTATTGGAAAATACCCATGCCCATTTGTTCACATATTGTCTATGGCTGCTTTCATGCAAAGCAAAGTTGACTGTTGAAATGGACTATATGGCCCAGAAAGTCAAAAATATTTACTCTCTGGTCCTTTAGAGAAAAAAATCTACTGACCCCTGCCTTCATTCATTTTATAACCATTTAATATTATTATTACTCTAATAATCATTAGGCTGATTTTCTTTTATCATCAGACATATGAACATACTACCAAATAATGAAAAATTTCCTACTTCTTGTTAGTTTATATATCTCTTATTTCTTTTGCTTGCTTAATTCCATTGGCTAATACTACAATAACAGTACAAAATAATGATGATAATAAAAATACTTTTTATGTTCCTAAATTAAATAAAATTACATGTAGTATTTCACAAGTAATCATAAATTTGGCTTTTTATATTCACATTAAAATATCCCTATATTGCTATTGTATAAAAGTGTCTTATCCTATGTGCTTTTTTTTAAATTAAATTAGTTCACCCCATTCTCTCTCAAATAATCAATTTTCAGTTTATTTTTTATATCTATTTATTTTAAGGCTTACTAAATACTAGGGAGTAGTTTATGTTGCTCTTTTTTTTTTTTTTTTTGTGGTACGTGGGCCTCTCACTGTTGCGGCCTCTCCCATTGCGGAGCACAGGCTCCGGACGCGCAGGCTCAGCGGCCATGGCTCACAGGCCCAGCCACTCCGTGGCATGTGGGATCCTCCCGGACCGGGGCACGAACCCATGTCCCCTGCATCGGCAGGCGGACTCTCAACCACTGCGCCACCAGGGAAGCCCTATGTTGCTCTTTTTATGTTTCCTTCATCTCCTTTCCTTCTATTTATTTTATTACTCTATTTCTAACTTTTAACTTGAGTCTTAACTCGTTTATTTTCATTCTTCTAGTATCACTTTCTGTCGAAAGAGAATATCTTCATAAATGTGGTTTAAACAATAAGGACATTTATTATCTTACATAACAAGAAGTCTGCAGGCAGGGTGATTCCACAGCTGGTTTAGCAGCTCAATGATATCTCTAAGGGCTGCTCTGTATTTTCTATCTTTCTAGTCTACTATTCTCACCATATCAGAGTTATCACCAGTCGTGTTTTGTAGGTAGCTAGAACAGTTCCCAGCTCCACATGCAAATTCAACTATATCCAACAAAACATTTGCTATTTTAAGCCTAAAGTGTGGAAAGCAATTTCTGCCAGCAAGTAATTAGGGGGTAGGAAGCTGTTGGTTAGGGAACTAACAATATCTGCCACACTTTTTAAGATTTAAAATATTTTAAGTTATTAGAACACTGAACATTGCTTTAGCCATATCCTATTGGTACTGATGTATAGAATTCCTTATGATTATTTGATAAATATTTATGACTCCTAATTTTTATTTCCTTATTTATACAATTACAAGTGTTTTAAAAGTTATGCATGTGTGTGTTTAGTTCCTAATTCATAGTGTTTTTTTCTTATTATTATTAATTTGTGTTTTCATTACATTATGAAAAGAGACTAAGGTATGCTCATTTTTTAATAGTTAGACAATTAGCAATTCTTATTGATGTATGTGACCAAATATACAGTTGATTTTGTAAAATTGTTACATGGGCATTTCAAATGAAGATACATTCTCTACTTTTAGGGTATAGATTTTGATATATATCTATTAGGACCATTCAAATTTGTATTAAATTGAATGGGCATGAATTGATAGATGTCAGTTAAAGATGTTCAGTGATATTTCATTCTTTCATTTCTTTCTATTTGTGCTTATTCCAATTTGACTTTCTTTTAATGACTTTTCCTCCTTTTATTTTCTGCATTCTGCCAGTTTGTTTCTCTTTTATTCTCATTTCCTTTCTTTGAAATCTTATATCACATTTCTCAAGTCTTATTTCAGAGACAGCATATTTTCTTTAATATCCTTGATTTAATGTAGAAAGTTTCTGAAATGTGTTATATGTAACTATTCTCTAAAATTGTTTTTGTCTTTTATTTTTAATGTTTTTACTCTTGTTTATTTGCATTACTTTTGCATATGTCCTATACTGATTATGTCATACTTATAATTCATCTTTGAATATGTAAATGCCTTCTAGGTCAAAGTTTCAAGTAGATTCCAGTTATACAGAATATAAGTGTCTCTAGTTATTTTAAGAATAAATTTAAAACAAAT
Organism: Mesoplodon bidens; assembly: GCF_964165515.1. Taxonomy (NCBI): domain Eukaryota; kingdom Metazoa; phylum Chordata; class Mammalia; order Artiodactyla; family Ziphiidae; genus Mesoplodon; species Mesoplodon bidens. Next base: position 116,436,559 of record NC_138163.1, on the reverse strand, counting down.
TGGAACATTTTAGGGAATGGGATGACAGGCATTATGCTATGATAAGCAACACAGAACAGACCCACCAGTGGAGTTGCTACCTCTTCTAATATCAAGACTGAGCCAATCAGAAAGATGTCATTGAAAATGCTGACTTCAAAAACACACCATCATAGCTTCAATCCAATGGTCATTAAGTGGCTCCAGTTCTTGGCTTTAAAGTCATGCCATTCTTTATAACTCCACAGCACAAAATAGACACCCCACATCCTGCCTCCTGACACCCTGGATGCTAGCAACTAACACTGAGTGCTGTGGGAGTGGGAGGAACATGACCCTGCTTGACAGAAGAGAAAAAGAGAAACAATCCTTCTTCAGTCCAAAATCCGTAGCAATGTATCTAACTTACAGAATCTACATAGGTTTCAGGTCTCTAGCTACAAGGGAGCTAGAAAATAGAGTTTTTAGCTTTCCAGACTGTGAAGCACAGAAGAACAAACTAAAATGTGGTTGAAATGATAGTGAGTGCCAATTGACATATCTTCTACAGCCAAGCTTTCATTAAATGCTGTAAGGTAGAAAGACCCAGGGGATGAATTAAGGAGTAAGTATCTTAGATTTAGATCAATAGAATTAAAACTCTTTCTCCCTGACCTTCAATGCTGAGAGTATTTTCCACCATCAGTTGGTAGAAGGCCTGACTCTCAGTGAATCCAGCACTTTGATAATCTCTTATATGGTGATTTAGCTCCCACTGCTCTTCAGTTAACCAGATCAGCAACTATAGATTTTTAGCTTCAACCTGCTTAGTGTGTAAGCTCAGCCGTAACTAAAATCTGCTTCCTTCAATAATGATGTGTCTATCAAATTCTTTGATCATCACTTTCCCCTGAACTTCTTGGTATCACGTGAGTTTTGCCACACTTCTCTAGCGTCTCTGTGGTAAATGGCCTTTTGGTTCAATGGAGGGATGGCCAGCTTAGTAGGCTACCGACTTATGAACAGCTCTGTGAGAGAGATGCCCTAGAACTGAAAGGCATGTAATTTCTTTGGGGCTGAGATTTTGATTTGTTCCAATTTTACTCCAATTCACTGGGGATTTGGGGTTTGGGGTTTTTTTGTGGGTTTTTTTCACCAAGTTTGTTTGAGTTTTTATTTTTCCATGCTGTTTGTCCTCAATTGTTTTCAGGGAAGAAGGTGACCCCATCTTATGCATGTATTCCTAATCTCATTAAATAATCAAGCAAGCCCTTGGAATATGAAGAAAGTAGAAAAGAAATATAGGATACCAATTTTTTTTTCAATTATCTGATCAAGAAATATGGGACCCTAGAAAACTAAAACCATAGAACATGACTCAGAAGAAAAGCCTTAAAAGCCAATTAGTTCCCAACCTCCTTATTTCATAGGTTAGGAAGCTGACAGAATCACAGTTGTTTGTTCTAGATTTTCCCAATTTTCAGTTCTGGACAGGAGAAAATTACAAACATATAAAAGTAGTACTTTTAAATTAGGAGGAAAACTATTTCTAATACAGTTGACCTTTGAATAACTGCAGTTCCGCATAGATGGTTCTGCATCAGTGTATGTACCAATCACAGATTACGTGGTACTGTAATATTTACTATAGAAAATAATCTGCTTATAAGTGGACCTGCGCAGTTCAAACCCACATCGTTCAAGGGTCAACTGCACATATGCCAAGAAGGACATGTGTGACAGAATTAGTTGAGTCTGTTCATTCAGAAGCAAAATGGTTCAAACAACTATTTATTGTATTATCTTTCAGTAAAGCTGGTTCAATCCCAGCAGATTCTGATGCCTAGAGCCTCATAAATATTAGTCACTCATTCGAAAATTGGTCCTGGATAGAAGGAACTTAGATGAAAAACAGCTGCTGTGATCTTTGGTCTTTTTAATTTCTTTTAAAAATCTGTCTGAATCAGCATGTTATTCATGGTGATATTAGTTTCTTTGAGTATAGTGGGATAAAAACTGGAAATTGAAAGTAATAATAGAAGAGTATGAAAGTACAGAAGCAGATATTGTGGGCATAGGGCTTCTAAAAATGTAATTTTTCAACCATGTGTGTTCTTAATACCTGGAATATCCACAAAGGAATGATCAAAGAAGCCATGCTTGATCCTAAAAGCATAACATATCCATGCTTATATTTTATTATATGAGCAAGGGTATCCCACAAAGAAATTAGAATGAAACATATAAAGGGAAGGTTGATAAGATGGCCACTTAATAGGAATGCTCCAGATAGAGATTTTAGCTTAGTTCAGAAGATGTACAGAAACTGATTTCCCTCAACACTGCAAGTTAAGTGTTAAAATCTCCCATGCTAGTCAATTACAATGTTCATTTTCCAACTGTTTTCAGCCTGTGGGCAGTGAAGGTGGAATTAAGGAGCAATCACCTTAAAAAAAAGAGCTTAATGTAGTTTACAACTCTTTTTATATCATCTTCTTAAACACTGAAATGCTTCATTCAATATAGTATAGCATAGACTATTTTTATAAGTCTCACTTATAAAACTGCAATCACTGTGCAATTAAAATACCACTGCAATTAAAGTGTGTGTAATGGAACATTCAGAAATGTACACATGACTTTCCTTTATAACCACCAAGGGAGACATTTTATATTAAAGTCTCCCTACTTATAAGATTCATTCAGCTAACAAGGGAACTTTATTCACACAATAGCATCCTACATACACACACGCACACGCGCACGCACACACACACACACACCCTTACTGTGGGGTGTTATATGTTTATAAACATTCAAAGGAAAATTTAAGAAGTTTATATTTTCAAAGTTTGAATTGCTATATGAAGATAAAATTCATTTGGTCTTGTTTACAGATTGTTCTTTTATATTTCTTTTTTTCCATAGAAAAAGAGAAAGTGAGCAGCATCATGGCACCAGACATTATACTAATTGCTTTATGTAAGTTATCTTAATTGATTCCCAAAACAAGTTGGCAAGGAAGTTCTCTTTTTGAAGTTTCACAGGGGAAGACACTGATGCTCACTTGCAGCTATTAATACGTTTTAGGGCTAGAACACAAACCTAAGTCTGTCCTGTCACAAAACCCTTGCCCAAATATGAACTTCATTCACCTAGCATTATTCCTACTATAAGTATATGTGGTTAAAGTACTTAGAAATGTGTTTTGGATATTAGGTGGACCCTGTGTGAAAAATTCCCCATGCATTTTTTTTTTTCTGACCACAGCCGGGAAATGTTCTCTCTGATTTTTTAAAATTAATTAATTTGTTTGTTTGTTTGTTTATTTATTTATTTATTTTGGGCTGTGTTGGGTCTTCATTTCTGTGTGAGGGCTTTCTCCAGTTGTGGCAAGTGGGGACCACTCTTCATCGCAGTGCACGGGCCTCTCACCGTCACGGCCTCTCTTGTTGCGGAGCACAGGCTCCAGACGCGCAGGCTCAGCGGCTGTGGCTCACGGGCCTAGCTGCTCCGCAGCATGTGGGATCCTCCCAGACCAGGGCTCGAACCCACGTCCCCTGCACCAGCAGGCAGACTCTCAACCACTGCGCCACCAGGGAAGCCCCCTCCCCATGTATTTTGAATGTGTTTTACTTAAGTACAGAGAGACTCTTACAGGTGATCTAGTTTCAAATCCTTACTTTAAAGGAAAGATTTTGGGGATCTAGGGAGTTAAAGTGATTACTTCAACTTCTCAGTAAGTGAAAAAACAGGGTCAAGTTTAGAAACCCAGAGCACCTAACAACCAGCATGCTGTTTGTTGTTTACAACTTGCCAAGAACCTTTGGTTTAATGTCTGCGTTAAGTATTGTAGACTCTAAATGTTAACCATAAATATTTTAGGCTATTAGTTAAAAAAATCTGGATTGAGCAACTACATATACACCACAATAAGCACAAAGGGTGCAAATATTACTAGGCATTCCTATGTAGATCTTCCAAATAATCACATTTTTACTTTATATAATAATAGTACCTACCTCATACGGTTGTTGTGAGAATTAAATTAAGTAATTCATGCAGAATACTTTGAATAATTCATGGCCCATAGTTAATTGTTAAGTAGTATTATTGATAATATCACCAACATAGCCCTCATACTCTCACCATCCACTACGTGTATGCACTTCTCATCTCCCCTGGAGGGATACCGGTCTATTTCCTAAAGCAGCTTACAAAACAAAAACAACTGTGATAGAGGAGTTAAAGAAATGGTACAATGCATTTGATTTTAAAAAATCAAATTTAGATTTTTTTAAAAAAGATCTTCTCTATAATTCTTTTTAAGCACTGTGGTAGCCTGCATGATTCCCACTCCCTTGTATTTCATGCCCTGTAAAATACCCTCCCCTTGAGTGTGGACAAGACCTGTGACTTGCTTCTAGCCATAGAATATGGCAAAGATAAAGGGACTTTGCAGATATAGTTAAGATCCCAAATCAGTCCATACAGAATTAATCAAAAGGGAGATTAGCCGAGGTGGGCCTGATTTAATCAGGTGAATGCTCTTTTAACATGGACTAGACCTAGAGTGGCTTGATGAAGTAAGTGGCCATGTTGGAGAAACCCATGAGTCATGGAAATGTAGTTATTAGCCTCTGGGACCTAAGGGTGGCTCCCATAGTTGACAGCCAGCAAAAAAGCCAGGGTCCTCAGTCACACAGGTGCAAGGAAATTAATTCTGCCAACAATTTGAATGAGCTTGCAAGCAGATTCTTCCCCAATCAGGCCTCCAAATTAGACACAGCCCATGATTGAAGTGTTCTGAGACCCTGAGCAGAGTACCCAGCTAAACCAAACCTGGACTCCTAACCCACTGAAATTGTGAGATAATAAGCATATGTCGTTTTAAGCTGCCAAATTGGTGATAATTTGTTACACAGCATAGAAAACTAATATGGGGTTGTGTTTTATTTCATTTGTCCCTCTCTACAGCATATTCGTGTTGCAGGCTAGAAGGAAAGAATAAGATACTTTAATTTGAACATAAAGGGAAGAATAGCTTTTTGGTTTACATTTTAATGAATAGAACTATGGAGATAGCAGTCCTTCAGTTTGGGCAGTAATTTCTTTGGAATTAACTTAAAAAGTTATCTCTGACAAAAGATTTTTCCATCCTTAACCAATTTCTTTCCCTGAAATGCCCACTCTTACCTTTTTCTATGGTTGAACGCAACGAAGGAAGTGTTCACATGCTACTGTCCTAATGATAACATGTAATTGTCCAAATGCTTTCATATAAATGGTCTAATTTGAGTTTCATAACAATTTTGTGTGGTAGGAACAAAAGAATTGTTCAGGGACATAGTTGTGAACCCAGTGGTTATCCTTGGGCCTGGAAACGTCAAAGGCCCTTAGGAAGTGCTAAACTGAATGAAGATTACTTTTTCAGATAAAGAAATTGTAGTTCAGAGAGAACAAATGACTTGCCCAGCAAAGCCTGTACACAAAAGTACAAGAATTAAAACTCATACCATCTGCAACAGAGGACAAGAGTTGTTTTCTATAATAGCATTTTACCCCTGAAAAGGAAACACATTTAGCTATTAACAGCCATTAACCATTTTTCTCAAATTTGCATCTCTCCTTAGCAAAGAACCCTGAAGGGGGGGGAAAGGAGAGATGAAAGGAATTATCATGGGTATGGAGTGCTGTCCAGCCTGTGGAACGCCTTGAATATCTGAGAAACAGCAGGATCGCAGTGGATGCCTCTAGGTAGAGTTGCCTTCTGACAAAGGGAAGATGAGTTGGTAAAGAAAATGTTAAGGCTTTAAAGGAAAACTACCTGTTTATTTTTCTAGCACAGCCTTTCAAAATGCAAATCAATAATTGTCTTTCTAAAACATGAATTTCCAAAACCTTTGAGAAATAATTTTGCTTACTAACACTTTCTCTATCTTATTCTGATGTAACCTCAAGCAATAGCTCAACATTAAAGTCCCTGTCTCTGCTTTAGAAACTACTCCATTAGATGTTGAAGAAAATACCAACTAAAGCTGAATATCAGTAGCATCTTCACACTGTCATGAATATGAAGCCATCTGTGTTCTGTCACCCAAGGGCTTCTCATTCCTGTTCAGCATAAATATATGTTATATGCTTCTCTAATTTTTTCCATGCACAAAAGCAGTGGTCATTGAAAAGGAGCCAAGATTCCCTAAGCAGGAGTTTAGTGGTGTTGATGCTTACCAGCGAAAGACCACCAGGAAAGATATCTGGTTTTATTACTTGCTGCAGCAAAGAAACCTGCATATCGTGGTAAAATGTCAACAAGAGGCTATTAAGAGGAGCTTATTTTAGGATTTCGGCTTGTGGTGCTTTTGGCGAGTTTTCAAGTAAGTAGAGATTTGGTCTGGATTGGGTGCTGTCAGAAAGCAGAGGCAAATTGGTGACTGGATATCATAATAATTTTTACCCAGGATGTGTGAGAAATAAAGTAGGGCTGTAACTGGTAAAGATGCAGCATCCATCTTGTAAGCTGGGAGAGGAACAAGTGTGGACGGTTTTGTGGTTTTCACAGTGTTCTTGTTTTTGTCTGAGCACAGAAATTATTATAGAGTGACCATGTTTTTGCCACACTGCATCATGGATATAGGCTGACTTCATGTGATGTTGGTATTATGTGGATTTTTGTTCACGTTCAGCAAGAGATCCCTACCAGATTACAGCTGTGAGGGATGCTTTTTTCTTTCTCAGTCGACATTCAGGTTATTAATAGAGAACGATGCCTCCCTTATTCTCAGACTGTGTGGTTCAGGTGAGGCTAACTCAGTGCCTCTCTCTAAAGATGGGCACAAGACCTAGGTCTGGTCAAGCGAAACTTCTGTATCTCTCAGTCCAGAGCAATTGTTTCAGAGATGAGCACTTGACTCAAAGTGGGCCAATAACCACCAACATCCACAGAATTTTGCTGACGCTACCTGGAAAGAGGTGTACTGTTTTAATGAGACCATTTAGGCCTAGTGGTTATAAAGGGTTAAGATGGTTTTTCTACCTCTACATCAAGAGTTGCGAGCCCCTAGCCTAAAGCAACTGGTCTTCCTGCTAAACAAGAAAATGGGCTTTCTTAAACCGTCCGTTTTCCTTGCTAAATTTAAACTGGAGTATGTACTTTCCCAGAATTGCTTATCCATAGAACATGTACTTCGGAAAACTGACAACTATCAACTTGCTTTGCCTCGTATATCACATTTTTGTTTTCCTATTTCTTTCTCCTTAACCACCTGAGTGCCTGTAACATGTAAAATCTCAGCTAACTGCCAGAAGGCACAACAGTCTCATTTCAGACTGTGATACTGTAAGTTATAAGAAATATATATTTGGTCATTCATTCATATTTCTCATATATATTTGGTCTTCCTCCACAGTTCCTGGCTCACAGCTCCTAAAATCCTTGATATTTCCTGTGATAAGAACAATACAGGTGTCTTGTGTTTTGTTAATGAGGTGACATTTGGAAAGCCCTTAGTTACCCTAAGAATGGGGGCTGGTTGCCAGGGGAACCAACCCTGTGATTAGAAGGTGGGAACTCAAGCTGAAGATTGAGTTCAATTGCCAATGGCCAATGATTTAATCAATTGTGCCTACGTAATGAAGTCTCCACAAAAATCCAAAAGAATGGGGGTTTGGAGAGCTTCCAGGTTGGTGAACACAGTTTTCGGGAGAGTGGCTCATCTAGAGGGAGCATGGAAGCTCCACACCCTTTCCCAATGCACCGTCCTATGCACCTCTTCCATCTGGCTGTTCCTGAGTTATATTCTTTTATAATAAACTGGAAATCTAGTAAGTAAAATGTTTCTCTGAGTTCTGTAAACCACTCTAGCAAATTAATTGAACCCAAGGAGTGGGTCGTTGGGAACCTCTGATTTACAGCCATTCAGAAGCACAGGTGATAATCTGTGCCTGCAGTTGGCCTCTGAAGTGCATGGGGGGTGGGGATGGGGGGGCGGTGGCAGTGTTGTAGACTGAACCCTTAACCTGTGGGATCTGATGCTATCTCTAGGTAGCTACTATCAGAACTGAGTTGAATTATAGGACACCCAGCTGGTGTCCGACGAATTGCTTGGTTTTGGTGTGGGAAACTGCCCTACAGCCCTACACATTGGAAATTGGGTCCAGGCACCCAAAAGACAGACCACCCCTCCTCCTAGTGGCTGATGGGGAGCAGAATTTGTCAACTCAGAATACACCTCTTTGGCATAAGGATTATTTTAGGCTGATTATTTTTTTTTAAACAGCAGGCATTAGAGAAGCCCTGAAAACCACGCAGACATTATCCTTTTGTATTTACATTTATAAGGGAAATCTCCACTTGTTAAGGGTGTCTCCCTCTGTGTACCAGGAAAAAAAGGATGACTCTGAATCTCTAGAAACTTATCAATGGAGAAGGCAAAGACTTAAATCTGCATAACAACCTTACGCTTATTTATTGTGCTTTGCCTGTTTATTGTGCTCCCATAACTGACCTCCCCCTCAACCCAACATTTTCTTTTGTCTTTAGCTGAAGGTGTTATTTTAAGTGGTAGCTTGGGCCATTTTGGGAAGTTACTCAGTTTTCCTGGGTATCTCCATGTATTGATATGAAGGAGGTATACAAGTTATTAAATTTCTGTTTGGTTTTCTCCTGTTAATTTGTCTTTTTTATTATGGGGGGGGGCTCAACCCAGAACCTAGAAGAGTAGAGGAAAAATTATTTTTAATTTTTAATAATTAAAAGCTTTCTTGTTGCCGCTTCACCTTGGGGGTCTTTATTTCAGGATCCTTTTGAGAAGGTGCTGGTGGCCATTTTTGTCTCTCTATTAGAAGAGCTTTCTTAAGAAGTAAACAAAGAGGAATGTAGAGCCAAAATATGGAGAAAGAGCGTATCATGATGTCATTTGACCTTGTGAATATTTCCTCCTATTTGAAGTCAAAAGCACCTCTGAAATTCTTAGTACTCATAAATTACCTTTTATTTCAAGTATTTTTTTGCTTGGGATTCTGTTACCTCCAACATGAACATTTCAAGTACATAAAGTATGTCAAATATAATCTCATACTTTTACATGTCCCTGTCCAGTTTTCCCAGCACCACTTATTGAAGAGGCTGTCTTTTCTCCACTGTATATTCTTGCCTCCTTTATCAAAGATAAGGTGACCATATGTGCATGGGTTTATCTCTGGGCTTTCTATCCTGTTCCATTGATCTATATTTCTGTTTTGTGCCAGTACCATACTGTCTTGATTACTGTAGCTTTGTAGTATAGTCTGAAGTCAGGGAGTCTGATTCCTCCAGCTCCATTTTTCGTTCTCAAGATTGCTTTGGCTATTCGGGATCTTTTGTGTTTCCATACAAATTGTGAAATTTTTTGCTCTAGTTCTGTGAAAAATGCCAGTGGTAGTTTGATAGGGATTGCATTGAATCTGTAGATTGCTTTGGGTAGTAGAGTCTTTTTCACAATGTTGATTCTTCTAGTCCAAGAACATGGTATATCTCTCCATCTATTTGTATCATCTTTAATTTCTTTCATCAGTGTCTTATAATTTTCTGCATACAGGTCTTTTGTCTCCTTAGGTAGGTTTATTCCTAGATATTTTATTCTTTTTGTTGCAATGGTAAGTGGGAGTGCTTTCTTAATTTCACTTTCAGATTTTTCATCATTAGTGTATAGGAATGCCAGAGATTTCTGTGCATTAATTTTGTATCCTGCTACTTTACCAAATTAGAACACTCTCTAACACCATACACAAAACTAAGCTCAAAATGGATTAAAGAACTAAATGTAAGGCCAGAAACTATCAAACTCTTAGAGGAAAACATAGGCAGAACACTCTATGACATAAATCACAGCAAGATTCTTTTTGACCCACCTCCTAGAGAAATGGAAATAAAAACAAAAATAAACAAATGGGACCTAATGAAACTTGAAAGCTTTTGCACAGCAAAGGAAACCATAAACAAGACCAAAAGACAACCCTCAGAATGGGAGAAAATATTTGCAAATGAAGCAACTGACAAAGGATTAATCTCCAAAATTTATAAGCAGCTCATGCAGCTCAATATCAAACAACCCAATCCAAAAATGGGCAGAAGACCTAAATAGACATTTCTCCAAAGAAGATATACAGATTGCCAACAAACACATGAAAGAACGCTCAACATCATTAATCATTAGAGAAATGCAAATCAAAACTACAATGAGGGCTTCCCTGGTGGCGCAGTGGTTGAGAATCCGCCTGCCAATGCAGGGGACACGAGTTCATGCCCCGGTCTGGGAAGATCCCACATGCTGTGGAGCAGCTAGGCCCGTGAGCCATGGCCGCTGAGCCTGCACCTCTGGAGCCTGTGATCCACAATGGGAGTGGCCACAACAGTGAGAGGCCCGTGAACCCCCCCAAAAAAAGAAAAAAAAAACTACAATGAGATATCATCTCACACCAGTCAGAATGGCCATCATCAAAAAATCTAGAAACAATAAATGCTGGAGAGGGTGTGGAGAAAAGGGAACACTCTTGCACTGCTGGTGGGAATGTAAATTGATAGAGCCACTATGGAGAACAGTATGGAGGTTCCTTAAAAAACTACAAATAGGGCTTCCCTGGTGGTGCAGTGGCTGGGAGTCCGCCTGCCGATGCAGGGGACATGGGTTCATGCCCCGGTCCAGGAGGATCCCACATGCCGTGGAGCGGCTGGGCCCGTGAGCCGTGGCCGCTGAGCCTGCGCGTCCGGAGCCTGTGCTCCGCAACAGGAGAGGCCACAACAGTGAAAGGCCCGCGTACCGCAAAAAAAAAACAAAAAACAAAAAAACAACTACAAATAGAACTACCATATGACCCAGCAATCCCACTACTGGGCATATACCCTGAGAAAACCATAATTCAAAAAGAGTCATGTACCAAAATGTTCATTGCAGCTCTATTTACAATAGCCAGGACATGGAAGCAACCTAAGTGTCCATCAACAGTTGAATGGATAAAGAAGATGTGGCACATATATACAATGGAATATTACTCAGCCATAAAAAGAAACGAAATTGAGTTATTTGTAGTGAGGTGGATGGACCTAGAGTCTGTCATACAGAGTGAAGTAAGTCAGAAAGAGAAAAACAAATACCGTATGCTAACACATATATATGGAATCTAAGGGGAAAAAAAAAGGTCACGAAGAACCTAGGGGTAAGACGGGAATGGAGACGCAGACCTACTAGAGAATGGTCTTGAGGATGTGGGGAGGGGGAAGGGTAGGCTGTGACAAAGTGAGAGAGTGGCATGGACATATATACACTACCAAACGTAGAATAGATAGCTAGTGGGAAGCAGCCGCAAAGCACAGGGAGATCAGCTCGGTGCTTTGTGACCACCTAGAGGGGTGGGATAGGGAGGGTGGGAGGGAGTGAGACGCAAGAGGGAAGTGATATGGGAACATGTGTATATGTATAACTGATACACTTTGTTGTAGAGCAGAAACTAACACACCATTGTAAAGCAATTATACTCCAATAAAGATGTTAAAAAATTATGTCAAATATAAACAAATCCGAACTTAGATAAGGAAAGATTTTAATTAGAAGGAATTACAATTGCAGTTGTGAGAGCTCTCCAATCTCAGAAATCTGGGTTTCAAAATCAAACAGAGCAAGTTTTTCTTCCACAGTGTAAAGGAGGGGTAAGCAGAGAGAAGCATAATCTTTTAAGGGGACTCTGGACAAGCAAGGGGAAATGACCGGCAGGGTTTCATAGGAAAAGGGTCTCCCTGTGGTCATCTGATTCCCAGGAGAAGCTGATAAGTGTGGGGTAGGGGAACAGGTTCCATTTTTTTAGTGCTTCCTAAGGCTTTGGAGCATGCTGCGCTCAGCGGACTGTAGGAAGGAGATAAGCCTAACTAAAGTTTGGTCAAGACAAATTGGAGGGTAAGAAATGGCCAATTGTGAATATTTGGTCAAGCACAACTGGGCAGTTTTGGATTCTGAGGATCCGTCAGTGTCTTGGTGAGAAAGATAATGGTGAATCTTTTATTTTGAACACTTTGTCACTTCTGGCTGCCAATTAAGGGATTCGTTGTTTAATCTCCAGTTCCTTAAATTTAACATATGTATCTCCTCCTATGGAATACCCCGTTTTTAGATGTTATTCTTTTCTTTAAGATAGTATAAAATGGCTCAAATTCCAGTTCCATGAATAGTGGGAAACAGCCATGGGCAGAAATCTATGAGGTTTTCTTCGGAGGGAGAATAGAAGAAGAACTTTCCCTGCTTCTCCACCACTATCTAACTCCCCGCTGAAATTTTGAGCTTCAGAGCTTCAGTCCTACCATTAGGGGAAAGAAAAAAATGCCTTACAAACTCCCCATGAAATTCTCTCTCTAATACCCCTGCTTCTGCAACCTCTACTTGTTTTTATACACTGAAGCTGGTGAGCAAGTTGTTATTTACATACCTCCTTTACAAGCCCTGCAGAGATGGTCTTCTCCTAATTTGGGAATAGGAGGTTATTGCTATTTAATATCCTGTGGCCTCAGACACAAATAAGATTAAAATAGTTCCATTTAACATCCAGCTTTCACATTCTTCATATTATGAATGGGTTATTCATAGAAAAGTCAAAGCAGTTAAGTAAACATACACTGGAAAAATTATAATTAAATTATCACATACAATAATTTAAAATGCCACAGCTATTGAATATGTGGAAAGTACTGTCATAAGAACAGGAGAGTGTAATGGGGAAAGTTACAAAGAAAAAAGATTAGTTGGCACTTAATTTTTAATGTGTCAATCATTGGGTTTTGGAACACATTTTTACATTATTAATTCTCAAACCTACAACATTCATACCAAGGATGATTTTGTTGAACTGCACATCACGGAGAACTATTCATGTTGATAACAATGTAGTTTCCTTTCAGATCGACACCCACTGCAAGAATGCCTTTTAGATGTATTATTGTTCTTATCCATCAAACCAGAGCTACCTTAATAGGCAAACTAATGAGATTTGTCAAGATTTTATTTATTTTACTCATAAGTGGTGGCCAGCATTTCAGAATTGTAACAGGGCAAGGAAACAGTTTCTTCATAATAAATCTAAAGAGATCCAGCTTAATTTAACTTAAAAATATTAATTTTACAAAATTAACTGGTACTAATTAAAAATAGCGGGCTTCCCTGGTGGCGCAGTGGTTGAGAGTCCGCCTGCCGATGCAGGGGACGCGGGTTCGTGCCCCGGTCTGGGAAGATCCCACATGCCGCGGAGCGGCTGGGCCCGTGAGCCATGGCTGCTGAGCCTGCGCGTCCGGAGCCTGTGCTCTGCAGGGGGAGAGGCCACAACAGTGAGAGGCCCGCCTACCGCAAAAAAAAAAAAAAAAAAAAAAAAAAAGCAAAAAATACATTTAGCAAATATTCAAAATAATATTACCTATAGAAATATAAATTGTTGATATTAGAGCCACCAAAATATTTTTGTTACAATAGGATATCCCTTAAACGTCTTCATTTAGAATGAGAAATATGTTGCTAATGCCCAAGTGATAGAGAATCTGTACTCATCCTGCCATTCCATGATTCAGGCCAAAAATGAAGGCAAGTCTTTGCTAATATATAAATTGTTTATTCTAGGGCTTTCCACTGGAAAGAAGAGAAATGCTTAATTAGTATGCTCTAGACCAAACTGCATATTTTGTATTATGCATTTCATAATCACTTCACCTTTATTTTAACATTTTAATTAATTAAAACTATAAAGTTAATTATAGAAATAAAATTAAGTCATGGAGGTAACAATTTTCCCATATTTTTGTGACTATCTCTATTTGATACAGCTACAGAGTGAATTAGGGAGGGCTACAATATATATTTGCTCCCTACCTCTTGAGAGATAGGCTTGAACATTTACATTGGATAAAAGCCCTTTTAGGCTGCCTTCAGTGCATCATCAAGGATTCATTCTGGAGTTTTCATGTCAGTTAGGCAACATTACTCTTTGAAGGACTCAGATGTGGGGCACTGTTTTAGGTTCTATAGAAAGATATGTCTGCCTTCAAAAATCTAATGATCATTTGAGGTAGAGAGCATACATAATGAACAGGTATAATCCAAATGTATTCACAAGCTTTTGAGAACAAAACATAGAGAACTGATATTACTGATGATGTTATACACAGCCTTTGGACCATAACTCTAAAGTCAAGCAAACATTACACTTTTGATCTTTGTTTCTGGCTGCAGGTAGTGTATCATAACAATTATGCAAACCAAACAAAACATATAGTTAAAAAAACCCACCAGCTTTAAACAAACAAACTGAGATAAAATCTTGGGCAGTAGGTCTACAAGTAGGATAATTTTTTTTTTTTTTTTTTTTTTGCGGTACGCAGGCCACTCACTATTGTGGCCTCTCCCGTTGCGGAGCACAGGCTCCGGACGCGCAGGCTCAGCGGCCATGGCTCACGGGCCCAGCCGCTCCGCGGCATGTGGGATCTTCCCGGACCCGGGCACGAACTCGTGTCCCCTGCATCGGCAGGCGGACTCTCAACCACTGCGCCACCAGGGAAGCCCAAGTAGGATAATTTTTAAATCTCCCTGAGCCTTTTCTTCCTCTGAAAAATGTGAAAAGTTATCTGTCTCCTAAAACAGAATTATGCAAAGATCTGTGCCTGACATATTGTAGGCATTCTATAAATGTAGCTCTTATTACACTGCATATAGTAACATTTACTGACAAATACATAACTGGGGGAAATGGTGTACATGAAAGCACAAAGCAACTTTTTCTTGAAAAAGAACTGAAGAGAATGAGAAGAAGCTAAAATAAGAGAGTATGTAATCAGCTCTAAAACTATGGAAGGAGTTTAAAACTTAGGTTCCAAGCTTAGAGAATGTAATTTAACAATTTGGTTTATATTGGCAATGAAATTCTAAAGCTCCACTTTTAGAAAGGAAGGCATAGAGGAGTAAGTAAATGAGTAAACAAAAAAGAAAAAAATTACTAATATATCCAAATATAAAAAGCATATTTTTGGCATGACAATGCCTCCTCATAGAACTTAGGCAGAAAGTCTTCCCACAGAACCTAGTGCAATGAGAAAGATAAAATGTGTGAAATGATTGAAGAGAAATTCTAAGCCTGCACTAGAAGTTTAACCAAGCCATAACATTTTTTCTATCCATTTGTTTTCAGCTCCTCAGCTCATGGTCTAAGATGAAAATTCATCCAGTATCCATGTAGATAGTGAAGAAAGCCAAAGTGAAACCTATTACACCATTTTGGTGCCAGGAGTGGGCCCAGAGAGAATTCCCCAAGCTAGCATTTAAAAATAACTGTATACATGTATTCCTCAAAGAAATATCCATATGCTGATTCATGGATAAGTAGGGGAAATAAAATTGGGAACTATGTAAAATTATAAAAGGAGAAGACAGGATGAAGAAGCAGCGGGAGGAGGAGGAAGAAGTAGAGGATTCTCCAGAGAGAGGATGAAGGGAGAAGGCAGGAAGGCAGAAGAAATTAGGAAAAAGAGAGACAGAGGAGTAGAGCTCACCCTAGAAGTATTCTTTTAAAAAAGAAAAAAAATGAAAGGAAAAGAATATAAAAGGGAAAAGTTTAAACAACTCGTCATAGTTTCAAGGAAATTAAAAAGAAAACTACCACTATGAAAATGAGACTATGAGTTATAAGATAATGTAAAAACAGAATAAGATAAAAAGGGCACTTCCAAAATTAAGGAATTAGAGGAGAAAAGATAGAAATTTAAAATGCATGTCAAAGCAGTGAAGAGCAAAAACAAAGCTGCCAAGAAGTGAATGAGTGACCTAAAAGTAAGAATTGGTAAAAGTCACAGGGAGAGTAAAGAGAGGGTAGCGGGTGGCCTGACAAAATGAATGCATGGAATAGAAAATAAATGTTTTAAGAATATGACGTAAGGGAATTTTTCTACAATAAAAAAAGACGAGATATTCAATCTGAAAGTGTTCACTGTGTACCAAGACAATTCATAAGAAGTATTAGTGCTAATACATATCCTAGTGAAATGACTAAACCACAAAGATAGAGTCCCATAAGCCTTTAGTCAGAGAAATAAGGCCATTAAGTTGGTGAAAAATGTTAAGATGGACTACTAGTTCTATTCAAGAACATTAGACTTAAGAAGTAAAAACAGCAATATCTACTGGATTTTTTAAAAAAGTAACATTGCCCCCCCCAACTTTTAAAAGTTAATATGTGCATTATAGAACCCAACAAGCAAAGGACATAAAGAAACATCCATAATCACAAGGAGTTTACAGTTTGACTTGAACTTCTAGTCCTGTGTGTGTGTGTCTGTACATTTACACAGTGACACACAGTTTTGTGCTTGAGATCATATAGTATGCATCATTCTTTTTCACATATAAAGATATTTACCAATTGAAAGCCCAAAGGCCGTGACTATTTGGATAACCAAGAATGTAATACACCAATTCAATCAGGATAGACATGCAATCTTGTCTTTCTGATGGTCAAATATTGCTTAAATGACAAAAATGACAAGCCTCTAGATAAACAAATATTGGCAGAGATACAATTAAAATAGTGCATTTCCTTAATGTTCAATTTAAAATGAAACACAAAGCAAAGGAGTACAATAAGTTTAATGCTTATAAGAGAATTATCAGGTCTATACTATTAAAATAATATGTAGAAGGTGTTTCTATTGAGTTGTTTTACAATGTATTCATATAGTATGCACACATACATCAGTCTTCTCCTCCCTCTTTGCCTGATCCAGTACCTAAGTACAGTAGGTACTGCTCAAAGAGAAGGTTTAGCCATTCCCTTCCCTTAACAGATTTCATGCAAATTTTAACCAAAAAACGCCCCACATATTAATGAAGCATGTCACTTTACTATTTCTACTTTTAACATACTTTGTGCATCTCAGAATATGTAGAAAGACTAGATATTTCATAGAAGGGCATAACATAGTCAACTATACACACAATAGTGAGGATTAATATCTTGCCTTTGCAATTCTCTCTTCCGATGTCCTTCAACCCAGTGCTCAAAAGCTGATAGTATACTGCTCACAGAAGTGCTTTAGCAATTACATTTCCAAAGAAAATATTTCCCATCAATATTTTCACAGCTATTCAAAAGTCTTATTTTACTACCACTACTTTAAATACACTGGGCATTTCTAAATATCTAGAAAAGTTATCTATCTAAAATAAGAACTTATTTGTCCACTTTATACACAGTACCATTAAACAAAAATGCACATGTAACAAAATGATAATGGTCCAAGGTGACTGTTCACTGTGACCATCCTGGACCTCAACCATGTCCTCCTCACCTCCTCCTCTATACCAGTAATACAGTGGACAAGTATAGACAAGTATACTGCTCAGAGGCAGCTGAACAAATTCAAATTCATTTCCAAAAGTGTTTTACGGAGGACAAGATTTCCTATGAGTTTCAGTATAAAGTATACAAATGGGCTAATTTTATTCATACAACTAAGAATTCGTACAATTCTTAAACATCTGGATACTAGATGTTGCAAGCTGGGATTGATTTGTCCATTATGGACTATAAACAGAGCAAAACAAAATGCAGCTCAAAGAGGAGGTTTAGTCATTTTGTAACCAAAAGATAAGATTTCATACGAATTTTAATAAAATAGTAACAAAATATGTTCTTTTACTACCTCTACTTTTAACATAGTTTGTGCCTCTCAGAAAATTTGGAACATGAAGAAAGATTAGATATTTCAAAAAGAGGCATCACCTTATCAACTATGTATACAGAAGGGAAATAAAATGCATACACAGAACAATGGTTATAACATGAAAATATCCTCTAAATATGAATTCTTTCCTTTCTTTCTTTCCAAGGCCTTTTGCTCCACCCTTCTAACCCACCAAATAAATGTGGTCCTGTGTTGCTCCTGGTGTCTATTCTGGTGGTGGCCTAAAGATTCCATTTCTGAAAGTCATGCCAGAAAACATTTGTTTTTTTTTTTAATTTTTTTTTAACAAGAAGTTCACTTAATAAGACCTGTGAGGGACTTCCCTGGTGGTCCAAGACTCCCCACTTCCACTGCAGGGGGCATGGGTTCCATCCCTGGTGGGGGAAATAAGATCCCGCATGCAGCCAGGAGCAAGCAAAAATAAAAATAAATAAGACCTGTGATTTCTAACTATTTTTTATTCAATGTCAGCAACCTCTTTAGGCCTAGAAGCCTCGACATAGCACAAAAAGAATTTTAACTTGTCTCCTAAAAGGTTGAGAGAAAAACTGAGAGAAGTCTTTTTATACTATATGTATTAAGCCTTTTATAAACGGCTAGTACTTCTTTTAAAACATTGGGCCCTCTCTGCTAGCCCAAGGCAGTACATTGTTCTATCTTTCCCCTCACCCACCCTCCAGACCTGGTAACAGGCCTCCCATCCACTACTGCAATCAGGTTACCGGAACAGGCCGGCGCTGCCTCTGGGACTGGCTGGGTCCCCAGCGCGTGAGGAGACCAGCGCAAGAGTCCCCAGTGGCCAGAGCACGGGCAGGCTGGTGACTGCAGAGCTTCCGGAACCTTTGTGGGTCGGCACGAGTGTGATCGGAAGAGCCCCCGGGGGCACCAGCTCAAAGGCCGGAAGTGGCCGGAAATACCAGTGGGTCAATTGCGCGACGTCCGAACGGTGACTGGAAGGCGCTTCAGCACTCAAGCAGGTAAATGTCTGGAAGGGCCTGGGTGCCACAGTGGGCAGGCTTGGTGGTGGCTTGAAGGGTCCCCAGGGTCCTCACTGCATAGGCTGTACAGTCTCTGAAAGGGCAACCGGGTCCTGAGCTCAGGGTCGGGCCAGTGACTGGAACGGACCCCAGTGCATCAGTGTGTGGCAAGGATGGTTGCTGATAAGGCCCTAGGTTCCATACCACGTGGGCAGGTTGGTGACTGGAAGGAACCCTGGGGCACCAGCATGCGGTAAGGATGGTGGCCAAAAGGAAAAGCCTTAGGCCCCAGAATGGGGGCAGGCCAGTTTCTGGTAACCAGAGAGCCCTAGCACCCCAGGGTGGGGGGGAGGGGGATACAAGGTGACTGGAAGGGTGCTTGTTTTCCCTGGACGCAGGCAGGCTGGTGACTGGAAAGCCCTATACAGGAAAAAAAAATGCACGTATGGACATTAGTAAGGACTTTACTGAGTGACTGTTGCCATAGGGGGAGAGGGATAATTGCACTGGGAGGTGTTTAAAGCCTAAGCCGGAAACAATTTAGGAAAGGGGTGGGCAAGCAAAGCTGTTCTATACTCAGAGCATGGAATAGGTGGCTGTGGAAGGAGGAAGGAGGATGCTAAAAACTGCAAGCAGGAGGGCCTGCAACTTAACAACTATATCAAATATTGCACTGAAGGAAAGGTTGAGGCAGGAAATGTTTATTTGTGCTTAAGCACCTGAGTCAGAGGTTTGGGCC
This sequence comes from Mesoplodon bidens, assembly GCF_964165515.1. Classification (NCBI taxonomy): domain Eukaryota; kingdom Metazoa; phylum Chordata; class Mammalia; order Artiodactyla; family Ziphiidae; genus Mesoplodon; species Mesoplodon bidens. The sequence continues at coordinate 116,417,142 of NC_138163.1, read as the reverse complement.
TAAAGGGGACAAACAAGTTGTAGTTAGGATGTTCAAATAAAGTTTAGGGCCTAGCTGTCCTAGGCTAACCAGTCTAAAGCTGTGTCAAGCAAAACGTTTGATCCATCTTGTCAGTCCCTTCTCTTGTTCAAGAAAGGCTCAGTGTTACTGCCGTTGAACAACTCAGAGATTAGGCTAATCTGAAGTAGGTGATGGCTAACTGAAATACTCCTCAGGGTCAGAGTTTTCTCGGTGTTGTCCCTGGAGGACCAGTAGAACCATCTGTTGGACCATCTGGCAGAGGTCAGTTGTTTTAGGGTCTGAAAGATGAGCCACCTGAAAAACACAATGCCCAAAATGCAAAAGATAAATATTATAAAAGGTCATATTAAAGAGCCATGAATCAAGCACTAAAGGTATCCAGGCCAGTGAATTCCAGGAGGTCAGTGGATGAAAATCTTTCGCTTATGTAACATTGGTCATTGACTTTTTTTCTTGTTGTTTTTATTTTTTTTTATTGTAGTATAATTGATTTACAATATTATACTAGTTTCAGGTGTACCACATAGTGAATCAAAATTTTAATAGATTGTACTCCATTTAAAGTTATTATAAAATATTGGCTATATTCCCTGTGCTGTACAATATATCCTTGTTGCTTATTTATTTTATACATAGTAGTTTGTATCTCTATGCCCCTCACCCCTTCCCTGTCCCCAGTGGTAACCCCTAGTTTGTTCTCTGTATGTGTGAGTCTGTTTCTTTTTTTTAATATTCATTAATTTGTTTTATTTTTTAGATTCCACATATATAAGTGATATCATATGGTGTTTGTCTTTCTGACTTACTTCACTTACTATGATAATCTCTAGGTCCATCCATGTTGCTGCAAATGGTATTATTTTGTTCTTTTTTATGGCTGAGTAGTATTCCATTGTATATATGTACCACATCTTCTTTATCCATTCATCTGTCACTGGACATTTAAGTTGTTTCCATGTCTTGACTATTGTGAATAGTGCTGCAATGACATTGGGTACGTGTATCTTTTTGAATTATAGTTTTGTGGGAATGTATGCCCAGGAATGGGATTGCAGAACCATATGGCAACTCTATTTTTAGGTTTTTGAGGAACCTCCTTACTGTTCTCCACAGTGGCTGCACCAATTTACATTCCCACGAACACTGTACAAGGGTTCCCTTTTCTCCACAACCTTGCCAACATTTGTTATTTGTGGTCTTTTTGATGATAGCCATTCTGACAGGTTTGAGGTGAGATATCATTGTGGTTTTGATTTGCATTTCTCTGATGATTAGCAATGTTGAGCATCCTTTCACGTGCCTGTTGGCCATCTGTATGCCTTCTTTGGAGAAATGTCTACGTAGGTCTTCTGCTCATTTTTTAATCAGGTTGTTCATTTGTTTGATATTGAGTTGTATGAGCTGTTTATATATTTTGGATATTAACCCTTTATTGGTCATATTATTTGCATATATTTTCTCCCATTCTTTTCATTTTATCAATGCTTTCCTTTGCTATGCAAAAGCTTTTAAGTTTAGCTAGGTCTCATTTGTTTATTTTTGCTTTTATTTCTTTTGCCTTAGGAGACAGATCCAAAAAAATACTGCTGCGATTTATGTCAAAGAGTGTTTTGCCTATGTTCTCTTCTAGGAGTTTTATGGATTCACATCTTACATTTAGGTCTTTAATCCATTTTGAGTTTATTTTTGTATATGGTGTGAGAAAATGTTCTAATCTCATTATTTTACATGTACTGTCCAGTTTTCCCAGCACCACGTATTGAAGAGGCTGTCTTTTCTCCATTGTATATTCTTGCTTCCTTTGTAGTAGATTAATTGAACATATGTGTGTGGGTTTTTTTCTGGGCTCTCTATTCTATTCCATTGATTTATGTGTCTGTGTATGTGCCAGTACCATACAATTTTGATTACAGTAGCTCTTTAGTATAGTCTGAAGCCAGGAAGTATGACATCTCCAGTTCTGTTCTTTGTGTTTTTTTTTTCCAAGATTGTTTGGCTATTCAGGGTCTTTTGTCTTTCCATTCAAATTTTTAAATTATTTGTTCTAGTTCTGTGAAAAATGCCTTTGGTATTTTGATAGGGATTGCACTGAGTCTGTATATTGCCTTGGGTAGTATGGTCATTTTAACAATATTAATTCTTCCAATATATGAACACAGTATATCTTTCATTCTGTTTGTATTGTCTTCAGTTTCTTTCATCAGTGTCTTATAGTTTTCCAAGTACAAGTGTTTTACCTCCTCAGTTAGATTTATTCCTAGGTATTTTATTCTTTTAGATGCAATGGTAAATGGGTAAGTTTTTCCTTCTGATAGTTTGTTGTTAGTGTATAGAAATGCAACAGATTTCTGTATGTTAGTTTTGTATCCTGCAACTTTACCAAATTCATTGATGAGCTCTCATAGTTTTTTTGTGGTGTCTTGAGGATGTTCTGTGTATAGAATCATGCCATCTGCAAACAGTGAGTTTTACGTCTTCCTTTCCAATTCCTTTTATTTCTTTTGCTTGTCTGATTGCTGTGGCTAGGACTTCCAATACCATGATGAATAAAAGTGGCAAGAGTAGGCATCCTTGTCTTGTTCCTGATCTTAAAGGAAATGTATTCAGCACTTCACAGTTGATTATGATGTTAGATGTAGGCTTATCATGTGTGCCCCTTATTATATTGAGATGTGTTCCCTGTATATCTGCTTTGTGTAGAGTTTTTATTATAAATGGATATTGATTTTTGTTAAAAGCTTTTCCTGCATCTATTGAGATGATCACATGATTTTTTAATCTTCAATTTGTTAATATGGTGTATCACATTGATTGATTTGCAAATATTGAACCAACCTTGCATTCCTGTGATAAATCTCACTTGATCATAGTGTATGATTTTTTAAAATGTATTATTGAGTTTGGTTTGCTCATGTTTTGTTGAGGATTTTTGCATCTTTGTTCATCAGTGTTATTGGCCTATAATTTTCTTTTCTTGTGATATCTTTGATTGGTTTTGGTATCAAGGTGATGCTGGCATCAGAGGCTGAGTCTGGAAGTGTTACTTCCTCTGAAATTTTTTGGAATAGTTTGAGAAAAATAGGTGTTAATTTTTCTCTAAATTTTTGGCAGAATTCACTTTTCTCTAAATGTTTGGCAGAATTAATCTGTTCCTGGACTTTTGTTTATTGAGTGTTTTCTTTTTTTTCTTTTAATTACTGATGAAATTTCTGGTAACTGGTCTGCTCACATTTTCTATTTCTTCCTGTTTCAGTCTTAAGAGATTGTATACTTCTAGGAGTTTGTCCATTTCTTCTAGGTTGTCCATTTTATTAGCACATAGTTGTTCATAGTAAGCTCTTAGGATCCTTTGTATTTCTGTGTTGTCATTTGTAACTTCTTTTTCATTTATGATTTATTGATTTGGGTCCTCTCTTTTTCTTGATGAGCCTAGCTAAAGATTTAACAATTTTGTTTATCTTTTCAAAGAACCAGCTCTTAGTTTCATTGATCTTTTCTATTGTTCTTAGTTTGTTTCTGCTCTGATATTTATGATTTCTTTCCTTCTACTAACTTTGGGTTTTGTTTGTTTTCTTTTTCTAGTTCCTTTAGGTATAAGGTTAGGTTGGTTATTTGAGATTTTTCTTGTTTCTTGAAGTAGGCTTGTATTGCTAAAACCTTCCCTCTTAGAACTTCTTTTGCTGCATTCCATAGATTTTGGATCATTGTGTTTTTGTTTTCATTTGTCTCCAGGTATCTTTTTATTTATTCTTTGATTTCCTCAGTGATCCATTGGTTGTTTAGTTGCATATTGTTTAGCTCCCAGGTATTTGTGTATTTTGCAGGGTTTTTTTTTTTTCTTGTAGGTGACTTCTAGTCTCATAGCATTGTGATCAAAAAAGATACTTTTTTTTTCAAAATACTTACATTTACTCAGTCTTGTTTTGCAGTCTGGCATGTGATCTGTCCTGGAGAATGTTCCATGTGCACTTCAAAAGGATGTGTATTCTGCTGTCTTTGGATGGAATGTTCTTTATATATCTATTAAGATCATTTGGTCGAATGTGTCATTTAAGGCCAGTGTTTCTTTATTGATTTTCTGTCTGGATGATCTGTCCAATGATGTAAGTGGGATTAAAGTCCCCTACTCTTATTGTGTTACTGTAAATTTCTCCCTTTATGTCTGTTAATATTTGCTTTAGTTATTTAGGTGCTCCTGTGTTGGATGCATACATACTTACAATTGTTATATCTTCTTGGATTGATCCCTTGATCATTATGTAATGTCCTTCTTCGTCTCTTGTAACAGTCTTTGTTTTAAGGTCTATTTTGTCTGATATAAGTACTGCTACCCTGGCTTTCTTTTGGTTTCCATTTGTATGAAATACCTTTTTCTATCCCCTCACTTTCAGTCTGTGTGTGTCTTTAGATCTGAAATGAGTCTCTTGTAGGCTGCATATGTATGGGTCCAGTTTTTGTGTCCATTCAGCCACTCTATGTCTTTTGATTAGGGCATTTACTCTGTTTACATTTAAAGTAATTATTGATAGGTATATACTTATTGCCATTTTGTTAATTATTTGGTGGTAATTTTTGTAGTTATTTCTTGCTCCTTTCTTCCTCTTTTGTTCTCTTCCATCATGATTTGATGACTACCTTAAGTGTTATGTTTGGATTTCTTTTTCTTTTTTGTATGTGTATGTATTATAGATTTATGGTTTGTGGTTATCATGAGGTTTATATATAGTTTTTTATATGTATACACACACACAAACATATATGATTATTTTAAGTTGCTGCTCTCTTAATTTTAAGCACAGTTTAACAACCCTGCATTTTTAGTACCCTCCCTCCACAATTACTGTTTTTGACATTATATTTTATAACTTTTTGTTTTGTGTATTCCTTAACTACTGATTTTGGATATACATAATTTTACTACTTTTGTCTTTTAACCTTCCTACTAGGTTTGTACATGGTTGATTTACTACCTTTACTGTTAATTTCCTTTTACCAATGAGCTTTTTCCTTTTGTAATTTTCATGTTTCCTTTGTGGCCTTTTCTTTCTCACTTAGAGAAGTCCCTTTAACATTTCTTGTAAAGGTGGTTTGTTGCTGCTAAACTCTTTCAACTATTGCATGTCTGTAAAACTTTTGATCTCTCCATCAAATCTGAATGAAAACCTTGCCTCATATGGTTGTAGGTTTTCCCTTTCATCACTATAAATGTATTGTGTCACTCCCTTCAGGCCTGCAGAGTTTCTGCTGAAAAGTCAGGTGATAGCCATATGGGAGTCCCCTTGAATGTAACTTGTTGCTTTTCCCCTGCTGTTTTTAATATTTTCTCTTTATCTTTAATTTCTGCCATTTTATTACAATGTGTCTTGCTGTGATCCTCTTTGGGTTGATCCTGTTTAGGGCTCTTTGTGCTTCCTGGACCTTGATATCTGTTTCCTTTAACGTAATAGCTGAAAGCTTTTTTATTCTTTTTTCTTTTTTCTGTTCAGCATTAGTGATTTCCACTGCTCTGTCTTCCAGCTTGCTGATCCATTCCTCTGTATCATTTAATCTACTGTTAATTCCTTCTAGTGTATTCTTCATTTCAGTTATTGTATTCTTCATCTCTGTTTGTTTGTTTGTTCTAGATATTTTCTAACTCTGTTAAAAAATTCTAACTTCTCCCTCTGCTCAAGCATTCTTCTCCCAAGTTCTTTGATCATCTTTACAATCATTACCTTGAACTCTTTTTGGGTAGATTGCCTGTCTCTGCTTCACTTAGTTCTTCTTCTGGGGTTTTATCTTGTTCCTTCATGTGGAATATGTTCCTCTGTCTCTTCATTTTGCCTAATTTGCTGTTTTTATTTCTATGTATCTAGCAGATTGGTTACATTCTGCTACCTTGGAGAAGTAGCCTTTTATAGAAGACATCCTATTCATTGCAGCAGTGTACTCCCCTCTGGTCACCAGACCTATATGCTCCAGGGGGTTTCCCCCTATGTGGGCTGCATGGGGCTTTCTACTGTTGTGGATTGACTACTGTGAGTAGTCTAGTAGGTGTGGTTGGACCCCTGTCCAGTTGTTTGCCAGGCCCTGCCTTGTGTGGAGACTGCCAGCCACTGGTTGGCGTGGCTGAGTCATGAGGCAACTGGCCGCAGAACCCTGGGGGCTCTGAGGGTTACAGCTGGCTCATTGGTGGGCAGAGCTGAGTTCTGGGGTGGATGGTTATGGGACTGGGGTTCCCAGATCTAGTATTGGCCTGCCAGTGGGTATGGCTGGTTCCTGACATGGTTAGCTGTGGATTCTGGGGTGTCTCAAAGCTGGTATTGGCCCACTGGTGAGTGGCTGGATCCCAGGGTGACTGGCTGAGGAGTCAAAGGTATCTTAGAGCTGGTGTTGGCCTGCTGGTACGTGAGGTTGGAGCCTGGGTGGTTCCAGGGCTGGTGTTGGCCTTCTGGTGGGCAGGACCAGGTCCCAGGGGGTTCTGGAGCTAGTGCCAGCTCACTGGTGGGTGGATCTGGGTCCCAAGGTCTCAGACTGCAGGGCGCTGGGGGTCTTGAATCTTGGGTCAGCCCACTGGTGGGTGGAACTGGCTCTCAGTGATGCTGACTGAGGGACCCAAGGAGTCCCAGAGCTGGTACTGGCATGCTGGCAGGCAGGGCCAGGGCCAGGTGGTCCTAGGGCTGTGCCAACTTGCTGGTGTGTTGGCTGGGTCTTGAAAATGCTGGCTGTGGAGCTTCAGTGATCCTGAGGCTAGTGTCTGTGTGCTCATGGGTGGGGTTGTGGCCCCAGGGATCCTGGGGTTGGTGCACTCCCATTAGTGGGTGCATCCAGGTCCTGGGGCTAGTGCCAGCCCTCTGTCAGGCAGATACAGGTCCTGAGGTCTCTGGCTGCAGGGCCTAGGGGTTCCAGAGCACGTGTTGAATCACTGATGGGTGGGGCTGAGGCCCAGGGGGTTCTGGAGCTGATATTGGCCCAATGGTGAATGGAACTGGATCCTGGTATGGCTGACTGAGGGCCCCAAGGTGTCCCTGAGCTGCCAGCGTGCTGGTGGTTTGGGCTGATGCCCAAGGGGTCCTGGGGCTGGCACCTGCCCACTCATGTGTGAGGCTGGTCCTGGGGCTAGTACTGGCCCTCTGGTGGGTGGGGAAAAGGCCCAGGGGACCCTGAGGCTAATGTCAGCTCACTGACAGGTAGAGCCACATCCCAGGGTCTCTGGCTGCAGGACCCTGGGGTTCCCAGAGTTGGTGTGTTGGCCCACTGGGGGGTGAAGCTAGGACTCAGGGGGTCCTGGGGCTGGTGTCTGCCCACTTTTGGGCAGAGCTGGGTCCTGGGAGTCTGTGGCTGCAGGGCCCCAGGAGTCCCAGGAATAGCACCTGTGCACTTGTGTGTGGGGCCAGGTCCTGGGCCCTCTGGTGGCTAGGGTCATGTCCTGGGGCCACTGTGGGCTCAGGAGTTGTTAAGACAGTCTGCCTGCTGGTGGGTGGGTCTTTGTCTCCCCACCAGCTACTTGCTTGGCCTGAGGCATCCAGTTACTGGTACAGACAAGCTAGTGAGTGGGGCTGGGTCCTGGTGCTAATAAGCTAGATGAAGGATTCCAAAATGGTTCTTGGCAGCATCAGTGTCCATATGGTATAATGAGCTCCTGAAAATGGCTGCTGCCAATGTCTGTGTCCCCACTGTGATCTCCATTTGCCTCCCACCTCTGCAGGAGGCTCTCCAAGATGAGCAGGTGGGTCTTACCCAGGCTCCTTCCAAATTACTGCTTCTGCCCTGGGTTCTGGAGCGTGTAAGATTTTGTGTGTGCCCTTTAGGAGTGGAGCCTTGATTTCCCATAGCCCTCTGGGTCTCCCAAAAGTAAGCCCCACTGGCCTGCAGAGGCAAACTTTCTAGGGGCTTATGTCCCTTTGCAGGACCTTGGACTAGAGATCCTGATCTGGGGCTCATACCCATTGCTCCTTGGGGAGAACCTCTGCAATTGTAATTATCCTCTTGTTTGTGGGTTGCCCACCCTGGGGTATGCATTTGAGTATACTGCTACTCTGTCCCTCCTACCTGTCTTGTGGTTCCTGCTTTATATCTTTAGTTGTAGAAGATCTTCTCTGCTAGATTCTGGTCTTTCTCATAAGTAGTTTCTCTGTAAATAGTTGTAATTTTGGTCTGCCCATGAGAGGAAGTGAGCTCAGAGTCGTCCTACTCCTCTTGGCCAAGCTACAGAAAATGTCTGGTCATTGAGTTTTTGATGCTTTTGGTGATGTTGTCAGCAGTCTTTGTTACCTCTTTTATAAGGGCATGCATTGCCTGAGCATTTCACCAGAACTTCTTAGTGACCCACACACTTCTCCAGGAAGAGATCAGGCCATGCATAGTCTGCTACAGTGATGAATCCTTCAAGGTATATATCAAGTTGGTCTGGCTTTAGCTAAACATTGCTGTTTCAGATCCTGGAGAAAAAGCCAGCAATTAGGCCACCTAGAGTCAGTATAAGGATCTGGTAGTCAGGTTTTAGTTCTTGGTGATTCCAAGGTTAGAGGAAGAGAGAAAACCTGGAAATGTTAGTTTGGAGGAATATAGCCAGACATTGAAAGTAACTGAAAGATTGAAAAATTTGGTACAGGTTGACAGTTTGGACAAGGTGGTAGGGTTCATTCCAGTTTACAGATAGATGCCAAAAATGGTTTTTCCACAGTGGGAGAGAAAGTCAATTAAATCTCTATCAGACAAGACAGAATTTTCATATCCATCAGTTACTTGCAGTTCACAAAGAGGTAGGAAATAGCTCAAAGAAAACTGACAGAGTCAGAATCTGATAACCCAGAAGGATGTGCTATAGTTTTTTTATTGAAAAATAATCAAAAAATTTTTTATATCTCATTTGTTTTCTTCAGTTTTATTGAGATATAATTGACATACAGCACTGTATAGTTTTAAGATATACAGCATAATGACTTGACTTATATATACTATGAGATAATTATCACAGTGAATTTAGTTATCCATAATCTCATATAGATACAGTAAAAAAAACCGTTTTTGTGATGAGAGCTGTTACGATCTACTGTCTTAGCAACTTTAAAATATACCATACATCAGTGTTAACTATACTTATTATGTAGTACATTACATTCCCAGTACTTATTTATCTTATAACCGGAAGTTTGTACCTTTCAACCACCTTCATCCAATTCACCCAGCCCTAACCGCCACCTTTGGTAACCACAAATCTGATCTATTTTTCCATGAGGTTTTTTAAAAAAAATATTCCACATATAAGTGATATCGTTAGTATTTCTCTTTCTCTGTAAGACTTATTTCACTTAGCATAGTGCCCACAAGGACCATCCATGTTGTTGCAAATGGCAGAATTTCCTTCTTTTTTTGTGGCTGAATAGAATTCTGTTGTATGTATATACCACACTTTCTTTATCCATTTTTCTTTTGATGGACATTTAGGATGTTTCCATGTCTTGGCTATATAAATAATGCCACAGTGAACATGAGGGTACAAACATGTCTTCAACATAGTGATTTGCTTTCCTTCAGATATATACCCAGCAGTAGAATTGTTGGATCATATGGTAGTTCTATTTTTAAGTTTTTGAGGAACCTCCATACTTTCCATAGTGGCTGTACCAATGTATGATCATCTAAACAGTGCACAAGGGTTCACTTTCTCCATACCTTGAGAGCATTTATCTCTTGTCTTTTTGATGATAGCCATACTAACAGGTGTGAGGTGATGTCTCACTATGGTTTTGATTTGCATCTCCCTAATGATTAGTGATGTTGAGTACCTTTTCAGAAACATTTGTTTTCTACAGTTACCCACCCCCCCTTTGAACAACAATAATATCAAAGAAATATTATTCTGGATCACAAAATAAGGCTGATCTCATTAGAGTTGGCCTGATTATTTACATAGAAACAGCAGTAATGATTTTGTATATAAGCCTTTTAAGTTTGCTGTAAGTTTTCACGAGGACTCTCAGACTGGAATGTAAAAGCCTGTTGAGGATAGGAAGGCAAGCCAAGAATTTGCCACTGCATTTTGTCTTCAGTACCTGTAGATTTGGTTGAATCCCTCTTTTTTTGAGGTCAACAAAATATCCTAAGATTCCTTGCCTGTCAGGAAGTGATTTTCCTTACTCATTTATAAAGCTAGAAACCTGTACCTAAGGTATCAGGCCAGTTTTCTTAAGAAGGCTTTGTAAGCATTTGCTCCATAAAGTCAACCTTTATTCCTTTCCTTTAAAGTGTCTAGTCAATCTCATTAAATTAATCTCATTCTCAAATATGACATTCCAGAAAAAGCCTTGGTTGCATAACCGATGTTTCCAATTACGTTCTGTTAACAAGGAGGATAGACTCATTGAATCTATGCACATAACTAATATCGCCATGAAAATAAGAATACTCAATAAGAGTTTCCAAATTATAGAGGGATCAGGCAGGGAGAGAAAGATAAATGTTTCATTTCTTTTCACAAAAGCATAGTCCACTAAATTGTTATGAGTTAGAGATAGCTTACATGCAGAAAATAGAGCACTAAAGTACTAGCACTATTCCTAACAAAGCCTATAATCATCCTTCATCACTTCATTTAGTCCTATGTAATTAATTCCTGTCCCACTTGATTTCAGGTTACCAGTTTCATGAACCCATCTGGTTTTCTACTAGAGTTCTGGAAATCCTGATTTTGGCCACTGGCATGGCCTCAGAGTTGTTTGATGCTATTAGAAACCTGTGCCCAAGAATACCCAGCTGGCATAGTCCTTTACCATGGGTCTCTAAGACAATCCTTTATTTAAGACAAGCATTCTGGCCGTAGCTGATGGCAAATGCTTTCAGGGAAGCATCAGAGTAAAAAAAAGAAAACTATCTGTGGTTGACAGAAGACAAAATGGCTGTGGCTAACTTATTACTGATAATTTTCAAAATGAATGATCTGATGAGAGTTCATTATAAAAATAATGCATTTAACCAGGAAATTTGGTTTTGTGGCATGCAAAACAAAATAAAGTCATTTCAAAAAGGTTTTAGACAAAATATCTATAAACATAGCAATTAGCCCTATTTTCAAAGAATGGGTATCTAATTTATGAAAATGGTTGAACATAATGCTTGCAGAGAAAAAGACCTTCAAATGTAACATGAAATAATCCTGAGACATAATACACCAAGAATACATCAAGCATTTATTTAGAGTATACCAAGAATATATTAAGTAAAGAATGTCAAATCTGGAGTAGGTCCTGAACGTCTTAATAAGACTCCATAGGCAAGTGATGGGAATTCTCAGTTGAAAACCATTGGCCTAGAACATACTGGATTTAATTTTAAGAAATAAAATTGTGACCAAGTTAACACTTTAAAAAATAACTGAAATTATCACTAATAACGTTATACTGTTGTTGTCTAATATCAAGAAGAACAGTACCAGGACTCTGATAAATGGAAACATCATTGACAGCAAGGACATTGATAAATCTCTAGGAAATTCAAGTAATTCTTAAATATTTATATCAATAACATTTTACCGATACATATGTAGCCTAGGGAAGGCTAAGTGGTTCTTCTGATTTGACAACACTTCCCACGTAACTCAAAACATATCAGATAATTTCTAGCAACTCTTTTTACAAGGTGAAAGAACAAATGCTTTGTGAATTTCCAGGGGCCTTTGGGAAATTCAAAGACAGTTTTAGGTGCAAAAGATAACATTTAGGATTCGGTTCTAGGAAGGCAAAATGTCAGAACTTGTCAGGAGGTTTGAACATTTAATTAAATGGGATCATGGGTCAGTGAAAAACAATGCTTGGCTACCTATTTTATGCCAGTGACAAAGACAGATTTTAAAAGTAAATATTGGAATTAACATGATTGTAAAAAACCTTACCTCTTTTAAAAGTGAGAACACTTTGATTTCTTAAATAATCAGGGGCATGGTGAAGTCAACGTAAGGCATAGGAAATTATTCTAATAAGACATAGCCTATTTGCCTTCAAAGCAGATTACCAGAAGAAAAAGTAAAACCTTTTACAACCTCTTAAGAGCAGACCAATAATCTAAGAAAATTGTGTCATTTAACAGAGAGAAAACCAAATTCTAGTCTTGCATCAATATAATATTTGAATTAAAGCTGTTTTTAAAATCTTATCAATAAATTTATCAACCTTAACTAGCTTGGACCACAACAAAATTCCTCATCCATGAACTTTTTACAACTTTTTATATCCTTTCAGGTTTTTTCTAACACTTTTTTCTTTTTCATTCTGGAACAACCAGCTCTTTTACTTTAGGACAAAACTATTTCTCTTCCTTAATAAAAATATACTCTCTATGCCTTGCATACAATATATCGAATATAAATTTTGATAATTGGTAACTTCTGTTATGTAGAAAAGTCTTGGAAGTGGATAATTATGAGCTGTCATACACTAGCATTTTATAGCAGACGAGCAAAGCTTGCAGATATACATTTAACAACTTTTTATAATCATACAAAGGATATAGTAGTATGTCCTTGTAGTAAAATTTCTCAAATTGGAAAAAAGTGAACATATTCATTAATAAATCCAAATATGTACACCCTTAAAATTATGCCTAGCAATTAATTTTTCAGTATTTTATCTCATTTATAATGATCTAGGTATTACTAGATATCTATATCTATAATGATCTAGATATTACTGAATATCTGTTAATTAACATCATTTAGCATAAATCTGTTTTCAGTTACCTAAGATCTTCAAAATTATCTTTTTTAAATACAGCTATATTGAGATATAATTCCCATACCATACAATTCACACCCCTAAGTGTACAGTTCAATGGTTTTTGATATAGTACATTATTAATTTCTAAAAATTGTGGTAAAAATATATGTATCATAAAATTTCCCTTTTAACCATTTTTAATTTCAGTTGCATTAAGTACATTCACAATGTTGTGCAACCATAACTACTATCCACTTCCAGAACTTTTCACCATCTCAAACAAAAACTCTGTACCCATTAAGCAATAACTTCCCATCCCCCCACCCCAGCCCCTGTAATCTCTATTATGCTTTCTGTCTCTATGAATTTATCTATTGAAGGTACCCCATATAAGTGGAATCATACAATATCTGTCCTTTTGTATCTGGTTTCTTTCACTTAGCATAATGTTTTTAAGGTTTGTCCATGTTGTAGCATGTATCAGAACTTCATTCCTTTTTATCACTGAATAATATTCCACTGTATGTGTATACCATACTTAATTTATCTATTCATCTGTTGATGGACACTTGGGCTGTTTCCACCTTTTGGCTATTGTGAATAATACTGCAAAGAATATTGGCATATACAAGTGTATTTTGGAGTATCTGCTTTTAAATTCCATTGGCTGTACACCTTGGGGTAGATTTACTGGGCCATACATTAATTATATGTGTAGTTTTTTGAGGTACCGCCAAACTGTTTTCCATGGTGGCTAAATCATTTTACATTCCTCCCAGAAATGTATGAGGGTTCCAATTTCTCTACATATTATCCGACACTTATTCCATTAAAAAAAATGATAGCCCTCTTAGTAGGTTTAAAGAGGTATATAATTATGGTTTTGATTTGCATTTCTCTAGTGACCAATTATGTTGCATATCTTTTCATGTGCTTATTGGCCATTTGTATATCTTCTGGAGAAACGCCTGTTCAAGTCCCTTGCCCATTTTTTAATTGGCTGTCTTTTTGTTGTAGAGTCATAGATGTTACATAGTCTAGATATTAAACCCTTATCAGGTATATGATTTCCAAATATTTTTTCCCATCCCATAGGTTGTCTTTTCACGTTCTTGATGATGTACTTTGATTCACTAAGATCTTTAATTTTGATTAAGTCCATTATCTATTTTTTCTTTTTTTGCTCATGCTTTTGGTGTCATTTATAAGAAACCATTTCTGAATCCAAGGTCATAAAGATTTATTCTTGTTTTCTTCTAAGAGTTTTATGGTTTTTCTATTTATATTTAAGTTGTTGCTTCATTTTGAGTTAATCTGTGTATATGGGGTGAAGTAGGAGTCCAACTTCATTCTTTTGAATGTGGGAATCCAGTTCTCCTAGCCATCATCCATTGACGAGATTATTCTTTCCTCATTTAATGAACTTGCCACTCTTGTCAAAAAGCAATTGGCCATAGATATATGGGTTTATTTTTGAACTCTTAATTCTATTCCATTGGATGATATGTCTATCCTTATATCAGTACCACACTGTTTTAATCACTGTAGCTTTGCATTGTTTTAAAATTGGGAAGTGTGAGTCCTACAACTTTATCTTTTTCAAGATTGTTTTGGCTATCCAGAGCCCCTTGCACTTCCATGTGAATTCGAGGTTTGGCTTTTGCACTTCTGTAAAAAAAAGATTGTTCAAATACTTATAGGGATTGCACTGAATCTGTAGATTGCTTTGGGTAGTACAGGTATCCCCAACTTTTCAAAAATTCACTTTATGCCACTTCATTTTTATGAAATACCTACATTACTACCTGTTTTCACTAACCAAAAGAAATCTGAAGAGGAGTTTCACTTTTACAAGAAAAGGCAAAAAGCAAAAATAGCGTTCAGCATTTCTTTTGCAGGGAGCTGTTATAGAGGCAGCAAGCGCCCTGAGCAGCGAGAGTGGCACCACCAAGCTCTTTCCCTGGGAAATACACTCAGCATCAAGTTGCCATAGCTATGAACTGTGTCTGTGAATATCTGTGCTTTACCTCAATTTATTTTGTGCATCCATTAGCAAGATGTGTCCTCAGGTAGCTGCTTCTTTGCTTTACGCCATTTCAGTTTACAAAAGATTTCAGAGGAACACTCTGCTTTATATTAGGAATATGTAGGCCTTCTTTAATTTTTTTCAGCATTGTTTTATACTTTTCATTGTGTAATTCCTTGGTTAAGTTTATTCCCAGGTATTTTGTTCTTTTAGATGCTGTTATAAATGAAATTGCTATATTAATTTTCTTTTCTGAGTTTTCATTTCTGATATAAAAATATAATTGGAATTTGTGTGTTGATGTTGTACCCTGCAACCTTGCTGAATTTTTTAATTAACTGTAATAACTTTCTTCTGTATTCTTTGGGATTTTCTACATAGAGGATCTTGTTATTGGTGAATAGAGATAGTTTTCCTTCTTCATTTTTCAGTTTGAATGTCTTTTATTTATTTCTCTTGTCTAATTTCTCTGGCTAAAAATTCTAGTGCAGTGTTAAATAGCAGTGGTGAAAGTAGGGATCCCTGTCTTGTTCTCAATCGTAGTGGGAAAGTTTTCAGTCTTTCAGCATTGAGTCTGTTGTTAGCTGTGGGTTTTTGATACACGCCTTCTATTATGTTGAGGTAGTTCCCTTCTATTTCTAGTGTTCTGAGAGTTCTTATGATGAAAGGGTATCAGATTTTCTCAAATGCCTTTTCAGTGTTGAATGAGATGATTGTGTATTTTCTTCCCTTGGTTATATTAGTGTGATGTATTATGTTGATTGATTTTATGTTCAACCTTGCATTCCTGGATTAAATGCCACTTGATCATGGTATATAATTTTTTAATGCTTTCAATCCTGTTGTATTTTGTTTGGTTGTATTTTGTTTGCTAGTATTTTGTTGAAGATTTTTACATCTATATTCATAAGGGATATTGATCTCTAATTTTCTTTCTTGTGATGCCTTCATTCAACTTTGGTATCAAGGTAATGCTGGCCTCAAATAATGAGTTAGGAAATGTTCCCTCTCGTATTTTTTGGAGGAGTTTGAGAAGGATTAGTGTAAATTCTTTAAATGTTTGGTTGAATTCACCAGTGAAGGCTTCTGGTTATAGACTTTACTTTGTTGGAGGTCTTTGATTACTGATTCAATCTCTTTACATGTTTTAAGTCTATCAGGTTTCTCTTTTTTCTTTAGTCAGTTTAGACAATTTACATGTTTCTAGGAATTTGTCCATTTTTAATAGGTTATTTAATTTATTGGCATATAATTGTTCATACTATTCTCTTATAATACATTTTTCCCTCAAAGGTCATTAATAATCCTCCCATTTTCATTTATAATTTTAGTTATTTGCATCTTTTCTTATTTTTCTTTTTTAGTCTAGCTAAAGGATTGTCAATTTTGCTAATCCTTTTGAAGAGCCAAATTTTGGTTTCACTGATTCTTTCTATTGTTGTTCTGTTCTGTTTCATTTATTTCTACTCTTTCCTTCTGCTAGATCTAGTTTTAGTTTGCTTTTCTTTTCTTAATTACTCAAGGTGTAAAGTTAGGTTTTGATTTGATATTTCTTCTTTTTTAAATTATTACTTTATTTTTAGTGCAGGTTTAGGTTTACAGATAAACTGAGCAGAAAATACAGAGTTCTTATATACCTATTCTCCCCCTACCCCTCACACAGTTTCCCCTATTATTAACATTTTGCATTAGTTTGTATAACTGTTGTCATAGATGAATCAATATTGGTATGTTATTATTAACTAAAAATCCATTATTTACATTAGGGGTTCACTCTTGGTGTTGTACATTATATGGAGTTTCACAAATGTATAATGCCATGTATCATACAGGATAGTTGCACTGCCCTAGTAAGGTGCACCTGTCCTCCACCTATTCACTCCTCCCTTCCTTCCCCTGAACCCCTGGAAACCACTGATTTTTTTACGCTCTCCATATTTTTGCCTTTTTCAGAATGTCATAGCTTTTTCACTAAGTAATATGCTTTTAAGGTTCCTCCATGTCTTTTCAGGACTTGATAGCACATTTGTTGTTGTTGCTGAATAATATTCCATTATATATATGTACCATAGTTTGTTTATTCATTCACTTATTAAAGGACATTTTGGTTGCTTTCAAGTTTTAGCCATTGTGAATAAAGCTAAAACTCTACATATTTGTTTGCAGGTTTTTGTGTGGACATAAGTTTTCAACTTATTTGAGTAAATACTAAGGAGTACAATTGCTGAATTGTATGGTAAGAGCATGTTTAGTTTTGTAAGAAACTGCCAAACTGTCTTCCAAAGTGGCTGTACCATTTTGCACTCCCACCAACATGAGAGAAGGTTCCTGTTGTTCTACATCCTTCCCAGCATTTGGCGATGTCAGTGGTTTGGATTTTAGCCATTCTAATAGGAGTGTAGTGGTTCTTGTTGTTTGAATTTGCAATTCCATAATGACATATGATGTTGAGCATATTTAATATGCTTATTAGCCATCAGCGTTTCTTCTTTGGTAAAGTGCCTGTTTATATCTTTTACTCATTTTTAATTGAGTTGTTTGTTTTCTTAATCTTGAGTTTTAAGAGTTCTTTGTATGTTTTGGATAACAATCCTTTATCAGATATGTGTTTTGCAAAGATTTTCTCCCAGTTGGTGGCTTCTTTTCGTTCTCTTAATAGTGTCTTTTGCAGAGCAGAAGTTTTTAATTTAAATGAAGTCCAACTTACCAATTTTTTCTTTCATAGCTCATACTTTTGGTGTTGTATCTAGAAAGTCATCACCAATACCAAAATTATCTAGATGCTTCCCCATGTTATCTTCTAGGAGTTTATATTTCTGTGTTTTGCATTTAGCTCTTTGATCCATTTTGAGTTAAATATTGTGAAGGATATAATATCTATGTCTAGACTCATTTCTTTGCATAGATTCCAATTGTTCCTGCACGATTTGTTAAAAGACTATTATTTCTCTATTGAATAGCCTTTGCTCCTTTATCAAAGATAAGTTGACTTTGAGTGGGTCTATTATGAACTCTCTTTTCTGTTGCGTTTATGTCCTCTATTCTTTCCCCAACACCACACTATCTTGATAGCTGTAGCTTTACACTGAGTCTTAAAGTTGAGTAGTGTCACTCCTCTGTGTTCTTCTTCAATATTATGTTGGCTATGATGGGTCTTTTGCCTCTCTGTGTAAACTTAAGAATTGATTTTGACAGTGTCCACAAAATAACTTGTTAGGATATTGGTTGAGTTTGCATTGAGTTTCTAGATCAAGTTGGGAAGAACTGATTTATTTATTTATTTATTTATTTATTTATTTATTGGCTGCATTGGGTCTTTGTTGCTGTGTGTGGACTTTCTCTAGCTGCGGCCAGCGGAGGCTACTCTTTGGCGTGGTGCACAGGCTTCTCATTGCAGTGGCTTCTCTTGTTTAGGAGCATGGGCTCTAGGCACGCAGGCTTCAGTAGTTGCAGAATGCAGGCTTCAGTAGTTGTGGTGTGTGGGCTCTAGAGTGCAGGCTCAGTAGTCGTGGCACACGGGCTTAGTTGCTCTGCGGCATGTGGGATCTTCCTGGACCAGGGATCGAACCCATGTCTCCTGTATTGCCAGGCAGATTCTTAACCACTGCACCACCAGGGAAGTCTCAGAACTGACATCTTAACAAAATTAAGTCTTCCTATTCATGTACATGGAATATGTCTCCATTAATTTCTTTTTATTTCTTTCATCAGAGTTTTATCATTTTCCTCACATAGATCTTGGACACATTTTATTACATTTATACCTAAGAATTTAATATTTTTGGTGATAATGTAAATAGCATTATGTTTTTAATTTCAGATTCCAATTGTCCATTGGTGTTATGTAAGAAAGCAATTGACTTTTGTGTATTAACACTGTATTCTGCAAATCTGCTATAATTGCTTATTATTAGTTCCAAATTTCTTCTTGTTGTTATTAATTTAGATGATCTATTTCTTCTTGTGTAAGTTTTGGCAGATTGTGTCTTTGAGGGAATTGGTCCATTCCGTTTAGGTTATCAAATTTGTTGGCATAGAGCTGTTCCTCATAATCCTTTAATATCCTCTTAATAGCTATGGAATCAGCAGTAATTGGCTCCTGAAATATCAGAAATAAATAAATCACTAATATCAGAAATAAAAATTTCTGATATTAGTGATTTCCGTCTTCTTTCTTTTTCTTACTTAGTCAGTCTAGAGGTTTGTAAGTTTTATTAACCTTTTCAAAGAACCATCTTTTGGTTTTGTTAATTTCCTCTGTTGATATCCTGCTTTCAATTTCATTGATTTCTGCTAATTTTTATTACTTATTTTCTTCTGCTTATGTTAGATTTAATTTATTCTTATTTTTCTAGTTTTCTAAGGTAGAAGCTTATATTATTCATTTTAGAGTTTCTTTCCTAATAGCTGCATTCAGTGCTATAGTTTTCCCTCTAAGTACTGCTTTTGCTGTATCTCACAATTTTGATGTTATGTTTTCATTTCCATTTCAAATATTTCTAAGTTCAAAATACTTTTTAATTCCTCCTGAGACTTGTTATTTGACCTGTGTGTTATCCAGAAGCATGTTGTTTAATCTCCAAATGTTTTGGGAATTTCCAGCTAACTTTCTGTTATTGGTTTCCAGCTTAATTCTATTGTGATCTGAGAGCATAATACATATTATTTTAATTCTTTTAAATTTGTTAAGTTGTGCTTTGTAGTCCAGAATATGGTCTATCTTTGTTAATGTTCAGTGTCAACATAATGAAAATGTGTATTCTGCTGTTGTTGGATGAGTTATTATATAAAGGTCGGTTAGATTCAGTTGATTGGTACTGTTCAGTTGAATTCTGTCTTTAGAGATTTCCTACCTGTTGAGTTTATTAATTACTGATAGAGGGGTGTTGAAGTCTCCAGCTATAAGAGCGGATTCGACCATTTCTCCTTGAAGTTCTATAAGTTTATGGCTTATGTAGTTTGATGCTCTGTTGGTAGTTAATGTTACACATTAAGGGTTGTAATATCTTCTTGGAGAATTGACCCCTTTATCATTATTTAACACCTCTCTTTATCCCTGATAAGTTTCCTTGCTCTTATGCCTGCTTTGTCAAAAATTGATATAGCTATTCCAGCTTTCTTTTTATTAGTTTTAGCATGTAATATCTATATCTACCTCTTTATTTTTAATCAATCTGTGTTTTCATATTTAAAATGGGATTTTTTAGAGGATATATAGTTGGGTCTTCTTTATCCACCCTTCCAGTCTCTTTCTTTTTATTGGTGTATTTAGAACATGATGTCTAAAGTGATTATTCCTTCTCTAACAGCCTTCCTTTCTTTATATAGATCTGGGTTTCTTACCTATATAATTTTCCTTCTCTCTGAAGGACTTCTTGTAACATTTCTTGCAAGGCAGATGTACTGACTACACATTACCTCAATTTTTGTTTGTCTGAGAAAGTCTTTATTTCTCCTTCACTTTTGCAGGATAATTTCTCTGGGTACAGAATTCTAGGTTGATGGGTTTTTGTTTCTTTCAGCACTGTAAATATTTCACTCTGCTCTCTTCTTGTTTCCATGGTTTCTAGAGAGAAGATCAGTGTAATTCTTATCCTTGCTCCTCTTCGGTAAAGTGTTTTCACCCACTCTGGATTCTTTCAATATTTTCTCTTTGTTTTTGATTTTCTGCAGTTTGAATATGCCATGCTTAGTAGTGGACTTTTTGATATTTATCTTGATCGGTGTTTTCTCAGCTTCCTCCATCTGTGGCTTGGTGTCTGTTGTTAATATTTGAAAATTCTTAGTCATTATTACTTCAAATATCTCTTCTGTTCCTTTCTTTTTTCTTGTTATTCTCATTATGTGTATGTTACAACTTTTGTAATTGTCTTACAGTTCTTGAATATCTCATTTTGTCTTTACATTATTTTTTTTCTCTTTGCATTTCAGTTTTGGAAGTTTCTTTTTTTTTAATTTATTTATTTATTTATTTTTGGCTGCATTGGGTCTTCATTGCTGTGCGTGGGCTTTTCTCTAGTTGAGGCAAGCAGGGGCTACTCTTTGTTGCAGTGCACGGGCTTCTCATTGCAGTGACTTCTCTTGTTGTGGAGCACAGGCTCTAGGCATGTGGGCTTCAGTAGATGTAGCTCTCAGGCTCTAGAATGCAGGCTCAGTAGTTGCGGCACATAGGCTTAGCTGCTCTGCGGCATGTGGGATCTTCCTGGACCAGAGCTTGAAGGTGCACCCCTGCATTGGCAAGCAGATTCTTAACCACTGCGCCACCACGGAAGTCCTGGAAGTTTCTTTTTTTTTTTTTTTTT
Organism: Mesoplodon bidens; assembly: GCF_964165515.1. Classification (NCBI taxonomy): domain Eukaryota; kingdom Metazoa; phylum Chordata; class Mammalia; order Artiodactyla; family Ziphiidae; genus Mesoplodon; species Mesoplodon bidens. The sequence continues at coordinate 116,396,101 of NC_138163.1, read as the reverse complement.
TTTTTTTTTTTTTTTTTTTTTTCTTTTTGCGGTATGCGGGCCTCTCACTGCCGTGGCCTCTCCCGTTGCGGAGCACAGGCTCCGGACGCACAGGCCCAGCGGCCATGGCTCACGGGCCCAGCCGCTCCGCGGCATATGGGATCCTCCCAGACCGGGGCACGAACCCGTATCCCCTGCATCGGCAGGCGGACTCTCAACCACTGCGCCACCAGGGAGGCCCTGGAAGTTTCTTTTGACATATCTTAAAGATTACTCAATCATTCCTCCTACATGTCTAGTCTATTGCTGAGCCCATCAAAGGCATTCTTCATTTACTATAGTGTTTTTGATTTTTAGCATTTTCTTTTGATTTTTTATTGGAATTTCCATCTCTTTGCTTACATTGCCCATCTGTAATCATATTTGTTTAAAATTCTTGGTGTGATACTACCACAATCTTTGCCACTCTAAATCTGATTCTCATACTTTCTCTGTCTCCTCAAGTTGTGTTTTTTGTCTTTTAGTATGGCTTATAATTATTCTGTTGAAAGCCAACCGTTATATGCCAGATAAAAGGAACTGAAAGTTGCTCCAGTGGTTGTTTGTGCTCCTGGACTTCTACCAGCTCTTTGTATCTTTCTGTGTGTCACTAAAATATGGAGAGCAGCAGTTTTCTGTATTACCTCATCTCTGATAGATCTAAAAAGAGATGCTGATTTTCAATTTGTTCCGTTTTTTCTTGTTGTAAGAATGAGAGTGATGATTTCAAATTTCCTTACATGCCATACCAGAAACAAGAAGTCTTTTTCATCTTTTCTAATGTATGCATTTACAGGTATAAATTTTTTTAGTGAGCAGTGCTGTTACTGCATCCCATGTGTTTTGCTATGTTGTGTTTTCATTTTCATTTGTCTGTAAGTATTTTCTAATTTCCCTTTGATTTTTCTCTGATTCATTGGTTGTTTAAGTGTGTGTTATTTAATTTACACAAATTTGTGAATTATTCAATTTTTCTTCTGTTATAGATTTCTAGATTTATTCCATTATGGTCAGAGAAGATACTTTGTATTATTTTAACCTTTTAAAACTTATTAACCTTGTTTTGTGGCCAATATACGGTCTATCCTGGGGAATGTTCTGTGTGCATTGGAAAAGAATGTGTATTTTGCTGTTATTTAGTGGACTGTTCTATAAATACCTGTTATCTCTAGTTGGTTTATAGTTTTGTTCAAGCCCTCTATATCTTTATTGCTCTTCTGTCTAGATGTTCTATCCATTATTTAAAGTAAGGTATTGAAGTTTTCAATTCTGTCCATCATTGTTTCATATATTTAGGGGCTCTGCTATTTGTTGCATGTAGGTTTATAATTAGTATATCTTGATGAATTGACCCTTTTATCAATGTATAGTGCCCTCCTTTGTCTGTTATAGTATTTTTTAACTTAGAATCTATTTTAAAAGATATCAGTGTAGTGACCTTTCTCTATTTTGGTTGCTATTTGCATGGAATATCTTTGCAATATCATTCTTATCCCTTTGAACATATTTGTTTCTTTTGATCTACAGTGGGCCTTTTGTAGATACCATATAGTTGGGTCATATTTTAAATGTATCTTACCAAATCTCTGCCTTTTGATTGAAAAGTTTAATCCATTAACATTTAAGGGAATTACTGATAAAGACTTACTTTTGCCAATTTGTTATGTGTTCTGTGTATGTCTTATATCTTTAATACTACCTTATTTTTATTTTAGTTGATTTTTTGTAGTGAACCATTTTTATTCCTTTCTAATTTCCTTTTGTATATATTCTACCCATATTTTCTTTGTGGTTACCATAGGGATTGCATTTAACATCCTCAAGTAATAGCAAAATCTAATTTGAATTGACACTAACATAACAGACAGGCAGGCTGACTGCAGAAGAATCTTGTTTCCCAGCACATGGACCTGCTAGGGATTGGAGGGACTCCTGGCAGCCGAACTGGAGAGAAGTGGCTGGCTTGAAGTTTTCTAGGGCAACAGCATGTATTGGCAGTACGCTTGGCAAAAGGGGACCTGAAGCACCAGAATGTTGGATAGGTGGTTGCCAATAGGGCCATATATTTCACAGCACTGGATCTGGTTCATGTCTATAATGCCCCTGGGGACAGCAGTGTATGGGGGCACTGCTGGGGACAGTGGGGACAGCAGTGTACAGGCAGTCTGGTTGCTAAAAGGGCCACCAGGGCATCAGTGCAAAGACAGAAATATCTGGAATTGCCCCCAGGACAGCAGTGTGTTAGCAGACACATGTATGGAAGGGCCGTGGGGATTTAGAGGGTGGGATAGAACAAGGCTGAAAAGGCTCTAGTTCCATAGCAAGTAGGCTGGCTGATAGCCTATGACTCCTCAGTTCCCCAGCCCCAGGGCTGGCTGAAAGCCATAAGAACTCAATAAATGCTAGCAGGTAAACAAGCTATTTGTCATATGGTCCTCAAAGATACCAATGTGCCAAGGGGACAGTGCCCAAGAGGGTTCTATGTTATACACACATATGCTGGATTATGGCTGGAAGGTCCCTCAGTTCCCCAGTGCAAAGCCTGTTCAGTGACCTAAAAGGCTATGGTTTCTACATCACAAGGATAGACTGATGTCTGAAGAACCTTTGGTTCCCCAACATTCAGGCTGACTGGGTGCTGGAAGGAACCCTGCAGCCCTAGCAAGTGAGTATGTTGGCGGTCTAATGGTTTCTCCAGGAAACCCTGTGCAAAGGATAGCCGAAGCCTCAAGCTTCCTGAGCTTGTGGGTTGGCTTCAGGCCAGAGGGAACAGTATTCCCCAGCTCCAGGCATTTTATGTGATTGAATATACTCTAGTTTGCACAACAGTTTGGCAGGCCGATAACAGAAAAACCCTTGGATTCATAGCATGCCAGCAGGCTGTAGTAGGAGGAAGGCTGGAACCCCAGCTGGTAGGGAGTCTGGTGGCCAGGATGTTCCCTGAGGCACAAGCTCAACCGACAGTGGCCGAATGGTTTCTTGCTTTGTCAGCTTGTGGGCTGACCAAGGTCCAAAAAGCCCTGTGGTACCCTTGGGGAAGGCCAATAATATAACCTAAAATGGTCTGATTTCTACTGTAAGTGGACAGACTGGGCCAAAGAACCCTTGGTCCTTCAGCCTGAGGATATGCTGGGGTCAGTCAGGAACATCTGAGCCCTAGATGGTGGGAAGACAGTAGCCAGAAGGTTCCCCAATGCACTAGTGTGCTGGAGGTATGGTGGCTGAAAGGGTCCCCTGAAGTGCCATTGTGCTGGAGGATGATTGCTTAATAGGTCCCTATATTTCACAGCAGTATAGTGGGCAAGTGTACACAAGCAGTCTGGTCTCAGAAAAGGCCCATAGCGTATCAGTGCAAGGTTAAAACATGTCTGGAAGTGCTCCGGAGTACCAACATGCTGGCTGGCACATGTCCAGAAGAGCCCCAGGTTCCTGGAGGTCAGAATAGACCTGATGGTGGTCGGAAGGTTCCTCAGGGCACCAACAAGTGGGGAGGGCAGGACCTACGGTAGCCAAAGGGACTCAGACAGCTGAGCCAAAGGGCCAAAGGTAACCCAGTTGAGGTCTGTACTGTGACTGAACATGCTCTGGTTCAGCAGCAGAGTTGCAAAATGATAACCACAAAACCTCCAGGTCACTAGCATGCCAGGAGAATGTGGGCGGGAAGAAATTCCTGAAAGCCAGAAAGGCCCTCCTGACACTAACATGATGGAAGTAACAGGGGCCAAAGGGACACCAGTGTGCTGGACATGTGGTTCTCAAAACGGTCATATAGTCTATAGCATGAGATCTAGCTAGAGCCTTTAAGAGTCCGTGGGACTCTAGTGTACGGACAGTCTGGTGACCAAAAGGGCCCACAGGGAAGGTGGTGTCCAGAATTTCTACCCGTGGCACCAGCGAGGTAGCAGGTAAGTGACAGGAAGAGTCCCAGAACTTGAGAGGGCACAGTTGAAACCATGCAGAAAGGCCTCATCTTGCTGATAACCTAGTAGGAGGACCCTATGGTTCCATCATTTAAGGGCAATCTGGGGACCTGAAGGATCCCCGGAACCCTAGGAAGAGGGGAAGAAGTTTTGCCAGGGAACCCGCATGAAGGACAGACAATGGCCTAGAGGGCTCATGATTCTCAAGCTTGCAAGCTGACTGAAGGTCTGAAGGGCCCTCTATTCCCGTTTGGGATGCTAGGGCCATAAACTAAATTCTCTCATTTCAGTCACAGGTAGGCAGGCATGTAGCTAAAGAATCCTCAGTTCCCCAGAGCATACACAGACTGGAGTCTAATAGGAAACCTGGAACTCTAGCTGTTAGAAAGTCTGGTGACCAGAAGGTTCCCTATGGCACAGCCCAGATGGGGATGCAGTGGTGAAAAGGGCCCCCTTGCACCAGAGTTCTGGTTGGATGGCTTCCAGTAGAGCCCTGTGTTCCACAGCACTGGACAAGGCTAGTGCCCATATGAGCTCTCCTAGAACCCAGTGCAGGCAGTCTGGTCTGTGAAATGACCCAGCATCCAGGCTAACAGTGTCTGGAAGTGCTCCCAGTATGACAGCACATTCTGGAAAAGCCCTTAGGAACCTAGAGATCAAGTTGGACAGGATGCCCAAGGGCTACAGGTTCTACATCCTACAAGAAGAATGAAGGTCAGAAGGGTACGCAGTTGCCCAGCTTGCAGGCCAACTAGTAGATCTTAGGTCACGTGGAATTCTGGGATCTAGGGTGGATGGTGATCAGAATGTGCTATGTATACTAACTTCTGAAAAGGCTCTTGACAAAAGGATTCTAGGTTCCATTTCAAATGGGACAGCTGAGGACTATAAGGGCCATAGTTTCCCATGCCTGTCTGGTAACCAGAAGGTTTCTAGTTTGTGTATCACACTATTAGGCTTGTGGCCAAAGAACTTTTGGTTCCCAGGCAAGCAGGATAACTCCAGGCCAGAAGGAACCCAGGAAGCATAGCGAAGGGGTACACTGGTGGTCGGAAAATTCATCAGTGCACCCACATTGGGGGGAAGTATGGTGGCTGAAAGGGCTCAGGTTTCTTAACTGAAAGTGACCAGTGTATTCCAGTGCGAGGCCTGTATTACGACGGAAAATGTTCTGGTTTCAACAGCATGTGGGAAAACTGGCGGCTGGAAATCACCCAGGTACCCAGAACACCAACAGACTTTGATTACAAATTTAGGGCCAGAAGGGGCTTCACGACATTAACGTTACGTGGAGTAAGGTGCCTGAATGGGACCAGGGGCACAGGCATGCTGGAAAGTATGGTTCACAGTAGGGCCACGTATTCCTCAGCACAAGATTTGGCCATGACCTATGGGACCCTAGGTTTTAGGAAGTATAGTTGCAAAATGGGCCCTCAGGGCAGTAGCGCCAGGTCAGATGGTGTCCTGAGCTGCCTCCCATGGCACCAGTACAGTGGCAGGCACATATCCAGAAGAGTCCCAGGGACTGAAAAATCAAGATGGACTCAGACCAAAATGTCTTGTCCTGCTGACAGACTAATAGGAGGAACCTGGGTTCTACTGCGTAAGTGTGATTAGGAGCCTGAAAGATCCCTGGAACCTTAGTGAATGGACATGTTGGTGGCAGGAAGATTCTTTGGGGTCCCCACAGCAAGGACAGATGGTGGCCTAGAGGGTTCATGATTCCTGGGCTGGAAGTGCAGATGATATCTTAGTGAGGCCTGTACTGTGAACAAAGGTGTTCTGGTTTCAACATCAGGCCCACAGTTCCCCTGGGGTATGGTAGTGCTATGAGGGGAAATGCTCTCCTTCCACCACCAGTGAGCAGGCTGATTGTCCAAGAGAGCAACACAGTTCTTGGTTCTCCAGAGTGCACACAGGCTGGCAGCTGGCAGGAATCCTGGAACCCTAGCTGGTGGCAAGTCTGACGGCCAGAAGGTTCCCCAGGGCACCGTGCAGATGAAGGTACGGTGGCGAAAAGGGGCCATCTTGCACCAGGGTTATAGATAAATGGTTACTTATAGGGTTCTGTGTTCCACAGCACTAAGCAGCCTATTGTCCTTATAGAACCCAGTGCACAGGCAGCCTGGTCTCAGAAAGTACCCCCAAGAACACCAGGGCCAGGGCAGAAAGTCACCAGAAGTGCTCCAAGTGCAAGTGTCCTGAAAACCTCCTTGTTCCCGGATGTCAGGATGGAAAACAATGCTTAGTGGGCCCTGGGTTCCACAGCCTATAGGGAGGGTGATTGTGGGAAGGGTATGTGCAAATGGTGTAGCTGAGCACTGGAGGGGCCAAATATCCCTAGAACTAGGCCTGACCAATGGCTGGAAGAGTTCTCGTTTCTGCATCATGCAGGCAGGCTGGTGGCCAAAGAACCTTCAGTTCTCAGGCATGCTACAAGACTTCAGGCAGGAAAGAACCCTGGAACCCTAGCGAGGAGCCACGTACCTGAACCGAAAGTACCCATGTTACCTCAGTGTGTTATGTACTCTGACTGAAAGTGCTCCCATTTCAACAGTAGGCAGCCAAACTGATGGCTGGAAAGCCCCCAGGTCCCAAGCACACTGGTGCATTGTAGATGGGAACTACCCTAAAACTCTATGGTGAAGAAGCCCCTCATGACACTAATGTGGTAGAGTTTGGGTGCCAAAATGGGACTGGAATACCAGCATTTTACAAGTATGGTTTCCAATAGGTCTATATATTCCACAGCACAGGCTCTGGCTAGGGCTGATGGGACCCCTGTATGCAGGTACTGTTTCCGCCTAAATGGCCAGCTGGGCAGCAGTACTAGGGCAGATGCTGTCCAGGAGTAATGCCCATGCTACCAGCGAGGGGCATGGAAATGTCCCAGGCATGGCAGGGCAACATAGCCCAAGAGTAAAAGGCCTTGTTCTGCTCTCAGTCTAATTGGAGGAACCCGGGTTTCCATCCCATGAGGATAATGTAGGAGCCTTCATTATCATCAGAACCCTACTGAGCAGTCAGGTTGTTGGCAGGAAGGTTCTCTGGGGCACCAACAAGAGGGACAGCTAGTGGCCGAGAGAACTCACGATTCCCCAATTAGTAAGCTCTCGGTTCCCCTGCAGGATGATAGTGCTGTGACCCCAAATGCTCTCCACCTAAGGCGGGAAGACAGGTCACCAAGAATCCTCAGTTCTCATGAATGTGCACAAAGTGGGGGCCAGTAGGAAACCTAGAACCCTAGCTAGCAAAAAGTCCGATGGCCAGAAGTTCCCTGGACACTTACAGATCAAGATGCGGTGGGGAGGGACTTCCCTAGTGGCACAGTGGTTAAGACTCCACGCTCCCAATGCAGGGGGCCTGGGTTCGATCCCTGGTCAGGGAACTAGATCCAACATGCATACCGCAACTAAGAGTTCGCATGCCACAAGTAAGGAGGCTGCAAGCCTCAGCTAAGACCCAGCACAACCAAATAAATAAATATTAAAAAAAAAAGATGCAGTGAGAAGAGGCCCCTTGCACCAGATCTCTGGGTGGATGGTTGCCAATAGGGCAGTGTGTGCCACAACCCAGTGCAGGATAGTGCCCATATGGGCTCTCCTGGAACCCAGTGCACAAGTAGTTTGGCTTCAGAAAGAATGCACAGGGCACCTGCACCAGGGCAGAACATGTCCGGAAGTGCTCCCTTGGTGTGAGTGCCCTGGACCAAACGTGTCCAAAAGAGTCTTAAGGGACCTAGAGTTCAGGCTCTGAGTTTCACAGCCTACAAAGACGGTGATGATGTGAAGCATATCTGGTTTCTCCAGCTTATGGACAGGCTAGGGCCATAAGGACACGTGGAACTCTAGGTGCCAGACCAGATGGTGCTTGGAAGGTGCCCAGGGACACTAATTCGTGTGGAGTTCCATGTTTGAAAGGGTTCTAGGTTCTGTTTCAAATGGGATAGCTGAGGACCATCCCCAAGGCCAGGCCAGGCTGGTGACTGGAAAGGCCCTGATTTTTGCATCACAGTGTCAGGCTGGTGACCTAATAACTTTAGGTCTGCAGGGAAGCCAAACAATTCTAGACTCTAAGGAACACCGGAATCTAAGGGAGGAGACACGCCGTTGGCTTGAAAGTTCATTGGTTCATCCATGCTGGTGGGAAGTACGGTGTCTGAAAAGGCTGAGATTCCTTAGCTGTGGGGCTCACGGTACATAATCCCAAGTCTGATACTGTGACCAAAAGCACTCTAGTTTTAAAAACCGATAGGTAAAGTAATAGCCAGAAATCCCCCTGTTCCTGAGCATGTCATATACTCTGAGCAGTAAGAACTCCTGGAAACTTCCCTAATGTGATGTGGAGTACGGTGCCTAATTGGGACCGAGGCCACCAGAGTACTGGAAGTGTGGTTTCCAATTAGGCTATATATTCCACATCACAGGATCTGGGGAGGGCCCATGCGACGCCAGTTCACTAGCAATCTGGCTAAATCAGGGCCCCCAGGCAGCAGTTGCATGGCAGATGGTGTCTGGAAATGCCCCCTGCGGCACTAGCGGGATAGCAGGCAAGAATCCAGAAGAGTCCCGGGGCCTGAGGGCTCATCAGGTTGATGGCTGAATGAGAGGAGCCCATGTTCCCACCGCATGAGTACAGTATGTAGACCTGAAGGATCGCCGGAACCTTGGTGAGAGGGAAATTTAGCGGCAGGAAAATTTCTTGGGGCACCCGCAAGAGGGCAGACGGTGGCCGAGAGGGCTCATTTAATCCCAAGATTGCTAGCTAATTGAAGGCCTGAAAGGCTCGCAGTTCCACCTGGTGGGTGTTAGTGCCATGAGGGGAAATCCTCTTCTTTCACTGCAGATGGGCAGGCTGGTTGTCCAAGAACCTTTGGCTCCCCAGAACAAATTCAGGCTGGGGGCCAGTGGCTATCCCGGAACTCTAGCTGCTAGGAAGTCTGAAGGCCGGAAGCTTTCCAGGTATACCAGCTAGATGGTGGTATGGTGACGCAGAAGGGCTCTCTCGCCCCAGGGATCTGGATGGATGGTTGTTTATAGGGTTCTGTGTTCCACAGCATTAAGCAGCCTAATGCCCTTATGGGGTCTCCTGGAACCTAGTGTGTGGGCAGCCTGGTCTCAGCACCCCTAAGACACCAGCACCGGGGCAGATACGTGCGGGAGTGCTCCTGGCATGCCAGCACCCCTGGACGGCTCGTGCCAGGAAACCCCCCTCCAGGTTAGTAATGATCCCCAATGGACTCTGGGTTCCATAGTCTGCAGGGCGGATGGTGGTCAGAAGGTATGTGATTCCCCACCTCGCAGGCTGGCTGGGTGCCATAAGGACATAAGGAACCCCGGAGGGCGGGCCGGATGGTGATGGGAAGGTACCCAGAGACACTATCTCGTGGGAGGCCCTAAACCAAAAGGATTATAGGTTCTGTTGAAAACAGAGCAGCTGAGGACTGAAAGGGCCATCAGTTACCCAGTTCAAGGCCTGTCCAGTGACCATAAGGGTTCTGAGTTCTCCACCACACTGGCATTTTGTTATCAGAATACCATTTGGTTCCTAGGTACGTGTGATGACTCGGGGCCAGAAGGAGCCCTGGAACCTTAGTGAGACGCCATGTTGGTGTTTGGAAGATTTCCCTGGGTAACCAAGTGAGGAGTCGGAGGAAGTGGGGGTTAGGGAAAGAGGAGGATGGATGGTGTCTGAAAGGCTCAGATTCTGGATCCGAAAAGGCCCACGATATCCCAGAAGGCATCCTAAACTGTGACTGAATATGATTCGGTTTCAGTAGCAGATAGGCAGATTGATGGCTAGAAATACCTGGGACCCGGACATGACCGTGTACTGTGGGTAAGAAGGACTCCCAGAAATGTATGGGAACATAAATGCCCTCATGACACTAACATGAGAGTACAAGTATGGTTTCCAGTAGGGGGCGTATATTCTCGACATGAATTCTTACTTCGACCCATAGTATTCTAGTACACAGGCGGTCTGGTCACAAAAGGACCCCCAGGACAGCCAAGCCAGGGAAGATGGTGTCTGAAAGTGCTCACCCAGGCATCAGTCCAATGTTAAGTAGGCATCCCGAGGAGTCATGGGGTGGGGCGGTGCTGAGAAAGTGAGAATGACCCAGACAAAAAGAGCTAGTCCTTCTGAAAGCCGGGTAAGAGGAACTCATGACTGCGTTGTATAAAGATAATATGGGGGTCTGAATAATCACTGGCACCCCAGTGAGTGATCAGGTTTTTGGCAGGAAGATTCCTTGGTCACCTGTGTAAGAGATAGATGGTGGCCACGAGGGCTCAGGACTCCTGAGATTGAGGGCTGAGTGTTGGCCTGAAAGGCTCATGATTCCCCTGCAGGGTGGCAGTGCTGTGACGGAAAATACTCTCCTTTCCACCTCAGACAAGCCGGCAGGTCGCCAAAGAACACTTAGTTCCCCAGAGCATGCACAGAGTGTGGGCCTGTAGAAAATCCGGCACCCTAGATAGCATCAAGTTTGATGGCCAGAAGGTTTCCTGGGTCAACACCCAGATGTATTTGAAGTGGCAAAAAGGAGCCCCGTGCTTCAGATTTCTGGATGGGTGATTGCCAGTAGAGAACTCCATTCCAAAGCAAGGGTGCAGGCTAGTGTACATAAGCGCTCTCCTAGAACCCTATGCAAAGGTAGTGTGGTCTCAGAAAGGACCCACAGGTCACCAACAGTAGGGCAGAATGTGTCCAGAAGTCCTTTCTGAGTGCCAGTGGCCAGGGCAGCATGATTCCGGAGGAACCCCCTTGGTTCCTACCAATCAAAATGAATGAGACGCACAGAGGGCTCCAAGTTCTGCAGCCTATTGTGAGGGTGATGGTCACAAGGGTACACAGTGCCCCCAAATAACGGTGAGACTAGGGGCCATAAGAACTCTAGGAACCTTAGGTGCTGGGTTGGCTGGTGATCGGAAAGTCTCCAGGGACACTAGCGAGCAAGCCAGGTGACTGAGAGGGTTCTAAGTTCCATGGCACACGGGCTAGCGGAGGACTGGAAGAACTATTGGCTCACCACAGCCAGGCCTAACTCGTGACCTAAAGGGTTCTAGATTCTGCATCACGGGGGCAGGTTCATGGCATAAGAACCTTCGGTTCCCGGGCACGTGAATGATAGCAGGCCGTAAATAGTGCTGGAAACTTAGAGCAAGGGTACTGTTGGTGGTCCATGATTTTACAGGGCATCTGAGCTCAGGGAAGGATGGTGGCCAAAAGGGCTCAAATTTCTTAGTTGAAAGGGCCCGGGGTATCTCGGTCAGAGACTTGTACCTCGATCGAATGTGTTCCAGTTTCAGCAGTACGCAGGCTGTCAAACTTGGCTGACAGCCCGTGATTCCCATTGGTCTGTGGGCAGGAAGGCCCTCATGAAAACTTTTAGGGCTGGAATGGCCCTTATGACACTAACAGGATGGGAGTACTGGGGCCAAAGGGGACTCCAGGCACCAACAAACTGTTAGTATGGTTTCCAGTAAGGTCGTATATTCCACAGCAAGGATTCTTTTTTTTTTTTCTTTTTCTGTAGGCTACTTCTTATCTTTATTAGAGTTATTTGCATTTTTGTAGCATCAAATATTTATATCAAAATCCCTCTCTGACACAGGAGGGCAAAAATGTTGCTGAACTATACAGGTAAATGAGTCTAATACCGGATTTTTTTTTATTGTAGTTGACAATACTGTGTTAGTTTCAGCTGCACAGCACAGTGCAGCTTATATTGCCCTATAGGTTATTACAAGGTACTGGGTATATAATTCCCTGTGCTATACAGTAAATCCCTGATCACAGCAAGGATTCTTAATTCAGTTCGTAGGACCTCAGTGCACTGACAGTCTAGTTGCCAAAAGGGTCACCATGTCAGGGGATATGATGTCCGGACGTACCCCACCAAGGCATCATTGAGGTGTCAGGCATGTACACAGTAGGGTCCTGGGCTGTGAGCAGGAGCTATGGCTTGCTGGGCCCAAGGCGTAAATTCTGCCTCCTGCTGGAGCACTGGTAGGAGGAGACTGTGCTTCCACTGAGGGGTGTGAAGAATCCATAGAACCCTATGGAGGAGGCAGGTTGGTGGCAGGAAGGTTACCCTGGGGCACCAGCTGGATGGGCGGACGGTGGCCCCGAGGGATCTTACTTCATCACTTTGCTGACTTGGAGCGGTTGAGGCCTAACCCTCCCCAGCCAGTGGCTAGTGCCATAACCAAGTGCTTTCCTTTCCACCACAGGCGGACTATCTGGTCACTAAAGAACCCAAGACTCACTAGCGCATATATAGACTAGGGATTCCAGAGGGAATTCGGATCTCCTGCTGTCGGGAAGTGTGGTGGCCGGAAGGTTTCCCGGGGGCACTGCCCGGAAGGTGGTGTGGTGGTGAAAAGGATCCCCTTGCAACAGTGTTCTCGATAGGTGTTCGTCAGTAAGGCCACATATTCTTTAGCAGTAGAGCAAGCTGGTGCCCGTAAGGGCTCTCCTGGAACCCAGTACGCGGGTAGCATGGTCTGATAAGGGACCCGCAGGGCACCAGCGCCAGGGCAGAAGGTGTCCAGAACTGCTTTAGGGTGCCAGTGCCCTGGACCGCATGTGTCTGGAAGAACTCCAGGAGTCCTAGATGCCAAAGGTCTCTGTTCTGTAGCCTGTGGTCTCAAGGGTATATACTTTTTTGATGACTTTGGGCCAGAGGAGCTCTGGAATTCTAGTGAGGGGTTAAATTGGTGGTTGGAAGGTTTTCCAGGGTACTAAGGCCGATGGGGGTGGAGTGGGTAGGGATGGTGGCCGAAATGGCTCAGGTTACTAAGCCAAAAAGGAATCCGGAGCAGTGAGGCAACTTATAGTCAAAAACTCTGGGTGCACAGTATCAACGGTGGACGGAAAGGTCTCCCTGAAACGCTTAGGGGTAGAAGGGGCCTTATGACACTAATACGGTGGTAGTATGCTGCCAAAAGGGCTCCAGGGAGCTGGAAGTTTAGTTTGCAAAAGGGCCATATTCCACAGCAAGGATTTTGGGCCGGGCCCCTGGCACAGCCGTGCATGGTAAGTCTAGTCGCCAAAAGGGCCTCCAGTTGCAGAAGTGCCTCCCACAGCCCTGTTCCCCTCTCCCGTGACCCCAGTGAAGTGATAAGAGTCTAGCTGTCTGATTGGGAAAGATGTCTCCAGACCGAAAGACCTGTTGACGGCCTAGTATGAATTGCTCGGATTTACGCCTTATAAGGACCATCTGGGGGCCTGAAGGATCTGCGGAACCCTGGCGAGGGGTCAGGTTTCTGGCCGGAAGGTTCCGGCGCACCTGCGCGGGGGAGAGACAGTGGCCGAGAAGGCTCATGTTTCCCGAACTTGTGAGCCGAGTGAAGGTTGAAGGACTCCTGCTACCTCTACTGGATGCCAATGTTGTGACTGAAAGTGCCCTCCTTTCCTTAGCAGAGGGGCAGGCTGATTGCCGAAGAACCTTGGGTTTTTTTGTTTGTTTGTTTGTTTTGCGGTACGCCGGCCTCTCGCCCCTCCCGCTGCGGAGCACAGGCTCCGAACGCGCAGGCTCAGCGGCCATGGCTCACGGGCCCAGCCGCTCCGCGGCATGTGGGATCCTCCCGGACCGGGGCACGGACCCGTGTCCCCTGGATCGGCAGGCGGTCTCTCAACCACTGCGCCACCAGGGAAGCCCCAGAACCTTGGGTTTTTTAAGCGTTCACACGGGCTGGGGTTGAAGGCATCCCAGATCGCTAGCTGGTAGGAAGTTTGGTGGCCGGAAGATTTCCAGCTGCGCTAGCGTCATGTAATTAATGGGCGCCCGAAGCTCTACCGCCGTGGAAGGATGATTGCCAAAAGATCCTTGTGTTCCACAGCAAGGAAACTGGCTACCATAATGTTACCCTGGAACACAGTTTATGTGCAGTATGGTCTCAGAAAGGACCCTTAGGGTACCATCGCCAGGGCAGAAAGCGTCTGGAAGTGCTCCCGTGCACCACCGAGTTGACAGGTAGGTTTCCAGTAGAGTCCTGGGGTCTGAGAGGGTGAGGTGGACTCAAGCAGGAAGCGCTAGCCCTGCTGATGGCCTAGTAGGAGTTGTGGATTTTACAGCACCTGGGTTTCGGAAAGGGTCCCAGAGGCACTACCATGTGCGTGGGATGGTTGCTGATAGGGCCCTAGATTCCTTTGCCAATAATTTGTAGCCTAAGGTTCAAAGGCCTTTGGGACACCAGTTCATGGACAGGCTGGTTGGTGGCCATACGGGTCTTTGAGGCTGTAGCTGGAGAGCTGCAAGGTGGTTGAAAGGTACCCCTGGCTCCCAGTGTGTGGTCAGACTGGTGCCCATGAGGAGTCTTTTTTTAGCCTGTTGTCTTTTGGGTTCATTGTGTCAAAAGATCAGAAATAGCAAAACTAAAAGCAATGAATCATCAAAGTAGTAATTAGTAAAAGTTTACTGTGCACATACCAAAAGACAGTTTGCAAACTGGAGCATTCAAACCAAAACATGAAATGAAGCTCAGGTGTATGTTGTTATAAAGCAGCTTATATAGTGAGAAGACAGTGACTTTATTTTGCACAGTGGTTGGTTATAATATTGGAATTTTCTTAAATGATAGGAAATTGGTCAGTAGTTACTTCCTTTAGATCCTGGGAAAGAGTTTAAGTTTTGTTTATGATTTCCAGAGGCATAAACAAGAAATGACCCAGGTTAAGTTAGTCTTGTAAAATAAGCTAGATTAAGCTTTGCTTGTTTGACTAAACTGGTTTTGCCTGCTCAGGGAATTTTCAAGGCTGCTCTCTATTTGTTCTTGATTTTTACAACTATATGAGGATTAAATAATGGCTGGAAGGGCCCCTGAGTCCCAGAATTCTCAGTGGCTGCTCCTCAGGTGCTCTCTGCTGCTAGAACTCATATCTAGTACTTTTCCATGGAGAAATATATCCACTACAATTCTAACTTCAACCAAGCTTCCTTTTACAAATGCAGATGAAAAATTTTTTAAAGCAAGTGATTTGGAAATTTATCATTCTTGCACTCTTACAGAGAACTCTTATTGAATAAACAAAAGACAATTGGGGAAGTTGTATCCAGAAAATGTTGCAATGAAAATTGTATCCATATAAATATAGGGAAGCTTAAATAGTTTTGATTAATATTATTATAGAAGATAATATACAAATTGTAACTCCTGAAGCAAAAGCTATGTATGCATAATTAAGATATAACTCCAGTAGACTAAACAAAAATACCAGTCAGCATATTCCTATAGTAGAAGAAAAGGGAAACACAAACTGGCCTTAGCTGCTTCTGCTTTGGGGATGGATGCAGGCATAAATTTTTGCTAGTAGAAATGATTCTTTTATTGAAAAAAATTAATTTCCCTCATGATGGAGAAAGATAAGACTATGGCTTGGATAAATCAAGCTGAATTACTCTGTGCAATAAAGTATGATCAGATTGAAAATTTCCTTTGGTAGATTATGCGTGTATGTAATAAATATGTGTATATAATATTTGTATATGATATGTATATTTTATATGTTTGAATATATATGTGTATACATATACACACACACACCTTATATATGCCAAAACGTTCACTTTGGCACGTATTAGATCCAGAAGATAAACATTTTTATGATGACATGAATTCAGGGACTTGGTGAACAGCATTGTTAAGATCTTTTCTGTCCTGTGCTGGCTTATATTCCCCTGTATTATATTATTCCAAACCATTAGGAAATCTCAGTTATATGCATCAGCCTTATATTTATACGACAGTGAAGGAAACAGATCTATGGTGAGTTTGACTTGTCAAGCCCAAAGCAGAGCTTAGAGTGAGAGGGACAAGAGACAACAGAACATCCAAGTGTAGGAAGGGCCGAACCAGGAATTAGATGCCAATTAATTAATTTTACCCCAAATACCAGAGGCAGTTAGTTGAAGGATCAGTAAAACACTGAATTACTCTAATGCAAATTGAGAGGAAAAAAATTAATTACCAGGGTTTTTTCACGAATTAACTGAGAAACATAAGTTTGAATAAGATATTTATATTTATAAAAATCTCAAGTCAAGCTGAACACAGACTGTTTATTTTAGAAATCACTAGGAAAGAGAAAAGAAGGAAAACAGGATATACAGAAAAGGATAGGTTGGATGGCTTTTTTGATATGTCAACTTGGCTAGACTACAGTCCCCAGTTATTCAAACACTAAGTTTTGCCATGAAGGGGTTTTTCAGATATAATGAAAGTCTCTAATCAACTGACTTTCAATCAGGTTCCGTCTGACTTATTCAGTTGGAAGGCCTAAAAACAGAGCTGAGGCTTTCTTGAGAGAGAGAAGATATTCCAACTGTGCACGGTAGTGTCCACCCATGCCATGGACAACTTTCACCATGCTCAAAATTTTTCTTTCCTGACGGCCTCTGAACAGAGCTTTGGCCCATGTCCATGCATTCCAACCTGTTCATGATTGTCCCTTCCTGACTCCCTACCCTATAGATATTGTACTAACCAGCCACCATGATCATATAGGCCAATTGCTTGTAATCTCTCAGGTAGGTAGGTAGACATGTAGATATTTTTATATATCTCTGTATAAATATTTTTATATCTTACTGGTTCTGCTTCTCTGGTTAAAGTGACTGATTCATTGTGACAACAATGAGAAGACTAGAAATATCTTAAATGAAATATTTTGAAACTGATGAGTATTTTTTTTAAAAGGTAAGGAAGGTATGAAAGGAAAAGAGAAGAGGGTGGTTGATAGAAAACTCTAAGAGGTAGTCATTTGATAAATAGAATAATCTAATTAAGCAAAATTAGGTGTGAGAAATGGGAAAATAACAAATGCATGTGAAAATGAAAGGATTATAGGAGGCTATTTTCTGCAGCTCAAGGTTAATAGATTTTCTAGTGTTATATAAAATCCTGAAATTGACTCAAGTACGGTTAGAAAACCACACTAAACCAATTAACTATGGAAGAAATAGAGATTGTAGTCAAACGAACTACTCTCGCACAACCTGGCCAGGTGTTATATATATATCATTGCTTTCAACTCTTTGGGAATAGATTGAATGTATACCATTAGTTTTTCAAGTCATAATGAATAAAGAACTATTATAAAGGTATTTATATTAAGCTAGAAAATAGCTATATCAAATCAACACAACTATTACTTCTTTATTTTCACATATAAATTCTATATAAAATATTAGCCAATATAATCAGAATCACATTAAAAGATTAATACTTCAAGACAAACAGGTATTCATACTACAGCTTAAAAATCATTGATATGAGAATTTGAGTATGCCAAAAATAATCATAAGATCATTTTTATAGAAGTTAATATTGCATTTGATAAACCTTAATATTTATTCCTAATAATAAAACTCCTTACTGAAAGGAGACTATAAGGATACTTCCATAATCCTTAATGTAATAAATGTATTGTTGTTTATATCAATATTTACACACACACATGCATGCACACATATCAGTAGAAACACTCTAAATGATAAAAGACCAGAAACTTTTCTATTAAATTCAGAAAAGGAATGAAATGCTTTGAACTTTTTACTTAAAACTATTACTTTGAACATTTAGAAATGCTAGCAAAAAAAAGAAACAATAGAAGTTATGAATATTGAAAAGGTGACAAACACCTTAACTGATACATCATATGACTCTATACCTGAAAAATTCTACAGAATAGACAAAAACAAAACTTTTAAGAATTATTAGAACATTCAGAAAGTTGGCTAATTAAAGTTAGAATGTTAAAATCAATACCTTTGCTACTGCAGTTTTCTGAACTCTACAGAAGAACAGTTTTTTTAAAAAAAAATTAGATGTGTTTTATTGGATTGGAAGACTATTTTAAAGATTCCAAATTTTAAACCATTTTATAAAGACAATCTGGTGTCAATTCAAATCCTACACATGCTCATTTAGTTCATACCTGTTCTTTCATTTGTTCTGCAGAGAGGAACAGGAAATTTTTTGATGATTTTAGACATGTGGAAGAAATTTAGGTTGGAGGTGGGTGGAGGTACAGCAAAGCAGAGCATGGGTAATTTACTTCATTTCCATGCACTTCAGTTAGCTCTGTTTTCTGTAACCAAGAGCACCCTCCACTTAGAGATATTCTGAGTTTTAAAGTAAATTGAGTATGTGAAAAGGAATAGCAATAAGCCTAACATGATATGGTGGATGCTCAGTAAATGCCAGCTCTCTTCCTTTTATCCTTCCTAGATAAGCTGTTTGGATGAGATGATTCAGTTGTCTATGATTTGGGCAATCTATTTTGATGCAAAATCAAGTTCTTTAATATATTACCATATAGAACAGTTCAGAACCATCATATTTACCAGCACATGCATCCTGATATGACTCAAGGACTAATGCAGTCTCTGGGGTCATGATTAATCTTTCTGTATTTTCAAGGTGCAAACTTTAGGTATTGGGCCAATTCCCAAAGCCTTAACTGGTAGATTTCTAAATCAGTTTGTGTTGCCGTTTAATCTTCTCTTTGGTTGGCTGGTAAAATCTGATGGAACTAGAGCTTAAATCATGATCACTAAATCTCCCTTTTTCTGTTTGGAATCACATGGGATTTCATTCCATCCTTACAGCAGACAGACTGTTTCATCTCAAGGTTTCAGGGAAAGGAAATGATCCCTCTCCTTGTACACAAGTTAGGGAATCCTTGCACATTTCATACATTCTCAGCTTGACTTATAATAACTATCAGGTTAATATGTCATCAGAAGGATGGGTATTACTTCAGGTATTAATAAAATGTTGGCTCTATGGTGTGACAATTTTATGATAATGAAGATTTGGCTGGAGATTTAGTTTCTTAATCATACAACACCATTTCCGCCGCTAAAGCTGTGATCGGGTCATTATCATGGTAGTCAGACCCTTTCCTTTTTTACACTTATGTTGGCCACCAAATGTCTTTCAGTATCCAGCTTTGTTTTTCTCAGGCATCTATTTGCTGGTGTCTTTTTTTTTCCCCCTTAGCAGATATCTGGCATTTCAAGGTTCTACCTGGGAACTTTTCTTTTCATTAGTTTAATAAACATATCCATGTGTCAGATCTTGCAGAATATCTTAAAAGAGACAACTAATGAATATGAAGTCCCCTTGGAGAGGAGAAAACAATAGATCACAATTCAATTATGGCAGTTTTAGAGTCAAGGAATACAGAACTTTATACTAACAGCCTTTAAAAGCCAAAAAATAATAGTGACCATGTTTTCTGCAACATAAAATGATGTTAAAACAATTGTTAGTAGAAGAGTATATTTTATAGCACATTTTAATCATAGATAGGTCATGAAATGAACACTCTTATATCCTAAGGAAGAGAATGATTATATTTTGTTTGCTACTTTCAGAAAGCATTTTGAGGAGGATTACAATAAACACATACAATAAAACTGAGCAACAAAGAAAAGAGTATTCAGATTAATGGGAATATTATGTCAGAAAATGCAAGCTATAGCAACCAAGCTCAAAATTTCACCTGAAGCATCTTAGTATTTTTATTGCCTAAAGGAAATATACTAAGGCAAGAGGAGAGAGACATTTTGCCCTCGTTATAACCACCAAGAAGAATTGCTCATAGAGATATTTATATTTAAAGGGAAAAATGCCTTATTATTTAGAGAAGGGAAAATGGATGTGTAAAACTTTGGATTATTGCCATTTAATATTGACCTCCATTACACTGAAAAAACTGCCTTGTACTACCACATTTAATTTTTTAATCTTGAATAGGTAAACAGTTTAAGAATAGCTGGTTACAATTATCTAAATAATCCATGGCTTGTGGTATGGAATTTTATTACATAGTAATGTTAATTTTAATACACCCTATGGTAAAATATATTCCAAAGGTGGCAACCAAAATCCCTGGACGCATCTTTTTGATTATAAGTATAACATAAGTATAATCGGTTCAGCAAAGCGATATGAAAACATATTGAGATGTATATCATCCTAAAATTTCCAAAGCAAGTAAAAAACACCCAACCTTTTGCTAATTTCATAATTGCTTTATTTTTGTTAAAATTTTTTATTGAGGTATAATTGATATATAACATTATATTAGTATCAGGTGTACAACTTAGTGATTCAATATTTGTATATACTGCAAAATGATCACCACAGTAAGTCTAGTTGCCATAGTTACAGAACTGGTTTTTCCTGTGAAGAGAGCTTTTACGATTTATTCTCTTAGCAACTTTCAAATATGAAATACAGTATAATTAACTATAGTCACCATGCTGTATGTTATATCCCCAAGACTTACTTACTTTATAACTGGAAGTTTCTACCTTTTGACTTCCTTCATCCATTTCTCCCACTCCTTGGCCCCCTACCTCTGGCAACCACCAATTTGTTCTGTGTATCTATGAGCTTGGTTTTTTGGTTGTTGGTTTTGTTTTGTTTTGTTTTTTTAGATTCTGCATATGAGTGAGATCATATACAGTGTTTGTCTGTCTCTGACTTATTTCACTTAGCATAATACCCTCAAGGTCCATCCATGTTGTAGCAGATGGCAGGATTTCATTCTTTTTTATGGCCAAGTTATATTCCTGTGTGTGTGTGTGTTTGTGTGTGTGTGTGTGAATACAGCACACACACCACATTTTCTTTATCCATTCATTTCTCTATGGACATACTTAGCTTGTTTCTATATCTTGGCTATTATAAGTAATGCTGCAATAAACATGGGGATGCAGATAACTTTTCAAGTCAGTATTTTCATTTGCTTTGCATAGATACCCAGAAGTGGGATTGCTGGATCATATGGTAGTTCTATTTTTAATTTTCTGAGGAACCTCTGTACTGTTTCCATAGTGGCTGCACCAATTTACATTCCCACGAACACTGTACAAGGATTCCTTTTTCTCCACATCCTTGCCAACACTTGTTATTTCTTGTCTTTTTGATGATAGCCATTCTAAACAGGTGTGAGGTGATATCTCATTGTGGTTTTGATTTGCATTTCCCTGATAATTAGTGATGTTTAACATCTTTTCATGTGCCTGTTGGCCATCTGTATGTCTTCTTTGGAAAAATGGCTATTCAAATCCTCTGTCCATTTTTAATCAGATTGCTTGTTTTTGTGGGTTTTTGTTTTTGTTTGCTATTGAGTTATATGAGTTCTTTATATATTTTGGATATTAACCCCTTTTGGATATATGATTTGCAAATCTTTCTCCCATTTAGTAGGTTGCCCATAATTGCTCTGTTGCAAAAGGGAGAAGGGAATGTTTGGGGTTGGGGGGAGAAGCCCCTCCCAAGGAGAAAGAAACCCAAAGGAGAGCCATTGAGAATTATTTGTCAAAGGATTCTTTATAAATTCAAAAGAAAGACAAAGCAATGTAGATGTGTGAAAAGCGATGAAATCCCATCTCCCCAAAGGTCTGGGCTTTGTTTGGTTACAAAAAATACCAAACGGGATATTCGTTTGGTTTATTTACCATTGTCCAGACTCAAGTCTATAGGCTTTGTGGTTCAGATAATAGATCTCAAGAGCATAACAGTAACAGATTCATCACTCAAAATCAGATTTTTATTCACCAAGCTTAGAATTGTGTGAAAAAAATTTTACACAGGGAGGGGAAACAGTAAGCTGGGACGAAGTGAGAGAGTATCATTGACATATAAACACTACCAAATGTAAAATAGATAGCTAGTGGGAAGCAGCCACATAGCACAGGGAGATCAGCTTGGTGCTTTATGACCACCTAGAGGTGTGGGATAGGGAGGGTGGGAGGGAGACACAAAAGGGAGGGGATATGGGGATATATGTGTGCATATAGCTGATTCATTTCGTTATACAGCAGCAACTAACACAACATTGTAAAGCATTATACTCCAATAAGGATGTTAAAAAATAAATTATAAAACTAAAATATAAATATATCTGTGTATCTACCTATTTATCCATATCTGTATTCCAGAGTTCATATTGCAACAGAGCACATGTGTTGACATGACCAATATATTTTCTTCCTTTAGGCAAATCTATAGTGAGAAGCCAGACTATAACCAAAACACTGCTAAGGAAGCTTGGGATCTGATAAGAGAAGATAGATAATCTGAGGAAGTGTCCTTCAACCATAAGGTAGTTTAAGAACTCTTTCTCATAATGGAACCATAATAATATTTATGATCAAGACTCACTCTAACCTAGACAGTGCTTGGGTGAATTCTGCACATACTTCATTCTTCAACTCCTCTACTCTTAATTTAGTTGCTGGTCAGCTTCAACCTAACCCATTTTTTTTCTTCATGTAACTCAATACCTCCAGTCAAGTCCCTTTAAAAAAAAAAAGAAAGAAAGAAAAGCAAATACCTTTAATCAAGACAAGGAGCTGTACTAATATTTAAACTAGTTTTATATATCCCCTATGAGCTTCATTATGGGCTTATTTATAGATTAAATTTCAGGGCCACATTTTTACACTTTATTTTCAAGTTTCATCTTTTCCCAAAAAGCTGTTAAACAACCTAATTAAAATGCATCTTGAATACGATGACATGTAAGACTTCATGACTTGAGTCATGTAGAAGACTTACATACCTGGAAGTGAAGGGCTTTCTCCCCTCATTCGGCCCTATTTTAAGAAAGGAGAATCAGGGCCTCTGTAATAAAGTGGGATAGAATCAACACTTTTTATTTTCCAGCATCCTTGATTTTAAAATGCAAATAGAAAGCATTTTTACTTTTATAAAACCATTAATGTATCTTTCATTTTGAACCTGAATATATCTTTAGGTGTTTAAGTAATGCTTTTTTTCCTCTCCATAAATATGAGTGATAGAAAGAGGAAGAAACATATAAGGAGTTATTCAGTTCATATCTTAGAAAAGTAATAGCAATAAAGATCTGATAGTATTGTAGAGGTTATACATTTTTTTGCATGTAACAGCAATCATGTTTTAGTTGGTACTCATGGACATGAATTGAAAGAATGAATTGATATGGATATAATACTTTCATCTATTATTCAGCAAGCTATCAAATGAGGTGTTATGACTTACCACGAGCAACTTCAACCTATCATTTTGCCAATCTAAAAATCTGATTAAATGTCAAGCAAGTGCAATGTGAATGTGCCTTCCAGAAATGTTCTAAATAAGTAGAAATGGCTGTTTCTTTAGCTTTCACGATTTAAGCAGTATTTTTTTGAGACACCAAGTTATTAGAACTGAGATGGGCACTGTTACCTCAAAGTGATAATAACTGAATTTCAACTCATCAGCCTACCTCACAATCCAGTTCACTCCCTTCTCATTATGCTCCAGTCATACTGACTATCTTTTGGCCTCTTGAAGACACTTTACATTCCAAGATATGTTGCCCTTTTGAGACCTTACATTTGTTCTTCCTCCAACTGGATATTTCAACCCAGATCTTTAATATCTCAGTCACCTGAAGGATTAACAGGGCTAAAAGATTGGCTTCCAATGTGGCTCACTATATGGCCACCAATTTGGTGCTAGCTATCAGCAGGGAAACTTATTTCCTCTTCACAGGGGCCTCTCCACAGTGCTGCTTGAGTGTTCTCAAAACATGGAGGCTGGCTTCTCTCAGAGTGAGCCATCCAAGAGAAAGAGCCACACAGAAGCTATGCCTTTCATGACCTAACCTTGGAGGTCCCATCACTGCCACTACATTCTATATTTTAGACATGATTATTTATACCATCTCACATTAAAAGGGAGAGGAATTAGATTCTACCTTTTGATGGGAAGACTGTCAGAGAATTTACATCATATTTTAAAACCACCACACTAAAGCTCGTGATTCTTGTTAATCTAAAAGTTACTCCTCAGTTAACATAACAGGTATGAGTGTATTGCTCATGAAATTAATATAGTAACAGTAATAGTAGCAATAAGTAATAAGTAGTAATATTTATTTGAACATTATCATTTTTCTGTTAAATATGTGACTTTTCTATACTCCCCTGAATTTTTAAATTTAGTTCAATTGTATCTACTGTTTCAAGTCTTTTCAAGAGAAGTTTTTCTCTAATTTTATAAAGGAAGTACATAGAAAACCATAATTCACTTACAAATTGATTTATAGCAGACAGTGATGGAACACAAATATTCTGTTAAGTCCTATAATGGTATCTATAAAATATATATGAATTTTGATTAGTAGTAAGATGTT
This sequence comes from Mesoplodon bidens, assembly GCF_964165515.1. NCBI lineage: Eukaryota > Metazoa > Chordata > Mammalia > Artiodactyla > Ziphiidae > Mesoplodon > Mesoplodon bidens. The sequence goes on along the minus strand of NC_138163.1, from coordinate 116,371,976 downwards.
AAACTGTATTATATATAAGATTCACACAACTACATCTCATTTTATCCAATTAATTAAAGTAGAAATTATATTCAAATTCTAGGACCTGTTTTAATATTCAAAGATTTGTATAAAACAGTAAAAAGAAGAGAGATGCTATAACATATAAAAGTGTGTATATCCTTTCTGTATTTAAATGACTTAATAATGGTGATTCAGATTAATGCCTTAACTGAATTTGTTGAATGTTTTTGCACTTACTCTAAACTCTTAGTCTTTTTTTTTTTTTTAAGTTTCAGGTTTATTCAGGGAACTAACTTACTAAGTATTATAATCCGGGAAATAGCCTCTCAGATAGCCCTGAGGAACTGCTCTGAGGAGTAGGGGAGGAACTGGTATATATATGAATTTTTGGCTAGGAAATACATGTAGTCAAGCATACATCTTGGTAAAAGATTACTGCTAATTATAAAGAACAGATATCTCGTATTAATGATTTTAGCACCTTTCTATGTATGGGAAGATGCAGGAATCTGGGGTCATTGATATTCATCCTAAGATATGCATCTTAACTATCTAGGGGCCAGTTTATCCAAAGCACAGAATGCTTCATCTCATTTTTTTTCATTTTGAATTTCCTTCAGGGCACACTGGCACTGTTGGTGGGTGTGGGCGACTGCAGTGGGTGGCAATTTAACCCTTGTATTGCTAAATGATGAGTGACACTCTTCTTTTTTCATTCACAATGGAGGCAAAAGATCCAACTCCATGGCAACAACTTTCAGAAGTTTCAGTTGCTTTAGAGGTTTTATAGGAATCTGTTTAGTGAAGCAGCTGTACACAATTCTAGATAAACTCTTAGTCTTTAACAGAACTAATTTGATATGTAATTTTTTTTTTAAGTAGAAGGTAAAACTCATCATTGGCATCTTATGTTCAGGTGAGACGAGTGTTTACCAATGCCCCTAAATTCCCTATAATTAATCAGGTCTTAAAACAGCACAGTCCATTTTTCAAGCCAATGTACAAAACTGTAGAGATTAATGGCATTATCATCATCCACTATTATTTATTTATTTAGGCTGCGCCGGGTCTTAGTTGCGGCATGTGGGATCTTCGTTGCGGCATGTGGGCTTTTTGAGATTGTGGCACGTGGACTTCTTAGTTGTGGCACGCATGTGGGATCTAGTTCCCCGACCAGAGATCAAACCCACGCCCCCTGCACTGGGAGTGTGGAGACTTACCCACTGGACCATGAGGGAAGTCCCCACTATATTTTAAATGTTCATACTGTGGGTAGATATATTTCCTGGAGGTATATTCAGTTATAGGCAAGAATGGAATGTTTTAAATTACTAAAATTATGTCTGTTCTTCAGCTGGAAAAAATTCAGTAATATCACCAGCTGGAATTTAACACAATGCATGGCCTGTGTTTAATGGAAGTAGCCTCTTAAAAATGTCTTTTGATAATAGCTAGTAATTGTGACCACTTTATTAGCCAATTTTTTAAGTGTTTTAATTCTTTCTTCTTCTTGTAATTTTATTTCAAAATTCTGGAAGATGTTTGTCTTCATTGTGAATTATTTTGACTAAGGAAATTTGCTTTGTACTTCGGGTAGCAGCATGACATGTTTGCAAAAAGGCAGGTTTTAGAGTCAGTTAACACTGTGTTTGAATTCCACTTATGCCCTTCATTTGCTTTTGCCCTTGACAAGTTACTGATCTTTTCTTGGTTTCAGTGTTCTCATTTGTAAAAAGGGATTAACACCCGATAATATGCAGTGATATTCTGATGATTCAACTAGGCACCATATATGCTTGGCACATAACAGATGATCAATAAATGTTAGTCCTTTACGCCTTTCCAAGAGACCCTGTCTTCTGGGGCCATTTCTGTTAAACTAAAAAATAAAACAAAATTCTTATACATCATTTTTTTAATTATTATTATTTTATTTTGATTCTTTTCTCTTTTTAAAAAAAATTAATTTCTTTTTGGCTGCACTGGGTCTTCATTGCTGTGCGCGGGCTTTCTCTAGTTGCAAAGAGCGGGGGCTACTGTTCGTTGCCATGCGTGGGCTTCTCATTGTGGTGGCTTCTCTTGTTGTGGAGCACGGGCTCTAGGCACATGGGCTTCAGTAGTTGTGGCTTGCGGGCTCTAGAGCACGGGCTCAGCAGCTGTGGTGCGTGGGCCCAGTTGCTCCATGGCATGTGGGATCTTCCCAGACCAGGGCTTGAACCCCTGTCTCCTGCATTGGCAGGTGGATTCTCAACCACTGTGCTACCAGGGAGGCCCTATAAATCTTTTTAAAAAATGAATTCAAGGTGGTTATAACCTATGATCTGATTTTGACAAAATGAATGGAACAACAGAAACAAACCTGTTTTTTCTGAATATACTTCAGGATACCCTCTTCCTTTTTTACCATCACCTGGTAGGTGCCACCACTTACCTGCTGTGACCTTGAAGAAGTTACTTAACATCCCTGTGCCTGTTCCTCATCTGTAAATTATAGGTAATAATACTGCCTACATCATATGGGTGTTATGAAGATCAATTGAATTAATTCAAATAAACATTTATAATAGTGCCTGTAATATAATAAATAGTCCATTTGTATTAGCCACCAATATTATTTGGAAAGGTTTTGTAATTCTTTTTCCTAATGCTCAAGAACCATCTCCCAACCCCCATAGCCTGGCTTGAATCTAATTTTCAAATTTTCATATATTCCCACCACTAACAACATCCAATATAATTCTGCTAAACTCAAGTGCAGATGGTGCAGTTAATTTCGGGAGGTTCCCACAGCCCTTGAAGTCCATTCTTAGGTCCCTTAACATACTTTAAAAAATTTAATTTGGGAGCTATGCAAGGAATGTATAATATTTTTGAGTGCAGAAGTATAACAGAGCTCCAACATTTGGAGTTTATAACAACATTTGGAGTTTATATAAAATGATTTATATTGTATTTAAACATCTTTAATATTCATTTATTTCTACATCTTCCAAGCCAAGTCTCTTAAACTTCCATGGATGCCTTTTTCTGGCTTTTCTATCCAAGTTCATAGCATATATTTTACTACTAAAGTATTCTAATGTATGTGTCCTCATTTTGCTATTTCTAGCTCAGATGGAAAGTTTCCATTATGTCGAACGTGGCGATTATCTGACTAGCTTTTTAAAAGAGCACTCATTTTCCTCCCTTCAAAAATATGCAAAAGAGAAGTCTTTCATAATTCTATTTACATAATGGGGTCCTATTGTGTGAGTCAGCATAAGCAAGACACATCCCTCTGTGAATCACTATTTCCTTCTTTAATGAAAGGTATTAAGTCCCTGTCTTTTATTGATGGGTCCAAATTTCATCTCCCAGGTAATTGATTAAGGATGAATCACTGGAAATTTCTAACAATTCAAATAGACAAAGAATGTAAATAATAGGTAGGTCTGCACGATGAACTCTGATAAGAGAGGAAGGAGAATGGAAATAGCATCAGAGCAGTACACCTTCTCATTGTAAAATATTTTGTTCAGTTTATTTCAGAACTGTGCCCACTGTCAGGGATGATGAGTAAGCAAGAACATCAATAAATGGAAAAGTCCAGCCCTGATAATTTGTGTTATAAAAGTTTTTTTTAATATATAATGTTATTCTCCAATTTTATAAACTATGATCAGGACAGTGCTTAAAACAGCAATTTCATGTAGCAGTAATAGAGTCCCCCAGATATACCAGTTTAGCCTTTTCCTCATTGCTATAGAAATGGGAAGGGAAAGAGGACTGGATCTTTTCTTGAAAAAGTAAGGGAATGGGTTCTGGTGAGGTAGAAAAGTGATTCAGTTTCCTATAATTAAAAATTAGTGGAATCTAAGGAAAACAATGGGTTACTCTAGGGGCATGCAATTCCGAATCAGGAAATGTAGTTGGCATGATGCCCAGGACCTGAAATGCTTGAACAAAATTGCTTCTTTTATCATATGAGTATTTTCAAGAATTGATAAAGTGCTTGGCTTCATATTTCATTCCTTATGCCAACTCTGACCTCAGTAGTGGTAGGAGGCATATCTTATTTATCTGAATATTTTTCAGTAACTGGTATACTTGCCTGGCATATAGCAGACACTTGTTGATATTTTAATTAAATGAAAGAGCCAATAGGGGACTTCTCTGGTGGCACAGTGGTTAAGAATCTGCCTGCCAATTCAGGGGACACGGCTTTGAGCCCTGGTCCAGGAAGATCCCACATGCCACGGAGCAACTAAGCCCGTGCGCCACAACTACTGAGCCTGCAAGCCACAACTGCTGAAGCCTGCACACCTAGAGCCCGTGCTCCACAACAAGAGAAGCCACTGCAATGAGAATCCCGTGCATTGCAACGAAGAGTAGCCTCCGCTCACAACGACTAGAGCAAGCCCATGTGTAACAACGAAGACCCAACACAGCCAAAAATAAATAATTTTTTTTTAAAAAAAGAGCCAATAAATGAAATCTGCTGAATAGTATGCTAAACTTGAAACTTCATCAATAGTAAGTTTTATATGAATATGTATGTGAGGGGTGTGGGTATGAGTGAACAAATTTGAGTTTGTATATGAATATGTTTATTTATAAATGTATACAGTTACATATAAGTATAAATGCATCTATATTGTTTATATAAGTGAAAAGAGAGAGTTGATATGTCTTATTATTATACTGTTATTTCCTGGAAGACACGGTTTCTATTTTCTACTTCCTATAAAGAGGTCTACATTTTCTAAAGTAATACTCTACATAGGTGAGAGCACACTTTATGTGGATTGAAGAAAATATATTACTTATAAGATTTTAACTTTAGGGCTTCCCTGGTGGCGCAGTGGTTGAGAGTCCACCTGCCGATGCAGGGGACACGGGTTCATGCCCCGGTCCGGGAAGATCCCGCATGCCGCAGAGTGGCTGGGCCCGTGAGCTGTGGCCGCTGAGCCTGCACAAACCAGAGCCTGTGCTCCGCAATGGGAGAGGCCACAAGAGTGAGAGGCCCGTGTACCAAAAAGATTTTAACTTTAAAATTTTTCAATAACTCCTTTATAATTAGCAACAAAATAAAATTAAAAGTAGTAATATTTCCCACCACTATATATATAATCTTCTTTTCTTTAAAAGATTCACTGCATTCTTCCCATTCTTAAAATTATGTGCCATATCTTTTTTCATTTTGAAGTAAATTGTACTAATTTAAACATATTTGCACATTAAGAGTTTTGGCTTCCCTTTACCTTGTATCTCCCAATTTGACTATTATTTTAGTTAACGCAAAATTACTTTTATCCTCTCACAGGACTTTTAATATGGTCAGGAAGAAAGTACAATAACTATATTTTTATATAGGATAACAGGTAACTGGTAGTGAAGTTCAGTATTTGGTGTTAAAGCAAAACACACACACACACGCACACACATAGAGTCAGTACACATATGGGATTTATGTACCATTTCCCCTGAGTTTCACATTCAATTGCTACTTTTTTGATCGCATAAAAAACTTTTGAGTTTAATAAACTATGAATATATGTCCAATATGTCATTCATAGATATGAAATTTTTTGGTGCCTTTGGTGGTTAAAAAACAAATAATGTATAAGCATTTTGATTGTGATTTTAAGTTTAGAAACAGAAATGATTTCTCTTAAGGCCTAAGATGGCTGCCAGCCTGTGACAGGAAGGAAGGTGGTAGGCATTGCCGCATTCTGCAGGTCAACAAATTTCATGTAAGTCTCTCTGTTACTGTCATCAGAGCTGCTGTCAATTGTCATGGCCGACTGCCAACTGGTGGAGTCAATGGTTGTATTTTATCTTCCTAAGGAAAACTCAGCAAGCTATAGAACATAACTGCTGGCCTGTGACTTGTTTATTTTTTAAATAAACATGTAGTCCAGAGAGGGAATCACCATTCTGTGCCTATTATTTACTTTTGAGTCAGAGAGACATAATCTTTCAGTTGCAGTGTATTTGGAAAGAGAATATTGGGGAAGCATAACAGCACCTGTTTCTAGCTTTTATAATATTTATGGCTTCTCGGAGATGAGACTAAGTTCTATGTTTTTTTGAGTTTTGAATTTTGAACATAAAAAGGTAGAGAATCGTTGGTACTGGATTTTAAAGAGAAATTGTGGCTAAATGGGACAAAATACAGAAAGGACCTTCAAGCATTCTACTTCCTGATCTTCAGCATTATCAGTTACCTGTAGAGTTATGTTTCCAAGTGTATATAAACTATTGAACAGTTAAAACTGTTGGACATCTCTGAAAATATGAAAGCCATACATTATTATATTGGCTTTAATTCAAGTATGAACAGATGCCTAATACATATGGTGATAACTGGAGTGTACTTTGAAGGATGTTAAATAATGCTTTATTCCAACTCTTAACCAGGTTAAACTTGAGTATATAAACTAAAGATTTGCCCTGTTAAAAGTGAATATAAGAAGCACAGCATGTTAATTGATTGCTCTCTGGAAGAAAAAGCCATTTGACTAGGATTCCCTTCTTAAATGGCAACCTTAAGAGGAGAGATTTAGTCCTTTTGGCTTGGTGGCCAAACTTTAAGAGGTGATAAGCCATCCTCAGAATCTCCATAAATCTGTGTGACAGTTTTATGATACTGTACTGCCATGGTTGAAGCTGGTCCATTACTCAAATGAAGAATCCTAAATGAATTTAATGTTCTTTCTTTTATCCATGTTTCTTTCATTGATTCTGGCTTATAATTCTGGACAGAAAATTTAAGGTAGTAAATGTGTCAAAATACTGCATCACGTTGGCATGCAAGAAAGGACAGAAGGAAAACAGAAATAGACTGTTACCTTTAGCCAGTTAAGTGTTGTAGGTGAGGAACAACTAGACTCAAGAAACAATAATCCTCATTGGGTTAAGTCAAAGTTTCTATGATGCCATCAAAATTGCCTTCATTAATTTGTTCTTTAGGAATTTGAGTGCCAGATATGTGCCATGTGTAAGTAGTTCACCATCTTATACAGCATGTACTTGTTACACTTTCCAAGAGCAGTAACAGATTTACCTAACTCAGCTGTGCTCTCTTGCAGGCCTATCTTACAACCAAAGATCTCTATTGTGAGATAGCTAATCAGTAGAGGCAGTGGAATATGATAAAAGATGTCGGCAAAATATTTCTAGAACATGATTTTAGATTCACCAATACTGCTTTAATGCTCTGACATCTCGCTTTCTCGGCATCCTTATGTTTAACTGTCATCTTCTATATATAGTCTTATAACTTTTACTGGATCCTTCCTGTTGGCTAGTAAAAATGGTTTTTGTTTTGCTTCTCTGTGCTTGCTGAATTTACTTCCTTACCTACCATTCATATTTCAATAATTTTCCTGTCTCTACAATTTCAATGAAATTATCCTGATTGAAGTCAGTGAAGATCTCCATTTGGGTAAATCCAGTGGAAATGTTCAGTCCCCATCTTAGATTTCCTCTCAGGAGCATTACACAAGAAAACTTTAAGCATCAGGGAAAATAGCCATCGGAACTATGATTGAAGGACTTGGGGACCATCAAATGTGTATAGTGAAGGAAGGTGAGAGAGATGACATGAAGATTTTAGCTTTGGTTACTCAGAGTATGGCAATGCCTTAAATAAAGCTAAAACAAATGGAGAAGAGCAGGAATTTTTAAAAAGAATAAATAGCTTGTTTTTAGGTATGTTGAGTGAATTGGAGACAGACCTTTCTATCAGATACAAATATCTACTTGGGAATGGAGTATAAGTAATAAATGAAAGAGAGAGCTGAGGCCAAGGTATACAATGAAAAGAAGGGTAAATGATGGGACCCTGGGAGGATACTGAGGTGGAGGTGGGAAGAGGAAGCAGCGAAAAAAAACTGTGCTGATGATAGCAATAAAAAATTCAAGAAAAGTAAGTGCCCTAAGTCAAAGAAACAGAACTTTGAATAATGAGAAAGTGTACAGATAAATACCAAATAATTTGAAGGCTGTCTGGTGACTTTTGGGTGCACTGATTAGACCTAAATTTTGGCTTTGTGAGAGCAGTTTCTTTAGAAATTAGAAAGCAAGTCACTGAGTAAGTGTAAACAAAAGAGATGGATGTTCGTTTTAATAACATTTAAAAGTGAAGTACATGGGAATGGGATGGAGCCACAGGTTTAGGGGAAATCAGAATGAGGGGAAGGTTGTTTTGTTATGCTTTTCATCTGAGTAATAAAAACAAGGTAAAAAAAATTAAATGAGAACCCCCTACTTTTAACCTTTTAAGTCTCACTTAAAAAGTTAAGCTGTTTTTAATATTTGTGTTCTTCTGATGAAAATCTACACGTTCAGACAGTATACTTCTATTATTGAATTGTGACCATAATGTAAAAGAGATGCTTTTTCTAAATTCATAAACCATTCATTTATTCCACAACATTTTCTTCATTTCAGCAAAATCACTGATTATGTTTTTTATTAATTTTTATTTTATATTGGAGTATAGTTGATTAACAATGTTGTGTTAGTTTCAGGCGTACAGCAAAGTGATTCAGTTATACATATACATATATCTATTCTTTTTCAAATTCTTTTCCCATTTAGGTTATTACAGAGTATTGAGCAGAGTTCCCTGTGCTATACAGTAGGTCCTTGTTGGTTATTTTAAGTATAGCAGTGTGTATATGTCATTCCCAGTTTCCCAATCTATCCGTCCCTCATCCTCCCCCCCCCCCAGTAACCATAAGTTCGTTCTCTAAGTCTGTGAGTCTATTTCTGTTTTGTAAATAAGTTCATTTTTATTATTTTTTATAGATTCCACATATAAGAAATATCATATGATTTTTGTCTTTCTCTGACTTACATAATATGATAATCTCCAGGTCCATCCATGTTGCTGTAAATGACATTATTCCATTCTTTTTAATGGCTGAGTAATATTCCACTGTATATATGTACCACATCTTTATCCATTCATCTGTCGTTGGATGTTTAGGTTGCTTCCATTTCTTGCCTTTTGTAAGCAGTGCTGCAATGAATATTGGGGTGCATGTATCTTTTTGAACCATATTTTTATCCAGATATATGCCCAGGAGTGGGATTGCAGGATCACATGGTAGCTCTATTTTTAGTTTCTTAAGGAACCTCCATACTGTTCTCCATAGGCTCTACCAATTTACATTCCACCAACAACGTAGGACGGTTCTGTTTTCTCCAAACCCTTGCCAGCATTTCTTGTTTACAGACTCTTTGATGATGGCGATTCTGACTGGTGTGAGGTGACACCTCATTGCAGTTCTGATTTTCATTTCTGTAATAATTAGTTATGTTGAGCATCTTTTCATGTGCCTCTTGGCCATCTGTCTTTTTTGGAGAAATGTCTATTTAGGTCTTCTGCCTATTTTTTGATTGGATTGTTTGTTTTTTGATATTGAGCCGCATAAGCTGTTTGTAAATTTTGGACATTAATCCCTCGTCAGTCACATCGTTTGCAAATATTTTCTCACATTCAGTGGGTTGTCTTTTCGTTTTGTTGATGGTTTCCTTTGCTTTTGAGTTTAATTAGGTCCCATTTGTTTATTTTTATTTCTATTACTCTAAGAGACGGATCAGAAAAGATACTGCTGTGCTTCATGTCAAAGAGTGTTCTGCCTATGTTTTCCTCTAAGAGTTTCATAGTATTTGGTCTTATGTTTAAGTCTTTAATCCATTTGGAGTTTATTTTTGTGGTTGTTGTTAAAGAATGTTGTTTTAAAAATTTCACTTTTTTATTTTTTAAACTATAGCTGTCCACTTTTCCCAGCACCATTTATTGAAGAGTCTGTGTTTTCTCCATTGTATAGTCTTGCCTCCTTTGTTGTAGATTGATTGACCATGGGTGCATGGGTTTATTTCTGGGCTTTCTATCCTGTTCTATTAATCTATATTTCTCTTTTTGTCCCAGCACCATGCTGTTTTGATGACTGTAGCTTTGTAGTATAGTCAAAAGTCTGGGAGCCTGATTCCTCTAGCTTCATTTTTCTTTCTCAAGATTGCTTCGGCTATTTGGGGTCTTTTGTGTCTCCATACAGATTTTAAGATTTTTTTGATCTAGTTTTGTGAAAAGTGCCATTGGTATTTGATAGGGATTGTATTGAATCTGTAGATTGCCTTGGGTGGTATAGTCATTTTGACAATATTTATTCTTACAATCCAACAACATGGTATATCTTTCCATCTGTTTTGTGTCATCTTCAGTTTCTTCCATCAGGGTCTTATAGTTTTCAGAGTACAGGTCTTCTGCCTCCTTAAGATTTATTCCTAGGTATTTTATTCTTTTTGATGTGATGGTAAATGGCATTGTTTCTTTAATTTCTCTTTCTGATCTTTGTTGTTAGTGTACAGAAATGCAACAGATTTCTCTGTATTTATTTTGTATCCTGCAACTTTACCGAATTCATTGATGTGCTCTGGTAATTTGCTGTCAGCGTCTTTAGGATTTTCTATGTATAGTATCATTTCATCTGCAAACCGTGACACTTTTACTTCTTCTTTTCTAATTTGGATTCCCTTTTTTCTTTTCCTTCTCTGATTGCCGTGGCTAGGACTTCCAAAACTATGTTGAATAAAAGTGGCAATGAGTGGACATCCTTGTCTTATTCCTCTTACAGGAAATGCTTTTAACTTTTCACCATTGAGTATGATGTTAGCTGTAGGGTTTGTTGTATATGGCCTTTATTATGTTGAGGTATGTTCCCCCTATGACCACTTTCTGGAGAGTTTTTATCATACATGAGTGTTGAATTATGTCAAAAGCTTTTTCTGAATCTATTGAGATGATCATGTGGTTTTTATTTTTCAATTTGTTGATGTGGTGTATCACACTCACTGATTTATGGATATCGAAAAATCCTCACATCCCTGGGATAAATCCCACTTGATCATGGTGTACGATCCTTTTAATGTATTGTTGGATTCAATTTGCTAGTATTTTGTTGATGATTTTTGTGTCTGTTCATCAGTGACATTGGCCTGTAATTTTCTTTTTTTTGTGGTATCTTTGGTTTTGGTATCATGGTAAAGGTGGCCTCATAGAATGCGTTTAGGAATGTTCCTTCCTCTGCAATTTTTTGGAATAGTTTCAGAAGGATAGGTGTTAACTCTTCTCTAAATGTTTGATAGAATTCTCCTGTGAAGCCATCTGGTCCTGGACTTTTGTTTGTTGGGAGTATTTTAATCACAGTTTCAATTTCAGTACTTGTGATTGGTCTGTTCATATTTTCTGTTTCTTCCTGGTTCAGTCCTAGGAGATTGTGCCTTTCTAAGAATATGTCCATTTCTTCTAGGTTGTCCATTTTATTGGCATGTAGTTGCTTGTAGTAGTCTCTTATGATCCTTTGTATTTCTGTGGTGCCCATTATAACTTTCTCCTTTTTCATTTCTAATTTTATTGATTTGGGCCCTCTCCCTCTTTTTCTTGATGAGTCTGGCTAAAGGTTTATCAATTTTGTTTATCTTTTCAAAGAACCAGCTTTTAGTTTCATTGATCTTTTCTATTGTTTTCTTTGTCTCTATTTTCATTTATTTCTGCTCAGATATTTATGATTCATTTCCTTCTACTAACTTTGGGATTTGTTTATTGTTCTTTCTCTAGTTGCTTTAGGTGTAAGGTTAGGTTGTTTGTTTGAGATTTTTCTTGTTTCCTGAGGTAAGATTGTATTGCTGTAAACTTCCCCCTTAGAACTGCTTTTGCTGCATCTCAGAGGTTTTGCATACTCGTCCTGCCATTTTCATTTATCTCTAGGTATTTTTTGATTTCCTCTTTGATATCCTCAGTGATCCATTGGTTGTTCAGTAGCATATTGTTTAGCCTCCATGTGTTTGTGTTTTTTACAGTCTTTTTTATTTCTTGTAGTTGACTTCTAGTCTCATAGAGTTGTGTTTGGAAAAGATCCTTGATGTGATTTCAGTTTTCTTAAATTTACTGAGGCTCTCTTTGTGGCCCAGCATGTGATCATTCCTGGAGAATGTTCCATGTGCACTTGACAGGAATGTGTATTCTGCTGGTTTTGGATGGAATGCTCTATAAATATCAGTTAAGTCTGTCTAGTCTAATGTATCATTTAAGGCCTGTGTTTCCTCATTGATATTTGTGTCTGGATGATCTGTCCATTGATGAAAGTGTGGTGTTAAAGTCCCCCACTATTATTGTGTTACTGTTGATTTCTCCTTTTAAGGCTATATTTGCCTTATATATTGAAGTGCTCCTGTGTTCGGTGCATATATATTTAGAATTGTTATATCTTCTTCTTGGATTGATCCCTTGGTCATTATGTAGTGTCCTTCTTTGTCTCTTGTAACAATCTTTATTTTAATGTCTATTCTGTGTGATATGAGTGTTGCTACTCCAGCTTTCTTGTGATTTACACTTGCATGGAATATCTTTTTCCATCCTGTCACTTCCAGTCTGTATGTGTCCCTAGGTCTGAAGTGGGTTGCTTGTAGACAGCATATATAAGGGCCTTGTTTTTACATCCATTCAGCCAGTCTGTGTCTTTTGGTTGGAGCATTTAATCCATTTACATTCAAGGTGATTATCGATATGTATGTTCTTATTACCATTTTCTTAATCAATTTGGGTTTGTTTTATGGTCTTTTTCTTCTCTTGTGTTTCCTGCTTAGAGAAATTCCTTTAGCATTTGTTGTAAAGCTGGTTTGGTGTTGCTGAATTCTCATAGCTTTTGCTTGTCACTAAAACTTTTGATTTCTCTGTTGAATCTGAATGAGATTCTTGCTGGGTAGAGTAATCTTCATTGTATTTTTTTCCCTTTCATCACTTTAAATATATCCTGCACTCCCTTCTAACCTGTATAGTTTCTGCTGAGAAGTCAGCTGATAACCTTATGGGTATTTCCTTGTTGTTTTTTTTTTTTGCTTTTCCCTTGCTGCTTTTAATATTTTTTCTTTGAATTTAATTTTTGTTAGTTTGAGTAATACGTCTCTTGGAGTGTTTCTCCTAGGGTTTATCCTGTATGGGACTCTGTGCTTCCTGGACTTTAGTGGTTATTTCCTTTCCCATGTTAAGGAACTTTTCAACTATAATCTCTTGAAATATTTTCTGAGACCCTTTCTCTTTCTCTTCTTCTTCTGGGACCCCTATAATTCGAATGTCGGTGCATTTAACATTGTCCCAGAGGTCTCTAGGACTGTCCTCAATTCTTCATTCTTTTTTCTTTATTCTGCTCCATGGCAGTGATTTCCACCATTTTATCTTCCAGCTCACTTATCTGTTCTTCTGCCTCAGTTATTCTGCTATTGATTCCTTCTAGAGTATTTTTAATTTCAGTTATTGTGTTGTTCATCACTGTTTGTTTGCTCTTTAGTTCTTCTAGGTCCTTTTTAAACGTTTCTTGTATTTTCTCCATTCTGTTTACGAGATTTTGGATCATCTTTACTATCATTACTCCAAATTCTTTTTCAAGTAGGATGCCTATTTCATCTTCATTTATTTGGTCCTGTTGGTTTTTACCTCACTCCTTTGTCTATAACATATTTTTTGTCGTTTCATTTTTTTTTTTTGATGGGTGGGGCTGTATTCCAGTCTTACTGGTTGTTTGGCCTGAGGCATCCAGCACTGGTGTTTGCTGGCAGATGGGTAGAGCCGGGTATTGATGCTGAGATGAGGACCTCTGGGAGGCCTCACTCCAACTAATATTCCCTGGGGTCTGAGTTTCTCTGTTAGTTCAGCAGTTTGGACTCAGCACTCCCACCACAGGAGCTGAGGCCTGACCTCCAGTCTGGGAACCAAGATCCTGCAAGCTGTGTGGCGTGGCAAAAAAAAAAAAAAAAAAAAAAAGAGAAAAAGGAGCAGTACAATAGCAAAGAATAAAAAATAAAATAAAATTAGAAAGATAAAAAATATATTAGGAAAAATAAAAATGTAATTGAAGCAACTGCAACAAGGTAAAACACAACAGAAAAAAGAAAAAAAGAGGCAGCGGGGGAAGAAGCCAAAAGGAACAGAACAATAACAAAGTGTAAAGAATAAAATAAAATTAGAAAAATAAAAGATTTATTAGAAAAAATAAAAATATAAATGAATCAACAACAGCAAGATAAAAAAGAACCCCAACCTAAAAGAAGGAAAAAAAAAAAAAGGCCAGAAAGGCCTTGGCTATGGGGCAGCTGATCTTAGGTGGGGGGTGGAACTTAGGCAAGGGTGGGGTTTAGGGTGGGGCGGGGCCTAGGCAGGGGCTGACATTTAAGTGTGGAGTGGGGCCTAGACTCAGGACGCAGGCAGCTGGAAAAGGCCTTTTGGGTGGGGCTTCAGCAGGGTGATGTTCAAGTGTGGGGCGGGGCCTCTGCTTAGGATCTGTGCAGAAGGGGAGGGGCAGCACATCTAGAGGGGGCCTCTGGAGTGTGGAGTTCCAGAGTTTGGAGGTAGGGCCCTGAGTGTAGAGGTGGGGCCCTGGGTGGGGGTGTAGGGGTGGGGCTTGGGCTCTCCGTGGCAGGAGGGAGGCTCCGAGGGCAGAGGATTAGGCCCTGGAGCCCAAGAGGCTCCCCGGTGCCCAGTAGACAGGGAAAGCACTGGCCCCATTCCCTTCCATGAAAAGGAATTTTTTGCAAAGATGCTTCTAACTCAGTACCTGGGACATTGTTTGCTACCCATTTTGTGTGTTTAATACCTGCTCATCCTTTACAGCTCAGCTTAAATACATACTTTGGCTCTCTAGACTAAGTAAGCTTACCCTGCTGTGTGCTTTTATAGGACTCAGTACCTTTCCTGGATATTATTAGATTATATGTACATGTGTTGTTTTTTCAGTATCTTTTTTCCCCACTGGATAATAAGCTCCATGATGGCAGGGATCATTTCAGCTTTATTATCTACTGTGTGTAGCACAAGGGCTAGTACATAATTAGTACTCAGTAGATATTGGTCACTTGAATTAATGAGTAATTTGTTTGGTGGTGTGGTAATGGTTCTAGAACCTTCCAAATAACAATTTTCAGATTTGAAATATATAGTATTCTAATAGTATTTCAAATTTATTTCAGACATGTTATTATGCTCTCATAAAACTATAAATATATCTTTAGATGCTTGTCATTATTAACACAGTTTATGAATATTTTATATAATAATACAGTTCCTTATATTGACATTAGGTTTATAAAGGACATTCATATATAAATATAAATTGATGAAGTGGTATGATGCAGGCTTACTTACAGGTTCTTCTGAGGCAGATGGTGACACAGAGTTTGTGGGAGACAAAATATTTATTTGGGATCAATACCTGTAAAAGGAAGAGGAAGAAGCCAGGATTGGAGAGAAGGAGAAGCTTTTCTGTGATACGGGCCTGACAAAGCTTTGGCCAGCCCAGTGAGGGGACTGGAGTGAGTACAGCCCATCAGAGTATCCCACTCAGGGCTGAAATGGCAGGGCCTTTACATCCCACAAGGCCTTTACACCCCTGCCTGACTCAGTTAGTGGGCACATGCTGCCCCTGGGAAGAGAATGGCCTCAGACAAGGCAGCTCACAGCAGCTGAGGCTGACCCTGAATGGGCTGCCAGCTGGAGGCTGCCTGCTGACCACACTTCTCACAGCTGCCAGCAAGCCCTTCCTATACTTAATTGGTAAGTTCAGCATTTTGAGTGCTTAAGAGTTTTGATACTTTGGGTCCACAAACAACCATAGGAACTAACAACTGCTTGTAAGTAGCAGAGCTGGGATTCAAACCCAGTCATTTTGGCTTCAAAGTTCATGCTTTTAACCACTCTACTATCCTGTCTTCCTACTCTTTTCAGTACAGAAATGCATGCACAGTAGGAATAAATTGAGTACCTATCTCCCTGCTAATAACATATATAAAGAACATGCACATTAGGAATAAATTGAGTACCTATCTCCCTGCTAATAACATATATAAAGAACATGCAGGTTGAGCCTGTGTTGTTATATGGTAAACTATGAAACTATGTTAATCCTTAAGAGGATATCAAGAAGGCTCTCCATCAAGGAAGATAAAAGTATCATTTTTGGCCAGATCCTTTTTCTGTTCTGTTTTTTTTAAATTGTCCCTGCTAGATATTGTTCTCTGACTCAAGTGGTCTCCTCTATTCCTCAGAATTTCCTGGAGTCCCAAGGGAGTGCCTTACACATTCCCATAAAAGTATTTGGTCTTCTACAATACAGTGCGCATGGTGCATTTCTGCTCCCCCTGCTCTTGTCTTTCCCTTCTTTTGCTGTGCATAGGTGTATCCACTAGTTATGTCTACGTCTCAGGCTACTTAGCCTCCAAGAGGGTACTGCTCCCATGTTTCCCACTTCTGATGAAGGGCTGGGAAAGTGCATGATACTACACAGTACAGAGAATTGCTCCTGTCCCCGACTCCATTCAAGTTTTTTACTGGATCAAGCTGCTTCTCGATCGTCTCTTCCCTAATGCTGAGTTCTCTCTTAGAACCTCAGATCCTCATCCACGTAGATGTGTATTGATCCATGGCTGCTAGTTCATCAGACAAGTCTTAACATTGGTAGCTATCGGCCAGTTTCAAGCTTTATGCCTTAGGTTATGTTTCCTGGAATTGATTCTGACCTGGAGCTTTGCTGGCAAGACATCGATTGTGGAATGCTCTTAGAATCACTTCCTGAAGTGGGAGTGCGGATACCCTCAAGGGGCAGAAGGAGAAGATAATCTGCATTGTCATTGGAGAAGCCTCCTCACCCTTGGGGAGCTCTGGAGCTGGGATGGCCCTTTAGTGTTGTTCAAATGATGCGTAGATCAGTCTTTGAATGCCCCAGCTGTAATCTTAGGTGAAGTATTTCCCTTTGAGCAAAGGGAGGGTCTCCACTATAAGCTGCCATCAGGTAACTCCCAAGAGCAGGAAGAATGAGTGCTTCAGTCCTGAAGGGGGGAGCTGAGTGGCACCTCACACCATCTAGAGCACCATCTCAATTATTTATGCCACTGACCAAAATCTGGTCTTTGAAGTTGTAAGACCGTCTCAGAAATACTCCCTTTTTGTTTGGTTGTGGATAGATTATTTTTTCTATTTGCTTTTTTTCTTAATTTTTTTTAACTTTTTATTGATTTCTGGGAAGATGTTTTATTTATTTATTTATTTCATTTGGTTGTGCTGGGTCTTAGTTGCGGCAGGCAGACTTCTCAGTTGCGGCTCGCTGCCTCCTTATTTGTGGCAGGTGGACTCCTTAGGTGTGGCATGCGAAATCTTAGTTACGGCATGCATGTGGAATCTAGTTCCCTGGCCAGGGATCGAACCCGGGCCCCCTGCATTGGGAGCGTGGAGTCTTAACTGCTGCACCATGTGCCACCAGGGAAGTCCCTCTATTTGCTTTTATAATACACATTCACACACACACACACACACACACACACAGCAGTTACTATTAGGTTTCTAATGCACATGGCCCTTTTACTCTGCCTGCTCTAAGTATAGTGTGTTTCATTTGTTTTCAAAAGGTTACAAAATATCCTGGCTTCAGGCAAGTGAAAATATTATCTTCTGAGATGAGTGTTTTCTGGAAGATTTTCTCTGTAACTCACACATGCTTCCCTACATGCTTGGTTCCTTTCTTATAAAGGAGCTATTTCCCTGGGATCCGATACATATTAGAAAATGCTATCTCACTAAGGCCACTTAATGTAAATAACAAAACTCCCAACAGAAAGAGTTCTAAATAAGCTTTTTGGGTGATTATTTCTAATAATTCAAAAGACTTATTGCCAGATAATAAGCAATGCACGGGATACTATAGATGTTGTAGGAACACTAAGTATCTCTAGCATATTTACTGTATTAGACAAAGTCCACTCTGTTTAATCTGTTGATAAGTGTGCCTGGATCTCCTCCTGCAAATGTCTTAGAAATATATAAATGAAAAGTTATTTGCTTACAAGGATGTCTCCAGGGTGACTTTGTAGTACACAGTTTCTTTTTGACACTCTCACTCTCATTTTCCCATGACTTCCACCAGCATGCCAAAACCCGCACCCCATTGTTCTATCTCTGTCCCTTGGCTCTCTTTCCATTCCTCAGGGCTGTAGATCTCAGCTCTAGTGATGAGATCAAACACGTTGACTTTAAGGTGGGAACAGTTTATTTAATCCTTCTAATATTTGCATATGAAAACATGAAACTCTTGGTGAAATTCAGGGCTATGAAGCAACAGAGAAAAAAGTATCTCTAAGAGTTTGGTTGCGAGGAGCGGGCCATTTCCTCTGCCCCTTAAAAGGCCCTATTTAGGTAATTTCTACTCATACACAATTGGCCTGCTAATTTTGATTAAGAGCAGGCTTAGTGTGTGATATAGGGCACTGGATATGTAGAAATACTGACTTTGGGGATGTAGTGAAAGGACAATTGCTACTTAAACCTGTGAGGGTTTAGAAAGATGCTGGCACTCAAAGGATTAACCATTGATCAATCTTATCATTTGGTTAGGTATGTAAAATTTGAGTTTTAAACTGTAAATCAAATTATAATGGGGTGTACTTTTTTTGTGAGCTGAGAGCTGAGACAGCTTTCTAAATACTCAAGTACTTTATAAGGAATTTAGTCCCATTCAGTTGTATGTTTCGCTTTCTGAAGTTTTTATAGCTCTAGAAAGCCGTGAGGAAGAAGACCAAATAAATATTTTGTTGATGATACAATGAAAGGAAAAGGTACATCAACCCTGTTTTGGTTGACTAATGCTGGAGCTGTTCATCACCATGCAACTGTTTTTCATATCAGTTTTAAGTTCTTTAGTAATTATTATTTAGTAATTCCCTTTAATGTAAATGTATATGTTAATTGTGGTGGCAGGGACTTCCCTGGTGGTGCAGTGGTTAATAATCTGCCTACCAATGCAGGGGACACGGGTTCGAGCCCTGGTCCAGGAAGATCCCACATGCCGTGGAGCAACCAAGCCCGTGTGCCACAACTACTGAGCCTGTGCTCTAGAGCTCGTGAGCCAAACTACTGAGCCCGTGCGCCACACTACTGAGCCTGTGTGCCACAACTACTGAAGCCCACACGCCTAGAGCCCGTGCTCTGCAATAAGAGAAACCACCACAATGAGAAGCCCACGCTCGCTGCAACGAGAGAAAGCCTGTACACAGCAACAAAGACCCAACACAGCCAAAAATAAACAAATAAAAATAAATAGATTTATAAAAAAAAAAGAGGACTCTAAGTCTGGAATAAATTATGATAGGAAAATCATGAAAATCTTTTAAAAAATGTGGTTGCAGACAACCTTAGATTCTTTTTATTTTTAACTTTTTGCAAATTGGAACCAACTGTAAGTTAATGCTTAATATATTGAAGCCACACTTGTGGTTACCTTGAAACTATAGGTTATGTCAGGCAACTTAATCCTGTAGTATTCAAGTTTTTTTTAAAAATTATTTTGTAAATAATAATTTTCCCCTGAGTAAAACAATGAGAAGCACTAAAGTCACCACAAATAATGACAGTGACTCAATGCAAGGCAGGGTTTCCTTGTCAATCTAGGTCAAAGTGAAATAGTGGCTCTACTTTCCAGAATATGCTGCCATGACTGGGGGTAAAATTTGTAGATGCTTTTTTTTAGCCGTTCAGCTGGAAGTTACGCAGGTAAAATGACTATCTGTGTGTGTGTGTGTGTGTGTGTGTGTGTATGTGTATATATGTATATATGGCACGATGGTGACAATATTATGAGACATTGCTGGGTAAGACAGTGTTCCTGGAGGTCAACTAGCTCTGTAACTTTGGACAATTAGCATTAGGTATTATTTATATGTATATGTGTGTATGTACATATATAATTTTACATAGTATACATATATAAAATACATATTATATATATTTAGATATATAAAATATATATTCATATGTATAATTTACATATAAATATATAATTTATGTATTTGTACATACATATATTGCTTAAATATATATATTGCTTAAATATATATATATTGCTTAAATATATATATATATATATATATAGCTTAAGTATATATGACCACATGTTTATACTTTATCTACCTATGTTTTATTTAGGTTTTATCTAATATAACCTAAATTATATATGTAATAAAATACAAAAATTATATATTTACTTAGGTTTCTTAGATTATTTTATTTGATTATATCTTATCCAATGAATGAAGTTATATGAATTGCATTTGCTAATGTTGTGATATATTTCTTATGGCACAGCTTTTAGTGCTTTGATAAATGATATTGTATACTTTCAACCACTTTTAATTATCCCTAATAACCCCAGAAGGTTTAAAAGTGTTTTCAGCTCTATTCAAAGTGTCTTGCTGCCTATTAAAGGCTGAGTGCCTCTGGCTGAGAGGCCTCTTGGCTGCTAACATGGGTAATTATAGACGTTCCTAAGGCTATTAAATTCATAAGGCTATTAAAATATCTAATGTTTCTTAGTTTTGATTATAAGACATCTGAAATTGCCTGGCTGGATTAGGAGTGTTTTGTATTAAGCATTTAGGTCATAAGATCTCTAGACCAAGTCTTATCTATGTTCTGTGATGTAAAACTACATTTCTGCTACTCCAGAAACATCAGCTAATACCTACTTTTTGAAGACTTGATGTGTCTTCCCATGCTGTAGTTGAGCTCCTTATTTATGCAGCATTCCTACAGACAATGAGGAATTAAATCTTGTACTTATATTGCATTACTTGTGGAATTCTTTATTGGGGGTAAAATTGAATACATACACAGGGCGTTGCTGTTTGTATATTACACTGATATATGCAAATATAAATACATAAAGCTCTAGATAATTTTTTAAACTCTAAGTGACCTTAGAGATAATCTTGACCAAACCTCTAATTTTTTAGTTGATAAGCTGAGGCAGATAGAGTTCAAATGATTTATACTGTCACACACCAGGTTATTGGCAATATTGAAGCTATATGGAACTATAGCTGCAAATTCTCGATAGAGAATAATAGACCATTATGTTAATATAATCCACTCTTTGTAAAATAGTGATCTCTCCCACTTTTATTTTCTCTAAGTAAATTTATTACAATGGATGATTCAGTTGTTTGCATGAATAAACCTGATGTTTGTTATTCAGACAGAATACAAATAAAAATTAATAATAATTAGTTTCTGACAGTTTCATCCTGTCAAATTGCCTGAATCTATTTTAGAGCACATGTAGTTTTTAAAGCATTTAAGTCATTTCTCTTAAATCATTTTAAAGCATTTAAATCAAATCTATTATTTTATAGATTATTAAAATCTATACATGTAAGTTTCAGGAAGAAAATAATTTGGTATAAAATAGGGATGCATCCTCCATTACCTTCTTTAGGTAAGGGCTTGAAGATGACTGGGTCCTTAGCCTAAATTACAGATATAATTGGAGAGAAGTCAATCAGATTTTATGTACTGGAAAATTCTAACATCAGACAGAGCTTTTTGAGGGTAACTACTTCACTGAAACTCAGTTTCTTCACCAGTGAAATGGGGATAATGCTACATCAAGTTTCTATTTTATGAATATTAACTGAAATAATGATTGTAAAGTATGTCACAGAAAATACCCAACACAAGAAGGTGGTGTGGCATTTATTTATTTACCACAGGCCTCCATAAGTAGTTCACAGATCCTATAAGAAGTAATCCTTGACTTTTAGAGACCCAGATTTAAATGGACACCAGATACCAAGGAGCACCAGGAATGTGGATCAGTCAAAAGTTTCTGGTAGGGGCTTCCCTGCTGGCGCAGTGGTTGAGAGTCCGCCTGCCAATGTAGGGGACACGGGTTCGTGCCCCAGTCCAGGAAGATCCCACATGCAGCGGAGCGGCTGGGCCCGTGAGCCATGGCCGCTGAGCCTGTGCGTCCGGAGCCTATGCTCCACAACGGGAGAGGCCACAACAGTGAGAGAGGCCCACGTACCACAAAAACAAACAAACAAACAAAAAAACATAGTGAGATACCACTATATACTTACCATGGTGTGGGAAAAAAATGACAATACAGAATGTTAGAAAACATGTGAAGAAATTGTAATTCTTGACCATAGTTGATGGAATTGTAAATTGGTTCAACCACTTTAGAAAAGTGTTTTCCAGTGTCTGTTAAAGCTGAAAATGTGTACCCAAGATAAATGAATATATATGGCCATTAACATATATGAAGCCTGAATGCAACATATTTAAGAAAAAAGTGATTTACTTTTAAGGTACTATTATGAAAGTAGTACATCTAGTAAGAGGCAATTTTAATTCAACTGTCACATTCCTAGCTTTTCTGTGTAATGCCCTAGTATTATGGTTATCAAATGATTGGCATAAACTACGTTTTACTAAATTTTATTCATTCACCTATTTTTTTAATATTTCTAGACCTTCAAAGCTATGATCCTGATTTCTGCAACTTAAAAGAACAATCTTAAAAATTGATGAACTTGAGCAACACAAACAGATGGGCATGGAAGAGTTAAATAGTGACACTCAGCAAAGCAAAAAGGGGATGAAGCTGCAGGTGAGTTGTCACTGAGAGAATTTTTAGGGCTTACAAAATGAGAAGACACACAAGGTGACTCAGAGAGGTCCATGTCACCTGGTGAAAGAAGCCAGGCAATATTATAAGAGGCTGCATCTCCTTGGTACCATTAAGAGGCCAGTTGTAGGTTAAGAAATCTAAGTTTTTAAGCATACTGGGAGAAGCTCCATAATTTGCAGTATACATTCATGTTTCTAGGGGTTATAATACTGATGTATAAAATCAGAATTCTAACATATTAGCTTAAAATATAATCACAGAAATTGAAGGGCTCAAACATGCCAAGGGAAGCCAAATTATTGGCTAGATTGATTGAAACAAAACAAAGGAACTTCATATTCACCTGATGTTTAATGGCTCAAGCTAAGATACCCAGATGCATACAACTTAAAATTGTAAAAACCTTGTCGATGGGATAGAATCCTTAATTTCAGTGGGTATTTCTTTCCCCTCCGTGGTGCTTGAATGTGTACTACCAATGAATTCTTCAGTATCTTTCTCTCACTGTCTCTCATTCTCATTTTATACTTTCATGTCTAACTAAATCCCATTTGGATTGACTCTCTTTAAATACATTAATATATTGAATCATGTTAAAGTCAAGTTTTGCAAGCTGGTTGTCTCTCTTTGAGGTGACTGGCCTGACCAATTTTATATTGATGTTGAAAATCATATTTGTCTATTTTTCAAATTTTTAAGGAAAACACACCCTCATGTACTGAGTGCAGTAAGTAAACACATAAACAAGGACCCCTAAAATTTGAAGGTTTTTTCCCTCTGAACAACAGGTCGGTCTGTAAAATTCATCCTATAGAAGGAGTCAGGGGAGGTATTTTGAAGCAGATAGGCATTTCTTGAAGAGTTAAGTTCATATGTGAATTAATATATTCAATATTTCATCAGTAAACATTCTTGTGAGAGTATTATGTCCTAGGCATTAGGAACATGGGAATGCAGAGTTTGGGGCATGCTCTTTCTCAGTGCTCACAATCTATAGGAGGAACAGGAAGGTAATTACATGTTCCAAATTTATTGACTATCTAGTAAGAGATAAATTCAATTTTATGTAATAAATATTATAATAGAAATGAATAGGTATATACAGGAGCATAAAGAAGTTAGATTCCTTATTCTAGCCCATGGATGGAGGATGGGAAAAGTGTTCAAATGCATAAAAATGGAAAACTCAAAGATTTAGGAAAGAGAAAGAGGAAGGATGTTTGATGGAGTAATTTCTCTAAGCAGACCAAGCTGAAAGTTTATTTAATAAATGACTGGGGTGGAGTTGGGGATGTAGATAATAGTGGATGTCTACACAGAATTTGTAGGTCAGTAGTGAAGATCTTAAGGGGTGGGGGAATTTTTCTGCCTGGTGGTTTCTGTTATTTTTATAAAACAGGGGAGGTGATTTGCTGTAAGTGAAAGGAAGCTGTAATTGGGGAACAGAGGAGAGCCCAGGTGAATTTGAGGACAGGGATTATGGCATAATCAACATAAAGAATTGAGTGTGCTTCTCCAGCAACCATCAGTTGTCCAAGTATAGAGAGGGGAAATGTCAGGTTGTCCAGGGTTGGAATTGTACAAGTTATGCATGATGGAAGAACAAGGGGAAAGAGAGTGATGGCAATGATGGATCACATGATAGATGATAGATAGGAAAGAAGAATTAAATTAGAAAGCAGCTAATAGATTGGAGGAAATTGTGTGTGTGTATCTGTCTGCGTGTGTGTTGAGGGGGGAAAGATGAAGAGATTAGAGGGCATAATGAGCTGGAAGAATGGTGGCTACATTTAAATGAATCTCAGCAGTTATAAATAGGAATAGAAATAACTAGATCACTAGAAAATATTGACAGCATTCTGCAGTTAAAAGATAACTTTTTAAAATTGCAGACATAGAGACTGGAGACAGTAAGAGTAGATAATTTCTGATAACATTGAAGTCAGGGGTCCAACGTGGCCCAGTAATAATCAGCATGGGACTCAAAAGTACATAAATGGATAATGCTTGATTAGAAAGATTTAAAACAATTTCAAGAATTTCAAAAGTCATCTAGAGAGAAGGGTTATGAATTACTGTGGAGTACTACAGCTGAGCCACCCTGGGATTCAGAGTCAAGCTGTCTATAAAACTAGTGAGCCATGAACCCTTCTCCCTGTATCCAGCTTCTATTTGTAATAGATTTTGTCCATGAGAATTTCATTTTCTGGAAGAAAGGGGGGAAAAATGGACAGTCTTCACACTTCTGGAAGAATATAAAAGAATATAATGTGACTCCAATGATCATATTTAATACCTTGAGGATTTTGTAATTTTATGGGAGGAGACAACCCTGGGAGGAAGGAGATGGACCACCGAGTAGAACCTTAGGAGGAAACAGATAACCTTAGCAAGTCTGGAGTGCCAGTAGCTGTGTCAGTTGGCCCTGACTTAATTTTTAATTTTACCAGTTAGGTGATATCAACTGGAGAGGAATAAAAGGCTTGTTGGAGGGTGAACTTTTAAGAGGGTGGACGTCCTGCTAAACACAAATTGGTGGTCACTGTTTTTTATTTAATTTTTAACAATTCCCCCTTTTTGGTCATTCTCTCAGCAAGCTGAGAGTGTAACCAACTAGTATAGTGTTACTCTCAGTTACCACTGTTGATGTAGCTATGCTGAAAAATCACATATTCAGTGCTTCCACTAGTTGAGTAGTCAGGATGGAGGGCCATGTGATTGCTGTTACCGACAGTTGGTTGCATCCTCACCAGGGACATGGACGGTCAAATCATTGAGTTCCTCAAGTTGTCTAATCTTGATGGCTGTCATTTGATGTGTGAGTGGCTGCCAAAAGGCATTTAAAACCTTTGAGAGGATACAACACACCAGAAAGGTTCATACGATGACTATAAGGAAAATAATAGCCAAGGATTGAAAAATTCCCCAGAGCAGATATTCACAGGGGCCAAGATTTAAGCAACTAAATGAATCAAATTACTGGTAACATTATTCCAGGTTTTTAGGAATTTCATATAATTTCTGAATTACTTATTTTAATGATACATATCACATATAAACTTGCTCTAAGAATATTAAATGTTACTTTTTATTTGGCAGTGTTTCCCCTCCACATTAACATATCAAATAAGCCTAAATAAATAACATTTCTCTTTTTATAAGGAACAAGAGCATCTCTTTAGATCTCCCAGGGACCCTCTGGAAAATCCCAAAGTTAGTTAGTTCAAGGTCAGAAAGACTTCATTCATAATTTGATTTGGGGAATTTTGCTCGAAATGTCAAAAGTTTTAAAACACTTGATCAAGTAGGATCACAGGCCACTGGGAAGCAGTACTTAGTTATCCAGTCAACTATACTGACAACGAAAGAATTCCAAAGGTAAGTACAGAAAGTTATAATATAGTTGTATTTAAAAAACCTTAGCTCTTTTAATATTGAGAAGACTATTTTCCTAAATAATCAAATATCTGATGAAGATGACATGGATCACAGGAATTATTTTCTAAGACACAGAATCTTTGTTTTCCAGGCAATTTACAGCAAAGGTAAAGAAAAACCTTTTATAATCTTCTATTAAGACCAGACTGATAATCTAAGACATTTTGTGATTTTAACAAAGAGGAAATTAAACTCTGCTTCTGTATTAGTACATTATTGAGTTCATTAAAAAAGCCCTTATAAATGTTTTCAATTTAGCTGGCTATGACATAATAACATAAAATTTCTTTTCCTGAAACCTGCAACTTTCTACATACATTGAGGTTTTGTCTTATTCTTTTTCCTTTCTTATTCTGGAACAACCCGTCATTTTATTTAGACAACTTTACTGTCTTTTTCCTTAACAAAACACATCCTATATTTCTTGCATACTCTTCATATAAAACTACATCCCATTTTATTCTCATATTTTGTATATACAAAGTTGTTTTCCTTTACCCTTATCATTTTTATATATTGATTATAAATTTTAACTATCAGTAACCTTTACTTTCCAGGGAAAATTAGGAAGCAGGCAGTTATGAACTGTCTATCATATATTAACATCAGTAGTAGGT
The DNA here is from genome assembly GCF_964165515.1 of Mesoplodon bidens. Classification (NCBI taxonomy): domain Eukaryota; kingdom Metazoa; phylum Chordata; class Mammalia; order Artiodactyla; family Ziphiidae; genus Mesoplodon; species Mesoplodon bidens. The sequence continues at coordinate 116,345,419 of NC_138163.1, read as the reverse complement.
TAACAAATTTATAAATACATAATTATAAACTTTAAAATTTTTAGAGACTTGTTTTTCATAGCAGTTTTTCAGTGTGGCAAAAGACATTTATTAATAGACTCTAGTATATTTTGTCTCTGTAAAAATTAAAAAGCCAAAAGTAGATAAATTTAAACTTATGTTTAGCAATCAATGTCTCAGTATATTATTTGGAAAGGACTTTAATTTGCCATGAATACCCATTATGTAGTTTAACTTGGTGTAAACTTTTATTTACATTTATTTAAGTTACTCGTTTTTAACAGTCATGCTTAGTTTAGACATCAAATAGCTAACCATCATCTTAAGTTATTTTTCTTGTTGACAAATTCTGTAACATGGAGATAGCATGAGCTTATTTGACTAATAAACCCAGGTAGAAAAAGTTGTATGTTTGCATTACATTTAATATTGACAATTCTGAAAAAATGGCTGTTTTTATTAACCCAACAAACTTAAACTACTTTTATTTATCAAAGATTATCCCAATCATGTGATTATCCCAATTAAGTGGAACACTACTTTTTTTTTTCTTGTCTTAAACTCTTAGTGAGGTAACCTGTATCCATGGACTGAAAAGCTAACTCTGTGGCAGACATAGGTTGTGGCATCTGCAATCCTTAACTTATAATTGCCCTGACTTTTGATCATTCTATTTGGTACTTTAGTATTATTAAGCAACTCATTCAGTGAAACATGAAAGAGGTACTATAAAGAAATTAAACACATATTTTCTCTCTACTTCCTCAATTTAATATTTTTTTCCTTCTCCTGCTAGATTGATGTGACTTTAATGTATAATCTGCTCTTCATTTTTTTTTAAAAAATTTATTTTATATTGGATATAGTTGATTAACAATGTTGTGTTAGTTTCAGATGTACAGCAAAGTGATTCAGTTAGACATATACATGTGTATGTTTTTCTCAAGTTCTTTTCCCACTTAGGTTATTACAGAATATTAAGCAGAGTTCCCCATTGCTATACAGTAGGTCCTTGTTATCTGTTTTAAATAAATCAGTGTGTGTATGTCAATCCCAACCTCCCAATTTATCCGGCCTCCCCACCCTTCACCCCCGTAACCATAAGTTCATTCTCTAAGTCTGTGAGTCTGTTTCTGTTGTGTAAATAAGTTCACTTGTATCATTTTTTTTAAGATTCCGTGTAAAAGCGATATCATGTGATATTTGTCTTCTCTTTCTGACTTAACTTTACTTAGTATGATAATCTCCATGTCCATCCATATTAGTGCAAATGGCATTATTTCATTCTTTTTAATGGCTGAGTAATATTCTATTATATATATGTGCCACATCTTCTTTATCCGTTCATGTGTGGATGGACACTTAAGTTGCTTCCATGTCCTGGCTATTGTAAACAGCACAGCAATGAGTATTGGAGTGCATGTATACTTTCAAACCATGGGTTTCTCTGGATATATGCCCAGTAGTGGGATTGCTGGGTTATATGGTAATTCTATTTTTAGTTTTTTAAGGAAAGTCCATACTGTTCTCCATAGTGACTGTATCAATTTACATTCCCACCAACAGTGCAAGATGGTTCCCTGTTATCCACACCCTCTCCAGCATTTATTGTTTGTAGATTTTTTGATGATGGCAATTCTGACCAGTGTGAGGTGATACCTCACTGTAGTTTTGATTTGCATTTCTCTAATGATTAGTGATGTTGACCATCCTTTCATGTGTTTGTTGGCAATCTATATATGTTCTTTGAAGGAATGTCTATTTATATATTCTGCCCATTTTGGATTGGGTTGTTTGTTTTTTTGATATTGAGCTGCATGAGCTGCATGTATATTTTGGAGATTAATCCTTTGTTAGTTGCTTCGTTTGCAAATATTTTCTCCCATTCTGAGGGTTGTCTTTTCATCTTGTTTATGGTTTCCTTTGCTGTGCAAAAGCTTTGAAGTTTCATTAGGTCCCTTTTGTTTATTTTCGTTTTTATTTACATTTCTCTAGGAGGTGGGTCAAAAAAGGATCTTGCTGTGATTTATATCAAAGAGTGTTCTGCCTGTGTTTTCCTCAAAGAGTTTTATAGTGTCTGGCCTTACATTTAGGTCTTTAATCCATTTTGAGCTTATTTTTGTGTATGGTGTTAGGAAGGGTTCTAATTTCATTCTTCTACACGTAGCTCTCCAGTTTTCCAGCACCACTTATTGAAGAGGCTGTCTTTTCTCCATTGTATATTCTTGCCTCCTTTATTAAGGGTAAGGTGACCGTATGTGCGTGGGTTTATCTCTGGCCTTTCTATCCTGTTCCATTGATCTTTGTTTCTGTGTTGTGCCAGTACCATACTGTCTTGATTACTGTAGCTTTGCAGTATAGTCTGAAGTCAGGGACCCTGATTCCTCCAGCTCCGTTTTTCTTTCTCAAGATTGCTTTGGCTATTCAGGGTCTTTTGTGTTTCCATACAAATTGTGAAATTTTTTGTTCTAATTCTGTTAAAAATGCCATTGGTAGTTTGATAGGGATTGCACTGAATCTGTGGATTGCTTTGGGTAGTAGAATCATTTTCACAATGTTGACTCTTCCAATCCAAGAGCATGGTATATTTCTCCATCTGTTTGTATCATCTTTCATTTCTTTCATCAGTGTCTTATAGTTTGCTGCATACAGGTCTTTTGTCCCTTAGGTAGGTTTATTCCTAGGTATTTTATTCTTTTTGTTGCAGTGGTAAATGGGAGGGTTTCCTTAATTTCTGTTTCAGATTTTTCATCATTAATGTATAAAAATGCAAGAGATTTCTGTGCATTAATTTTGTATCCTTCTACTTTACCAAATTCATTGATTAGCTCTAGTAGTTTTCTGGTAGCATCTTTAGGATTCTCTATGTATAGCATCATGTCATCTGCAAACAGTGACAGCATTATTTCCTCTTTTCCGATTTGGACTCCTTTTATTTCTTAATCTTCTCTGATTGCTGTCACTAAAAGTTCCAAAATGATATCGAATACTAGTGGTGAGAGTGAGCAACCTTGTCTTGTTCCTGATCTTAGTGGAAATGGTTTCAGTTTTTCACCATTGAGAACGATGTTGGCTGTAGGTTTGTCATATATGGCCTTTATTATGTTGAGGTAGGTTCCCTCTGTGCCTACTTTCTGGAGAGTTTTTATCATAAATGGGTGTTGAATTTTGTCAAAAGCTTTTTCTGCATCTATTGAGATTATCATGTGGTTTTTATCCTTCAGTTTGTTAATATGGTATATCACGTTGATTGATTTGCGTATATTGAGGAAACCTTGCATTCTTGGGAATTCCCCACTTGATCGTGGTGTATGATCCTTTTAATGTGCTGCTGGATTCTGTTTGCTAGTTTTTTTTGAGGAGTTTTTCATCTATGTTCATCAGTGACAGTGGTCTGTAGTTTTCTTTTTTTGTGACATCTTTGTCTGGTTTTGATATCAGGGTGATGGTGGCCTCAGAGAATGAGTTTGTGAGTGTTCCACCCTCTGCTATATTTTGGATGAGTTTGAGAAGGATAGGTGTTAGTTCTTCTCTGAATGTTTGATAGGATTCGCCTGTGAAGCCTTCTGGTCCCGGCCTTTTGTTTGTTGGAAGATTTTTAATCACAGTTTCAACTTCAGTGCTTGTGATTGGTCTGTTTATATTTTCTATTTCTTCCTGGTTCCGTCTCGGAAGGTTGTGCTTTTCTAAGAATTTGTCCATTTCTTCCAGGTTGTCCGTTTTATTGGTATATAGTTGATGTAGTAATCTCACATGATCCTTTGTATTTCTGCAGTGTCAGTTGTTACTTCTCCTTTTTCATTTGTAATTCTGTTGATTTGAGTCTTCTCCCATTTTTTCTTGATGAGTCTGGCTAGTGGTTTATCAATTTTGTTTATCTTCTCAAAGAACCAGCTTTTAGTTTTATTGATCTTTGCTGTTGTTTGCTGCATTTCTTTTTCATTTATTTCAGATCTGATCTTTATGATTTCTTTCCTTCTGCTAACTTTGGGGGTTTTTGTTCTTCTTTCTCTAATTGCTTTAGGCGTAAGGTTAGGTTGTTTGTTTGAGATGTTTCTTGTTTCTTGAGGTAGGATTGTATTGCTATAAACTTCCCTCTTAGAACTGCTTTTGCTGCATCCCATAAGTTTTGGGTCGTCGTGTTTTCATTGTCATATGTTTCTAGTTATTTTTTAATTTCTTCTTTGATTTCTTCAGTGATCTCTTGGTTACTTAGTAGCATATTGTTTAGCCTCCATGTGTTTGTATTTTTTACAGTTTTTTTCCTGTAATTGATATCTAGTCTCATAGCGTTGTGGTCAGAAAAGATACTTGATATGATTTCAATTTTCTTAAATTTACCAAGGCTTGTATTGTGACCCAACATATAATCTATCCTGGAGAATGTTCCATAAACACTTGAGAAGAAAGTGTATTCTGTTGTTTTTGGATAGAATGTCCTATAAATATCAAGTCCATCTTGTTTAATGTGTCATTTAAAGCTTGTGTTTCCTTATTTATTTTCATTTTGGATGATCTGCCCATTGGTGAAAGTGGGGTATTAAAGTCTCCTACTCTTATTGTGTTACTGTCGATTTTCCCTTTTATGGCTGTTAGCGTTTGCCCTATGTATTGATGTGCTCCTATGTTGGGTACATAAATATTTACAATCGTTATATCTTCTTCTTGGATTGATCCCTTCATCATTATGTAGTGTCCTTCTTTGTCTCTTGTAATAGTCTTTATTTTAAAGTCTATTTTGTCTGATAAGAGAATTGCTACTCCAGCTTTCTTTTTATTTCCATTTGCATGGAATATCTTTTTCCATCCCCTCACTTTCAGTCTATATGTGTCTGTAGGTCTGCAGTGGGTCTCTTGCAGACAGCATATATATGGGTCTTGTTTTTGTATCCATTCAACCAGTCTGTATCTTTTGGTTGGAGCATTTAATCCATTTACATTTAAGGTAATTATCGATATGTATGTTCCTAGTACTATTTTCTTAATTGTTTTGGGTTTGCTTTTGTACATCTTTTCCTTTTCTTGTGTTTCCTGCCTAGAGAAGTTCGTTTAGCATTTGCTGTAAAACTGGTTTGGTAGTGCTGAATTCTCTTAAGGTTTGCTTGTCTGTAAAGGTTTTAATTTCACCATCGAATCTGAATGAGATGCTGCTGGGTAGAGTAATCTGGGTTGTAGGTTTTTCCCTTTCATCACTTTAAATATGTCCTGTCACTCCCTCCGGCTTCCAGAGTTTCTGCTGAAAGATCAGCTGTTAACCTTATGGGGATTTTCTTGTGTGCTATTTGTTGCTTTTCCCTTACTGCTTTTAATATTTCTTCTTTTTATTTAATTTTTGATAGTTTCATTAATATGTGTCTTAGCATGTTTCTCCTTGGATTTATCCTGTGTGGGACTCTCTGAGCTTCCTGGACTTGACTGACTATTTCCTTTCCCATGTTAGGGAAGTTTTCAACTATAATCTCTTCAAATATTTTCTCAGTTCCTTTCTTTTTCTCTTCTTCTTCTGGGACCCCTGTTATTCGAATGTTGGTATGTTTAATGTTGTCCCAGAGGTCTCTGAGACTGTTCTCAATTCTTTTCATTCTTTCTTCTTTTTTCTGCTCTGCAGTAGTTATCTCCACTGTTTTATCTTCCAGGTCACTTATTCGTTCTTCTGCCTCAGTTATTCTGCTATTGATTCCTTCTAGAGAATTTTTAATTTGATTTATTGTGTTGTTCATCATTGTTTTTTTGCTCTTTAGTTCTTCTAGGTCCTTGTTAAATGTTTCTTGTCTTTTCTCCATTGTATTTACAAGATTTTGGATCATCTTTATTGTCATTACTCTGAATTCTTTTTCAGGTAGACTGCCTATTTCCTCTTCATTTGTTTGGTGTGGTGGGTTTTTACCTTGCTCCTTCATCTGCTGTGTGTTTCTCTGTCTTCTCATTTTGCTTTACTTAGTGTGTTTGGGGTTTCCTTTTCACAGGCTGCAGGTTTGTAGTTCCCATTGTTTTTGGTGTCTGCCTCCAGTGAGTAAGGTTGGTTCAGTTGCTTGTGTAGGGTTCCTGGTGGAGGGGATTGGTGCCTGTGTTCTGGTGGATGAGGCTGGTCTTGTCCTTCTGTTGGGCAGGGCCTTGTCCAGTGGTGTGTTTTGGGGTGTCTGTGAACTTAGTATGACTTTAGGCCACCTCTCTGCTAATGGGTGGGGTTGTGTTCCTATCTTGCTAGTTGTTTGGTATGGGGCGTCCAGCACTGGAGGTTGCTGTGCATTGGGTGGAGCTTGGTCTTAGTGTTCAGGTGGAGATCTCTGGGAGAGATCTTGCTGATTGATATTACGTGGGGCCCGGAGGTCTCTGATGGTCCAGTGTACTGAATTCAGCTCTCGCATCTCAGAGTCTCAGGCCTGACACCAGGCTGGAGCAACAAGACCCTGTCAGCCACTCGCCTCAGAAGAAAAGGGAGAGAAAAAGAAAGAAAAAAAATTAAAAATATAAAATAAAATATTTATAAAGTAACAGAAAAATAGAAGAGAGCAACTAAACCAATAAACAAATTCACCAATGATAACAAGCGCTAAAAACTGTACTAAGATAGACATAAAAATCAGAAACAAGTCAGTCACAGATAGCAAACCCCAAGTCTACAGTTGCTCCCAGAGTCCACTGCCTCAATTTTTGGTTGATTCATTTTCTGTTCAGGTATTCCACAGATTCAGGGTACCTCAAGTTGATTGTGGGGATTAATCCACTGCTCCTGAGGCTGCATGGAGAAATTGCTCTTTCTCTTCTTTGTTCACATAGCTCCTGGGGTTCAGCTTTGGTTTTGACCCCACCTCTGTGTGTAGGTCGCCCTCAAGCTTCTGTTCCCACCCCGACAGGATGGCGTTAAAGCAGTGGCTGATTATGGGGCTCTGGCTCACTCAGGCCAGGGGGAGGGAGGGATATGGTAGTTATAATTGGAATGTGGGGCAAGCCTGCTGCGGCATAGGCCAGTGTGACACTGCAACAGCCTGAGACATGCCATGTGTTCTCCCCGGGGAAGTTTCCCTGAATAACGGAACCCTGGCAGTGGTGGGCTGCACAGGCTCCTGGGGGGGAGCATGTAGATAGTGACCTGTGCTTGCACACAGGATTCTTGGTGGCTGCAGCAGTAGCGTTAGCATTTCATGCCTGTCTCTGGTGTCCGAGCTGATAGCTGCGGCTCGTGCCCGTCTCTGGAGCTCATTTAGGTGGTGCTCTGCCTTCTGTGGGCAGACAGAGAAGGAATCCTCTCTTCGCACACCCTGAAACAATGGTTTCTTGCCTCTTAGGCAGGTCCAGGGTTTTTCCCGGACTCCCTCCTGGCTAGCTGTGATGCACTAGCCCTCTTCAGGCTGTGTTCACACAGCCAATCCTAGTCCTCTCCCTGGGATCTGACCCCCCAAAGCTGAGTCTCAGCTCCCAGCCCCCACCCGCCCCGGCATGTGAGCAGACAAGCCTCTCAGGCTGGTGACTGCTGGTCAGCACTGATCCTGTGGGTTAGGAATCTCTGCTTTGCCCTCTGCACCCCTGTTGCTGCACTCTCCTCCTTGGCTCTGAAGCTCCCCCCCCCGCCCACCCCCCGTCTCCACCAGTGAAGTGGTTTCCTAGTGCGTGGAAATTTTTCCTCCTTCACAGCTCCCTCCCAAACGTGCAGATCCTGTCCCTATTCTTTTGTCTCTGTTTTTTCTTTTTTCTTTTGCCCTACCTAGGTATGTGGGGATTTTCTTGCCTTTTGGGAAGTCTGATGTCTTCTGCCAGCATTCAGTAGGTGTTCTGTAGGAGTTGTTCCATATATAGATGTATTTTTGATGTATTTGTGGGGAGGAAGGTGATCTCCACATCTTACTCTTCCGGCATCTTGAAGGTCTTCCCTCTGCCTATGTTTCCTCTAGGAATTTTATAGTATCTGGTCTTTGATTTAGGTGTTTAATTGATTTTGAGTTTATTTTGGTATATGGTGTTAAAGAATGTTCTAATTTCATTTTTTCTTTTTTAACCTGTAGCTGTCCAGTTTTCCCAGCACCACTTATTGAAGAGACTGTCTTTTCTCCAATGTATTGTCTTGCCTCCTTTATTGTAGGTTGATTGACCATAGGTGCATGGGTTTATTTCCTGGCTTTCTATCCTGTTCCATTGATCTATATTTCTGTTTTTGTGCCAGTACCATACTGTCTTGATTACTTTGTAGTATAGTCTGAAGTGAGGGAGCTTGATTCCTCCAGCTCATTTTTCTTTCTCAAGATTGCTTTGGCTATTCGGGGTCTTTGGTGTCTCCATACAAATTTTAAGGGGCTTCCCTGGTGGTGCAGTGGTTGAGAATCTGCCTGCTAATGCGGGGGACACGGGTTTGAGCCCTGGTCTGGGAGCATCCCACGTGCCACGGAGCAACTAGGCCCGTGAGCCACAACTACTGAGCCTGCGCGTCTGGAGCCTGTGCTCCGCAACAAGAGAGGCCGCGATAGTGAGAGGCCCACACACCGCGATGAAGAGTGGCCCCCGCTTGCCACAACTAGAGAAAGCCCTCGCACATAAACGAAGACCCAACACAGCAAAAAATAAATTAATTAATTAATAAACTCCTACCAACAACATCTTCTTTAAAAAAATTTTTTTAAGATTTTTTTATTCTAGTTCTGTGAAAAATGCCATTGGTAATTTGACAGCGATTGCATTGAATCTGTAGACTGCCTTGTGTAGTATAGTCATTTTGGCAGTATTGATTCTTCTAATATAAGAACATGGTGTATCATTACATCTGTTTATGTCACCTTTGATTTCTTCCATCAGGGTCTTATAGTTTTCGAGTACAAGACTTTTGTCTCCTTAGGTATGTCTATTCCTAGGTATTTAATTTTTTTTAATTTATTTATTTTTGGCTGCATTGGGTCTTCATTGCTGCACATGGGCTTTCTCTAGTTGCGGCAAGTGGGGGCTACTCTTCATTGCAGTGCGCAGGCTTCTTATTTGGTGGCTTTTCTTGTTGTGGAGCGTGGGTTCTAGGTGCGTGGGCTTCAGTAGTTGTGGCATTCAGGCTCAGTAGTTGTGGCTTGAGGGCTGTAGAGTGCAGGCTCAGTAGTTGTGACACACGGGCTTTGTTGCTCCGCGGCATGTGGGATCTCCCCAGAACAGGGCTCAAACCCGTGTCCCCTGCACTGGCAGGTGGACTCTTAACCACTGCGCCACCAGGGAAGCCCTATTTTATTCTTTTTGATGCAGTGGTAAATGAAGTTGTTTCTTTAATTTCTCTTTCTGATCTTTTGTTGTTAGTGTGTAGAAATGCAATAAATTTCTGTGTATTTATTATATTTCCTAGAACTTTAGCAAATTCATTGATAAGCTCTAGTAGTTTTCTGGTAGCATCCTTAGGATTTTCTCTGTTTAGTATGATGTCATCTGCAAACAGTGACAGTTTTACTTCTTTTCTAATTTGGATTCCATTTATTTCTTTTTCTTCTTTGATTGCCATGGCTAGGACTTTCAAAACTATGTTGAATAAGAGTGGTGAGAGGGGAGCTCCTTGTCTTGTTCCTGATCTTAGAGGAAAGAAATGCTTTCAGCTTTTCACCATTGAGTATGATGCTAGCTATAGTCTTGTCATATATGGCTTTTATTTTGTTAAAATATGTTTCCTTTATGCCCACTTTCTGGAGAGTTTTTTTCAAAAATGAATGTTGAATTTTGTCAAAAGCTTTTTCTGCATCTATGGAGATAATCATATGATTTTTTTTACATCTTTATTGGAGTATAATTGCCTTACAATGGTGTGTTAGTTTCTGCTTTATAATAAAGTGAATCAGTTATACATATACATATGTTCCCATATCTCTTCCCTCTTGCGTCTCCCACCCTCCCTATCCCACCCCTCCAGGTGGTCACAAAGCACTGAGCTGATCTCCCTGTGCTATGCGGCTGCTTCCCACTAGCTATCTACCTTACGTTTGGTAGTGTATATATGTCCATACCTCTCTCTCGCTTTGTCACAGCTTACCTTTCCCCCTCCCCATATTCTCAAGTCCATTCTCTAGTAGGTCTGTGTCTTTATTCCTGTTTTACCCCTAGGTTCTTCATGACATTTTTCCAAAAAAGATATACAGACTGCCAACAAACACATGAAAGAATGCTCAACATCATTAATCATTAGAGAAATGCAAATCAAAACTACAATGAGATATCATCTCACACCAGTCAGAATGGCCATCATCAAAAGAATCTAGAAACAATAAATGCTGGAGAGGGTGTGGAGAAAAGTGAACTCTCTTGCACTGCTGGTGGGAATGTGAATTGGTACAGCCACTATGGAGAACAGTATGGAGGTTCCTTAAAAAACTACAAATAGAACTACCATATGACCCAGCAATCCCACTACTGGGCATATACCCTGTGAAAACCATAATTCAAAAAGAGTCATGTACCACAATGTTCATTGCAGCTCTATTTACAATAGCCCGGAGATGGAAACAACCTAAGTGTCCATCATCGGATGAATGGATAAAGAAGATGTGGCACATATATACAATGGAATATTTCTCAGCCATAAAAAGAAACGAAATTGAGCTATTTGTAATGAGGTGGATAGACCTAGAGTCTGTCATACAAAGTGAAGTAAGTCAGAAAGAGAAAGACAAATACCGTATGCTAACACATATATATGGAATTTAAGAAAATTATGTGATTTTTATTCCTCAACTTGTTGATGTGATGTATCACACTGACTGATTTCTGGATATTGAAAAATCCTCGCATCCCTGCGATAAATCTCACTTGGTCATGGTGTACGATCCTTTTAATGTGTTGTTGGATTCTATTTGCTAGTGTTTTGTTGAGGATTTTTACATTTATGTTCACCAGGGATATTGGCCTGTAATTTTCTTTTTTTGTGGTATCTTCATCTGGTTTTCATATCAGGGTGATGGTGGCCTCATAGAATAAGTTGAGGTATGTTCCTTCGTCTGCAATTTTTTGGAATAATTTCAGAAGGATTCGTGTTAACTCTTCTCTAAATGTTTGATACAGTTCACCTGTGAAGCCTTCTGGTCCTGGACTTTTGTTTGTTGATTGTTTTAAAATTACTGATTCAATTTTATTACTGTCAACTGGTCTGGTCATATTTTCTATTTTTCTTCCTGGTTCAGTCCTAGGAGATTGTAGCTTTCTAAGAATATGTCTGTTTCTTCTAGGTTGTCCATTTTATTGGCATATAGTTGCTTGTAGTAGTCTCTTATGATCCTTTGTATTTCTGTGGTGTCCATTATAACTTTCTCCTTTTTCATTTCAACTTTTATTGATTTGAGCCCTCTCCCTCTTTTTCTTGGTGAGTCTGGCTAAAGGTATATCAATTTTATTTATCCTTTCAAAGAACCACTTTTAGTTTCATTGATCTTTTCATTATTCTCTTTGTCTCTATTTCATTTATTTCTGCCCTGATCTCTATGATTTCTTTCCTTCTACTAACTTTGGGATTTGTTTGTTGTTCTTTCTCTAGTTGCTTTAAGTGTAAGGTTAGATTGACTGTTTGAGATTTGTCTTGTTTCCTAAGATGGGATGTATTGCTGTAAACTTCACTCTTTGAACTACGTTTGCTGCGTCTCAGAGGTTTTGGATCGTCTTTCTTTTGTTTTCATTTGTCTCTAGGTATTTTTTGATTTCCGCTTTGATTTCCTCAGTGATTCATTGGTTGTTTAGTACCATACCATTTAGCCTCCATGTGTTTCTGTTTTTTTTACAGTCTTTTTTTCTTGTAGCTGATTTCTAATCTCATAGTGTTGTGTTCAGAAAAGACCCATGATATAATTTCTGTTTTCTTAAATTTACTGAGGCTCGCTTTGTGGCCTAGTATGTGATCAATCCTAGAGAATGTTCCATGTGTACTTGAGAAGAATGTGTATTTTGCTGGTCTTGGATGGAATGCTCTATATCAAGTCTATCTGGTCTGATGTGTCACTTAAGATTTGTGTTTCCTCTTCATTTTGTGTCTGGATGATCTGTCTATTGATGAAAGTCGGGTGTTAAGGTCCCCCATGTTATTGTCGATTTCTCCTTTTAAGACTGTTAGTCTTTGCCTTATATATTGAGGTGCTCCTATGTTGGGTGCATATATATGTACAATTGTTATATCTTCTTCTTGGATTGATCCCTTAATCATTATGTAGTGTCCTTTGTCTCTTGCAGGAGTCTTTAAAGTTTATTTTGTCTGATATGAGTATTGCTACTCCAGCTTTCTTTTGGTTTCCATTTACATGGAAGACCTTTTTCCATCCCCTCAGTTTCAGTCTGTATGTGTCCCTAGATCTGAAGTAGGTCTCTTATAGACATCATATACATGGGTCTTGTTTTTGTATCCATTCAACCAGTCCATGTCTTTTGGTTGGAACATTTAGTCTGTTTACATTTAACGTAATTATCTGCTATTGATTCCTTACAATACATATTGATATGTATGTTCTTATTGCCATTTTGTTAATTGTTTTGGATTTGTTTTTGTAGGTCTTTTTTTCTTCCCTTACTCTTGTTTTCTCACGTGTTTTGGTGACTAACTTTAGTGCTGTGTTTGGATTCCTTTTTCTTTTGTGTGTGTTATCTGTTGTAGATTTTTGGGTTTTGGTTACCATGAGATTTTGATATAGCAGTCTGTATATAAACAAGATTGTTTTAAGTTGCTGGTCTTTTAATTTCAAATGCATTTCCAATATCTTCCATTTGTACCTTCCTCAGTATTGCTGGTTATATTTGTGTGTGGATGATTTCCTACATTTACTGTGTGTTTTCATTTACAGGTAAGCTTTCCCATTCGTAATTTTCTTGTTTCTAGTGTGGCCTTTTCTTTTCCTCCTAGAGAAGTTCCTGTAGGATTTGTTGCAAAGTTGGTCTGGTAGTGCTGAATTCTCTTAGGTTTTGATTTCTCCTTCAATCTGAGTAAGAGGCTTCCTGGGAAGAGTATTCTTGGTTGTAGTTTCTTCCCTTTCATCACTTTAAATGTATCATGCCACTCCCTTCTGGTGTGCAGAATTTCTGCTGGGAACTCAGCTGATAACCTATTGTAATATCCTTGTGTGTTCTTTGTTGCTTTTCCCTTGTTGCTTTCAGTATTTTTTTTCTTTATCTTTAATTTTTGTCAGTTTGATTGCTATGTGTATCTGTGTGTTCCTCCTTGGGTTTATCCTGCCTGGGACTCTCTGCGCTTCCTGGATTTTGGTGACTGTTCCCTTTCCCATGTTAGGGAAATTTTCAGCCATTATCTCTTCTAATATTTTCTCAGGTCCTTTCTCTCTCTGTTCTCCTTCTGGGACCCCTATAATGCAAATGTTTGTGTGTTTAATGCTATCCCAGAGGTCTCTTAGGCTGTCCTTATTTCTTTTCATTCCTTTTTCTTTATTCTGTTCCGTGTCCATGATTTCCACCATTCTGTCTTCCAGCTCACTTATCTGTTCTTCTGCCTCAGTTATTCTGCTATTGATTCCATCTAGTGTATTTTTCATTTCAGTTATTGTATTTTTCATGTCTCTTCATGTGTTCTTTAGTTTTTCTAGGTCCTTGTCAAACATTTCTTGTATCTTCTCCATCTGTGCCTCCATTCTTTTTCCAAGGTCTTAGATCATCTTTACTATCATTACTCTAAATTCTTTTTCAGGTAGATTTCCTATCTCCACTTCACTTAGTTGTTCTTCTGGGGTTTTATCTGGTTCCTTTATCTGGGACATATTCCTCTGCCTTCTCATTTTGTCTGACTTTCTGTGATTATGGTTTCTGTTCCATAGGCTGCAGGGTTGTAGTTCTTCTTGCTTCTGCTGTCTGCCCCCTGGTGGATGAGGCTGTCTAAGAGCCTTGTGTAGGCTTCTTGGTGGGAGGTACTGGGTCCTCCCCACTGGTGGGTGGAGCTGGATCTTGCCCCTGTGGTGAGCAGGGCCGTGTCAAGTGTTGTTTGTATCAGGCAGCTGTGTGCTCAGGAAGACTTTAAGCAGTCTTTCTGCTGATGGGTGGTGCTGTGTCCCCACTCTGTTGGATGTTTGGCCTGAGGCATCTCAGCACTGGAGCCCACAGGCTGTTGGGTGGGGCCAGGTTTTGGTGAGAAAATGGTGGCCTCCAGGAGAGCTTACACCAATGCGTGCTCCCCAGAACTTCTACCACCAGTGTCTTTGTCCCCACAGTGAGCCACAGCTGCTCTTTATCCTGCAGGAGACCCTCCAATACTAGCAGGTAGGTTAGGCCCAGACTTTTTTCCCTGGGTTCTGGTGCACATGAGAATTTGTGTGTGCCCTCCAAGAATGGAGTTTCACTTTTCCCCCTGTCCTGCTGAATTCCTGTGATCAAGCCCCGCTGCCTTCAAAGCCAAATTCTCTGGGGGCTCCTCCCCCCATTGCTGGACCTCCAGGCTGGGGAGCCTGATGTGGGACTCAGAACTTTGACTCCTGTGGGAGATCGTCTGTGGTATAATTATTTTCCAGTTTGTGTGTCACCTACCCAGTGTGTATGGGATTTGATTTTTTGCAATTGCACCCTTCCTACAGTCTTGTTTGGGCTTCTTCTTTGTCTTTGAATTCAGGATATCTTTTTTGGTAGGTTCTAGCAGGTTTTTTTGTCAGTGGTTGCTCAGCAGCTTGTTGTGGTCTTGGTGTTTTTGTGAGAGGGGATGAGCTCATGTCCTTCTACTCTGCCATCTTGTCTCTGAGTAGAACTCTTAAAAATGTCACATATACATAATATACATGCATATATATGTATACATACATAAACATATAGACAGACCGATACAGAGATCTTATAGCTTTCACTTACAAATTTCATCCATGTCTCAGGTATAATAATACAAAATTAAAAAGAATAAATGGATCCAAATTATGTTTCTGGCAGATAGACTAAGTTAAGGTTACCTGCTCAGATGGCCAGAGTTTTTTGCTAAAGATTTGTATTTGACTGCTGTAAACATTTTTTTAGAAAAACTATTTTTGGAGTCATTTTTTCTTTGTAGAGCTTCTGCATACCAATCAAAGAATGCATTTCATTGTCTCTTTTATGTTTAAGATCCTCTCTTTTGAAGGGTGCCCCATAATGTGGAATTACCTAAGTTAACGTTTCCCCAAAGTGGCCACTATAATTGCAAATTATCCAAAAGTTCACCCATTTTCCAAAAAGGCACGAGATCCTGGTTCATAGTGAGTATAGATATAGGAAGCAGGAATTTTTGAGAGAAGTAGAGAATTTTAGACCAGGCGGAACCCATCTTTGCCTTTAGATTTCCTAAACCCCAAATAACCTATGGGGAGCCTGGTAATCCTATCGCTCCCTAAAACCCAGGGAATCACAGGTTTCTCCCTTTATAGACAGAAGGATGACTTACCAAGAAACTTCAACAAACAAAATACAGCTATGCACAATAAAGTCAGAGAGCTCAAAAGGCAAAGAGAGCAGAGCTCAGATCCAAGAGAGACTCTATCCTCAAACTCTGGGTTTGGCATAAAGCAGTGAGCTCAGTGGGCCCTGTGGGTACCAGCACCTTTTGCTCACTGACCTCAGAGTTGTTGAGGGTCTTTGGGTCCCACTTCTGATGCCAGAAACTGTCAAAAATCCAGAAATAGCAAAATTTAAACCAACAAATCAAAGAATAGTATTTAGGTAAGTGTTTATTGTGCATGTAAGAACAGTTCACAAGCTGGGAGCTTCTGAACTCAAAGACTGATATGAAGCTCAGGGACATTAATTTACAGCATGGCTTATAAAGTAGAAATGAGGGAGTTTTTAACCTTTTCAATGATTGGTTATTACTGTAGGGGTTTCCAGATGGCCGTGGATTCGTTAAAAGTGATTTTCTCATACTATTTTTAGGAAGATGACTTAAGTTTATTTTATGATTATCAGAGGCATTTACAAGACGTAATCTAAGTTAAATTTCACTTATGTTCATGAAATAAGCTAGATTTAGTTTTACTTACATGGCTTCAATGGTTTTGTCTGCTCAGGGAATTCTCAAGTCTGGTCTCAGTTTTGTGTTTAATTTTAACACTATCATGTAAATTTTTGGTAGAAATATATCATCACTTGTACCCACATAAAATTAAACAGAGCCACACCACGTTTATATCTGTATATAATCTATATTTTACTGTACATCTAAATTTATGATTCAGCTAATTACTTAGGTCATTATAGATATTTAATTTCTTGAATGTATTTTTTAATATCATATTAAGCTCCTGTTATTATTAAAGCTTGTTATTATTAGTATAAAGTCCTAAGAGAGTTTTTTCATATTACTTTTACGTAAGAATCTCAGATTGACCTCATCACCTTTATAATCAAGATTCCAAGGCCCACCGTGAGAAGGCTGTTGGGCAGATATGTCTTAATACACACAGTAGAATGCTATCTAAAAAGTGTCTTCCCCTATTTGGGAGTATATTGATTTCTTCTTTCTGCTGTAATAAGTTACTGCAAATGTACCAGCGTAACATAACATAAATTTATTATCTCACAGTTCTGGTGGTAAGAAGTCCTAAAATCAAGATGTTAGCAAGGCTGTGCTCCTTCCGGAGCCTCTAGGGAAGAATCCATTTTCTTGCCTTTTCCAGCCTCTAGAAGCCAATGGCATTCCTTGATTTATGGCCCCTTCCTCCATCTTCAAATATCTTCAAATCTCTCCCTCCTTCTCCTTTTCCTTCTCCCTCTCCCCCTCTCCAATCTCTGCTTCTGTCCTAACATCTCCTTCTCTGACTCTGATCCTCCTGCCACCCTCTTATAAGGACCCTTGTGGTTATATTAAGCCTACCTGGATCATCCAAAATAATCTTCTCATCTCAAGGTCCTTAACTTAATCTCACCTGTAAAGTCCCTCTTGCCATGTAAGGTAACATATCCACAGCTTCTAGGAATTGGGACATGGGCTTCTTTGGGGTAGGACATTATTCTGCCTGCCATAGGGGGGTTATTTCCCAGTACACTTATCAACTGTGAAAAATTCTTTTCATTTCTTTTTTTTCTTTCACATATATTTCCTGATCACCTACTAGGCACCTGGCTCCTAGTCGAAGACAGTAGGCAGATACTGAAGGCACTGTCCCTGTCGTAAGGAAGCCAGATGTCTATTAGTAAAATAAAGTGAACTTTAGACTTCTGAAGATTTTTTTAAATCGTTTTTGGGTTGTACAGCAATCATGTTTATATTTAAGCCCTATTAATTGGTAATAATAATATTTCATACCACATTTGTACTTATGACACAAACATTAATGCCCTTTAGCCAAAGACCTCCAAGAATGTAACTATAGTGGAACAAATTGAGTTTATTATTCATTGTAGTGAGGGAGAATACACACCATGGGAAATATGTGGTGTCTCAGTAAGAGGTTGTTAGAAGAGACTTATTATAGGATTTGGGTTTTGGCTAGGAAATTTGGGGCAAAGTCTAAGATAGTAGAGACTCACTCTAGATTGGGTGCTGTCAGTAAGCCAGGGTAATTTTGTGATTGGGTATCTCAAACATCTTGTCTGTAGGTATAGCAGACCAGAGTAGAATAAAGCTGTAATAGGCAAAGAAGCAAGTCACTCATATTAGCCAAGACAGGGGGATGTTCAGTATTCTGTGGATGACGCAGTGAACTTGTTTATATCTCACTTATTCCTGGCCTCAGAGTAACCTAGTCTGATGTTGGTGTTTGAGATTATACCCAACAAGGAACAATATGGCCTAGCAGTGAGCCTCAGTCCTGCTTATAATACCTTGGAGGCCTTGGTCATTCTACTTCCCACATGCTTGACTCATGGTGTTTCCCATCCCTGTCCCATCTGTGGCACTTGTTAAACATGCAGAATTCCAGATCCACTCCACAATCACTGCATCAGAATATCTGAGTATTGATTTGACCAGGTGATTCATAGACACACTAAAGGTTCAAAATATCTTTATTTAAAAAAGAAAAAAAGAATCAAATATTTATCAGTGTTAAATGTTTGTGATTACTGTCTTTAGTAATGATTTTCTCACATCTTAGTCTTTTATTTTCATTATTTGTTCTTGTGTTGACTGAGTATCACCTGAAATCAGCACTGCAGTCTGCAGCAGGACTGAACAACTGTTGCTGTTTGGGTTCTAAATGCACACTTCACCATCATCTCTCTGCATTGTCTTCCTGTTGGCAAGCTTTCCCACCTGCTTTACACCTGAAACCACATAAGCCTTACAACTTCACTCTGATGAGCATGCCTTTTAAAAGCTAAGCTAACGGTATTTTCCTAGTTCCCACGTGAAAACATGAAGAATGCAGGGCCTTTAGGATGGAGTCTGTGCCTTCAAAATAGTATCCATGACACTCATGCCTCAGTTTCTGGGGTTTTTTTGTTTTGTTTTTTTGTGACAGTATAAATATGCACAACAGAAAGACAAAATCAAATGTACAATCTGACATTTATTGATAATTATTAGTACTAGTACTATAAAATATGGCTCCAGGTCCTCAAAATAAATTTTTCTGAAGCAATAATAATTTCAATATCATGCTTTAATTATGTTTGTATGTTTATAGGTAATTTTAGAGAAATGAATGTTCACAGAGGACATGCTAAAGCTCAACATAAATTAGGAGAGAGAAGATAGATATGTAAAGTGTGTATATACTCATAATTTGTTGCAACTTGTAATTCCAGAAGAAAATCAGAATTTAACAGGCATTCTGGAAGAATTGCCATATTCTGAGTGTCAATAAAGTGTACTATACTGGTGCTTTTTTAAGTGTTCTAAGCAGAGGACCAGTAGTTTTTATTTATTTATTTGTTCACTTTTTAAATATCATTACCAATTTTTCACAGGTGGATAATCTTTAATAGAGTAATACAGAATTTATAAAAATAATTGAAAAGAAACATAAAAACTGCAAATCTATTCTTAAATTATTATTAGATTCAACAAGTATAAAATTACTCTGTCAAATTGCTATAAAAATTCCTAAGATTTAGTCTCAATTTCTGTGCTTACTTCATTGTAGATTAGTAAAAAACAAAAATCACAGATTACTACAGTTTCATTGGTACTGTCTGATATCATACTTAGGCACTGGGTTTTTAATGTTTATAGCATCATAATTTGTTAGAGCTATGCTATAAGGAAACTAAGAAATTTAACCTCAGATTTTTTTCCAGTTTTATTGAGAAATAATTGACAAACATCACTATATAAGTTTAAGGCATACAGCATGATGGTTTTATTTACATATATTATAAAATAAGTAAGAGTGGTGAGAGTGGGCACCCTATCTTGTTCCTGATCTTAAAGGAAAAGCTTTCAACTTTTCATCATTATGATGTTAGCTGAGGGCTTATCATATATGGCCATTATTATGTTGAGATATTTTCCTTCTGCGCGTAAATTATTAAGAGTTTTTATTATGAATGGATGTTAAATTTTATCAAATGCTTTTTCAGCTCTATTGAGATGATCATATGATCCTTTTATTCTATTAATATGAAGTATCACATTGATTTGCATATGTTGAACAATCTTTGCTTCCCATGGATAAATCCCACTTGATCATGGTGAATGATCCTTTAATGTGCTGCTGAATTGGGTTTGCTAGTATTATATTGAGAATTTTTGCATCTCTGTTTATCAGGGATATTGGCTTGTAGTTTTCTTTTCTAGTAGTGCCCTTTTCTGGTTTTGGTATCAGGATAATGTTGGCCTCGTAAAATGAGTTTGTGAGTGTTCCCTCCTCTTCTTCTTCTTCTTTTTTTTGAAGAGTTTGAAAAGGATTGGTGTTAATTCTTCTTTAAATGTTTGGTAAAGTTCACTAGTGAAGCCACCTGGTCCTGGGCTTTTCTTCCTTGGGAGATTTTTGATTACTGATTCAATCTTAATAAGAACATTGAAAGAGGTAAGATTGACGTTCTTGGTTGGGGACCTGGCAGTTCCAAAGCAAAGATAGCCAGTTAATGAATGGAGCAGGAGAGGCTAATGGACAAGAAGGAATGAATATTATTGGGTTTATTTTGAATATTTAGAAAAAATAAAAATGAGAATATGGTGCTATTTATAATTTTTAAATTTCAGTAGGAATGAGTTAATTACAGAAAGAGTAATTTCAGTTTTTGATATACCAAATGTAGAGGTTAGCAACAAAGCTAAAGAGAACTGTGATCCATTTTTACTTCTTCCCAGAAAACTACTCTTGCTGTTGTGACTGAGCTCATCCTTCATTTGTCTTTTCCCTCCCGTCCCACTTCCATTGTGTCATTACGTCCCACAGAGATGGCTGACTAATGTTGAATGCCTCACATCTGTAATAGTCTCTGCTTTGTCCTTGGGACCTCTAATAGTGCCTGACACATAGTAAGTGTTGAGTAAAAATTTTTCAAAAGATCAAATTAAAGTATGTTCCCCAATATATGCCACAATACTATGTTTTTCCTTGTGATTTTTAACATAAGTTTCTCCGTTTGTATATAATGTTCTTTTCTAAAATCCTTGAAGACAGGTTCTATTCAAATGGCACAGTTTCCTTTAATATTTCCCCCAAATCCCCAGAAAAAGGTCTTAACTCTATTCTGAGCCTAGATGTATTATTTCATTGCAATTATTTGCTTATACATGTCTTCCACAGTGGTGTAAATGATCCTGAGTACAGAAATTTTGTCATTCTTCTAACCTTCTTCCTCTGTGCCCTAGCATGGTGCCTCCAAATCCTGGGCAATCAATAAAAGTTTATTCTACAGATGAATAAGTGAATTACTCAGTGAGATCAAGAGAAACTGTCAAATAGCTTTAGTTTTATTTATCATACATAGAATTTTGTATTTTGCTTCTCTATTTTGTGTAAAGCTTCTAACTCCTAAAGTCTAATAGTTATAATTTTCAATTTGATTGATAATAAGTATACTAGACTTCTCTACCCAGTCTTTTTGTCATGTTATTTGTTTGTTTGTTTACTTACTTTTCTGAAGCAAGGAAGAATTTAACCAAATTCATAAGACCTGCTCACATTAATATTCTAAAATATACAGCCCTCTCCTAGAAATAATTATGGAGGATGCACTATCTACATTATGTTTTCTAAGGTCTGGGATGCTCTTCTAAATAGGAAAGATTTCTTGCCTCAGTACTGACCCCAATTTTATCAGAAGATGTTTATAATTGGGGGCACACTCAACTGATCCCTAATCTCTGTCAAGGTTACTTCCCTTAGGTTAATTACCCAGTACTTAACTCTTGCATTTGACCCTCATACAAGAGCATATTCAAAAGGATTCCAACCTTACTGAGTTAATGAATTGCATCTTTATGTAATTCTTTACTAGTTGGATAATAAAGTAGTTTGCAACAGAATTTATTCTCTTCATAACTTTATCTCCTTTGCAACATCATGAGATAAATCTTTGAAGATCACTTATATAATGTCACATATTTTTCAGCAATCAGTTTCACTAATTTATAGTCCTAACTTCTATTCTCCCATTTTATCTTCTGCTGAGTAAATAGATTAATAGAATCACAGTCCTCTGGTTTACACTGGATATTTCACAGTGAAATTTAGGGGAAATTTTTCCTTTATTTTATAACACATTGCTAGGCCACCTGTATCATCAAGTCACACATTTGGATTTGTCAGTTTAAGTTTTTCTTAGAGCACTCTTCCAAATTAATGTTGCAGGAACCCATCCTATTTTGATATATGGCCAACACACAAAATGCAAAATACCAATTTAACTGTAGTTCTTACACTCATTTATTAATGTGCCTATTCAACAAATACTTTTTGAGGTATTGCTACAGAACAGGCTCTAGTTTTAGTCTGGGGATTCAGTGTTGAGAAAAACAAAACAAGTTTCCCACATTGGAACTTACATTCCAGTAGTTAAAGGTAAATAACAAAAAATGGAAAACTGCATAGACAAGATGTCTTGCAGTTACGTATTGTGTAGCATATACAGGGAAATGTGATAGTGACTAAACATTTTCTTTATATAGGTTGTTTAGGGAAGGCATTTCTGAAGAGGTGGTCTTTGATCTGAGAGTTGAGGGATGAGAAAAGTCAGCTACAGAAAAAGGAAATTTTTTAAGTAGAGGAAACTAGCAAATGCAGAAGCTCTAAGGAAGGGATACCCTAGGCATATTCAAGGAATGTTAAGAAGGCCAGTGTGTCTAGGGGGTAGTAAGCAGGGTTTTCAGAGAAAGGAGTATATGAACTGGATGTCTAGGGTTAGACCAAAACCAGATCACATAGGGTCTTAGAGTGTAAAGGGAAGTCATAAGAGGATGTTAAGCAAGAACATGATACAATTGAATTTATGTTATCAAAAATTTTCTCATACTGCTATAAGAAGAATGGATTTTAGGGCATGGAAGCAGGAATCCCAATAAGAGGTTGTGGCAATAGTTCAGGAATAAGATGATGGTCACCTAGACTAGGAGAGAATTGGACTCATTTGAGATAAATGCTGGAAGTAGAATAGATAGCATTTGCAGATGGATTGATTTACTGGGTAAATAAAACACAAGAATAAAAAAAGATGGCTAAACTTTTTACTTGAGCAGTTAGTTAAAGAACCGTGCCTCTTACTGACACATGTACTTTGGGGCAATGTAGAGGATAACCATTACTTTTTTTCCCGTTCAACTTCCACTCCCACTTTTAAATATAGCATCCTGATTTTTCATTGGGCATTCTCCCTCCTCCTACTGAATCATATTATTTGTATGGGCGTTCCTCCATTTCCTAGCTCAGATATGGGTAATGAGATGCAAGCTTGGCTAGTCAGTGTTTTCAAATCTTCCATCAAAGTGATTGACTTAGTGACCATATTTGGCCCAGTCAGATGCAACCCTGAGACTTTGGATTGAACTAAAAGAGATAAGGTGCTCTTTTTCCAAAGTGAATGGTAAATTAGGAGAATTTCATTTTGGAACAGCTAGAGGTTATCACACTGGGAGAGCATGCCAGAGAATGAGGCCATTGCAGAGGCAAACCAGGCCAAATGGTAGAGTGAGAAACCAAGTCCTGATGGTATTTTTAATCCCCTAAAGTCCCATGCCTGAAGCGAAATTGACTCTGGGAACTTTCAGTTATCTGTTCCAAAAATTAGTTTTTGTATGCTTGAGATGATTTGAGTTAGGTTTCTATTCCATGTAACCAAGAGCTCTTATTAATACAGGTGAGAAATTTGATTTAGGTATATTAAGATTGAAATGCCTGTTTAGGTTTGCCAAATTAAAATATAAGATGCCCAGTTTAATTGGGCTTTCAAATAAACGATGAATAATTTTTTTAGTGTAAGTGTGCCCCAAATATTGCTATTTCTGGCAAGCCCATACCAATTAGGTAACAAAGTGGAGATGTGAAGTGGGTTGTTGCCTCTATAGAGCTAGCGCTCAAGAGAGAGGTTAGGGATTTTGATGTATATTTGGAAGTTGTCACATTAGTGACAACATTCAAAGCCATGGGACTAAAGAATTAAATCTTGGGAAACAAGCAGATAGAGTTGAGGCAGTATCCAGGGCTAAACCTAAGGAAGGCCCATTCTGTTGAAGTCTGGAAGAGAAGGAATAAATTGTAAGACTGAGAAGAAACTGCCAGTGAAGGTGGAAATAGTGTCAAGGAAAGTTTTTACTTTTTAGAAATGAGTTTCAAGGCTGGAGTCCTCAACATCTCCAACAAAGATTAGCAAACTTGCCTGTCAAAACAACGGACACCCTTTCCTCCTTGGCACTTACTTGCTGAGCCCTTTCAACATTTCCAGTATTTCTTGTAACTATCCCAATGTCCAGGCCCCTTTGGCCATTGTTGGAGACATCTAGAAACTTACCTCCTCTTTTTTTTTATTGGTGCAGAGATGTGCCTTCTCTGCTGCCTCTGATATTTTTGGACTTAAAAATCCCTTTTCTGTTTCTGGTAAATAGCTCAAGACTTTAAAGATAAGGAAGAGTTAGAACCGATATGTGCTATGACTAACTACTAGTTCAAAGTACTCTGTTCACGTGTGAGAGCAGGGAAACAAACAGCTCTCTAGTGAACAATTGTTCATGACCACAGTGTTACCAACATTGCAGAGCCTACTGACTTCTTTTTTTGTCAGCCTCACTGTCTGACTTGTCTTCCATCTTCACTCTATCCAGGTGTCCTTATAGGGCCAGCAGTCACCCTCTTTGTTTCTCCCCAGTTACCTTCCTTTTCTTCCTTTAACTTCTCCCTTAATTAACCGTGAAATGGAAGTGTACTATGGGAGGAGTTTTTCTTTCTTTGTTTTGTGATTCTCTTTTTATCTTTAACCAGATTGTTTATAATTATAAAGTAATAAAACTTGCACAAAAATAAAAGAATTAAAGCAGTCATACAAGGGACAAAAAGTAAGAACTAAAATTCCCCTTCTGCCACAGCCCATCTTCTTGAGATAATTGTTAACAGTTTTTGACTATCTAATTACTTATATTTATTGTACATTACACATTGTTTACTATGCTCCAGAAGCTATTAAAATGCTTCAAATACAGTCATTTATTTAATCTTCACAAAGGCCCTTTGGCAGATAAAGAAAGTGACCTACAGAAAAGATAAATAACTTCTCCAGAGTCACAAAGTAAGTATATATATGCATCTTTAATATGCATGATATAAATATTCTCTGACAAAAGTAAAATACACAGGGCTTCCCTGGTGGCGCACTGGTTGAGAGTCCGCCTGCCGATGCAGGGGACACGGGTTCGTGCCCCGGTCCGGGAAGATCCCACATGCCGCGGAGCGGCTGGGCCCGTGAGCCATGGCCGCTGAGCCTGCGCGTCCGGAGCCTGTGCTCCGCAACGGGAGAGGCCACAACAGTGAGAGGCCCGCACCGCAAAAAAAAAAAAAAAAAAAAAAAAAAAAAAAAGTAAAATACACAGATGACTTCAGTGATATCCATTTAAAAAACATGCTGCTGTAGACATACTGTTTATTGATACAAACACTAATACAACTTTTGGGTCTGCAAAATTTCTTTAGTGGCATTGAGCCCCACATCTGTTACTGCTCTTGTCAGTGAGCTCCACTTCCACTAAAGTTATCATTCTACAGAACTTTTCTCCTTTGTGTGATCTGAGTGGGAATCTTTTTATGGGAATAGCTGGAAATACCCAGAAATTCAATTTTTTATATTTCAGGCCTGCATTTCCACACAAAGTGGACAGCACTTGCTGGGCCACACCTACAGCATTGTCACAAACTTAAAATTCCCATTCATCCAAAGATAATTTTTTTCACCCATGATATGGGGCAGGTAGCTTTTTTTTTTTTTTTTTGCGGTACGCAGGCCTCTCACTGTTGTGGCCTCTCCCGTTGCGGAGCACAGGCTCCGGACGCGCAGGCTCAGCGGCCATGGCTCACGGACCCAGCCGCTCCGCGGCACGTGGGATCTTCCCAGACCGGGTCACGAACCCGTGTCCCCCGCATCGGCAGGCAGACTCTCAACCACTGCGCCACCAGGGAAGCCCCAAGATAGCAGGTAGCTTTTGATTGGCAAATAAGCCACTCAGTTAATTGGCAGAGATTTGCAGGTTACTTCTCAGGAACAAGAAGCATAGACTGGGCTTCGGCTTCCTGCAGGGAATTCTGTTCTGACTTCCAGCAGCACTGGGGCTTGTGGCCTCCATTTTTATCATGAAGCAGGCATTAACACCATAGCTTCCAATGTCTGTTTTGTGTTACTTTCTTTATTTCCAACACTCTGAGAATTCCTGTCTTTGCTTGTGTATTTGGAATTGGAGAGAGAAATTAATGCATGTGCTCAGTCGTCCACCTTGACTCAAAAGTTTTAGTACCACTTTTATGTTACAGATACATAAATCTTAAAAACATGGGGTCCACTCACTTTCTTAATTACTCCTTGATTTTTAGTATTTGATAAGTTTCAAAAATTGTTCACAAGTCCCTTCCCTCTTTGCTATCCCCCTCCATTCACAACCTCCAAACTAAATGTTTTAACTTTGGCAAGATATGGAAAGACTTACACAAAAGGGCCGATGTATTTCACTGTGTTTTGTTTATAAGTTTAATAACAATTTCAGTTATGCAAAAAATATTTATCTTAGTGTAAGACTGCATATATTCCCTCACTTCTTTAACTAGGAAGAGTACTAAAACTGAACAAAGTCTCCTCACATTGAGAGAATGTAGGAAGTAACATATACTTCAAAATGAAATGGCACATAGAAAGATTTTTTTGTGCCTCAAGGAGAAATAAATTTCTAATACAATTTAAATATTCTTATCCACAAGGAATAGGAAATCTAATAGTTTGCTTGTGTTTGAGCAGCAAGCCCCTTCACAAGATGGGCTTGGGAAACTTTATAAAGGCAGACATTTGATTATAAGTTGGGCGATTTGATTGCATGACACCCTGGTCAGGCGGCATTAATATATCTGTTTTTAAAATAGCTTTCCCGACTATTACATTTCACTTGATTCTCTGAAAAACTTAACTTGTTTGAGACGCTATGAGGGCAAGGTCAGAATTTGGGTCACTATCTTATTTAATACCTAATGTTTCCCTTAATGATAAAGAAGATATTTTTGAGCCTAATGCCTTCAACATTCCAAAATATTGGTTGAGCACCTACTACAGGAAAAGCACATTATTAATTAATTCCAATTTCTTTCTTAGAAGCCTTTCCCATTCTAAATTTGCCTTTAATCCAAGACTTTTTGCTTCTTAAAGATTGTGACTTTCAGTAAGTGCCTCCTTAGCCACTTCCTAGATTTTGGCAAATGATTCTATAAACACTAATTTTCTGTAGGTGTAAACCAGATTCCCATATGCTGTGATATCTGAAAACAATGAAAAGGAGAAAAGGCAGTGGACTGAAAAGGAACTCAAGAGAAGCGATTAAAAGGTCCACACTAATTCACAGTGATAAAGAATGTCAGATAATCTTGCTGACAAATTCTCTAGAAGTAGACTCCTTAGTTTTTGAGGGGGGAAAATAAAGTACCTGTTTTGAGACCATAAAGCCTTGGCATTTATTGTGAGAGACATGGAAACTTCCACACAAAGATATAGAGGTAGTCCAAAAGTCTTTTATTGACCTTAAGATTTATATGTCATATATATGTTATTTATATTTATATATCATGATATATATTTTTATTTAAAAACATTAAGCACCTTTCTATGCTAGAGCAAATACTGAACAACTCATATCTGTTCCAATTTTACTCTTCCATCTAAAGTTAGTAAGTTGATAATATTTTTAACTTCTGTGCATATAGTTTCAATATTTACACAGTTTTTATTACATCCCAGGATCTCTGGAATGGTTATCAGCTGGTATTTTTATAACAATGTTTTCCAGGGATTTTGACTGCTTCTACAGTTAGCAAACAAATACCAATTTTTGTTTGCATTGATGAACACTGCAATATGATTTCCTCTGAGATAATGGATAGTTTTTTCTATATTTGATAGCTTTTCCTATCCTTTTCCTACAGTTGTAACTTTTAGATGAATCCTTATTTATATTGTCCTCCATTCTAACATAACACCAACTAAAGTGAAAAACAGCATACTGCATTCCAAAGTCAAAGTGTCAGATAGTTCTCCAGGATGACTCGATGATCCCTGTTCCTAAATATTTGCATTCATTTCAGGACTCAGGAAAATTGCCACAAATAATGGCTGTAATTATTACAGTACATTTGTTCCCTAAATCGACTTTAGGGAGAAAAAGTTATGCTGTTATTTTTAGCGATAATATAAACTAGGCTGTTGAATTGAGGGATCACTTCCGAACTGACCTGGAAAGGAGACACAGCTACGGCGGCTTCAATTACATTAATATGGAGTACCTGACTATTTTAAGAGCTATTTAGTCTTATATTTTGGGGCCAGGAATCACAAAGTTGCCACCCCTTCAGTAATTTAAATGCCCAAATAAAGAAGGAAATGTGATTTATTTATCCTACATATTTATTATTATTATTGTTATTTTAATGTAATCCATTTTAATTGTTTATTAATAAATGCTGAAATTTTATTTGGACTTTTGCCCATGTAAAGCTAAGTGAATTCAGGATTTAAGTCACAAAATTAAGGTAAAGTTCTTTTA
The DNA here is from genome assembly GCF_964165515.1 of Mesoplodon bidens. NCBI lineage: Eukaryota > Metazoa > Chordata > Mammalia > Artiodactyla > Ziphiidae > Mesoplodon > Mesoplodon bidens. Next base: position 116,317,368 of record NC_138163.1, on the reverse strand, counting down.
TAGACTATTTTTAGTGATAAAATCAAACACTTCTAAATCAACTGAGACTGTATATATCTTTCAATGAAGTCCCAAACTGGTAGCTTTATTGTCTGTGTCAACCTTGGAAGAGTCAGTCCAACAAAAAGGGTGATGGTAATTTGATTTTTAAATTGACTTCAGTTTTTCTTTATTATAATCTTAAATTCCTATTTCCCATCATACTAGTATATCTGAGTTAAAACAAAATATAATATGAATGGTGTTTGCATATAAACCATCCTTAAAATCTTTCAATTTTGCTTTTGTCACCCTTCAATTGTTATTATTTTTGTTTGGTGATAAGTTTTTTGTTTGTTTGCTAAGCTGATTGTTTGTCCCCCCATTCCAAATTATTTGTATAAAACTGAATTATCTATCTTACCAGCTACAAATTGTTTTTTTCATCTTTGAAAGTAGAGAATATTTTCAGAAACATAGTCTAAGTTAAAAAAAGAAAAAAAAATGGTAAGAGGAGAATAACACCAAAAGGGAAGAGGAATAGCGATTTATATGGTTTCACTATTAAATAACAATAGCAACAACAACAATAATAGTGTTATTAGGTACCATTTATGTAGCATTTATCATGAGCTCTCTACTGTTCTAAGTGTTCATGTACACTAACTCAGGTAATCCTCACAACAGTGGGAAAAAAGTCAAAAAGTGGTTAAGTAATTGGCTAAAGGTCACAATGGAAAAGTCACAAAGGAAAAATGCAGAAGTCAAGTTTAAGCAGATTTCTTTTTTTAATTCAAGAATGTTGTTAAGTGTAGCTACTTGAGGAATGCAGGAATGAAAATTCTAAAAATATTGAGATATCAGGAAAAAAAAAAACTTACCTAATTTTCAGGGACCTGAATGCAAAAGAAAGATATCATGAGTTCCTAGAAATAAATCAAATTAGCCTGATTAGCCTGTCAATGAATTTTATGTTGAAAGACCAGACTTTTTTTTTTTGCGGTACGTGGGCCTCTCACTGTTGTGGCCTCTCCCGTTGTGGAGCACAGACTCCAGACGCGCAGGCTCAGTGGCCATGGCTCACGGGCCCAGCCGCTCCGTGGCATGTGGGATCCTCCCGGACCAGGGCACAAACCCGTGTCCCCTGCATCGGCAGGCGGACTCTCAACCACTGCACCACCAGGGAAGCCCGAAAGACCAGACTTTTGAGGCTCAGTTCCAATCCCATGTTTGCTAGTTTCATTGGGCAAGTCATGTTAATTCTAGGCCTGGATATTTTTCACTCTAATAAAAGGGATTTGATAAATTTCTAAAGACCCTTCCCCCAGATCAAATAGATAACCTTTATTTAATACTATGCCAGCCATGGATTTTTTTTGCTGAAAGAAGTTTTAAAAAGTGGGATCACTAAGTATAATGCATTGGAAGGATACTAGAAGAATTCAGTGTCTTGAAGGGAAAGGCAAAGAACCAGGTGTGGTCCAGACTGGAACCTGGTGGCTAGCTAGCTAGCTTGCTTGCTTGCTTTATTTATTTATTATTTTGGCTGCGTTGGGTCTCCGTTGCTATGCACGGGGGCTCCTCTTCATTGCAGTGTGTGGGCTTCTCAGTGTGGTGGCTTCTCTTGTTGCAGAGCTTGGGCTCTAGGTGCACAGGCTTCAGTAGTTGTGCCTCGCAGGCTCTAGAGCACAGGCTCGGTAGTTATGGCACATGGGCTTAGTTGCTCCGCGGCATGTGGGATCTTCCCGGACCAGGGATCGAACCTGTGTTTCCTGCATTGGCAGGTGGACTCTCACCTACTGGCGCCACCAGGGAAGTCCCAGAACCTGGTAGCTTTAGAAGACCTTGATAATGTTTATGTGGCAATCCCACCATCCTTCACCACTAGAGCCAATAAATCCCAAAGATTTCTTAAAACTTTGTATCACAGACACTCTAGTTCTAAGAGAGAGTCAAATCGGCCATGGTTTTGTCCTATGTCCAAATACTGGTGACACCAAAGCAGTAAGAGAAAAAAATGTGGTGGGAGGAGCCTTACAAAGAAAAAAGGCAAGTTTACCCAATGGAATTTTTGTCTGCTATGGTTTAATAACTGGATATTCTAGGTCTCCTGTACTAGAATTTTTTTAATGTGGGGCTTTAATATATGACTCTTTCCCTTGAGATAATTAATAACTAAATTGGGACAAATATATTAATAATGAAAAAATAAGATGTTAGAATTATTGTGCATTTCTTCTACAGATTTATATAGGAGGGTTATAAAACAGATGAGCAATATCTCTTAAAAATCTTCCCCTTCAAGTTTTAAGTCCAAGTACATAATTATTGATGTAAATGCCTAAGAATGTTTTTAATCTTAGAACTGACAAGCTGAGCATAATTACTAATTTCTTCCCAGAATTTCTACCTTTGATAAATTTTCAAAGTTTTTTTTCTCAATAGATAGATACCCAATTTAAAAATTACAAAAAGAAAATATACTTTTAAAAACTGAAGAAAATATCTGAGTGGGAAAATGGCAACCCTTAATTGAGAATTTTTATATTATTACAAACTAAGTGAATGATTAACAATGCCAGAGAACAGAAGATTGTTTCATATGGCTCTCTGTTCGGTGCGGATTGCCAATGTGGGAGAAAATCCTTGTAAATCTTAGCATTGCTCCCACACAACCACCTACACAGATGATCGCTTGACTTTCATGCTAACAATAGATGTATTAGTAGAACTCTCACCATCTGCAAAATGAAGTGCACTTTAAAAAAAACGTAACTGCAGCAGACAGTAGTAATTTCTTATATGTTGTGATTAGCATTTTATATTTACATTTAAAAGGTATGAATTTAAGCAGTGATGACTCCCAGTTTAAATAAGGTCAGTCGCTGTGATAGCTCCCAGATTAAATAAGGTCAGTCCTAGATAACAGATAAATTTATGTTAAAAAACTTGATTTTGAATTAATTTCTACTTAAAATTTATCTATATCCAAGAATGCATAATAAAATGTGAATTAAATGAATTTTGATATACTCACTTCTCCTCCAGTAATAATACTTAGCATCATGTACATTAGTTATAAAATTCTCTACAAAGTCTGTCACAACTGTCCTAATTTTTTTATAGAATTCCTTCACAGGCACATTTATTTGGGTTTCCCTATTCTTAAATCTATTTTATTATCAGTGCAGGATAAGTATTGTGGAAAATAAGCTTTATACCATTGGAAAATACAGTATTTGGCCTCTTTTCCCACATTGATTTTTTTGTCAAGGATGGAAGGGTCCATGATTCCATTATTGGGACTTAGTGGAGGATTCTAAGGCAAAGTGTTACAAAATGAATTATCTGGTTTCTCCATAGGGAATAAAGTGGTTAAGGGCTCATGTGTAGACCCTGCTCATGCTTGGAAGATTGGATGTGACAGAGAGGAGAATGGGCATGTGGCTGATGGAAGGTGGGATGAGTCCCATTTTTCTCCAATCAACACAAACAGGTACAGTACCACTCTATACTGGCAAGGCTCCCATGTGTTTCTAACCTATGTGTCTCTAACATTTGGCCTGAATAATCTTGTCCTTTCATGTAGATGATGGACCCAGTCTACATGAGGTATGAGAGCTCCTGTAACCCCAAAATATCATCCTAAATAGCATTGCCTAAAATTCTGTGATGAAATGTTTCTTTATTATAAACAGGGCCTTTTCCAAGCCTATTTCAATGCAGATTATTTTAGAAAGAGTGGTACATTAAAACAATAAAAACTTAGTATGATGTAGTTTTGTCTATTTTCCATTTTAAATAAATTACAGTTCTAGAAACTTAATATTAGAAGGACATTTAGGATTAGAAGGAAAATGAAACATCATCTAGTCCAAACAGTGCATTTTACAGATGATAAAATTGAGGCTCAGTTAAGACTCACACACCTGGTTAGGCACAAGTCCAGAACTAATCCCTAAGACTTCTGACTCCGGCCCAGTGCTTTTTCCATTTACTGTCATAAAACATTGAGAGAACAGTGGTCCCTTGGGGTGAGGAAGGGGTGCTGGAAAGGAATAGAAAGCAGGAGAAGAGTAGAGAAAAGTGAATATGCTGATCCCGTGCAATTATTTTTCTAGGGTTGATCCACATAACAGAGTCATTAGCAGGATTGAATTTAATTAAATCAATGTTAGATATGTAGGTCTGTTAGCCCCACAAATCACTGGTACCTTTTGACTAAAGTTTAGCAATAGGAAAACGTCTCATATGTCAGGGCTGGGGAAATCTGCACTCACATCAGTCCCATCCAAAAAGCTATGAACCTAGAATAAGATAGGAGGAGTTGTTCAAATATCATTTGTACTAGCCAGTTCTGCTACAAAAGCAAATTGCTTAGGATTGGGAAGTATATAAAAGGAAGGTCATCTTTTCTAAGGTTGGAGGTATATTATTTCTCCTCTAAGTCAGAAAATAAATAAATAAAAAGACTTAGGCTCAAAGGTATACAATATAACCAAAAAAATTCAGTTCTTATAAGTACATAATTTATTCATTTCAAAACTATCGGGGCCTCCCTGGTGGCGCAGTGGTTGAGAGTCCGCCTGCCGATGCAGGGGATGCGGGTTCGTGCCCCGGTCTGGGAGGATCCCATGTGCCGCGGAGCGGCTGGGCCCGTGAGCCATGGCCGCTGGGCCTGCGCGTCCAGAGCCTGTGCTCCGCAGCGGGAGAGGCCACAACAGTGAGAGGCCCGCATACCGCAAAAAAAAAAAAAAAAAAAAAAAAAAAACTATCTATATAGTAACTTCAATGAATAAGAGTAGACAGGAAACTTGAGACATGCAATAACTAATCTATATCATATATTTGGCAAGTCAGTACATTTGAAATGATAAAATATCTCTTTTTTTACTCATGTTTTATTATTCATGTTGTATTATTCTGTTAATCAGTTTTTATTCTAACACATGAGGTGGACCCATGTGACATTAGGAAATTAATTTCATCTTCCTTGTATGTGATGAAAAATAAACTCATAAATTGAGTAAAACCAGTTAATGAAAACTGCATTGTGTATAGTGGGTAATTAATAAAGATTTGTTAGGTAAAATGTTTCTTGAAAGCTGAAAGTAAATCTACTTCGTTTAGTTTTTTCATTTCCTAATTGGAAATCGTATCTCTCTTGGTTTTCTCTGCTTAGGAAATTGACATCTAATAAGGTAATGCAATTAGAATCAGAATAGCCTAGGATAAGACAACAACTTCAAAGTCTCAGTGGCCCATCTTTAGCCAGGAAGGAGTCATTAGAGTTTAAGGGGGAAGCTGAACTTATACTACACCCATCTCTCATGAGGCAGTGTGAGTCAGTGCCCCACTTTTGTCAGGGTGGTGTCAGTGGGGTCCAGTGAGAAACTGAACATACACGTCCACCCAGCCCTCATGCTACACATCAATGGGAGACTGTTGATGGGCACTTGGATTGCTTCCATAATTGGCTATTGTAAATAATGTTGCTATGAACATTGAGGTGCATGTATCTTTTTGAATTAGTGTTCTTGTTTTCTTTGGATGTATACCCAGCCTTGGAATTGCTGGATAATATGGTAGTTCTATTTTTATTTTTTTGAGGAATCTCCATACTGTTTTACATAGTGGGTGAACCAGTTTACATTCCCTCCAGTAGTGTGCTAGAGTTCACTTTTCTCCACATCCTCACCAACATTTGCTTTTAAGTTTAATTAGATCCTATTTGTTTATTTTTGCTTTCATTTCCTTTGCCTTAGAAGACAGATCAAAAAAAAATATTGCTACAGTTTATGTCAAAGAGTGTTCTGCCTATGTTCTCTTCTAGGAGTTTTATGGTTTCAGGTCTTACATTTAGGTCCTTAATCCATATTGAGTTTATTTTTGTTTATGGCATGAGGAATTGTTCTAATCTCATTCTTTTACTTGTACCTGTCCAGTTTTTCCAGCACCACTTATTGAAGAGACTGTCTTTTCTCCATTGTATATTCTTGCCTCCTTTGTTGAAGATTAATTGATCATAAACAGGTGGGCTTATTTCTGGGCTCTCTCTACTGTTCCATTGATCTGTGTGTCTATTTTTGTGCCAGTGTCATGATGTTTTGATTACTGTGGCTTTGTAGTATAACCTGAAGTCAGGAAGCACGATACCTCTGGCTTTGTTCTTTTTTCTTAAGATTGTTTTGGCAGTTTGGTGTCTTTCATAGTTCCATATAAATTTTAGGATTATTTGTTCTAGTTCTGTGAAAAATGTCATGCTTATTTTTATAGGGATTGCATTAAATCTGTAGATTGCTTTGGATAGTGTGGACATTTTAACAGTATTCTTCCAATCCAAGAACATGGGATATCTTTCCATTTTTTTTTGTATCATTTTCAAATTCTTTCATTAATGTTTTATAGTTTTCAGAGTATAGGTCTTTCACCTCCTTATTTAAGTTTATCCCTAGGTATTTTATTCCTTTTGATGTGATTGGAATTATTTCCTTAATTTCTCTTTCTGCTAGTTCATTATTAGTGTATGGAAAAGCAGCAGGTTTGTGTATATTAATCTTGTATACTGCAACTTTTCTGAATTCATTTATTCTAATAGTTTTTTGGTGGAGACTTTAAGGTTTTCTTTCTATAGTATCATGTCATCTGCCTATAGTGATAGTTTTACTTCTTCCCTTCCATTTTGGATACCTTTTATTTCTTTTTCTTGTTTGATTGCTTTAGCTAGGACTTCCAGTACTATGTTAAATAGAAGTGGTGAGAGTAGGCATCCTTGACTTGTTCCTGATTTTAGAGGAAAAGCTTTCACCTTTTCACTGTTGAGTATGATGTTAGCTGTGGGTTTGTCAAAAATGGTCTTTATCTTGAGATATGTTCCTTCTATACCCACCTTGGTGAGAGTTTTTATCATGAATGTAAGTTGGATTTTGTCACATGCTTTTTCTGCATCCATTGAGATGATCATGTGATTTTTATCCCTTCTGTTAATGTGGTGTATCACATTGATTGACTTATGAATATTGAACCATCCTTGTATCCCTGGAATAAATCCCACTTGATCATGGTGTGTGATCCTTTTTATATATTATTGGATTCTGTTTGCTAATATTTTGTTGATGATTTTTACATCCACATTCATCGAAGATGTTGGCTTATAATTTTATTTTTTTGTAGTATCTGTCTGGGTTTGATATCAGAGTAATGGTGGCCTTGTAGAATGAATATTGGAGTATTCCATCCTCTTCAGTTTTTTGGAATAGTTTGAGAAGGATAGGTATTAGCTATTCTTTATATGTTTGGTAGAATTCCCCTCTGAAGCCATACATTCCTGGACTTCTGTTTGCTGGGAGTTTTTTTTAAATTACAAATTCAATTTCACTACTAGTGATCAGTCTGTTCAGATTGTGTATTTCTTCCTGATTCAGTCTTGGAAGGTTGTATTTTTCTAGAAATTTGTCCCTTTCTTCTAGGTTATCCATTTTGTTGGCATATAACTGTTCATAGTTGATTAATTGTATCTCTGTGGTATCAGTTGTTATTTTTCCTCTTTCATTTCTTGTTTTGTTTATAATAAGATAAACTTTCTTCTTGATGAGTCTGGTAAAGATTTGTCAATTTTGCTTATCTTTTCAAAGAACCAGCTCTTGGTTTTATTGATTTCTTTCTTTTTTTTTTTTTTTTTTTGGTCTCTATTTTCTTTCATTCCTCTATGACCTTTATTATTTCCTTCCTTCTGCTGAATTAGGGCTTTCTTTGTTCTTCTTTTTCTAATTCCTTTAGATGGAAGGTTAGGTTGTTTATTTGAAATTTTACGTGCTTTTTGTTTTCTTCTTTCTACCCTCACTTTCTTATCATTTTCCTTCTGTCCAAAATGGCTTTGTCCCTTCTTCTATAATAATCAAACTCTCATTCACAGTTTTTTAGTCATATGAATCTAGAGTTCCTTCAGTGTTTATTTTTACCCTCTGAGTTCATTTATTTTTTCACTAATATGTACAGTACTTTTACATAATTGTTATTAATGTACACATTTCATTTTGTGTCCAGCTTTTGTTTAATTGAAATATAGTTGATTTATAATATTGTGTTAGTTTTAGGTATACAGCAAAGTGATTCAGTCATATATATATATTTAGATTATTTTTAATTATATATATTTTTTCAGATTATTTTCCATATATAGTTGATTTATAATATTGTGTTAGTTTTAGGTATACAGCAAAGTGATTCAGTTATGTATATTTTTTTAGATTATTTTCAATTATATATATTTTTCAGATTATTTTCCATTATAGGTTATTAAAAGATATTAAAAATATTATGCAATAAATCCTTGTTGTTTATCTGTTTTATATATAGTAGTGTGTACCTGTTAATCCCCTACTTCTAATTTATCCTCCTCCCCGCTCCTTTCCCCTTTGGTAACCATAAGTTTTTTTTCTATGTGTGTGAGTCTGTTTCTGTTTTGTATATTGATTCATATGCATTATTTTTTAGATTCCATATATAAGTGATATCATATAATAATTGTCTTTGTCTGACTTAACTTCACTTAGTATGATAATCTCTAGGTCCATCCATGTTGCTGTTCTTTTTTCTGGCTGAGTAATATTCCATTGTATACATGTACCACTTCTTCTTTATCCATTCCTCTGTTGTGGACATTTAGGTTGCTTCCATGACCTGGCTATTGTAAATAGTGCTGCAATGAACATTGGGGTGCATGTGTCTCTTTGAATTATGGTTTTCTCTGGGTGTATGCCCAGTAGTGGGATTGATGGGTCATATGGTAATTCTATTTTTAGTTTTTTAAGGAACCTCCATACTGTCCTCCATAGTGGCTGTATCAATTTACATTCTCACCAACAGTGCAAGAAGGTTCCCTTTTCTCCACACCCTCTCCAGCATTTATTGTTTGTAGATTTTGTGATGATGGCCATTCTGACTGCTATGCGGTGACACCTCACTGTAGTTTTGGTTTTCATTTCTCTAATAATTAACGATGTTTAGCAGCTTTTCATGTGCTTCTTGGCCATCTGTATGTCTTCTTTGGAGAAATGTCTATTTAGGTCTTCCGCCCATTTTTTGATGGGGTTGTTTGGTTTTTTTGATATTGTGCTGCATGAGCTGTTTGTATATTTTGGAGATGAATCCTTTGTCCATTGATTTGTTTGCAAATGTTTTCTCCCATTCTGAGGGTTGAATTTTCGTCTTGTTTATGGTTTCCTTTGCTGTGCAAAAGCTTTTAAGTTCCATTAGGTCCCATCTGTTTATTTTTGTTTTTATTTCCATTACTCTAGAAGGTGGGTCAAAAAAGATCTTGCTGTGATTTATGTCAAAGAGTGTTCTTCCTTTGTTTTCCTCTAAGAGGTTTATAGTGTCTGGTCTTAAATTTAGGTCTAAAAATACGGAATGCTTCACGAATTTGTGTGTCATCCTTGTGCAGGGGCCATGCTGATCTTCTCTGTATCATTCCAGTTTTAGTATATGTGCTGCTGAAGCGAGCACTAGTTGTAGACTTTTTGATGATAGCCACTCTGTGTGTCCAGCTTTTTAATTTTTTGCCTTAACATTATTTCATTTGCACATGAACCTTGTCAATATAGCCCACATATGGCTTAGCATTCTTTTCTATTAATCTTATAAAACACTTCACAAAGAGATTACATCATCAGAGTCAAGTACTCTCTTTTTGTAATACAGGTATATATTCTAGACTAAGAGGTAATTTGCAGCCACTGGAAATGCTAAACAAAATAAATCATTAGGGACATAATTGATCAGGAATGTGACTACAGTTGTCTATTAGTCCGCAGGGTACTGGTTCCAGAACCCACTACAGATACCAAATCCCTGGATGCTCAAGTTCCATAGTCAGCCCTCTGTATCCAAGGATTCCGCATCTGCCCAGGTGCAGAACCTGCAGATATGGAGGGCTGACTGTATTTACTGAAGAAAATCTGCATGTAATGGACCTGCACATTTCAAATCCATGTCGTTCAAGGGTCAACTGTATATGCTTAAACAACAGAACAGGTCTGAAAGAAAATGACTCTGTTACTTTGGGGCACTATACTGTGGTTTTTAAGCATTATTTGACTAAATTAACAATTAACCTAGATGTTTTTCTACTGTGTAGATGCTACCTAATTCATGTACAGAGTTAAAGCCACAATCTTTTACAAACTGAGAAATTACTTATATAGAAAGAATAGTTCTCTTTCTGCTTTCAGCTGTAGTCAATAATCTTTTTTATTCTCCAGATAGTACAATCTAGCCTTTAGCAGTACAGTATTGCTTTCAGTTATTTTCTTGCTGGTTGCCCTGGGGATTAAAATTAGCATCATAATTTAAAACAACCTAATTCAGATTAATACTAACTTAATTTCAGTAGTATACTTTGCTCCAATATAGCTCCTTTCCCACCTCCTCCTTCATGCTGTTATTGTCATACAAATTACACCTTTATTATGCATTATATACTATGCATATGTTATACACTATATTTACTATACCTTACAAACTCATTGATACAATTTTATAATTATTGCTTTATGCTGTTGTCTTTTAAACCATATAGGAGAAGAAAAGAGTTATTAAGAAAATACATTTATACTGTCTTTTATATTTACTGATTTACCTTGTGCTTTTTATTTTTGTATTGAGGTATGACTGACATACACAAAGGCTGCACATGTTTAATGTATACATCTTGATGGGTCTGAAGATAAACATACACCTGTGAAACCATCACCATATACAATACCATAAACTGAACTATCACTTCTAAAATTTTTCTCCCTGTCATTTTCTTTTCTTTATGAGCGTAAGTAAAACTGTGTACCCTTTAATCAGCACATCATGTGGAATTGAATTACTCTCTGGTGTTCTTCCATTTCAGCCTGAAGGACTCTCTTTAGTATTTCTTATAGGGTAGGTCTCCTAGTGACTAATTCTCTTAGTTGTTGTTTATCTGGGAATGTTGTAATTTCTTCTTCATTTCTGAAGAATAGTTTTGCCAAATATAGGACTCTTAGTTGACAATCTTTTTCTTTTAGCACTTTGAATATGTAATCCCATTGCCTTCTGGCCTTGATGGTTTCCAGTATTTGGGGCAAGGTTTGACAATCACTCTCTTAAAGAGATAGAGCTGGCATAAAATCATTGCTCTACAGTGGGGAGCAGGTAGGACTGCTGGGAAACTCATTCCAAGGGGTGATATAGGAATCTTCAGATGTGACTCAGGTCAACCTGAAGTCTGACGTCAAGTAGAGGTTTGTTCCCTGAGGTATTCAACTCTACCTAAACATGTCAGACAGCATTCCCAAAGATGAAATATTTTGAAATGAGTTGGCATTCACCAAGGAGACACTTTGTAGGTAAAAGAAAATCAAGGTGGGGGAGCCACATGTGCAAATCAGACTTCAGAAAGGGTGTTGTTGATTAGGAAATTCAGCTACTATGCAGGAGGACTGTACGAGTGGAGAAAAAGGTGAGAGGTTGGTAGTGACCACATCTTAGTGGGCCTTTCAGTCACCCCACAGAAAGTGGACACAATATTGATGTGTATGGTGGAAGATAAAGTCAGATTTACTTTCCAGATATTTGTTAAAGTAAGGGAATTAGGGACATCCTTGCTAGTTCAGTTACCAAACACTGTGGACTCAATCCCAAAGCAGCCTAAGGACAGCCTGAAGAAAAAAGTGAGGGATGTATAGAGACTCAATACTCTGGCCAGTAAGCACATATTTGTTCAAGAAATGAGACAGGATTAGGCCCCCTTACAGGCAAGCAGGAGAGCAGTGAACCCACACAGTGAAGTAGACTTAAGTAGAGGAAAGACCTTTTATGTTTTGTCTGATCATTGCCACTCTACAAGTTACCTGACCAGGGAAACAGAACTAAGCTAAAGTTTTAAATGAAGGTCAGAAACCTACAGATTTGAGGAAGATGGTCATAAAAAGAGGCTATAGAGTAATGTTTCCTCCCAGGGAAGGAAGGAATAAGCTTTGAGGTCATATTGAACCGGTTTTATACGATGACCTGGCCACTTTGTCACTTTATTAACTTCCTCATAGTTGTGAGGATTAAATTATTTTTAAAATAATACTTGGGGCTTCCCTGGTGGCGCAGTGGTTGAGAGTCCACCTGCCGATGCAGGGGACACGGGTTCGTGCCCCGGTCCGGGAAGATCCCACATGCCGCGGAGCGGCTGGGCCCGTGAGCTGTGGCCGCTGAGCCTGCACATCTGGAGCCTGTGCTCCGCAACGGGAGAGGCCACAACAGTGAGAGGCCCACGTACTGCAAAAAATATAATAAATAAATAATACTTGTATATAACACTTATTGCTGTGTATGACATTGTAGACAATAAATTATTATCATTATTATTCTTCAATCATAGAATATTTCTTTGGAATAAGAAATGGAGTAAAGGTTTTGCTCAAACAAATTATTTTTCTGTAGCAATTATTTCTAGAACCTATGAGGGACATTGTGCTGGATGATGAACAGAAACTCCTGCAAGAATCAATGTTGGTGAGTCACCACACAATTAAACTTAGAATCGTGGTGGGAAAGGTAGTTAAAGGCATACGTAATATAATTATCCAATATACAAATGAAACCCTGACAAAATGCAATAGTAAGTCAAATTTTGAAGATAAAATATAGAAGTCAATAATCCACAGGAAACCAGTGTACTATTTAGTTACTTTAAAGCCATGTTATTAAAAGCCATGTTATTAAAAATTTGAGATAAATGTTTTTAAAAGCAAAAAATAGCTATTCAGAATAGCTTTATTGACCCTTCACCTTCCGTTACTATGTTTGATACCCTACTTTAGGCTCTTATTACTTTACTTTTCTCACATGAACTGTGTCAATAATAACCCAATAGTTCTTTGTTTCTTTAGACATCCACCATACTGCTCATCTTTCTTTCTGTCCATCCATCCATTCAAATATTTTTCCATCTACTAGGTGCTGTGTTCATTCTGGGGGAGCTATTAAAAAAACAGATCTATTAAAAACAAATACCTCTAGAATTCTCTGTTCTCAATAAATACTCAGTCTTGTGAGGAGGGCACATACATCATAAAATTATAATGCAATGTGATAAGAATTATAGTGTACCCATACATTGGATTACTATGCAGCTACACATATTAGAGAGTGAAAAGGGAGATAATAGAACAGAATATGATTTTGATATCATATGATGTTGATAGCAATATATCTACTATATATGTATATGAATTATACACATACATTTTAGACAACTATTTCTATGTGTATATATATGCATGAGCACATCAAGAATGATATTCATCCTAGTGCTAACAGTTTTCTGTCGGACTGTCAGAGTTGGGGGAATTTTCACCTGCCTCTTTACTCTTTTGTACATTATTTGGATTTTTACAATAAGCATATATATATGTAATTAGATTTATAATTTAAAAAGTAGTGCAGACAGACAACATCAACTTGTGCTTGACTTTGGGGTTTAAGTGAATCTCAGACCCACCTTTTCCTATATAAGCTACTTGACCTATCAGTGCCTTTCTTCTTCATCTGAAAAATGGAGGAAATTATAATGCCTTTTGCATAGATTTGATATCATTTTGAGATAAGATAATCCAACTAAAGTCATGTTCAGTGGTGTCTGGCAAAGAATAAGTGTTCAAAAAAGTTTGTTAGAGTAAGGAAGAAGAGGAGGAGGAGATGAAAAATTAATCCATTTAAAGTCCCTTCTACCATAGACCTATCTCAACACGGAGTCTCAGTCAAAGAAGCCTAGACTATAGAGGATAAGAGCTTATCCTCTCCTTTGAGCTAGATTAAGTGTTTTCTCAGGTTTGCCCAGTGTAAGGCCCTGCCACATGTTAGCACGTTTCAGGTGGTTCTCATGATTGTTCCATGTGAACCAATGACCAAAGTTGGCCTGTGGAAAGAATGGAGTAATGGAAAATGGATAGCAGGAGTCATAAGTTGATGTGCCTTGTGTGGGCTCTTAAGGTTCCTGAGGTATCCAAGTGTTCTATTTTAGCAAATAAAAGCAGTATATTCAGAGTATTAGGATAATGAGGAAATGGATAATGAGGAAATAGCAAGCATGGGGTTAGAGTTCAGGTGAAAGGGTGTTGTAAAAGTTAGTGTGCAGTGACTCATTTTAGTTAGATTCTGCTATGAAGAGTCAGGGGAAACAGTAATGCTACTGAAGGCAAAATAACAGTAATGTATTCTTCCCCATCACATTGATATGGTTTTCTCATGTTTGTTGAAGAAGTTGAACAATGCTTTCTAAATTTTACGCATATAGTCTTGGGGAAAGATGTGTACCAAACATGGCAGGAAAGCTGCAGAACTTTTGGACCTGAGGCAGCTTACGGAGTCAATAAATGAACATCTCAAAGGTAAGCTATGTGGAAAGAAGAGGCTGACTATACCATGTTGCTGTACAAGACCCCAGGGCTATTGAACATTTCACTTAGAGAAAGAGAGTAATAATGACAGAGGCTGAATATTTCTCTCAATAGTGATGAGATTGAGTCTTAACTAAGAGTTACAATTTGGTTGATAGAAGAGATATTAGGGAATTTGCTATTTTTTGATGCTTCCTGAGTTTGTGGATTGGAGGCTCTTGTACATCATGTATGAGGACCTCATTCAGGCTTATTAAGAGTTCTTATACTGCATTTTTATGCATCATGGACCAATTTCAACTCCTGGTATTGGCAGTTACTCATTTTGAGACAATTATGACCATATTTTTAAAATGGTACACAGAAATAACTGTAAACTCTCAGAAGTCCCTTCAAATATATAGGATAGAGTGGACTCTGATGAGAATAAATTTGGAAGAGTAGTAAATATTGCTGTAGAACCTCTGATAGCATATAATGTGGTTGTCAGAAGGAAGAGAGAGGGCAAATGTAGCTTTGTTTGAATCTGAGAGACTCATTTCTCTATGCCTCCCAGAGGATAACCTAGAGATGGAGGCACCTGAGTGGTGAAACTTAAGTTGCCTATTTCAAACTAATAAAAAACAAAACCAAACAAAAAAGACAAGATTTCTTTCTAAAGTTGGAGAGTCACAGAGTGGACAATACTACCATAGTAGTACTAGGACACCAGAACAACCTTAAGGGAATTCCCTGGCAGTCCAGTGGTTAGGTAGGACTCTGTGCTTTCACTGCCAAGGGCCCAGGTTCAATCCCTGGTTGGGGAACTAAGAGCCCACAAGCCACGTGGCTCGGCCAAAGAAAATAAATAAATTTTAAGAACTCTTAAAAACAATAACAACTTTAATAAGCCATGGACCAAAATGATGACCCATGAAAATTTTTTATTTTTTTGATAGCACATGTTGTTGAAGACCAACGCATTTATTTATTTTATTTTATTTTTTTATGGTTGCACAGCTCTCTAAATACACTGAAAACTACTGAGTTGTATACTTTTAAGGGGTAGTAAGTAAATTATATCTTAATTGTAGAACTGTTAAAAAATTATCCATGGGATAAAACTTGCTGCTAGAGAGGTGATAGTACAGTGTGTACATCCTACATGGCTTGTGGCCATGTAAACTTTTACAGTACTCTTATAAAGCAGGTTGGCTGTTAAGAACTGTGAAAATATTCTTGAATGCTGATATGTGGTTTACGGGAATGTATATTAGGAAGTGATCCAAAATGTGAAAAAGTCATATCAAATTGCCATATATTTAATTATTTCCTTCCTCTTTGTCCTCCCTTCCTTCCTTTTGTATATTCATATATTTATTTGTAATATAGAAAAATTAGAAGTGATCTAAATGAGTAACAGAGGAGAATGATTAAGTTTTGATGCATAGATTCAGTGGGTTATTATGAAGCTGTTGAGATTGTTTGGTTTGCTGAAATGAACGTCTTTGAATATAAATCCTTGCCCATGTTTCTTATTATTTTCCTAGGATAGAATGTAGAAGTGGAGTTACTGAGTCAGAAGGTTACAAAATACTTTTTTCTCAAAAAAGCACCCCTGCAAACTATATAAATATTTTGTAAAAAGTACAGAACTGGGCTTCCCTGGTGGCGCAGTGGTTGAGAGTCCGCCTGTTGATGCAGGGGACACGAGTTCGTGCCCCGGTCCGGGAAGATCCCACATGCCGCGGAGCGGCTGGGCCCGTGAGCCATGGCCGCTGAGCCTGCGTGTCCGGAGCCTGTGCTCCGCAACGGGAGAGGCCACAACAGTGAGAGGCCCGCGTACCGCAAAAAAAAAAAAAAAAAAAAAAAAAAAAAGTACAGAACTTAGGAAGAAGAAAGTAGAAGTCACCCCAAGAAATGCACATTTCAAAAGAAAGCCTAATATCCATCTTCTCATATAGATAAAATAAAAAGAAAACAAAAGAAAAAATAAATTTTTTCTCCTTGTGATAAGAACCCTTAGGATTTACTCTCTGAACAACTTTCCCATATATCATACATCAGTGTTAACTATAGCCATCCTGTTGTACATTACATCCCTAGTATTTATCTTATAACTGGAATTTTGTACCTTTTGACCACTTTCCTCCTATTCCCCCTCCTCCCCGACCCTCCACCTCTGGTAACAAGAAGTCTGATCTCTTTTTCTATAAGTTTGGTTGTTTTTATTTTTGTTTTTTTTTAGATGCCTCATATAAGTTGAGATCATTCAGTATTTGTCTTTGTCTGACTTATTTCACTTGGTGTAATGCCTTCAAAGTCCATCCATGTTGTTGCAAATGGTAGAATTTCTTCGTTTTTATGGCTGTATAATATTCCATAGTATATATGTGTGTGTGTGTGTGTGTGTGTGTGTGTGTGTGTGTGTGTGTGTGTGTGTGTGAATACACACATACCAGAACTTCATATCCATTCATCCATTAATGGACAGGTTGCTTCCATGTCTTGGCTATTGTAAATAATGCTGGCATGAACATGAGTGTACAGATATCTTTTCAAGTTAATGTTTTTGTTTCCTTTGGATATAGTCCCAAAGGAAATTGCTGGATCATATGATAGTTCTATTTTTATTTTTTATTTTTTTTCGGTACGCGGGCCTCTCACTGTTGTGGCCTCTCCTGTTGTGGAGCACAGGCTCCGGACGCACAGGATCATGGCTCATGGGCCCAGCTGCTCCGCGGCATGTGGGATCTTCCCGGACCGGGGCACAAACCCGTGTCCCCTGCATCAGCAGGTGGACTCTCAACCACTGCGCCACCAGGGAAGCCCCTATTTTTAATTTTTATCATAGTGGATAATTGAACCTGTGCGTTAGCCTTTTTGCTTAAGTTAATTCAAGTTGAGTTTATGCATATATAAAAAAGGAATCTGGTCAATGAATACTGTATCTTCAAGGTTTATAAAAATCAAATAATAAAAAGATTACTCATTAAGATGGTTGGGAAATTTTACGTTTCTTCATATATTCACCATTAGGAAGAATGGAAATAAGCTATTATTCCCTAGAACCCATTATAAAAAGAGTCCAGATTTATCTTAATTGATTCCAGACCTCAGAAAGCTGAAGACACATTGTTATAATATGAAGGAATGAATATAAGCTGTAGGCAGATGAGATAATTAGACACTTTCTCTTCTGTTCGGGGATTTATCTTTGTATTCATTTGAGTAGTAGCTCTTCCACAAGTGATTAGTTCTTTGAGAATGTATGCAGACCTTTATCAATCTCTTTTGAAAGCAAATTTCGTTTCCATGAATGGCTTTCCACCTATGAACTAATAGAAATATATGCCTTTGATATGTTAGCAGTTTTTGTGTGTTTGATGCAAAAGAGATTTTGGTGTCTTGGGTATTTGATATCCTTTTATTCCTCTCTGTAAATCTCACAGACATTTTCCCTGGCTGGAATGTAAATCATTGTGTATATCAATAAAGAAAGTCATATTGGACTAGAGGATGAGAAGACCTTAAAGAACCTGCAAAGATGCCTCCTTTAGGCTGGACTTTTTATTTTGTCCCTATGCTTTCAATTCCAGAGCTTTCCAATTGCTCAGGATGCTTTCTCCATTAACACTTACCACCTCAGTTTACATCAGTTAAGCAAACATTTACAGAGAACCTATTGTCAGGGACTGTGATAAGTCCCATATGGCTTTTAGCATCTCCCAAACTTTTTTTTCCCCGTTTAATGTGGGTCTTTTTGTAACAAACCTTCTATAGCTTTTAAAAAATGCCTAATGAGGACTTCCCTGGTGGCACAGTGGCTAAGAATCCACCTGCCAATGCAGGAGACATGGGTTTGAGCCCTGGTCCAGGAAGATCCCACATGTCACGGAGCAGCTAAGCCCGTGTGCCACAACTACTGATTCTGCGCCCTAGAGCCCGCAAGCCACAACTACTGAAGACTGTGTGCCACAACTACTGAAGCCCGTGTGCTTAGAGCCCATGCTCTGCAGCAAAGAAGCCCACGCACCGCAATGAAGAGTAGCCCCTGCTCACCACGACTACAGAAAGATCGCGTACTGCAGTGAAGACCCAGTGCAGCCAAAAATAAATATATATATATATAATTAATTTTTAAAAATGCCTAATGATGTATTTATTATACTCTTACATATGAATTTCAATTTGACTGGTTATATATATCTAGATGAAAAAATCTTTTTCTTCAGTACCTTAAAAATATCACATCATTCTCTTGTCTTCGTACATCCAAATACACTAAGATATCAATCTGGTTCTTGGTTCTTTGAAGTTCATCTTCATTTTTCCTGGAATTTATCTTTTTTCCTTTGGCCTTTTATGTACCTTTACAATCTAAGTGTAGTATTTATAATCTGTGGATGATTTCACCTTTAAGTTGGCAATTTTGTCTTTATTATTTCTTCAAATCTCTCTCTCCCTTTCTACCTTACTTCTTCCCGCTTCCCTCCTCCTCCTACCCTCGTCCCTTCCTCTCTTTCCTCTCTCTAAAAGTTTTCCTCTGCTTCTCCTGGTATGTGTTGCTACTATTCTGTATTCTGTATTTTTAAACTTTTCTTTTACACATGCTCTCTATTCTTTCTGTTTTCAGGAAAGGTAATTCTATTTGTTGTTCTACCTCATAAACACACCTATTGTGTTCCATATTTCAATGATCATAGATCTTATGCCCTAATAATTCTACTGAGTTCATGATTGTTGTTCTTGTTTCATATTCTTAATATATTTACTTATTTACAATTAATTTACGTGTGACCTCTACTGCAAGCTTTTAGGGTTTTCTCTTTTTCCTGGAATCCTGAACATTCCTAATGATTTGACATGACACAAGTCCCTTTCATTCATGTTCTAGGCTCTTGGAGAGCCATTTAAATCTGGAGATTTATCATTCAGTTTTGGAAATTTCACTCTTTGCTAATTTACCTCCATCTGTTTTCTCTATTCTCTCTTTCTGGTACTGCAATTAGTCATATGTTAGAATGAGTCAATTGTTTACCTATTTTTTTATTTTTAGTATCTTATTTTCCATCTCTGTCTCAAGCTATTTTTTTGTGAGATTTTTCTCAACTTTATATTTCAGCCCTTCTGTTTAATTTTTAATTCTTAATATCTTATCATTATCAAGAACTCTTTATAATTATCAAGTTCTCTTTTTTCCTATTTTAATAGAATTCTGTTTTTAATTTTTAGATGAAATATCTTGTGCTCTGTGGATATTAATATATTCAGTTTTCTTTTATTGTATATGTTGTCTCTGTTTCCTCCGATTTTCTCTTCTTTTTTTTTTTTCTTCCAAGGTTGAGACTCATCAAATGCCTGCTAATTTTGAGGCAGTTGTTTTAAATTAAGAGTGAGACGGTACAAAAGCCTGTCTTTTGGTTACCTTAACTCTAGGGCTTCCAGATGTCAAGTCCAGCTTTTATTAATAGATCTCCCAAATGTCGGTTCCCAAATGTCGGTTTTAGGACTTCTTAAAAAATTATTTTTTAAGTTTTTATTTCACATTGGAGTATAGTTGATTAACAATGTTATGTTAGTTTCAGGTGTATAGCAGAGTGTTTCAGTTATACATATACATGTATCTATTCTTTTGCAAATTCTTTTCCCATTTAGGTTATTAAGGAGTATTGAGCACAGTTCCCTGTGCTGTACAGTAGGTCCTTGTTGGTTATCTGTTTTAAATATAGCAGTGTGTACATGTCAATCCCAAACTCCCAATATATCCCTCCCCCCTCACCCTTCCCCCTGGTAACCCTAAGTTTGTTCTCTAAGTCTGTGAGTCTGTGTCTGTTTTGTAAATAAGTTCATTTGTAGCATTCTTTTTAGAGTCTACATATAAGTGATACCATATGATATTTGTCATTCTCTATCTAACTTACTTCACTTAGTATGATAGTCTCCAGGTCCATCCATGTTGCTGCAAATGGCATTATTTCATTCTTTTTAATGGCTGAATAATATTCCATTGTATATGTGTACCACATCTTCTTTATCCATTCATCTGTTGATGGATATTTAGGTTGTTTCCACGTTGACTGTTGTAAACAGAGCTGCGGTGAGTATTGAGGTGCACGTGTCCTTTCGAACCATGGGTTTCTCCAGATATATGCCCAGGATTGGGATTGCTGGATCATATGGTAGCTCTATTTTTAGTTTTTTAAGGAACCTCCATACTGTTCTCCATAGTGGCTGTACCAACTTACATTCCCACCAACAGTGTAAGAGGTTGCCCTTTTTTCCACACCCTCTCCAGCATTTATTGTTTGTAGGCTTTTTGACAATGGCCATTCTGACTGATATGAGGTGATATCTCATTGTAGTTTTGATTTGCATTTCTCTAATAATTAGCAGTGTTGAGCATCTTTTCATGTGCCTCTTGGGCATCTATATGTCTTCTTTGGAGAAACGTCTATTTAGGTCTTCTGCCCATTTTTTTATTGGATTGTTTGTTTTTTTGATATTGAGCTGCATGAGCTGTTTGTAAATTTTGGAGATTAAACCCTTGTTGGTTGCTTCGTTTGCAAATATTTTCTCCCATTGTGTGGGTTATCTTTTCGTTTTGTTTATGGTTTCGTTTGCTGTGCAAAAGCTTTTAACTTTAATTAGGTCCCATTTGTTTATTTTTGTTTTTATTTTTATTACTCTAGGAGGTGGATCAAAAAAGATATTGCTTCAATTTATATCAAATATGTTCTGCCTATATTTTCCTCTAAGTGTTTTATAGTATCCCACCTTACATTTAGGTCTTTAATCCATTTTGAGTTTATTTTTGTGTATGGTGTTAAGGAATGTTCTCATTTCATATTTTTACATGTAGCTGTCCAGTTTTCCAAGCACCATTTATTGAACTGACTGTCTTTTCTCCATTGTATAGTCTTGCCTCCTTTGTCATAGATTAATTGATCACAGGTGCGTGGGTTTATTTCTGGCTTTCTGTCCTGTTCCATTGCTCTATATTTCTGTTTTTGTCCCAGTACCATGCTGTTTTGATGACTGCAGCTATGTAGTATAGTCTGAAGACAGGGAGCCTGATTCCTCTGGCTCCATTTTTCTTTCTCGAGATTGCTTTGGCTATTTGGGGTCTTTTGTATCTTCATACAAATTTTAAGATTTTTTGTTCTAGTTCTGTGAAACATGCCTTTGTTAATTTGATAGGGATTGCACTGAATCTGTAGATTGCCCTGGGCAGTATAGTCACTGTGACAATATTGCTTCTTCCAATTCAAGAACATGGTATATCTTTCCATCTGTTTGTGTCATTTTGATTTCTTCCATCAGGCTCTTATAGTTTTCAGAGTACAGATTTCTGCCTCCTTAGGTAGGTTTATTCCTAGGTATTTTATTCATTTTGATGCAGTGGTAAATGGGGTTGTTTCTTTAATTTCTCTTTCTGATCTTTTGTTGTTAGTGTATAGAAATGCAACAGATTTCTTTGTATTTATTTTGTATCCTGCAACTTTACCAAATTCATTGATGAGTTCTAGTAGTTTTCTGGTAGCATCTTTAGGATTTTCTATGTATAGTATCATGTCATCTGCAAACAGTGACAGTCTTACTCCTTCTTTTCCAATTTGGATTCCCTTTATTTCTTTTTCTTCTGTGATTGTGGGTGCTGGGACTTCCAAAACTATGTTGAATAAGAGTGGTGAGAGTGGACATCCTTGTCTTGTTCCTGATTTTAGAGGGAATGCTTTCAGCTTTTCACCATTCAGTATGATGTTAGCTATAGGTTTGTCATATATGGCCTTTATTATATTGAGGTATGTTCCCTCTATGCCCACTTTCTGGAGAGTTTTCATCATACATGGGTGTTGAAATTTGTCAAAAGCTTTTTCTGAATCTATTGAGATGATCATATGGTTTTTCTTCAATTTGTTGATGTGGTGAATCACACTGATTCATTTGTGGATATTGAAAAATCCTTGTATCCCTGGGATAAACCCCACTTGGTCATGGTGTATGATCCTTTTAGTGTGTTGTTGGATTCTGTTTGCAAGTATTTTGTTGAGGATTTTTGCGTCTATGTTCATCAGTCATATTGGTCTGTAATTTTCTTGTTATATCTTTGTCTGGTTTTGGTATCAGGGCGATGGTGGCCTCATAGGATGTGTTTGGGAGTATTCCTTCCTCTGCAATTTTTTGGAATAGTTTCAGAAGGATAGGTGTTAATTCTCCTCCAAATGTTTGATAGAATTTGACTGTGAAGCCGTCTGTTCCTGGGCTTTTGTTTGTCGGATGTTTTCAAATAACAGTTTCAATTTCAATACTTTTTAAAATTTTTATTTATTTATTCATTTTTGGCTGTGTTGGGTCTTCGCTTCTGTACGAGGGCTTTCTCTAGTTAACGGCAAGTGGGGGCCACTCTTCATCGTGGTGCACTGGCCTCTCACTATCGCGGCCTCTCTTGTTTCGGAGCACAGGCTCTAGATGCGCAGGCTCAGTAGTTGTGGCACACAGGCCCAGTTGCTCCGCGGCATGTGGGATCTTCCCAGACCAGGGCTCAAACCCGTGTCCCCTGCATTGGCAGGCAGATTCTCAACCACTGCACCACCAGGGAAGCCCCCCAATTTCAATACTTTTGTGATTGGTCTGTTCATACTTTCTATTTCTTCAGTCTTAGGAGATTGTACCTTTCTAAGAATTTGTCCATTTCTTCTAGGTTGTCCACTTTATTGGCATATAGTTGCTTGTAGTAGTCTCTTATGATCCTTTGTATTTCTGTGGTGTCCATTATAACTTTCTCCTTTTTCATTTCTATTTTTATTGATTTGAGCCCTCTCCCTCTTGATGAGTCTGGCTAAAGGTTTACCAATTTTGTTTATCTTTTCAAAGAACCAGCTTTTAGTTTCATTGATCTTTTCTATTGTTTTCTTTGTCTCTATTTCATTTATTTCTGCTCTGATCTCTGTGATTTCTTTTCTTCCACTAACTTTGGGTTTTGTTTGTTGTTCTTTCTCTAGTTGCTTTAGGTATAAGGTTAGGTTGTTTATTTGAGATTTTTTTTGTTTCCTGAGGTGAGATTGTATTGCTATAAACTTTCCTTTTAGAACTGCTTTTGCTGCGTCTCATAGGTTTTGGATCATCATCCTGTCATTTTCATTTGTCTCTAGGTATTTTTTGATTTCTGCTTTGATTTCTTCATTGATCCATTTGTTGTTTAGTACCATACTGTTTAGCCTCCACATTTTTGTGGGTTTTTTTTAGTTTTTTTCTTGTAGTTGATTTCTAATCTCACATGGTTGTGGTCAGAAAAGATCCTTGATATGATTTCAGTTTTCTTAAATTTACCGAGGATCGCTTTGTGGCCCAGCATGTGATCCGTCCTGGAGAATGTTCCATGTGCACTTGACAAGAATGTGTATTCTGCTGGTTTTGGATGGAATGCTCTATAAATATCAATTAAGTCCAACAGGTCTAATGTGTCATTTAAGGTCTGTGTTTCCTATTGATTTTGTGTCTGGATGATCTGTCCCTTGACGAAAGTGGGGTGTTAAAGTCCCCCACTATTATTGTGTTATGTCGATTTCTCCTTTTAAAGCTGTTAGTATTTGCCTTATATATTAAGGTGCTCCTATGTTGGATGCATATATATTAACAATCGTTATATCTTCTTCCTGGATTGACCCCTTGATCATTATGTAGTGTCCTTCTTTGTCTGTTGTAACAGTCTTTATTTTAAAGTCTGTTTTGTCTTATATGAGTGTTGCTACTCCAGCTTTGTTTTGATTTCCATTTGCATGGAATACCTTTTTCCATCCCCTCAGTTTCAGTCTGTATGTGTCCCTAGATCTGTAGTGGATCTCTTATAGACAACATATATATGGGTCTTGATTTTGTATCCATTTGACCAGTCTGTGTGTTTTGGTTGGAGCCTATAATACATTTATGTTTATGGTAATTATCAATATGTGTGTTCTTATTGCTATTTCATTAATTATTTGGGATTTGTTTCTGTAGGTCTTTATTTAAGAAATAAAGGTAAAAAGTAAGATTAGTATTGCTATACATTTGACACTACCATTAAAAGAAACAGATCTGAAGTGTGCCTAATGTTAGATAGGAACTATTCATGGTTTTTGTGCTTATTAATGCATTCAGGCAACTCATAATTTAGATAAAACCCAAGGTACCAAATTTGGAAAAAACACTGCATGGTAAGATACAGTGTTTGGTAGGCTATAGTGTCGGAGGTGCTTTTTATTTTTTATTATTTTAAATTTTTAATTTTTTTTGGCCACACATGTGGCATGTGGGATCTTTAGTTCCCTGACCAGGGATTGAACCCGTGTCCCCTGCATTGGAAGTGTGGAGTCTTAACCACTGGACTGCCAGGGAAGTCCTGTGAGATGCTTTTTAAATTGTTATTTTTAATTAGCTTCTTTGTGTCTGGAATGTTTTATTTTTCCCCTTTTTTCTTTATTGAGGAATAATTGACCAATATAATTGTATATATTTAAAGTGTATAATGTGATGATTTGATAGATAGTGTTGAATGAGGTGATGGATGCATTAATTATCCAGCTTTGCTTTTGATCTACAAAAGATATACCTGACATTAGTATATCTTATTGTAAGTGAAAACAAATGAAACATTGAGACATGCTTAAAAGTTAAAATTCTTTGTAAAACAGTGAAACAAGATTTTTAAAAAATAAATTGCAATAAAAGTTATATACGTATTTAGTAACAACATAAAATCTGCTAAGCTGTAATTATTTTAGATCAATCACATGGAAGATAATTGGTAGCAGTGGAAATCAGAGAATTGATAGACAAATCAAATAAAAATTAAAGGAATCATGATTATAATATGGGTGACTTCCAATGCAGTATTTAAGTTAGAGACTTGAGATATCACATAGAAAATGTTTCTACAGTTTTAAATAGGTCACTCAAATATTTAGGAGAAACTGGGACTTATTCTTTTCCCAAAATGTAAACAAATGCAACTCTAATTGTACTTTATTGTTTCTGAGATAAATTTCTCTCTCTCTATTCTTCATATAATCCTTAGGCCTTAACATCCCAATCCCTCATTTATCTTCAGTCTTCACTAAGCATTTGTTAAACTCTGTACTATGATCTTGATTTTTTAAATATTTTATTTATTTTTATTTTCTTCCTAGTTATATTGAGAAGTAATTGATGTACATCACTGTATAAGTTTAAGGTATGCAGCATGATGGTTTGATTTACATATATTGTGAAATGATTATCACAGTAGGTTTAGTTAACACTCACCATCTTGTATAGATACAATAAAAAGAAAAAGTGTCTCCTTTTGATGTGAGCTCTTGGGATCTACTCTCTTAACAACTATCCTGTATATCATACAGCAGTACTAACTATAGTCATCATGTTCTGCATTACATCCTTAGTACTTCTTTATCTTATAACTGGAAGTTTGTACTTTTTGACTCCCTTCCCCCAATTCCCCCTCCTCCAAGCCCCCACTTCTGATAACCACAAATCTCATCTCTTTTTCTATGAGAAACAGTAGAATGGTGGATGGTGGTTTCCAGGGGCTGAGGGTTGGGGGAATTTAGGAAATGTTGATCAAATGGTACAAACCTGAAACTAGAATATGAATAAGTTCTAAGGATCTAATGTACAGCATGGTGACTATAGTTAATAATAGTGTATAATTGAAATTTGCTAAAAGAGTAGATCCTAAGTGTTCTAATCACACACACAAAAATGGGAAATGTGAGGTAATGTATGTGTTAATTTACTTGATTGTAGTAAATATTTCACAAGGTCTATGTATGTCAAATCTTGTTATCCACTTTAAATATATACCTTTTTTGTTAATTATGCCTCGGTAAAGCTGGTAAAAATTATTCTGTAGTGCATATAATTTATTCTGGGGATTTTGTTGGGTTGGCTGGTTGGTTATATCATAATTTTTATTTCTCTTTTTCCCCTCTTTTTCAAATTATGCTCTTGAATTTCCAATTTTTTTAAATTTTTGCATATATATTTCATTTCACCTTATCCACAAGTAAGGTAGTGGGAAGTTCCATGAATACCATCTATTTGCTCTAGTTTAATGTGTATGAATGATCTTTGATTCTTTCCCAGTATATCTGAGACCTGCTTGTCTCAGAGTTTCTATATGAGAGCTATATACTAAGTATAATGTTCACATTTTTTTTTCCTAATCCAGTTACCTTTCAGATCTGGTGGTGACCAGAGAAAGAGGGACAGAAGTTTCCAGGAATTGGTATAGGTCTTGAGTGTATCATAATTTTCTAGATGACCTTAGCAATTAGTGGTGGTGTTGGGAGTTGTGAGGAGGTTAATATTTCAATGCATAAAATTTCTGAAGAAATACAATATATGGGGTTATATTATTTTTGTTATAGGTCCAAGGAAGGTAGACTTGATATTCTAGGACTTTTATAGACATTATTTTTTTCCTTAACTTTCTTTAACTCTAAAGAGAGTAAGTTAGTTTGTAAAATGTCTTAGTCTTCTTCTAATTAGCTCAGCCGATCGTTAGCTCTTAAGAATTGTGTGAGGGGCTTCCCTGGTGGCGCAGTGGTTGAGAGTCTGCCTGCCGATGCAGGGGACACGGGTTCGTGCCCTGGTCTGGGAGGATCCCACATGCCGCGGAGCAACTGGGCCCGTGAGCCAAAATTACTGAGCCTGCGCGTCTGGAGCCTGTGCTCCGCAACAAGAGAGGCCGCGATAGTGAGAGGCCCGCATATCACGATGAAGAGTGGCCCCCGCTCTCCACAACTAGAGAAAGCCCTCGCACAGAAACGAAGACCCAACACAGACAAAAATAAATAAATAAATAAAGCAAACTGTCAACAAGTAAAAATAAACACTATTATAAAAATAAAATAAATAAAAATAAAAATAAAAAAAAAAGAATTGTGTGAGGGTATTCCTCACATGCTGTAAATTGTTCCTTCAAATCCAGGTGGAGCCTTGGTAACTTGGCTTTAGATAGAGACAGTTACCCTAAGTTCTCATGCCCCATGCTTCATTGACTTCTTTACTGAAATTATATTAACTCTCTTCTCAACCAGTGGAGGTAAACATAGGTGTAATCTGTCAGGAAAATTCTCTGAAATTTGAAAATGGGGAAAAGATATTACTGGGCTTGCCTTTCTGTCATCTGGGCTATTTTATAGTTTTGTAGAGCAGGAGTTAACTGGTAGAGATGAAAGTCATTTCCGTCTGTTGGAACAGATAATCCCTAATGGTTTATGGCTGTGTTAAACATTAACAAGCTTCGTATCTCACCCAAAAATCTAATTCTATCATTTCTTTGGTAAACTGCCTATCTACCTAACTTTTCAAATGATCTTTGGGCTATTTGCCTTAGAATAATGATTTTATCTTTTTGAAAATTATACCTGAACCACGTTGGAGGTTTCACTGAGATGCCCCAGTGGACTGACCTGATGGAGACAAGTAAACTAAACCATGTGGGCTGGTTAGTTCCAGGCCTGTCTTCTCCTGACTCCTGTTTTGAATTCCAAATAACAATAGTACTTTCACTTTGCTGACTCTCAATTTTTCCTAAGTTGCTTTTTTTTCCTTTTTGTTGATTTTGTGTTTTTATATTTGTTTGTGTTTTGCACTCAACTGATAAGTTATTTTCTCTTGGTGACAGCAGCAACTGGAAATTTGGTCTTATGGTCTGATCATTTGGTGATATAGGTTAGATCAATGATAGAGATCTGTTCTCGGATGTGAGAGAGATAATGGAGAATATAGTTTGTTAATCTTTTGGGGTTTTTGTTTGTCTGTTTGTGAGCTTATGTCAGTTAAGAATTTTGTACCAATTAGAAGGAAAAACATCTCTCTGAGATTTTAACTGGGGAGTTTTGGTGTTTAATGTTCCCCTGTGGCTGAAGTTATGGAACAGAAGCTATAGGTACTCTCTGTGTCTGTGCACCTGCACTTGATAAAAGGACTTTATCTTTCATGAAGTCAGTGTGAAATGTTTTCCTACTTCAATAGAGAATTAATAAGTTCTATTATTATGTCCCTTAAACTTAAAGGAATTCTATTCTGATTTGTTTATAGAGGTAAAAGAGCCCTTATATAAATCTAATATTCTTCCTTAAAATCATAGGAAAAAAAAAAACACCTGACCGAATAACTCTAAATGTGCAGTGCACACCAGAATAATACAGAAATTGCTGGCTTAAAAACATTTTTAGGGCCTCCCTGGTGGCGCAGTGGTTGAGAGTCCGCCTGCCGATGCAGGGGATACGGGTTCGTGCCCCGGTCTGGGAGGATCCCATATGCCGCGGAGCGGCTGGGCCCGTGAGCCATGGCCGCTGGGCCTGCGCATCCGGAGCCTGTGCTCCGCAACGGGAGAGGCCACAACAGTGAGAGGCCCGCATACCGCAAAAAGAAAAAAAAAAAAAAAAAAAAAAAAACATTTTTAATCTAAGTTTACATAATTAAGATGAATCTTTAGACAAATTAGCCTGGGTTAGTAGTTTTGGCTAAAATAATAAATAGTAACTCTCTTGTCTTTTCCTTGAATCTATCAGTATGCTTTATAATCCAAGCATTTTGTTTTTGTTTTTGTTTGGGTTTGCTTTCTCTTGAAGTGACAAGTTGATCTGAACTTCTAGGCTTCTTATATTGGTTTACTGATCAAATAGTTAATATTACTCCTGGAAAACATTTACAATTATGAAAGAGATTAGTTTGTGTGTGGCTAAATTGAATCATTATTCTGACACTTTTTTATATCAACAGTGATTATGTGTTGTAGTGTTACAGTTTAAACATAATTTACAAATTTGGATTAACATTAAATTGAGTTAATTAATAGATAATGATTAGATGCCTAGATAATTTCTAAGTAAAAGTGAATACTCAAACATTGATTACTAAACATAATTTTAAGTTTATATTCTTTTACTTTTTATTTTTATATGCCTTACAGTGGCTATATCTTTGGGTAATGTTAATGAACATGTTCATTTAAGGTACTTTATGAAGGTGTAAAAGTGCTATGTGTGGCTGCAGGGAATGCGTTTTCTTAGTCTGCTAAAGTATTTGATAGAGAATTCTCAAATAATAGAGCTCTCAGTATTTTTCTGTGAAATAGAAGTTCATTTTCTTTATTAAAAGTTATGATTATTATGGTTGGTTGAGATTATATTAGGAGGAAGAGTACCAAGATAAATATACTTAGTATGTATGGTAATAGGATGTGGTTTTGTTTATCAAGAGAAAAAGAGGGTCATTTTGTTTTAAAGGTTCCAGTTGTTCCAGAATGTCAGACAGTTTAGTGAGTGACAAAATCTTAACGGATATAGAAAATTGTAGAAGGTTTAAAGAAAGGTAGTTTTTACTCAACTTAGTTTATAATAATTCAGCATGAAAAGGAACAATGAAATGTATTAAAATTTTGCCAAAGTTGGCTCGTTTTAGATGAGGTTATTTATACAAAAAAAGAACATTGAAACTTTTACTGTCCAAAATATAAATGCAAGAGTATACTGTGACTTTTACCTTTGTTAAAATGATCAAGGTGTGTTAGAGATCTTAACAGGAAGTGATAAAGGTTATTATTTACCTTCTGTAGGTAATCCCTGCTCACCAAAATAGTTTTCTGTTTTGGTTTATTATTTAATTAACAATGAAAGCAGCACAGATCCTTCAATTGTCAAAAAGATAAAGTTCCTTACAACTGTGTTACCTTCTTAAATAATTATTTAAAAATATTTTACTGTCACTTTGATTAAATAGGTAACCAGGTATTGTTTCTCAGGCATCCATCATCCTATCTTAAACAATTGATCAGATCTTGACAATTCCTTTGATTTTACTTGCCCAAGATAGGATCTAAGTTGAGAAAAAGATAAAACTTCAAGTCTAACATTCATATTTAAAGAGATCTTACAGATTCTCCAGGAGGCTCTTGGAAAATCACAAGGATTTATTATTTACCTTATAAAAGAAAAGATGCTATAAATAGGTTTGTTTGATAACTCCATCTTAATTAACATTATTGTAAGAATTGTGTGAACAAAACTGTCAAATCAGAAGAGATACTTGGTTTTCCTAAGGTTAAATTTTTATAGTTAAAATATTATCAATGTAAATATTATAGAGATTTTACATTTTATGGGAAGGCTTAGAAATTTGCCAATGCCTATGCTGCCATAATGCATTCTTATGCTTAGAGGAACTATTGATTAAATCTTTATGAAATAGTTATTTACTGTACCCCAATAGAAAACTATGATATTATTAGCATTGTGTTAAATTAACCACAGCCTCTCAGTCTCATCAAATGCTTTTCTGCTCCTAGGTGTTTGCCTCAAGTCTCTGGTATAATCTAGAAGCTAAAAGTTGTGTCTTCAACAAAGGACAGTCTTAGAGCCTCTTGGAAAGGATTCTAACAGGTACTCTTAACTATTTATACGTCAAAGAATAGACTTTGGGCTACAAGCTGCCCAGTTGGCATTGCTTAACAACTTTGAGTTTATGCTATGGAGTAAGTCAGGATTTCTAGGAGCCTTTTTAGTCCAGAAGCAAACAGACTTTGTGAAAGCAGATTGCTGACTTGAGTTCCGATGAAACAAAATTCATCATTTAGGACTGAGGAAAACAATCTTATTATAGTTATTTGTTTGGAATATTATTGGAATTGTTTTTTTAATGTTTCATTTTTAATGTTATGGAAGGAAGTCTCATGCATTTTTTTCTTAAGCTATTCCTAACACTTAATCTAGTAGACTGTGCTTCTGTAAAGCAAAATGAAATGTTTTAATGTTATTTGATTCTCACTGGCCTCTCACAGTTCAGATACAAATAGTACTTTTTACTTGAGTGCCCTTACACTTCATAGCAATGTTATTTATTTATTTGTACAGGTTCAATAAGAATTTGTCCTCCTTTATTTCCAGATATATAATTGAACAAATTGCTTGTGCAATCATGGCCATACTTAGAACATCATATTTGCAAGTGACTCTCATCAAATCAGGCATAATAAGCCCACTCTTAAAGAACAAGTATTGACTTCATATGTTGACCAAATGACTACAAAGCCCTCCTAAGAAAACTGACTTGGTATCTGGTTTATAAGGTCCCAGTCTCACAGGTAGTAAGAAAGGTCACTTTCTGACAGGCTAGGGACCTTAGAAAAGTTTGGGGACCATGCCATTTTCTGGAAAATTCTATCTTTATCCCTCCATGACTAGTTTTTAAAGATAATTGCATTATTTTGTATTTTGTAAATACAAACCATAGTTTCTTGGAGCTGCATTGACAGGATTTCCATCAGTATTCATTTTTCATGTTATAGTAGTCTTTCATCAAATTATGAAAGGATATGTCATTTAATAAAATGATTCAGTCTTCCTCAAATTATTTCATCAATTTGGTAGATTTGAGAAATGATGGTCAATATTTTATTGACTACTTTGATTTTCTTTTTCTCATATTTTTTTGAAATAATGAGGGATGGCATTTATCATTTTATAATTTTTTAACTACTATTTAGGAAACTTTTTTAAAAAGTAGGTTCACTGTATAAATGTTTGTTTTTATATATAAATCAAAGTATCTTAATTGAAATTAAGAAGGTAGAGTCTGGAGGAAAGTCTTTCAGCATTGAATTTATAGGAAATTTGGAAATTGGGACAGATAAGAAAATATACTGAGACAAAAAGCTTTGCTTACCTAAATTATTTGTGTTTCACTAATTCAGTAGTGGAATTCATCAAGTCATTGCAGAATAAAGAATCATTATAATCAGAAAATTAGGATTTTTCAAAATCTACAGGCATTTGTTTATAAATGATCTTTGCATTAATAGTTCTAAGTTTCATTTTATGCTAGGACAAATATATTTCCATGTATTCTTATTTAAATAACTCGTTACCAGGAAAGCATGTTTTGGATTTTTAAAAACTTTATTACCACACAGATTTTTTAAATGTTCCCATTCCTAGAATCATAGAATGTTTAAAGTATAAGCAACATATTCTTTAACATATACATTTTCAAACTAGTGAATTCTATTTTCTTATGTAAAATGTTTCAGTCAATTCCTTTAATTTTGATTCAAATACATTTTTCTACCAAATTTTTTCATTAATTGTTTTATATTACCTTCCTTCTGATTAAAGAGCCTTAAAGTCCAAAGAGAATCTTTTTGTTTCACATACCAGTGACTTAAATACCTTGCTACCAAGGGATTTTTATCATTCAAGCCAAAATTTCTCTCAATTACCACATTTACAGGCAACTAAAATGAATTTCCCTATTGTTTTGTCTTTATGAATTAAATCACATTTTTTCATAAAATTGCAGTTTTACAACCAGAGTTTTATAAGTTTCTAGATATTTGTAGAAATCAAAAATTCCCTTTTCCTAAAAACTAATGTAATTTGTGTATGTAACATTTCTGGGTTTGATCATAAAATGTAACATATCTTCCACTCAAGTAATTTAAG
This sequence comes from Mesoplodon bidens, assembly GCF_964165515.1. Lineage (NCBI taxonomy): Eukaryota > Metazoa > Chordata > Mammalia > Artiodactyla > Ziphiidae > Mesoplodon > Mesoplodon bidens. The sequence goes on along the minus strand of NC_138163.1, from coordinate 116,284,496 downwards.
TCCCATATTTCTTGAGATTTCAGCAGAAATATATTTCAGTGTTTTGTACCTATATAAAATTGTTGGTTGCAGTGTCACCATGACTAAGCACCAATGTAAATATAGCTTTCAGTAAAAGCTGCAGGCACAGAAACATTTCTTGGCATATTGTGACATTTTGGAAACAGAATTTGAGATGTGATTACAAGTACCAGTATAGTTATGGAAGCAATGGCTGGGGTGTTTAATGGTAGGTCTGTATCCTTCATATACTTTCAAAGCAAAAGCTATTATAGTGTAGTGGGTGAGTTTATGGTCTATGGATTTATTATGTCTGCATTCAGATCCCACCTAGGGGGTCACACCAAAAATCTTTGCTACCACTACTGGCGTAGACTAGTGGTACGATGCCAGGGGACTGATATTCTTTATAGCTCATAAAAGCATTTTGGATATTAAACTAATACATGCAGAGCATCTGAAACAGTGTCAGGCTTATAGTTCATACAAGTTTATTAGTTCTCGATGTTATCATATACTTTTTACCAAAGGAATATTGTTTATTAGAAACATTAAATCAGAAATCACTTTTATCAATGATGTGTGTGTGTATACTACTATGATGTTATATACACATCTTATATTTTTACATTTGCCTAACATTCATTTAGAAAGACTCATTTATGCTCTGCCTGTTGACTGATGCCACTCTGTCTGACATTAAAAAGTCATCCCATGGCCTTTTATAATACCCCTTCCTCTAAATAACATCCAAAGAGTGGTTTATTATCAAAACTGCCCTATTGAGGTGATATGTAGATATGTATAATAGTCTAGTGTAAAAACATTTCTCATCATTTTTTTCCCTAGGATGGAGTGCTAGAAATGAAATAAGTGAGACTTATAGGATTCTTTTTTTCCCCACCCACCACCCCTGATGTTGGCAACCACCAGTCTGTATCTATGAGGTTGGGGGTTTTTTCCCCTAAATTCTACACATAAACATCATATGGTATTTGTCTATTTCTGCCTGACTTACTTCACTTAGCCATAATCCCCTCACTGACCATCCCTGTGGTCACAAATGGCAAGTTTATTCTTATTTTGTGGGTGAATAATATTCCACTGTGTGTGTGTGTGTGTGTGTGTGTATAATATAATTACTTTATCCATCAATGGTAGCTCAGATTGTTTCCACATCTTGACTATTATAAATAATGATACAGTGAACATGGGGCTACAGATATCTATTCGAGTTAGTGTTTTTGTTTTCTTTGGATAAATACCCAGAAGTGGAACTTCTGGATCATATGGTAGTTCTATTTTTAATTCTGTGAGAAACTTCCATACTGTTTTCCACAGCGGCTTCACCAATGTGTGCCAAAACTGAAGCCTGACCCTCAGGCAACAGCCATGATTACTTAATAGGCCTTTCTCACAGAAAGACAGAGCTCTTGGGTCTCTTTCCTCTTGTTGTGGCCTGGGGGTGGTAGCTGTTTAAGAACCTTTTCTCCATTGGTTGCAGTCCTACTGGACCCACAAGCGTAAGCCCCACTGGCCACCAGAGCCAGGCAATGTAGAGGTGTCCCCTGGCAGCAACCACAAAAATCGGGGCACCAGACAGGGGTATGAATTCCTTTCTCTGTGATACTGATTATTACAATCCCATGAGACCAGGAATGCAAGCTCCCTGACCTCCAGGATCAGATGGTCTAGAGGTGTCCCCTGGGTGGCAGCCACAAAAATCATTACACCAGATGTGTAAAAGCTCCCTACCAGGAGATACAGCAAAGGGAGAGTGCAAAGATGGCACCTGCCAGTCTCTGTCCTGGAGAGTGTTCCAGCAGGCGCCTAGATGTGTCTGTTTAATTAGATGTGTGCCCCTGAGGCCGACACTTTAATATGAGCACATGAGCCTCCTTCATTTTAGGTCTGGGCACGATCAGCTGCTTCTGAACTGGGCCCTGGGGTCAGTGAGTCTGAGCATGCGAACCCTGTAAGAGCAGCTTCTGAGATCACTAGAGTCTTATATGTCTTGGGACATAAGTCCCATTGGTTTTAAAACTCTGGGGCTTGTCTCTCAGGTGCAGGTCTTAAAAGTTGAGGTGCCCCATGTGAGGTTCAAACCTTTCCCTCCTCGGGGAGAAGCTCTGGGTTTTGAGTTCCCTCCTGGTTGTGGGTCACCATGCCAGGGGGTGGGGTTTATGGTGAGACTGGGTTCCAGCCTCTCCTACCAACTTTGATATGTTGTTCATCTTCATCTACCTGGTGTATTGTCATCACTCAGCCAGCCTTTAGGTTTTTTAAGGAGGAAATTGTTTTATAGGTAGCTGTAGACCCAGTTTGTCCAGGGATGGAGGTGAGTTCAGGATCTTCCTAGTCACCATCTTGAGCTGGAACCTCATTCTTTATCTGCAAGATAAAAGAATTTACTACACATTCATATTCAAATGCTATTAATGAAACTACATCAATGTTAAGTAATTCTTTCTAGTGGTAACACGTGGAGTAAGCTAAGTGTTACAGAAACACAATAATAATCCACTTTAGTATCAACAGTTTTATTTTGAAATAATGGGTTTCGAGTAAAACAGAATCTAAATGAACCTATTTCTAAAGGATTTGAGCCTAAAGGATTTGAATTAGGATGTTGTAAAATAGGTTATTTTTAGAAAGAAAGAAGACATAAAATAATGAAAGAAAGGAAACCAGAAGGGGTACAAGAATGAAAGAAAAAAGGAAGGGATAGAGAGAGAGAGAAAACTATTTTACAGAAAGAAATACAGTTGACGCTTGAACAACGTGGGTTTGAACTGCATGGGTCCACCTATGTGTGGATTTTTTTTTTGATATACAGTCGGCTCTCCATATCCATGGTTGCACAACCATGTGTTCAACTAGCCACAGATCAGAAACTTAATATACAATCTGTGGTTGGTCTTATTCGTGGATGTGGAACTCCCAGATAGAGGGTCAACTATGGGACTTGAGCATATGTGGATTTTGGTGTCCACAGTGGGTCCTGAAACCAATCACCTGTAGATACCAGACAACTGTAGTTGTATTATGGATGACCTGTTCTGGCTTAACTGCACAAAGAGTATTGTAAAATTTTAAGTGCCATATTTGCCAAGTGACACTGAAAACCTGGATTACATTCAAAGGTGAGTGACCTATATATCATACTCTTGAATTTCTGCCCTAAGTTGCCTGAGAACTACACCTAGATTTAAATCTAGCAGTGTAGCTTAGTAGCTATATTCTTGTGGATGGTGAAAACTAAAAGAATGAAATAATCTCCACACCTAAAATTTGTTGGTGAATTTCAAAAAAGGGTAAATTATCCAATTTTACTCATAGTGTGTGTCTTTGTAGTTCATTTAATTTATATACTTCTCTGTGATTAATTACATGAACAGTACCAGTTCAGTGCTCCTCAAGATGTAATCTGCATATGACAAAGTGCTCTCACTTTAAACTCTGGAATAAGCAAGTTTAAACCTTCTTATTTACTGTATTATATCTCTGGGCCTTTACTCTGATCATCTATACAGTGACACTCTAAAAAGGGGGTGTGGTTTGCAGCATTTTCTATATGTATATGACATTGGGACACGTTCTCTGGAGAATTTCTTGAGGCTGATATGGAGAATCGCTTCTCTAGTCCAGTCTTAGTGGAATTTTTAATTTGTTCACACTTTTCAATAGCTCAATAACCCTTGATTGTTCTATTTACGCACTTATATTTTGCCAATATATTCCATTCCAGTCTGATACCATCTCATCATGAGGTATTTTGAATTCCCTGAAGTTGGAACTGCCAAATCCAATTGAATTTTTTAGAATTTAAAACCTGATTTTACCTTGACTTTAAAGTATAGCCTCATACTTCATTTCTCCTACCACAGCCACTCTGCTCTGGGTAAAAGGTAGAATGTGGCCAGGTTTGGCCAGAGATGGGGTCAGGGAATTTCAGTCAGGGTCAGCAGTTTATGGAGCAGTAAGTACAATCCCATGTGGCCACAGGGTTTCAAATTATGGCCCAAACTCCCTTAATAAATCATGCCTGTGCCACTATATGCAAGTGAGAATAAGAATACTTCTTAGACCAGAGTATATATAAATGTGGAATGGAAGATATACCTACTGGCTCCCACTTTTCTCCAACTTCACCTCCAAAAATAAGCAGAGACAATACTTAACAGAATATCACTAACCTTGATTGCACCTAAGATGGAAAAGAGTGCCTTGGGCCAGGGAGTTCTCTTCTACAGTGAGAGGGTCTCAGCAGGTAGCTGATAAACTCACATACCTGAAAGCTTTTATCATCTCGTTAGTTTCCAATTGCCTTCCAGTGCTCTCACACGTCATTTAGCTAAAGCCTCAGCTGGTCTTTGTCAGCTCTCATCAGGAGATCTACATCCCAGTGATATCAAATCAATTTTATATCACAGTACAAGTCAAATTGTAAGTTTGCTTGGCCAGCATCTATGAACTACTTTATAATAACTGAAATTCAGCATTTCCAAAATCTGTGTTTTGAAAATGCTGCCAGGTGAAGGCCCATAATGGACTTAGGAAGACCAATTAATTAGGATACTGTTTCATCTGCCAGGATTGTTTAGCAGTATCCAAGTTAGCAGCCATGTGTTGCTTCCAGGTGTATTGCTCAATTTCCAAACTTTCTTGTTGGTATTTTTAGAAGAGTTTAAAGCATCTGTCCTCAACCTTGGCTTCACATTAGAATCATCTAGGGAGCTTTTAAATATATCCATCCTTAGACTTCACCTCCAGAAATACTGATTTAATTGATCTAGGGTGAATCCCCAGCATTGGTATTGTTTAAAAATCTCCCCAGGTGAGTATAGTTTGAAGCCAGCATAGAATACCACTGTTTTAAAATAACAGCAGTTGCTTTTTCTACGCTTCATAATAAGCTTCTGCTAGGTCAATTAAAAAAGTGTTCCATCGAGAAAAAAAGAAATTAATATTTAATTAAATGCTTTAGTCTTTTTTCTTAACCAGTATGTTTCTGTATTGCCTCTAGAAAGTCCATATTTGAATACTCTGTCTTTAGCCTGGACTTTTAGACTTGAAATAAAAGATTCTTTGTTCACCTCAGAAGTGACATATCCATTAAACAACTGCTGATTATTGAGCACCTACTATGAGCAGGTTAAGTTCTATGAGAAAAATTCAGATATTTAAAACATGTTATTAACCTCAAGACATATCATTTCTGAAGAAGACATACTTATCTGAAATAATGACCACCCATAATACAAAAATTAAGTGATGCTTGTCAAGTTAGAAATAGATGCCAGTATTTACCAACCTAGCCAACACACTGCTAGAATTCTGTCCCTCAGGCCTTGAGGGTAAAACAACCCTCATGGGGATTAGGTGAGCGAACCTAAACTACTATGATGAAGTGGGAAGGGATGTGAGGTGGCAAAAAATGGCCTTATTATTCAAAGACCACTGATTAAGGTTACAGACATAAGTGCCAGCAGTAGATTGCAAAACTAGCCCCAATTATTTCCTCTTACTGTATCTACACATTGTAATGCTGTTCTCCATTAATGCTGCATTTGGCCATGTGACTTACCAGCTGTTGGTGTGCCACCACTGAGTCTTCCGTATTTCTGCTTTCCTCTTAGGCCTCTGTTGTCACCATGGGAACATGCCCTGGCCAGCCTGTTGCAGGATGAGAAATGTGGATGAGAGTAGTCGCCCCAGTGAAGAGTCAGCTGATTCCAGATGTGACTAAACACAGGTAAGTTCAACACAGCCGTCTAGCCAGCCCACAGTTGACCTTGCACCTGTGAGCATTACACTCAAAAAGATAAATAATAATCCAACAAGTAGATTGGAGGAATGGTATGAATAAAAAAGCATGTATCTTTTATTTATCTCTCTGAGTTTTAAAATATGAAAATTTTCCAGCATAAAATCACCTTTCTAGCTGCTATCTACAATGATAATTATTGCACAAATAGTTTTATTTCACGAATAGTTTTAGGAATGCTTGTTATTCTATAGAAATACATCTACCTTTGTATGTTACCTCCAAGAGAATTACCTAAACTTTTTAAAAGAAAAAGCTTTGTTTTGAGACATCATCACCCAGGAAAGTGGGAAGGAAGATGAAGTATCTGACTCCTTCTTAGTCGAGGAGTTGTACTTGGAGAAAGAAGGTAGTAATACCTTCTAAACTTAATTTGCTCTTTCCTCCTCCAGGGTTTTCAAACCATGCCCAATTGCTCTTACAAACAGCTCAAAACATCCAGGTTTATTACAGTGTTGATACTCCCAGGAATAGATCAACCCACACAGCCAGTAGATTTTTGCAGAAGTTTGAGGCAAAGTGATATTCAGTGAACCTTATGGAGTTAATAAAGAGCAAAGTATCAATAAAGTATTTAAGGAGGTACACAGTAAAGACAAAGAACTACTTAATTCACCCCCAGTGTTCTTTAAAGTTTGCTATCGGACTTTCTCCGTATTCCTACTACCTGTTGCTAATAGCAATGCATGTGGGCTTCACACAGCAAATGCTTATCATACCACCTAATCGCAGAGGCACAGGATTAAGGATTAATCTTCATCCTTGGTTCCTAACATACAATCATTGTTGGCCCAGGCATGACCTTCTTTTATTATTCACTTAGTTAGATATGCATATGTTTGTATTTGTCTGTTTTTAAATTTACCTATGTTTTATAATGTAATAAGAACCTGGGAAATCATCACTGTGAAAAACAGAACCTGGATGATAACTTAAATTTACGTATGTGATCTTTTACAAACCATTCTAGTGCCCGCCACTCACATAATGGAATTGCCATCTGAATCCTGTGTTCATCATTTCCTTAGGTTAAATTGCATAATTTTAAACTATATATATTCCTAAAAATTGTATGCAAGGATATATAGACAGAGTTTTAGATTTTTATAGATATTTATATGTATTTTATAAATATGCATATTTATGTTATCTTTTAGGATTTTTTAACTTAAAAATTCTGAGTTTTACATATATTGTCATATCTTGATGTAATTTCTTCATTTTAACTGCTGTACAATATTTCTTTGTGGGAACATAAACAGTTCATTCATCTATTCTCTTGATGCATACTGGGTTGTTTCCAGGTTTTTGCTGTCTAAAAATGGTGTCACTATGGATGTTCCTACATATGTCTCTGAATGTAAGTATATCAGTTTCTCTTGGGAGTGGAATTGTTGAGTCATAGATAATGTCTGTGTGTACAGTTTTATGAGAGAGTGCCGTATGTTTTTCAAAGTAGTTGTAGCAATTTAGACTCTTACTGCCATCTATTAGAAATACTGTGCATCTATTGGGTTGACCAAAAAGTTCATTCGGGTTTTCTGTTAAGATGGTATGGAAAAACCCAAATGAACTTTTTGGCCAACCCAATATATTCGCTCCAACATGTGGTATTGCTAGAAATTTTATTTGAATTTATACCAGTCTAAATGGAAAAAAGTTATATATCACTTTGATGTTGATTTGCATTTCACTTATTAGAACACATATTTTCAAATTTATTAGCACAAAGTTTTTAATCATCTGTCAAATGCCTGTTCTTTATTTTCCCTCATTTTTCTGTTTCTGGTTTCCTTAGTGATTTGTAGAAGATTTTTACATATTGCTAATATTTACTATTTGTCATTTGTGTGATGACAAATACATTCCCAGTTTGTAACTTGACTATTTCTTTTTGGTATCTCTTGATGGCATTTTCAAAACTAAAGAAGAGTTAAAAGAATAGTACAGTGGATACCAGTTGTTCACCATTGTTCACCTAGATTCATCAGTTTTTAACATTTTGCCACATTTTCTGTGTTAACATATATGTTTATGTGTATATTATTTTGCCAAGCCACTTGAAAGAAAGTTGTTGACATCATACTTCATCCTTAACTGCTTCACCATGTATCTGTTAAGAATAAGGACATTGTCCTGTATAACCACAATACCATTATTACTACCTTTAAAATAATAGAAACATATTTCTGTAATATTACATAATATAGTGGCAATACTCTGATATTCCCAGTTGTCCTCAAGTTGTCTTCTAGAGCTTTTAAATATCCAAAGTTCACAAATTTATTTTTGTTTTTATGTCATTTTTAATCTCAAACAGTTCTGCCTTTTTGATTGTCTAGTTGCTTATTTTTTACATTTGTTTCTTTCTCATAGTATTAAATTTTTAAAGAATCTAGTCTGTTATCTTTTATAGCACCCTCTGTTCTGCCTAGTCAGTGAATTGTTGACCAGATGGCTCCACTGTAACGATAATACTTTTCTCTTTGCATTTAGTAAATAATCTGTGATAATGATAATAGTTGTACTTCAGTACTAAATAACCCCAGTGGTTTTAGCATCAATCACTGCTTATAGTTATTATATTAAATGTTGCGAGTTGGTGATTTCTTAATTATATTATTCTTTCTAAACTTATTAGCTAGCAACTTCTGTAAAAAGAGAAAAAAAGAAAACAAAACCTTCACCCCCAACCACATTTAAAAACATATCTCATTATGAGCTTATCGATTCTTTAAAAATTTAATGTGATATGATCAGTTATTCTCAATATTCTTTTTTAAGACTTAATTTTTTTTAACATCTTTATTAGAGTATAATTGCTTTACAATGGTGTGTCAGTTTCTGCTTTATAACAAAGTGAATCAGTTATACATATACATCTGTCCCCATATCTCTTCCCTCTTGCATCTCCCTCCCTCCCACCCTCCCTATCCCAGCCCTCTAGGTGGTCACAGAGCACCGAGCTGATCTCCCTGTGCTATGCGGCTGCTTCCCACTAGCTAGCTATTTTACGTTTGGTAGTGTATATATGTCCATGCCACTCTCTCACTTTGTCACAGCTTACCCTTCCCCCTCCCCATATCCTCAAGTCCATTCTCAAGTAGGTCTGCATCTTTATTCCAGTCTTGCCCCTAGGTTCTTCTGACCATTTTCTTTCTTTTTTTTTTTTAGATTCCATATATATGTGTTAGCATATGGTATTTGTTTTTCTCTTTCTGACTTTCTTCACTCTGTATGACAGTCTGTAGGCCCATCCACCTCATTACAAATAACTCAGTTTCGTTCCTTTTTATGGCTGAGTAATATTCCATTGTACGTATGTGCCATATCTTCTTTATCCATTCATCTGTTGATGGATACTTCGGTTGCTTCCATGTCCTGGCTATTGTAAATAGAGCTGAAATGAACATTGTGGTACATGATTCTTTTTGAATTATGGTTTTCTCAGGGTATATGCCCAGTAGTGGGATTGCTGGGTCATATGGTTGTTCTATTTGTAGTTTTTTAAGGAACCTCCATACTGTTCTCCATAGTGGCTGTATCAATTTACATTCCCACCAACAGTACAAGAGGGTTCCCTTTTCTCCACACCCTCTGTAGCATTTATTGTTTGTAGATTTTTTGATGATGGCCATTCTGACCGGTGTGAGATGATATCTCATTGTAGATTTGATTTGCATTTCTCTAATGATTAATGATGTTGAGCATTCTTTCATGTGTTTGTTGGCAATCTGTATATCTTCTTCGGAGAAATGTCTATTTAGGTCTTCGGCCCATTTTTGTATTGGGTTGTTTCTTTGTTTGATATTGAGCTGCATGAGTTGCTTGTATGTTTTGGAGATGAATCCTTTGTCAGTTGCTTCATTTGCAAATATTTTCTCCCATTCTGAGGGTTATCTTTTCGTCTTGTTTATGGTTTCCTTTGCTGTGCAAAAGATTTTTAGGTTTCATTATGTCCCATTTGTTGATTTTTGTTTTTATTTCCATTTCTCTAGGAGGTGGGTCAAAAAGGATCTTGCTGTGATTTATGTCATAGAGTGTTGTTCTGCCTATGTTTTCCTCTAAGAGTTTTACAGTGTCTGGCCTTACATTTACATCTTCAATCCATTTTGAGTTTATTTTTGTATACAGTGTTAGCGAGTGTTCTAATTTCATTCTTTTATATGTAGCTGTCCAATTTTCCCAGCACCACTTATTGAAGAGGCTGTCTTTTCTCCACTCTATATTCTTGCCTCCTTTATCAAAGATAAGGTGACCATATGTGAGTGGGTTTATCTCTGGGCTTTCTATCCTGTTCCATTGATCTATATTTCTGTTTTTGTGCCATTACCATACTGTCTTGATTACTGTAGCTCTGTAGTATAGTCTGAAGTCAGGGAGCCTGATTCCTGCAGCTCCGTTTTTCTTTCTCAAGACTGCTTTCGCTATTCGGGGTCTTCTGTGTTTACATACAAATTGTGAAATTTTTTGTTCTAGTTCTGTGAAAAATGCCAGTGGTAGTTTGATAAGGATTGCATTGAATCCATAGATTGCTTTGGGTAGTAGAGTCATTTTCACAATGTTGATTCTTCCAATCCAAGAACATGGTATATCTCTCCATCTATTTGTATCATCTTTAATTTCTTTCATCAGTGTCTTATAATTTTCTGCATACAGGTCTTTTGTCCCCTTAGGTAGATTTATTCCTAGATATTTTATTCTTTTCGTTGCAATGGTAAATGGGAGTGTTTTCTTAATTTCACTTTCAGATTTCTCATCATGACTGTATAGGAATGCAAGAGATTTCTGTACATTAATTTTGAATCCTGTTACTTTACCAAATTCATTGATTAGCTCTAGTAGTTTTCTGGTAGCATCTTTTAGGATTCTCTATGTATAGTATCATGTCATCTGCAAACGGTGACAGTTTTACTTCTTCTTTTCCAATTTGGATTCCTTTTATTTCTTTTTCTTCTCTGATTGCTGTGGCTAAAACTTCCAAACTGTGTTGAATAAGAGTGGTGAGAGTGGGCAACCTTGTCTTGTTCCTGATCTTACTGGAAATGGTTTCAGTTTTTCACCATTGAGGACGATGTTTGCTGTGGGTTTGTCATATATGGCCTTTATTATGTTGAGGAAAGTTGTATCTATGCCTATTTTCTGGAGGGTTTTTATCATAAATGGGTGTTGAATTTTGTCAAAAGCTTTCTCTGCATCTACTGAGATGATCATATGGTTTTTCTCCTTCAATTTGTTAATATGGTGTATCACGTTGATTGATTTGCGTATACTGAAGAATCCTTGCATTCCAGGGATAAACCCCACTTTATCATAGTGTATGATCCTTTTAATGTGCTGTTGGATTCTGTTTGCTAGCATTTTGTTGAGGATTTTTGCATCTATGTTCATCAGTGATATTGGCCTGTAGTTTTCTTTCTTTGTGACATCTTTGTCTGGTTTTGGTATCAGAGTGATGGTGGCCTCGTAGAATGAGTTTGGGAGTGTTCCTCCCTCTGCTATATTTTGGAAGAGTTTGAGAAGGATAGGTGTTAGCTCTTCTCTAAATATTAGATAGAATTCGCCTGTGAAGCCATCTGGTCCTGGGCTTTTGTTTGTTGGAAGATTTTTAATCACAGTTTCAATTTCAGTGCTTGTGATTGGTCTGTTCATATTTTCTATTTCTTCCTGATTCAGTCTTGGCAGGTTGTGCATTTCTAAGAATTTGTCCATTTCTTCCATGTTGTCCATTTTATTGGCATAGAGTTGCTTGTAGTAATCTCTCATGATCCTTTGTATTTCTGCAGTGTCTGTTGTTACTTCTCCTTTTTCTTTTCTAATTCTATTGATTTGAGTCTTGTCTTTTTTTCTTGATGAGTCTGGCTAATGGTTTATCAATTTCATTTATCTTCTCAAAGAACCAGCTTTTAGTTTTATTGATCTTTGCTATGGTTTCCTTCATTTCTTTTACATTTATTTCTGATCTGATCTTTATTTCTCTTTCCTTCTGCTAACTTTGGAGTTTTTTTGTTCTTCTTTCTCTAATTGCTTTAGGTGTAAGGTTAGTTTATTTGAGATGTTTATTGTTTCTTAAGGTAGGCTTGTATGGCTATAAACTTCCCTCTTAGAACTGCTTTTGCTGCATCCTGTAGGTTTTGCGTCATTGTGTTTTCATTGTCATTTGTTCCTAGGTATTTTTTTATTTTCTCTTTGATTTTTTCAGTGATCTCTCGGTTACTTAGTAGTGCATTGTTTAGCCTCCATGTGTTTGTATTTTTTACAGATTTTTTTTCCTGTAATTGATATCTAGTCTCATTGCATCGTGGTCAGAAAAGATACTTGACACGATTTCAATTTTCTTAAATTTACCAAGGCTTGATTTGTGACCCAAGATATGATCTATCCTGGAGAATGTTCCATGAGCAGTTGAGAAGAATATGTGTTCTGTTCTTTTTGGATGGAGTGTCCTATAAATATCAATTAAGTCCATCTTGTTTAATGTATCATTTAAAGCTTGTGTTTCCTTATTTATTTTCATTTTGGATGATCTGTCCATTGGTGAAAGTGGGGTGTTAAAGTCCCCTACTATGAATGTGTTACTGTCGATTTCCCTTTTTATGGCTGTTAGTATTTGCCTTATGTATTGAGATGCTCCTATGTTGGGTGCATATTTACAATCGTTATATCTTCTTCTTGGATTGATCCCTTGATCTTTATGTAGTGTCCTTCTTTGTCTCTTGTAGTAGTCTTTATTTTAAAGGGCATTTTATCTGATATGAGTATTGCTACTCCAGCTTTCTTGTGATTTCCATTTGATTGGAATATCTTTTTCCATCCCTTCACTTTCAGTCTGTATGTGTCCCTAGGTCTGAAGTGGGTCTCTTGTAGACAGCATATATACAGGTCTTATTTTTGTGTCCATTCAGCCAATCTGTGTCTTTTGGTTTGAGCATTTAATCCACTTACGTTTAAGGTAATTATTGCTATGTATGTTCCTATTACCATTTTCTTAATTGTTTGGGGTTTATTATTGTAGGTCTTTTCCTTCTCCTGTGTTTCCTGCCAAGAGAAGTTCCTTTAGCATTTGAAGACTTAATTTCTTAGAGCAGTTTAAGTTACAGCAAAAATGAGGAAGGTATAGAGACATCTCACATACCCCCTGCCCCTGCACATGCATAGCCTCTCCTATTATCAATATCACTTACCAGAGTGGTAGCATTTGTTTTTAACTAAGGATGTACCTACATTGACACGTCAGAGTCATCCAAAGTCCATAGTTCACCTCAGGGTGAACCCTTGATATTGTACATTCTATGGGTTTGGACAAAAGTGTAATGACATATATGCATCATTATAATATCACTGCCCTAAAAATCCTTTGTGCTTTCCCTGTTCTCTCTTCTCCCTCCCCTAGAAACCACTGATCTTTCTTGTCTCCATAGTTTTGCCTTTTCCAGAATGTCATGTATTGAAAATTAATGTCATCATACAGTATATAGCCTTTTCAGATTGGCTTCTTTTACTTAGTAACCATTTAAGGTTCTTTCCTGTCATTTCATGGCTGGATAGCTCATTTCTTTTTAGTGATGAAGAATAATCCATCGTCCGGATGTACCTCACTTAGTTTTTCCATTCACCTACTAAAGGACATCTTGTTTGCTTCCAAGTTTTGACAATTATAAATAAAGCTGATACAGGCATCCACTTGTGGGTTTTTGTGTCTCTGTAAGTTTTCCACTCCTTTGGGTAAATACCAAGGAGTGCAATTGCTAGATTGTGTGGTAAGAGAATGTTTAACTTTGGACGATAGGTTGGCAGTTTCTTACAAAGTGGCTGAACCATTATGCATTCCCACCAGCAATGTACGAGTTTCTGATACTCCATAGCCTCGCCAGCATTTGGCATTGTCTGTGTTTCAGATTATAGCCCTTCTAATAGGTGCATAGTGATAATCTCATTGTTTTGTGTTGCATTGTTTTCATGATATATGAGGTGGAATATCTTTTCATATGCCTATTAGCCATCTGTCTGTCTTCTATGGTGAGGTGTCTGTTAAAGTCTTTGGCCCATTTTTTACTTGGGTTGTTTGTTTCCTTATTGTTGAGTTTTAAGAGTTCTTTGCATATTTTGGATAACAGTATTTTATCAGTTGTGTCCTGCAAATATTTTCTTACAGTCTGCAGCTTGTTTTCTAATTCTCTTCATATCATCTTTGGTAAAACAGAAGTTTTTAATTTTAATAAAGTCCAGTTGATCAGTTATTTTTTTCATGGGCCCTGTCTTTGGTGTTCTATCTAAAAAAGCATCACCGTACTCAAGGTCATCTAGGTTTTCTCCTATGTTGTCTTCTAGGAGTTTTTTAGGGTTTCTCTTTTTACTGATGTGCAGTTGATTTAGTATGTTGTGTTAATTTCTGCTGTATAGCAAAGTGATTCTGTTTATATATATATATATATATATATATATATATACACACACACACACACACACACACACATACACACACACACACACCCCATTATGGAAAAGAATATTTTAAAAAAATGTGTGTGGGTGTGTGTGTGTATATATATATATATATATATATATATATATACACACACACACACACATATACTTTTTTAAAATATTCTTTTCCATTATGGTTTATCATAGGATATTGAATATAGTTCTCTGTGCTATACAGTAGGACCTTGTTGTTTATCCGTTCTATATATAAAAGCTTACATCTGCTAACCCCAATATCCTGCTCCATCCTGCCCCCAACCCCCTCCCCCTGGGCAACCACCAGTCTGTTCTCTATGTACGTGATTCTATTTCTGTTTCATAGATAGGTTCATTTGTGTTATATTTTAGATTCCACATATAAGTTGTGAGCCTGGTCAGAGGTTTGTCAATCTTGTTTATCCTTTCAAAGAACCAGCTCTTGGTTTTATTGATCTTTTTCTATAGTTTTTTTTAAATCTCTATTTTATTTATTTCCTCTCTGATCTTTATTATTTCCTTCCTTCTGCTGACTTTAGGTTTTGTTTGTTCTTCTTTTTCTAATTCTTTAAGTGGTAGGTTAGGTTGTTTGATATAATTCTTGTTTTTTGAAGAGGGCTTGTATTACTATGAACTTCTCTCTAAGAACTGTTTTTGCTGCATCCCATAGATTTTGTATGGTTGTGTTTTCATTTTCATTGTCTCAGGTATTTTTTAATTTCCTCTTTGACTTCATCATTGGCCCATTGGTTTTTTAGTAGCATGTGGTTTAGTCTCCATGTAATCGTTTTTTTCTCATTTTTCTCTGGTTAATTTCTACTTCCATGTCATTGTGGTCAGAAAAGATGCTTGAGATAATTTCTGTATTCCTAAATTTGTTGAGGCTTGTTTTGTGCCTTAGTATGTGGTCAGTCCTAGAGAATGTTCCATGTGCACTTGAAAAGAATGTGTATTCTAGGTTTTTTTGATGTAATGTCCTGAAATTATCAGTTAAGTCTAACTGTTCTATTGTATCATTTAGGGTCTCTGTTGCCTTATTGATTCTATGTCTAGAAGATCTGTCCATTGATGTGAGTGTGATGTCCTGTCAATTTCTCCCTTTATGTCTATTAGTACTTGTTTTATGTATTTTGGTGCTCCTATATTAGGTGCATGTATGTTGATGAGTGTAAAATCCTCTTCTTGTATTGATCCTTTTATCATTATATAGTGTCCTTCTTTATCTTTCTTTCTGGCCTTTGTTTCGAAGTGTATTTTGTCTGATATGTGTATTGCAACCCCCGTTTTGTCATTTCCATTTCCATGAAATATCTTTTTCCATCCCCTCACCCATCCCCTCACTTTCGATCTATGTGTGTCCTTTTCCCTAAAATGGGTCTCCTGTAGGCAGCATATTGTAGGCTCTTGTTTTTTTATCCAGTCTGCCACTCTGTGTCTTTCAATTGGAGCATTTAGTCCATTGACATTTAATGTAATTATTGATAGATATGTATTTATTGCCATTTTAAACCTTGTTTTCCCATCGATTTTATATTTCTTTATTGTCCCTTTTTTTGTTTTTCCTTTTGTGGTTTGATGATTTTCTTTTGTATTATACTTATGTTCTCCTCTTTTTTGATTTTTGTGAATCTCTTGTATGTTTTTGATTTGTGGTTACCCTGTTTTTCAAGTATGTTAACCCCTTCCTGTATCTACTTGCCTTAGACTGGTAGTCATATAGGCTCAAACACATTCTAGAGAAGAAAAACTACATTTTTGTAGTCTCATCCCCCACATTTTATGATTTTGATGTCCTCTTTTACAGCTTCATGTTCATACTTCTGCTGTTCATTGTGGTTATTATCACTTTCACAGAAATATTTTGATTTTTCTTTTTAATCTGTACTGGCTTATTTAAGTGATTTACTTTCCAATTGTGATTTTTCTCTTTCTTGTAGATTCTTACTTCTTCTCTATTTAGAGAAAACCTTTCGATATTTCCTTTAGGATAGGTTTAGTATTGATGTATTCTTTTAGTTTTTGCTTCTCTGAGAAATTCTTTCTCTCTCCTTCTATTCTAAATGATAATCTTGCTGGGTAGAGTATCCTAGGTTACAGATTTTTCCCTTTCAGGACTTTGAATATATCTTGCCACTCCCTTCTGGCCTGCAATGTTTCTGTAGAGAAATGAGCTGATAGCCTTATGGGGGTTCCTTTGTAATTAACTCTTAGTTTTTCTCTTGCTACCTTTAGAATCCTCTCTTTAACTTTTTCCAATTTTATTATAATATGTCTTGGTGTAGGTCTGTTTGGGTTTATCTTATTTGGGACCCTCTGTGTTTCTTGTACCTGGATATCTGTTTCCTTCTTTAGGTTTGGGAAGTTTTCAGCTGTAATTTCTTCAAATACATTTTCAATCCCCCTTTCTCTATCTTCCCCTTCTGGAATCCCTATTATGCATAGATTGGCATGCTTTACATTATCCCATAGGTCTTTTATATTGCTTTCATTTTTTTTTTTCATTTGGCTGTCTGCTCTCCTGATTTGATGATTTCTTTTATTCTATCTTCCAGGTCACTTATTCTTTCTTCTGTATTATTCATTCTGCTATTCATTGCCTTTAGCTCAGCTTTTGTCTCTGCAATGAGTTTTCTAATTTTCTTGGTTCCTCTTTATAATTTCTAGTTTTTTTTCATAGTACTCTCCATTTCTGTGGCTAGCCTTTCTTAATGCCTTCAGTATTTTCATTATCTCCTTTTTGAAATCAGTGTCTGTTAGACTGAAGAGGTCTGTTTCATTGTTGGTTCTTTCAGGGGAATTCTCTTGGTCTTTTAACTGGGAGTGGTTCATCTGCTTCTTCATTTTACTTATATTTCTCTTACTCTGTGAGTTTAGGAGAAACAATTATCTACTGTGGTCTTGGAGGACTATTTATATGTGGGGGGCATCCCTGTGTAGCTTGTGTGGGTTTGATATATTTGATGAAAGGACTGTTTTTAGTATGGATGACTGTTGCCTGTTTCTTCAGCATGTGCTGGTCATTATCCCTTCAATAGAGGGTGTACAGAGGCAGCAGCTAGTTCCCGGTCCTGGGGTTCTCAGCAGTGGTGGCAGCTCAGGCGTGCCCCCAGAGCACATGATGGGGGCGGAGGCAGCTCGCAACCACTTCTGGAGTCCAGGCGGGTGGCAGTGGTGGATCGCAACCAATCCTGGCATCCAGGAGGGCGGTGGTGGTTGTTTCTGCACAGCCAACCCCAGTCCTGTCCCCGGGTCTGATCTCTGAAGCCTGAGTTCCAGCACCCAGCCCCCACCTGCACCAGCAGACCCACACCTCAGACTGAGGAGTGCAGGGCGGCAGCAGTTCTCCCTCCACTCTGGCTGTCACAAGCCAGCTGCTGTGTTCTCCTCCAAGGCTCTGAAGCTCCCCTTCTATCTGGGCTGATCTCCCCACTCCTGAGGGGGCTTACCAGGGTGCAGGAACATTTCCTCTTTCACAGCTCCCTCTCAGGGGCTCAGGTCCCATCCCGATTCCTTTCTCACTTTCTTTCTTTTCTTTTTTCCTACCAGGTTACATGGTGATTTTCTTGCCCTTTCAGCAGCTTGAGGTCTTATGCCAGCATTCAGTAGATATTCTGTTAGAATCATTCCACATGTAGATGTATTTTTGATGTATTTGTGGGAGAAGGTGAGCTTCATGTCCTACTACTCTGCCATTTTTATTGTGCCTCCCTTCTAGTAGGAGTTTTATAATTTTGTGTTTTACATTTAGGTCTATGATCTATTTTGAGTTAATTTTTGTGAACAGTGTAAGGGCTGTGTCTTGGTTCATTTTTTTGCACATGGATGTCCAGTGTTCTAGCACCATTTGTTGAAGAGACTGTCTTTGCTCCCTTGTATTGCCTTTTCTCCTTTGCAAAATATTAGTTAATTATATTTACATGGGTCTGTCTCTGGGCTGTTTATTCTGTTTCATTGATCTGGTTGTCTGTTCTCTCACCAATACCACATTGTCTTTATTACTGTAAGTAATAATAAAGTAAGTCTTGAAGTCAGGAAGCATCAGTCAAAACATCAAAGTTAAGACTTTGTTCTTCTTTGTTCTTCTCCTTCAGTACTATTTGGTTATTCTGAGTCTTTTGCCTCTCCAGGTAAACTTCAGAATCAGTTTGTTGACATCCATAAAACAACTTGCTGGGGTTTTTATTGGAGTTGCATTGATTCTGTAGCTCAAGTTGGGAAAAACTAACATCTTGACAATACTGAGTCTTTCTTTCCACGTATTTAGCTCTTTTATTTTATTCATCAGAGTTTTGTAGTTTTCTCATACAGACCTTGTATATAGATTATACCTAAGTATTCATTTTTTGGGGTGCTAATGTAAATGGTATTGTTTTTAATTTCAAATTCCACTTGTTCAGTGTTGGTATATAGGAAAGCAATTGACTTTTGTGTATTAACCCAGTATTATGGAACCTTGCTCTAATCACTTGTTAGTTTCCAAGAGGTTTTTTCTTGATTCTTGCAGATTTCTGCATGTGGTCATGTCATTTGCAAAGATAATTTTATGTCTTCCTTACCCATCTGTATACCTTTTATTTTCTTGCCTTATTTCATTAGCAAGTGCTTCCAATATGACGATGAAAAGGATTGGCAAGAGGGTACATCTTTGCCTTGTACCTGATCTTAGCGGGAAAACTTTACATTTCCCACTGTTAAGTATGACATTAGCTGTAGGTGTTTTTTAGATATTCTTTATCAAGTTGAGAATTTTTATCATGAATGAATGTTGGATTTGTTTCAGATATTTTTTTCTGCATCTATTGATAGGATCATGTGATTTTTCTTTTTTAGTCTGTTGATATGATGGATTTCATTAATTGAATTTCAAATGTTGAACCAGCCTTGTATAACTGTAGTAAATCCCACTTGGTTGTAGTGTATAATTCTTTTCATACTCTTTTGGATTTGATTGCTAATGTTTCGTTGAGGTTTTTTGCATTTGTGTTCATGAGAGATATTGGGCTGTAGTGTTGTTTTAAGGTCTTTGTCTTGTTTTGCTATTAGGGTAATGCTGGCCTCCTGGAATGGGTTAGTAAGTATTCCCTCTGCTTAATCCTCTGAAAGAGATTGTAGAGAATAAGAATAAGATCTTTCTTAAATGTTTGGTAGGATTCACCAGTGAACCCATCTGAGCCTGGTTCATGTTGTTTTGGAAAGTTATTATTTATTCAATATCTTTAATAGATATAGACCTATTAAGATTGTTTAGTTCTTCTTGCATGAATTTTGGCAGATTGTGTCCTTCAAGAAATTGGTCCATTTCATCTAGGTTATCAAATTTATGGGCATAGAGTTATTAGTGTTCCTTTATTATCCTTTTAATGTCCATGGAATCTTTTGTGATGTCCCCTCTTTCATTTCTGATTTTAATCATTTGTGGCTCTTTTTTCTTAATTAGCCTGGCTAATGTCTTATTGTTTTTATTGATCTTTTCAAAACACCAGCTTTTGGTTTTGTTGATTTTCTGTATTGATTTCCTGTTTTCAATTTCATTGATTTCTGCTCTAATTCTTATTTTTTCTTATGCTTACTTTGAATTGAATTTGCTCTTCTTTTATAGTCTCCTAAGGTGGAAACTTAATTATTGATTTTAGATCTTTTCTAATGAATGCATACAGTGCTATAAATTTCTCTCTAAGCACTGCTTTCACTGAATCCCATAAATTTTGTTTTTATTTATTTTCGTTTAGTTCAAATATTTTTAAATTTCTTGAGATTTATTCTTTAATTCGTGTGTTATTTAGAAGGGTGTTGTTTAATCTCCATGTATTTGGGGATTTTCCAGCCGTCACACTGTTACTGATTTCTAATTTAATCTATTGTGGTCCAAGAGCAGACATTGTATAATTTCAATTCTTTTAAATTTACTCAGGTTGTTTTATTGCCAAGAATGTTGTCTCTCTTGGTGAATGTTCCTAGTGAGCTTGAGAAAAATGTGAATTCTGCTGTTGTTGGATGAAATAGTCTATAGATGTCAGCCATATCCAATTGATTGTATTGTTGAGTTCAACTTTTTGCTTAGTGGTTTTCTGCCTGCTGGATCTATTTCTAATAGAGGGGTGTTGAATTCTCCGGCTTTGATAGTGGATTCATCCTTTTCTCCTTGCAGTTCTATCAGTTTTTGTGTAGTTTGATCCTCTGTTATTAGTTTAGTATACCTTTCAGTTTTCAAATTGTTCCAAATTAGGTTAGTAGAAGCTCATTCAAGTCACCATCTGTCTTTTGACATGAGACCATTAGACTTTGAGCATTTCTTTGGTTTTGGCTAAAAAGGAATCTGAGGCTTACCTTACACTTCCGTGACCAAGACCTATAATAACCCACTTCTCCAAAAAGATCTGGTTCCTTTTCATGAAGGATGGTATTTAGAAATCAAGATCTGATATTGTGCTCTTTGCTACTTGGAGGTGTTGCTCATACATTTCTGAACTATTTTTTTCATTAATCTATGTATTCATGTACTGGTACCATGCTCTTTGATAATATAGGCTTATGTCATATTTTAATGTGTTATAGCTATCACTTATAATTATTTTACTTTTGCATAATTTTAACATCATAATTTTAATATAGTCAAATATATAGTTAGTATTTGTAAAAAACTACATTATTTTCCCAAATACTTGATGCCCTTCAAGTGAAAGGATTATATATCACTATCCTGGTGAATTTACTCATTGTCATGTGATTTATTTCAGTCAGCTGGGAGGAGAAGTGACATTTGTCACTCCATGCAGAATATTTAAGAGGCAGCATGAAATTAAACTTGTCTTCTTTTCCCTGCCCTTATAATTAAGATGAAGCTTTGGTCAGCCTGGGTCCCTGAGTAAGGAGCACAGCTCTTTTGCAACACTGGACATATAGTGTGTTGTTTAAAGCCTAGCTTATCCTGACTGAAAAATCTTACTTTTGTTGTTGTTGTGGGTGATTGTATTGTTTGCAAAGAAATCCTTTTCTTTTCCAAGGTCTAATAAATCGTTAGCACTATATTTTACTGAGGGCTTTAAGTTTTATTTTGGACATTTAAATCCTTCATCTATGTGGAGTTCATTTTTTTTTAAACAGTGTATGGTAGGAATTCAATTTAATCATATGTGGATACTCCATCTATTGAGTAGTCACTCTGCTATAATCTGATCTAGTCTAAGACCTCTGATACACCAAAGTTCCATACAAGTGTGTTCGGTTTCTGCACTTTCTGTTTGACTCTACTGGTGAACACGTCTATCCCCATGCCACTAATATATTTAATTAATATAGGTTTGTAATGACCAACGAGATGTTACAGCAAGCTTTTACTTCTCATTTTCAGAAATGTCTTTTTCTATAAATACTATAATCAGGTTATTAAATTCTGTGAAAATTTCTGAAAGAATTTATTTGAAATTGCTGTTGGGATGTGGTGGGAATTCCCTTGAATCTAGAAATTGAACTAAAGAACCTTTTTTTTTTTTTTAATGATACTGTCTTCCTAACCATGAATATAGCATATTTCTCCATTTATTTAGGTCTAATTTAATGTTACTTAATAATTTTATAATTATTTTCTGTAAAAGTTTTGCACATTTTTTAGTCCTACATATGTGATATTGTATGATATTAGTGTAAGTAGCACATATTTTTGAATATATATTTTAAAAAATACATTTTTGAGTTCCTTGTTTTTTATATATGCAGTGTGATTGACTTCTGTAAATTAATGTTATATCAAGCTAACTGCTAAACTCACCTATTATTTCTAAGTCATCTGAAGACTTTTTGAATTTTTTCTGTAAATAATTATATCATGTCTAAATAATGGCAGTTGTATTTCTTCCTCTCTAAGACTTTTGTCACTAATATCTCTTGACTGCTGTATTTTGCTGACTACAACTTATGGCACTGAATTGAAGTGGTAATAGTGAGTTTTAAAAGGAATGTTTCTAAAATTGGCCCACTTAAAGTAACTGTTGTCTAGTTTTTTAAAAAATAGATATTCTTTATCAAGTTATAGAAATTACTTTCTATTCTTTATTTACTGAGTTATTAAAATTTTATGTTGCTTTTCATCAAGTATATTTTTCTGCATCTATTTAAACAGTGATTGTTTTCATTTCCAATCCATCAATAAATTGGTTGTCCAAAATTAAATCATTATATATCCAAGATAAAGCCAGGTTGAACACACAGTATGTATATATTTTTATGAACTGTTGGAATTGGTTTGTTAATGTAGTTTTTAGGATTTTACAAGAGTGAAAAAATGCCTAACAACTTTGTTTACTTGTAATGCCTTTGGTTGTGGCCTGAAGATTATCCTGGTTTTGTAAAATTAGGTAAGGACTGATAACCCTTTTACTCTTAGAAGATTTTGCTTAAGAGTAACATGAATTTATTTTGTTCTGTTTCGCTCTATTCCTTTTTAAAATTTTTTTTATTTTATATTGGAGTATAGTTGATTAACAATGTTGTGTTAGTTACAGGTGTACAGCAAAGTGATTCAGTTATACCCATACGAGTATCCATTCTTTTTCAAATTCTTTTTCCATTTAGGTTATTACCTAATAGTGAGCCAAATTCCCTGTGCTATACAGTAGGTCCTTGTTGGTTACCTATCAAGATTGACATAAATTTGAATGGTAAAATTTTTCCTGAAATACTCCTTTTTGATTTAATTATTATAGAAGTAATAATTTGTACAGATTTTTCCAGTTTGTCCACATTGTCATAATTGTTGACATATTGCAGTGGGAAGAATTCTCCTACTATCACTTCAATTTCTACACTATCTATAATTATGTCTTCTTTTTAATCATAATATTTTTGTGTGTGTCCTCTCTTAATCAGTCTTTTAGAAGTTTTTATTTTTTCTAAAGAACTTCAGGTTTTTAAAAACTAATTTCTCTGTTTTACTCTTTCATTGAATTATTCTATTATAAATAACTGCTTCCTTCTGTTTTTGAAGATATTCTCTTGTTCATCGTCTACCTTTTTATTTATTTTAAAATGTTTAATAAAATTTTTAAAGGTTACACTCCATTTACAGTTATTATTAAATATTGGCCATATTCCCCGTATCGTATTGGGTTGGCCAAAAAGTTCGTTTGGGTTTTTCCGTAACCTCTCACGGAAAAACCCAAACGAATATTTTGGCCAACCCAATATTATACATCCTTGTAACCTGTCTTACACCCAATAGTTTGTACCTCTCACACACCCCCCAACCCCTATATTGCCCCACTGGTAACCACTAGTTTGTTCTCTCTGTGAGTCTGCTTCTTTTTTGTTATATTCACTAGTTTGTTGTACTTTTTAGATTCCACATATAAGTGATATCATACAGTATGTGTCTTTCTCTGACTTACTTCACTTAGCATAATACCATTTTCTACCTTCTTAATTTTGGAACTTACCTCATTAGTTTTGAGCCTGTGTTCTCTTATGAGTTTCGAAGTTTTTCAATTTCCCTCAATACAGCACTTTTCACTGCCTTATGTTGTTTTGCTGTGTAGTATTTTCATTACCACTTATCTCTGTTTTATTTAAAATTTCCATTATAATTTTATGATTATTTAGCATTATGCTAAATTTCCAATGTTGGGGGCTTTTATGTCATTTTGTTATTAACTTTAATTATAGAGATCAAAATGCACAGAAAATATGCCTAATCTTTGAAATTTGCTTAGCTTTTCTTTTCACATAATAAATCACCAGTTTAGAATATATTACGTGGGTTCTAAAAAAGGATGTGCTTTCACTTACTGTTGGATGGAGAATTTTGTGTCTGTTCAATAGATCAAGCTTGTTGTTAGCACTTTTCCAGATATATTATTGCTTTTTTGTCCACCTGCCATATAAAAAAAGTCATATATCAAAATCTATAATCCCATTTAAAATAGCATCAAAAATAATAAGACATTTAAGAATAACTTTAAGGAGGTGAAAGATCTGTACACTGAAAACTATAAAATGTTGAGGAAAGAAATTGAAGACATAAATAGAAAGGTATCTTGTGTTCATGGATTGAAAGAATTAACATTGCTAAAACATTCATGCTGCCCAAATCAATCTACAGATTTAATGTAATCACTACCAAAATCCCAGTGGAATTCTTCACAGAAATAGAAAAAACATCCTAAAAATCTATGTTGAACCACAAAAGACTACAAATAGCCAAATAAATCTTGAGAAAGAAAAACACAGTGGGAGGCATCACACTACCTAATTTAATACTATATTATAAAGCTATAGTAATCAAAAGTGTGGTACTTGCATAAAAACAGTCACAGAGACCGGTGGAACAAAATCCAGAGAATTTGACAAGGAAGCCAACAATACTCAATGGGGGAAAGATAGCATCTTCAATAAATGGTGTGGGGAAAACGGGATGTCCACATGCAAAACAATGAAATCAGAACTCTGTTTTACACCACGCACAAAAAATAACTCAAAATGGATTAAAGGCTTTGTGGTTTTAGGTCTTCTAAATGGAAGACCTAAAACCACAAGACTCCTGGAAGAAAACATAGGAAAAAAGCTCCTTGATGGGTCACGATGTTTTTGGAAATTGCATCTAAAGTACAAGCAGCAAAATCAAAACTAAGTTGGGACTACATCAAACTAAAAAGCTACACAACAAGAAAAACCATCAAGAAAGTGAAAAGGCAACCTATGGAATGGGAAAAAACATTTGCAAATTATATACATGATAAGGGGTTAACATCTAAAATATATAAAAACTCGTAAAATTCAATAGCAAAAAATCCCAAATAATCCAATTAAAAAACGGGCAGAGGACCTGAATAGACACTTTTCCAAAGAAAATCTACAAATGGCCAAAAGATACATGAAAAGATGCTTGAGATCACTACTTACTAAGGAAATGCAAATTAAAACTACAACGAGGTGTCACCAACTACCTGTTTGAATGGGTGTTATTAAAAAGTCAAGAGATAAATGCTGGCAGGGTTGTGGAGAAAAAGGAACCCACGTGAACTGTTGGTGGAATTATAAATTGGTACTGTCACTGTGGAAAACAATATTGTGGTTCCTCAAAAAATTAAAAATAGAACTACCACATGATCCAGCAATTCCATTTCTGGGAATATATTCAAAGGAAACAAAAACACTACCTTGAAAAGATATCTGTATCCCCGTGCTCCTAGCAGCATTATTTCCAATACCCAAGACGTGGAAACAACCTAAGTGTCCAATGACAGATGAATGGATAAAGGAGTTGTGGTATATGTGTATATATATATATGTGTGTGTGTGTGTGTGTGTGTATATATATATATATATATATATATATATACATACAATGGAATATTAGCCATAAAAAAGAATGAAATAATGCCATTTGCAGCAACATGGATGGACCTAGAGATTATCATACTAAGTGAAGTAAGTCAGAAAGAGAAAGACATATATCACTTACATGTAAAATCTAAAAAAAATGATACAAATGAACTTATTTACAAAACAGAAACAGACTTGTTTGAAAACAAACTTATGTTTACTTCAAGGGGAAAGGTGGGGGAAGGGATAAAGTAGGAGTTTGGGATTAACAGACACACACTACTATATATAAAATATATATTATACACCCCCACACAATGGAATATTATTCAGCCATAAAAAAGTGAGGCAGTCCTACCATTTGCAACAACATGGATGGACCTTGAAGGCATTATGCTAAGTGAAATAAATCAGAGAAAGGCAAATACTGTATGATCTCACTTATTTGTGGAATCTAAAATGAACAAAAACACCCCACCAAACTCAGAGAAACTCTAAGAACTATGGTTACCAGAGGCTTGGGGTAGGGGTAGGGGGAATTAGGGGAAGGTGGTCAAAAGGTACAAACTTCCAGTTATAAGTACTAGGGATGTAATTTACAACATGATGACTATAGTTAACACTGCTGTATGATATTTAAAGTTCTTAAAGAGAGTAGATCCTAAGAGTTCTTATCACAAGAATTGTTTTTCCTTTTTTTGTATCTATATGAGATGATGGATGTTAACGAAACCTATTGTGGTAATCATTTCACAATATATGTAAATTAAACCATCATGCTATACACTTTAAAATTAAACATATATAGATATCCATTATTTCTGTATAAAACTGGAAAAAAAGTTTTAATTAAAAAATGAAACATGATTTTGGCTTCTTTATAAGGTTCTTTGACCTCTTCAAAAGTGATTTTTTTAAAGTTTCTTTGAGAAAATATTAAAATTCCTTTACATTCAAATTTTACTTAAAAATAATCTAAAATACACCTGTAAAAAGAAGTACATTTTGAGGGTTCCTGTTCAAGATGATAACATGGGAAGATCCTGAACTCACATTCTCCACGGACACACCAAATCTATAGCTATATATGGAAAATTTTCCTCTGGGAAAAAACTAAACCTGGCAGAGCCACCCCTTCACTTTGAGCAAGGGAGAGGGAAATCACACTGAAGTGGGTAGAAAATGCTGAGCCCTGCAGTCTTGCCATAAACCTCATCCCTGGTAGAGCAACCCACAATTGGGAGGGAACTCAAAACCCAGAGCCTCTCCCTGAAGAGCTCTGGCTTTGTACCCCACATTAGGTACCCAAACTTTTAACATCAGCACATGAGAGTTGAGCCCCCAAAACATCTGGCTTTGAAGACCAATGGGGCTCACACCCAGTAAGCCCACCAGGCTGTGGCAAAGTGAGGAGAAACGCTTTAAATGCCTGAATTCACACTCTCCCACCCCAGGGCACAGCACCGAAGCAGTTCTTCGAAATGCACCCAGATTTTATGTGAAAAAAGGTCCTTTGCTAATTTTAAAGCATTGGTCTGAGAGGCAAAACCTGCTGGGATACTCCAGGGATGGATGCTGGTGGGGACCATGTTCCTGCTGTCTGCCTTGCTAAAGCTGCAGGCACCATCTTTTTTTTCCTTTTCTTTTTTTTTTTTTTTCTTTTCCTTTTTTCAACCAGTGCCATCTTTACAATTCCCCTGTACTTTGCTGCAGCCAGTGAGTGCCATCTTCATGCTGTCCCTCTGCCAGTATCTCTTGGAGAGGAGCTTCAACACACGTCTGGTGCCCTGGTTTTTACACCTGGTTACCTTGTTTTAGCAGGTGCCACCCAGGGCCCACCCCCTTGATCACCTAGCTCTGCTGCCTGGGGGCTTGCATTCCTGGGTACCATGGTACTGTCCTTAGGGGCAGGCTTCTGTTTTGGCACATCAATAGAGGCCTGTGGAGCTCCTCTTAGGGAACAGAGGCCAGTGGCCCAACCATGGGTTAAAGAGGAAATCCAAAGGGAAATTTGAAAAATACCTTGAAACAAATGAAAATGGAAATACAACATAGTAAAATTTGGGGGGTGCAGCAAAAGCAGTTAGTTATAAGAGGGGAGTTCATAGTGATACATGCCTACCTCATGAAACAAGAAAAGTCTCAACTTTACACCTCACAGAACTAGAAAAAGAACAAATGAATGCCCAAGTTAGTAAAAGGAAGGAAATAATAAAGATTAGAGAAGAAATAAATGAAAAAGACACTAAAAAGACAATTGAGAAGATTGATGAAACTAAAAGCTGTTCTTTGTAAAGATAAAACAGAAGTCTTCAGCTAGACTCGCTAAAAAAAAAAAAACTCAAAATCAGAAATTAAAGAGAAGTTACAACTGATAGCACAGAAATACAAAGGATCCAGAGAAACTACTATGAATAAATGTCACCAAATTGGAAAACCTAGAAGGAATGGATAAATATTTTTGGCAATATACAACCGACCAGGACTGAATTATGAAGAAATAGAAAATCTGAACAGGCCAATTACTAGTAAGGAGATTGAGTTAGTAATCAAAAACTTCCCAAAACAAAAGTCCAGGACTGACAGCTTCACTGGTGAATTCTGCCAAACACTCAAAAAAGAATTAACACTAATCCTTCTCAAATTCTAATAAAAAGAGGAAGAGGAGGGAACATTTCCAAACTCATTGTAGGTGGCCAGCACAGCCGTGATACTAAAACCAGACAAGGATGCTACAAGGAAAGAAAATTACAGGCCAATATCCCTGATGAACAAAGATGCAGAAATCCTGAACAAAATATTAGCAAACCAAATTCAACAATACATTAAGGGCTTCCCTGGTGGCGCAGTGGTTGCGAGTCCGCCTGCCAATGCAGGGGACACGGGTTCGTGCCCCAGTCCGGGAGGATCCCACATGCCACGGAGCGGCTGGGCCCGTGAGCCGTGGCCGCTGAGCCTGCGTGTCCGGAGCCTGTGCTCTGCAATGGGAGAGGCCACAACAGTGAGAGGCCCGCGTACCGCAAAAAAAAAAAAAAAAAAAAAAAAAAAACAATACATTAAAAGCATCTTACACCGTGATGCAGTGGGATTTATCCCAGGGATGGAAGGATGGTTCAACATCCACGAATCAGTGTGATACCCCACAAAGCAAGTACAGAGGGAACATATCTCAACATAATAAAAGCCATCATTACAAACCCACAGCTAATATCATACTCAACAGTGAAAAGCTGAAAGCCTTGCCTTTAAGAGCAGGAAGAAGATAAGGATGCCCACTCCTGCCAGTTTTATTCAACACAGTGCTGCAAGTCTTAGCCAGAACAGTTAGACAAGAGAAAGAAATAAAAGGCATCCAAATTGGAAAGGAAGAAGTAGAACTGTCACTATTTGCAGATGACATGATATTATATATAGAAAACCCTAAAGACTCCACCAAAAAAAAATCCTGTTAGAATAAATGAATTCAGTAAAGTTGCAGGACACAAAATCAACATGCAGAAATCTATTGCATTTCTATACACTAAAAACAAACTATCAGAAAGAGATATTAACAATCCCATTTACAATTGCATAAAAAACTATAAAATACCTAGGAATAAATTAAACCAAGGATGTGAAAGGCCTGTACACTGAAAACTGTGAGACACTGATGAAACAAATCCAAGAAGACACAAATAAGTGAAAAGCTCTTCCATGCTCACAGACTGGAAGAAATAATGTTGTTAAAATGTCCATACTACTCAAAGCAATCTACAGGTCAACACAATGCCTATCAAAATTCCAGTGACATTTTTCACAGAAATAGAATAATCCTAAAATTTGTATGGAACCACAAAAGGCCCTGAACAGCCAAAGCAATCTTAAGAACGAAGAACAAAGCTGGAGGCATCATGCTCCCTGGTTTCAAACTATATTATGAAACTATAGTAATCAAATTAGTATGGTATTTGAATAAAAACATATACATAGGACAGTGGAACAGAATAGAGAGCCCAGAATTAAAGCCACACATATATGGTCAGTTAATTTATGACAAAGGAACCAAGAATATACAGTGGGGAAAAGACAGGCTCCTCAATAGATGGTGTTAGGAAAACTGGACAGCCACATGCAAAGGAATGAAACTAGACCACTATCTTATACCATACACAAAAAATAACTCAAAATGAATTAACGACTTGAATGTAAGACCTGAAAACATAAAATGCCTAGAAGAAAACGTAAGTAGTAAGTTTCATGGCATCAGTCTTGGTGATGATTTTTTGGAATTGATACTAAAAGCATAGGCAAGAAAAGCAAAAATAAACAAGTGGGACTACATCAAAATAAAAAGCTTTTGCTCAGCAAAGGAAACCATCAACAAAATGAAAAGGAAACCTACCAAATGGGAGAAGATATTTGCAAATCATATATTTGATAAGGGTTAATATCCAAAATACATAAAGAATTCATACAACTCAACAGATAAAAAATAATCCAAGTGAAAAATGGGTGAACAATCTGGATAGACTTTTTTCCAAAGAAAATATACAGGTGGCCAAGAGGTATGTGAGAAGATGCTCAACATCACTAGTCAGGTAAGTGCAAATCAAAACCACAGTGGAATATCACCTTACACCTCCTAGAATGGCTAGTATCAAAAAGACAAGAAGTTGCATACATAAGTGAGGATGTGGAGAAAAGGGAACCATTGTACACTATTGGTGGTACTGTAAGTTGGTATAGCCACTGTGGAAACAGTATGGGGGTTTCTCAAAGAATTAGAACTACCATAGGATCCAGCAATTCCACTTCTGGATATATACCCAAAGGAAATAAAGTAACTATTTGGAAGGAGTACCAGCACTTCATGTTCACTGCAGCATTATTTACAATAGCCAAGATATGGAGACAGCTTAGATGTCCACTGATGGATGAATCAATGAACAAACTGTAGTTTATATATACTGTGGAATATTATTCAGCCACCCAAAAGGGAAGTCTTGCCATTTGCAACAACATGGATAGACCTCAAAGGCATTATGCTAAGTGAAGTAAGTCACACAGAGAAAGACAAATACCATATGATATATTTTATATGTGTAATCAAGAAAAAAAATAAGCCACTCTCATAGATACAGAGGACAGGTTGGTGGTTCCCAGAGGTAGGATTTTGAGGTAGGGTGGGCATAATGGGTGCAGGGAGTCAAAAGGTATAAACTTCCAGTTATAAAATAAAGAATTCATGGGGATGTCATGCACCACATAGCCACTGTAGTTAATAGTACTATATTGCATATTTGAAAGTTGCTAAGTGAGTAAATCTATAATGTTCTCATCACAAGAAAAACAAGTGTAACTATGTATGGTGATAGATGTAATGTGATGATCATTTACACAAAATATACAAATATTGAATCATGTTATACAACATTATATTAGTTTTTGGTGTACATCAATTGTACCTCAATAAAAGGTAGAGTTACATTTCTAAGATAATTTCACAGAATTAAGCTCTATCTTAATGAAATTGGAACATTCCCTAATACCATACACAAAAATAACCTCAAAATGGATTAAAGACATAAATGTAACGCCGGATACTATAAAACTCTTAGAGCAAAACATAGGCAGAACACTCTCTGACATAAATCGCAGCAATGTTTTTTTTATCCACCTTCTAGGCTAATGAAAATAAAACCAAAAATAAACAAATGGGACCTAATTAAACTTAAAAGCTTTTGCACAGCAAAGCAAACCATAAACAAAACAAAAAGACAACCCACAGAATGGGAGAAAATATTTGCAAACGAAGCAACCGACAAGGGATTAATCTCCAAAATATACAAACAGCTCATGCAGCTCAATATCAAAAAACAAAAACAAAAAATTGGTGGAAGATCTAAATAGACATCTCTCCAAAGAAGACATATAGATGGCCAAAAAACATGAAAAGATGCTCAACATCACTAATTATTTGAGAAATGCAAATCAAAACTACAGTGAGGTGTGAGGTATCACCTCACACCGGTGAGAATGGCCATCATCAAAAAATCTACAAACAGTAAATGCTGGAGAGGGTGCAGAGAAAAAGGAACCCTTTTACACTGTTGGTGGGAATGTAAATTGGTACAACCATTATGGAGAACAGTATGGAGTTTACTTAAAAAACAAAAACTAGAACTACCTTATGATCCAGCAATCCCACTCATGGGCATATATCCAGAGAAAACCATAATTTGAAAGATACATGCACCCCAGTGTTCACTGCAGCACTATTTATAATAGCCAGAACATGGAAGCAACCTAAATGTCCCTCAACAGAGGAATGGATAAAGACGATGTGGTACATGTATACAATGGAATATTACTCAGCCATAAAAAACAACAGCAACATGGATGGACCTAGAGATTATCATACTAAGCGAAGTTAAGTCAGACAAAGACAATTATTATATGATATCACTTATACATGGAATCTAAAAAATAATGCATATGAATCAATATACAAAACAGAAACAGACTCACACACATAGAAAAACTTATGGTTACCAAAGGGGAAAGGATGGGGGAGGAGGATAAGTTAGAAGTAGGGGATTAACAGATACACACCACTATATATAAAACAGATAAACAAGGATTTACTGCATAGTATTTTTTAATATCTTTTAATAACCTATAATGGAAAATAATCTGAAAATATATATATAATTGATGTGTTTGTTGGCAATCTGTATATCTTCTTTGGAGAAATGTCTATTTAGGTCTTCTGCCCATTTTTGGATTGGGTTGTTTGTTTTTTTGTTACTGAGCTGCATGAGCTCAACATCATTAATCATTAGAGAAATGCAAATCAAAACTACAATGAGATATCATCTCACACTAGTCAGAATGGCCATCATCAAAAAATCTAGAAACAATAAATGCTGGAGAGGGTGTGGAGAAAAGGGAACACTCTTGCACTGCTGGTGGGAATGTAAATTGATACAGCCACTATGGAGAACAGTATGGAGGTTCCTTAAAAAACTACAAATAGAACTACCATACGACCCAGCAATCCCACTACTGGGCATATACCCTGAGAAAACCATAATTCAAAAAGAGTCATGTACCAAAATGTTCATTGCAGCTCTATTTACAATAACGAGGACATGGAAGCAACCTAAGTGTCCATCATCAGATGAATGGATAAAGAAGATGTGGCACATATATACAATGGAATATTACTCAGCCATAAAAAGAATCGAAATTGAGTTATTTGTAGTGAGGTGGATGGACCTAGAGTCTGTCATACAGAGTGAAGTAAGTCAGAAAGAGAAAAACAAATACCGTATGCTAACGCATATATATGGAATCTAAAAAAAAAAAAGGTCATGAAGAACCTAGGGGTAAGACGGGAATAAAGACACAGACCTACTTGAGAATGGACTTGAGGATATGGGGAGGGGGAAGGGTAAGCTGTGACAAAGAGAGTGGCATGGACATATATACACTACCAAACGTAAAATAGGTAGCTAGTGGGAAGCAGCCGCATAGCACAGGGAGATCAGCTCGGTGGTTTGTGACCACCTATAGGGGTGGGATAGGGCGGGTGGGAGGGAGGGAGACCCAAGAGGGAAGAGAGATGGGAACAGATGTATATGTATAACTGATTCACTTTGTTATAAAGCAGAAACTAACACACCATTGTAAAGCAGTTATACTCCAATAAAGATGTTAAATATATATATATATAATTGAAAATAATCTAAAAATATATATATAACTGAAAAACTTTGCTGTATACCTAAAACTAACACAATATTATAAATCAACTATATTTCAGTTAAACAAAAGCTGGACACAAAATGAAATGTGTACATTAATAGCAATTATGTAAAAGTACTGTACATATTAGTGAAAATAACAAGTGTTGGCGAGGATATGGAGAGAAGGGAACCCTTGTGCACTGTTGGTGGGAATGTAAATTGATACAGCCACTATGGAGAACAGTATGGAGGTTCCTTAAAAAACTAAAACTAGAACTACCTTATGATCCAGCAATCCCACTCATGGGCATATATCCAGAGAAAACCATAATTTGAAAGATACACACACCCCAATGTTTACTGCAGCACTATTTACAATAGCCAGGACATGGAAGCAACCTAAATATCCATCAACAGAGGAATAAAGAAGATGTGGTACATATATACAATGGAATATTACTCAGTCATAAAAAAAGAAGTAATGCCATTTGCAACAACATGGATGAACCATGAGATTATCATACTAAGTGAAGTAAGTCAGAGCAAGACAAGTTTCATATGATATCGCTTATATGTTGAATCTAAAAAAATGGTACAAATGAACTTATTTACAAAACAGAAATAGAGTTACAGATGTAGAAAACAAACTTACGGTTACCAAAGGCAAAAGGAGGGAGGGGAGGGATAAATTAGGAGATTGGTATTAACATGTACACACTACTATATATAAAATATATAACTAATAAGGACCTACTGTATAATAGGGAGGGAACTCAATATTCTGTAATAACCTATACGGGAAAAGAATCTAAAAAATGAATGGCTAGGGCTTCCCTGGTGGCGCAGTGGTTGAGAGTCCGCCTGCCGATGCAGGGGACACAGGTTCATGCCCCGGTCCGGGAAGATCCCACATGCCACGGAGCGGCTGGGCGCGTGAGCCATGGCCGCTGAGCCTGCGCGTCCGGAGCCTGTGCTCCACAACGGGAGAGGCCACAACAGTGAGAGGACCGCGTACCGCAAAAAAAAAAAAAAAAATGAATGGCTATGTGTATATGTATAACTGATTCACCTTGCTGTACACCTGAAATTAACACAACATTGTAAATCAACTATACTCCAATTTTTAAAAAAAATTTTAATAAAAGCTCTATCTTAAAATGCCAGTGTGTTTGATAATGATTCTACAAACCTATCTATCATCTGCCTCCATTCATTGCACCTTTATACCTGTCCATAAGAACGAATGAAAGCAGATAGTGATGGGAGTATCTGAGCTCAAAATCTCAGGAGAAGTAAAGGAGCAAAAAAAAGATAGAAATAATCTCGAAAAACTTAATTTATTTTATAAATCAGCTATAAACTGAAAGAGCTCTTATCCTTTAACTTCTAAAAGAAATACTTAGAAATAGTTAATAAATGTTTATTCAACTATTAATCAGTGTGATTACATAGATTTGGGGTTATAAAATCTGTTAGTGATAGGAAAATTTAGTTTATGGGTATTAAATCAGTTAACTATCTGAAAAACACTGAGACCATCAAAAAGGGAACAATGAAATGGAGCAAAGTTTCTAAAAGCCCCTCGTTTTTATCAATATAAATATGATGAAGGGATGATTGTCATTTCTACAGAGTTTATTGAAAATATTCATATGATTGCCAGGTCCTAAATTGTGATATTTACTATTATTCTGGTTTTCTAAATAAAGGGCAGTACAGTCCATGAAAGCTGAATATAAGGTATGGACAAACCGAGATCATTTATTCTACACAGTAATTATCCCTAAAGCAAGAACTCTGCTAGGGTATTCCCTCTGCAGCAGAGGGGTCATTTTATCTTAAGGTCATGCCTACCTATATTTCCCCATTCCCTGACATTAACATCAATAACCCATGCTGGGATTAATACAGCGTACCTTCCTAAAATAACCTTCTATTACAAGGTTGGATAGTTCTCAAAACCGCCTTCAATATCAATCTTATGTAATGATGAAAACACAAGGTTAGAAAGTTTAGGTTTAATATGAATCTCTGAGATTCTTCTTCATAATAATATGGGATGATAATGACTCAAGGTAATGGGAGAATCTATAGCTTCCTCTTGATTTCTTCAAATTAAAGATAAAATATAAACCTCACAAATTAGGCAAAGTCTTCATAGACAAATAGCATACAACTCAGCTTAATTACTGTGCTGGGAGTATAAGTAAGCTCACCTTAGATACTGTATTTCTTCAGAATTTTAGTCGACAGTGCTGTAGAAATGCTTTACTTTATCCAGTCTGGAAAATTATTTATTTTGTGCTTATTTTGGGAAAGATATACTATGCGTTATTCCTCATATATAAAAGTAAACGTTACATAAACCATGCTAGGATAACAATATAATACAGTGCAAAGAGAATCACATTTGAGGTAAATACATTTGGGTTCAAATCCTGTCAAGACTTTAGAAAGGTAATTTTCCAAATAATTATAACCCATTTATAAAGGGTTAAATGGTATGTCTCTCACAGGATTGTTGCGAAGATTCTAAGATTACTTACATAAATCACCAAGCAGGTAATTGGTGCTCAAATATCTTGTTCTCTTTCAATCTCATCAGTAACACTCTGTGGATTGTTTGAAAGGGTAACTGTGTGTATGACTATTTAAAAGCTGGAACAATTTAGAATTTAAGACTATTTTTCGAAATGCAGAGGCAGTCTAAAAACTTTGAAGTGAAACGTGATCAGGATTCTTTTCATTTAATGTCAGTTAAAGTGAAAGAGAGAATGAGAGAGAAAATAATCTACCAATAATGTTTATAGAGAAAAATATATACTATGATCTGATTATAAAAAAAATTATGATTACAAAAGTAGAATACATTTTATAAAATGTACTATTTTATATAACACTATATACATTATATGAAATATTCCATATAATTATTATAGACGAATTTTATATACTAAATATACAGTATTACATATTACATAATATTCATTAATATATATTATTCACTGTATGGTATATAATTGTTTATTACTATATATCATAATTTGTATTTTTAATATAAGTTAACATTAGTTCATATGTTGTACATTATTTATAACATTTATATTATTGCATGTTATACATTATATGCTATATATTATATGCTATATATGTTTGTGGGGATGGATGGATAGATATTTTGGTGTGTGTAAAATAACCACTTATTACTACTCTTGTTTTCCCCAATTAATGGAGCATCCTTTAATCCTTGTACACTATTGGTGGGGATTTAAATTGGTACAGCCACTACAGAGAACAGTATGGAGGTTCCTTAAAAAACTAAAAGTAGAGCTACCATATGATCCAGCAATCCCACTCCTGGGCATATTCCGGAGAAAACCATAATTCATTTTGAAAAAACACATGCACCCCAGTGTTCATTGCAGCATGATTCACAATAGCCAAGACATGGAAGCACCCTAAATGTCCACTGACAGATGAATGGATAAAGAAGATGCGGTACCTAAATACAATGGAATATTACTCAGCCATAAGAAAAAATGAAATAATGCCATTTGCAGCAACATGGATGGACCTAGAGAATATGATACTAAGTGAAGTAAGTCAGAGAAAGACACTTAGGATATCACTTATATGTGGAATCTAAAAAAAAAATGATACAAATGAAATTATTTACAAAACAGAAACAGACTCATACAAAATAAACTTATGGTTACCAAAGGGAAAAGGGTGGGGAAAGATAAA
Source organism: Mesoplodon bidens (assembly GCF_964165515.1). Taxonomy (NCBI): domain Eukaryota; kingdom Metazoa; phylum Chordata; class Mammalia; order Artiodactyla; family Ziphiidae; genus Mesoplodon; species Mesoplodon bidens. The sequence goes on along the minus strand of NC_138163.1, from coordinate 116,247,419 downwards.
TTAGAAGTATGGGATTAACAGATACACACCACTATATATAAAATAAACAACAGGGATTTACTGTATAGCATAGGGAACTATATTCAATATCTTGTACTAACCTATAATGGAAAAGAATATATACATATATGTATAATGGAATTACTTTGCTGTACATCAGAAACTAATACAACATTGTAAATCTATACTTCAATTAAAAAGCATCCTTTATTGAATAAAAAAGTATATTAATACATTTTCAAAGATTTTTTTATACCAGTAGCTGCCATGTGTTAGGAAAAATAGGTTGAACATTTCTTAGAATCTCTCATTTAATTTTTTGTCTCTAATTCCAATTTTTTTATTTTTTTTTACGTATTTATTAGAGTATAATTGCTTTACAATGGTGTGTTAGTTTCTGCTTTATAACAAAGTGAATCAGTTGTACATATACATATGTTCCCATATCTCTTCCCTCTTGCGTCTCCCTCCCTCCCACCCTCCCTATCCCACCCCTCTAGGTGGTCACAAAGCACCGAGCTGATCTCCCTGTGCTATGCAGCTGCTTCCCACTAGCTATCTATTTTACGTTTGGTAGTGTATATATGTCCATGCCACTCTCTCGCTTTGTCACAGCTTACCCTTCCCCCCTCCGCATATCCTCAAGTCCATTCTCAAGTAGGTCTGTGTCTTTATTCCTGTCTTACCCCTAGGTTCTTCATGACATTTTTTTTCTTAAATTCCATATATATGTGTTAGCATACGGTATTTGTCTTTCTCTTTCTGACTTACTTCACTCTGTATGACAGACTCTAGGTCCATCCACCTCATTACAAATAGCTCAATTTCGTTTCTTTTTATGGCTGAGTAATATTCCATTGTATATATGTGCCACATCTTCTTTTTCCATTCATCCGCTGATGGACACTTAGGTTGTTTCCATCTCTGGGCTATTGTAAATAGAGCTGCAAGAGTGGTGGAGTGGAATCCAATCTGTCTATTGATCACAAATATTCTCCCCTGTTGATCTGAAGATTTCTCATATTTGTATATCATAAATGATAACTCTGTAAGCATCCTGTCTACTTCAATTATTTTAATACTACCAAGTACTCTCTGTGATTACAGAACATCTAGATAAATTTAGTATTATGAACACAGACTTTGTGTTCCTAAAACATTATGTAGTGATAAAACACTCGTATGTCTGCCTTATTCTTAATTTATTGAGCCATTAAAATCACTTTTTGATATTATAATGTACACTTTATTTTACTACAATTTGCAAATTCAATTTAAAAACTTTCTCTTGTTGCTTCAGGATTGTACTTGCAAGCTTTCAAAATGTCTCTGACCCTAGAAAGGGTCAAATGTTAGCTTTCTGTACAAAAAGAAGACACTAATATGTATCTGAAAATAATTTAATCAAGAAAAATGAAAAGCCAAAATAGTTCTTCCAAAGTGCTATAATTACCAGCTCACAAAGTTTCTCCCCTGCATCTCTGCAAACTCACAGTTCATAGGAGGGAGAGAGTGAGGTGGGAGAAGCACAGGCTGAGGAGTCTAATGGACAAGTACGGGAATCTCATTCTGGCACTTAGGAGTTGTGTCACCTTGAGCAAGTTACATCACCTCCCTATGTCTCAGGGTGTATTTATTTCTTTGTTCATTTGCATTTCTGCAAAATTGAGATAATAATGATTACCTGAAATATTTTATGGAGGTATAATACCTGTAAAATATATAGCATAGAACCAGGCCTAAAATCTGCAATGCATAAATTACTGTTTATACCCATCTTGGTTTGCAAAAGCCTTCCAACTGGTTTCCCTGCTACTAGTCCTCCTCAGTAATCCATCCTTTGCTGAAACTCCTTACTCTGTAATGGATTCTTAATAAACTTGTACCAACCAGTCACAGTCTTTCTATCTTTATCTTTAAATATTCTTCCCCCCATAATAAAATTTATGTTGAAATAAATGGGCTTACTCACTTTTCTTTCATTCAAGTAAGCAATCACCCATGAAATTCAGGTATAAATGTTTAGAAATTTCCCAAAAGGAATTTATGAAAATGAACTCTGTGTACTAGCACTATGCTAGACACTGAGAAATGATAAAAATACATCAGAAACAAATGCTATTTTCAGGGACAAGGAGCTTTCTTGTCTTTGGAGAATAGCTTTGTTTACTTAATTTTGTTTTGAACTTGTATTGTTTAGGACTGAAAATCAAATATAGTTGAATATTTTCCAAATGTTGGTAATATGATAATTGTCCAAGTCCCAGTTTTATTCATCTTACTAATATTAGAAGCAAGAAAGTCTGAAGTGTTAAACTTGATTGTCCCTTTACTCTTTAAGCCAAAAAGCACACAGAGTTTAACTTATTTCACAGTGACAAGCCTTGCAAAGCAGTAGCAGTGATGAGCTTTCATTGCATGGTAATGTAAACAGTATATGCATGAAAATATATGGGTTCATAAATACACTGTTAAGTGAAACTAAGCTCTCTCTTCATTAAACCGTTTATATTGTGCAAAAAACAAATAAAAACATAAAAATTAAAAGTTCACAGAGTTAATATTCTCAACTCTGAGATACACATACAATGTGGGACGCTACAAAGGGAGATATTGTTTGTAAGCATGTACTGGTTTTAAGTGTGTTTCCAAAAATTCCCACATTTGTGACATTTGTGTGCCATCTGTGGCAGAGAGAAAGAAGGCAGAGCACAGTGCAGAGGAATCTTATATGTGTGTATTTTACACATTGACAATAAATAAATTAAAAGGCCAGACTCATTCATTACAATATAGATAAATTACACAGACTGGAAATTGGATTCCTAAGTCTTGCCAAAAATATTGTAAAATGTATCCAGATTCCTCCAAATTAGCAAGACAATTTGTTGGAGATACTATATTGCCTTTCCATATGCTCAGGCTGCCCTCTTAGCAGCTCAAGAGAAAACAGAGGAGGTATAGAAATTGGGTTAAAAATGGCTATTCAACTGGGTTCTGCTTTCTGCCCATTTCCTTGTCTTCTGAAGCTCTGAAATCAGTTGAAAGACGAATATGCCTTCTCTGCTAATGGAATTCTTTCCTAATTCTTTATTTTCTCCTGGACCATATAAAATCATTTTATAGTGCCTTGGACATTCCCAAGTGTAGCTTTAGTTTTTATCACCTGTGGTCTCTAAAACTCCATTACATACCAGACAGGTAGCCTAAAGTGTACAAGAGAATCAGGCCTCTGCCCCAAGGAATTTTGCAATCTATAAGGACTGCTAAGGCAAACATTTTGACAAAGGGATTAAAAGTCAGAAGGGCTATAAGAGCTCATCTAGTCTAACCACCCAACAAAACTAGCATCTGAATTTACACATTCCAGGAAGGTGAGAAACCCACCAGTGATTGTACTTTTCCAGAGAGGACAAGTTCAGTTCCTCATTTCATTGTTGCATACCTTCAGTTACTAGACAATGCTAGCTTACGCTGACCAGAAATTAGCTTTCCTGTAACTTCTACCCTTTGCTACCCTCTTGTGTGTCAAAGGATCATTTCCTTTCTCTATATACTAATACATTCTGAAGTAAATATATTTATACAAACAGAATCATGTGCATTAACACCTCCAATGTTTAGTGTCATGGAGTAATTTAGAATCAAAATTATGTATGTTAATTTGTAAGGAAATATTTTTATATTAAATAGAAATTCAGCATCTTAAATAGAGTATTCTGAACATAGTTTATATTTTGCTCAATGGCTTTAGGTTATCACTATTATTAAAAGAAATTATTGTGTTGTGTTCTTATGTGTTGATGCCTTCAGGGTTTGTGGGAGTTGGTAGAAAAAATTGTCCCTATACTACATGTTCTCAGGATGTTTACCTTTAGGGCTTTGTGTATTTTTTCCATAGATTTTTACCTTTTGTTTCTTAGTATCATATTGTATGATCTTGATCCTGCCACTGTGCCTGCCTCTAGCTGAAACCCTGTGCTTCTAATCTTATGTGACTTTAGAAATTACATAACCAAACTCATTACAAAGATATCTAAAAGTGCCTTTGAGTGAGAATTCTCATAGACACATAAACTCATACTATGGTGGACAGACTCTGAAGGGGCCCTCATGATCCCTACACCTTGATATCTAAGCCTTTGTGTATTCCCTTCCTCTTGACTGTGAGAACCTGTGACTTACTTCTAAACAATAGATTATGGCAAAGGTGACAGGAAGCCACCCCCTTGATTAGGTTACATTAATGTGCTGTGAAGGGATTTTATATAAGGGATTTTAATTAAAGACGATAAATCAGTTGATTCTGAATTATCAAAAGGGAGATTATCCTGGATGAGCCTGACTTAATCAGGTGAAATCCCTTATGAGAGGGACTTGGCCCTCCCTGAAGTTAGAGGCTCTCTCTCCAATGCTGGCTTTGAAGAAGCAAGCTGCCATGTTGTGATAGGGCCTATAGTGAGGTCCATGTGGCAAGGAACTGTGGGCGGCCTCTAGGGCGTAGGGTAGCTCACAGCCAGCAAAAACGCTGGGGCTGTCAGTCTTACAGCTGGGAGAAAATGAATTTCTCCAACAACCCAAAGGAGGTTGGAAGCAGATCTTTCTTCAGTCATCCTTGTGATGAAACCAAAACCCTAGTGAGCACCTTGATTGCAGCCTTGTGAGACCCTGAGCAGAGGACACAGCTAAGCCATGCCCAGATTCCTGCCCCACTGAAACTCTGAAATAACAAATGGGTATTAGTTTAAGTTGCTAAGGTTATGATAATGCGTTCAGCAACAGATAAGTAATACTCTGCAACAGCCTAATTGAGAAAAGAATATGAAAAAGAATAGATACATGTATGGCTGAGTCACTTTGTTGTACACCTGAAACTAACACAACATTGTTAACCAATTATAGTCCAATATAAAATGTTAAAAAAAAGATTCAAGGGAGAAAGGAAAAAATACAGATAAGTAATACATATAATACATATATGCTACATGCCATTTTGTGTGTACAGAGAAACTTTTGGTCAATTTCTTATCCTTTCCTGGGTTCAAGTTGGTTAAACTTATCTTCACTAATTAAAGTATTAACCAAAAGATATAATATACACATGTATGTTGTACAAATGAATGTATGAATATTCAGCACCTTTTTCAACCAAGATATGTGCCTTGAAAACATAAGCATACGCTGCATGTGTTGTAATTATTTAACGACTGGTGGAGTGAAAACAAAGAGGCTCTTTTGAACAGAAGTATACACAGGTATAAGTAAAGGTACCAAAGGTACTCAATAAGAGGATGTAACATACATAAACAAAGAGCTGAATTTAGAACATATAAAGTGTGCCACAAATTTAATTGCTTACCCAGGCATTTCACTTAAGTGAGTGAATCTCACCATAGAGTAAAGGATAAGGAGTGGTGGAGACTGTGGTAAAAATGCCCCAGCCAAGAGACAGCTATCATTTTGCCCTTAGCAGATAATTATCATGTAGGTATACAAACACAGTGTTGTCAGATACACTATTTTTCAAAAAGAATGTAAAAATTTAGATGTTCATGTGGTATCTCCGTATTTCTAAAAGTTGATTACAAATGCAAATTAAAAAATAAATTATACTGGCCAAGTAAGAGGACTGTAGGCCCTATCTGGTTGCCAGTTTGTGACATCAATTAAAATTAATGGCTTATAAGCCAGAATAATGGAGCATACATGTCTAATTTCCTTAGATCAGCAGTAATGAACATGTCAGTGGGGTAGAGAAAGTCTACATGGGTTTGTCCAAATATAATGAGGGATACAATATCCTCTGCCTTTTGTTATTCCCTGTGTTCTATTTCCATTGGAATGCTTGAGTAAAGAGAGCCTATATCTGACAAAACTTTGTCCATTCTCAATATTTTGATAACAGTAAATGAGGGCACTGAGAGGGAATTAGTAGGAGCAATGAGAAGTTAAGGTACATCCTTAAGTACTCCTAATTCAGTTCCAGAAAGTGATGTCCACACCTTGACTCTCCTTTCCCAATAAATATTTGGGCTAAATGGAACCCCAAATTAATGGATTTCAGACACAGGTTTCCAAGGAGAGAATAACCTGTGTTTCTTGAAGTCATATTTGCCCAGGGTTTAAATGGTGTCAGAAAAACAGTAACTACTCATATTTCTATAATGCTTGCCACAAGCTGCTATGATAGACATCCACCCTGCTACAAATTCCACCATCTCCCCCTACCCCAAGTTATATATGGTAGTTCCATATGGCTGTTCTGTGTGAGATTATGCAAGTACTCTGTCAGCAATCACCGAGTATCTTCCAAGTCCTTCCCCTCTTGCTTCAGTGACATCTCACCCTAAGCCCAAGAAGCCTATTATGTTATATGAACACATAAGCCACTGTTACCACTGTCATTTCCTAATGCTGGTGCTGATACCAATCAATGTGATCTAGAGTTGGCACTGTGTCAGTGACAAAATGAGGTGTGTGTAGCTTGGGGCTGCTGCCTGATGTGGTGCTCCCCAAAGAGTGCTACCTTGAGCAAACCACAATTTGTGCTTAGTATTCCTCTTGCCTTAGAACTCAACTTCTGATCCATGAAGGTTGGCTAAAGCCTTGTCCCCTGCAGCATCAGCATCACGTGGGAGCTTGTTAGGAATGCAGAATCTCAGGCCATATTCTGGACCTACAGGCTCAGAGCTTGAATTTTAACGGGTGATTTGTATGCATCTTAAAGTCTGGGCTAAAGGACCAATACCTGAGACAGATATGTTGGCATTCTCTAAATCTGTCATAAATAAGCTCCTCCTGCAACCCATATTCCCCCTACCACTTTATATCATCCTTATGTCTTCCAGAATTTTACGTTTTGAAACAACTTGCATTTCATTTTTCACTATGCAAGGTTATACTAGAAGCTACTGAATTTTTCACTAGAAACTGCCCTTTGTAGCTAATATAAAATTGGACATATTACTTCCCATTATAATTGTGAAACCACGTTTTCTCTCTCTTTAAAATTTAAAATGTGCACACCTTTTAATCTAGCAATTACACTTCAAGGAATTTATATTGAAGATATACTCACACAAGTGCAAAAGGATATATGTCCTAAGATGTTCACTGTAGCACATTGATAATAGTACAGATATCTAAATGTATAAATGCCCATCAATCAGGAACTGGTTAAAATAATTATGATATATCCATATAATCTGTGCCTTTAAAAGTATGAAGAAAATTTGCATGTGGCCAATTAGGAAAGATGTCTAATATTTAAGGGTCCATCCAAGTTATAAAATTATATATTGTATGCTATCATTTGAATAAGTCCTATATTTAAATACATGTATCTACATGTGTTCATGTGTGTGTATAGCATATAGAAGCTATATATAGAAACTGTATAGCTGTCATTGTATGTTGGCTTATCTGACCTCATTTTCAACTCTTCTCTCCTACCTACCTCTCCTGTGGAGGCTGTAAAAGATAAAAACTTGATTTCCCAGATTCCCTTGCAGCTAAGGTTGAGCATGTGAAACAGTTATGGCTAATCATCTATAATCAGAAGTCTACTACTGCTGCCTCTTCCTCTTCTTTTACCCTGCCTGGAATACCACTCTGAAGCCTGGAGGTGAAGCAGCCATTTGGTGACCATGAGATAGCAAGCATTAAGGACTAGAACCAACACAATAGAGTGAGAAAAAGAATAATGTGCTTGGCCTCTCATGGCATCCTATGTCAACAGCACCAGTACTGAGATACCTACCTCTGTTTTTCGCTTTGAAAGATAATTAAATCCCTGGATATTTAAGCCACCATATAGGGGGGGTTTTGGTGGTTGTGGTTGTTATTATTATTACTATTATTTTTAAAGGTAGGCAACCCATCCTTGATACAAGTGTTAAGTCTCAAGAGTCGGATGAGAGGCAAAGGCAGTATTTATACTTTTCAAAATTTTTACTCTTTCGTGATGTTTGAATTCTGTAATCAAAGAAATGACACATATACACAAACATAAAAAAAAGCTGATTTTAAAATGCAGTTGAAGTCAGTGAGTTTTATGCAGAGTTGTTTCAAGCCCTGGCTTAAAAGAGAACTATTTTTTCACAAAATTGTTTCTAGTATTTAAACTGTATGGATAATAACAGAAACAATTTAATGTCATACCATAATAGAATGATTGCTAAAAGGACAAACATAATTACATTAGTGATTGTACAACTTAGTTGACAAACAGTTACCCTTCTGAGGAAGAGGAGGTAATTTCTCTTGTATAAAAGAAGATTAATTAAACAGCCCTGTTTATAGAAAAATGATAGTGATAGGGTTTCATACAGTTGAATAATGCCCTTCCTCTTTTTTGTTCTTGCTTTTTGATGTTTAGAGAAAGATGAAAACAGAACTCAGAAGAAGAAAGAGCTAAATATTTAGGGGATTGTTCTTCATGAATTTGTTTCCAAACACAGTGGCCACAGGATGTGTTCCTGTGTAGGAAAGAACTAACTCGGTAAGTCTGAATTGTTCAAACTCTGCACATTCAGAAGAAAGGCCTGTTTCCAGGACTGGCCCATGGCCGGCTCCTCGGATCTGAGCTCTGGGAACTGAATGTTCTACCTTTACATTTTGACCCTATAGTTAATGCTAACAGTGTGATTTACAGTAAACACCTGTTTCTGCTCTGAGAGTGTGGAGTCTGAGTAGCTGAAGTCAGATGTGCAGGTACTACGTGCCTGCGCCACTGACCCTGGATAAAAACCGTAAACACCAAGGCTTCAGGTGAGCTTCCCTGATTGGTGCAACTTTGTATGTGTTGTTACAAGTTGGGAGAATTAAGCACATCACGTGCAACTCCAACGGGGGTGGGGGGTGAAATGTGGAGAGACTTGGCAGCTTGCACCTGCTTTCTGCTAGACTTCACATCATGAGCCTCTTCCCTTTGCTGACTATCATCTGTATTACTTTTGCTATAGTAAATCATAACTGAATACAATAGCTCCTGAGTCCTAATAAAAGCAAAAATAAACAAAAGGGACCTAATCAAACTTACAAGCTTTTTCACAGCAAAGGAAACCATAAACAAAACTAAAAGACAGCCTACAGAATGGGAGCAAATATTTGCAAACAGTGCAACCAACAAGGGCTTAATTTCCAAAATATACAAACAGCTCATACAACTCAATAACAGAAAAACAAACAACCCAATCAAAAAATGGGCATAAAACCTAAATAGACATTTCTCCAAAGAATCCATACAGATGGCCAACAGGCACATGAAAAGATGCTCTACATCACTAATTATTAGAGAAATGCAAATCAAAACTACAATGAGTTGTCACCTCACACCAGTCAGAATGGGCATCATTAAAAAGTCTACAGGGGCTTCCCTGGTGGCGCAGTGGTTGAGAGTCCTCCTGCCGATGCAGGGGACACGGGTTCGTACCCCGGTCCAGGAGGATCCCACATGCCGCGGAGCGGCTGGGCCCGTGAGCCATGGCCGCTGAGCCTGCGCATCCGGAGCCTGTGCTCCGCAACGGGAGAGGCCACAGGAGTGAGAGGCCCGCGTACCAAAAAAAAAAAAAAAAAAAAGTCTACAAATAACAAATGCTGGAGATGGTGTGGGGAAAAGGGAACCCTTGTTCACTGTTGGTGGGAATGTAAATTGGTGCGGCCACTATGGAAACAGTATGGAGGGTCCTCAAAAAACTAAAAATAGAACTACCATATGATCCAGCAATTCCACTTCTTGGTATTTATCTGAAGAAAATGAAAACACTAACTTGAAAATATATCTGCACCCCCATGTTCATAGCAGCATTATTTACAATAGCCAAGATATGGAAACAACCTAAGTGTCCACTGATGTATGAATGGATAAAGATGTATCCATTGTGTATATGCATGTATATACACAATGGAATATTACCTATCCATAAAAAATAATGAAATCTTGCCATTTCTGACAACATGGATGGACCTTGAGGGCATTATGCTAAGTGAAATAAGTCAGAGAAACAAATACCGCATGATCTCACTTATATGTGGAATCTAAAAAATAAAAATAAAACAAGTTCATAGATACAGAAGATCAGAAGATTGGTGGTTGCTAGAGGTGAGGGAGGTGAGTGAATGTGTGAAGGGAATCAAAAGGTACAAACTTCTAGTTATAAAATAAATAAGTCATGGAGATGTACGGCATGGTAACTTCAGTTAATAATACTGTATTGCATATTTGAAAGTTGCTAAGAGTTATCAGAAGAAAATAATTTTTGTAACTGTGTGTCAGCTGATGGGTGTTAACTAGACATTGTGGTGATCATTTCACAATATATACAAATATCAAATTATGTTGAACACCTGAAACTAATATAAAGTCATATGTCAATTACACCTCAACAATTTTTAAAAAATTTAGGAGAGAAAGTGGGAAACTTCAAAGGGTAAACCCTTGTGCCTAAATGAGAAATAACTTCATAAATAGTCTGAAAATATTCTGTGTGAAAAGGCTCAGATATCTTTTAATGTTTTTTATTAGTATCACTATCACTAGGAAGAAATCAAGGTGTTGATGGGATCACACTCTCTCTGGAGGCTCTGGGGAGAATCCATTCCTTACCTCTTCCATCTTCTTGTGGCTGCTAGAATTCCTTGGGCATTTCTGGGCTTGCAGCTACATCACTCCAATCTCTGCCTCCATAGTCAGAATGCTACCTTCTCTTCTGTCTGTATCAAATCTCCCTTTGCTTTCTTTCTAAGGATACATTTGATTACATTTAGTTTCCACCTGGATAAACCAGGATAATCTCCCCATCTCAACATCCATAACTTAATCACATATGCAAAAACTCCTTTTTCATATTTACAGGTTCCAGAGATTAAGACTTGGTATCTTTAGGAGCCATTATTCAGCCTACCACATCAACCAACTTTAAATTATAAAATAGTACTCTTTAACATTCTGATCCATCACACACTTACATCTCTGAATAATACGATGGATATGGAGGTTACAAGCTTTAAAATAGATCTAGCTTTCACCAATTCAAGAGAAAAAATGAATTCCATAAATGGAAACACTTCATTGGAGACACCTAATATTGAAGGTCAAATTATTATGAACTTAAATGCCACAGTTACTTCAACTGCTGAATCAGTGCCCACAAGACAGATTAACTGGAACACAGCCAAGAGCATGATCTTCTGAATTGCTAAATTAATATCATCAACTTTTATCAGAAGGCAGAAGCAAGCAGCTTCTTCACTCTTAGAAAACCCAAAATGACAAAATAATTACCTCTATATTAAAAGGTGGCTGTTTATATGGCCTTTTAGTGAGTCATATAATGATTCACCACACACTTTTGTTATTTTTTTTGTGTGTGGTACGCGGGCCTCTCACTGTTGTGGCCTCTCCCGTTGTGGAGCACAGGCTCCGGATGCGCAGGCTCAGCGGCCATGGCTCACGGGCCTAGCCCCTCCACAGCATGTGGGATCTTGCCGGACCGGGGCACGAACCCGTGTCCCCTGCATCGGCAGGTGGACTCTCAACCACTGCGCCACCAGGGAAGCCTCCACACACTTTCTTTACATGAAATTCCATTAATTTTATTTTTGGTCATTGTAGTAATATATTTTCGATGAAAAGTTATCAATGGCAAACTTGATGTCTCCTCCCATGTTGAAAACTTTAAAATTTTTATGTTTACATTGTATTTTTTCCTGGGGATCAAGTTTTAGTTTTAAAGTATTTTCCTGCAGAATTACTGAAACAGCTTTCCACTGTCTTCTAAATATTTTAATATAATGCTTGCATTCAAATGTGTAAATGAAGCTAGTTTATTATGACGTTTTGGTACTATTTTATTAGCTTTCTGTAAAAAAATTACCCTTCATATAGCCAGGGGATTTCCAACTATACTATGGTCTGTAATTTTTAAATGACATCTAGATAATCTATTTTGCCAAAGTGAGTTGTTAACAGATCTGATGCCCAGTGTTTTCTCAAATAATATATTCCTAATAAATTTTTCAATGTCTTCTATGACAATTGACTTAAGAAATTTTGATAATTTATGTTCTGCTAAAAAATAAGCCACCTTGTTTTGACTGTCAAATTTGTCAGTTTCATGCAACATTCTTATATAATTATTTTTATCTCTCCAGTATACCTTTCATGCATATATTTTTTTTCTTAATTAGGTTCATGAGATATTTAGCTACTCTATGTGGTAAAGATATAAACTGGAATTCACCTTGCTAAAATGGAAGTAAAGCCTGGGTAAATATCCCAGGCTTTTAGATGAGATCTCTACATTCTAGAAGTAACAGCAAAGAAGAAGAGTAACTCTCAAAGTATGAAATACAGCCTCAAATAATCTCAGATCCATTAGATCATGGTCATATGCCCATATCTACCTTCTTGCCAGAAGAAAATTAAATCATCTCATTAGGAAGATAACATCATTTAGGCCTTCTAGGATTTGTTACACATTATATCTAGCATTTGATTAAAATTATCAGGCATGTATATCCATGCAGTGAAATACTATTCATCAGTAAAAAGAAATGATTTATCAAGCCATTTAAAGACATGGAGAAACTTGAAAGGCATATTTTTAAGTGATAGAAGCCAGCCTGCAAGGCTACCTACTGTGTGATTCCCAACTAGAGACAGTCTGGAAAAAGCAGAACTATAGAGACAATAAAATTATCACTGTTTGCCAGAGGTTCAGTGAGAGAGAAGGAAGGATGAATAGGTGGAGCGCAGGGGATTTTTAGGGCAGTAAAACTAATCATTATGATATTATAATGATGGGCAACTGATTATGCATTTGTCAAAACCCATGAAACTATACAACACAAAGAGTTAACCCTAATGAAAACCATGGATTTTAGCTATTAGTAACATCATCAATGTTTGTTCATCAATTTTAACAAATATACCACATCAAAGCAAGATGTTAGTAATAGGGGAAACTGGGGCAGGAGAGAAGAAAGTACATAAGAACTCTCTATACTTTCTGCTCATTTTTTTTTTGTTAATCTAAAACTGTTTTAAAAAATAGTCTGTCAATTAAAAAATAATTGCCAGACATACAAAGAGACAGGATCAAAGGACTGAAAATTGAAATATACAATATTAAAAAATAAAGTAGGTCCACAAGTGGTCTAGATATTCGAGTTTTCAGACATGGACTTTAAAATAAATAGGGGCACTTCCCTATTTATGCCATAGGAGATGAATGGATTATTTATAAGTATTGAAAATTCCTTATCTGTAGGTTTTTCAGTTGATACTCCTTTGATTCACTGCCTAAAGGGAGTTTGATAGCAAAAGAGTAAAATACCTGGATCTACAGCCACACAATAGTTCACACAGATAACCTGTGCACTCCTTATGGGTAATATGGCTATCAATAGAAGGCTCAAAAGACTACCTCTTGCAACTGCATTTTGATTTCTATTCGTTCACTTCACAATCTAAGTTGACAACAAAATGTTATCTCTTCAGGAATATTTAGAATTTGTCCTTACATTTAACATTTGTTTTTCTTTCTTTTAATGTATAACTATAGAAAATGGAGAAAGTCTTTAAAAGCAAAGATTCTAGTTATCAAAAAGTGAATGGAAGCACGTTTGACAACATTCATGAATTTGAACTAAGTATTAAAAAGATATGCCTTCTAAGTGAAGAAAATATTTGTAATGGAAGGATTAAATGAGGCTTCTACTCTTTCATTTCCCCAAGTAAAAAAGTAATTTTGAAATACATCCAATTCTCAATCACTTAGTATTTATTAACTATTGATAAAGCACCAATATTGTTCATAGTACTAATCTAGATGTTTAAAGAAATTACAGATATATAAACAATGTAAAAACTAGCTGTATTTATAATTGGTGCTCACCTAAACATCATCCACATACCCATAAACCTGATGGAAATTTACAAATTGAACATGTTTACAATCTGCTGAGCTCAAGATCTCTTCTCACTCTGAGGTCTTAGGTACTACCCTCTTTGCAATTGAGTTCAATATTCCTAAAAATAAATTCACCATTTCTGCCAAAACAACAATCACAATGATACTCTATTTCATTATATTTAAATAATTCAGGATAACATAATGGACTGAGCCTGGCTATAATACCTCCTCCGTAAATACATCAACACAATCTCATGGATTATTTTATTGGGCTATCCAGTTGTGACCTTGGAAATTACTGAAAATGGCCTCAGATCATACCCAAAGCAAATAACATTTGATGGTAACGGAAAGGATGAAGCAATGGGTTATACTTTTGAAAAGCAACCCAAGTAGGTTACCAAGGTAAGGGCTTGCATAGTTCTGTTTTGAAAAGAGGATTAGACAAATATTGCAAAAGAAGATTTGCATATGTTAACAAATTTTGCATATTTGCATATATTTGCCTTTATGTCTTCTGGTATGCATTTTCTAGGCTAAAAGGTGACCATGTTAGCACTACACTGTAGAAATTAAGTCTACACTTTGTTTACTATCAAGCCTCAAAAGACCTTACATCTGGGAAAAACATTTCATATTATCCAATCAAACTCTCCCATTTGACACATGGGTAAATCCTTGTAATATTGCCCTTTCACCACAAAGACCCATTATCTTAAAGGTGAACAGACGTTCTTTAGCAGATACAAAATATGGACAAAAAAAGCAAAAGACATGAGAAATCCCTAGTCTAAATAAATAGCCCTTAAAAGTGAATGTTTCTGTGACATAAGATATATTAAAAACCATCTCATTAAAAGTATTTCTCATTTATTACCAATTAAATAAACATTCTTTGTGACTGAATGTTCACAATATGCAGGGCACGGTGCTAAACTCTAGAGATTTCATTTGGTTAAGTCAAAGTTTCTTCCATAATTAAGCTCATAATTTAGAAAGAAAAATACACATATCCTCCTATGATTTTTAAAAGTGCTATAAGAACTCAGATGATATAACATTTGCTTTCATAAAATATATTTGGTAACCTTGTATTGCTTTATGATGTGCAAAAATGTTCATATACATATACTCATGAAATTCTCACAACTCTGTGAGGTTGGTACTATTATCGCAAGAATAATTACATACAGATGGCCAATAGGCACATGAAAAGATACTCAACATCGCTAAATGTTAGAGAAATGCAAATCAAATAATGAGGTATCACCTCACACCTGTCAGAATGGCCACCATCAAAAAGTCTACAAATAACAAATGATGGAGAGGGTGAGGAGAAAAGGGAACCCTCCTACACTGTTGGTGGAAATGTAAATTGGTGCAGCCACCTATGGAAAACAGTATGGAGGTTCCTTAAAAAACTAAAAATAGAGTTGCCATATGATCCAGCAGTCCCACTCCTGGGCATACATCTGGAAAAGACGAAAACTCTAATTCGCATGATACATGAACCCCAGTGTTCATAGCAACACTATTTACAATAGCCAAGACATGGAAACAACCCAAGTATCCATCAACAAATGATTGGCTTAAGAAGATGTGACATATATAAATATACACACATATACCCATATATATACGCACACATATATATATACACACATGTATTAATATATATACATTATAAATATACACAGTGGAATATTACTCAGCCATAAAAAGAATGAAATACTGCCATTTGCAGCAACATGGATACACCTAGAGAATATTATACTTAGTGAAGTAACTCAGACACAGAAAGACAAATACTATATGATACCACTTACATGGAGAATCTAAAACATAATACAAATGAATCTGTATGCAAAACAGAAACAGACTCACAGACATAGAAAACAAACTTCTGCTTACCAAAAGGGAGAGGGAGCAGGAGAAGGACAAATGAGTATAGGTCAGATACAAACGACTACACATAGCACAGGGAATTATATTCAATATCTTATAATAACCTATAATGGAATATGATCTAAAAATATATATACATACATATATATAGATATGTATAACCTGAAAATATATATACCTATATATATATATAACTTAATCACTTTGCTGTACACCTGAAACTAACACAATATTGGAAATCAACTATACTTCAGTTTAAAGAAAAGCTGGAAAAAAAAGAATAATTACAGATAACCAAGAATATTATTTATGAATACATGTGTAATTAAAAAGACCATACTCTTGTCAAGAAAATAATGTATATTTAATAGAAAAAAAAGTATTTAATTTCTAAAAGAGGTTTGTATAGTTGAAAGTTTAATCTTAAACCATATGAATTACGACATTATTTTAGAAGGCTATCTTTTATTAAAAGAAAGAAGTTTCAACAATTATCAAGGCATTGTTATCACATTCTAGGCAATGGTAAGAAAATGGGGTTTTAGTTACACTGAATTTACCATTTAACTAAAAATCCCCTATGTGTTAAATGGAACAGCCTAAGGCAAGGACACTGATGCATAAGCTACGGCAACATGTGGCCCAAAAACCTCTCATGAGTGAACAATTATATCCTGCTCTCTCAAGTTATTTCTTTTTAGAAATATAGCACTTACCAACCACAACTCTTTAATACAGTGAACACAGCATCAACCACAAAGTTGAAAGTGAGGTCAGAAATCGTTACATTTAAGTTATTGCTTCTGGCATCCAAGCAGTCTAAGTAACCCAAACAACCCTTTCAATGGAAAAAAAAAAAAAGAAAATGCTGGATAAAATATTTTAAAATATTTTTAACTGCATCTAAGAGTTGAAAAAATGGTAAGGAAACACTGAAAGGCCAGTAAAATAAACGTAAGTTGGAACCCAGAATTAAAATAAGTTGACCGATAGCTTTCAACTTGGTAACACTTGACAAAAAGGTGAACTTGCACTTTGGTTTTCAGACCCTCTCAAGACCCAGAGGAGAATAGGCAGGAATCAGCCAAGTTGGGATATCTAATAGGAAACACCCCAACATTGAGACCTGGGGTCCCAAGGAACTATACCTTCAAAATAAGAAGATACTCAAAGCAAGTCTGCCTCCCTCCACTTTCCCTTCCTGCCTCCAGAATAATGCAAGGAATAATGTCTAATTGAACTTTGGCACTGAATGCAGGGGAAGAAAAACAAATATTCCTTGAAAATTTGTAGCCAAAACCCAGCCCTCATGTACATTTACAATCTGAATTCTCACTATGCAAGTAGTCTGAAAATTTTCTATCCAAGAATTTAAAGAGTCCAGAGCTGGTAAAACCTCCTGGTAGCCTGCAGAAGAAAATACTCTCTGGATAAACTCACCTAAAACACAGGCTTCAAAGAATCCCCAGAGGTAAAGCTTCCAGAATTCTGAACCCAATTCAAAAATTACAAAACACAAAATAAAATAAGGTGTCATATGTGAAGACCAGCAAAGGCATCAGACAGTGGAGTCGGACCTGCAGATATTCCATATATTTGAATTATTAGAAAGAGAACATAAAAATAAGTATAATGATAGATTTAAAAAATAAAAGATGTGACTAATATGAGAAAAATAAGGAAATAAAAAAGGAGCAAACAGATCTTTAAAATATCCATCTTGAACTTGAAGAATTAACAAATATTGGATATTAAGAGCGCAATAAGTGAGGAAAACATTTGATAAAATTTAACATCAATTTTTAATATAAAAAGATTTCAGAAAGTAATATAAGGGAGCTTCCTTAATTTGATAAAAGATAGCTACACAAATCCTACTAAAAAATCACAATTAATGGTAAAACATGAAGAATGTTCCCTTTAAGCTCAGGGGCATGGTGTGACTTCTATTTAACATTATACTGAAGTTAAAAGCCAGAATAATAAAAGAAAGATAAATCAAGTGATTGGAAAGGGAGAAACAAGATTGTCATTTTTCTCAGATATCATTTTGTTTTAAAAATTCACCATCTACAGATTTATTTACTACACATACGAAAGTTTTTTAAAAGTTGTTTGATAGGGCTTCCCTGGTGGCGCAGTGGTTGAGGGTCCGCCTGCCGATGCAGGGGACACGGGTTCGTGCCCCGGTCTGGGAGGATCCCACATGCCGCAGAGCGGCTGGGCCCGTGAGCCATGGCCGCTGAGCCTGTGCGTCCGGAGCCTGCGCTCCACAAGGGGAGAGGCCACAACAGTGAGAGGCCTGCATAACGCAAAAAAAAAAAAAAAAAAAAAAAAAAAAAAAAAAAAAAGTTGTTTGATAAAAAATTCAATATATAGGGCTTCCCTGGTGGCGCAGTGGTTAAGAATCTGTCTGCCAATGCAAGGGACACAGGTTCAATCCCTGATCTGGGAAGATCCCACGTGCCACGGAGTAACTAAGCCCGTGTGCCACAACTACTGAGCCTGCGCTCTAGAGTCTGCGAGCCACAACTACTAAGCCCACGTGCCACAACTACTGAAGCCTGGCACCTAGAGCTGGTGCTTCGCAACAAGAGAAGCCACCACAATGAGAAGCCTGCGCACCGCAACCACAGAAAGCTCGCATGCAGCAATGAAGACCCAACGCAGCCAAAAATAAATAAATAAAATAAAATTTTTAAAAAGAGCCAATGACCTTTTAAAAAAAATCAGTATATAAAAATCAATTGTATTTCTAATTGATAAATAGTTGCAAGCAGATGAAAAGTGTAACTTTTTCAATTTTCAAGTTTATATTCAGAGTAGAGCATACACCTATATTCATAGTTAAATATTAATGGAGTGAAGAACCATGTAACCAGCTAGCCAAAAACTAGAATACTGTCAGCACCTCAGCAATCCCCTACATGTTCCTCCTTAATCATAACCATTTCCTTCCCCCTAGATGTCCACGTTATCCTGGTTTGGGGAATAATAATTCCCTTACTTTTACTACTAGTTTTAACATATATGTAGGCATACATAGACATTATAAATTAATTTGCCTGGCTTTCATCTTTATATAAATATACTCAACACGTTCTTTCATGTTTTACCTCTTTTGTCATTATGTCAATAAGAAAAAGACAATTCTATAGAAGAAATGGGCAATGTACTTGAATAGGGACTTTGCAGAAGAAACCCAAGTAATGGATAAACATATAAATAACCAGATAATGAATCTCATTACGAATCAAAAAAATAAAAATTAAAGCCACAATGAGATGCCATTTCATTCCCAACATATTGGGGGAAAAATTTAAATATCAAGGATGTACAGGGATGTGAAGTAACGAGAACCATTATATACTGTGGTGAGAATGTGACTTAGTACAACCACTTTGGAAAACAAATTGGCTTTATCAAGTGCAATTGGATGCACATATTCTATGTTCCAGGTGTTCTACTCTCAGGAAAATAAACTAGAGAAACTCTTGCTTAAATAATCAACTATTTATATATTTATATAAACAGTTCTTACAGCATTGTTTTTAGAGCAAAACCTGGAAACAACACAAAGGTACATCAACAGTAAAATAAATGAAATAATATATAAATCACAATATACTACTACTATACCATATAATACTATATAAATACTATGAAACTGATGAATCATAGTTACAAATGACGAGTGTGAATATGAAATACTAGCATTTCTGGACCTGAGATTCCTTGTCTAATAAAATTAGGGGTTTTCCCAGAAGAGGAATTTGTATTATCCCTTACAAGCAAACAGGAAAAACAAAAACCTCTAAGGACAAATTATCAATACTGAAAAAAATCAGAGTATTCACTAATGGATAATTCAGGATGTACTGTGCAGAATTTAGGTGATTTCATTTATGTAATTTTTCACTTAATTCTTTTTTTCAGTTAATGGGATCTTTTGTCTGCAGAAGGAGGAAGAGTCCATGGTTCAAGGTTATGCCCAGGCAGAACTATTAGCCAACATGGTTAAAAAAAAAAAAAAAAGACTAGTCACAAGATTATACCCAGAAATAATCATCAGGAAAGCAGGTTGAGGAAATGCCTTGTCAGTAGTATGTAAGTCTAAAGCTGAACAGAACAAAAGTGCCAAGAGCAGAGAGAGGCAGTTGATGAGTAACATATGAAGAAGGTAAGCTGCAAACACAGTGTATGTTTATGACAAAAACTACCGGAACAGGAGGCTCAAAAGTCTGAGTAGGGTCATCCTGCTATTTCTGGTAGGAGTGTTTCCTTATCTTGACAGAATAACGCTGGACATCTTAAGTGGCTCTATAAAAGTAAAATCTAACAAATCCATTTGAGAGGTTGGGGTGAAGAGGGGTGGATGGATTTTTCACCAGCATTACAAATTGAAAATTAATTTCACTCAACATCATTAATCATTAGAGAAATGCAAATCGAAACTACAATGAGGTATCATCTCACACCAGTCAGAATGGCCATCATCAAAAAATCTAGAAACAATAAATGCTGGAGAGGGTGTGGAGAAAAGGGAACACTCTTGCACTGATGGTGGGAATGTGAATTGGTACAGCCACTATGGAGAACAGTATGGAGGTTCCTTAGAAAACTACAAATAGAACTACCATATGACCCAGCAATCCCACTACTGGGCATATACCCTGAGAAAAGCATAATTCAAAAAGAGTCATGTACCAAAATGTTTATTGCAGCTCTATTTACAATAGCCCAGAGATGGAAACAACCTAAATGTCCATCATCCAATGAATGGATGAAAAAGATGTGGCACATATATACAATGGAATATTACTCAGCCATAAAAAGAAACGAGGGGCCTCCCTGGTGGCGCAGTGGTTGAGAGTCCGCCTGCCGATGCAGGGGATACGGGTTCATGCCCCGGTCTGGGAGGATCCCATATGCCGCGGAGCGGCTGGGCCCATGAGCCATGGCCGCTGGGCCTGCGCGTCCGGAGCCTGTGCTCCGCAACGGGAGAGGCCACAACAGTGAGAGGCCCGCATACCGCAAAAAGAGAAAAAAAAAAAAAAAAGAAACGAAACTGAGCTATCTGTAACGAGGTGGATGGACCTAGGTCTGTCATACAGAGTGAAGTAAGTCAGAAAGAGAAAGACAAATACTGTATGCTAACACATATATATGGAATTTAAGAAAAAAAAAGTCATGAAGAACCTAGGGGTAAAACAGGAATAAAGACACAGACCTACTTGAGAATGGACTTGAGGATATGGGGAGGGGGAGGGGTAGGCTGTGACAAAGCGAGAGAGAGGCATGGACATATATACACTACCAAACGTAAGGTAGATAGATAGTGGGAAGCAGCCGCATAGCACAGGGAGATCAGCTCGGTGCTTTGTGACCAACTGGAGGGGTGGGATGGGGAGGGTGGGAAGGAGGGAGACGCAAGAGGGAAGGGATATGGGAACAGATGTATATGTATAACTGATTCACTTTGTTGTAGAGCAGAAGCTAATACACCATTGTGAAGCAATTATACTCCAATAAAGTTGTAAAAAAAAAAAAAAACCTGTTGAATTAGAAGGCAGGACTAGGAAATGAATACTCATGAACGCTGGGAACTATATTTCCCTGGGCCTTACAGTAAAAATGTGCTTACGTTTACTCAGTTTGTTTTTTGTAAAGGTTAAATAAATACAATCAAACTAATCTTTCATTAAACATCAAATAAATTATTTATATGCTATGAAGAAACTAAATATTTTAATTTTTATAATGGCAAAATTTAAATAAATGGTATGATGTTTCAAAAAAAATAAAAAGAAAAAAAACAAAATTAATTTCCACTTCTCCACTTTTGAGAAACTTATTACATAATCAGTAGCAGAAGGGGGGTCACTAGAATGACATAGCAATGTGGAGATTATATTTAAACAGGGGAATATGGATCATTGCAGTAAACTGCCTGCTTTCTCATCCATGACTTATTTTTTAATGAAAAATCATCAAGAGGACATTCAGGTCAATTTCATTCTCTCTACCAGGAGACTCTAGGGAATCCCAAATTGTGTTTTTCAGCTGGTGGCTGGTAGAATACCAGGCAACACTTTTAGTGCTTTGCATATACAACCATCTTTGCCCCACATCACAGTGAAAGCAATTGGTTTCTCTACCTCCTTCATTCTCCCTCCCATTCCTGAATCCAGATCAAAGAGGTGGTCTTCAAACTCACCATTCTGGACAATTTTGTAAATTGATGATGGTTGGATCAAATGATTCAAAATCCTTCACCAAACATTGTGATGTATCAATTCTAATTTACTGTTATCTTTATCCTAGGTAGGTAGGAACAACATAGTAATTCAGTATCTTCATCTTTGCAATAAAATATTGGAAGATTAAAGCCAAATTTAAATAAAAAATAATGTAATATCTACTTCCAGGGGTGTTGAGTTGGTTTTGCTAAATACGGAGCCTGATACGAGGATTCTTGAACAAGTGATTTATAGAGCAAGTACGCTCTGGAGAAAGAAAGTGAAGGAAGCTGATACAGCAGGTGAAAAAAGTCAAGCAAGAAAGTGGTCTAACCTGGAGTCTAGATTGAACCAGACCCCACAGGGAGTTCCAGAGCATGAACTGCACCACAAAGTAGGTACTGCCTTTTGTATGCCCATACCAATAAGTCATTGGCCAGGAGGGCGTAAAGGGTGTGTGTGTGGGGGGGGGTTATCTCCCAGGCAAGATGACTCCAATTCTCTGGAGAGGGGCCAGCTATGCATATTAGCAGCCAAAATTCAGCAGCTGAAGGATGGGAACAACAGCCAGGTAAAGAGGATCTTGGCATGGTGCCAAGAAAGTCTACTAGAAGCAAGAAGAAATTTTCTAGAAATACTTTCATTGCTTATTGGACCATGGAATTTGTATAATAAAAGTTGCCAAGTTTTAATTCTGTACAATATATTGCTTGATACTTCAGAAGCATATTTCAATTTACTAGAACAAAAGAGACTGGGTTTTTAGAATAACTTCAGTTTAAAATGAGACAGGATCCACACTTTCAGGGCATAATTACTAATATGATTTCACTGAGCAAGAGTACTTATAAACTGAATCACTGATAATTGTCAACTGGAAGAAACTGTACCAATACAAATTGCAACATTTTGAAATATATGACAGAATAATGAGGATTTGGGGTATTTCAAGACTTTCATATAACCTTTGAAATATTATATTTACAAAATAAAAGTAAATCACATCTATCTGACCCAAAAAAGGGAAAACTTCATAAAACGAGGTGTTTTCCCAGACACCTCTCAACAGAAACATAGAGCTTTTCCCTCAAAAAAATTCTAAAACCAACATTTATCACCCACACCAGGTCAGACATAATTTTAAAAACACCCACTGCTACTAAGTTTTAAGATCATTTATAAGCAGAATAGAGCACTATTTATTATAATTTGTACCATTGGCCTAAAGCCAGTCAACATCTTAAGTTCAGATAAGGCTTCAGCTGCTACCTAGTCTTCTTTTTCTTTTTTTTTCCCTGACTGCCTTTAAAATCCTTTCTCTATCATTGAATTTTCACTATTTTAATACATGCATTGGAGAAGGTCTTTTCTGTGTTGATACAATTTGGTGTTCTATTAGCTTCATGGACTCATATATCCCATTCCTTCCCTGGGTTTGGAAAGTTCTCACATATTATTATTGTTTTTTTTAACATCTTTATGGGAGTATAATTGCTTTACAATGTTGTGTTAGTTTCTGCTGTATAACAAAGTGAATCAGCTAAACGTATACAAATATCCCCATATCCCCTCCCTCTTGAATCTCCCTCCCACCCTCCCTATCCCACCCCTCTAGGTGGTCACAAAGCACCAAGCTGATCTCCCTGTGCAATGCGGCTGCTACCCACTAGCTATCCATTTTACATTTGGTAGTGTATATATGTCCATGCCACTCTCTCACTTCATCCCAGCTTACCCTTCTCCCTCCCCGTGTCCTCAAGTCCATTATCTACCTCTGCGTCTTTATTCCTGTCCTGCCCCTATGTTCTTCAGAACCTTTTCTTTTTTTTTTTTTTAAGATTCCATATATATGTGTTAGCATACGGTATTTCTTTTTCTGACTTACTTCACACTGTATGACAGACTCTAGGTCGATCCACTGCACTACTAATAACTAAATTTTGTTTCTTTTCATGGCTGAGTAATATTCCATTGTATATATGTGCCACATCTTCTTTATCCATTCATCTGTCGATGGACACTCAGATTGCTTCCATGTCCTGGCTATTGTAAATAGTGCTGCAGTGAACATTGCGGTACATGACTCTCTTTGAATTATGGTTTTCTCAGGGCATATGAAACCTGCATAGTGTTCTCCATAGTGGTTGTATCAATTTACATTCCCACCAACAGTGCAAGAGGGTTCCCTTTTCTCCACACCCTCTCCAGCATTTATTGTTTCTAGATTTTTTGATGATGGCCATTCTGACTGGTGTGAGGTGATACATCATTGTAGTTTTGATTTACATTTCTCTAATGATTAGTGATGTTGAGCATCCTTTCACGTGTTTGTTAGCAATCTATATATCTTCTTTGGAGAAATGTCTATTTAAGTCTTCGCCACATTTTTGGATTGGGTTGTTTGTTTTTTTGACATTGAGCTGCATGTATATTTGGAGATTAATCCTTTGTTGCTTCATTTGCAAATATTTTCTCCCATTCTGAGGGTTGTCTTTTCATCTTGTTTATGGCTTCCTTTGCTGTGCAAAAGCTTTTAAGTTTCATTAGGTCCCATTTGTTTATTTTTGTTTTCATTTCCATTTCTCTAGGAGGTGGGTCAAAAAGGATCTTGCTGTGATTTATGTCATAGAGTGTTCTGCCTATGTTTTCCTCTAAGAGTTTTACAGTGTCTGGCCTTACATTTAGGTCTTTAATCCATTTTGAGTTTATTTTTGTATACAGTGTTAGGGAGTGTTCTAATTTCATTCTGTTACATGTAGCTGTCCAGTTTTCGTAGCACCACTTATTGAAGAGGCTGTCTTTTCTCCACTGTATATTCTTGCCTCCTTTATCAAAGATACGGTGATCATATGTGCGTAGGTTTATCTCTGGGCTTTCTATCCTGTTCCATTGATCTATATTTCTGCTTTTGTGCCATTACCATACTATCTTGATTATTGTAGCTTTCTAGTATAGTCTGAAGTCAGGTAGCCTGATTCCTCCAGCTCCATTTTTCTTTCTCAAGATTGCTTTGGCTATTCGGGGTCTTTTGTGTTTCCATACAAATTGTGAAATTTTTTGTTCTAGTTCTGTGAAAAGTGCCAGTGGTAGTTTGATAGGGATTGCATTGAATCTGTAGATTGCTTTGGGTAGTAGGGTCATTTTCACAATGTTGATTCTTCCAGTCCAAGAACATGGTATATCTCTCCATCTGTTTGTATTGATCAGCTTTTAACCTTATGGGGATTCCCTTGTATGTTGTTTGTTACTTTTCCTTTGCTGCTTTTAATATTTTTTCTTTTTTCTAAATTTTTGATAGTTTGATTAATTTGTGTCTCAGCATGTTTCTCCTTGGATTTATCCTGTATGGGACTCTCTGTGCTTCCTGGACTTGATTGACTATTTCCTTTCCCATGTTAGGGAAGTTTTCAACTATAATCTCTTCAAATATTTTGTCAGACCCTTTCTTTTTCTCTTCTGCTTTTGGGGCCCCTATGATTTGAATATTTGTGCATTTAATGTCGTCTCAGGGGTCTCTGAGACTGTCCTCAATTCTTTTCATTCTTTTTTCTTTATTCTGCTCTGTGATAGTTATTTCCACTGTTTTATCTTCCAGGTCACTTATCCGTTCTTCTGCCTCAGTTATTCTGCTATTGATTCCTTCTAGGGAATTTTTAATTTCACCTGCTGTGTTGTTCATCATTGTTTGTTTGCTCTTTAGTTCTTCTAGGTCCTTTTTAAACGTTTTTTCTATTTTCTTCATTCTATTTCCAAGATTTTGGTTCATCTTTACTATCATTACTCTGAATTCTTTTTCAGGTAGACTGGCTATTTCCTCTTCATCTGTTTGGTGTGGTGGGTTTTTGCCTTGCTCCTTCATCTGCTCTGTGTTTCTCTGTCTTCTCATTTTGCTTAACTTACTGTGTTTGGAGTCTCCTTTTCCCAGGCTGCAGATTCGTAGTTTCCGTTGTTTTTGTTGTCTGTCCCCAGTGGCTAAGGTTGGTTCAGTGGGTTGTGTAGGCTTCCTGATGGAGGGGACTGGTGCCTGTGTTCTGGTGGTTAGGACTGGATCTTGTCTTTCTGGTGGGCAGGGCCATGTCTGGTGGTGTGTTTTGTGGTGTCTGTGACCTTATTATGATTTTAGTCAACCTCTCTACTAATGGGTGGGGTTGTGTTCCTGTCTTGCTAGTTGTTTGGCATGGGACATTCAGCACTGGAGCTTGCTGGCCGTTGGATGGAGCTGGGTCTTAGAGTTGAGACAGAGATCTCTGGAAGAGCTCTCTTTATCTAGCAGAATGCATCTGCTCCATCTAGCATTGTTTCTGGTAAACAAAACCTAGAATCTGTGGATTACAGGGCATAGCTCCTTGAAAAAATGTCATGTATTTTTCATACTACATAATTTTCAGAGAATAAAATGGAGAAGTTTCTTAAAAAAAAAAAAAAAAGCCCTCACTGATTGATATCACGTGGGGCCGGGAGGTCTCTGGTGGACCAATGTCCTGAACTTGGCTCTCCCACCTCAGTCTCAGGCCTGACACCCGGCCAGAGCACCAAGACCCTGTCAGCCATATGGCTCAGAAGAAAAGGGAGAAAAAAAAGAATGAAAAATAAATTCTAAAAAATAATAAATAGGGCTTCCCTGGTGGCGCAGTGGTTGAGAGTCCGCCTGCCGATGCAGGGGACACGGGTTCGTGCCCCGGTCTGGGAAGATCCCACATGCCGCAGAGCGGCTAGGCCCGTGAGCCATGGCTGCTGAGCCTGCGCATCCGGAGCCTGTGCTCTGCAAGGGGAGAGGCCACAACAGTGAGAGGCCCGCCTACCGCAAAAAAAAAAAAAAATAATAATAATAATAAATAAAAATTAGAATAAAAAAATAATAGTAAAAGAGAGCAACCAAACCAATAAACAAACCCACCAATGATAACAAGTGCTAAAAACTAAACTAAGATAAACATAAAAATCAGAAACAAATCAGTCACAGACAGCAAACCCCAAGTCTACAGTTGCTCCCAAAGTTCACCACCTCAATTTTAAGATGATTCATTGTTTATTTAGATATTCCACACATGCAGGGTACCTCAAGTTGATTGTGGGGATTTAATCCACTGCTCCTGAGGCTGCACAGAGAAATTTCCCTTTCTCTTCTTTGTTCGCACATATCCAGGGGTTCGGCTTTGGTTTTAGACCCACCTCTGCGTATTAGTCGCCCCCAGGCAACTGCTCCCACCCAGACAGGACAGGGTTAAAGCAGCAGCTGATTAGGGGGGCTCTTGCTCATTCAGGCTGGGGAGAGGGAGGGGCACAGTAGTCATAATTGGAATGTGGGGCTAGCCTGCAGCCACAGAGACCACCATGACATTGCAACAGCCTGAGGCGCACCGTGTGTTCTCCCAAGTAACTTGTCCGTGGATCATGGGGCTCTGGCAGTTGCATGCTACACAGGCTCCCGAGGGGGAGTGGATAGTGACCTGTACTTGCACACAGGATTCTTGGTGGCTGCAGCAGCAGCATTAGTGTTTCATGCCCGTCTCTGGGGTCTGAGCTGATAGCCACGGTTTGCACCCATCTCTGAAGCTCGTTCAGGTGGTTCTCTGAATCCCCTCTCCTTGCTCACCCCGAAGCAATGGTCTCATCTGTTCGGCAGGTCCAGACTTTTTCCCACACTCTCTCCTGACTAGCTGTGGCACACTAGCCCCCTTTAGGCTGTGTTCATGCAGCCAACCCCAGTCCTCTCCCTGGGATCTGACCTCCGAAGCTGGAGCCTCAGCTCCCAGGCCCCACCCACCCCAGCGAGTGAGCAGACATGTGTCTCAGGCTGGTGAGTGCTCCTCGGCACTGATCCTCTCTGCAGGAATCTCTGCTCTTTACCCTCTGCACCCCTGTCGCTGCATTTTCCTCTGTGGCTCTGAAGCTTTCCCCCATTCACCCCCTGTCTCTGCCACTGAAGCGGCTTCCTAGCGTGTGGAAACTTTTCCTCCTTCACAGCTCCCTCTCAGAGGGGCAGGTCCCATCCCTATTCTTTTGTCTCTGTTTTTTTCTTTTTTCTTTTGCCCTACCAGGTACGTGGGGAGTTTCTTGCCTTTTGGGAAGTCTGAAGTCTTCTGCCAGTGTTCAGTAAGTATTCTGTACAAGTTGTTCCACATGTAGATGTATTTGTGATGTATTTGTGCGGAGGAAGGTGATCTCCACATCTTATTCCTCTGCCATCTTGAAGGTCCCTCACTACCCAGTCTTAATCCAAGGACCTTACCTCTTAGCAACTTTCTCTTCCTCATGCCACATGTAAATGAGAGTGGCCATCCTTCCATACCATGTAATGTAGGATGTGGGAGCTTCATGCTTCAGTTTCTAATGACACACTGAATACTGCTCCACTCCACTGTTCTTACTTCCACTCATTATTGAAAACAATAGTAATTTCATTGCAAGGGGAAAGTGGAGGGTATCAATATTTTTTTAATATCTTTTAGAAAGCAGGAAATCTACACATATATTAATGAAGTAGTAAATTTTCACACCTGTGATCTTTTAAAATAAGCCTATCAAATATTTATTCTCTTTCAGCAGCCAAAAGAAACTCAAGTAAAAAGAAGCTAAATAACTTCCCAAAAGTCTCACAAATAATAAATGACTGGACAGGTATTTGAACCCAAAGACTGGTCTTTTAAAGTTTGTGCCCTTCTATTACACCAGTTTTTCTCAAAGTATGGTCCCTGGACTGGCAACATTGGCATCACCTCACAACTTGTTGGAAGTCCAAATTCTTGTACCTGATTCCAGACTTACCTAGATAGTGCCAGAATTAGGCCCAGAAATCTGTATTTTAACAAGTCCTTCAGATGTTTCTGAACCATGCTAAACTTTGAGAATGTCTATCCGATGGTATTTTTTTTCCAGTGAAAAAAAACAGATAATATCTTTGATCCAGCTTTAGATACTGTTCCTCTTTGAAATTGGGTCCTGTGAACCCCAAAGACAGCCCTGAACTTCAAACACTGTTTCTGTTAAGTTTATTCAAGGTTTTGTTTACTTTGCTTTTACTTGAGGCTGGTAAATAGTCTATTTCCTGGACATCATCCCAAGTGTCTCCAATATTACAATGCCTTTCACTTAATGTTTATTTGTTTATTCATTCACCCATGCACTCATTCATGCAACAACTATTATTTGAAAGCCTTTCATGTGTTCGGTACTGTGCTAGACTAGGAAGATTAATGGGCCCCCAAAGATGTCCATGTCCTAATCCCCAGAAACCTTGAATATGTTCTGTTACATGGCAAAGGGAAGTTAAGGTTGCAGAAAGGTTGTTAATCAGCTTAGCTTAGAATAGTGTGATTTTCCTGGATTATTATTAGTGCCCCCAAAATGAAATACTTAGGTATAAATCTTAAAAATATGTATAAGATCTATATAAGGAAAACTAAAAAACCCTGGCAAACAAAATCAAAAAATAAAGGGAGAGATATTCCATGTGCATAGATAGGAGGACTCACAATTGTCAAGATGTCAGTTCTTCCCAATTTGATCTATAGATTCAACGCAATGGCAATCAAAATTCCACCAAGTTACTTTATACATATTGACAAATTGATTCTAAAGTTTATATGCAGAGGCAAAAAAACCCCAAAAAGCCAACACAATATTAAAGGAGAAGAATAGTGTTGGAGGACTGATGCTACCTGACTTGAAGACTTACTATAAAGCTACAATAACCAAGACATGAGGTACTGGTGCACAGAATGGACAAATAGATCAATGGAACAGAACAGAGAACCCAGAAGTAGACCCACATAAATATATGACAAAGGAGCAAAGGCAATACAATGAAGCAAAGACAGTCTGTTCAACAAATGTTTCTGGGACAACTGGACATGCACAAGCAAAAATAAAAAAGAATCTAGACAGAAACCTTACACACCTCACAATAATTAATTCAAAAATGGATCATAGACTTAAATGTAACATGTAAAAGTATTAAACTCCTAGAAGATAACATAGGAGAAAACCTAGATAACCTTGGGTATAGTGATATCTTTTTTGATATAACACCAAAGATATAATCCATGAAAAAATAACTGATAAGATGGAATTCATTAAAATTAAAAAATTTTTGCCCCATGAAAGACAATATCAAGAGAATAGGAAAACAAGCCTCAGATTGGGAGAAAATATTTGCAAAAGACACATCTGATAAAGAATCATTATCCAAAATATGCAAAGAACTTTTAAAACTCAACAATAAGAAAACAAACAACCCAAGTAAAAAAATAGGCCAAAGACAAGACACCTCACCAAAGATATGATAAAAGGTGGAAAAGAAGCATATGAAAAGATGTTCCACATCATATGTCATGAGGGCAATGCAACATAAAACAATGTAATATCATTATGTACCTATTAGAATGGCCAAAATCTGAAACATGGACAACGCCAAATGCTAGCAAGGATGTGGAGCATCACGAACTCTTGTACATTGCTGGTGGGAATGCAGAATGGTTCAGCCACTTTGGAAGACAGTTTAGCAGTTTCTTACAAAGTTAAACATCCTCTTACTATATGATCTAGCAACTGCACTCCTTGGTATTTAGCAGAAGGAGTTGAGAACTTATATCCACACAAAAATCTGCACATAGACATTAATAGCAGCTTTCTTCATAATTGCCAAAACTTGGAAACACCCAAGATGTACTTCAGTAGGTGAATGGATAACTAAACTGTGATACATCCAGATAATGGAATATTTTCAGCGTTAAAAAGAAATGAGCTGTCCAGCTATGAAAAGACATGGAGGAACATTATATTCATATTACCAAGTGAAAGAAGCCAATCTGAGAAGACTACATACTGTATGATTCCAACTATATGACATTCTGAAAGAGGCAAAACTGTGAAAACAATAAAAATATCAGTGTTTGCCAGGAGGTGGGGAGGAGATGAAAAGGCAGAGCATGGAGGATTTTCAGAGCAGTGAAAATACTCTGTATGATATTAAATTGATGGATATATGTCATTATACATTCATCCAAATTCATAGAATATACAACACCAAGAGTGAACCCTAAGGCAAACTGTGGACTTTGAGTGATTATGATGTATCAATGTATGTCCATCCTTGGTTAAAAAAAAAAAATGTACCATCCTGGTAAGTGATGTTGTTAATGGAGGAGGTTATACATATGTATAGTCGGGGGTATATGAGAAATCTCTACTTTTTTACAATTTTATTATAAACTTAAAACTTCTCTAAAAAATAAAGACTTTTAAAAAGTAAAAATAAAAAGTTTTATTTAAAAAGCAACTTAGGTCCCTTAAAAGTCAGTTTCTTCCTTAGCATTTCTTTTCCCAGTGTGAGTGGGAAGAGAAGCTGTTTTACTGAAAGACTTCTAAATAATTTTTTCTAGCTACAGATTTTGAAAAGCATTTAAAAACAGTTTCACAGTGTACTCTCCTGGATGACAACTTTCCTTTGATGCAGAGTGACTTTTTTAAAAAGTAGTTTTTAAATAGTTGTTCTCCCCAAGGCAAAGGTGCCTCATTCTAATGTCTTTTCAGCTCTTTGCCCTTCTTCATTATTTTTCAAGTCTTTCAGCACTACTGATACAATTTCCCAATATTTTATTTAGTGGGCTGGACCAAATGAAGTACTTAATTCTGTGGTGCCATTCATTTTGAAATCACAAAGAAGAATATTCTAGGTAACAGGACTCAATTTTTTTCTGGATTTAAATTCCCGTACATGTTTTAGTTAACCATTTCAGCCTGGTTTTCTTTTCAATAAAAGGAACACAAAAAGCTCAAATCTTCATGGTTGTAAGAAGAGATATAAGGATTAAAAATGGAGTTGCTTTAAGTACTCAACAATTAAAAGTAAAGAAAATAAACGGTGTCCTGGAGTTTTACTGAAATACCCACAGTAGCCAAAAAAGGGTGTCATGTTTACTATGACTTTTTTTTGATATTTCACCAAACTGTATAATGTAGTTTGAATTTCCCAGGCCTTGTTAATAATGCAGAAACCTCATATTTGTATATAAACTTCCTTTCGGAGAGTTCAAATCTCCTTTATAACATTTCCTCTAACCATGCCAATATTCTACTTGGAAGGCTTGGTTATTTATTTTATTCCCAATAACAAACAAGAAAATGAGACATAAAGACTCAGGATATCTGATATGCATTCATAAGTCTGAGAAGCTGTTGTGTCAAAACTACAATGCATCTATTTCTTAAGTTCCAAACTATCAATTCAGCTTTGACTCTTTCCTAGGTTAAAAGTAAACAATTATTCTTTAGGGTGAGAAACTTCTCTCCATGACTGGATTTACCTTCCTGTGTGACACAACTAAAAACAAGACAAAATATGTATTAAAAACTCGTTTAGACACTATACATCAGGTATCAAAGGACAATCATCGCTGAGATCAGGAAATCCAATGGGGTGAGCCTGTGACTGCATCAGCTTACTGTCTAGAGAGAGTTCCTAGGCCCCAGCACAGTGATGGAGAGCCTCGGCAGAACCTGGAGGCCACACTGAGTTCAGAAGATGCGGCTAGAGTCTGGATATACCAAGGCAGCTAGAGTTTTCAGGGAAATATACCAGGGAGGAAAGAACTGCACAAAGAGAGAAGTCCAGAGATCTGCAGAGGGTCCCCAAGTCTTCTTCTAAGTATAGACCAATGCATATATGTGAGGAAATTAACTGATGTTAGAGAAACAACTGTTCAGAGGCAATTCTCCATGGGTCTTAGTATTAGTTTAAACAACAGATATTTATTTTCTCACAGCTCTGGCAGCTGGAAGTCCAAGATCAAGGTGCTAGTAAGATTGGTTTCTCCTGAGGCCTCTCTCTTGACTTGCAGACCTTACTGTTGTGTCCCTCCATGGTCTTTTCTCTGTGAGTGTATATCCTTGGTGTCTCTTCCTCTTCTTATAAGGAGATGAGTCATATGGAATTAGAGCTCCAACCTTATGACCTCATTTGATCTTTATTACTTTTTTAAAGGCACTATCTCTAAATAAACTTACATTGGGGATTAGAGCTTCAGCATACTAATTTGGGGGTGTGGGTGTCATAATTCAGTCCATAACAGTCTCTTTTGTTTCTACATGTCTTACAAACAGATTCACTAACTGCCTTTGTTCTAGTATATCTTTTCAAGAATTTTTATAGCGAACTCTCTTAGAGAAGAAATATAATGTCTCCTTTGGAAGCAAAGAACAATCTTGCTTACTGTTTAGTAAAAAACAACTAGATTCACTGAGCTTAGGGTTTCCTTCCTATAATGTAACCTTCTGCATGTGCAGAAGTCATCTGGTCCTCTTCCCACTATCCTGTGAGAATTGGGACTCAAAACTGATGAACTCTGTCCAGGGTCTTGTGACTTCTGTCAGCATTCCTGACACTGTGGCAGTTAAGTTGTTAACTAGCAAGTAGAGCAAAACTGAGCCCTTTCACAGATTTTCAAAAGTACCACACAAAAGAATTAGATCACCATATCTCCCACAGGACCACCAATAGTTCATGGTCCCACCAGTCAAAATGGAAAACCCTGTACAGGGTATAGGGGAGAGGGCTCAGAATGATATTGCTACAGTAATGGAGAAAATACAGCCCTATATTAAAGGCTGTGCTAGTTCTATCTAACAAAACTTAAAAGCAAGCTTTGAAAGGATCAAAGTATTTCAAAGTAACTTAACTGCAACTCAGAAGAAAGTTCAACACTTCCTAACACCATACACAAAAATAAACTCAAAATGGATTAAAGACCTAAATGTATGGCCAAACACTATAAAACTCTTAGAGGAAAACATAGGCAGAACACTCTATGACATAAACCACAACAAGATCCTTTTTGACCCACCTCCTAGAGAAATGGAAATAAAAACAAAAATAAACACATGGGACCTAATGAAACTTAAAAGCTTTTGCACAACAAAGGAAACCATAAACAAGACGAAAAGACAACCCTCAGAATGGGAGAAAATATTTGCAAATGAAGCAACAGACAAAGGATTAATCTCCAAAATATACAAGCAGCTCATGCAGCTCAATATCAAAAAAACAAAGAGCCCAATCCAAAAATGGGCAGAAGACCTAAACAGACATTTCTCCAAAGAAAATATACAGATCGCCAACAAACACCTGAAAGGATGCTCAACATCACTCATCATTAGAGAAATACAAATCAAAACTACAATGAGGTATCACCTCATACTGGTCAGAATGGCCATCATCAAAAAATCTAGAAACAATAAATGCTGGAGAGGGTGTGGAGAAAAGGGAGCCCTCCTGCACTGTTGGTGTGAATGTAAATGGGTACAACTATTATGGAGAACAGTATGGAGGTTCCTTAAAAAACTAAAAATAGAATTACCATATGACCCAGCAATCCCACTCCTGGGCACATACCCTGAGAAAACCATAATTCAAAAAGAGACATGTGGGCTTCCCTGGTGGCGCAGTGGTTGAGAGTCCGCCTGCCGATGCAGGGGACACGGGTTCGTGCCCCGGTCCGGGAAGATCCCACATGCCGCAGAGCGGCTGGGCCCGTGAGCCATGGCCGCTGAGCCTGTGCGTCCGGAGCCTGCGCTCCGCAAGGGGAGAGGCCACAACAGTGAGAGGCCCGCATAACGCAAAAAAAAAAAAAAAAAAGAGACATGTACCACAATGTTCACTGCAGCACTATTTACAATAGCCAGGACATGGAAGCAACCTAAGTGTCCATCAACAGATGAATGGATAAAGAAGATGCGGCACATATATACAATGGAATATCACTCATCCATAGAAAGAAACGAAACTGAGTTATCTGTAGTGAGGTGGATGGACCTAGAGTCTGTCATACAGAGTGAAGTAAGTCAGAAAGAGAAAAACAAATACTGTATGCTAACACATATATATGGAATCTAAAAAAAAATGGTTCTGATGAACCTAGGGGCAGGAGAGGAATGAAGACACAAATGTAGAGAATGGACTTGAGGACATGGGGGAAGGGTAACCTGGGATGAAGTGAAAGAGTAGTATTGACATAGACACACTACCAAATGTAAAATAGATAGCTAGTGGGAAGCAGCCACATAGCACAGGGAGATCAGCTCAGTGCTTTGTGACCACCTAGAGGGGTGGGATAGGGACGGTGGGAGAGAGATGCAAGAGGGAGGAGAT
Organism: Mesoplodon bidens; assembly: GCF_964165515.1. Taxonomy (NCBI): domain Eukaryota; kingdom Metazoa; phylum Chordata; class Mammalia; order Artiodactyla; family Ziphiidae; genus Mesoplodon; species Mesoplodon bidens. Next base: position 116,212,212 of record NC_138163.1, on the reverse strand, counting down.
ATGGGGATATATGTATACGTGTAGCTGATTCACTTTGTTATACAGCAGAAACTAACACAACATTGTAAAGCAATTATACTCCCATAAAGATGTTAAATAAATATTTTTTTAAAAGAATTTCAAAAATATCCAGGGCCTAACATAGTAATAGTTGGCATTTTTGGCATTCCATTAAGAAAAATGACTAGGCTTTCAAAGATGCAGGAAAATACTACCCATAATAAGGAGAAAAACAAATACATGGGGAAAGATCCAGAAATTACATAAATGTTAGAATCAGTAAATAAGGACTTTAAAACAGTTACCATAACTATATTCCATGTGTTCAAGAAAGTAGAGAAAAATTGAGCATATTAAGCAGAGACAAACTCATATAAATTAAAAATACAATGTCTGAGACAAAAAAATACATTGCATTGTGTTAGCAGGCTATTAGCCACTGCAGAGAAAAAAACAAAACAAAAGAAAAACAGTAGTAAACTTGAAGACATACCAAAAGAAACTATCCAAAATAAAAAAGAGAAAAACACTGAACAAAAACTGAAGAGCATCAGTGAGCTGTGGGACAATATCTAGTTATCTAATATATATGTAATTGGGGTCCTGAAAAGTAAGGGGGGGGCATGAAAAGAAAAAAGTTTTGAAAAAGCAAAATTTTTCTACATTTGATGAAAACTATAAACCCAAGATCCACAAAGCTTAACAACCCACAAGCACAAGAAACAGGAAGAAAAATGCACCATGCATATCATGTTCAAATTGTTAAAACCAGTAATAAAGAGAAAAATCTTAAAAGAAGCCAGAGACAAAAAGACACATTATATACAGTGGAACAAAGATAAGAATTACAGTACATTTTCCACTGGATTCATTGCAAGTGAGAGGACACTGGAGCAGCATTTTTAAAGCAATGGTTGAATTATATACCCAGGGGAAAACAAAAATGAAAAAAAGAATTTTTCACACTGACAAAAGCTGAAATAATTCCTCACCAAGACTTGCATTACAAAAGAATATTAAAAGAATTCTTCAAGTAGGATGAAAATGATACTAGATGAAAATCTGGGTTTTCATAAAGGAATGAAGAGCACCAGAAATGGTAAATACAAAGACTTTTAAACTTATTTTTAAGTCTCTTTTAAATATAATTATCAGTTTAAAGCCAATAGCATATATAGAAGTAAAATGCACAATGACCATAGCACAGCAGCTGAGACAGGGAAAATGGTTCTAAGTTTCTTTTACCATAGTTGAAGTAGTATAATGTTAACTTAAGGACACTTATTAAGTTAAATGAGTGTCCTATAAATCCTAAAGCAACCACTTAGAAAGACAAATTATACCTAATTAGCCAAAAAGGGAAATAAAATTAAACCATGAAAAATACTCATTCACCCTGATACCAAAACCAGACAAAGATACTACCGAAAAAGAAAATTACAGGCCAATATCTTTAATGAATATAAATGCAAAAATCCTCAACAAAATATTGGCAAACCGAATCCAGCAACACATAAAAAAGATCATACACCACGACTAAGTGGGACTTATCCCAGGGTCACAAGGATGGTTCAACATATGCAAATCCATCAATGTGATACACCACATCAACAAAAGAAAAGACAAAAACCACATGATCATCTCAATAGATGCAGAAAAAGCATTTGATAAAATTCATCATCCATTCATGATAAAAACCCTCATGAAAGTGGGTATAGAGGGAACATATCTCAATATAATAAAAGCTATTTATGACCCACAGCCAATAGAATACTCAACAGTGAAAAGCTGAAAGCCTTCCTGCTAAATTCTGGAACAAGACAAGGATGCTCACTCTCACCACTTCTATTCAACATGGTATTGGAAGTCCTAGCAACAGCAATAAGACAAGGAAAAGAAAATGTATTCAAATTGGTAGGGAAGAGGTAAAATTGTGATTTTATGCAGATGACATGATACTATATATAGAAGACCCTAAATATTGCACACAAAAACTACTAGAATTGATAAACAAATTCAGCAAGGTAGCAGGATACCAGATTAACATTCAGAAATTGGTTGCATTTCTTTACACTAACAATGAAATATCAGAAAAAGAATATAAACAAACAATCTCTTAAAATCACAGCAAAAAAAAAACAACTTAGGAATAAAATAAACCTCACCAAGGAGATGAAAGACATCTGCTGAGAACTACAAAACATTAATAAAGGAAACTGAAGATGATTCAAAGAAATGGAAAGTTATCTCTTGGATTGGAAGAATTAATATTGTTAAAATGGACATTCTACCCAAAGCAATCAACTGATTTAATGCAATCCCTATCAAATTACCCATGACATTTTTCACAGAACTAGAACAAATACTCCTAAAATTTATATGGAATCATAAAAGACCCAGAATTGTCAAAGCAATTCTGAAGAAAAAGAACAAAGCAGGAGGCATAACACTCCCAGACTTCAGACAATACTACAAAGTTACAGTAATCAAAGCAGTGTGGTATTGGCACAGAAACAGACATATGGATCAATGGAACAGAATAGAGAGCCCAGAAGTAAACCCACACACCTATGGTTAATTAATCTTCAACAAAGAAGGCAAGAATATACAATATGGAAAAGACAGTCTCTTCAGCAAGTGGTGTTGGGAAAGTTGGACAGCTGCATACAAATCAATGGAGTTAGAACACAGTCTCACACAGTACACAAAAATAAACTCAAAATGGCTTAAAAATTTAAATATAAGACAGGACGCCATAAAACTCCTAGAAGAGAACATAGGCAAATCATTCTCTGACATAAATCGTACCACTGTTTTCTTAGGTTAGCCTCCCAAGGCAATAGAAATAAAAGCAAAAATAAACAAACGGGACCTAATCAAATTTATAAGCTTTTGCACAGCAAAGAAAACCATAAACAATACGAAAATTTAACCTGTGGACTGGGAGAAAATATTTGTAAATTATTTGACCAACAAGGGATTAATTTCCAAAATATAAAACAGCTCATACAACTCAACAACAACAAAAACAACTCAATCAGAAAATGGGCAGAAGACCTAAATACACATTTCTCCAAAGAAGACATCCAGATGGCCAATAGGCACATGAAAAGATGCTCATCATCACTAATTATTTGAGAAATGCAAATCAAAACTACGGTCAGAATGGCCATCATTAAAAAGTCTACAACTAACAAATGCTAGAGGGGGTGTGGAGAAAAGGGAACCCTCCTATACTGTTGGTGGGAATGTAAATTGGTGCAGCCACTATGGAAAACAATATGTAGGTTCCTCAAAAAACAGAATTGGGGCTTCCCTGGTGGCGCAGTGGTTGAGAGTCCGCCTGCCGATGCAGGGGACACGGGTTCGCGCCCCGATCCCGGAAGATCCCACGTGCCGCGGAGCGGCTGGGCCCGCGAGCCATGGCCGCGGAGCCTGTGTGTCCGGAGCCTGTGCTCCGCAACGGGAGAGGCCACAGCAGTGAGAGGCCCGCGTACAGCAAAAAAAAAAAAAAAAAAAAAAAAAAAAACAGAATTGCAGGGCTCCCCTGGTGGCCCAGTGGTTGAAAGTCCGCCTGCTGATGCAGGGGACACGGGTTCATGCTCTGGTCCAGGAAGATCCCACATGCCGCGGAGCAGCTGGGCCTGTGAGCCATGGCTGCTGAGCCTGCACGTCTGGAGCCTGTGCTCCAGAACGGAGAGGCCCGCGTACCACAAAAAAAAAAAAAAACAGAATTGCAATATGATCCAGCAAATCCATTCCTGGGCATATATCCAGAAAAAACTATAATTCAAAAGGATACATGCATCCCTATGGTCATAGCAGCACTATTCACAATAGCTAAGACATGGAAACAACGTCAATGTCTATCAAGAGATGAATGGATAAAGAAGATGTGGTATATATATATATACATACACACACACAATGGAATATTATTACTCAGCCATAAAAGAAAATGAAATAATGCCATTTGCAGCAACATGGATGGACCGAGAGATTATCCTGCTAAACAAAGTCAGTCATAAAGAGAAAAAGAAATACCATAGGATATTATTCATATCTGGAATCTAAAATACGACACAAACATATTTACAAATCAGAAACAGACTCACAGATATAGAGTACAGATTTGTGGTTGGGAAGGGGGAAGGGGGTGGGCGAGGGAAGGATTGGGAGTTTGGGATTAGCAGATGCAAACTATTATATATAGGATGGATAAATAACAGGGTCCTACTGTATAGCACAGGGAACTATATTCAATGTCTGGTGATAAACCATAATGGAAAAGAATATGAAAAAGAATATATATGTGTATAACTGAGTCACTTTGCTGTACAGCAGAAATTAACACATTGTAAATCAACTATACTTCAATAAAATTTTTAAAAATACCCATGCATGGGCTTCCCTGGTGGCGCAGTGGTTGAGAGTCCGCCTGCCGATGCAGGGGACACGGGTTCGTGCCCCAGTCCGGGAAGATCCCACATGCCGCGGAGCGGCTGGGCCCGTGCGCCAGGGCCGCTGAGCCTGCGCGTCCGGAGCCTGTGCTCCGCAACGGGAGAGGCCACATCAGTGAGAGGCCCGAGTACCGCAAAAACAAACAAACAAATAAATAAATAAAAATACCCATGCAAATAAAAAAAGGCAGAATAGGAGGGCAAAAAAGGAAAGATGTAATTGATGTATTTATTAGAACACAAATAGCCAGATGGTAGACTTAAACCCAACCACATCAATAAACACATTAAATTTAAGTGGTCTAAATACCCCAATAAAAGGTAGAAATTGTCAGATGGAATAATATAAAAAGGAAGACCAAACCATAGGCCAAACCAAGAAATTCATTTTGAATATGAAGACAAAATAGGTTATATCTAAAAGAATGAGAAAAAATATACCACACTAACACTTATCAAAAGAAGGCCATAGCAGTTATATTGGTATCATAAAAAGTAGATTTCAGAACTGAAAATATTCTTTAGGGTTAATAAAAGGCTACTATTAATGACATAACTGAAAACAACAAAGTAGGGTGAATTAATAACTGAAACCTGAATTATGATCACTATCCATCTTTTTCCTTTTCTGACCTTTATTTTCCTCAGATTATGTGATGAGGAATTGGGACTAGAAGATTTTAAATTCTTGAACATTACTAGAAGTCTAGATTTTAGTTTTCAATCACTGAAAATTGTCAAGCTGTTTGCCAACTCTTGGTTAATACTTTCGATGGTATTCATGAATGGTGTAAAATATGACTTACAATCATCAAGTCTCTTATAAAACTGAAATTCTCAGGTTTTATATCAATATCAGTAACCAGGCATTTTACAGAAGTTCATGAATTATTGAACAAAGTAAAGATCTCACAACAACTCAATGGGAGTTTTGGTAGGTCCAAAAAAAAAATTCTTTCTTGAAATTTCCATTAAACATTTTTAACATAGTGTTTACTTTAAAATTTCTACATTGGTAGGTAGATCTAGAGGGAGATGAGCAAAACCTGTTTCAATGCTAGGCAACAGATGGCAGATAAAAGATATTATCATATACCTTCAACCAGGCAGGATAAATTGTTCAAATATATTTGAGCAGCTGCTAAAGCAAATAGAAATACAGAGGAGGTAAAGCAAATAAACAAACAAAAGAATTTCAAGTGATCCTATGGAGACTAATTAAGGAATTGTGCAGTTTTAAAGCTATATATTTCTGTAAATTCCAGCCTTGTCTAGACTCTTAATTGTTGTCTTTAAAATTTTAACACATCTGAGAACTATTATTCTGTTTCCTGGTGCTCTGCGCATCTTAAAGAACTACCAAAAAGTCCACAGCAGTCTCCTGGGGAAAGTGAAACTCAAGATAACCACAGCCAAGTCAATTTCTAGCTAGAGAACTGACTGTTCTCAACACTGAAGTACATATCCTAATTGACTCATGGAACTGACTTGGCAGGCTACTATAAGGTTTGAAGTCACACCAAACGACAGGTTGGTGTGTTAAGAAGAATAATGGTCCAGGAGTCAGGAGACAGCTCTTTGTTATGGCAGTAACAGTTATGGGAGCCCTGATAAGTTACTCAGCATCTAGTGGCTCAGTTTCCTTGTTTATACACAGGGGAAATCATTCCTGCCCTGCCTATCTAAGAGGGCTTTTAGGTGTATCAAATTATATAAATTATATAAAACATTTGGTAATAGTAAATAGAAAAAGAGGAAATGGGCAATAACAAAGGAAAAATTATTTATGAAGTAATCTAAAATTTTTAAAGCTTAAAATGTTTTACAAATTTAAGATATACTTTATCATTTTATTTGTATTATTTATGTCACTTATTTTATTATTGAAACTACCCTATGAATTATATAAGGAAAATACTCCTAATTTTCTAAAAAAGATACTGAAAAAATGGTTGCCCAAGTTAAAAACCTAATTCATAACATAGTCATCAACCTATCTTCTGTGTAAAGAAGACTTTTCTCAACAATTTAAGCTGCCCAGAAAATGGAGTAATCTGTCTTCTAACGTAATGAATTCCACTTCTGTAGATATTATAAGAAGAATTATTCCTGCATTGAAAGGAAGGAGATAAATGAATATTAAATGAAACCCAGGCTGACAAAAGGGGTCCATGTCACAAAAAATGCTAAAGAACCCTAGGGCCTAGTGATTCTCCTACAAAATGGGGCTTATAATATCTACAGGGACAGATATCTGTGGGAGACAGAGAGGGGGCTTGCACAAACTGGATTTTTCTACTGGATAGTAAGAAACAATGTATTGCACCAATCCTCTGGATGTGATATATGAACACTTTCTCTCCCAGTTGACAATGGCAGTGATCATTCTGTCCAGTTTAAGAAGATGAAATAAGTAGCCACTGCTCTGGAACATTAACCAAGCCTGGTAAAATCCTGGTTAGATGCACTACCAGCAGATTTAAGGTCAACGTAACAAACACACATGTGTGCACACACACACACACAACTCTGATATTTTGCCAAGGTAATAATGATTCCTATTCCACCATATTTAAAACATTAAATTGTATACATTTCAATGTCAATATGTCTGTCTATAATTAATAATAAAATTTAAATTCCTATATCTGTGCATAATCCAAACAGTGCAACAGACCTGAGGTTACCTATAAAATGCTTATATTCACTGAAGAAGAAATTTTTTTTAATATAAATTTTATTTTATTTTTAGTTTTTAATTTTTGGCTGCATTGGGTCTTTGTTGAGGCACGCAGGCTTTCTCTAGTTGCAGCAAGCGGGGGCTACTCTTCATTGTGGTGTGCAGTCTTCTCATTGCTGTGTCTTCTCTTTGTTGTGGAGCATGGGCTCTAGGCACGCAGACTTCAGTAGTTGTGGCACTTGGGCTCTGTAGTTGTGGCTTGTGGGCTCTAGATCACAGGCTCAGTAGTTGTGGCACAGGGGCTTAGTTGCTCTGCAGCATGTGGGATCCTCCCGGACCAGGGCTCGAACCTGTGTCCCCTGCATTGGCAGGTATAAACCACTGCACCACCAGGGAAGTCCCTGAAGAAGAAATTTCTTCAGCAACTATATTTTGGAAGAAAAGCAAATATTCCTAGAGGTATATGTCCCAGTATTTTCTCTAGTTTTAAATGGCACTTTAAAACTTACAAATTGGTTTAAAAGCACTGCATTTTCCACTGAGTCTGTAAAGACATTTCTAAGAAAGATGGTACTATATTAACAATATTAATAAAGACATTAATAAGAAAGATAATATATTAAACAATTACTAATCCTCATAAGAACTCTATAAGGTAGATACTATCATTATCTTCATTTCAAACAAGAACTTGAGATTTAGAGAGATTGAAGTACTTGCCCAAGATAACAAAAGTGGAGAAGCCTGGATTTGAATGAATTCATTCAGAATTAGATCACAGCTGCACGTGATGGCAGTATGGTAGGAACCATGGTAAGGAATTTGCTTATAGTGTTCCATTTAATCCTTTATACCCTCATTAATTTAGTACTATTATAATCCTCTTTCCAGATGGGCAAACTGATACTAGTGAGATCCAAAGTCTCCCTGTTAGGATATCACAGATCTGGGATTTTTCCCCCCGGCAGTCTGTCTCCAAAGTTAATGTGTTTAATTCCGGAATTCTACTACTTTTGCAAAGTAAAAGAAGTAAATGACTTGTGCATAGGACTGTTATGATCATCTTATCCTTGATTACAATGCAGGAACATAAATCCTTCCAATTCTTCAAACTTTATTATCCTTTTCATTTGTATTGAGTTACTTTTTAGGAACATAGTACACATTAAGAATTTTAGGGGGGCATTTAAGATGGCAGAAGAGTAAGATGTGGAGATCACCTTCCTCCCCACAAATACATCAAAAATACATCTACATGTGGAAGAACTCCTACAGAACACCTACTGAACACTGGCAGAAGACCTCATCCCAAAAGGCAAGAAACTCCCCACGTACCTGGGTAGGGCAAAAGAAAAAAGAAAAAACAGAGACAAAAGAATAGGGATGGGACCTGCACCTCTGAGAGGGAGCTGTGAAGGAGGAAAAGTTTCCACACACTGGGAAGCTCCTTCACTGGTGGAGATGGGGGGAAGCTTCGGAGCCACAGAGGAGAGTGCAGCAACAGGGGTGCAGAGGGCAAAGTGGAGAGATTCCTGCAAAGAGGATTGGTGCTGACCAGCACTCACCAGCTTGAGAGGCTTGTCTGCTCACCTGCTGGGGCGGGCGGGGGCTGGGAGCTGAGGCTGGGGCTTTGGAGGTCAGACCCCAGGGAGAGGACTGCAGTTGGCTGCATGAACACATCCTGAAGGGGGATAGTGCGCCACAGCCAGCCGGGAGGGAGTCCAGGAAAAAGTCTGGAGCTGCCGAAGAGGCAAGAGACCATTCTTTCAGGGTGTGTGAGGATAGGGGATTCAGAGCACCACCTAAACAAGCTTCGGAGACGAGCTCGAGCCACAGCCATCAGTGCAGACACCAGAGACGGGCATGAAATGCTAAAGCTGCTACTGCAGCCACCAAGAAACCTGTGTGCAAGCACAGGTCATTAGCCACATCTCCCTTCCCAGGAGCCTATGCACCCTGCCACTGCCAGGGTCCCATGATCCAGGGACAACTTCCCTGGGAGGACACACAGCATGCCTCAAGCTGTTGCAACGTCACGCTGGCCTCTGCCACCGCAGGCTCGGCCCGCATTTTGTACTCCTCCCTCCCCCCAGCCTGAGTGAGCCAGAGCCCCTGAATCAGCTGCTCCTTTAACCCTGTCCTATCTGGGCAAAGAACAGATGCCCTCAGGCGACCTACAGGCAGAGGCAGTGCCAAATCCAAGCTGAACCCCAGGAGCTGAGCGAACAAAGAAGAGAAAGGGAAATCTCTCCCAGCAGCCTCAGGAGCAGTGGATTAAATCTCCACAATCAACTTGATCTACCCTGCATCTCTGGAATACCTGAATAGACAACGAATCATCCCAAAATTGAGGTGGTGGACTTGGGGAGTAACTGTAGACTTGGGGTTTGCTTTCTGCATCCAATTTGTTTCTGGTTTTAGGTTTATTTTAGTTTAGTATTTAGAGCTTATTATTGGTAGATTTGTTTATTGATTTGGTTGCTCTCTTTCTTTTTTTAATGGATATATAATTTTTTTCCTTTTTCTGTGTGTATGTGTATGTTTCTTTGTGTGATTTTGTCTATATAGCTATGCTTTTACCATTTGTCCAAGGGTTCTCTCTGTCCATTTTTTTGTGTTTTTTTGTTTTTTGGATATGTTTAGCGCTTGTTATCATTGGTGGATTTGTTTTTTGGTTTGGTTGCTCTCTTCTTTCTTTTTTTTATTACTTTTTAATTGCTTATATATTTAATTCTTTAATTTTTTATTTTAATACCTTTATTTTATTTTATTTTATTTTTCTTTCTTTCTTTCTTTTTCTTCCTTTTCTACTGAGCCGTGTGGCTGACAGGGTTACGGTGCTCCAGCCGGGTGTCAGGCCTGAGCCTCGGAGGTGGGAGAGCTGAGTTCAGGACATTGGTCCACCAAAGACCTCCCATCTCCATGTAATATCAAATGGTGAAAGCTCTCCCAGAAATCTCCATCTCAAGGCTAAGACTCAGCTCCACTCAACTTCTAGCAAGCTACAGCGCTGGACAACCCATGCCAAACAACTACCAAGATGGGAACACAATCCCACCTATTAGCAGAGAGGCTGTCTAAAATCATAATAAGGTCACACACACTCCAAAACACACCACCAGACACAGTCCTGCCCACCAGAAATGCAAGATCCAGCCTAATCCACCAGAACACAGGCACCAGTCTCCTCCACCAGAAAGCCTACACAACCACTGAACCAAACTTACCCACAGGGGGAAGACACCTAAAACAATGGGAACTACGAACCCGCAGGCTGCTAGAAGGAAACCCCAAACACTATAAGTTAAGCAAAATGAGAAGACACAGAAATATGCCGCAGATGAAGGAGCAAGGTAAAAACCCACCAGACCAAACAAATGAAGAGGAAATAGGCAGTCTACCTGAAAAAGAATTCAGAGTAATGATAGTAAAGATGATCCAAAATCTTGGAAATAGAATGGAGAAAAAACAAGAAACGTTTAACAAGGACCTAGAAGAACCAAAGAACAAACAATGATGAACAACACAATAATGAAATTAAAAATTCTCTAAAAGGAATCAATAGCAGAATAACTGAGGCAGAAGAAGAGATAAGTCACCTGGAAGATAAAATAGTGGAAATAACTGCTGCAGAGAAGAATAAACAAAAGAGAATGAAAAGAATTGTGGACAGTCTCAGAGACCTCTGGGACAACATTATACGCACCAACATTCAAAGTGTAGGGGTCCCAGAAGAAGACGAGAAAAAAAAAGCACTGAGAAAATATTTGAAGAGATTATAGTTGAAAACTTCCTTAATATGGGACAGGAAATAGTCAATCAAGTCCAGGAACCACAGAGTCCCATACAGAATAAATCCAAGGAGAAACATGCTGAGACACATATTAATCAAACTATCAAAAATTAAATATAAAGAAAAACTATTAAAATCAGCAAGGGAAAAGCAACAAATAACATACAAGGGAATCCCCATAAGGTTGACAGCTGATTTTTCAGCAGAAACTCTACAAGCCAGAAGGGAGGGGCAGGACATATTTAAAGTGATGAAAGGGAAAAATCTACAACTAAGATTACCCAGCAAGGATCTAATTCAGATTCGATGGAGAAATTAAAACCTTTACAGACAAGCAAAACCTAAGAGAATTCAGCACCACCAAACCAGCTTTACAATAAATGCTAAAGGAACTTCTCTAGGCAGGAAACACAAGAGAAGGAAAAGACCGACATTGACAAATGCAAAGCAATTAAGAAAATGGTAATAGGAACATACATATCGATAACTACCTTAAATGTAAATGGATTAAATGCTCCAACCAAAAGACAGCGGCGGGCAGAATGGATACAAAAACAAGACCTGTATATATGCTGTCTACAAGAGACTGACTTCAGACCTGGGGACACATACAAACTGAAAGTGAGGGGATAGAAAAAGATATTCCATGCAAATGGAAATCAAAAGAAAGCTGGAGTAGCAATTCTCATATCAGATAAAATAGACTTTAAAACAAAGACTATTACAAGAGACAAAGAAGGATACTACATAATTATCAAGGGATCAATCCAAGAAGATGATATAACAATTGTAAATATTTATGCACACAACATAGGAGCACCTCAATACATAAGGCAAATGCTAACACCCATAAAAGTGGAAATCGACAGTAACACAATCATAGTAGGGGACTTTCACACCCCACTTTCACCAATGGACAGATCATCCAGAATGAAAGTAAATAAGGAAACACAAGCTTTAAATGATACATTAAACAAGATGGACTTAATTGATATTTATAGGACATTCCATCCAACAACAACAGAATACGCGTTTTTCTCAAGTGCTCATGGAACATTCTCCAGGATAGATCATATCTTGGGTCACAAATCAAGCCTTGGTAAATTTAAGAAAATTGAAATCGTATCAAGTATCTTTTCTGACCACAATGCTATGAGACCAGACATCAATTACAGGAAAAAAATATGTAAAAAATACAAAAACATGGAGGCTAAACAATGCACTACTAACTAACTGAGAGATCACTGAAGAAATCAAAAAGGAAATCAAAAAATACCTAGAAACAAATGACAATGAAAACATGACGACCCAAAACCTATGGGATGCAGCAAAGGCAGTTTTAAGAGGGAAGTTTATAGCAATACAATCCTACCTCAAGAAAGAAGAAAAATGTCAAATAAACAACCTAACCTTACACCTAAAGCAATTAGAGAAAGAAGAACCAAAAGAACCCAAAGTTAGCAGAAGGAAAGAAATCATAAAGATCACATCAGAAATAAATGAAAAAGAAATGAAGGAAACAATATCAAAGATCAATAAAACTAAAACCTGGTTCTTTGAGTAGATAAACAAAATTGATAAACCATTAGCCAGACTCATCAAGAAAAAAAGGGAGAAGACTCAAATCAATAGAATTAGAAATGAAAAAGGAGAAGTAACAACTGACACTGCAGAAATACAAAGGATCATGAGAGATTACTACAAGCAACTCTATGCCAATAAAATGGACAACCTGGAAGAAATGGACAAATTCTTAGAAAAGCACAACCTTCCAAGACTGAACCAGGAAGAAATAGAAAATATAAACAGAGCAATCACAAGCACTGAAATTGAAACTGTGATTAAAAGTCTTCTAACAACAAAATTCTATCAAACATTTAGAGAAGAGCTAACACATATCTTTCTCAAACTCTTCCAAAATATAGCAGAGGGAGGAACACTCCCAAACTCATTCTACAAGGCTACCATCACCCTGATACCAAAACCAGACAAAGATGTCACAAAAAAAGAAAAGTACAGGTCAGTATCACTGATGAACATAGATGCAAAAATCCTCAACAAAATACTAGCAAACAGAATCCAGCAGCACATTAAAAGGATCATACACCATGATCAAGTGGGGTTTGTCCCAGTAATGCAAGGATTCTTCAATATACACAAATCAGTCAATGTGATACATACACCATGTTAACAAACTGAAGAAGAAAAACCGTATGATCATCGCAATAGATGCAGAAAAATCTTTCAACAAAATTCAACACCCATTCCTGATAAAAACCCTCCAGAAAGCAGGCAGAGTGGGAACTTACGTCAACATAATAAAGGCCATATATGAGAAACCCACAGCCAACATCTTTCACAATGGTGAAAAACTGAAACCATATCCACTAAGGTCAGGAACAATACCAGGTTGCCCACTCTCACCACTATTATTCAACATAGTTTTGGAAGTATTAGCCACAGCAATTAGAGAAGGAAAAGAAATAAAAGGAATGCAAATCAGATAAAAAGATGTAAAAGTGTCACTGTTTGCAGATGACATGATGCTATACATGGAGAATCCTAAAGATGCTACCAGAAACCTACTAGAGCTAATCAATGAATTTGGTAAAGTAGTAGGATACAAAACTAATGCATAGAAATCTCTTGCATTCCTATACACTAATGATGAAAAATCTGAAAGAGGAATTAAGGAAACACTCCCATTTACCACTGCAACAAAAAGAATAAAATACCTAAGAATAAACCTACCTAAGGAGACAAAAGACCTGTATGCAGAAAACTATAAGCCACTCATGAAAGAAATTAAAGACGATACAAACATATGGAGATATATACCACATTCTTGAATTGGAAGAATCAACAATGTGAAAATGACTATACTACCAAAAGCAGCCTACAGATTCAATGCAATCCTTATCAAACTACCAATGGCATTTTTCACAGAACTAGAACAGAAAATTCCACAATTTTTATGGAAACACAAAAGACCCCGAATAGCCAAAGCAATCTTGAGAAAGAAAAATGGAGCTGGAGGAATCAGGCTCCCAGAGTTCAGACTATACTTCAAAGCTACAGTAAGTGAGAGAGTATGATACTGGCACAAAAACAGAAATATAGATCAATGGAACAGGATAGAAAGCCCAGAGATACACCCACACACATATGCTCACCTCATTTTTGATAAAGGAAGCAGGAATATACAATAGAAAAATGATAGGCTCTTCAGTAAATGATGTTGGGAAAACTGGACAGCCATATGTAAAAGAATGAAATTAGATCACTCCCTAACACCATACACAAAAATAAACTCAAAATGGATTAAAGACCTAAATGAAGGCCAGACACTATAAAATTCTTAGAGGAAAACACAGGATGAACAATTTTTGACAAATCACAGCAAGATCCTTTTTGACCCACCTCCTAGAGAAATGGAAATAAAAACAAAAATAAACAAATGGGACCTAATGAAACTTAAAAGCTTTTGCACAGCAAAGGAAACCATAAACAAGACTAAAAGGCAACCCTCAGAATGGGAGAAAATATTTGCAAACAAAGCAACTGACAAAGGATTAATCTCCAAAATTTATAAGCAGCTCATGCAGCTCAATATCAAAAAAACAAACAACCCAATCCAAAAATGGGCAGAAGAGCTAAATAGACATTTCTCCAAAGAAGATATACAGATTGCCAACAAACACCTGAAAGGATGCTCAACATCACTCATCATTAAAAAATGCAAATCAAAACTACAATGAGGTATCACCTCACACTGGTCAGAATGGCCATCATCAAAAAATCTAGAAACAATAAATGCTGGAGAGGGTGTGGAGAAAAGGGTACCCTCTTGCACTGTTGGTGTGAATGTAAATGGGTACAAATATTATGGAGAACAGTATCAAGGTTCCTTAAAAAACTAAAAATAAAACTACCATATGACCCAGCAATCCCACTCCTGGGCACATACCCTGAGAAAACCATAATTCAAAAAGAGACATGTACCACAATGTTCATTGCAGCACTATTTACAATAGGCAGGACATGGAAGCAACCTAAGCGTCCATCAACAGATGAATGGATAAAGAAGATGTGTCAAATATATACAATGGAATATCACTCTTCCATAGAAAGAAACGAAATTCAGTTATTTGTAGTGAGGTGGATAGACCTAGAGTCTGTCATACAGACTGAAGTAAGTCAGAAAGAGAAAAACAAATACCATATGCTAACACATATATATGGAATCTAAAAAAAATGGTTCTGATGAACCTAGGGGCAGGACAGGAATAAAGATGCAGATGTAGAGAATGGACTTGAGGACATCAGGGGAGGATAACCTGGGATGAAGTGAAAGAGTGGCATGGACATATATACACTACCAAATGTAAAATAGCTAGTGGGAAACAGACGCATAGCACAGGGAGGTCAGCTAGGTGCTTTGTGACCACCTAGAGGGGTGGGATAGGGAGGGTGGGAGGGAGACGCAAGAGGGAGGAGATATGGGGATATATGTATACGTATAGCTGATACACTTTGTTATACAGCAGAAACTAACACACTTTTGTAAAGCAATTATACTCCAATAAAGATGTTTAAAAAAATAGAATTTTAAGAACATCCACTCACTTGAGCATCATGTTGGATTATGTAGACCTAAATTCACTCAAAGTGTGAGCACAATACCCTTTTAGATGGAAAACTCTGTGCTGTTAAATATAACCACAGGAAAAAACCTCTCATGTTTAATGGAAAAAAAAATCCAACTACTTAGAGAACTAGAAGACCAGTAAGTTGCACAAATGCATTTTCACAATATTATTTATCCTTTTATCACTTCTTCAAAAGTAAGTAGGGACCATCATTTGACAACATTTTCTGAAAACCCGAAACAACAGTTTATCTAGTAATTGCTTCTTCTAAAATGTATATCATACAAAATCACTTCTGGGGTATTCCAGGTAAAAATGCATAACCTGAAACTAATCATGAAGAAACATTGGACTAACAAACTGAAGGGCATTCTACAAAGTAACTGCCCAGTACTCTTCCAAAATGTCATAGTCATGAAAGGCAAAGAAATCTAAGAAACTGTTCCAGATTAAAGAAGACTAAAGAAATATGACAGCTTAATGCATGTCATCCTGGATTGGATAATGGACCAGGGAGAAACTTCTACCTTCTGAAAAAGATATTGTTGGGACAACTGGCAAAATTTGAATCGGATCTGTGAATTAGCTGATAGTATTATATCAGAGTTAATTTCTTGATTTAAATAATTGTACTGTGGTGATGTAAGAGAATGTCTTTTTTTTTTTTTTTTTTTTTTTTTTTTTTTTTTTTTGCGGTACGCGGGCCTCTCACTGCTGTGGCCTCGGCCATTGCGGAGCAACAGGCTCCGGACGCGCAGGCCCAGTGGCCATGGCTCACGGGCCCAGCTGCTCTGCGGCACGTGGGATCTTCCCGGACCGGGGCACGAACCCGTGTCCCCTGCATCGGCAGGCGGACTCTCAACCACTGCACCACCAGGGAAGCCCGAGAATGTCTTTTTTTAAGGAACTAATTAGAGGTAAAGAGATGTTACTTTTGCAACTCTCAAATACATCAGAAAAAAATTTATCCCAAGCCACTCTTTTTATGAAACAAATTTTGCAGGCTTTAACCCCCTATCAAATTGTATGTGGATTCATTGGCTGCCAAGAGCCAATTTGTTCATTTTTGAAGTACTGGACATGCAGTAGCATTTTAGAAGATATGAATACAATATTGGCAATGGAGTTTCCTATATTTGCTTTATGCAAAATTGGCTTTGATTGATTACCTCTCTATAGGCCATACCCATCATTTAAAACCCTGTTATATTCTGTAAGTTGATTTGGCTTCTCCAAGCAACATGAGAAAGTTAGGGTCTGATGATATTCAGTCAATATAGTTTTCCTCCCAGCTATCATCCTTGTCAACTCTAACTCCTAGCTTCCTTGGTCATTTCTTAGTCAGCCCTGAGTATCCTGGAAAGCCCATGAGGTATTGGACTCTGATCCCTGGATGATTTAGACTCTCAATATACTAATCTTGATGTGTTTTCTACCTCATTTCAAGTCTCATATTCTTGAAAATCTCCAATTATGACCTCCAAGAAACCCATGACATACTGTCTCCAGGAATATATAGATCCTCAGGTTAAAAGAGACACACACATGCTCCCAACCCTCCAAATCCTTGTTTACTTCTAAAATAATAAAAATTTAAAATTCTCACTTTTTTACGCTACTGACTTTTTAAATGCTAGATTAAGCCCTATGTTCTGAGAGTTTCTGACAGATAATTTTTTGAAAGAAATATAGAATATTTGGTCAAATTAACTGTCATTCAATCATAACATAAAAGTATTAGTGAACATGGAGCTTATATATTATATGTTGTAAAAATAAATGGATCGTCACTGATTCTCCCTTGGGGATGAAAATCTTCTTAAAGTGATCCTCAGATCTGTTCACTGTGAATCTGATTCCTCAAATAGTGTGAGTATAAATAAAAGGCAGTTTTAAATACTTCCATGCCTTGTCTCTTGGGGAAAATATTCCATTTTACAATATGCTACACAGTGCAAAATCCTTAACTACACTTATTTTGAAAAAAGGAGATATAGTTATCTTCACAGTTGGTTAATAAGGATCATCAAAAGACCACCAACCAAAGCAAACAATAAAAATGCAAAAACAGACAAGTTCCATTGAAACACTCCAAATACATAGTAATTTCTTATTTTAGTAGAAAACTTTACTGTTTGTAAAAGTTTTTACCAATGCTTTTCTAAAACACAAATCAGAGGTAGACCTCAAGCCTAGGACCATTTCAGCCTCAACACCAGGACACCCTTCTTTTTGTTCCATCATAGTTTCTAAGCATCTTATATACTTTCATACCTAGTAAATCTTGCTTACTTTGGTCCCTCATTCTATAATTCTTTCATCAATTACAACCTCCCTACTTCCTGGTTTCTGCCAAAATCTTCAAGCATCGAGTACAATATCAGCTTCTAACTCACTACCCTCACGCCCAAGGCAAAATTAAATTTTGTTTTATGGGCAGCCCATAGTACTTTCACATATACAAACTATGGAATATCTCACGTGGCTTTTATTAATATTCAGTGGGTATGATGGTTAATGTTATGCATCAACTTGGCTAGGCCATGGTACCCAGATACTTGAGCAAACATTATTCTAGATATTTCTGTGAAAGTAGTTTTATGCTAGATTAACATCTAAACCAGCAGACTTTGAATAAAGCAGATTACCCACAATAATGTGGGGGACCTCATGTAATCCGTTGAAGGCCTTAATAGAAAAAGACTGACCTTCCCCTAAGAAGAGGGAATTCTGCCAGCACACTGCCTTTAGACTTGAACTGCATCATCAGCTCTTCCTTGGGTCTCTTGCCTCCTGGCCCAACCTACAGATTTTGGACTTGCCAGCCTCTACAGTTGCATGAGCTAATTCCTTAAAATCTCTCTAAACAGACACAGACAGACAAATATATAGATGGACATAGATATCTATATAGATATATAGGTAAATATCCTATTGGTTCTTTTTCTTTGGAGAATCCTGATTCATAAAGTGGAGAGTACTGGAATGTTTGATTTTTTTTTTTTTTTTTTTTGCGGTATGCGGGCCTCTCACTGTTGTGGCCTCTCCTGTTGCGGAGCACAGGCTCCGGACGCGCAGGCTCAGCGGCCATGGCTCACGGGCCCAGCCACTCTGCGGCATGTGGGATCTTCCCAGGCTGGGGCACGAACCCGTGTCCCCTGCATCGGCAAGCGGACTCTCAACCACTGCGCCACCAGGGAAGCCCTGGAATGTTTGATTTTGACTTGTATTTTTCTGTTTCTTTAAATTTTTCCATAATTAAGATCCCATTGGAATTTAGATTAAAAAATCACTGAGCTCTTTTGTTAAATTGGATGCACATACACTAAAATGCTAACAACTGTTATCTAAGGGTGACATTCATACTTTTTTCTTTGTATTAGTCTCTATTTTCAAAGTCTCCTATAAAAATTGTATTACTTATGTTAAACAGAAGGAAAAAAAGCCACATTCTGTGACAAAAGCATTAAAACTCCCTTTAAGTTAATGGGAGATTCCATTTACCCTTAGGGCTCCCTGCATTCTGATTTGAAGGCAGGTCAATAAATGCTTGAGCTTGGCCATGTTGGAAGGTCAATAGGAAACAGTAAAAACCATGGTGAACTGGAGAATGTGTACCCCACCTATAAATGGCAGTGACTGTGGGTCCTATAGGCCACAGCTTAAAAGTTTGAAAAATATGTCAGACTTTTCTTTTGTTTGAAATACAATAACTTTTAAATGATGGCAACTAACTAAAAAACAAACAAACCAAACAAACAAAAAAAAACCCATTTGCTTTCCAAACAAATCACTGAGGACTCTGGTTTATGGCCTCAGTCTGATACCCTTTAAAAACGATTTAACTTCTCAAGAATAAATTGATTTTTAGCATACCCTACTGAGAATATCATCTTTCAGAGTGGTTCTGCATGCTTCTACATGTTGTTGACTATGAATTTCAGGGGCAGAATTAAAGAAATGCAAACATCCACTGATGAATGACAATTTACTTCATTTAAAGTAGAGTGCTTCTATGATAATCTTTACCTATCTCTCATCAGTCAATTCAAGAGATCTCCCAAGCTAAAAATTACTCATTCACATAACTCTAGGCTATTTTAAAAATATATATGAACAATAAACTTAAGAAGTCTCAAGGAGATCTCTTGCTGACATAGTTGTTTGGATCAGTGATTTTCTAAGGGGGCTGGTATCAGTCACTCCAGGGGGAACATTTTAGGTTACCAGAGTGACTGGGGTGGAGAGGTACTAGAATAAACTAGACAGAGGTTCAGAAATGCTCCAGATTCTCTCAAATGTAAAGAACTATCTCGCCCACCCTGCCCTCAAGACTTTCAAACATCCCCAGTGAATGTTTATGAACATGAAAAGCCTCCTCTGTGAGTATAGATAGCCTCATTCTATTTTACGTAGAAAAAGCATATTTGTAAAGTTTTAAAATAAACTGAATTTTCTAGAAATGCAGCTTCCATGTAGACTGAGGAGAGTTGTGCTTTGCCCTCTCCAGAATGTTACCAAGAGGTGCTCACTCTTTCAGAAAATTACACCAATGAAGTCAGTTCTGCTCATGGTATTTGAGTAGCCCACACTACATAGCTGTATCTGTCGGTATTTACATCTGCCACAAGTCCACTGATTCTATGGAGAGGTATGAGCACCTAAGCATTTATATACTGAAATACCTTTTTTAAAAAATAAAGTGATCTTTGACAAAGGAGGCAAGAATATACAATGGAGAAAAGACAGCCTCTTCAATAAGTGGTGCTGGGAAAACTGGACAGCTACATGTAAAAGAATGAAATTAGAACACTCCCTAACACCATACACAAAAATAAACTCAAAATGAATTAAAGACCTAAATGTAAGACCAGACACTATAAAACTCTTAGAGGAAAACATAGGAAGAACACTCTTTGACACAAATCACAGCAAGATCTTTTTTGATCCACCTCCTAGAGTAATGGAAATAAAAACAAAAATAAACAAATGAGACCTAATGAAATTTCAAAGTTTTTGCACAGCAAAGGAAACCATAAACAAGACGAAAACACAACCCTCAGAATGGGAGAAAATATTTGCAAATGAATCAACGGACAAAGGATTAATCTCCAAAATATATAAACAGCTCATGGAGCTCAATATTAAAAAAACAAACAACCCAATCCAATAATGAGCAGAAGACCTAAATAGACATTTCTCCAAAGAAGACATACAGATAGCCAAGAAGCACATGAAAAGCTGCACACCATCACTAATTATTAGAGAAATGCAAATCAAAACTACAATGAGGTATCACCTCACACCAGTTAGAATGGGCATCATCAGAAAGTCTACAAACAACATACGCTGGAGAGGGTGTGGAGAAAAGGGAACCGTCTTGCACTGTTGGTGGGAATGTGAATTGGTACAGCCACTATGGAGAACAGTATGGATGTTCCTTAAAAAACTAAAAATAGAATTACCATACGATCCAGCAATCCCACTACTGGGCATATACCCAGAGAAAACCATAATTCAAAAAGACACATGCACCCCAATGTTCATTGCAGCACTATTTACAATAGCCAGGTCATGGAAGCAACCTAAATACCCATCAACAGACGAATGGATAAAGAAGATGTGGTACATATATACAATGGAATATTACTCAGCCATAAAAAGGAATGAAATTGGGTCATTTGTTGAGACGTGGATGGATCTAGAGACTGTCATACAGAGTGAAGTAAGTCAGAAAGAGAAAAACAAATATCGTATATTAACGCATGTATGTGGAACCTAGAAAAATGGTATAGATGAACCGGTTTGCAGGGCAGAAATTGAGACACAGATGTAGAGAACAAACGTATGGACACCGAGGGGGGAAAGCGGCTGGGGGGGTGGGGTGTGTGTGATGAATTGGGCGATTGGGATTGACATATATACACTGATGTGTATAAAATTGATGACTAATAGGAACCTGCTGTATAAAAAAATAAATAAAATAAAATTCAAAAAAAAATAAAGTGCTTGGCATTTATGTCTCCTTTATATTAGAGTATTATAGTACTTTTTAAAATTTATGTTTGTCAGTTGGTTCTATTATCTATAAATTTTATCTCAGGATATTAAATGAGGCATTAAAATATTTAATATTAAAAGAGATTGTTAGGTTTGACTGAGTTGAGAAACACTAACTTAGAATCTATCCTGATTGATGAGCCTAATCCATATTCATGTCCTCAAGGTTAGAAATGCAGTGCAGTCATTCTGTCTCTGAAATGAAATGTTTCATTTTTGCCAAGTTATGAACTTATCACAGTGTGCAGCATCATTTCTTAAACCTTGAAGAAAGCTTTCCTGTTTAAAAATTCAAGGACCTAATTTCCCACTTAATTTTTTTTTCATAATCATTGAACAGGATTCATGTATACTGATTCTACCACTCTTCATTGTTATAGCTTGTGCCATCTCAAAGAAGAAATTGTCAAAACACATATAGTATATTCATTAAGCATCTATAAAATGTGATTTATGTTCACACTTTTACTAGAGAACCCCAGTTATTAATGATGCTTTCAAGACTACTACAGTCTATTGCCAAAATCAGAGCCCTGTGAGCTACGATCCCTTCCTCTAATTTTCAGATTGTGGTACCCCAAGCTTAAAATGTAAGACTCTCATTGAGATTTAACTAATAATCCCATTCTGGGGGAAATAAAGAAGTCTTTGTTATTAATGACTTATGATAGCTTAAATTCTCCTTTAAAATGACCTTCAGAAGTTTTTGGAAGTTCTACCTGAAAGTCAGATTCAGCTATATGCTTATCAAAACCACTTAAGGAAGTCATCTTCTTAAGTGAAGCATGAAACTTCAGAAAGAATACAAGAGGATTGGTAAATATAGGAAGGGGCCACCCTCCTGGCCAGCCAAATGAACTGAATTAATTCTGGATGAATCAATAGGTTGAGGCAGCCGTGTGTAACCCAATTTCATCTGCCAGAAATATCTTCCCACAATGTCATCTGAATCCACTTAAGCTATTCAAGTCTACAGTAGGCATTCTTCTCATTGTGTTGTCATGGACTCTTGAAAGCCTAATTAGAATGCAGCATAATAACCAACCAACCAACAAGTAAATGAATTAGAAAAATTCTCCCTCCAACATTTGTTTTCTCAGTACTACTATCACCATTGACCTAATAAGTTTAGAGCATAGTTTAGTGCTCATTTCTTTGTTACCATTTCACATAACATCTACCTCATTCCTACTTTCATTAGTTATTGAAACAAAAAAGCCCTATCCCATTTCCCCCTCTAAATTTATCCTCTTACATCTCCAAATAAATCTCACATTGTGTCACTTTTCTGGCACCTACAAAGTCAAAACCTCTGAAACTGACATTATTGAACAAGTTGGACTCAGTGGGTTGACATCCTGAAACAGCTTTATTTAACTCACACTGCTTTTTTTTTTTTACATAGCTTTAATGATGTTTAAGTCACATACCATACAATTCATTTAGGGCATACTATTCAACCCTAAAAGGGACCTCGTACCTATAAGCAGTCAATCCAAATCCCCAGCTCCAGTCCTAAGCAATACTAATATACTTCCTGTCTCTATAAATCTGCCTTTTCTGGACATTTAATATAAATGCAATCATACAATATGTAGTCTTTTGTGGCTGAGTTCTTTCACTTAGCATAATGTTTTCAATATTCATCCATGTTGTAACATGTATTGGTACTTCATTCCTTTTTACAGATAAATAATATTCTACTATATGGATATATCACACTTTGTGTATCCATTAATTAATTGATGGGCTTTGGGTTGGCTTTTATAGATAATGCTGCTATGAACATTTATGTACAAGTTTGGATGTGGACATAAGTCTTTATTTCTCTTTAGTATATACCTAGGGTATACTGCTGAGTCATATGGTAACTCTATGTTTAACTATTTGAGAATGCCAAAAATTTTTCTAAAGTAGTGGCACAATTTTACATTCCCACTAGCAATGTACAAGGGTGCCAATTTCTATACATCCATGCCAGATCTTGTTAATGTCTTTTTTATTATAGTGATCACTTAGGAGTAAAGTGATATCTCATTGTGGTTTTGACTTTCATTTCCCTAATGACTAAGGATGGTGAGCATGTTTTCATGTTCTTATTGGCCATGTGTACATCTTCTTTGGAGAAATATCTACTGAAATTCTTTTCTCATTTTTAATTGGGTTATTTTTCTTTCTATTGAGTTGTAAGAGTTGTTTATATATTTCAGACACCAGACCCTTATCAGATACATGATTTACAAATATTTTCTCCCGTTCAATGGATTTTCTTTTCACTTCCTTGATGATGTCCTTTGAATCAAGAGTTTTTTTTATTTTAATGTAGTCCAATTTATCTATTTTTTTGTCATTTGTGTTTTGATATCATATCTGAGAAACCATTACCTAACCCAAGCTCATGAAGATTTACACCGGTGTTTTCTTCTAAGAGTTTTATAGTTTTATCTCTTACATTTGGGTCTATGATCTATTTTGAGTGAATTTTTTGTATGCCTTATTCTAAAAGTGGTCATAGTTTCTTCAGGGTAGAAAAAATTTAACAGCAAATGTAGCATCCCTTAAAAGTGCTAATCATGGTGTGTTACCATTCAATGTTTACCTTAAGAACCTAAATTCAGGGGTTCCATTTTGACTGCAACAGATAGTTTTAGGGATCATGATAGGGGCCACTAAGCTCCACATGCTTATGTGGTGC
Organism: Mesoplodon bidens; assembly: GCF_964165515.1. Taxonomy (NCBI): domain Eukaryota; kingdom Metazoa; phylum Chordata; class Mammalia; order Artiodactyla; family Ziphiidae; genus Mesoplodon; species Mesoplodon bidens. The sequence continues at coordinate 116,187,875 of NC_138163.1, read as the reverse complement.
ATTAAGAGGAATCATTGGATATCTACATGATATTGGGCAAGTCATTCTCTGGCCTTCAATTTCCTCCTTAGTAAAATGGAGATATAAGAGGGCTCTTAAAGGGTTGTAATAGAAAATAGGTATAAAATGCATGTCAAGTGCTCAGCATGGTACTTGGCACATAGTAAGCATATTACATCTCTTTAATAATAACATTCTTATTATTTGTATTATGAATATTATTTTTACTATCTCATTTAATCTCCACACCAAACTCTCTTGCAGCCAGGTTGTACCAGTCAAAGTCTAGTCAGGAAAACAAGTATTTCAATAGAGGTAATTTAATACAGGGAATTAGGCACAGAGGTGCTAGAGAGACTGACACAAGGGCAAGGTGAGAAACCCAGAGGAAAAAAACTATAGAAAGCTCCTGCCAACTCTAAAGCTGGATGAATTAAAAGAAGAAATTATTTTAGTTGATCGCAGAAAACAGGGTTGGCAAGAGAGCTTGAAAACTTGGAATAGATGATGTCTGAGAGGCCATCCAAGCAAGAACTGGCAACATGGGGAAGGCGGCCACCATGGAGGGGAGGGCCCATGTAGAACAGGAACCAGAGAAAAGAAAATGCCCCTCAGAAGCTTCAACAAGAGAAGATATGCAGGCTCCACTGGAGCTGCCACCCTAAGTAGAGAAGAGGGAAGAGATATTCTGCTTTCTCCCCTAGTCCTGTCGTCCAGGGTCCCATCAGTGCTACCCATTTGGCTAAACCTAATCAAAAGCAAGGTTGCCTAGGAAATATAGTATGCCAAGGTCAGGCCCTGAGGAACAGAGGGAAGAAGGGCGGAGAATGGATCTGAGAGAAAACATGCAGACAGCTGGCACAGAGACTCTGTATGTGTAAGAATCTTGTCTCATATCATTGCAGGGTCAGGATTAAGCTAGTTAATGCTCTCTTTCTATCATAATTTAAAACCTCTCTAGAATCCTTAAGGAAAAAGGCACTGGAGGATGCCTGGAGTAAGCCCAGGAACAGTAATTTAGATAGTAATTAATTTAGTAATTCAGGTAGCACTCTCTCTTTAATAGAGGCTCAGATTGTTTTTACTAGTGCTAAAATCATACTAATCATACATCTAATCTGATTATTTCTGCTGTTGCTTAGAAGTTCCAATTATAGTTACAACAACATGTACACAGGGAGAGAGACAGGAACAGAGGGAGAGGTACCTCAAGTATAGTGAGTTAATAATTTTACTCAGTTTATGGTACATTGTCCCACACAAGGACCCAGTTTTGTCTTTATTAGTGAAGTGAATGCTTGAACAATACCCCCTTTTCTCCATACCCTCCTCTCACTGTTCTCCTCTTGCCTTAGGTCTCCGTTTAAATTATATCTTTATATATGTTCTTGCAAAATGTATACTGTTTTGTACGTACACATTTTTTTTTTTTTTTTTTTTTTTTGCTGTACGTGGGCCTCTCACTGTTGTGGCCTCTCCCGTTGCGGAGCACAGGCTCCGGACGCGCAGGCTCAACGGCCATGGCTCACGGGCCCAACCGCTCCGCGGCATGTGGGATCTTCCCAGACCGGGGCACGAACCCGTGTCCCCTGCATCGGCAGGCGGACTCTCAACCACTGCGCCACCAGGGAAGCCCTGTACACATTTTTAATGTGTGTAAAAGTAGTAAGTTTTCGTTCTCTTTCTGTTTATTAATCTTTGTCACTAACCTCCATTGATGCATTTAAGATCTACACAAGTTGCTCTTTGTACCTTCAAGTGTTGCTTCTAACTACTTGCAGTATTTTAAGTTGTGCATCATCCACATTTTACCTGAACAATCTCCCAGGGATTGACATGCAGACTACCTGCATCTCCCAGGCATACAGTCAACAATTCAATAAACGTCCTGTACACGTACCCTTATGTACCTTTATGAAAATTCCACTGGAATACAAAGACAGTTGCGAAATTGTGAAAGCTTAGGTATGCATATATCTAACTTTACTAAGTAGTGCAGGTTGCTCTCCTGAATGGCTGCAGTGGTCTACAGTTTCAAAAGCAATGATGAGGATGAGGATTTCTATGTCCCTGAATCTCTGACTGTGCTTGGCATAATCCACATTTCCAATTATGGCCAGTCTAATAGGTGTAGAGTGATCCTGTTTCCTTTTTATTTCTTTTTTTCTAATTAACAATAATTTAGAGAATCTTATCACATGCTTGTTACTTTTGGGGGTTTTCTCTTCAGTAAACTGCTTCTTTACATTTTGGTCCATTATTTTTTATAATTCGTGTTATCTTTTCCTTCTTTATTTGCAGGAGATCATTTTATGTAAAAGATAAAACCCATTTTGATTTTAGATATTACAACTATATTTTCCATTTTGTCATAAGTGAATTAAATTTGTCAAGTGTTCTTCTCTGAATAGAAATCCTTAATCTTTATATAATCAAATTTATAAAATTTTTGCCTTATGGTTGGTATTTCTGAAATTTTAAGGTGTACTTACTTGCCTCTGAATCATGCCCATTTACCTTTTCTTCTATTATTGTTTTATCATTCAAATTTTGGCCTTTATTCTAGTTATAATCCAGCTTTCCATGTGGTAGGAGATAATAATCCAGTTTTATTTTACTCTGTGCAGTCATCTGGTCTGCCCAACACCATCTATTAAAGAACGTTTTCCCCATTGATGTATGTGTCACACCTATGTCAAGTTCCTATCTTTGTCTGTCTCTGAACACACTTGGGTGCTTCATTTGCTGAGCTTTTCTTCTTTGACAGCACACTCTATTTCTGTGACTTTATGTCTTAAAATCTGGTAGGGTAGTCCTCCATTTTTACTCTTATTTTAAAAGATTGACCTAGGTATTCCTGGATTTGCTTTTATCCATATACTTTTTAGAGTAGAAAGTGAGTTTATCACATTCCTCAACAACATACTGTAATTTTGTTTGGAATATTACTGAATTTATGAATTAATTTGAGGAGAATGAATATCTTCCTAATATGTCATCCCAATCAAGAGCATGGAACATTTTGGTCCTTAATAAGTTTTAAAGTTTCTTTATAAAGATCTTATTTGTTCCTTTTAAAACTAATTCTTAGATTATTAATGGGAAGTTGTTCTTTTATCGTATGTTCTAATTAACTATTTCTGATCATTATTATGGGATGATCTTATCAGCAACACAGAAGCTGAACTTTTAAAAAATTATTAATTCTCATAGTTTGTCTGGAGTCTGTTGGTTCTTCTAAGTAAATCATCATTTCATCCACCAAAAAATGCCAGTTTTACTGTACTATCTTCCAATCTTTTTTTTTTAAGATTTATTTTATTATTTATATTTGGCTGAGTTGGGTCTTAGTTGAGGCACATGGGATCTTCATTGAGTCATGCGGGATCTTTCATTGAGGCACATGGGCTTCTCTCTAGTTGTGGCATGTGGGTTTTCTCTCTCTAGTTGTGGCATGCAGGCTCCACAGCATTTGGGCTCCATAGTTGTGGCACACAGGCTCTCTAGTTGAGGCACCAGAACTCAGTAGTTTTGGCATGTGGGCTTAGTTGCCCTGTGGCATATGGGATCTTATTTCCCCGACCAGGTGTCAAACCCACGTCCCCTGCATTGGAAGGCGGATTCTCTACCACTGGACCACAAGAGAAGTCCCTCTTCCAATCTTTACATGTGTTTTTCTTTTTTTTTTTTAATATTGGCTAGTTCTTCCTGTCCTAGATTAAAATGTAGCAGTAATAGTAGACATCCTTGCCTTGTTCCAAAGCATAAAGAGAATTCATTAAAGTTACTTCCATAAGTATAATATTTGCTGTAGGAGGTTGGAATACAAATTTACCAAGATAAGGAAGTTCCTTTATATTCCTGGCTTGATAGGAATATCAATTTTAAGTTGATGTTGAACTGTATCAAATATTCTGTATTGGTTGAGATAACTGTATGAATCCTCCTTTAATCGACTAATGTGGAAAACAACATTGATAGATTTTCTGATGTCAGACATTCTTGCATTTCTGGGATAACCTTACTTGATTATGTTGTATTGTTTTAACATACTATTAGATTTAATATTTTATCTGGGATATTAGCAACTATATAAGAAAAAGGGAAATTGCTCTTATCTGATTTTGGAATCAGGATTGAACCATCATCATAAAATTACCTGGCCCTAAGTGCTTTGGTTTTTATACTGTGGTCCATGAGACAAGTGAAGAAATAACTGATCTTCAAATGTTTGGTAGAACTCATATGTAAAACCATCCAGTCCTGGAGATTTTTGAGAGAAGAGGGCTTAACAACCATTTCTATTTCTTTGATTCTTATTGGCCTATTGAAAATTCTCTACTTTTTCTTACACCAATTTGGACATTTTACATTTTTCTAAGAAATAACACACTTAAACCATACTTTCAACTATATCAGCATATATTTGCACATGCAGATATTTTCTAAATTATTTATTGCATATAGATATTTTTCTCATTATGCATTTTGTTTATTTATATCCTCTCTTTTTCCCTCTTGACTACATTGCCAAAGGTCTGCCTACTTTATTAATCTTTTCAAAGTATAAGCTTTGATTATGTTTATCTTCTGTATTAATGTTAGTCATTATTTGATTGATTTCTACCCTTTTACTTTTTTTTCCTTTTACATCTTGCTATTAGCAAACTATTGTTAAGTTTTTAGCATTTATTAACATTTTAAATTTACCAACAAAAAAGGTGAAACTATAACATTTCCTCTGCACACATTTGTAGCTGTGTCCTATGCATTGTGACATATACTATTTTGACTGTCTTTCACTTCTGAATGTTTCTTGTATCCTTCTATAATTTCATTTTATACAAAATATTACTTTTGGGGCTTCCCTGATGGCGCAGCGGTTGAGAGTCCGCCTGCCGATGCAGGGGACATGGGTTCGTGCCCCGGTCCGGGAAGATCCCACATGCCGCGGAGCGGCTGGGCCCGTGAGCCATGGCTGCTGAGCCTGTGCGTGCAGAGCCTGTGCTACACAGCGGGAGAGGCCACGGCAGTGAGAGGCCCACGTACCGCAAAAAAAAAAAAAAAAAAAAAAAAATTACTTTTGGAATATGTTTCAGTATTGATACTTTCCAAAAAGATGGTACATTAAGCTAAACTTTCATTACTAAATTCTATTTTGTTACACTGTAATCAGAGAATATGATATTTGGACTTCATTAAGGCTTTCTAAGCTTTGGTCTATTTTTTCATAACGTTTCCAATATTTACTAGGAAGAGTTCTATACATATCTAAAAATGAAACTGTAGTATTCAAGTCTTCAATAATCTCTGCTGATTTCCTGTTTGCTTGGTCTGTTATTTTTTGAGAAGAATGTGTTATCAGTCTTAAGATCCACTTGATGATTTCATTTTTAATGAAAAATTTATTTCAGATGTTCTTTCACATATTTTGAAGCTGTGGGTAAGGTATAGATACGTTTAGGATGATATATCTGTTATTCTTTCCCTTTAGAAGTACTGTATAAAATTTCTTCTTAAGTTCTCATGATGTATTTGGCTTAAATTTTATTTTGTCCATAATTGGAATCATTACTCAAGTTTCTTTTGATTGATATGTATCTTTTCCCATTTTAAAAAATGTGCAAACTTTCCATGACTTTTTACATTACATGTTTCTTCTATAGATTCTGCCTTTGAATCAGTGACGTTAAAGGATTTATATTTATATTGTATATGTTAGGACATATTTATTTGCCTTATTTCATATTTTTTCTTTGAATTTCTTTGTCATTTACTTTTACTCTCTTTCCAGTTTTCAGTTAGCTAGATTAAAATTTTATTTCTTGGTTTGAAATTTAAGCATTCTGTTTTGGAGAGATACATGCACCCCTATGTTCATAGCAGCACTATTCACAATAGCCAAGATATGGAAACAACCTAAATATCCATCCATGGATGAACAGATAAAAAAGATGTGATACACATACACACACACAAATACACACACACACACAATGGAATATTCAGCCATAGGAAAGGAGAATACCCTGCCATTTGTGATAACATAGTTGTACCTGGAGGGTATTATATTAAGTGAGATAAGTCAGATAAAGACAGTGCTGTATGATATCACTTATTTGTAGAATCTTTAAAAAAAAAAAGAGAGAGTTAAATGGTAGTCACCAGGGAATGGGAGGTGGGGGAATAAAAATTATGTTGTTTGTAGGTACAAACCTGCAACAAGTAGTAAATAAGCCATAGTGATCTAGCACACAGTATAATTAATATAAATAACAATATTGTACTATAATTATATGTGATAAAATAGTTACCAAGGCAATCATATTACAATATACCTATCAAAGTAACACACTGTATACCTTAAATTTATACAATGTTAAATGTCAAATATATTCAGTTAAAAAATTAAAAGACATGGGCCTCCCTGGTGGCGCAGTGGTTGAGAATCTGCCTGCTAATGCAGGGGACATGGGTTCAAGCCCTGGTCTGGGAGGATCCCACATGCCGCAGAACAACTAGGCCCGTGAGCCACAACTACTGAGCCTGCACATCTGGAGCCTGTGCTCCACAACAAGAGAGGCCGCGATTGTGAGAGGCCCGCACACCGCGATGAAGAGTGGCCCCCGCTTGCCACAACTAGAGAAAGCCCTCGCACAGAAACGAAGACCCAACACAGCAAAAATAAATAAATAAATTTAAAAAAAATTAAAAGACAAATTTTAACATTCTGTTTTGGCTTTACATTGTTTGCCCTGAAATTAAGATACACCCATATATTTGTTTAGCTCCACTGATATTTTAAGCCATACTGGTATCTCTATTGTCCCCATGAAAAACAAAGTATATTAGCACACATTTACTCTCTTTGGTTCTCCACCTAATGTAACAATAATGTCTAAAACTTTCTTTTAATTGTTCTAGAATTTTTCTTAGATGTCACATTTTTAGCAAATATTGGTTTACCCATGATTAACATACATTTTTCATCTTCTCCTGAATGTGTTTCTTTAATCACAACAAAGCATTTAAATACCAATTTGTGGATGTCACTCATAATTAACATGACAGTTTGGTCAAAAAGTCCTAAAAGAGAATACCCTTTTTCAAGCAAAAAATAGTGCAGAAGCCAAAATAATAAGAAAATACTTTTTCATTTGTTTCTAGCATTTCTTACTGTAAAAGTGAAGGATGCAATTTTATATAGTAAATAAAAGGTTAAACTCTCTCTTCCAAAAGTCATAAATTTCAGGCCTTCCTTTTCAAGAGATGAATTCAAGATTCTTTTGCAAAATTAAAAACAAATCCAAAGAACCTTCTACTATGACAGCAGATCTTTCAGTAGAATATGAACTGAAACTCAAACTTCTATATAAAGATGTGGCACACTAGTTTAATTCAGGTTTTGAATTAAAGTGGGTAAATTGAAGTAGGGGTAAACTAAGGGCATAAGCATTACAAATTTAGTATCCTGAAATAATAATGTTGTTCAAAAAATAATCAAACTTCATTTAAAATTCAGAAATGTATAGGGATATAGCAAAATCATAAGAAGTCAACTGATGTAGTTACACTTTTTAGAAACAATAATTTAGAACAAATATACTAATTTTTATCAGTTTCAGAGACAAAGTTAGCTAATAAAATATATATCAGTGGGGACAGGGGGTATATGAGAACCCTGTACTTCCTACTCAATTTTCCTGTGAACTTAAAATTCTTTAAAAAATAGAGTCTATTAATTTAAAAGATAATAAATCAGTGACTGGCCTCATCATGCCAAATATCCTCACTAAAATTGGAACTAGAAATATCTTTAAAATAATCACATTATCCACTTTGCAAGAAAAGCTATTTAGTAACTCCTTCATTGATGTATACATACAAGAGTACTTATGCTTAGAACAGGGATTACTATTGTAGAAATGAGTCTTCCTTTGTTGGGTATGCACAGATTAATGAAGATATGCTCATTTGTAAGATATTTCCTAATAACAATTATACCAAATTACTCTGGAGGATCCTGAGCAAACTACAATGGTCATAAAAGATATTTGCAATGAACAAAGCACTAATTTGAAAAGATATCTGCACGCCTAGGTCCACTGCAGCATTACCTTGCCAGGATATGGAAACTACCTAAGCGCCCATCAACAGATGAATGGATAAAGAAGATGTGGTAGATCTTCCACCCACTTTCTGATTGGGTTGTTTGTTTTTTGTGATATTGAGCTGCATGAGCTGCTTGTGTATTTTGGAGATTAATCCCTTGTCGGTTGCTTCTCCAAAGAAGAAATACAGATGGATAAAAAACACATGAAAAGATGCTCAACATCACTAATTATTAGAGAAATGTAAATCAAAACTACAATGAGGTATCACCTCACACCATCAAAATGGCCATCATCAAAAAATCTACAAACAGTAAATGTTGGAGAAGATGTGGAGAAAAAGGAACCCTCCTACACTATTGGCAGGAATGTAAACTGGTACAGACACTATGTAGAACAGTAAGGAGGTTCCTTAAAAAACTAAAAACAGAGCTACCATATGATCCAGCAATCATTCTAATTTGAAAGATAGACGCACCCCAGTGTTCACTGCAGCACTATTTACAATAGCCAGGACGTGGAAGCAACCTAAATGTCCATCAATAGAGGAATGGATAAAGAAGATATGGTACATATATACAATGGAATATTACTCAGCCATAAATAGAATGAAATAATGCCATTTGCAGCAACATGGATGGACCGAGAGATTGTCATACTGAGCAAAGTAAGTCAGGCAAAGACAAATATCATATGACATCACTTACATGTGGAATCTAGAAAAAGGGTACAAATGAACTCATCTACAAAACAGAAATACAGATGTAGAAAATAAACTTATTTTATTTATTTAAAATAAGGTGGTAAGGGGGGAGGGATCAATTGGAAGATTGAGATTGACACATACACACTACTATATATATAATAGATAACTAATAAGGACCCACTGTATAGCACAGGGAACTGTACTCAATACTCTGTAATGGCCTATGTGGGAAAATAATCTAAAAAAGAGTGGATATATGTATACGTATAACTGATTCACTTTGCTGTACATCTGAAACTAACACAACATTGTAAATTCACTATACCCCAATAAAATTTTTTTTAAAAAGATGTGATATATGTATATATCACACATATATATATACACACACACACAGTGGAATACTACTGCGCCATAAAAAGATGAAATCTTCCCATTTTTGACATGGATTGACATTGAGGGTATTATGCTAAGTAAAGTAAGTCAGGCAGAGAAAGACAAATACCATATGGTTTCACTCATATGTGGAATCTGAAAAAATAAAGGAACAAACAAAACCAAACAAAGGCAAACACGCAGATATAGAGAACAGATTGGAGTTACCAGACAGAAGACGTGGGGGAAGGGCAAAATGAGTAAAGGGGGGTCAGCTGTACGATGATGGATGGAAACTAAACTTTTGGTGGTGAACACGCTGTAATACATACAGAAGTTGAATTATAATGTTGTACACATGAAACATGTAATGTTACAAACCAATGTTACCTCAATTATATATATATATATATATATAAATATATATATATATATATATATATATAAAGCTGCAGGTATTTCAGTATTTACTACTTCTTAAGTAAAAATCTGTTAACTTATTTGCACAGATTCAAGTTCTCTCAGTATACAGCAGCTTTAAATAATCTCTATAACCAAAATCCTATATTGTTAACCCAGGCCCCATCAAGTTTAAGCTTATGTGATTATATGTATTTTGGCAGTAAGCCCTTGGACTCACTGCCCATTACGCTGTGCATATTAATGTTTTAAAAGAGGCTTGTTTTCTAGCCTAAAGAAAAAGAAGTCGTAGATTTAAATTCTATGTCCACAATCTGGACTCTAGGTTTTCCTCCATCACAGTGGATGTTTTGGTGTCGGGAGTCTTGTTGCCTATGTCTGAACCCTGGTCACAGTATTTACCTGCAGTGTTACCCAGGAAAAAGTTATTTAACACTCCGAGCTTCAATTTCCTCTTCTGTTAAAAATAGCTGACACTAAAATTGTTCTTTCTATGTGCCAAGAATTCTTATGCATGTATAATTTGACCTTCATAATAAACCCATTCTTAGATCCTATTTTTATTCTCATTTTTTAATAACAGGTACTGAAACTCTGCTTCTAAAGTGCCTTGCCCAAGATCACACAGTTAGTTAGTGGCCTGCATTGATACTGAGGCAGTCTGATTTCAGAGTCAACTTAATCTATCCTACAAGGTTGTCGTGAAGATTAAATGATATAAACTCTGTAAAACATTCACACCAGTTATAGGCATCTGATAATTACTGATTAAATGTTAACTATTAGTCAAGTATAATACTATGTGTGTGCAAGGGATTGGAGGATTAGGTTTCAAGTCTAGACCTGTGATACAAAACAGAGTACATTAATTCATATAGACATATATTTTCATCTTTCTATGCTAAGATATTAATTTGTTATAATTAAGAATTTAAATTATAATATAGCTTCTATAAGCATATTTTGATATTTCTTCATTTTAAAAAATTTCCAAGGTACCATTAAGAAATGGAGACCCATACAATGGAATACAATTTGGCAATAAAAAGGAATAAAGTGTTTATACATGCTGCAACATGGATGAACCTCAAAAACATTATGCTAAGTGAAAGGAGTCAGACACAAAGACAACATACTATATGAGTCCACGTATATGAAAAATCCATAAAAGTAAAATCTATAGGCACAGAAAGTAGATCAGTGGTTGCCTGGGACTGAGGGTAGGAATGGGAGTGAATATAAGTGGGCACAAGGTTTCTTTTGAGGGTGATAGAAATGTTCTAAAATTAGATTGTGGTGGTAGTTACACAACTTTGTGAGTGTACTAAAATTCAATGAATTTTACAATTAAAATAGGTGAACTTTGTGGTATGTATACTGTATTCCAAAACAGCTGTTAATGAATATGGAAGTAACCTATGTCTCTCTCAGCCTCTGTGAGCACCTGTAATTAAATACTTGGGTGCTGTTAAGCAATTCCCTTCTTCTATATCCTCATTCTATCTAGCAGACAACGTCCTCATCTTTTTCTTCATTTTTAAAATGAGTTTATTGTGGTATAATTGACATATAAAAACTGGACATATTTAACGTACACAATTTGATGAGTTTGGACATACACAACACAGTACTGTTAACCTATAGGCGCTATGTTGTACAGCAGGTCTCTAGAACTTAATCACCTTGTATAACAAAACTTTATACCCAGTGAATGGTGACTCCCTAGTTCTCCTTTCCCACAGCCCCTGGAAACCACGATTCGACCCTCTGTTTCTATTAGTTTCACCATTTTAGATAGCTCATGTAAGTGGAAGCATGCCATATTTGTCCTTCCACTTAGCATACTTTCCTCCAGGTTCATCCATGCTATCACATATGGCAGCATTTCCTTCTTTTTTAAGGCTGAGTAGTATCCCATTGTATATATGTACCACATTTTCTTTATCCATTCATCTGTAAATGGACATTTACTTCCTCGTCTAACAGTCTTATCCTTGATGACTAAAGCCATGTCTGTTTTTGCTTATTATATCTCCATTAAGCACTCCCCAAACATCTGTTTAATAAATGAACAAAAGGGATTACTTTTTTTTTAGATATATATGTAATTTTCTGAATAAGCCCTGAGTTTTGAGCAATCTAGATTCATTTCACACATGTGAAGACAAAGGCTGAGGCAGATTAAATAACTGGTATTGAATCAAGTAAGTAGTAAATATGGGGAGGTAGGATTTAGCCTAAGCATGATCAACTATGTCTAGATTATAACTGAACAAAAGTCTTTTGCATATCCTTCTTCCAGCCCAGGATTGACACCCTCTGCAAGAAAGATATATATCTTTAGTCTATACTTGTGAAGGCTGTACAATTTGGCTTTAATTTTCCCTGAAATGCAGAAGCCCCTTGTCTATTACAAGCAGTACCATATATATATATATATATATATATATATATATATATAAAATATAGTTCCCCAAGCCTGACAGAGGCTTTATTAATCTATTAATCTATGTCCGATCATGAGCCCAAGGCAACCATCCTCTAACATCTGAACTGAAAAATGATGTGAGCTTTTAAAGAGATTTTAAAAATTATAAAGCTTACATATCCTGAAAATATTGATAATGCACATTTCTTTAGTGCATATTTTTTAAACAAATAGTTTAGGAATTTTTATGGAAAGTATTCTTGCAATAAATAAGCAAGAATCCTTACCAGCTTTGGCTAAGAGATTAAACTTCTGTAGAAGGGTAAGAATAAATGTACAAGGAAATATAGCTATTTCTACTCTGGGGTATGGATAGTGAGTATTAACATCATTTGGAATCAATTAAAAACAAAAATCATGTATCTGTAGATATATAACATTGGGCTTTCCAAAGAAGATAAAATACAGTTCGGATGTGAAAGAAAGTGAGGACAAATATACAATTTAGAATCAACCCTTCTATTAGAGACATCTCCAAAAATGAGAATCACATTCTTTATTTAGAAATCTAGCACCATGTGGATTTCTCCACCTCATTGAGTTTATCTCAACTCCCTTTTAAATACATTTTAAAAGCTAATAGAAAAATAAAGGAAAGAGATGCTGAGATCATTAACATGAAATGGCATTTCCAGAATTCCAGATGATCAAGTAATCCAAACAAGGTGGCCTAGATAAGAATAAGAAACGAAATTTCCCTGTATTTTACCTATATGAATAAGAAGGGTAGCCTTTACACATTTAATGAATACCCAGTAATTTGACCAAACACAGAGGTTAAGTCCTCTTATCTATTACATCAAACCAGATATTTTTATTTTTAATCGAACTCTTGTATGTCTACAAAGACATAAATGACATACATTATTTCAGGTAACTTTCTATAATAAATCTATAGTCAATGTTTCAGAACTGGCTGGTATAAGATCTTAATGCATAACCAGCCAAAAATGATATTTTCCTTCTTAGTGTTTCTAGAGTACATACCTCCTGTATCACTTATCACATAGTGTTTGCAATCATTCTTTATATTGCTGTCTAATTTTTTATTCGTTCCTGTACAGTGATTTATCATCCATTGTCACAACTTATGCCCAGTCTAGACTGACACTTGTTATGGAAAAGGACTGGGTATTATATTTCTAAGTGTCCTCTAGTGCCTCAAAACTAGGTGCTGCATACACGGCAGGCCATCAATACTATTTTTTTTTTTTTAAGTTTATTTATTTATTTTTTTAATTAGTTTCTGCTTTATAACAAAGTGAATCAGTCATACATATACATCTGTTCCCACATCCCTTCCCTCATGCATCTCCCTCCCTCCCACCCTCCCCATCCCACCCCTCCAGGCGGTCACAAAGCACCGAGCTGATCTCCCTGTGCTCTGCGGCTGCTTCCCACTATCTATCTACCTTACGTTTGGTAGTGTATACACGTCCATGCCTCTCTTTCGCCTTGTCACAGCCCACCCTTCCCCCTCCCCATATCCTCAAGTCCATTCTCAAGTAGGTCTGCGTCTTCATTCCCGTTTTGCCCCTAATACTATTTTTTGAATGATTGCAGGGAGGTAGCTTTGCTGAGCATTCCTGTTCAATTGCCTGAGAGAGGGTGAACTGATGCTGTGACCCTTTTATAATATATAAAAGATATTCTTCATTTGCAGTTGCATGTGCAATAGAAAAGTACATTCTTCATGGTTTCTTCCCCCCTTATTCTGATGCTGTTCTTGTTTAAAAATCAAAGAAATTTACTTTAGATATTTGCTGATTTGGAAAAAAAATATTTCTGACATACTGATCTGAGAATAATTAAAACATTCAAATTCATTTCAAGCAAAATTAGAGAACTGACTACTCTGTTTTCTTGAGATGTACTTGTACATTTTAATGCACATTTATTAAAACTCTTTCTCATGTCTATAGTGTGGATATTATGGAATCAAATGTTCTACCTAGAAAGAAATGTCAATTGCAACCAATTAGAGCCTTCAATTTGCATTTATTTGCTTTTAGAATATCTAATTTTATAGTATTCATGAGTGTGAGCTCTAGAAATTAATAATGTTTTCAACAATTGATATCTTTAAGTTTCTTGCTTTCTGGAATTTTAAAGATGAGCTGTTGTTTTTGTTCATAAATACATACTCATGTAAATGAGTTTAATATGGGTTTATAAATATCCTAGTAGAAATATTTATATTTTAAAGTTAATGATATACCTTAATTACCTCCAGTTTATATGAGCATGAAATTCAGCATATTATCACAAATTTGAATACACCAGCAATAAAAAAATAAATGATTTCTACCTCTTAAAATAGATTAACACTTCTTTCCTAAATTCTAATTATAAATTACATGTCAAATAATTATGCAGTTCTTTCAAATCCAATAGTCTACCTTTTTAAACACTTCAAATGTATCTATACATATGAAAACATATGAAATAACTTGTTCCTTTTTTTTAAATTAAAACAATCTTTAAGCTTTGTGTAAGTCAGAAAGGCCCTAAGAAGAAACAAAAATTGAAAATGTCAGTTTCTATATCTCATAGCAGTAATCAACTAAGTAAAATTTTAATAACTGATAGTTCAATCATACTAAAAAATATGAAACTTGGCTTGCTTCCTATGTATTTATATTTGTATTAATTTGTGATTTTGGAATACATATAAAATTTAAATATACACATTTAATACTAATACTGAAATATGATGTTTTTACAACTTTGTTAAAATAAATATGAATTATTATTTAAATATTGTATCACATTATTATAGTATTTAATTTTTCCCTTTGTCTAACTGACTTATAAATCTGTTGAAGGCAAACACTGTATCTTGTACTTCTCCATGTCTTCCACAATTTCTTGCAAATGTTCAATATCTGTTGATCTGATTTTGATCACAAATCTCAGAAGAAAAATATTTTTCCTTATTTTATAACAAGGGAGAATTAGTAGAAAGTGTGTCATTAAATAATGAAATAGTTTTTGTCTTCCCTTTAATTTGCTAAAGTATTCCTCTGAGCATTGTGACAAACTATTGAACAATGTAATTATGAGCTCTCCATTTAGAATGAAGTGAAATTCTAAACTGAATAAACATATTACTCTGAAAGCATTATGCTTAATTCTCGGTGCTGTAATATATGGAAGATGCCAGTCAGATTGACAATGAATCTCAAGGGCTGTTGTGAAAGCCAAGGAAAACAAAGGAATGAATAATTCCACATTTTCTGGCATGATGAAAGGCAGCAATACATCCAAGTATTCAGAAAAATCAAAACTTGGCACATGAAAACAGTCCTTTAAACCAAGAGTATTACTATGGCACTGGATGTGTATTTTGCCCATATCCCCACCCCAAGGCTTTGGCTTTCATCACTAATTGATTATTATTTAACAGATAAATACACAGGTAATAAAGATGACTCTGGAATAATAAGAAAAATAGATTCATGTGGAGAACCAGGATTAAATCACAAACTGGCAATATAATAACCTTTATGTCTAGAATGCAAGTATCACATCATTAACTTGTAAACATTGCTAATACAACACTTTTAAACTTGCGTTACTGGACACTGGATAAATATTTGTTGAATGAATCGGAAATATTAATAGCTTAATTCTTTTCTGTTGGTTTTACATGTGAACAAGGATAAAACCATCTCTAATTCATATGCCTTTCAATGTGTACTGTATAAAATCCTTAATTATAAAATAAATGCCATGTACACATGCATGCCTTGTACACACCTTCCCATTATATTTTATAATAATAAACTGATGCAAGTAAATGCAAGAAATAATCAACATTCATGAATATTTGGTGTGAAATCTTGTCCTTTCATGTGAACAGAAATCTTAACTCATCCACTTTCTTAAAAGCCTATATTGAACTCATGTACATCATTTGCCAGTTTGCACATTGATTAATTCTGAAGGGATTTACTAGATGAAGATATTTCATGATGTACATTGACTTCTAATAGAAAAAATTTCCAGAGAAAAATTACCTCAAATATATATCTTTAAAAGTCCATTTCAAGATACCAATCTATTACAGGAAATAGATTTGAGGTATAAATATTTTCCAAGAATGAGGAAGTTTATTTACATATTTAAAATTTTTATAATACCTAAGTTTCAATTCACAGTTCAAAGGGGAATTCAGCAAGAAATATCAGGTTGTAGTAAAAGAAAAAAAAATCCATACTCGTAAATAAGAGAACTGATTCTCAATTCCAGCTAGTTATATGATATTGAGCTTATATTCCAACTTGTTAGACTTCATTTTCTCACCTGTAAAACAGAGATATTCATAACCTCTATGGTTTCTGCTTGGTTTTGTTTGTTTGTTTGTTTGCTTTACGCGGGCCTCTCACTGTTGTGGCCTTTCCCGTTGAGGAGCACAGGCTCCGGACGCGCAGGCTCAGCGGCCATGGCTCACGGGCCCAGCCGCTCCGCGGCATGTGGGATCTTCCCAGACCGGGGCACGAACCCGTGTCCCCTGCATCGGCAGGCAGACTCTCAACCACTGCGCCACCAGGGAAGCCCTCTGCTTGTTCTTAAGTTCTATTTGCTACTTCTGGAAATAGATTAAGCTTTCCTGAAATATAAGAGATGAAAAGATGCTGGTCCCTCAAGATAATTTTTCTTCACTTTTCTTACACGTGATGATACATTTTTATCTAGCTTTCCTTCTTAAAAAATTTTATCATAGGGATTCCCTGGTGGCGCAGTGGTTGAGAGTCCACCTGCCAATGCAGGGGACACGGGTTCGTGCCCCGGTCCAGGAAGATCCCACATGCCACAGAGCGGCTGGACCCGTGAGCCATGGCCTCTGAGCCTGCATGTCCAGAGCCTGTGCTCCGCAACAGGAGAGGCCACAACAGTGAGAGGCCCGCGTACCACAAAAAAAAAAAAAAAAAAAAAAAAACTTTATCATAAGTTTAACACATATGCAAAAAACTACACAAAAATGTACAGCTTAACTGTATATCACAAAGCAAGCACCCAAGAAACTACTCTCCAGTGCAAATTTAGAACATTACCACTACCTAGATGCCACCTCTATGCACACGTCATTCTATATTGCTCACAGGTAACCACTCTCCTGATTTTCATAAGAA
The DNA here is from genome assembly GCF_964165515.1 of Mesoplodon bidens. Lineage (NCBI taxonomy): Eukaryota > Metazoa > Chordata > Mammalia > Artiodactyla > Ziphiidae > Mesoplodon > Mesoplodon bidens. Next base: position 116,170,640 of record NC_138163.1, on the reverse strand, counting down.
GTACTTATTATTTTCTTTATATGTATATATATATATATATATATATATATATTTATTTATTTATTTATTTTTTTATTTTTATTTTTATTTTTTTTTGCGGTATGCGGGCCACTCACTGCTGTGGCCTCTCCCGTTGCGGAGCACAGGCTCCGGACGTGCAGGCTCAGTGGCCATGGCCCACAGGACCAGCCGCTCTGCGGCATGTGGGATCCTCCCAGACCCGGGGCACGAACCCGCGTCCCCTGCATCGGCAGGCAGACTCTCAACCACTGTGCCACCAGGGAAGCTCCTTTATATTTTATCAAATAAAAATGCATCCCAAGAATTTCTTATGCTTCAGAATTTACATCCATATACTTATGCATCATGACATTTTTGTATCTGCCTTCTTTCATTCAATATTATATCTGTGTTTCATCTGTGTTTTACATGTGTCTGTAATTTGTAGTATTCCACTGAATAAACATGCAAAAATTTGGGGTTTTATCCATTCTAGTATTGATTACTATTCCTGTTGTTTCCAGTATTGATATAATGAATAACATATATGAACATTCATGTTCATGTGTACTGGTAGGCATGTGCATACATTTCTGTAAGGTATATTTCTAGAGAGAAATTGCTGGGTAATAATGCTAAAATATTTTCCAAAGTGACAAAGACTAGGGTATGAGAATTTCCATTTGTTTCATCATTTTTCTAACATTTTATATTGTCAGCAATTTTAATATTAGCTATTCCAGGAGTGCAGCAGTATCTCATTTTATATATATATATATATGTGTATATATATATATATATATATGTATATATATATATATTTATATATTTTGTGTGTGTGTGGTACAGCGGGCCTCTCACTGTTGTGGCCTCTCCCGCTGTGGAGCACAGGCTCCGGACGCACAGGCTCAGCAGCCATGGCTCAGCGGCCCAGCCGCTCCGTGGCATGTGGGATCTTCCCGGACCGGGACACGAACCTGTGTCCCCTGCATCGGCAGGCAGACTCTCAACCACTGTGCCACCAGGGAAGCCCTCTCATTATATTTTAATTTGTATGTCACTGATGACTGAGTTTGAATCCCAGACTATATGTTTATTGGCCATTTGGAAATCACCTTTCATAACATTTAAAAAAATTTGTTTTCCAATTAAAATTATTTTCTAATTGTTTGTTGCTGTCCAAGGGGGAATAAAAGACACCAAAGATTCATGTCTTTGGGCCTTTTCCTTCGCTTCAATCAGGTATTTTGGGTCCTCAAGAAGACACTTCCAATATTTTTGCCCTGTGTAGTTATTTTCAATTGGCAGGTTCATTTTAATTACCTAGTCTACCAATTATAGAAGATTCTTGCCTTACTTGTTATATGTAAATAGCTCTATAAAAAGCTATTAAAGAAAATTGAAAAGTATGTATTTTCCTAACACACTAAACCTTCTTTCTTGAAGGCCATCCTTGTTTTTCCTACTTTGAAGCTCTCTCTGTACTCAGTATCATGGAGCATCCAGACTTCTGATTGTTATTCAATATTTGATACCCTCTAAGGACAACGAAAAGGAGAACAGAAGCTAAAAGTAGAAAGTTGACTAGAATCAGGCTCCTATCAATATTTCTGTTCTGTGGGTCAGTTTTCTTTCCTTCTCCATTCCTGACTCTTGCTGGAATCTTATTTGTCAAATGAGCTCACCCTAAACTGCTTTGAATGGGCCCTCAGCATAGATCCTCAGTTTTCTCCTTCCCCAGATTACCCACAAACTCCTTGGAACCACCTTGGCTCTCAAATATTCCTTTTTTTCTTTCTAGCCCTTCTGGGACATTGCTTTTAAGCCTACTGATCCATGAGGCCAACTCATTCAGTTCCCTCATATGTGACATGACACAAACACCCAAAGTGTTTAAGTTCCCTAGTTTTTCAACTTTGTGATAATACATTGTCCTAATTCCATCTTACTTTTCAGAGTTCTATTTTTTTCTTTTAATAGTGCATCATTCTTTTCTCATCCCCTAAATGTATGCTTCTCTATACTCCAACTCCTTTGAAAAGCAAAAAGGTCATGATTCCATTAATTCTCTTTCTACTGACTACCTAAACCTGCCTCCAAAGTCCAGATTTCTACCAGAATTATGGTTCTCTAATTCTCATTGCCAATGTGTCACAAAATCCGAAACTGTCACCTTAACATCATCAATACTTCTCAATTCAATATTTTAATGGAATCATTCTTCTCATTGCTCCTCAAGTTAGTAATCTGAATGCTAATATTTTTCCTTAAAATATCCCTCAAATTTCTCTTTTATTTTCCATGCCCACTGCATGGAGTAGAGTGTGTAGACTAGGGTTTTTTATTCAAGGGTCCAAGGAGTTGTGGAGAAGTGATAGAGAATCTGTGAATCCACAGACAATGTGCATAATTTTGTATATACCTATGAGAATTATAAAGAAAGACCATTCATTTTCATTAGTTTCTTAAAGGGTTAAGAACCAATGTTGCAGATTCCTACCACTCTGTACTATGATTACCTGCAGTAACCTTTAGGATTAATAGGCCTACATTAAATTTAGCTGATCCAGAAGATGAATCTTTAAAGCAATATTCTCAACCATCCAATATTCATTAACTTAATAAGTATTCATTGAGTATCTTCTATGTGTCAAATACTATTCCAGGTGCTGGGATCACTTCAGTGAACAAGACAGACAAAGTTCCTCTTCTCATGGAGTTTACATTTTAGTGGATGAAGAAAAATAAAATAATCTATCAGTAAACAAAGAATCAAGGAAATACCAGTTAGCTATATTTGCTGCTCATATAATTAAATGGGGATTTTCATAGTTACTAGGTGCTATTTCAGAAGAGATGGTCACCCAATAACAAAAGCAGACAAAGATGTCACAAAAAAAGAAAACTACAGGCCAATATCACTGATGAACATGGATGCAAAAATCCTCAACCAAATACTAGCAAACAGAATCCAGCAGCACATTAAAAGGATCATACAGCATGATCAAATGGGGTTTACCCAGGAATGCAAGGATTCTTCAATATATGCAAATCAATCAATGTGATACACCATATTAACAAGTTTAAGGAGAAAAACCATATGATAATCTCAATAGATGCAGAAAAAGTTTTTGACAAAATTCAACACCAATTTATGATAAAAAAAAACCCCAGAAAGTAGGCACAGAGGGAACTTACCTCAACATAATAAAGGCCATATATGACAAACCCACAGCCAACATCATTCTCAATGTTGAAAAACTGAAACCATATCCTCTAAGATCAGGAACAAGACAAGGATGACCACTCTCACCACTATTATTCAACACAGTTTGGAAGTTTTAGCCACAGCAATCAGAGAAGAAAAAGAAATAAAAGGAATCCAAATTGGAAAAGAAGAAGTAAAACTGTCACCATTTGCAGATGACATGATACTATACATAGAGAATCCTAAAGATGCTACCAGAAAACTACTAGAGCTAATCAATGAATCTGGTAAAGTAGCAGGATACAAAACTAATGCACAGAAATCTCTTGCATTCCTATACACTAATGATGAAAAATCTGAAAGAGGAATTAAGGAAACACTCCCATTTACCATTGCAACAAAAAGAATAAAAGACCTAGGAATAAACCTACCTAAGGAGACAAAAGACCTGTAGGCAGAAAACTGTAAGACACTGATGAAAGAAATTAAAGATGATGCATACAGATGGAGATATATACCATGTTCTTAGATTGGAAGAATCAACAATGTGAAAATGAATATACTACCCAAAGCAATCTACAGATTCAATGCAATCCCTATCAAACTACCACTGGCATTTTTCACAGAACTAGAACAGAAAATTTCACAATTTGTATGGAAACATAAAAGACCCTGAATAGCCAAAGCAATCTTGAGAAAGAAAAACGGAGCAGGAGGAATCAGGCTCCCGGGCTTCAGACTATACTAGAAAGCTACAGTAATCAAGACAGTATGGTATTGGTGTAAAAACAGAAATATAGATCAATGGAACAGGAGGATAGAAAGCCCAGAGATAAACCCACACATATATGGTCACCTTATCTTTGATAAAGGAGGCAAGAATATACAGTGGAGAAAAGACATCCTCTTCAATAAGTGGTGCTGGGAAAACTGGACAGGTACATGTAAAAGAATGAAATTAGAACACTCCCTAACACCATACACAAAAATAAACTCAAAATGGATTAAAGACCTAAATATAAGGCCAGACACTGTAAAACTCTTAGAGGAAAACACAGGCAGAACACTCTATGACACAAATCACAGCACATCCTTTTTGACCCACCTCCTAGAGAAATGGAAATAAAAACAAAAATAAACAAATGGAACCTAATGAAACTTAAAAGTTTTTGCATAGCAAAAGAAACCATAAACAAGATGAAAAGACAACCCTCAGAATGGGAGAAAATATTTACAAAAAAGCAACTGACAAAGGATTAATCTCCAAAATTTATAAGCAGCTCATGCAGCTCAATATCAAAAAAACAAACAACCCAATCCAAAAACGGGCAGAAGACCTAAATAGACATTTCTCCAAAGAAGATATACAGATTGCCAGCAAACACATGAAAGGATGGTCAACATCACTAATCATTAGAGAAATGCAAATCAAAACTACAATGAGGTATCACCTCACACTGGTCAGAATGGCCATCATCAGAAAACCTACAAACAATAAATGCTGGAGAGGGTGTGGAGAAAAGGGACCCCTCTTGTACTGTTGGCGGGAATGTAAATTGATACAGCCACTATGGAGAACAGTATGGAGGTTCCTCAAAAAACTAAAAATTGAACTACCATATGACCCAGCAATCCCACTGCTGGGCGTATACCCAGAGAAGACCATAATTCAGAAAGAGTCATGTACCAAAATGTTCACTGCAGTACTGTTTACACTAGCCAGGACATGGAAGCAACCCAAGTGTCCATTGACAGATGAATGGATAAAGAAGATGTGGCACATATATACAATGGAGTACTACTCAGCCATAAAAAATGAAACTGAGTTATTTGTAGTGAGGTGGATGGACCTAGAGTGTGTCATACAGAGTGAAGTAAGTCAGAAAGAGAAAAACAAATACCATATGGTAACACATATATATGGAATCCAAAAAAAAATGGTTCTGAAGAACCTAGGGGCAGGACAGGAATAAAGATGCAGACCTACTAGAGAATGGACTTGAGGATATGGGGAGGGATAAGGGTAATCTAGGAAGAAGTGAGAGAGTGGCAATGACATATATATAGTACCAAATGTAAAACAGATAGTTAGGGGGAAGCAGCTGCATAGCACAGGGAGATCAGCTCAGTGTTTTGTGTCCACCTAGAGGGGTGGAATAGGGAGGGTGGAAGGGAGATGCAAGACGGAGGGGATATGGGGATATATGTATACATATAGCTGATTCATTTTGTATACAGCAGAAACTAACACAACATTGTAAAGAAATTATACTCCAATAAAGTTGTTAAAAAAGTAAAAAAAAAAAGAAGAAGAGATGGTCATGGAAAGCCCCTCTAAGAACACAACAGCTCTAAATGACAAGAAGAAACAGCCATGTACAACCAGAGAAAAGCATTCCGAACAGAGGTGCACATTAATGCAAAAGCCTAACGGTTGTAATGAGCTTGGTATTTTATAGGAACAAAAGAAGTCAAAAGGCCAGTTCTGCTAAAGCACAGTGAGCAAGTGAGAAAATTGTGGGTGAAGTCAAAGGGATAAGTAGAGCAGATAATTTGGGACTTTAGAAATTAGAACAGGGAACTTAGATTAAGTCTAAGCATAATGGGAACTTAAGCAGAAGAGAAAGAATCTGGTTTATATTGTGTAAAGAATAAATGCATTTTGATAAAAGCAGAAGAGAGGCAACTAAAACAGTCCAGGTGGGAGATTATGGAGGTCAAGCTGCTTGTCTCTGCAAAACCTACACTATTTTCCTCTTAGGTCCTCAATGTTGTCATGCTGACCTTACCTGTGCTTTATATATCTCACCTCACTTTTTCATGTGTTACCTCCTTTACTCTTCACAACAACTCCACAGTATTAAACCTATTACACAAATACTAAATAAGACACTGAGACTTATCTTGTAACAATCAACTTGCAAATTGAACTGGTTATTATTTACAAGATGTGTTCTTTAAATTATGTCGTAGCTTTAACTACCCTGCAGACAGACCCTGCCGTCTATTTTAATTGTACCCAATAGTATTATTAATACATACATTAAGCACTATGGTAAAACATAAAGTTTGGGTTTTTGAAGTAATTAACTTATAAAAAGTAACATTCAAAATGCTGTTTTATCTTAAAAATGCTAATGTACACATTGTGAAAAGGAAACAAATTTTAAATGTTAATCAATGTCGGGCTTCCCTGGTGGCGCAGTGGTTGAGAGTCCGCCTGCCGATGCAGGGGACACGGGTTCGTGCCCCGGTCCGGGAGGATCCCACGTGCCGCGGAGCGGCTGGGCCCGTGAGCCATGGCCGCTGGGCCTGCGCGTCCGGAGCCTGTGCTCTGCAGCGGGAGAGGCCACAGCAGTGAGAGGCCCGCGTACCGCAAAAAAAAAAAAAAAAAAAGTTAATCAATGTCATTTTTTAAAAAGCAATTGTACATCATGCGTCATGATTGTAATCGTATGGAAATTGCCTTTGGCTTATAAATAAGCAAGATTAAAATTAAAGTACTTTGAGTGTCACCCTGATCTAGCTATGATAACTAATTTATATTACTTCTTATCCTAATTCCTTTCTTAAATACCATCTCTTCAAATGTCTTCTTTATATGCCTTTTTATTCCTTTTTATTTCAAACATTAGTGTCCAACCTTGTCTCTATACATATATTTTAAGAACTATTTTAGTTATCAGCAAAGTTGAAATGTTATGTGCCTTTCCGGCACATTAGATACTAAAAACTGATGATGAAATGAAGCAACATGAAATTCTTATATGTTGATTCTTAACAGAAGATCGTTATGACATTTGTGATTGGAGAAATGGAAGTTAAGTTCATCAAATACATTTAATTTTCCTTATAGCAAATTTCTAGTTAATCTTTTTATAAAGAAAAAAAACTGATTAAAAGCCCTTGACAAGCTTAAGTCTTAGAACGTCCTTAAGGCTTTCATCAGGGAGAAAAGTTAGTTTTGTGTTGGTGATATTAACACATTATCTTGAATATACAGATGAAAGGTGTTAAAACAAGTGAAAATTCCATCAAAATCACATCAAACCTGAACATTCCTGACTCCCACTCTCAAATCAACTACCTTTGATAAAATTCAAATCAAGGCAATTATGCTGAACTTGTGATTATCAGAAATAACCAAGTCCGACCAGTGAAATATCATTTCTCACTTCATTCACCTTCCAACTTTTTAAAAATTAATTATATAATCCAGCAATCCCACTTCAGGGTATTTATCCAAAATAATTCAAGTCAGGATCTCAACAAGATATTAGCACTCCAGTGTTCATTGCAGCACTATTCACAGTAGCCAGTTTTGGGGAAAATGAATAAATTTAAAAACATGTGGTATACACATACAATGGAATATTACTGAGTCTTAAAAAGGAAGAAATTCTGATGCATGTTATAACATGAATGAACCTTGAGAACATTATGCTAAATGAAATAAATCAGTTACAGAATGCAAATACTGCATGATTCCAATTATATGAGGTATCAAAAGTATTCAAATTTGTAGGGCTTCCCTGGTGGCGCAGTGGTTGAGAATCTGCCTGCTAATGCAGGGGACATGGGTTCGAGCCCTGGTCTGGGAGGATCCCACATGCCGCAGAGTGGCTGGGCCCGTGAGCCACAACTACTGAGCCTGCGCGTCTGGAGCCTGTGCTTCGCAACAGGAGAGGCCGCGATGGTGAGATGCCCACGCACTGCGATGAAGAGTGGCCCCCGCTTGCCACAATTAGAGAAAGCCCTCACACAGAAACGAAGACCCAACACAGCAAAAATAAATAAATTAATAAACTCCTACCCCCAACATCTTAAAAAAAGTTAAAAAAAAATAAAAAGTATTCAAATTTGTAGAATCAAATTGTGAAATGGTGGTTTCCAGGGTCTGAGGAGAGGGGAAAATAGAGTCACTAATCAATGGGTACAAATTTTAGCAAGATGAATAAACCCTACTGTAGTCCACTGTACAACAGTGACTATAGTCTAAAACACTGTATTGAGCACTTAAAAAATTGTCAAGAGGGTAGATATCATGTTGTGCTCTTACCACAATAAAATTAAAAAAAATAATTAGTCATGTATGAAAATTGACCATTCCCATAACTTTATTCCTACAACACAATGGTTTTAGTTCTATTTTTTACTTATTTCATTATAATTACTAGTTCATATGCCTGTTTTTCCAATCGTATGAAAAGTTTCAGCCATTACATTTTGTCTCAGTCTTCACAACATCCCTCTGAAGCAGAAACAATTGGGATTCCAAACTGTAGATTAGGAAAGCAAGGCTACTTTCCTCTAGCTGTTAAGAACAGAGCTGTAATATGAATCTACTCTCTCCAACTCCATTTTGTACTCATTTTGTACTCATCATTCCACATGCCATCCGGTCCTTGTGTTAAGTACTCCTCCTGCTCCAGGTAGAGGGCGGACTTAGTTTTACTTATGAAGTTCCTTAATACCCTCAATCAGTGGGTCTAGAGGTCATTATTAGGAGCTATCCAAAGTTTCAGTGATGGATCAATATTACAGTGTTTTATACTGGATTCAAGAAAAAAGTTAGAAAATTATATATATGCAATCTTCAGAAACCATGCTTCATTACCTCCTCAATTACACTCAATTGAAAAAGTTGATTTAACCACTTTTCAAGATGCACTTGTGATGAGGATATGACAAATGAATGACAAAGAGAAAGGCACCTTTCTTGAATAAATAAAGAAATCCAAATTCAACAACAAAAAATTGAATTGTGTCAATTGATAGGCAATTTTCTTTAAAAAAATCATATCTTATACTAAATACAGGTTCAGTTTTTCAGCAACTTCTTTATAAAGATTAACTGTCAAGATATTTTTGTCTTAAAAATACCAGTACATTCACATATACAAATGTAAAACTGCAATGATTCTTAGACAATATTAATCAATGTCATTTGTTTAAAAAATAAAAGCAATTGGTGCATATCATGAGTCATGATTATAAATTTATGCAAACTGCCTTTGGCTAATAAACAAGGAGAATTAAAAATGTACTAAGTGTCAACTGTATCAATGATAACTAATTTGTATAGATTTAAATTATATCTATCTACCTCAGGCAATCACCAATTTCTTTAATAACTGTGTTGGAACATACTTTTAAGCAATTGCTATCAAATAGCTTAGATTTTAAAATGGCATTTAAAAATTACATGCTTGAACATTTACGAGAAATTAAAATCCTGTTTATTTCTGATTGCTTATTATATAGGTCACTGAACATCTTCTGAGTTCAATTTCAATAAGTTCATGTGATATTTTCTAACATTCTTCAAATTTCTAGGTTTTAAGGATGAGGGTTAAAATAAAACAAACCTTTGCTGAAAAACCATATAAGCAGGATTAATTCTTATCAAATAAAAAAGTGACCAGCCTATTATTTAGTCTTAAGTTGAAAACTCCTAAGCTCAAATAAAAGAATTCATTTGACTGAGAAAGGTCCAGGTTAATTTTCTTTCTGTAAAGTTTCTGGGGAAAATCACAAGAGTATGCCCTATGCCATGCATAAGGAAAGAAGTCTCCCACTCAGACCATCTATGTTCTCTGCTGCAGTCAAGTTGATTCCAGAAAAATCACTTAAATTTGTACTGTTCATATCCAAGTAGACATCAGGACCTAAATAATTTGAAAAGTTTAGGCTCTAACATCCTATGAAAAATAGCTCTCCCTCTCCCTTGGATTCTCTTTCAGGGCCAGAATTTTTATGATGCAGTTTGAGAGGATGATTAGTAAGACATGCTCTTCTTCCTTGTATATCCATGAAGAGATAATGAAGCCAGCTCTCTGAAACGTGACCCTTGACAGTGCCCCACAAATCTGTGATGAGAGCTGACCATGAAATTTTGTTTGTATTGCAAAGAAATTCTCACTGAAAATATAATTTAAAAACCAACGCTGTGAGAGTCTCACTTCTTGAAATGGCAAACTAGATAACAAACACCTATTCTCCCCTAGCAAATAATAAAAAAGTTTTTTAATAGCTTCTCAAAAACATCACAGAGACAGCATGATAGTCAAGAAAATATAGGAAAAAGTGAAAGCTCAGAAAGGTTAACTAACCTTCCAAAGCTAATTTTGCCTTGATGACATTTTCTAATCTACAAAAAATATCTGAGAAACTAAGCTGCAGTTTTCTTAGTCTCATAGGGCAACAGGAAAAGAAAAAGTCCAGGGCCTTTCTAATGTGGGAATGTGACAATCCACCAATTGAGAAAAATATATGCTTATGTATGCTTACATGTAAGCAAAATGAATGACAACAGTGATAAAAGGGACAGGAGTAAGTGTATTAATTTCAGACAGAGCATACTTCAGAGTAAGGAAAGGTATCAGCAATAAAGAGGAACATTTTGTAATGATAAAGGGGTCAATTCTCCAATAAGACATAACAATCTTGACACGTATGCCCCACACAACATAGCATCAAAATAAATGAGGCAGGGCTTCCCTGGTGGCGCAGTGGTTGAGAGTCCGCCTGCCGATGCAGGGGACACGGGTTCGTGCCCCGGTCTGGGAAGATCCCACGTGCCGCGGAGTGGCTGGGCCCGTGAGCCATGGCCGCTGAGCCTGCACGTCCGGAGCCTGTGCTCCTCAACGGGAGAGACCACAACAGTGAGAGACCCGCGTACCGCAAAAAAATAAAGTAAAATAAAATAAAATAAATGAGGCAAAACTGATAGAACTGCAAGTAGAAATAGATGAAGACAACATTACTGTTGAAGACTTCAACATCCCTCTATCAGAAATGAGCAGACCCAGGAGGAGAAAGTCAGTAAGGGTATAGCTGAATTCAACAACATAATCATTCAATTGGATTTAACTGACATCTTTGGATTACTTCATCCAACAACAGCAGAATACAAATTCTTCTCAAGCTCACACAGAATATTCTTCAAGATAGACCACATTCCAGGCCATAAGACACAACTTAACAAACGTAAAAAATGGAAATCATACAATGTCTGCTCATAGAATACCACAGTGGAATTAAACTAGAAATCAGTAACAGAAAGATAGCTGGAAAAACGAACATACTTGAAGATTAAACAACATGCTTCTAAATAACATGTAGGTCAAAGAAGAATTCTCAAGAGAAATTTAAAACTATTTCAAATTAAATGACAATTAAAAACAACTTGTCAAAATTTGTGGGATGCAGTGAAATCAATGTTTAGAGGGAAATTTGTAGCATTGAATGCATATGTTAGAAAAGAAGAAAAGATCTAAAATTATTCATCTAAGTTTCCCTTTAGGAAACTAGAAAAAGAAGAGCAAGTTAAATTCAAAGTAAGAAGAAGAGAAGCAAAGTAAGAGAGCAGAAATCAGTGAAGTTTAAAAAATGAAACCAATCAAGAAAAACAACAAAACTGAAAGCTGGTTCTTTGAAAAGATCACTAAAATCAATAAGCCTCTAGCCAGACTAAGAAAGAAAAGTTATGAATTACTAATATCAGAAATGAAAGAAAGGACCTCACCAGAAAGAGTCCGTGGACATTAAAATACAATCAAGGAATACTATGAACAGCTTATTGCTCTCAAATTTGATAACCTAAATGAAATGGACCACTTCTCTGAAAGAAACAATCTGCCAAAACTTACACAATAAGAAAGAGTATAATCTGAACTGAAGTTATTTTATACACACAAGAAGAAACAGACAATCTGAATAGGCTATATTTATTAAATAAATTGAGTCAATAATTAATAACCTTCCAAAACAGAAAGCACCAGGACCAGACAGGTGAATTCTGGCGAATTCTACTAAACATTTAAGGAAGAAATTATACGTATTCTCTACAATCTTTTCCAGAAAATAGAAGCAGAGGGAACACTTCCTAACTCAACAAATGATGCTGGTACAACTGGATACACACACACACACACACAAACACACAAAAGGAATCTGGACACAGACTTACATAGACCTTATACTGTTAATAAAGATTAACTCAACATGGGACACAAACCTAAATGTAAAATTTAAGACTATAAAACTCCTAGAAGATAAAACAGGAGAACACCAAGATGACCCTGAATATGGCAAGGACTTTTTAGATACAACACCAAAGGCATGATCCATGTAAGAAAGAACTGACAAACTGCACTTCATGACAATTACTAAGTTCTGCTCTGTGAAAGAAAATGTCAAGAGAATGAAAAGGCAATCCACAGACTGGGAGAGAATATTTGCAAAAGACATCTGATACAGGACTTTTATCCAAAATATACAAAGAAGTTTTATTTTTTTAATTTATTTATTTTATTTACTTATTTTGGGCTGCATTGGGTCTTCATTGCTGCATGTGGGCTTTCTCTAGTTGCGGAGAGTGGGGGCTACTCTTCGTTGCGGTGCACGGGCTTCTCATTGCGGTGGCTTCTCTTGTTGCGGAGCACGGGCTCTAGGCGCGCAGGTTTCAGTAGTTGTGGCACATGGGCTCAGTAGTTGTGGCTCGTGGGCTCTAGAGTTCAGGCTCAGTAGTTGTGGCACACGGGCTTATTTGCTCCACGGCATGTGGGATCTTCCCGGACCAGGGCTCGACCCCATGTCCCCTGCATTGGCAGGCAGATTCTTAACCACTGTACCACCAGGGAAGCCCTACAAAGAAGTTTTAAAACTCAACAATAAGAAAACAAACAATGTGATTTAAAAAATGGGCGATAGGGCTTCCCTGGTGGTGCAGTGGTTGACAGTCCGCCTGCCGATGCAGGGAACACGGGTTCGTGCCCCGGTCCGGGAAGATCCCACATGCTGTGGAGCAGATAGGCCCATGAGCCATGGCCGCTGAGCCTGAGCGTCCAGAGCCTGTGCTCTGCAACGGGAGAGGCCACAACAGTGAGAGGCCCACGTACCACAAAAAAAAAAAAAAAGTGGGCCAAATACCTTAACAGACCCCCTCACTAAAAGAGGTATGCAGATGGCAAACAAACATACAAATAGATGCTCCACATAATATGTCATAAGGGAAATGCAAATTAAAAAAAAATACCACTACACACCTATTAGAATTGCCACGATCTAGAACACTAACAACACCAAATGCTGGCAAAGACGTGGAGTAACATGAATTCTCATTCGCTGTTGGTGGGAATGCAAATGGTACAGCCACTTTGAAAGACAGTTTTGTAGTTTCTTAAAAAAATAGACATATTCTTACTATACAACCCAGCAATCATTCTCCTTGGTATTTACCCAAATGAATTGAAAACTCATATCCATACAAAAACCTGCACATGGACATTTATAGCAGCTTTATTCATAATTGCCAGGAACTTAGAAACAACCAAGGTGTCCTTCAGTTGGTCAGTGGATAAATTGTGGCACATCCAGATAATGAAAATTTTACAGTGTTAAAAAGGAATGACCTATCAAGTCATGAAAAGATATGGAGGAAAACTTAATGCATAATTATTAAGTGAAAAAATATCTGAAAAGTGTACATACTATATTATTCCAACTATGAGACATTCTGGAAAAGGCAAAACTATGGAGACCGTAAAAAGATGTGTTTTTGCCAGGAGTAAGGGAGAAGGTACACACAAATAAGCAGGGCACAGGAGGCTTTCATGACAAAGTACTCTGTACAATACTAAGATTGTGGATACACATCACTATATATTTGTTAAAATCCATAGAATGTACAACACCAAGAGTGAACCCTTATGTAAAGTATGGACTTTGGATGACAATAATATATCAGTCTATGTTCACTGATGGTACCAAATGAATCACTGTGGTGTGAGATGTTGATATGGGGGAGGTTGTCCATGTGCGGGGATGGGGGTATCTAGAAACTCTGTACTTCCCATTCAATTTTGCTATGAACCTAAAACCTAAAAATAAAACTCTAAAAATAAAGTTTATTAATTAAAGAAGTTTACATGATAAAAAAAGATTATATGCGAGGAAATATTTGGAAGGCCAACATTTTTTTCTGTGGTGAGGAGTGTGATCCAACCACTCCCCCAACAATGAAGGAATAAAACATATTCACATAAAAAATGTCTGTACAAATTGACTTTTATGGATATAGAAGAAATATGTTGTATTTTGATAATATTTACTTATTGAACTTGTAATCACTAGAGATAAGACAAAGAGCTTTTAAAAAAAACAATGTCCAGATTATATATGTATGTGGGAAAATATGTCAGGGGTGAGAATAACCTGAATCAATAGAGAGCACAGACAAAATCACAAAAATTTCAGCTACTGGAATTGGCACATATTATATAAGCTTCATGTTTGTAAAAGAAATGAAACCCAAGCTGGAAAATCCACATGGGAAACAGAGGTTTCTAAAAAGTGACGGAGTAAGTTTAGAAAAGAACTAAGTAGATATGCCAAAAAATTTAAATATAATAAATGAAATTAAAAATTCAATGGATAGGCATACCTCAGAGATATTATAGGTTCAGTTCCAGGCCACTGCACTAAAGCAAATATCACAATAAAGTGAATCACATGAATTTTTTGGTTTCCCAGTGCATATAAAGTTATGGTTACACTCTACTATAGTCTATCAAGAGTGCAAAGCATATGTCTAAAACAACGTACATACTTTAATTAAAAAGACACTATTACTGGGACTTCCCTGGTGGCTCAGTGCTTAAGAATCCACCTGCCAATGCAGGGGACACAGGTTCAATCCCTGGTTTGGGAAGATCCCACATGCCACAGAGCAACTAAGTCCGTGTGCCACAACAACTGAGCCTGCGCTCTAGAGCCCACGAGCCACAACTACTGAAGCCTGCATGCCCTAGAGCGTGCACACCACAACTACTGAGCCCATGCACCACAACTACTGAAGCCCGCACATGCTAGGGCCCACGTGCCACAACTACTGAGCCAGTGTGCTGCAACTACTGAAGCCCGCATGCCTAGAGCCTATGCTCCACAACAAGAGAAGCTACTGCAATGAGAAGCCTGCACTCACCGCAACAAGAGAAAGCCCATGCACAGCAACAAAGACCCAATGCAGCCAAAAACAAAACAAAACAAAACAAAACTTTATTACTGTCATCTGACATTTATCTGACAATACAGGGTTGCCACAAACCTTCAGTTTGTAAAAAACACAATACCTGCAAAATGCAATAAAGCCAAGTGCAATAAAATGAAGAATATCTGCAGATAAACTAAATATAGTCAATTACTATGAAAATTATCCAAAATTCAGTCAAAAAATGACAAAATGGATGGAAAATAGAGAAGAGACAGAGTTACAATGAGAAGGCCTAACTTACATTTAGTTGATGTCCCAGAATGAGAGAGAAATAATGGAGCAGGGACAACTTTTAGGATATAACAACAAATAACCAAAACTTATAAAAGACACTAATCTACAGCAAAACATCCACATCTAGACACACACACACAAATATTCGTAGAAGCCTTGTAACAGGCTCAAATAGAAAACACAAATGTCCGTCAAAATTAGAATGCATAAATAAATTGTGGTATACAAGTAAGTCCCCTACATACAAACCTTCCAGTTGCAAACTTTCAAAGATGTGAACATGTGTGCCAGCCCCTGTATGCCAGCTGCTGTACTGTACTGTAAGATTAAACATGTTGTCTTTATTTTTTGTGTTTGTTTGTTTTTTTTTTTTTTTTTTTTTTTTTTTTTTTTTTTTTTTTTTTGTCTTTTTGCGGTATGCGGGCCTCTCACTGTTGTGGCCTCTCCCGTTGCGGAGCACAGGCTCCGGATGCGCAGGCCCATCGGCCATGGCTCACGGGCCCAGCCGCTCCGCGGCATATGGGATCCTCCCAGACCGGGGCACGAACCCGTATCCCCTGCATCGGCAGGCGGACTCTCAACCACTGCGCCACCAGGGAGGCCCTGTTTGTTTGTTTTTTATGTACATATTATTTGTGTGAAAAGTATTATAAACCTACTACAGTACAGTACTATACAGCTGATTGTGTTAGTTGGGTACCCAGGCTAACTTTGTTGGACTTAACGAACAAATTGGATTTACGTGCTCTTGGAATGGAACTCGTTCGTCTGTAGGGGACAAACTGTATACAGTCAGTGGATACTACAAAGCAATACAAATGAACAGCTATCTGCTCCATGCAATAACTATTAAAGATCTTGTAAACATAATGCTAAACAAGAGAAATGAGACATAAAATCATACATTGTGATTAGACTGGCATAAAGTCCAAAAAATAAACAAAAGAATTTTATATATGAGAAGACTTTACAAAGTAAAGTAAGTAGGTGTTTTAGCCAACAATGGGGTTCAAATCCTTCTCTCTGACCTCTTCCATAGCCACAGCTCCTCTGACTTTCACTTTTGCGGGCCTATTCCACTTTTAAGGAACCTTCTGATTACAATGGACCCACCTGGATAATTTAGGATAATATCTTAAGGTCATCTGATTAGCAAACTTAACTACATCTGCAACTTTAATTCTGCTTTGCCATTTAACATAACATATTCACAGGTTCCAGGGATTAGGATGTGGGTATATCTGGGAGGGCTGTTATTCTATCAAGTTACATTATTTAACAGGCAATCATGTTAATTTCAAGCTCTTTTCTTTTCTTTCTTTCTTTTTTTTTTTTGGCTGAGCTGCACGGCATGTGGGATCTTAGTTCCGGGACCAGGGGTCAAACCTGCACCCCCTGCAGTGGAAGCATGGAGTCTTAACTACTGGACCACCAGGGAAGTCCTCTATTTAAGTTTTGAAACCTATTTTTATGTCACTAAGTCTCTTTTCAGTTCACTTAAAGCCACATTTTGAATTGGAACAGATTTTTATGTCACTAAGTCTCTTTTCAATTCACCTAAAGCCACATCTTGAAGTTAAATTGATATTCAAAACTGATGTAAAATGTAATACCAAATTCTATTACTGGTCCTGCAGTGGTTTTACACATTTACTATGCCATTACGGAAATTAAGTTAAATAATTTTCTCTTCCAGCTCAAAGTCAAATATAAAATTAAACTATATATGTAGATATTTTGGAAAAACATAGTGAAAATCTGGCGTAAGTATACTGTATACCAGTATTATTATTATTCTTTAATTATCATCAAATTCTGATATAGACAATCATTGAACTAATTCAATAAACAGTTTCACTATGAAGAATAAAAACAGTGGGATATATATGTGTGTGTATATATATATATATATGCACACACACATAGATACACATACACATAATAAAATGCTTATTAATCTATAAGCCTCCATACATCATCTGCTGTTCTCAAACAGCTGAAGTTTCTATAGTCCTACTAAGATGAGGTAGAAAGTAACTGCCACACTATTATTTGAGACTCTCTCAGTTTAGTATCTGTTTATATCCTACATTTACTACAAATGAAAACTTCCTTTAATTTTTTCTACACATTAACTTGAAGAAGTATTTAAAATATTGGTTTTTTAGCTAAACTTGCAATAATACAACAAAAATGTTTACTTGATTGAATTTTTTTGGACTATCACATTTGAAAGTTTTTTCTATATTTTTAAGAGTTGGAAGGTACCATCTAATATATCCATCTCATGTTACTTAGATGACTAAGGCACAGAGAAGTTGATGTCTATAGTCAAAGAAAAGTTGCTAACAGAACTGGGATTGAAATTCAGTCAAGAACACTTAAAGTCACAGAAAATGTGCTAGACTTTTGGTCACCTGACAGTGCTTCAGCAAAAGGAGGTACTACTTGCAGAAATGGCGAACATAATTCTCCCTAAAGTGAGAAGAGCAACTCATCCATCCATCCACCCTTCTTCTTTACATAGCCTAATATCATGTACCGCAATTATTTGAACTTTTATTTGACAACATATGTA
Organism: Mesoplodon bidens; assembly: GCF_964165515.1. Classification (NCBI taxonomy): domain Eukaryota; kingdom Metazoa; phylum Chordata; class Mammalia; order Artiodactyla; family Ziphiidae; genus Mesoplodon; species Mesoplodon bidens. Next base: position 116,152,565 of record NC_138163.1, on the reverse strand, counting down.
CTCCACTTCCAGTAAGATGACAATTGAATGGGCAATTAAAAAAATTCTTTTGAAAAAACTCAAAGTAACTCACCCTTGCTTAGACTTCCAATACTGCTTTCCTTTAATATCAAAACTTACCTTATTTTAATGGAGAAACTAACTACTTTCCAGTCAGCATCCCAAACTGTCACAGGAAAGAGTGCTTTAGGAATTTCCCAAAAACTTGAAAAATTACATTCTGAGAGTCCCTTTAATCCTTACTGACATATTCATTCATTCAATAAACATTAATTGGGCACCTACTATATAAAACTCACTACAATCTAAGATTTTTAAAAATAATCATTGGAATAGCACTTAAGAACCCATCTCATTTGATAGTTCCAATCAAAAAGATTTTATCTAAAGCCTTTTTTCACAAAGTTTATGTTTTTTATAATATGAATTGCATCTCTGATTACTAAAGAGACTTGTCTGTAATATTACCCTGAATTTCTACATAAAAAATTATTAATTAGCATAACCCTAAATTTGAAATTCCTTATATCCCCAATTCCTTAATCAGCATTTTTAGAAATCCCACTTTTCATATACTTGTCCCTCATTTACAATTTTATCACCTCTCAAAAATCTCAGTTTGTAGGTGACTTAGAACTCTAATTTGGTAATGATTTTCTTGATTATGAAGTTCTTAGTCTGAATTTTACATAGAAGAAAATTATTGCAAAAATCAGAACTTAATTTAAATATACATTTTTTGGTGAAAAATTACATTTCTAGGGCTTGTATTTGACTGTCGTTAATACTTTACTAAGTTATGAACAGAAGAAAATAAATAAAGGTACATGTTCCCATGGATGATGGCAACAAGTATCCCAGGTTCTATGGTTTACAGCCTTGGTCAGTGTATCAATATTAGACTGCTTGGGCTGCCATAATAAAATACTTTAGAATGGGTGGCTTAAACAACAGAACTTTCTCACAGTTCTGGAGGCTAAAAGTCCCAGATCAAGATGCTAGCATGATCGGTTTCTGGTAAGAGCCCTCTTCCTGGCTTGCAGATGGCTGCCTTTTCAGCTCTTCCTTGATATGTGCAAGCAAAAGAATGGAGATATATACATACATATATTAGAGATATATACATACAATATTAGAGAAGGGGGGAAGAAGGGAGGGAGGGAGAACAAGTGCAGGCCTCCTAGCTTTCTGGTATCTCTTTCTTATAAAGACACTAATCCTATCATGATCAGGGTCTCACCATTATGACCTCATTTAATTTTAATAACTTCGTTAGAGGCCCCATCTCCAAATATAGCCACACTGGGAGTTAGGGCTTCAGCATATGAATTTTGGAAAACACAACATCCAGGCCACAACAGTCAGCTTAAATGGCCATATGTAATGGCAATGCATCTCCTAGCATAATCTGGGAGTCTATGTTAGCAGTGCTTTCCTGGCCAGGAAAAGTGACCCTGGAACACTGATTCATTAAATCAGTTGTAGGCGTAGTTTGTTAGCGAAGGATATCCCAATATAGGTTCTCATCCAGAAATACAGGCTTTTGAAATTATGTTTCTCTGGAGAGCATTTGTTCCTGGCATGTGATCTATGACAAATACAAGACACCAAAGAAGGTGACACACTGTCTCTTGTGTGGAGAGTTTCCAAGTCCACCAAATTTGTTCAAGTTGTCTTGGCCTGAGTCACCAGATTCCACAGTCATTTGTGGTGATATTAGCAAGCTTTTAAGATGGCTGTGATGCATAGAAATTCTCATTCCAAACAGGGTAAGTGCTATTTCCTGGGACCAGCAAGTGAAGGAAATAGGCACAGGACAGAGGTCTGAGGGTCTGGCATTGCCTAGGTCAAAGAGGCTCAGCTGTTGCTATCAGTCTTGAAGGTAAAGATCTAGGTTGGTTAGGGATGAACATCAGATTTCATCTTGGATGTAAGAAGAGGTCTTCAGATGTGTTTTCTATAGTCCAGACCAAGCTTTCTTCTGGGGGGATGCGTGACATTAGAACTATCGTATGTACAAAGCCCTGAGGAGGAGGTCCCAGTGAACTCCTACTGTACTGTGTCGTCATCGTACTTGAGAGTGGCTCAGGCTTCAAGTTCAGAACAGGAAGTGCATCGGCTTAATGGATTAACAGACCTCTGTCACGAGCTCCATTTGAAAGTTGGAGTGAAAATGGCAAGGAGAGAGGAAAACTTTCCCAAAGTACTATTTTTATTTTTCCAGAATCCTTACCAGAGTTGTGCTGTGATCTGTTTTGTCTGCCCATCAAGAAACCCTGAAGACAGTCTATACTGCCTCCACTGGGGACCTAGAGCATAATCTGCTCTTATACAAGTACATCTGGAAGGAAGGGAGGATCGAGACCCTAAGTCACTGGTTGATATTCCTATGAGCAGTTTTCTTGACACGGTGAGATGGAAGGGAATTTGGTCTAGATTCTGAGACCGCGGAGTCCCTCAGCTGCAGTTGGATTCCTTACCACGGGGAGGCACTGTTAAGCTGGGGCAGCGCTCTGCACTCCACCTTTCAAGGATGCTGGAGTGTGGAGTTCTGTGTTGGGAGGGCAGGGAACACAACCAGAAACTAAGCGAGTGCACCCCCAGATAAACAAAAATCAGCAACATCTGGGAGGCAGGTCCCAGCAAAAGGCCTTTGGAATCTTTGTGTATTGTCCCACATACATTTATCACTTAGCAAATACTTAATGAACACTAAATAATAAGCATAGTTCTAGGCACTGGAGGTGTGTCTGAACAAAATATATCAAAATTCCTGCCCTCATGAAGCTTCTGCTTATCAGAACAAAATTTTGCACATAGACTTGGCTTTAAGAAAAAAAAAATCAAAATCATATTGGAAGTAAGCAGTGGACTCCAGGGCTGAGGTTCAAAAATCAGGGTTTGGAAATGGGTGGAGCTGGGCCATAGCTGCAGGGTGTAGAAAAAAGAGTACCAAATTCACTGAGTTTGGCTTGAGAAACCTCTAGAATCTCAGAAGCATCAAGTTCCAAGAGATGGACCACCAGGTAAGAACAAAATCAAAAGCTGAGTATGAACACAATAAAGACACACAAGATGGGATTAGCGGTTAGCAGGATCAGGAGGCAGAGCCAGGTTAGCGCCTGGGAGAAAACATAGGGAAATAGCGTTTTATTTAATAGCTATGGCCTTACCATGGGGGGGTTGCTATAAAAAGCACCTAGCTCATTTACCCAAGTAGAATATTTGTGATTAAATTTTATGTTAATACTGAGCTGCAATAGAAAAAGAAAATCTGGCTTAGGATCCCATACTTTGAAATGTTCCCAGAACAAGTTCTAGCCTTAACTGCTCACCTTTATTTGTTCTTCTATTTTAATTGGACGGCTATATTGACAGGAAGGTCCGGTACTTTCCTTGTCATAGGACTTATCACCAGTTCTTTTAATTATCAGTCTCCCTCACCAAACTATAAGTTCTGAAAGGAAAACGACTTTGATGTCATCATCCTTATATTCACGCCTGGCACATATCACAGTGTCTGACTTCATATTAGGCAGGGCCACCTTATATAGTTGTGCAGGTTGTGCACTGCACACCTCCTGGGGCACCACACGCATAAAGGCTATGAAGATAACATAAAATACCTTTTTTCCCCTAATGAATTTCAAGTCCCCTTTAACAGATACAAAATAGCAATGAGGATAAAGTGATAAATGTCCAGGTGTAATCTTACAAAAAATAAAGCTAGGTGAAGTGACTGAAAGCGTAATCATTTCTATCTGTTCAGGAGGTTTTGTAATTTTGGTATCCTAACTCTTTTGACTATGATTTCTTACTCCTTTGATAAGTCCCAAGTTCAAGCAAACTGTTAGCACAGATATGAGTGTGTGTGTGTGTTTTAAAAAATATTCAGAAGTAGTGTATTAGTTTGTATCCACCAATGATGTCTATGAATGTTTAAATCTTCCCAAAATAAACCCTCATGATCTTTTCCAAGACTGTGATTATGAAATGTAATGTAAACCCTTGAAATTAGAATAAACTGAAGTTATTCTAGTCACAAACACAATGCCTCTTAGAATAACTTGACACAGGAAGCTCTTAGAATGTGGTGGCCTCAACTGGTCTATATTTGGTGTCAATGAAGAGAAGTCAAAACATGGCTACAACACTGTTGAATGAAACATTTTCTTTAGTGAATAAATGATAAATGCTATGATGACTCTAGAATTTCATTTTAAGTTCATACATTATCAATACAAGTAGAGAGAAATGTAATTACTAAAGCAACAAAAGTAACTGGTAGTAAAAAAACTGGATCTCAAAGCAAGGATCACTTGGTGCACTGGTTAAAAATTTAGACTTCTACAATCAAATCCAGAACAAATTCTCAGGTGGATGGAGTTGTAATAGGAATGTGATTATCAGACAAGCTTTCAGGACATTACTGTACACGCTAAATCTTCAGAACCACTGACTTAGAGAATAGTTTTAAGTTCGTTTAATAATTTTATTTAGTTCACATGGCCTGGGACGTTGGGACGTCTGCTTTCTGAACATGAAAATCTTAAAGCAGCCATGGCTACTTAAAATGAGACTCATATTTAGCTTTATTTAACTCGCAGTTAGATATGTTTGCTAAAATGATTGAATTCAATTTCCAAACTAAGGGTCATGGTTTTGAGTTCTAAAGAGGGTCTGAGAGTTTGCTCTGCTTGCAAGCTAACAAGTTAGCCTGCCACAGTTTCATGGATGCTGGTAGTCAGGCAACTTCTAGGTCAGAGACCTCGAGATGGGGTGCCTATTCTGGATTATCTAGGTGGGCCTGTTCTAATCACAAGGACCCTTAAAAGTGAAGAAACTTTCCTGGCTGGGGTCAGAGAAAGGGATGAGAGGCTGGAATCAGGGCCAGAGAGATGCTCCCTTGCTGGCTTTGAAGATGGAGGAAGGGGACCACGAGGCCGGGAAGGAGTTCAGCCTTTAGAAGCTGGGAAAGGCAAGGAAATGAATTCTTCCCTAGAGTGTTCAGAAAGAACACAGCCCTAACTGACACCTTGATGTTAGCTCAGTCAGATCTCTGTTGGTCTTCTGACCTCTAGAACCATAAGATAATAAATATGTGCTATTTTAAGTCACTAACTTTGTGGTAATTTTTTAACAGCAACGATAGAAAATGAATACAAGCAGTAGCCAGAGTATCAGCATTTTGGTGCCAATTTCCCCAAGCCCCGGTTCCCGCAGGGCAATGCAGAGAAAGCTAGGTGATACTTGCCCACACAGTGGGATTGCCTTACAGTAGAGGAATCCTGAGTTTAGGAAGCCTGAATCTTTTGTAATGAGAAGCAAGCATGCCTGTCCTTTGCTCCAGAGGGACACATTATCTCTGTATCCCAAGGTCGTTTGCTCTACAAACATCCTTGAAAAGACCGTCTGAAACAAAGGGCAGTCAGTGTTTCACTTGCAAGATATACAGAAACACAAGACACCCATAGAGAATTGCTACCCAACACAAGGTGTCATCCAAATTCATCACTCAGGTGTTCCCAAGATATCATAGTTTTCATATTTCAAACTGAGGGACTTTGTGGTCTTTAGCATAACAATAGGTGATGAAACTGATAAAGGTTGATACAGCTGTATAAGAAATGTCTGCTAATGAGATCTTTAAAAAATAAAATTCATTATAAAACCAAAATTAATATGAGCCTATGCTGGGTTTGTTATATTTATAATGTTAAACACACACACAGACACGTACAAATATACCATCATTACTGAAATTGCTACAGATAAGGGAATCTCATTATTGCTAGTCTGGGACTTTTTGGACTGTAAACCACTTTTCCACTTGAAACAATTGTTTTTATTATGGAAGTTTTTAATAATGTGAAGTTTTTTAGTATTCTATCATAGTATAGCAAAAGCAGACTGCTTTTTTAGATAAGATTTATTTTTCTATAAGACTTAGAAATAGATTTTTATTAGAATCTTGGTTAAATTGATCAAAATTGCAAAGGGGTGAGTATGAATTCCGTTTTCCAGTAAAAGCAGCTGAAAATACCAGTGTATGATAAACCTTCTTGTCCTTCTGGAGTTGATAGGATTAATTAAACCTAATTACTCATGTCAAAGAACTGCTTTACATCTTCTAGCTATTATTAAATGAAATAGTGTCTGTAAATGAAGATATATTTTCAACAGCAGTAGAAAATAAACTGAGTCATGCAGTTTGCCTCATAAACATTACAGTCACCATGGTTACCATGTTGATCCCTAAGTCACAAGACCCTCCATCCTGCTCAGTTTAGCCAGTGTTTGTGAAATCCCTTCTATGTCTCCTTCTATCAAAATACACTCCTTTATCCAGGTCTGTTCCTGGGGATGTCCAGGAAGCTCCATGTCCTCTGTGAATTTAGGAGAAAACTTTCATTCGCCATTGAGTCTCTCTGAAGACTAAAATAATACTCAAGAGAGCAGTTCAAGGAATGACCCTTTGTCCCTTTAGAAAAGATTAAAGGGGTTATGCTTCTGAAATTTACTTCAGATATCCCTTCCCCATCCCCACTGTGCCGGTTAAGCTGTTGCCTCTCAACCTCAAACCTACCCCTCTGTACTGTGCTTTGTTCTGCCCCTACTGAGACTGCAGACCGCATTTCTGCAGTTCTAGCTGCTCCGTGTTAGGCTTTACCAATAAAGAGTGTTATCAGGAGACAGCGCGGCTCCAAGGGGAAGGAAAAAAGAAGGCTAGAGGAGGAGGAAGGGCCTGTTCTGTGGGAACCCACCTCCAAGAGTTTAAATTTTAATATTACAACCTCTTTCTTTTGTTCCCCAGCCATAAGGATGGTAGCTGCTTTCTGCAGTTACTACCTCTCTGATGCCTCAGGGTCCCCTTTTAGCCTTTTCAGTTCTCTAATAATTTTAAAATAATGATTCTTTATTTTAAATTCTTTCAAAATAATTGGTGTACTTCTGTGTTCTGACTTGATCCCGACGTATACAACCTCCACCATTCACACGAAACATCCCAGAATTAACTGTGGACGGGAACACAGAATATCTTGGGGGAAATGGATTCCAGATCACATAGCTCTTTCACAGTCCATAGATGGTCTGATGTGTGATACAAGGAGTCAGTCATATGTTCAATAAACATGAATTGAATACCAACTGTTTCTTAGGCATAATGTTTAATGAGAGGTGAAGTTTGTTCCCAAGCAATTCACATCTAGAATAGTGATGAAGACAATTCTAGAAAAGGCTATAAAACACACTAACATTAAGTTGCTGAGAAAAGCAAAAGGAGTCATGATACCAATATTGGAGACACCTAAGACGATAGAAAGCACCACTGTAGACTTCCCATAGGAGTGGAACCAAGAAATAAGCAGGCAAAACAGGAGTAGAAGCAATTTTGGAAGAAAGAACAATTTATGCCTAAGCCAAGAGGTTTGCCAAAGCATGATCACTGAGGGACCTGAAAATCATTGCGCATAGGCTATGAGCGATAGGGCCTTCCTCAAGATGAGGCTGGAACGGTGGATAGGGACCAGATCATGAAGGGACTTTTCTGTCTTCCTTAGAAGTTTGGCTTCAACTGAACAGAAGAGGAAGGCTACTGAGGACATTCAAGGCAGCTATGACTTCGTCATACTAATGTTGTTTTAATGAAACTTTATAACAAAGTACAACATACATTCAGAAAAGTGTACAAATAATAAGTATAAAGCTCAGATTGTCAAAAACCAAACATAGCAATATAACCAGCACCCAGATAGATAAATCAGCATTACCAGTATATCCAGAAGACCTCTCCTACACCAACCCAGACACTGTCCCCACCAAAGGAACCATTATCTTAACTTCTAAAACCATGGCTTAGTTTGGCCTGCTTTTGAATTGTAAGTTAAGTGAAGCAGTATATAACTGTGTTTCTGTCCTCTTTGGCTCAACATTGCTAGTGAGATTCATCCATGTTTTGTATACATTTATTCATTCTCATTGCTATGTAGCCTTCTATTACATGAACATTCCACCATTTATTTACATTCTGCTGATGGACAATTAAATTTTTTCCAGTTCTCAGTTATTAAAAACAAAGTGCCATGAAAACTTTGGTCCACGTCTTTTTGGTGGATTCATATACACATTTCCACTGGGTATCTACCAAAGAAGTGAACTTCTTGAGTATACATATGTTAAGCTTTAGTAGATGCTGCCAAAGAAGTTGTAGTAATTCACATTCCCACCAGCAGTGGACGAGAGCTCTATTTATTCCATATACTTGTCAACATTGATATTGCCATTCTTTCGCATTTTTGCCATTTGACAGGTCTTTAGTTATATCCTATTGTAGTTTCAATATGTGTTTCTCAAATGAATAATAAGGTTGGGCACATTTTCATATTTTACTAGCTATTTGATTATTTGAATATCCTCCTTTATGAAGTCACTATTCAGTACTTTTTCTTATTTTTGTGTAATTTGGCTTTTTATCCATAGATTGTTCTGAAGTGTATTACTTGTCTAGATATTTGGTGATTTTCTCGATGTCTTATTATTACTGATTTCTAATTTAATTGCATTGTGATTATAAAATGTAGCTTGTATGATCTTAGTCCTTTGAAATTTATTGAGACTTCTTGTATGGCTCAGAATATGTCCAAGCACATGTTCCATGTACACTTTTTAAAATGTGTGTTTTCAGCAACGGAAACCATAAACAAAATGAAAAGACAGCCTACAGAATGGGAGAAAATATTTGCAAATGAGATTGAACCCAGTAGGGGATTGTGGGAACCTCCCATTTACAGCTGGTCAGTCAGAAGCACAGGTGCACCCCTTCACATAGTGAAACCACCTGTTTTTTGAAGCCAGGCACTTCTTGATGCAGACACACCAAAAGGCTCACGGACGTCAGGTGTGGTTGCATTTTGGTTGAGTTTCAAATATCAGCATCTAATCACTCAGCTTACAGGCTTGGAAACATGGTTATCTTTTTATCGAGAGGCTTTGCAGAAAAATGGCTTCTTTAACTTGGAGGAGGCTGGTTAAAGGAATGCACCATGGATTACTCCATGACTAAGGATATGGAGATGAACAAAACATAGCTCCAACCTTTAAAGGAATTATTTATAGTGAGGGTTGAGAGCCGTGTGGCTGACCGGGTCTTGGTGCTCCGGCCCGGTGTCAGGCCTGAGCCTCTGAGATAAGAGAGCTGAGATCAGGACACGGGACCACCAGAGACCTCGGGCCCCATGTAGTATCAATGGGTGAGAGCTCTCCCAGAGATCTCTGTCTCAACACTAAGACACAGCTCCACTCAACAACCAGCAAGTTACAGTGCTGGACACCCCATGACAAACAACTAGCAAGACAGGAACACAACCTCACCCATTAGCAGAGAGGCTGCCTAAAATCATACAAAATTCACAGACACCTCAAAACACACCACTGGATGCAGCCCTGCCCACCAGAAAGACAAGATCCAGCCCCACCCACCAGAACACAGGCACCAGACCCCTCCACCAGGAAGCCTACACAAGCCACTGAACTAACCTCACTCACTGGGGGCAGACACCACCAACAACGGGAACTATGAACCTGCAGCCTGCAAAAAGGAGACCCCAAACACAGTAAGTTAAACAAAAGAAGACAGAGCAATATGCAGCAGATGAAGGAGCAAAGTAAAAACCCACTAGACCTAACAAATGAAGAGGAAATACAGTCTACCTGAAAAAGAAATCTAAGTAATGATAGTAAACATGATCCAAAATCTTGGAAATAGAATGGAGAAAATACATGCAACAGAGTTCTATGACCTCCATCATAACACTTACCATTTTATTTATCAGCTTTATTGAGATATGATTTGCATATATTAAAATTCACCCATTATAGGCATATAGTTCTGACAATACACATACAGTATTTTAAATAAATTTATTTTATTTATTTATTTTTGGCTGCATTGGGTCTTCGTTGCTGTGTGCGGGCTTCCTCTAGTTGTGGTGAGCGGGGGACTACTCTTTGTTGTGGTGCGTGGGCTTCTCATTGTGGTGGCTTCGCTTGTTTCAGAGCATGGGTTCTAGGCGTGCGGGCTTCAGTATTTGCAGCATGTGGGCTCAGTAGTTGTAGCACGTGGGCTCAGTAGTTGTGGCTCACAGGCTCTAGACCTCAAGCTCAGTAGTTGTGGTGCACAGGCTTAGTTGCTCCACAGCATGTGGGATCTTCCTGGACCAGGGCTCAAACCCGTGTCCCCTGCCTTGGCGGGCAGATTCGTAACCACTGTGCCACCAGGGAAGTCCCCACATACAGTTTTGACAAATGCTTACAGTCATGTAGCTACCATCACAATAAATATATAGCACATATCCATCTCCCCAAAATTTCCTCTGGCCTCTTTGCATTCAATTGCCTTCTTCCACCCCAGTGCCCGGCAAACACGGATCTTCTTTCTTCTAGTATGCTTTTTTTCTTTCTAGATTTCATATAAATTGAATGTGAAAATACATAGGCTTTTGTGTCTGGATTCTTTCACTTAGCACAATGCTATTGAGTGTCATCCATGTTGTTAAATGTAGTGATACTTTTTTTTTCTTCTGAATGATATGCCTTTGAATGGATATATTGTAACTTGTTTATCTATTTACCTATTGACGGATTGATGGACAAATTGAGCTGTTTCCAGTTTGGGTGTGCTTTACACAAAAGTAGTTTGAACATTTGAGCATGAGTCTTTGTGTGAACTTACTTTTTCATTGATAAATATCTCACATATGGTACAAAAATGTACTGTATTAATGTAAGATATTAATAATAGGGAACACTGGGTATTGAGGTATATAGGAACTATCTGTATTATATTCATAGCTATTATGCAAACCTAAAACTATTCTAAAATAAAACATGTATTTTACAAAATGGGTAAAAGATTTAAACAGACACTAAAGAAAATTTTATGGGGGCTTCCCTAATGCCGCAGTGGTTAAGAATCCACCTGACAATGCAGGGGACAAGGGTCTGAGCCCTGGTCTGGGAAAATCCCACATGCCGTGGAGCAACTAACCCCGTGCGCCACAACTACTGAGCCTGCGTGCCACAACTACTGAAGCCCACATGCCTAGAGCCTGTGCTCCGCAACAAAGACAAGCCACTGCAATGAGAAGCCCGTGCACTGCAATGAAAAGTAGCCCCCTCTCGCCGCAACTAGAGAAAGCCCACGCGCAGCAACAAAGACCCAACACAGCCAAAAATCAATCAATTAATTAATTTTAAAAAGATAATTTTGTGTATGCATATATATGTTCATATCAGAAGAATGGTTAGTATCTCTAGGTTCTAGATCCATAGATCAATAGATAGAAAGAGAGACAGAATTTTCTTGTCTTGCTGGACTCCATTAGCTAAAACTTTGTTAAAGATTTTTACATCTAGATTTATGAGAAATGTTAGTCTATAGTTTTCTTTTCTTGTAATATCTTTTTCTAATTTCAGTAACAGGGTAACAGTGAGACGGTTTTGACCACAAAATATTCATAATATCCTTGAGATGATAAGGGTCTCCTTTCACTTAAAATTCACCATAAAAAACACACAGGAGGGCTTCCCTGGTGGCGCAGTGGTTGAGAGTCCGCCTGCCGATGCAGGGGACACAGGTTCGTGCCCCAGTCTGGGAGGATCCCACATGCCGCGGAGCAGCTGGGCCCGTGAGCCATGGCCGCTGAGCCTGCGCGTCCGGAGCCTGTGCTCCTCAACGGGAGAGGCCATAACAGTGAGAAGCCCGCGTACCGCAGGAAAAAAAAAAAAAAACACACACAGGAAACAAATATATAAAAGAATACGATAACTTCCCCCAAGCACCAACTTGTATAACAAAGTTTGTGTAATATCTTACATCAATTTAACCTGAAATAAAATGTAAAAGTTAAGCCACATAGGTCATTGGCAGAATGTAAATTCTCCATAGAAGGACTTGGACCCCTTGTTTTGTTTTGTGTTTCCTCGCTGCTCTTTACTTGTGTTCACCCAGCTTCTTCCCTATTTTTTATCATCCACTACCTTGTTATCTCAGATTTTCCCAATATTAATGTCTTCAATTTTTCCTAGTTCAATCCTCAGACTTCATGTCCCGAAAGTTTTTCCTCCCAATAAATTGCTTGATAATAATTCTTTATCAATTTCATTACGGTATAAAAGAGCAGTCACAGTTTCAAGTAAGCTGAGGTAACCAGTTAACATGCCACATACAAAGACTTCCAGGAAATAAAACAAAGAAATGTCAGGTTTCACATGAGTACTAAAGCCTCAGCTTATGAAAATGTTGAGATTTACATTTGGCTTTTCAAACAACTAAGCATAACACAGGGACCACCATTTTTGCTTTTTGTTCACCCAGGGATACAGGTACCCAAGATTAGAAACTCATGCATCAGTTCATACAAAGGATTATTTAGAAAAAAAGTTTTAATTATTAAGTTTCAAAATGTTCTCAGAGCATTGTCAGTGAGATAGAAAGTCGAGTATATGCTGAAAAGTATATAAATCTGCATAATCAAAGAGCTTTGAATAATTAATTATAGGAAAGCTGAATTACAAAAAAATATTTTTCTTTCTATATAATTCTATCTTCCCTGTGTCATGATTCAGGCCAGAGTGTAGAATGGGAATACATAAAGAAAAACCATTGTATGAAATACGAATGTAATTAATTCGTGTAAGAAAAAATACATGCAACTTTAACTTATAAATGCAAAAAAATAATACAAGGATTCACATAAAGTTGTGCTTATCCCAACAGAAGTTCAAAAGACATATTTTTATGAGCTAGGATTATCAAATAACATATCCCACAGCCTGTTGATTAAACTGACATTATCAGGTTGGGAATGTGGAAAAGCAACAGTTGAATCTACTTAAGTCTAATCTGATTACAGTGCAAAGAATGTTTTGCACAGTTAAGGATTTTGATTAGAGGAGTTATAAGGATAGAGTAAGAAATTCATTTTAGAAGCAATGTCTTTACTTAATTAGCAAGAAGTAGAGAGGTCAACAAGAAAAGAGCTACACATGATCAAGCCCTTGTCTATCTTGTCTTGTCTTGGAGACCAAGAAGTGACAAGCATTAGGAATCATATAGATAAAAGAGGGAGCACTTTTGGAAATGTACACAGAAAATATGGAAAAATTTAAGATCCTGCCAAGGTTGCCTAGAAACAGACAGTATTGAGGCCACAGTGTCAGTGAAAATGTACAGAAAAAAAATATATCTGTTGAAATGTTAAGAATGCTACCTCAAAGTACCTCAAAGTCATTTTTTCCCCATCATTCTAAGTATAATGTAGGTCTTGATATTTTTATATTTTGTCATTAGGGTTGTGTATATTTTAATGAATCCTATAACTTGTCTCTCCAGTCAAATGGACATTATATTAAAGTTATTTATAAGAGAACTAAAATGCTTCTTCCCTGAGACTTACATTCATTAGTGCTTTTAAATAACTGAAAAGTATGCTTTCAATATTAATGACATTTCTTCATAAAAGCCAAAATCAAATCAGGTTGCAAAAGCCTCAAATGGAACCAATGGACAAAGAGCATAAATGACTTGGTCAGATTGAGCTCTGGTTGTTCCTGGAATGTTATTAAATTAGTCTAAGGAAAGAACAAAAGTCAAATCCATTTAAATCAGCAAATATTTCTTAAGTGTTTATTATGTACCAGACACTATACTAAGCACTAATAACTTCTACCATGTAGAACATTCAGACAGAAATGAGTTGTATTAAAGCAATATTCTGCAAAAGATGCTACTTAAGTTTGCTGCTTTGAGCTTCAAATTAACAACTGCAACTAGCAAGGTGGGGTCTACAGGTACAGATCTAGTATTCAATGTGTGCCCACCTCCATACCCAACTAAACTATATTGAACTCCTTTATGATTTATAAGACACTGCTGGCATATACCATAGCTCACTTCATTAATTTTTACTATGACCGAATAAAAGAAATTTTATTTTTCCCAATGTTTTAAAAAATGTGAACATAAAGATGAGTGACTTTTAAATAAATTGCCCATGTAACAGATAGTATATGCTGTTGAAAACAAATGAAAGAATGCTCAACATCATTAATCATTACAGAAATGCAAATCAAAACTACAATGAGGTATCACCTCACACAGGTCAGAATGGCCATCATCAAAATATCTACAAACAATAAATGCTGGAGAGGGTGTGGAGAAAAGGGAACCCCCTTGCACTGTTGGTGGGAATGTAAATTGATACAGTCACTATGGAGAACAATATGGAGGTTCCTTTAAAAACTAAAAATAGAACTACCATAGGACCCAGCAATTTCATTCCTAGGCATATCTCTGGAGAAAACCAGAGTAAGTCAGAAAGAGAAAAACAAATACCGAATGGTAACACATATATCTGGAATCTAAAAAAAAAAAGTCATGAAGAACCTAGGGGCAAGATGGGAATAAAGCTGCAGACCTACTAGAGAATGGACTTGAGGATATGGGGGTGGAAAGGGTAAGCTGGGACAAAGTGAGAGAGTGGCATGGACATATATACACTACCAAACGTAAAATAGATAGCTAGTGGGAAGCAGCCGCATAGCACAGGGAGATCAGCTAGGTGCTTTGTGACCACCTAGAGGGGTGGGCTAGGGAGGGTGGGAGGGAGGGAGATGCAAGAGGGAATAGATATGGGAACATATGTATATGTATAACTGATTCACTTTGTTATAAAGCAGAAACTAACACACCATTATAAAGCAATTATACTCCAATAAAGATGTTAAAAAAAATAGAGTGTACTAGAGTACACTGCTCATTAATACGTTCCTCATTGGGTTTCTTCCTTTGCTTGTCTCCCTTCCCCACGATCTCTCTGCATTTCCAGGGATCACGACACGAATTAATTATTTCTACCCACATCTTTATCTCAGAATCTATATTGGGGGCAACTTTATCTAAGATACATGGTCTGAAGGGCAGCCCTTAATTCCTTAAAAGGTCGGACAATGTGGGGAAAAAATAATGTTTCAGACCCAAGATACACATCATTAATGGCTGCTAAAACTAGTGTGTGAAAGTTTGGTGAGTAACAAGATATTTACATGATCTCAAACTATCTCCCACAATACAATGATCAAATACAAAGGAGAAAACAGTAACTGTACCGTGAAGACATGGCAAACACCACCTTGAGGATGGTAGGCACTGCCCGCCCTGGATGTCCATTTCCGAATCCCCAGAACCTGTGTCTGTTCCTTACATGACAAAAGGGATTTTGCAGATGTGATTAAAGTTAAGGACCTAGAGAAGGGAGATTAGAGTTGCCCCTTGAACAACCTGTGGTTAGGAATGCTGACCCTCTGCACAGTTTAAAATTCAAAAAAAATTCAAGTATAACTTTACAGTCAGCCCTCCATATCTGTGGTTCTGCATCTGTGGCTTCAAACGACTGTGGATCATATAGTACTGTAGTAAATATTTGTTGAAAAAAATCCATATATAAGCAGACCTGCAGAGTTCAAACCCATGTTTTCAAGGCTCAACTGTATATTGGATTATCCAGTTATACCCAGTCGAATCATATGAATCCTTAAAAGTGGAGAATCTTTTCCAACTCTGGTCAGAGGGAGATGTAACTATAGAGAAAATGTCAGAGAGGTGCAATGTTGCTGGCTTTGAAGATGAAGGATGGGACTAGGAGCCAAGGAATGTGTGCAGCCTCTAGAAAATAGAAAAGGCAAGGCAAGAATTCTCCCCCTAGAGCCTCTAGAAGGAAAACAGCCCTACCAATACCTTGATTTTAGCCCAGTGAGACCCATGTCTGACTCTTGACATACAGAGCTGCAATATAATAAATTTGGGTTGTTTTAAGCCTCTTGTGGTAATTTGTTACAGCAGCAATAAAAAACAAATACATTAACTAAATGACCAAAGTTAACAAAAGTAGTCGGGGAGGTGGGAATCAACATCATGTGAACCCAAATGTGATAATATCACGACTATGGTATTCCTGCTGTAAAATGCATAGCCTGAATCTAGTCATAAAACAATGACAAACCCAAATTGAGGTACATTCTATAAAATAGCTGACCATCAAAAAAAAATCAAGGTCGTAAAAGACAAGGAAAGACTGAAACTCTTTCAGATCAAAGGAGAGAAAGAAACTTTATAACTTTTTGCAACACATAATCCAGGGGTTTATTTTTCTACATAGGACATTATAGGGACAGTTGGTGAAATGAGTAAGGCCTTCAGATGAACTAATACTGTAACAACACTAATTTCCTTTTTTATAATTACACTAGATTATGATTGTCCTTTACCCCTAAATATTTCAGTATTTATGTGTATTATATGAATAAGGAAAGACAGCATGACAATATTTGGGGATTAAAGGATATGCAAGAACTCTGTATTATTCTTGTAATTTGTTTGTATATCTGAATCTACATCAAAATACTTTAAAATAAATTTTTAGATATATTGAGAATAAAAGTACATGAGATAATATATCATGGAAATTTAGAGATAATCAAGATATATTCTAACCCTAAAAGACAGTGATTGTGTTTTTAAATTAAGTCGATCAACAAATATTTATTAGTACCTATCATGTGCCACACCTACTTCTATGTTAGAAATATAACTGTGAAAAAATATCAAACCCCCCATCCTTTATGAAACTTACATTTTGTGAGAACTTAGATCTTACAGTGTCAGTAAACTGGGCAAGTCATTTATCCAAGTGAATAAATCTCAGGTTCTTAATCACATTTTCTGTAGTTTGAAGTATTCTTCCAGTGAAAATAACTGAAACAATTTCTTTGGCCTGAATATTGTCCTCAATCCAGTTCCCACAGTTATGACATATATTTGAATCATTCAAAAGATTTCTGGAAATCTAAATTTCGATCATTTTTTCTGTTTGATTAAAGAGTATATGTTCTATCATGGTATTTTCTGCCTTGCACCAGATAGCTAACTCCCAAATGCATTTGTTTCTAATTCTACAATGTATTTTATATATCTAGGATTTTTTAAATTATTAATATTATTATTAGTTTAGTATTATTGTGATTTTATTATTATTACTATCTTTCACTGTGAAAAAATTCTCTCACCCATCATGTATAGTTTAGATATTATCCACTTGTCTAAGAAAAAACCAAACTTAATGCAAATGTAATTTTTCAAATGTGTTTGGGGGAAAAGTCATTGCTAGGTATGGGGGAAGAGTCTACAACAGAGACCAGTGGTATAGATGGCTCAGAAAAGAATGTGTGACACTAAGGAAATGATAAAAATGGGCTTTCCCAGTTGCACATGTGGGATCTTCCTGGACCGGGGCACGAACCCATGTCCCTTGCTTTGGCAGGCAGACTCTCAACCACTGCACCACCAGGGAAGCCCAAGAATGGGCTTTTAAAAGGCCAAGCATACCACAGAAAAGTCAGTGGCGTGAAGCACAAAGAAACCAGGGACAGAAGGAACATAGGAAATAAAAAATGCTATTCCTGCCAGGTTACTACTGAGACCTTCGGTGCCTTCTTTGGACTACAGATGGAGGAGCGGAAGCTATAGCACTTAAAGCCCAGACACCAAGCACCTAATATCTCCACTGACAGAATGCTTGGATATAAATGTATATTTAGGGGTCACTGTGGTGGGGTTCTGATTTCTCTAGAAAGAAATATGCAACTTTCCGCTGTTAACACATAGATGTATGCCATTTCTCTGTTCACATCAATGTCTCCCACAGGACAGAAATCTATCTAAATCCTCTGAGGGACAAAGGAATCATCATCACCATAGCCATTATGGTCATTATCATTGCCAAGATTTGGGGGAGATTTACGTGACAGTCACTGTTTTCAGCACTTTACATGCATATCTTTCTATTATAAAGCTGAAGAGAACACTGTCTTCAATTTTAAACAGAGGAATCTGAGTTGCAGAGAAGTTAAGTAATTTACCCAGTGTCAAACAGCTACTGAGTGTCAGAGTCCGGAGCCAAACGTAGGCACCTAAGAGGTATAAATAAACGGAAGAACATTTCCTCATACACTACACTTCACTATCCGTCTGTTCTGAGGGTATAACAGGAAACAAGCTAAGAGAAACTCTGAGCCATTCATCTAGAGCCCTGGCATACCAAGCCCTGAGTTGGCCCTACCGACGAGCTCCACGTTATGTGAGATAATAAATTTGCTTATTGTCTTCCTTTATTTGCATTTGATGCAAGGTTTTTTTTTTCTGTTTTATCATATGCAGCTAAAGAAAATTACTCTTCCTAGATTTCCCTTGTCATACTTCCTTGCCTTCCCTCATCTTCTTCTTTGCAGAGCTGAAAATATACATGTGGTTTGGACATTTGGTCAGGGTTACTGAGAATAATTTTGGTTCCTTTTTTTCATGCCTCAATTCCTGGTATATTAACAGCATATATTAATATTTTTATGTCATTGGAGAGTGTTCTTCACTTACTATGGACACCACCTCTCCTACTCCCATCTTCAATGTGCACACTACTCTCTATAATACCACATGCACGATTCGCTTTCAATATGATCATTACTCCTCTCTTATTTTATTCTCTGCAACACTATAAGATTTTACAATGTTTTATCATTCTACTAGCAAATCTTGAAAAATGAGAAACTCCTCTGAGTAAGAGCATATAAAGTTTTAATGCTTTTTAAATTTTTATTTTATTTGGATTTCCTGGCTGACATTATCTTACTGGGTTTTATTATAGATTTTAGTCCTATTCAGTGATGACACATCTCCGTGTAGAGACTTCTCAGTGCAGAATCCTAGTTAACAACAGAAACTTACCACACATTTAATTAAAGGATTACAAAAATTTGCATACTTCATATGGGTCACTAACTTCTTCAGGTTTCCTCATAAACATATAAAACACTTACAGACAGATCTTTCAAAGAAGAGTTCTGGTTGTGGGAGAGATTTTTCTTTTCCTCAATTTTTACAGCACCTTAACAAACATATAAGTTTCTACACTTGGCAAACAAAGTAGAAATATATGGCTTGTTATGCAAATAGTAGTGTCACACCAGACGACTGTGTAACTTTTAAAGCAAAATCACACCACTTACCTACTACTAACACCTTATAAGTAAATAAAAGTAATACTTTTTTATACTAAGTGTTTTTCAGTGTTCAAAAAACACTGAAAATTAATGTCAAATTATTTATGAAGAAAAGTTATGTATTGATAACTCAAACCCTGAGTAATTAGACAGCAGTTCTGAACAAAGCAAACTGCAAACTCTTTTCTCTTTTCGAAACTCCATTTATACAAAGATAATGATTGGCTCAATTCTTGTCTTCCAAAGTGAATTCTAATAATACAGTTGTTATACAGTGAGGTTACACCAGTTATCTGAAATGCTAAGCTCAAGATCCAAACACTATTTTAAAGAATTATTTTGCAGTGTGCCTCAACCAAAGGGTATTTACAACTTCTTGCCTGATTTTTAAATGACTGCAGCCTTTCTGATCTCCCTGTGAGAATTTCAAACATTTAGAATAAGAGATGGAAAGTCAGTGCTCCTCACTCGGGTCTTCCCAGCACAGTATGATCTGAGCCAGTGGTTTTCAAGTGTGGCCCTCAGACAGCATCATCAGTGTTTTCCGGGAATTTGTTAGATACAGAAATTCTCTGACCTCATCTCAAACGTACTGAATTTGAAACTCTGGAGGATGGAGCCCAACAACCTGTGTTTTAACAAGCCTTCCAAGGCATTACGATGTACCTTCAAGTTTGAGAACCTCTGATATTAGACAACTTAATTAGCCCTTGTCCGTTGCTTGAATTCCAAATCTAACTCTGGAAAGCTGTTGGAAATCTGCAGTCGGCATTCAACTTGAGGTTTTGCTGACTAGTTAGATTTTGATTATAGCTTATTGAGTTTTAGAGTTCTCTTAGTAAATGCCATCCTTATCCTTAATTACTAGTATTATTTAATTGCTTTTTATAACTGCCAGCAAGAATCAGTCTCAAAATTTCCTTCTAGAACTTTTAAATTATCCATATGCTGCAAATTCACTTGTGCTTCTACACAAATGGAATATGCACACAGTAGATCAATCTGCCTTTTCTCCCTATTGCCTATTTATTAAAGGCAAGTTCATTTGCCAGTTTTCTACAAGAAATAGCTTCAAACTGCATTGCGGTTTCAAAATAAAAGTCACTTTTATTTTGCTTCTCACCATATTCCTATGAGCCCAACAATACAAGGTTTGGAGTGATGTTACCACACTCTGAACCTCTGCCAGGCTACCCACTTGAGCTCTGAACAGTAAGTGTTTTTTAGCAGGTTTTGCTTCTTGATTTCAGTCTATATTGTGCTACATCCCGAAAGCCTGACATATTTTCATTGAATTACCAGTTTTAACATTATAGGCATTGATTTTACTTTTCCCAGAATGATTTGATCATAGTAACAATTTATGAGTGTGAAATTGAGGACAAATAACCTCGCAAAGTCACAAATGAATATAGTTATACCTACTGAATTTAAGCATGCTTATTTTTTAAGAGAGCTCAAAATCAAGTATGTATAGATTCACTAGGTTAATACACTTTACTTCCTATTGCAGACTTCCACCTCCACAAACAGTTACTTACTAGTAAGGAGTGTCATGTGTTTCAAAACCAGACTCTATATATTATCTTTCCTCTTCATATCCTGAATAAAAGAGGAGTCAAAAGAGTACTGGACTTGGAATCCAAATATCCGATTGTTCATCCATATTATATATACATGTGGTTGTGTACACACACACATTAACTCACTGCTTATGAAAGAATTTAACCAAAAAATAAACAAACATTGGTAGTGACAAGAGAATCATGAGGACACTGATACAGTCTGTAAAGATTTTTTTTTAAGATTTATCATCAAGATTCTCATGCATTTCTTAATCAAATAAGGTGGAAGGATGCTATCAGATAAACTGGTTAGGAGTCATTCAGTTAACCTACACTTAACTCAAACACCGACATTACTACTGAGCACTAAAATGACCTGTGTTACTGTTGGTAATAAAAGAGGGAACACTTTTGATTTGAAACATAATGGAGCTAACTTTCCAAGAGCAGGCAAATACAAAATCAAACTTATTTATGTTTATGTATTAAATTTTATAAAGTGACAAGCACAGATGAATAACATATATTCCATGTGAAACACCTGAAATTTAGGAGCAAAGTGTCCTTTTATATTTTTTCGGTTTGTTTTCCAGCACTTTTTACTTTCCTCAAACATATTCATCCTTACACATTCATTTATGACTTACATGATTCACATGACATTTATTATTGATCCTTAAAATGTGCACATGAATTTCATGTGTAGTTTTAACTAGTCATCACTATTTAAAAATAGAAAAAAAACAGGAAAAAATATTGTGGATGATTAAACCCATGAAAAGACACAGAACAACAGTTTAGTAATGTCTGAATAGTATTAACATGATGCTATGTCTTTTCTACTTTTGTTTTAAAATGAGATAAAATTGGAGGGGGGTGTAGATTAGGAGCATGGGATTAGCAGGTGCACACTACAAAACAGATAAACAAGGACCTACTGTATAGCACAGGGAACTATATTCAATGTCTTGTAATAAACTGTAATGGAAAAGAATCAAAAAATATATGCATATATATGTATAACCCAATCATTTTGCTGTACATCTAAAACTAACCAAAAAAAGAGATAAAATGTAGTTTATTTTAAAGTAAAGAATACAAAAGAAAACCTGTTTCATGTCAAATAGATGATTCTTTTCTATAGGAGTTTATCATATCCTTAAAGACTCCTCTAAACTTAATAAATAGATCATGGCAAACACAAAGAGGCTGAAGTTAGGTACTTTTTAACCATGCTTCAAGTAAGACAAATATTGATCAACTTCCTGCTATGAAAGATGAGAATATTAGTGCTCACTGTCTCTCACACATTCCTGATTTCTGTATTATTTTTATATTACTAAGATTTATAAATTTTACATTCTTTTCTGTAACTATAACTCCCACAATTTGGTATTAACTCTATTATAAAGCGATTTAATAATTTTATTTATCTATTCCTTTCCAGGGGTCTTCATTTTAATTGTTTTCAAATGTCTGAATTTCAATAATGTAATGAAATGCAAATCACTCCCCCCCACCCCCCGCCAAAACAAAACAAAAAGACTTCAGTCATTCTACTCCCTTTTCTTTTATGATGGAAATGGCTGCTTGATACTGCAATGGTCCCTAATACCTGGGCATACATTTTTCAGCTAAATTTTCTTTCAGAAGTGTGTGGCCATTGGTCTGAATTTTTATTTTATTCTTCAAAGCGATTTAATTTTTCTGCCTGGATGAGTAAAGAATTGCCTTTTATGCTTCCATTTCAATAATTTAACCAGGATATGTGTTTCCTGGAATACGGTACTTTTTCCAACTTTGGATTGTTCTTTCATTTCAGGGAAAAAAAAAATTTTTATTTTTATTTTTTTTATTTTTATTTTTTTCCTTTTTGCGGTACGCGGGCTTCTCATTGTTGTGGCCTCTCCCGTTGCGGAGCACAGGCTCCGGACGCGCAGGCTCAGCGGCCATGGCTCACGGGCCTAGCCGCTCCGCGGCATGTGGGATCTTCCCGGTCCGGGGCACGAACCTGTGTGCCCTGCATCAGCAGGCGGACTCTTAACCACTGCGCCACCAGGGAAGCCCAAAAATTTTTATTTTTAAATCCTTTTTAATTTGGATTCTCTACTTTGGTACACAAATTATTTTTATTTTGAATCACAGTTGTCTACGCTCTACCAGTTTTTCTCTAATTGCTGCAATCTGTTTGTACTTTAATCTGCATTGACTATGATTCTTTCAGCCATCCCTCCATGTTGGCAATTCCATTTTCAGTCATTTTGATTCTGTCCCCTCTAGGATATTTACTTTTTAAAAAATATTTGTTATTGAAGTATAGTTGATTTACGATGTTGTATTAGTTTCAGGTGTACAGCAAAATGATTCAGTTACACACACACATATATATATTCTTTTTCAGATTCTTTTCTCATATAGGTTATTACATGATATTTAATACAGTTCCCTGTGCTATACAGTAGGTCCTTGTTATCTATTTTACATAGAGTAGTGTGTATCTGTTAATAGGATATTTATTCTTAATTTATCTGTTCTGAATGGCATTGGTTTGGTCCTCAATATGTTATTTTTATGATCTGCAATCTTCATTTTAATTACATATTATTTAAACATCTCATCTCTGAGCTCTAATTTTATTGAATGCATACATTATTTTACAGTGCAAAGCATATGTGGGGAATTATCTTCTCCTCCTTGAGTTATGTTTTATTCTAAGTTGGGTAATTTATCTTTTATATCACCCTCCTTCCTGTCTTTCTTCCTTTTCTTTCCTTCCCGGCCAAGAACTGCCCCCCCGCCCCCGCTTGGTTATCATGCTGTTTCTTTTCATCTTTTTGGTGCTTAGAAACCTCTCTCTAGATCTGTTTTTTCTGATATTGTATAGATGACTTCTTAACTCTGTTCTCACCATGCCAGAGACATGTCTATTTCACTCTGAGCAGCTGCAGTTTCAAGACAGGTTATATTTTGCATTTCCACTTCACCCTACCCCTCACTCCTTCCTGCTCCCATAACTTCAGATCATTGAAGAGAAAGAAAAGTTTCGTTCAGGCAGTGAGTTGTTTTTTGTTACAATTTCTTAGACTCTGCTCACTCTTGGGAGTGTCTGTTAAATGCCTTGTCAGGGTTCACACCTCCTAGTTGGAGAGTGGTGTATAACACTGACATAGAGGAATAAACCTATCAAAGATAAACAAAGCTGGACATTTATTAAAGCAGTAAAAACTGTTTATTTATTAACTACTGACAGTAGGGGAAAGAGCTGAGCTCAATTCCAATTTGCGCAGGGGTGACTGGGTGTTTTAAAGGGAGATTGAGGGAGAAGGAAGGGGGCAAATGGGGGTGGGGACAGGCTCAAGTCGAGTCACGAAAGTAGAAAATTACAAAGGGTCGGTCAGTGAAAATGTGCTTAGGTCTCTTTGTTTGCTAGCTGGCACTTATCAAAGTTAGGATTCTACCTTCCTACAGAGGCTGGGAGATGGAGGCCCTATCCCTCCTGATGGCTACATTTCAAAGGAATGACTTTCAGGTCACTGAGAAAGACACTTCTGAGTTATAGGAGACACACGTACATCTCCAAGAGATAGAGGAAGGATTCACAACCACAAGCCCTTTTTACTAAAGTTCTAAGAGATGTAGGTCAGGGGTCTATCTTCAAGTGTTGGCTAGAACAAACAGTAAGTTCTTTTGACAGCCCTGAGATTACCCAGACTGGAACTCCAAAGGGGGTTGGGTCATCCCAGAGACCACATTGGGCTGCTATAAACCAGGCTAGGGTTGGCCAAGTCCCTTAGTTTGGGGATTTGAATGGAGTGCTGTGCTCACAGTTTTTGTAGTTCTCAAACCTCAGAGTTCAAACTGCTCTCAATTGGGCAAGGCCTGGAAATTTCATACCTATTAGGAAGAGTCAGCTCTGTGTTTCACTTTCTTCTCAGTGAGCCTTTTTCCTAAGCCCATAGTCAGAAGATGGAAACAATAAGAATACTCACTTTCCTTATTTCCAGTTTTGGGAGTTTGGTGAGAATTCCCAGAATATTTTTTCAATTTACCAGGGTATATATAGTTCCTTTGGGATGGGGGCAGGGGGGCGTGTTTGTGGGATAAAAGTTCTGCCCCTCAGAGCTGACCCAGAATTCTCTCTTTATTTCTTTTGCCAGCACTCCTGGATTGTGCCCCAGACGGTACTGAAATTTACCTGATTCCTGTTCTCCCAGAGAACAATGCTTAAGAAACCCTCCGCCCTTTTGGTACACCAGAAATGGCTAACTGAAAGGACCTTAACTTTCCAAGACAAGACCTTCACCTTTCCTTAACAACTCCCGTTTTATAAAACCCCAGGTTTTCTCCCACTTTGATGAGAAGGTCCTCTCTCATTAACGTCCCCCCCACTGCAAAAGGCTGAATACAATTGTCTCAATGCATTTTGCCTTTCACATCCCTACCTTATATGTGATACTATTCATGACTTTTTGTTTTTATTTCCTTAGATATTTCAAGAGAGATTACTTGTTGAGGTATCCTACCAGATTAAACTGGAAATCCAGTTGTAGCATTTGAATCGTTATGTTCTACATTGGCAGACAACATTTGAGGATGTGATGCCAACAAGCTAGGCAACCCAAACTGTTAGCCTGGACCATGTGCTGGTAATATGTACGTAAGTCTTGTTAATGATGAGCCACTCAGGCATTCAATTGTTAGAAATTTTTAAAAAAACACACACTGATTTAATACAGTGAGTCTCAAAAATGAAAGAGCAGGAGGACTTGGGGAGAAAGCAATGAACATCACCAAAGAAGTTTTTTTTCTTTTCCCTTATATTAGGGAAAGTATGATTCACATTCATCTTCTTTGCTCTCCTCTCCCCCAGCTTATCTTGCTCCTACTGCAATGGCTTGCTCGAGGTAAATATCACAAGCACATTTCCACCTCAGAGATTTGCAACTTGCTGTTCCTGCTCCTGGAATTCTCTTCCCCTGGATATCTACATAGCTTGCGCTCTCTCAATTTCTACACCCAAACTTTACCACATTAGAGAGATATTTCCTTATGCCACATATAAAATAGTGACATTTCCCCACCATCAAAACCCCTTTCTCATTTACCCTGCCTTTTTATCTAATCCGTAGTCAGCACTAAATGAATGTTTGTTGAATGAATACATCTTTTGCACTTACCATCTGTTTCTTCCATCTCTAATAAACCATCTGTGAGTCAAATAAAGGATACTGGACTGATTATGAATTTAAATGAGCATAGTATTTCTGTATCCTATAAACCCAATTAAGAGTAAAACTCTGGAAACTGAAAGTGATATGTAGTAAGGGTCTATTCTTTTTTTTTTCTTTTAACATCTTTATTGGAGTATAATTGCTTTACAATGGTGTGTTAGTTTCTGCTTTTTAACAAAGTGAATCAGTTATACATATACATATATCCCCATATCCCCTCCCTCTTGCGTCTCCCTCCCTCCCATCCTCCCTATCCCACCCCTCTAGGTGGTCACAAAGCACCGAGCTGATCTCCCTGTGCTATGCGGCTGCTTCCCACTAGCTATTTTACGTTTGGTAGTGTATATATGTCCATGCCACTCTCTTACTTTGTCCCAGCTTACCCTCCCCCCTTCCCTGTGTCCTCAAGTCTATTTTTTTTTTTTTTTTTTTTTTTTTTTTTGCACGGTATGCGGGCCTCTCACTGTTGTGGCCTCTCCCGTTGCGGAGCACAGGCTCCGGACACGCAGGCTCAGCGGCCATGGCTCACGGGCCCAGCCACTCCATGGCATGTGGGATCTTCCTGGACCGGGGCACGAACCCGTGTCCTCTGCATCGGCAGGCGGACTCCCAACCACTGCGCCACCAGGGAAGCCCCCCTCAAGTCTATTCTTTACATCTGCATCTTTATTCCTGTCCTGCCCCTAGGTTCTTCAGAACCATTCTTTTTTTTTTTTTTTAGATTCCATATATATGTGTTAGCATACAGTATTTGTTTTTCTCCTTCTGACTTACTTCACTCTGTATGACAGACTCTATGTCCATCCACCTCACAACAAATAACTCAATTTCGTTTCTTTTTATGGCTGAGTAATATTCCATTGTATATATGTGCCACATCTTCTTTATCCATTCATCGTTGATGGACACTTCGGTTACTTCCATGTTAAGGGTCTATTCTTAATGATGATTTAAAGCTTACAGGAAAAATCTAATTTTAACCAATGCAACTTTTATAAAATGACAGAAAATCTGAGTTTGTAGGGGAGTATTTAGATAGCCAAGAGTGTGATAGAGGATTCAATTCAGTCTGGCTTTCTCTATTCAACATATTCATTTTTCCTTCTGAAATTATTGATATTTTGAGATTAACATACCATCAATAAGATGAAAAGGCAACCTACTGAATGGGAGAAGATATTTGCAAATCATAAATCTGATAAGAGGTTCATATCCTAAATTTATATAGAACTCATACAACTCAATAGCAAAACAAACAAAAAAAACCCAAGCAACCCAATTTAAAAAATGGGAAAAAGATCTGAATAGATATTTTTTCCATAGGAGACATACAGATGGCCAACAGGTACATGAAAAGGTGCTTTATATCACTAATCATCAGGGAAATGCAAATTAAAACCACAGTGATATATGCAAGATCCATTACACTGAGAACATCTGTCAGATATGTTCATTTACTGAGCACCCACTATGTACCTAGGTATTGTTCAAGCTGCAAGAGACACAGCAGTAAGTTATACAGATCAGAAAGTTAAATGGCTCATGTGAAAAAGGAATTATATTTATGAAAAGGTCAAACGCTGGATGTTACCACTGAGCAAGAAAGGCACCAACCAGGTAAGACAGGCTTCCCCACACCCCACAGACCTCCTTTTCTCCTTCAGAGGTTGAGAGTCTCCAATCCTTAAGGATCTTCAAAACTGTGAATCTGAAGAATTTTACCAGTAACTTCCAGTTATTTCAGACTGGTAAGTGGGTAATTCTGGCTACTGACAATGTATTTAAAGTATTTCTTTTTTAAAAAAGAAAAAAGGTCCTTAAGAAAAAATATTGTTATATTTCAAATACTGAAAGATGCAGGTCTAATTATCCCATCTTAGAAGAACCACAGGAGTAATCTGGCCCAACCATCACTGATAACCATCAATCTTCATATCAGTGTGAACCATAATAAATATTCATTGAACAACTCCCTCCAAAAAAAAACCAAACACAATGAGATATTACTTCAAACCTGTTAGAATGACTATTATCAATAAGACAAGAAATAACAAGTGCTGGCAAGGATGTGGAGAAAGGGAAACACTCATGCATTGTTGGGAATGTAAACTGGTACAGCCATTATGGAAAACAGTATGGAGGTTCCTCAAAAATTTAAAAACAGAACTACCATATGATCTAGCAATTCCACTTCTAGATATTTATCTGAAGAAAATGAAAACACTATCTTGAAAAGATACATGTACCATGTTCCATGCAGTATTATTTACAATAGCAGAGACATGGAAACAACCTAAGTGTCCATCAATGGATGAATGAATAAAGAAAATGTGGTATAAGCTGGAGGAATCAGGCTCTCTGACTTCAGACTATACTACAAAGCTACAGTAATCAAGACAATATGGTAAAAAATTAGAAATATAGATCAATGGAACAGTATAGAAAGCCCAGAAATAAACCCACACACCTGTGGTCACCTAATCTCTGACAAAGGAGGCAAGGATATACAACGGAGAAAAGACAGGCTCTTCAATAAGTGGTGCTGGGAAAACTGGACAGCTACATGTAAAGGAATGAAATTAAAATGCTCCCTAACACCATACACAAAAATAAACTCAAAGTGGATCAAAGACCTAAATGTAGGGCCAACAGCATAAAATTCTTAGAGGAAAACATAGGCAGAACACTCTGACATAAATTGCAGCAAGATTTTTTTGATCCACCTTCTAGAGTAATGAAAATAAAAACAAAAGTAAACAAATGGGATCTAATTGAAATTAAAAGCTTTTGCACAGCAAAGGAAACCATAAACAAAAAGACAACCCTCAGATTGGGAGAAAATATTTGCAAACGAAGCGACCAACAAGGGATTAATCTCCAAAATATACAAACAGCTCATGGAGCTCAATACTGAAAAACCAAATAACCCAATCAAAAAATGGGGGGGGGGGATCTAAATAGACATTTCTCCAAAGAAAACATACAGATGACCAAAAAGCACATGAAAAGATGCTCAACATCAGTAATTATTAGAGAAATGCAAATCAAAACTACAATCAGGTACCACCTCATACCAGTCAGAATGGCCATTATCAAAAAATCTACAAACAATAAATGCTGGAGAGGGTGTGGAGAAAAGGGAACCCTCTTGCCCTCTTGGTGGGAATGTAAATTGATACAGCCACTATGGAGAACAGCATGGAGGTTCCTCAAAAAACTACAAATAGAACTACCATACGACCCAGCAATCCCACTATTGGGCATATACCCTGAGAAAACCATAATTCAAAAAAATATAGGCACCCCAGTGTTCACTGCAGCACTATTTACAGTAGCCAGGACATGGAAACAACCTAAATGTCCATCGACAGAGGAATGGATAAAGAAGATGTGGTACATATATACAATGGAATATTACTCAGCCATAAAAAAGAACAAAATAATGCCATTTGCAGCAACATGGATGGACCTAGAGATTGTCATACTGAAGTCAGACACAGAAAGACAAATATCATATGATATCACTTATATGTGGAATCTAAAAAAAGGGGGGGTACAAATGAACTTATTTACAAAACAGAAGTAGAGTCACGGATGCAGAAAACAAACTTATGGTTACCAGGTGATGAGGGGGATAAATTGTGACACTGGAACTGACAAATACACACTACTATATATAAAATAGATGACTAATAAGTACCTACTGTATAGCACAGGGAACCCTACTCAATACTCTGTAATGACCTATATGGGAAAAGAATCTAAAAGAGAGTGGATATATGTATATGTATAACAGAGTCACTTTGCTGCACACCTGAAACTAATATAACATTGTAAATCAACTATACTCCAATAAAAATTTAAAAAAGAAAATGTGGTGTGTGTGCATATATATATATATATATATATATATATATAATGAAATATTATTAAGCCATTTTAAAAAAGAATGAAATCTTGCCATTTGTGACAACATAGATGGACCTCGAGGGCATTATGCTAAGTGAAGAGAAAGACAAATACCATATGACCTCCCTTATATGTGTAATCTAAAACAAAACCAAAACCAAACAAACAAAAAACCCATATATAGAGAGAACAGAGTGGTGGTTGCCAGAGGCAGTGGGTAGGGAGTGAGAGAAATGGGTGAAGGGGGTCCAAACTTCTAGTTATAAAATAAGTCATGGGGATATAATGTACAGCATGGTGACTATAATTAATAATACTCTATTGCATATCTGAAAGTTGCTAAAAGAGTAAATCTTAAAACTTCTCACTGCAAGAAAAAATTTTTATAACTATCTAAAGTGATGCATGGTAAGTAGACTTGTGGTGATCATTTCACAATGTATACAGATATTGAATCCTTATGTTGAACACCTGAAACTAAACTAATACAGCGTTATATGTCAGTTATACCTCAATTTTTAAATAAATAAAGGACAAAAAAAAGAAATACTTAAAGAAGTAGGGTTGCTCAACTTTCATGACATTTTAGCATTCAAATAACATTTTGGGATATCTCCTAATCATAGATACCCTTGATTAACTCAGCAGTAGGCAGTGTCAAAGATGTGGCACTGCAACATCATTAAAAGGGATGAAGTAAGCTGTACTCACTTACTCAACATTTACAGAGAACCTACTATGATAGATCGGAATAGTGACGGGGGAAAAATGGCTCAGACTCAGCATGCCCTTTGGGGTGACAGTGACGGAATAAAGTAGCACAATTAATGATGCAACCAGGTTCCAGGAAAGGCACAGGTAAGTCTATACATGTCCAGAGGTAGGAGGGGAAAAATGATATACAGGGAAGATCTACGATGATTTAAAGCTTATAGCCAAAATCTAATTTTAACCATATACAACTTTTATAAAGTGACAGAAAATCTTTGCTTGTAGGAGAGTATCCAGATAGCCAACACTGTGATAGAGGATTCCATTCAGTCTGTTTTCCTCTATTTAACATATTCATTTTCCTTCTGATATTGTTGATATTTTAAGATCAGTTTTTTCTAAATCTAGAAGAAAATCATAGTGAATAAAAACTAATTTGGAGAGAGAAAAAAGTAGGTGACATATTTTTTCTTTCTTCAAAGAGAGAACAACATGAGCACTCATATTACGTGTAATGCATTTCTGACTGCAGTTTTCCTTGAAGTAGAATATTTTTCAGCTGCATATTTTAAGTCTATTTTTTAACTTCATAGTACATTTTACATATTTTATGAACAGTATAAATGCATCATAACAAAGTTTTACTAAGATAACACTTGCCAAGCTAAACTTGTCAAGTAATTCCTTGTGATTTTGTTGTTGATATCAGTATTAATTGAACTTCTGAAATCTAAGAAGCAAGCTAGATTTTGAAATAGCTGGGCGTCTGTTTTAAGGGATATATTTTTAATTTTTCTCTGAAAAAGTCTGTTGTAGGAATTAATGAGGACATTTGTAATGCAATTTGTTCTTCCTCAGAGAAGGTATTATCTCTTAAAGGAGCAAGAATAAGATGTAACTCTATTCATTAGTTCCAATTCTCACAAAAGTTGTGAGAACCCTCCAGACAAGGGCTTACAGAAAGAACATTAAATGGATAAAAGATTTTACATCCCAAAGTGATTGACGATATAATACAGGCTATGATTTTCATCCCTTAATAGGACTTGCCATTCAGGAACATAAATTCTATACAAATATGAACTAACTAAAACCTTCAAACTACTCTTATGAAATCCTCAAGTTCTTTGGCCTTTGTTTATAGCTATGCAAACTAATGATCTTAAGGTCAGAGAAAAATCCATGGCCACTTACTATACAGCTGCCAAAAATGGTCTCCATTATGTTTTAATAGCTTTAAGGAGGTACAGCTTACATACTATAAAATTCACCCATTTAATGTGCATAATTCAATGATTTTAGTAAATTGACAGTGCTGTATAACCATATGCACATCCAATGTTAGAAATTTCTATCATTCTCAAAGTTTCCTTCATTCCCGTTTGCAATGAATCCCTACTCCCACCCCCAGTCTTAGGTTACTACTGACCTGTTTTCTGTCTCTATAAATTTGTTTTTTAAACGTTTTATATAAATTGAATTATATAATATGTAGTGTTTTGCATCTGCTTTCTTTCACTTAGTGGGTTGTGTTTCAGGCTCACACATGTTGCATGCAACAGTAGTTCTTCCTTTTGGTTGTTGAGTAGTATTCTGTTATATGAATATACTACACTTTTTTTTGTCCATTCACCAGTCAACAGACACTTGAATTATTTCCAGTTGTTGCTATTATGAATAATGCTTTGAACACCTACTTACATGTCTTTGTGCAGACATTTTTCATCTCCCTCGGGCAGATCCTTAGGAGTACAACTGCTGGGATGCATGGCAAGTTTAACTTTTTAAGAAACTGCTATCTAAAAAGTGGAAACCATCAATGCATGAGGGTTCCAGTTACTGTTTATCCTTGCAAACAGTATTTTCTGTCTTTTGCACTATATACATTCTGGAAGGTGTGAAGTGCTATTTCACTGTGCTTTTAATATTTATTTTCCTAATGAGTAATGATGAGAAGCATCTTTTCATCAGCCTATTTATATTTTTTGGTGAAATGTTTATACAAAATTTTTTGCCCATTTTTCAAGTGGGTTGTTTGTCTTAGTACTGAGTTGTAACAGTGGATATCTGGATATAATTCCTTTATCAGATATATGATTTGCAAATATTTTCTCCCAGCCTATAGCTTGTCTTTTCATGTTCTCAATGGTCTCTTTTGAAGCACAAAAGTTTTGAGTTTTATAAAGTCCAATTTATGAATTTTTTTCTTTTATGGATCAAGCTTTTGGTGTTATATTAAAAACTCTGCATAATTCAATGTCAACTTTTTTTTCTGTTTTCTAGAAGTTTAATAATTTTAGCTCTGAAATTTAGATCTATGTTTCATCTTGCATGAATTTTTATGCATGGTGTGAAGGTCTTTTTTGGCATGTGGATATTTAATTTTACCAGCCCCGTTTGTTGCAAATAGTTTCCTTTCCCCAGTGAACTGTCTTGATATCTTTGTCAAAAATCAATCGGCCGTACCAGTAGGCACATGAAAAGATGCTCAACATCACTAGTTATTAGAGAAATACAAATCAAAACTACAATGAGGTACCACCTCACACTTGTCAGAATGGCCACCATTAAAAAGTATATACACAACAAATGCAGGAGAGGGTGTGGAGAAAAGGGAACCCTCCTACACTGTTGGTGGGAATGCAAGTTGGTACCACCACTATGGAAAACAGTATGGAGGTTCCTCAGAAAACTAAAAGTAGAATTACCATATGACCCAGCAATCCCACTCCTGGGCATATACCCAGATGAAACTATAATTCAAAAGGATACGTGCACCCCTATGTTCACAGCAGTACTATTCAAAATAGCCAAAACATGGAAACAACCTAAATGTTCACTGACAGATGAATGGATAAAGAAGATGTGATACATATATACAATGGAATACTACTCTGCCATAAAAAAGAATGAAATAATGCCATTTGCAGCAACATGGATGCAACTAGAGATCATCATACTAAGTGAAGTCAGAAAGAGAAAGACAGATACCATATGATATCACTTATATGTGGAATCTAAAATATGGCACAAATGAGCCTGTCTACAAATCAGAAACAGACTCACAGACATAGAGATCAGACTTGTGGTTGCCAAGGGGGAGCCGGGGAGAGAGAGGGATGGACTGGGAATTTGGAGTCAGTAGATGCAAACTATTACATTTTGAATGGATAAACACCAAGGTCTTACTGCACAGCACAGGGAACTATATCCATTCTCCTGGGATAAACCATAATGGAAAAGAATATTAAAAAAAGAATGTCTATATGTGTATAACTGAGTCACTTTACTCCAGTCAAAAAACTCAATTGGCCATAAACGTAACAGTTTATTTCTGAACTCTCAATTGTATTCCAACGGTCTATAGGTGTATCCTTAGGCCAGTAGCACAGTCTTGATTACTGTAGCTTTGTAGTAAGCTTTGAAATAGGTAAGTGTGAGTCCTCCAACTTTGTTCTTCTTTTTCAATAGTGCTTTGGCTATTTGGGACCCCTCACATTTTCAAATGAATCTTAGGATCAGTTTGTCAAGTTCTACAATGATTCCAGCTAGGATAGTTACATGGATTCCATTGAATTTGTAAATCAATTTGTGGAGAATTGCCATCTTTACCATAGTGAGTATTCTCATCCTTGAATATGAACTGTCTTTCAACTTATTTAGATATTCTTTAATTCTCTCAGCAATGTTGTATGGTTTTCAGTCTACAAGTCTTGCACTTATTTTGTTAAAATTCATTTCTATGTATTTTATTCATTTTGATGATATTGTGAATGGAATCATTTTCCTAATTTCAGTTTTGAATTGTTCATTACTAGTATATAGAAACACACTTCATGTTTATATTTAATCTTATATCTGGCCATCTTGCCATTCTCATTTCTTAGTTCTAGAAGTTTTTTGTTTATTCCTTTGTGTTCTCTAGAGAGAAAATATTGTCTACATAGACAATTATGTTACTTGTAAATAAACACAGCTTTACAGCTTTACTTCCTTTCCAATCTGAATTTACTTTGCTTTGTTTTGTTTCACCTTACTGCATTAGCTAGAACCTCCAGTGCAAAGTTGAACAGAAATGATGAGAGCAAACATCCTTGTTTTGTATCTGATCTTAGGAAGAGGGCATTCCGTCTTTCACAATTAAGTATGATGTTAGCTGTGGGGTTTTCATAGATGCCCTTTATCTCCATTATTGTTTGAAGCTGCCATAACACGTAAAATATACATTCTTGTCTGGACTTACTTTTCTGTCTTGTCCTTAAAATCATCTGTCAATGCCAGCTCAGGCAGTCACCACGGAATTTTTTAAAAGATGGGTAGATATTTGATGAGAGGGAAAAAGGATGCTGCTACAAGGCCAATGGAAAAATATCACTAAAGCCCCAAATTTTTAAGTGTATTTGGGTATATGTCACTGTAACACCTTGCTATATTGAAAAATTTGAGTAACTTTGTTAGGAACTTGGGGCTTTTTAGAACACTATCCATAATATTGTAGTCATGTGCCTCAACTAACTCTTCACTGAATATTATATAAGCTGGATTTATTTCATTTTTTCAAACTTTAGAGTTATATATATTATTTAAAATATATTGAAATATTTGTCATTTGTAAAACTGAAAAACCATGCGTATGTGTACAAAAATATGACTTCATTTACTTTTGTAAAACTAGGACTTTTAATACACACAGACACACACACACACGCATACAGAATATCTACAGTAATTTTTTGTTATTGTTTACATCTGTGCTTAAAATGTATAATTTATTTTAAATAGCTTTAAATGACGACCCTTTAAAAAATCAAACATTATATAAGTACATACTGTGAAAAATAGACAATGCTAGTTGTTTATATTACATTGACTCTCATGCTTTCCTTGTGAAGACAAACTCTTTTATTCAGGATACCCATGTGCACTTCCCCAGGCTCCTTTGCAGCTAAATGGGGCCTTATGGCTTGCCTCTCGCAAATAAGACAAAAGCATAAGTTACTGGGTGGGTTTCCAGGAAATTACTTTCCTGATAAAAAGAAAGAGTGTCAGATAGCAGGCAAATTTGCCCTACAATTTTTCTCATTTTTTTGCTGCCTAGATTGTAAACTGAATTCTTAGTGGTGGAGTAGCCATCTTTGTAATGACAAAGACTAACCCTACACATCAAGAGACGCAGAGCAGGGAGGAAAAAGTATCTCAGTTCCTGGAGCAGGTGCATTGGCTGTTGCTTACTCATTTATTGATCCCCTGTTTTGTGCAAACAAA
Organism: Mesoplodon bidens; assembly: GCF_964165515.1. Taxonomy (NCBI): domain Eukaryota; kingdom Metazoa; phylum Chordata; class Mammalia; order Artiodactyla; family Ziphiidae; genus Mesoplodon; species Mesoplodon bidens. The sequence goes on along the minus strand of NC_138163.1, from coordinate 116,116,771 downwards.
GAAACAAACCTGCTTACTTACTTCAGATTTGGCTAAGGTACCATACTCAGCTTCTGTTATAATACATTGCTAACTAAAAATTAGCATGTGCCATTTATCTCTAGAAGGATTAAGTCATGTGCTACTGCAGCTGCTGACCTTCAACACCCCCTGAAAGGAATTCAGGGAGGAGATCAGGCATGAGGCACTCTGTGCTCTGGGAAAAACTGGCAGAAAGGGTCTTCAGATAGTTAGATATTTTCAGGAGATTTTATGAGCCCAATTTTTGCACCTCCTCATATCGAGAAAAGCACTAAAATCATTAATGGAGACATCTCCTCCTTGTGATTAGAAGCAAGCCTCTGACAAAATGTGTGCTTGACTGCACTTACCGCCCTCGCTAAAATCGTATGTAACACTGAACTTCCCCCTACCTCTTTGGAGCAGTTTCTAAGAGCTATCTGAAGTGCTATCTCTCGGGCTATAGTTCTCATTTTGCCCCAAATAAAACTTAACTCGCAACTCTCACATCATTCATTATTTTTAGTCAACACATGCTGTTGAAAACTCTCCTTTAATGACACCTTCTCTCAACTGGCCCTCAGTGCCCCAGTCTCCCTTCTCAGAAGTCACTGCAACTACCTGTTATTATTATAGTCTTCCAAAGAAATTTTATGCATTTGCTTCCATTTTAAAGATTTGATAAGAATCTTATTTACATCTTCAAATTCATGATGCATTTTGAGGACATTGGACTACCTCCCAGAAATGTTTAATATAACTTTAAATTATATATAGAAAGTAAATAAGATTTAAGTGGAAATTATATCAAGCAATTATATCTTGATTTGGAATATGACCAATGAGTTTTATAGTATTTTTTTAATCTAAAAGGAAGGCCTAGTGAACAACTCAGGACATAGTTAATAACCCAGAAAACTTTTTTCAAGACCACAATCTTTGGGAAGAAAAATCTAGTACTGAGGATTTGAGGAAACTATATTAATTGTATAATATTTAGGACTTTAAAATATTCTAGAAACAAAGATTTCTGCTACTGGCTATGCAAAAAGTAGCTTGTATCAGACTAACCTTCCTACAAACTAGACAGGCTAAATAAAATACAGAAAACAATTTTATGAAAGCATCAAAGAGCAGCCAAGACAGACAAAGAGGAATCAAGATCCAGGAAATAAGGGACATGAAATGAGACTGGACATGCATTTGCTAACATTTTTCCTCTAGAGGCCTTTACCTTCACTGGGTCTTGAAGCCTAACCAAATACAGTGGCAGCTTGCAGCAATCTCACTAGGATGTAGAGGCAAACATTGGAGTTCAGAGCTACAAAGACAGTCAATACTTCAGGTGTCAAGACCCCAGAATTTGAGAATATCAAAGAACTCAGATCTACAGGGTTGTTGATCTGCACTTAACTTTTCCTTGAGAAATGAATGGAGTGAGAGGCAAAAAAAACTAAGGAAAAAAGCAGAGGCTAAGAGGCTATGATGCCAAGCAGATATCTGTGTAGTCTCACAGTGCTAGGGAGACAAATATTAGAGCCCAGGGCCTCTAAAGGGCTATGCCCTAGGAATAAGGCAAACAAGTGTAAATCAGATTTTCCAAAGCTTAAAACACAGCCTTGAGTCATATCAATATGTGATGAGACTGAGATGATTTGCTTTGATTCTAATTGCATGTTGGAAAAAATTAAATACATTGAGTGGTTGGCATTTCACCCCAAATTATAACTCATTAAAAAAAATAAGACAAAAATGACCAAAGTGTAAGAGAAAAAAGTATATACAAATGAAAGAGATGAAACCAATACAGATTTTAGCAGACAGATTTTAAAATAACTATGATTAATATATTCAGTAAAATAAACAAAAATTTGGAAAATTCCACTAGAGAGCTGGCATATACATAAAAGTGAATCAAATAGTAGTTCTAGAACTGAAACATACTGTAACTAAAATTAAGAAACTAATAGATGGGTTTAACTACAGAATAAACAATCCAGAAGAAAACATATGTGAACTAGAAGAGAAATCATATTTCAGGTGAAAGCACAGTAAAGAAAAATTATGTAAACATGGAAAAGATCATGAGGCATAAGGGACATTATTAATTTCAAGAGAAAGAGAGAGAATGGAACACAATTATTATAGACAGGATGCTGACTTTCTTACCCTGTTTCATAAACTAACAAATGAGGCTCAAAGAGATTAAGCAATTCTTCCAAAGTTACATAAAATTAGCATCTGAAACAGTCTAGCTTCAAAACAAAGTCTTACTCCAAAGTTTATGCTCTTTTCTGTAAGCCATAATACTGTAATAGATATTTTAAAATTTTTTTTAACATCTTTATTGGAGTATAATTGCTTTACAATGGTGTGGTAGTTTCTGCTTTATAACAAAGTGAATCAGTTATACATATACACATGTTCCCATATCTCTTCCCTCCTGCTCCGCGATAGATTTGAAAGTGATCTTTGCAGTGTTTTGCACTCTACCAGGCTTTCCGGATGTGTCATACTTTTGAATACTTTGTACATGAAGAGATGCTCTAGGGAAAAAAAAACATACACACAAAAAGCATACTCACCCCCCCCCAAATGTTCCAAGTCCTATTAGGAGGGGTCTACCCCCTCTCTTGGTGCTTCCCTATGTAATTTAGCCCTGACAAACCCTGTTGCCATGGAATCTCTTCAATTTGCTTTAATCCAGTGTTTTCCAAGCTTGTTTGAACTCAGATACACCCCCTTCCCCCTACATAATTTTTCATGGCATAAATCCAATAAGGAAATACTGTATCATGAAAATTATAGGTTTATTTTTTTCTTTTAATCTATCTTGAGAACTTCCTTAACAACCTCTTTCCCAGATTAACTCTTTTACTTTGGAGAAAGAATCTCCAAACTTCTCCAATGAAGACATTTTTATTTTTCCAAATATTATGATATCTTGGAGTATAGCAGAATGGTGAAGAGGAGAGAAGATAACGATATTGACTGTAAAAGCTATTTAGGCAGAGGCTCATGGCTGTATGACTCTCTCCACTGAGAATCCTGACGGCTGGTAAGGAAAGATAGTGAAGATTTTAAAAGTGCAGTATCAAATTAGACTAGTGGATTGCAATTAACTTGATGGTCATGTCTTTGTCAGTCTCCAAATTGTTTTTTGTTTGTTTGTCTTGTTTTGTTTGTTTTTGGTGTGTTGGGTCTTCGTTGCTATGCCTGGGCTTTCTCTAGTTGTGGCGAGCAGGGGCTACTCTTCGTTGTGGTGCGTGGGCTTCTCATTGCAGAGCATGGGCTCTAGGCGCACAGGCTTCAGTAGTTGCAGCACGAGGGCTCAGTAGTTGCAGCACACAGGCCCTAGAGCATGCGGGCTTCAGTAGTTGCGGCACGTGGACTCAGCAGTTGCGGAGCACGGGCTCAAGAGTGCAGGCTCAGTAGCTGTGGTGCACGGGCTTAGTTGCTCCGCAGCATGTGGGATCCTCTAGGACCAGGGCTCGAACCCGTGTCCCCTGCATTGGCAGGTGGATTCTTAACCACTGCACCACCAGGGAAGCCCCCAAACTGCCTAACTCTGCTGCCTAATGTCTCTGTCCCACCCTCAATCTTCCATTGTGATTTTGCCCAATCTTTACCGTAGAAAAATACACCTGAATAATAGAGATGATCTGAAGATGTTTCTGTACTCAAACTACCTCTCTACATAAACACACACCCAGCCTTGGGACTCCCTTTTAACTGATTTGTTTCACAGAGGAACAAATTACTGAAAAAAATTTGATCATGTGTCAGAATTTTTTAATTAAAAATTTTAACTATTTTTTTAAAAGTTAAAGTTATCATTTATAAGAAAGATTACATTTAAAAATTCAATTATCACAAAACAATCCAAAGTTTCAAATGAGAGTCATGAAAAAGAAAGTATGGTCTTTCCAAAATGAGTTTCCAATAGATACAAATGCAGACTTAAAATGTCTAAATTAAAACCTTTCTAGGTAGGAGAAAAAGTTCATATCCAAAGTCAGAAAAGGCAGTCTTCCCTCAAACACATTTAAAAAAATTTATCAGTCAGAAAAAAGTCAAATCCAGAAAATAGCTTCAAATGAGTTGTAATCCACAGGAAAATCATGAGCGGAGTCATTCAAATTGACTCCTACCTTTCAACTCATAAGACAAAATAATTATTAGTGATGAATAGTCTGAGCCACTTGTTCTCCTAAATTAAACACAATGGCCTACTTAAGGGCATATATATATACACACACACACATACATACACATATATATACACACATATACAGGTATACCTTATTCACACACACACACACACACATACACACACACACACTAGCAGATAGATTTGAAATTTTGATCCACTGCTGATAGTATTAGTGAGGAGGATAATATATGATTGACAGTTTGGAAAATTCAATGAACCATGTCATGATTTTTGGTAATGAAACCCTGCTGCAATTCATTCTTTCAATTTAATTATGTGCACTTTCTCAATAAATGCTAGTTTATGCAAATCTAGGAAATAAGCATTTCTCAGACAAATTATAGGGATTCTATACTGAGCTTTCTTTGTATCTCTATTAAATCAAAGCCATTCAATAATATTTAGAAACAGCTATGTTTCAAGCCCCGTGCTATCTGTTGGGGGATACAAAGAAAAATACGACATGGGCACTGCCAACAAGGAGTCACAATCTACTGAAATTTAGTGAGTTCATCTTAATTGGAATTGAGGTCACACTGCACTAGAAAATGTTTCAAGAGGATTTTAAAGTATAAAAGGAAACCTTCACTTTTAGAAAACTTTGGGTTTCATGAACATTGTGTCACGAATTTTTTAAACAAAGGTATTCATGGGCTTTCAAAGTATGAGTTGGTGCAATTATTTAGTATATTTTATAATCTGAATTACAGAGGAATACTTGATTCTTACTTTTTTTTTTCAATCTATCATGGAAAAAGGCATTTGAAGTTGAATGACTTGCATAATGAATAAACTCAATTGTTCAGCACACAGCTCGTTAATTATAAATCTTTAAATGTTTGGGAGGACTGAATTTTACTTGAGTTCCTTTCACACAATGACAAACTGTAGAAATACAACTTTTGTGTTCCATAATTAGGAGAGGATATTGCTAAAGAAGGGCAAATGGCAAGTTCTTTTTTTTTTAAGTGTACATAATGGTACATGTTTTTATGTCATCTTTTCCATAACATTTAAAATCATATTTATGCAGTGAAGATGCAGTGACTATTAAAAATATATTCTGTCTGCAGTACAGAACACTTTTACAAAGTAATGCTGGATATGTTTCAAGTCAATAACTCTAATGGCATTCTTCAATTTCTCATATTACCAAGCCCTCAGAACAAAAGTGCCACTATCAATAGGGTGCAGATTTTCTCACTAACTCATTTTGATTTCCATTGAAACCTTTTCTTCCTACTCACATGGACTGTCTAAAAAGTCTGCAAGCTTTTTAAGTACTGGATGTGAAGACTAAAGCCAGAAGCTATTTAGTTGGGAAATGAATTATCCTAATCTCCTGCAGCCCTTTCCACACTACAAAAATGCAGAGAAGAAATGAATAACAACAACGAGAGGGACAAATGAGCAGTGAAAAAATGAAGCCCAGTTTGAAGGAGATAGTTTTAGATGTCCAAATGAGGATTTAATGGTAAAATTCAGGAGTGTTCAAAACTCGGTATCTACTGTGTAGTTGTTAAAATGTAATGGGCTTGCCTAGTGAAATTGGCTTAAGAATGCATATCAAACTCATAACGATTCAAACCTATATAGGGAACATGTTTTTCTAATCAAAGTATCAAATGCATTCTTCAAATCCCTTAGTATGTACTAACATACATAGCAATGTGTTAAGTCAGTGGTTCTCAAACTTTTGCTTGCATCAGAATCCCCTGGAAGGCTTGTTACAACACAGACCCCTGATCTTCATCTCCAGAGTTTCTGGTCTGGGGTGGAACCCAAAAACTTGCATTTCTAACAAGCTTCTCAGTGTACTGGTCTGCTTGGGTTGTCATTACAAAATATCACTTGACTGGGTGGCTTAAGCAACAGAAATTTACTTCTCACAGTTCTGGAGGCTGGGAAGTCCAAATCAAGGTGCCAGTGAGGTAGGTTTCATTCTCAGACCTCTTCTCTTGGCTTGTAGGTGGCCACCATCTCACCATGTGCTCATATGACTACTTCTCTGGGCACATTCAGAGAGAGGGATCCTCTACTGTCTGTTCCTCTTATAAGGACACCAGTTAGATTAGGGCCCCAACCTTTTGACCTAATTTAACCTTAATTACCACTCTAAAGGTCCTATCTCCAGAATAAGAATGGGTGTTAGGGCTTCACAATATGAATTTGGTGGGAATACATTTCAGTGCATAACACCACATGATGATGCTGGCATGGTTTCAGAAACTACACTTTGAAAACTAGTATTGAACAATATGTTAGGTACTGCAATGAATATAAAAGTATACTTGCAAAGAATACTGCCCTCAGTAAATTTCCACCACAGTATTTTTAGGACACAGGTCTAACAATCATTAAATATTTAGAGAGCACAATAAGACCATACAAAATAATTACTTAATCTTATGCATGTGTCAAAATATAAAGTGTATATATGAAAAAATCAGGTCATTAGGTTCTTGGAAGAACACATCACAGAGTTAGTAAAATATTAGATAGCGCTACCAGAATTGGTAAGATTTTGAGAAGTGAATGTTGTAAATTATGTTCTGAGTATAAGCAATTAGGAAAGCAGACATAGAGTTTGGAATAAGTAGAATATGTCTCAGTAGGGGGAAAAAGGGGGATTTTTGCCTGAAGAAATCTGTGTGAAATATGGTGGGAGATAAGGTTGGTCAATTAGACTAGACTGTGGAAAGTAAGGATTACAGGCTCTTTTTCCAAAGAAAAAGAAAACATTTAAATCAGAAGAAACCGTGAACGTTGAACAAGAATGGCTATGTGGCTCAGGGGAGTATCTAAATCTTACATAACCTCCACTTACTCTTTCTTTGGGGTGTTCCAGGATTTTTAAAAGACTTCATTTTTTCAGAGTTTTAGGATCACAGCAACATTGAAGGGGAAGTTACAGAGATTTCTCATATATTCCCCGCCCTGACACACACATAGCCTCCCCTATTATCAACATCCCCCCAGAGTGGGACACTTGTTGTAAGTGATTAACCTACACTGATACATCATTATTCCCCACAATCCATAGTTTACCTTAGGGTTCACTTTTGATGTTATACATTCCATGGGTTTGGACAAATGTAATATCATAAAGAGCATTTTCATTGCCCTAAAGCCCTATGTGCTCTGCCTATTCACCTCTCTACCCCACCACCCCTGATCTTTTTACTGTCTTCATACTTTTGCCTTTTCCAGAATGTCACGTAGTTGGAATCATACAGTATGTAGCGTTTCCAGACTGGCTTCTTGCACTTAGTAATATGTACTTAAATTTCCTCCATGTCTTTTCATGGCTTGATAGCTCAGTTCTTTTTAGCATTACATTCCATTGTCTAGATGTATTACAGTTTATTTACCCATTCACCTACTAAAGGATATCTTGGTTGCTTCCAAGTTTTAACAATTTAGATGTTTAGCTATAAACATCTGCATGCAGGTCTCTGTGTAAACATAAGTTTTCAACTTCTTTGGGTAAATATGAAGGAATGTGATTGCTGGATTGTATGAAAGAAGTATGTTAGCTTTCTAAGAAACCACCAAACTATCTCCCAAGTGTTTGTCAAGTTAGTTTTGGGTTACATTTTGTATATTTAAATCTTTTTTCTCTCGGAAATTGCTGTGTAGTGTGAGCTAGAAAGTTATTTCTTCCTCCACAAAATTATCTCGTTATCAAAACATTATTTTTGCTTCTTTTATTATATAATAAATCCCTCCTGGCATTTTTGCCCTCCTCCCCCATTTTCAGGTTGTATCTGGCTCCTCTGGTAATAAGGTGAGAGGGGGCAAGAGTAGTAAGGGATCCAGAAAGGCTTCACTTGACTAGTACCTGTGCGTCACTGGTTTCCTCTGGCTGTGGCAAGTACAATACTTAAGTCTGACTCTATCTAGGAGGTACTTTTTTGTAGTTTTCCTCTAACCTTGAGGTTGGTAAATGTTTCTCCACATTTGTCAACTTAATATCTTTCTCATCCTCCTATACTGTATTTCTGCTAAGGTTTTCTTGCCTGTCCAGAAGGCTCTTTAAAGTATATTCAGAAATTCTCGGGCCTCCCTGGTGGCGCAGTGGTTGAGAGTCCGCCTGCCGATGCAGGGGATACGGGTTCGTGCCCCGGTCCGGGAGGATCCCATATGCCGCGGAGTGGCTGGGCCCGTGAGCCATGGCCGCTGAGCCTGCACGTCCGGAGCCTGTGCTCCGCAACGGGAGAGGCCACAACAGTGAGAGGCCCGCGTACCTCAAAAAAAAAAAAAAAAAAAAAAAAAAGAAATTCTCTTCCCGTTATGTTCTCCATATCTGTTCCTCTGATAAAGCAGATGGGTTCAAAAGCAAAACATCAAAAATTATCTTTTTTTTAATATGTGGATAAGAAGCTACAAGTAACACAATTCATTTTCTTTTTAAGTTTCTTCTTTCTAAACACAGTGTGCTCATTTTGTAACTCATCTTGGGTATAACTGGCATTGAGATTGAATAGTTCCATTTAACATCCATTTAACATTGTATTGTATAAACTATGTATCATGTTACTTATTTCCTGTATTTCTTTGATCATTCAAAACTTATTGGTACATTTTAAATTTTCTGCCATGACTGTGGCTTTCTCCATTTTATCTTCTGTTTCTTTACTAGTTTCCTATGGCTGCTCTAACAAAAGACCACCAACTTAGTAACTTAATACAATTTTATTATCTTAAGGGCTCAATAAATTTCTATTTTCATTTATTTTTTTCCTATTCTCAGAAGACCTTTTCCATTTGAAGTTCAATTCTTTCCTATGTTCATGAAACATTTTTCATTTTTTCCTTTCCTTTGATTTGCCTTATTCTCTCTTTATGGAATTATTATACACATTGGATTTCTTGGATCTGTCCTCCAGGTCTCTTATCTTTTCACTCATCACCTTCATGTCATTAACTTTTTCCTTTGACTTCTGAGAAAATGTCTCAGGTCAATCTTTTAAATTAATTATATGGACTTCTGTAGTATTGAGTTTGTTGTTTCCTGTCTACTGAATTTTTTAATTTGATCAGCATGTCTACTGATTTGTAAAGGTTGACAGAGGTATATTAAAATCTCTCACTGTGGTTGTGGTTTTGTCAGTTACTTTGAAAATAATCATTTTGGATTTCTGATTGATTCCCTTCCATAGTAAAAATAACAACACGGTTCATTTTAAGGCTAAAAATTAGAGATTTTTAAATGTTTCTTCTATTTTTTCACAGGAGATTATCTATTTGGAGTCAGCAACATGATAGAATATTTATATCTTTCCCTTTGTCCTTGCTCATTTCTCCTTTTTCTCCTTGTTCATCCTCAAATTAGAGATAGATTTTTACAAGAAATCTTAAGTGTCAGTTATTCAAGTCTTGTAGTACTAGACAAAAGAGAAAGAAGTTCGTATTTTGTTTTTATTTTGCTAAAATGTGACTTTGAAAGCAATCTAATGCAGATAATTTTATTACTTTGGTGTGCAGTTAATTTTCAGTATTGCATATAGAGGCACCACTGGAGAAAATTCCCTAAACCTTCTTGGGATCAAGATTTCCTCTTTGCCGTTGTTCCAGGCAAAACTTTGCCCCTTGGCTCAACAAGTCTCAGCTTGGGAGCCCTGTATTTGGCCAGAACTCCAATGTCCTTTAGAAATGTGGAGGTAGCTATCACACAGGGGCAGTATCTTTTATTTTCCCGTGTGTGTGTGTGTGTGTGCCCCTGTGTGTGTGTCTCTGTGTGTGTGTGTGTGTGTTTAGTTTTGTTGTGGAAGCCTGACACTGACATAGTCTGGGTTGCTGCAAGAGCTCTCTGAGTGACGTGACCATCATCTTTGGGAGGGAAACAAACAATAGCATTCTCTATGTCATGTGAGCTTGAGAATACAACCCATTCTTTTTGTGTGGTTCCCTAAAATCATTCCTGAGGGCCCTCCTTTATTCACACTAATGACTGGAAGCAAGTTCCTGTGCTCTATTGACGTCATTATGGAATCCTGTCCACTCTATATATTGGCAACACTTTGTTTGTATTGAAATTTTAAATGGTTACATCAAATCTTCAGAAATCACTCAAAGTTTCTGGCCTTTAAATGGCATCATTTGCTGTTTTCATATTCCTTGGATAATTTAAATGGAATTTAAGATGGGAGGAGAAGTAAATACGGGCTCAAATATATCTAACTTGTTTTAAAAGTTTAAATGTATTTCAATAGTGTCTTTTCATGTCAATAAATATTTATTCTAATAGTCTAATGGCCTACAGAGAATCTAATTTGTTATTTAAAAGTCTAGGCTAATGAGTTGATCATTATTTTTATGAATTTCCAACAAGCTAAGAAGGACTTGGATAGTTATAAACAGTGTATCACCTCTCCACAACAGTGTCAGCAGAATAAAGAACTGATTCACACTAATTGTTTCCTTCCACAACTATTTCATTCTCTTTCTATGCAACTGTATCCTTGACTGAGGCTGTGGAAAGAATAAAAGTTGTATTGGCTATTATTTTTTAAGTGCTACTCAGATGGAGAAATTCTAAATCACCATCGTTAACAGCAACAAACATGTATTGCCCCAACTATCACAGACGTACCAAGGTCAAGGGAATGGATCTGGATGAATCAGCTTGCTAGAAGCAAATTTAGTGAGCACATAAGACATTAGTCCAAATTTTCTTTGACAGCTTAAAAAGAAAGATATATGCCAAATAAATCATCTCCCCAAAGCCTTCTAAATTTTAAAAAAGGATAGCAATAGATGTATTTGGAATAAACAATGCACACTGGGATTACAGCATTGTGACTGGGAAAGAGATTTCAGACTGAGTAGAACAGTGGGGCTGAGGAAAGTGACCTGTGTGCAGATACTGGCTCATTATGAGAACTGAAATTGTGTTCACGTTATAAAGGGGCAAGTACAAACCAGCTTGGAAAACTGTTGTGTGTTTATGTTGCACATGTGTATACGCGTACTATATCCGTCACCAGTCCTTATATTAAAAAAGGGGGGTAGAGGAGGAAGAGGAAGAAGAGGAGGGGGAAGGGAAAGGAAAAAAGGAGGGAGGGAGGAAACACTTATGTCCCCTTTTTACATTAAAAATCGTGTTTTACTATTTTAAATGACTAACTGTATTTACCATGTTTCTGACATTGCTGATCAACTCTAAATTTTATTATACTTAAACTTTAGACACAAAACAACCTCCAATCAAAGCAGAGCCTGCATTAGAGAATTTGAAAAGGGTATTTCTTATAGTAGTTGCCTGGTCCAGCCTCCAAAGACTTCCCTTTCTCTAAAAACTGCCTGGTTGCTGGGAACCTCCTCCATATTTTGTGGCCTCAGCTTTTTAGTAATACCTGAATGACCTTGGGGTGGAACCAGGATCAAAACTAGGCTAATCAGATACTTTTTCCCTGGTAATTACAAGAGGGAAAGAAGGTAGGAATTAGGGGAGCTATAATAATTGAAGCACTCGTATTGATTAGGTGCTTGCACTCTTTCTGCAGGGGTCCACTGTGCTCTAAGCTCTTTCTGCATCCTGCTAATTATCTTCTATTGGTGATGCTAGCCAGAGTTACTTTCTGTTATTTTCAACCAAAAGATTCAGGATTCTATTGACTTTATATCACTGATGTTAAGAACACTTGGTGGCAAAACTGTGGACTGTGTATAATTTCAAATTATAAAATGACAAAATTACCAAATGGTGAGATTTGGTTCAAAGAAATGTATAAACTCTAGAACATATCACTAAACTGAAAGCATTTCCAGGATATCAAACATTTGGCTTTGGTTCTCTTTGAGGATTCAACATCTGCATATAAGAGAAATCAATGATTGCTGGGGAGCCAGTCAAAATGTATTTCAAAGATGTAATCACTGGATTTTTTTTAGAAAAAAATTGATCTATTTAGTAATCTTAGGACATCATAATACATTTTTGTGTTACTTCATATTTTCAAAATCCTTAACGATAACTTATAAGTTAATCCTGACCATGCTGGTTAATATACTCTCAAATAAGCAATCGCATACAAGGAAACAAGCACAGAGAAGTGTCCTTAACCCAGATTTTTAATCAACACGTTACTGAGCCAAGAGAACTCCCAGCATGCAACTTCTAGGCCTGTGAAATTGAATCTAAATTATAACAGCTTCCTTAGAACTTGACAAATACCCTCAGTTAAAATTCAAGGGCATGTAATATCATGGGAGTCACATGTCCAAATGTATTTTAACATGACCCAACACGCAAGGTATTCTCTGAAGAATATGGGTCAAGAGCAGATACAGTGTTTAAAACAAAGGAAACCATAAACAAAAAGACAACCCACAGAATGAAAGAAAATATTTGCAAATGAAGCAACCCACAAGGGATTATCTCCAAAATATACAAACAGCTCATGCAGCTCTATATCAAAAAAACAAATAACCCAATCAAAAAATGGGTGGAAGGCCTAAAAAAACATTTCTCCAAAGAAGACATACAGATGGCCAAAAAGTAAATTAAAAGATGTGCAACATCACTAATTATTAGAGAAATGTAAATCAGAACTACAACCAAGTATCACCTCACACCAGCCAGAATGGCCATCATCAAAAAATCTACAAACAATAAATGCTGGAGAGGGTGTAGAGAAAACGGAACCTTCCTACACTGTTTGCGGGGATGTAAATTGTTACAGCCACTATGGAGAACAGTGTGGAGGTTCCTTTAAAAACTAAAAATAGAGCTACCATATGATCCAGCAGTCCCACTCCTGGGCATATATCCAGAGAAAACCATAATTCCAAAAGAGACATGTACCACAATGTTCACTGCAGCACTATTTACAATAGCCAGGATATGGAAGCAACCTAAATGTCCACTGACAGATGAATGGATAAAGAAGATGTGGTACATATATACAATGGAATATTACTCAGCCATAAAAAAGAACAAAATAATGCCATTTGCAGTGACATGGATGGACCTAGAGATTGTCATACTGAGTGAAGTAAGCCAGACAAAGACAAATATCATGATACTGCTTATATGTGGAATCTAAAAAAATGGTACAAATGAACTTATTTATAAGACAGAAATAGTCACAGATGTAGAAAACAAAATTATGGTTACCGAGGGGGAAAGCAGGGGGGACAAACTGGGGGATTGGCATTGACGTATACACACTACTATATATAAAATAGATAACTAATAAGAACCTACTGTATAGCACAGGGAACGCTACTCAATACTCTGTAATGACCTATATGGGGAAATAATCTAAAAAAGAGCATATATATATATATATATATATATATGTATAACTGATTCACTTTGCTGTACAGCAGAAACACAACATTGTAAATCAACTACACTCCAAAAAATTAATTTAGAAAAAGGAATTTCAGGCACTGCTTTGTCTCTAGCACTGACTTACTCTCACATGGAGAAAGGTACTCAGAGAGACTGTCCACCTACATCCACCATTATATTGGGCGAGTTACCAAAGAGCTCTCTAAAAGAGTTTGCTTCCTTTGTTATATGGTTTTATGGGCTTTGGAACCAGATAAATGATAGCTAGATAGCTAAACAGACATATCGTAATATCTACATATTTTATTAAATACTTGGACATAGTGACACAAATAGCAAGGCTGTTGTCCTATCTTGTACCCTATATAACTATTTCCACTTTTCTCAGCTTGTGAAGAAAATATCAAGTGACAAATCCAAGTTCTAATTCTTACCATCTTATATAATTTTTGGCTTGACTGTGGGAATTCCAACATCGTCCTTAGATTGACAACCCTCACTCTGCTTACATTCTGTAAAAGCTTTTACTATGATAATTCTCTATAATATTCAACTCAAAAACCTCATTGGTTCACAAGAAACCTTTATCTCCTGATCATGGATCTGTAGGTTAGCTGTGATAACTCAGTTTCAGGTAGTTTTCAGGTTCAAGTGACTTCTTATTTTGGGATTCAGAGTTGAAGAAACACCTCCTACCTATAATGAAGTGTTCTCATGCAGGGGTCGGAGTATAACAGAAACTCTCAGTGCCTCTTAAGACTTCTCTTCAGGACTGCCTCCACTTAAAACTGGCATATTGTCATTCCCCTCCACATTCCACTGGTCCACTGGTCAAAGTAAATCACATGGTGAACCCATCATCAATGGGGCAGTGAAGTACACTCCTTCTATGATGGGGTGAGGGAGTGGAGGGAAGATTTTCTAAACAAGAATGCAATCTATTATATATTTTCTAGTCAGGACCCTCCAGAAACTTAATATCCTGCTGAATTTTCAGGTGAAAACTGGGAACCACAGACAACTGGCAGATGTGAAATGATACTTTTCAGCGAAGGAAAATGATAAGAGGATCTGGGAAGCTGTGTGAGCTTTGGTGAGATTATGAAATGTTAAAAGTTGAAATGATCAGTGCATATGTAAATGACTAAAACCTAGTCTCACTCTGGTATCCTGATCTATCATCTCCACTTGATTTAATGTTTATTTTCTTCAGCATATATCAATGGTGTTTCTATAATATATCCTAAGGAATAACCCAGACATAATATTTTGAAACTTGAAATTTAAATAAAAAGAAGTGACATGTGTTGAGCACTTTATCATACTTCCTCTCTGAATGATAAAATTAACATTGCTAGGACATGCATACAGAGTTGAAGCTTAGTATGCCATTTATTGCAGTTTTTATTTTTCCCTGCTTTAATTAAAGCTTTCATTGATGGTGAAATTATTGGTCCTGGAATGATCCTTGACAATGTCTGAAAAGAACATTCAAACTCATTGTTATATAGTGCTTTTGTGCTAGCTAGCAAGAAAAGAATAGCTATTACATTGCACAAGACAACTAAAATTTTATTTGGTAACCGCCTCGAGGAATTTAACTCAGAAGATACTAAAATGTCTTTAGAGTCCTAGTTTGTTCACAATTTATCTTCACCTTTTGTGCGTGCGGACTACTACATCTAACACTTTATTATATTTTTTACATCTATGAAAAAGAAAAAATACTGTGTATTATCTCTATTTTTAGTCAGAACTTCTAAATATAGTTATTTTCACTTCAACAACAAGGAGGTGTTATTAAATTTTACTTTTTGTCATCATGCAGTGTTTTAGTTTTTAGTAACAGATTTTTTGTGTTTATTGCTTTGACTGGGTGGGGTTTTTTTGGATGTTGTTGTGGTCACTCCACATCAAGGTGCTATTTTTCCTTCAGTGAGCTTAAAAGATATTTTCTGGCTCAGATTTAAATTCAAAACTCCATCTTCCAATTCCAAGTATATTATTATTAAATATTTCAGTGAATTTCTCTGAACTCTACATATTATCTCTTGAGAATGGAACACTCAAAGCAAAGTTAGAGTTTGATTTTGGATTTGTAGTAAAGCAAAGCAGAATGACTGTGGTTTAAAAAGATACATGGAACACTACCAAATTAAAAATGTGAAGCTGCCAACCTCCTGCTCTCTTCAGAAACATGTGAAAGGCAGGATTAGATAAGCTACCATCACCTGAGTGGTTGCTTCTAATTAAGGCGGAAGTCCCCAAAGGCCACAAATGGCCACTTCTGTTAGGAAAACAGGAACAGAAAAGCTCCATCATATCTTCAGAATACTGACTTCTTTTGTGTTCCACTAGATTTATTTGGAGCCCCAGCTTTGGAGCCTGGTATGACCAGATAGCTTGCCCGACAAACCTACCCCTTGCTCAGACTGCCTTGGCTGGTTTTCCTAACATATCTTTAGTCAAAAAGAAAGGCAAGAATGTAAAGTATAAAGTAACGGGTTTGGGCTGAGATCCTGACATTTCCGCTTTACATATCCCTTTTTAGAAAACAAGTTGGGGCATGGCTCATAGTTGCAGAATCCAAATGTCTGCCTTGAACGGCTGTTTAACGTATGGAGTATAGAAAATAGATTCTAAGTTTGACTCTGAACTCTGCCAATGTGTGATCTTTATCATGTTACTTATCTGTGCCTCAGAGTCGATGTTAATAGTAGCAATGTATTAATAGTATCCACTTTATAGAGCTGTAATGTGGATTCAATGAAATGTTATATAGAGAAAGCATTTCACATAAGAATTCAAGGCATAGTAAGCAGTCAATAAATGCTAACTTAGAAAGATTAAGTGAAATTATAACCCATTCCAGGAAGGAAAAACCAAATACAGTAAAGAACAATAATGTTTGTCTCTAAGTTATATATCTCACTTAATGAGAATCAAGTTGGTCAGGTTAAAGGGAGGCAAATTATATTCTTGTCTGACCATCATTTCTCCTTTTAATATGCTGATCATAACATCATGAGTGAACTTTTGGGAAGGGACTGCAGTTCGCAGGTGCTTTTATTCTGAAAAACAGTGGAAGGACTAGAGCCCTGCTGTTCAATGGAAACATACTGGGTGAGCCAAAAGTTTCCTTCGGTTTTTTCCGTAAGATGGCTCTAATAGGACTTAGTTGTCTTTAATTTCATTCCAAACAATTTTGTTAGACTGTATATGACAGCTGACATATCAGTGTGCATTTAAAAAAAGACTTATCAAAATTGGTGAATTTTTGTGTAGCCATTTTAATATTGAAAATGGAAAAAAAGCAACGTTTTCAGCATATTATGCTTTATTATTTCAAGAAAGGTAAAAATGCACCTGAAACGCAAAAAGAGATTTGTGCAGTGTATGGACAAGGTGCTGTGACTGATCGAACGTGTCAAAAGTGGTTTGTGAAGTTTCAGGTTGGAAATTTCTCGCTGCAATGCTCCATGGTAGGGTAAACCAGTTGAAGCTGATAGCGATCAAATTGAAACAATAATTGAAAACAATCAACGTTATACCACGTGGGAGATACAAATCAAGTGCTGAAAATCATTTCCACCAGCTTGGTTATGTGAGTCGCTTTGATGTTTGGGTTCCACATAAGTTAAGCAAAAAAAACCTTCTTGACCATATTTGCACATGCAATTCTCTACTGAAATGTAATGAAAACGTTCTGTTTTTAAAACAAATTGTGACGGGCCATGAAAAGTGGATACTGTACAACAGTGTGGAATGGAAGAAATCGTGGGGCAAGCAAAATGAACCACCACCAACCACACCAAAGGCCGGTCTTCATCCAAAGAAGGTGATGTGTATATGGTGGGATTGGAAGAGAGTCCTCTATTATAAGCTCCCTCTAGAAAACCAAACAATTCCAACAAGTACTGCTCCCAATTAGACCAACTGAAAGCAGCACTCGATGAAAAATGTCCAGAATTAGTCAACAGAAAACACATAATATTCCATCAGGATAACGTAGGACCGCATGTTTCTTTGATGACCAGGCAAAAACTGTTACAGCTTGGCTGGGAAGTTCTGATTCATCTGCCTTATTCACCAGACATTGCACCTTCGGATTTCCACTTATTTCAGTCTTTACTAAATTCTCTTAATGGAAAAAATTTCAATTCCCTAGCAGACTGTAAAAGGTACCTGAACATTTCTTTGCTCAAAAAGATAAAAAGTTTTGGGAAGATGGAATTATTAAGTTGCCTGAAAAATGGCAGAAGGTAGTGGAACAAAAGGGTGAATACATTGTTCAATAAAGTCCTTGGTGAAAATGAAAAATGTGTCTTTTATTTTTACTTAAAAAACCGGGGCGAGGGGGACTTCCCTGGTGGCGCAGTGGTTAAGAATCTACCTGCCAATGCAGGGGACACAGGTTGGATCCCTGTTCTGAGAAGATCTCACATGCCTTGGAGCAACTAAGCCTGTGTGCCACAACTACTGAGCCTGTGCTCTAGAGCCCACGAGCCACAACTACTGAGTTCATGCACTGCGACTACTGAAGCCCACACTTTAGGAACAAATGAAGTTTATTTTGTTCAAGCTAATCTATCTAAAATATCATAATTCCATGTAACTCCTACAACTCATAAAAATTGTCAAGATATTTTACATTTTTTCCCTCTGCAAAATCTGATCTGTATTTTCCATTTACAGCACATCTCAATTTTGACCAGCCAGCCACACTGCAAGTGCTCCATAGCCACACATAGGTGACAGTTACGATACTGGACAGTGAAGGAGTGGAAGATGAGGAAGAAGAGTTGGGGTGAGAAATGCGATATGAGGTTGTCTAGTGGTATCCATATAATTTTGTGACCAAATACTTGTTTGCAGCCTAACTGATATCAGAGAATGGTTTTCAAGGTTGCTATAAACCACGTTAGCCAAAGATGTAGGTATGTCTCCTGAGAAAACTTAACCATATTACTAAGACGTTGATCAGTCATAAGGAAAAGCTGAGAATGTCTTTTGTTGCCAACTTAATAAAATAAATTATAAGAGGTATAACAGCTTGAAACTGCTCACTTTTACCATGAAGGGTCTAATTAAAAGGGAAGACAGTTTCCTCAACACAATTTATTAAAAGTCTATTGAATTCTCTTCTAGCCTTATCTTAGCATTCTATTCAAAATATACCACTGAGGATGGCTTTGTAACTGAGCCTATGTACAGGGTGCTGCATATAGGAATATCGATCAGCTTTATCTTAGTCTCTTAAGAATTGCATTTTATTGCACTAATGCTTCTTACAGTAACTACCATATTAAATCAGAACTTTAACATTATGATTCATAAATAGCATGAAAGTTGATACCCATAAATCACAACACTAAATTGGAAGTTTCAAGATAAGATTTATAAACTAACATACTAAATCACAACTTTAAAATTTAGGATTCATTAATAAAAACTTTTACATGCATGATGTATAAATCAAAGCACTGTACCTGATTCTTGGAAGTTCATGCATGTAAATCAAAATTCTGAAAGTTAATATTAATAAATCAAGGAAATGCATTTTACTTGGTAAATTTCTTTTTTTGCGGTACGTGGGCCTCTCACTGTTGTGGCCTCTCCTGTTGCAGAGCACAGGCTCCGGACACGCAGGCTCAGTGGCCATGGCTCACGGGCCCAGCCGCTCTGCGGCATGTGGGATCTCCCCAGACCGGGGCACGAACCTGTGTCCCCTGCATCAGCAGGCGGACTCTCAACCATTGCGCCACCAGGGAAGCCCCGGTAAATTTCCTTTTTAATGGAATAGTTCTTACATTACATAATGGACACTATCTTGTGAAAACTATGAATCTCAAAACCTCCTTTGATAGCCATTTCCAGAACATCTTTCTTGTTTTATTGAAGCCCATTTCTCTTACGTGAGCATGGAAATATCCAATATGCATATTGTCCATACAAGTTCTCATATTCTAGAAAACTGTAATTAAGTCACACGGTAAGTTTTCCACTTATAAGCTAAAAATACCCACAAAACAGCTTTCCTCCATAGGAGTTATTTTCTGTACCTTTGATCATTTTTAATAAATGTCTACAAGTTCTTTTGAAGGTGATGTGAACAAACCTGGACAAAATGTTCTTACATGGGCCCTATTAACACAGAGTGCAGTGGATGAATTACTTCCAGACCCTCATATGTCATGCCTGTTTGTAACAGTCCATTTATATCTCACGGCCAAAACAACAGGAGTAGCTTGAGTCTCCCACAGTAATGTGTTATTGTGAGCTCAGAGGAAGTAGTGCTTCACTCTCTTCATGCTTAGATTCCCTGGGCTTCTGAGTAGCCCAAAGCAAACTGGATTCTATCTTTTCCACTCTATTATAACAGCTCTTAATAAAGTTACTAAAGACTTCCATGCTACCAAAGAACAAAAACCATGTGGAGTTATCTTACACGAATATTCATCAACAGTTGGCACTGCTATTCCCTACATCGTCAGTATCTGTGACACCTCCTTTCTCCTACCTTGTCAGCAACTCCTTCTAGTCTTTATGGCACCTCCTATTCTAAGACCTCTTAACTTAATTGTTAATGTTTCACATGGTTCTCTACTTAAGCATTTCATTTTCTCACTCTATTCATCTTCTCATCTTTCCCACAGGATCCACTCCCACTTAAACGTTGATTACCTATGGAGCTCTTTTCTAAGATCTAGAAATATTCACTAGGTATTTCTTCCTTGATATACTACTAGCCCCTCTAAATCTACATGCCCAAAATGGGGTTCCTTATTTCTTTCGCCAAAGCAACTTCACTTTTTTCAATCCCAACGCCAACCCCTAAGTCTAATCAGCTAAGACTTTTCTCAGATTTCTTCCATCCATTCCATTCCTACAGCCACTGTTCTAGTTTAGGGCCCCCCATTAATTCTTCCTTGGACTCTTCTATAATTTTCTAACTTCTACTCAGCATTCCAGAATGAAAATCTGATCACATAACTCCTTGCTTAGACATTTCCACTTCCATTCCCTACTTCTTCAATAGATATGGCCCTAATGACATATTTGCTTCCCACCATATTCTACACTTTAAATGAGTGGTTCTCAATCTGGTGAATTTTGCTCCCCAGGGAACATTCGGCACTATCTGAAGACATTTTGGGTTGTCACAACTAGGTGTGGTGGTGCCACTGGCATCTAGTGGATAGAGACCCTTCAATGTTCAAAACAGGCCCCCACAACAAATGATTATCCAGTCCCAGATGTCAACAGTGCAGAGACTTAGAAACCCTAAGCCTCACCAAGAGCCTTTGAATGTGGCATATATCTATGCTATGTCCTTTGCCTGAAATGCCCTTTCCTCGCTTACACACAGGCCCAGTAATCTTCATTCTGCAAGCTTCAGTTCAGTGAAGGGTTTTCTCATCCTTCCAAGCTTCAGTGATCTACCAACATGGTTTTGTGGAAACATGCATGGGATTCAGAGTCAGAATGACACTGGTTTGAAATATGAATCCACCTTACTAGTGTGTGTCCTTGGGCAAACTAACCTCTTGGATTCCCAGTTCCTTCTGAGAACTGTGACTAGAAAATACCAAACCAACAAGTTTATTATTAGGATTTAATCAGATATTGATGCAAAGGAAATCTGTCTTCACATAACCTAGTTTTACAGGTTATCATCTACACATTAACAGAAAGGATCATCTCACACAAAAGATGCACATTCTTCAATAAAAGGAATGCAAGTAACTGGACTCTCCAACTAGACCCTCTTAAGATGCTTTCAAGGTCTACTTGCAGGTGAATATAAAATAAGGGAATAGTAAAATGTGTCTAATATCTGTCATGAGCTACACTTGGATAATTGGGTTGTTCCAGCAAAAGAACTGTATGGTACCTGATATATCTACTTTTGAAAATATGCTAGTTTATGTGGATTATATAATGAAACATAAGAATTTGTAGTTTAGTTGGAAACACAGGACTAGAATTCAAAAATAAGGAGAAAATAGAACACTATAGCCTATAATCAGCTAGTAAAATGATGGCACAGAAAAGTACTATACATTTTTCCATACATTTTTAAAGATGAAATTTACAACTAGTGTATGAAATGGAAGATAGTATAGCCATCATTATGTCCTTATATGAGCACGTGTGTGTGTGTGTGTGTGTGTGTATTTCCACTCTATCTTTTCTTTCCTAACAGATTTTTTTCAGCTAATTTTGTATCATGGAAAATACAATATGCACACTCTAGAGCATTCTTATGGTAAAGAGTTACAAATATAAATTAATCAGAGCAATGCAGAACTATAAGGAAGACACGTAAAACATATTTGAAATAATTCTCAAAAATGTGATCATGATTAAATCTTCCACTGATGCTCCCACAACAAATATTTACTTGAGAATTTTTGAAACTATTTTTTTAAACTTGTGATGAATTCAACATTACAGTAAGCAGAGCCATCCTGTCTGCAGTAATGCTCTTGCATCATCTGAACTATTCCCAGAGGAAATAATGGGTGAAAGGAAAACCAAGTAAACAATAACTTTTATCAGATCTATTGTAAAAGGTTTTTCTGACATCAAGGGCATATGCAGATTTCCTTGATAGCCTGACTCCATGTGATTTAGTTTAGTAATTTTCTTTCTTCCCATCACTTATTTTCTCGAAGTAATTTGACATCTGAATATATACTTTTATGCATAAAATTACACGTATTATGAGGAAATACAGCATTCATACCATTTTGAACATAAGATATGCCTCTTGAGAGTTTAATAACACATTTGTGATTCCAAGAGAATCATGTTATAAAACTTGAAAAAGGATCAGTTCACATATTTAGCTACTTGTTATTTTATGTCAATTAAGTAATGAAACTTTCAAACGTGTATAATATTACTATGTGAAACTGCCTGAAGTTATCTGATTTTTAATCTTAATTGGTATTTCTTATTACCCAATGAGAAAAAAAATTTTTAAGTTTCCCCCTGGAGATTTATGTCACGTAACAGAATCATATAATCTAGAAAGAATCTCAAAATATAAAGTGATATGCTTCAATATAAATTTATAAAAAGCCTGTATGCTATAAATATCATTTTTTAATGAAAGTTGAATTATAATCTAGGAGAAAGAAATTAAACGTTAGGACAAAGAGTTACTAGTTTACTACACAAATGTTCTGACACACAAAAATGAGGGAAAATTACATTTCTAGAAATACTCTAAGGGAATATGAACAAGTAATCCAAAAAGAAACTAAATACACATGGCTAATAACGTAAAAATAGTCTTAAATTTACCAGTTATTCAGTAAATTGCAATTGAAGGAATAAGATTATTTACCTTCCATGAGGTTAATTTTTTAATGCAATGTTACTACCCAGTATTGATAGGGATGTGAATAAAAGTGAATGGTAATTTTATATACTTCTAGTAGGCATATAAATTAGTACAACTTTCTAGGGAGAAATTTTTCTTTAAAAATGATAATGTCTTTTGACATACAAAGTTCCCAGGAATTTATCCTAAGAAAATAACTATAGCCAAGAGAGGTTCATTGCAGTATTATTTAGTACCCACAATCACAAACAATCTAAATATCTAAGAAAAGGGGATGATTTGAATAAATTATGGTATACCTATGAGAAGAACTACTATGCAGCCAGGAAAAAATATATTCTAGAAATACATTAACTGACAGAATAAGATGTTCATAATTCATGATTATATGAAAAAAGCTTCCAAAACTGCACACCATGATCCTATAGAATCTTTTAGCCATAAGAGCGGCTTAAATTAACATAGGTAATAAAATGGTATTATAATGTGTGCCCAGTGAAATGAAGAGCCACAGAAAACCCTTCTCAACAGCTTCCTGTTCAGGGCTCAGGAATTAATAACAGTCCTTCATAACTCAGGACAAGAAACCAACCAGCCCAGAGGAATCAGTTATTCCATCATTCCACCAGAAGTAGGCATCTATTCTCTTCTGTAATGATTCTGCCTTTCTTGCCTTCCCTCTTTCTTTTTTTGATATTCACTTTTATGTGTAAATTATGAAAACCATAATTTATTCAAATCTAGTTTATTTTTTAGATTCTATATATAAGTGATATCATACAATATTTGTATTCCACTGACTTACTTCACTTAGTATGATAATCTCTAGATCCATCCATGTTGCTGCAAATGGCAAAAATTCATTCTTTTTTATAGAGTAGTATTCCATTTTACATATGTACCACCTCTTCTTTATCCATTCATCTGTCGATGGACACATGTTGCTTCTATCTTTCTTCTTTTTTTTGTTTTAAATTTATTTATTTATTTATTTATCTATGGCTGCACGGGGTCATGGGCTTTCTCTAGTTGCGGCGAGCAGGGGCTACTCTTCATGGCGGTGCGCG
Source organism: Mesoplodon bidens (assembly GCF_964165515.1). Lineage (NCBI taxonomy): Eukaryota > Metazoa > Chordata > Mammalia > Artiodactyla > Ziphiidae > Mesoplodon > Mesoplodon bidens. The sequence goes on along the minus strand of NC_138163.1, from coordinate 116,092,838 downwards.
GGCTTCTAATTGCGGTGGCTTCTTGTTGTGGAGCATGGGCTCTAGGCACACGGGCTTCAGTAGTTGTGGCCCATGGGCTCTAGAGCTCAGGCTCAGTAGTCATGGCGCACAGGCTTAGTTGCTCCACGGCATATGGGATCTTCCCGGCCCAGGGCTCAAACCCGTGTCCCCTGCATTGGCAGCTGGATTCTTAACCACTGTACCACCAGTGAAGCCCTCTCTTCTTATTTCTACCTCTTATTCATTGTTTCTCTTTCTATGTCCTCTAAATCTGTTATTATTGCTTTTGTTTGTGTGTCCCTGAGTGTGCATATTTGTGTGTCACATACAAAACCCCCTAAAGGAGAGGACCCTACTGAGCCTGGCAGTTAATGTCCAGCATGGCATACCCACACTGGGTAGAGTTCTTATGGCAGGCTACCTATCTAGTACCTATCTAGTTCCTGGTTCAGTCTTTAGCTGCTTATCTTTGATTTCAGCATTAATTCATAAATCAGTTACTTTTGTCTAGGACAATAAAGTCACATGACACAAAGCACGGTGGCTTGTGCAGAAGGTACTTTTTTTTGCTTTCCTCAAAACAGAGTTGTAGACTCAGAGGACACTTAGAGTTACCTTTCTGTGTTGAAATTATAGAATCCATAATATAGATCAATTAATTTTGTTCTTATTAATGGTTCACTTTTTATGTTAAACGTTTTCGTTATCTGCCTATACAGAAAAAAAATCAGTAAGTTTTGTTTTATATTTTAAATCACTTGATCTTGTCTCCTGCCTAAAGGCTATTATATAACTGCCAGTGACTTTTTTGTAAACATGTGCTTCTTCAGAAACATCCACACTATTTCATGCTTCATTCCATCAGCTATTTTCCCTCCCCTTCCATCCTGATTCCTGTAAGAACCTAGTAAATAATGCTTAATAATATCAGAAACTTCTGAATCCTAAAACACTCCCTTCATCCACTCACATGATGTTTCATTTCACCTTTCTCTTAAAAAAAGTATGTGGATATAGCAGCTAAGTAATTACTTAGGTTGTATGCAGAATCTTCCAGAACTCAGTTTTGAGGCCATACGACCAAGAGTACTTTGCCTTTTCAAAACTTGGTGGTGCTTTTCTATCTTAACTGTTTCTTCATTCTCAGACGCTTGGTCTTTCTAACTTTGTGCCCTGGATTCAGAAATAAGTCTCTAAAAATTCCCTTATTTGTAGGGATATTATTTAATGTCTTACTTAATATCATCCTAGTCTATTTTCATTTCTTAAGCCTGCTGTTGTGGTTCATTTTCTTCTGCTCTAGCATACAATGAGTGGTGGGGTTTTTTTAAGCTGCTTTTCTATCATCAATTGGATCCTGATCTTTACAAACTTTGCATAATTCAAGTCATGTAAATTAGTATCCACTCTCTGCAAAAGCAAGACTTTGTACTAGAAACTCTGAGGCATACAGGTCCCAGTCCCTGCCCATTAGAAGAGGGAAGGAATGTATATAATTATAATACGGGGAAAGGGGACAAAGAAGAGCACAGATAACTAAAGGCTGTACTAGAAATACCAGAAGAAAGTGGAAGAATTAGTGAGGGAGCCAGCATAGGAAGAATCTGAGGAATATAAAAATTATTGATAGGGAGTATTGTATTTTTTATTTATATCTCATGTACCTAATAAGAGAGGTATTAAATAAATCATTTTGAATTGAAATTCATTGAACCAGAAAAATGTAATATCAGGAAGTCTGTATGGGGAGAGGGTGTAGAAAACTGTTTAGGATGGTATGAGTTATGGTCAAATGGAGCAGAATGAAGACTAAATAAGGAAAGCTCCTCAGACAAGCCATGAAGAAGAAACTTCAGGAATGCCTATTCAGTGGAATGCAGATATACAAATGCCATGTTGCAAGACGAGTGTTGGAAGAATTGTTCCCCAAGCATCTAAGCATTTTGGCAGTGAAAAGAGACAAGAAAACATAGAGGAGGAAGTAGATAAATGGCAAGAGAACATTCTAAGAATAAGATGAAGCGGGGTGACCAGCATCTCTAAGAACAGTGTTGGACAGCTCAAAGTATGAACTGAGATTTTTTGAAAAATCCTATCAATACCAAAAACTTTGTTTATAAACATATTCAAAATGTGTATATAAACCAAAAATTAATAAAGAAGAGAGAGGGCTATCTCAAGAACCTTCACATTTATTGTAAAATAAAATTTAAAACTTCATCCTGGTGAAAGGATAGCCTTTTAAACATAAGATATTGCAAAAACTGGACACCCAAATACAAAAGAATGAAGTAGGACCTTACACCATAAAAAATAAAGTTCAAACGGATCAAAGACTTAAATTTAAGAGCTAAAACTATAAATCTCTTAGAAGAAAAGACAGGAGAAAAGCTTCATAACAGTGAGTTTGGCAATGATTTCTTGGATACGACTCCAATAGCACAGGCAACAAGATTATATAGAGGTAAAGTGGACTATATCAACATTAAAAACTTTTATGTTTCAAAGGACATAATCAGCAGAGTGAAAAGGACACCCAAGGAATGGAAGAAAATATCTGCAAATCATATATCTGATAAGGAATTAATATCCAAAGTATAAAAAGAACTCCTATAAAAAAATTAAAAATAGGGCTTCCCTGGTGGCGCAGTGGTTGAGAGTCCGCCTGCTGATGCAGGGGACACGGGTTCGTGCCCTGGTCTGGGAAGATCCCACATGCCGCGGAGCGGCTGGGTCCGTGAGCCATGGCCGCTGAGCCTGCGCGTCCGGAGCCTATGCTCTGCAACGGGAGAAGCCACAACAGTGAGAGGCCCGCGTACCGCAAAAAAAAAAAAAAAAAAAAAAAAAAAAAAATTAAAAATAGGCAAATGAGTTCAATAGACATTTCTCCAAATAAGATATATAAATGGCCAATAAGCACATGAAAAGAAGCTCAACACTGCTAATCATTAGGGAAATGCAAATCAAAACCGCAGTGAATACCAACGCACATTCATTGAGATGGCTACTATCAAGGAAACAGAAAACAACTGTTGTTAAGGCTGTGGAGAAACTGGAAACATTATGCACTGCAGGGAGAAATATAAAATGGTGCAGACATTATAGAAAATGTTATGATGTTCCTCAAAAAATTGAAAACAGAATTACCAGGTGATCCAGCTATTACACTTCTGTGTATATACCTAAAAGATATGGAGAAATTGGAATCCTTGTGCCCTGTGAGTAGGAATGTAAAATTGTATAGCCATTTTGGAAAACAGTATGGCAATTCTTAAAACAATTCAACATAGAACTACCGTATGATCCAGCAATTCCACTTTTGGGTATATACACAAAATTAGACAAACAGGGTCTCAAAGAAATCTTTCTACATCCATGTTCATATCAGCATTATTCACAATAGCCAAGATATGGAAGCAACCCAAATGCCCCTCCACTGATGAATGGATAAGCAAAATGTGGTATATAAATACAATGGAATATTATTCAGCCTTAAAAAGGAAGGACATTTTGACACATCTTACAACATAGATGAACTTTGAGGACATTATGCTAAGTGAAATAAGCCAATCACAAAAGTACCAATATTATATGATCCCACTTACATGAGGTATGTAGAGTAGTCAAGTTCAGAGAGACAGAAAGTAAAATGATGGTTGCCAGGGGCTATGGGGAGGGGACACTGGACAGTTGTTTTCATGGTAATAGAGTTTCAGCTGGGGAAGATGAAAAAGTTCTGGAGATTGGTTGCCCAACACTGTGTATGTATTTAATACTGCTAAACTGTACACCTAAAAGTGGTTAAGATAGTAAATTTTACATTATATTTTACCATAATAAAAATCTAAAAATATACTTAAAATGATCAAGATGGTCAATTTCATGTTATGTATATTTCATAACAATCAAAGAAAGAAACAAACAAACAAACATAACTCATCACATCTTGGAAAAGCCTTTAGACCGACCCTCCCTAAGCCACTGAACTTTGTACAATCCCATGAAAGTTCCAGATAATTTTTGTCTCCAAACATAGCTCTTTTTCTCTTGGCCTGCAACCCTCTTCCCCTCAGTTCATCCCCTAGCTGTCATCAAAGATTTCAGGTCATGTTATTTTCTCAGAAAAAAACAAAAAAGAAAAACTTTTCTTGACCATCCAAATCAATACTATGCTCCCATGTTCTGATGTTTTATCGTACCTCCTACTTTTCCCTACAATAATTTTAAGTACATATTTTGGGAGGGTCATTTCTTACAGCCTATCTTCCCTGATAGACTGTAAATTCCTTGAGGACAGGTACCATGGTTTACTCAATACACAGCTGTATCCTCAACATCTGGGAACTTGCCTGGCACAGAGAGTTTTCAGTAAATTTATGTTTAATGAGTAAGGTAAGCTAGTTGCTAATAAAACACATTTAGTATTTAGGTTAAATATAGTTAAACAATTTGTCAAGGCTAATCAAATCCTAAGAAAGTGTTAGTAACATTTGAAGAATAAAAGCGAGAACAAAACAGTTAATTGTTAGCTGTCATTTATTTCCTTTCCCTTCTATATACCTTCATACTCCACAATGTAGAAAGCTAAAGTTACATTCTCATATTCTCTTTAACCTAGGTCTCTGAACAGTAATTAGTTTCCATCAGTGAGACCCACTCTGAGGATCAAATGGCTTGGAGGAGGGCATCTTCCTGCTGTGACTATTTGTCACTGCTTGCAAAGCATTCACAAAGATATGTCTGTCTGTGGCCTGACTCGGGGTCCTGGTGACAAGCCATTAACTCGTGGGTATAAGAGGAGGATGTGACCCAGCAAGTATGGTGCCAACAGCATCTTCCTCATCTTTGAATCTCAGCTATAGTGAGCCCAGTGACAGGCTGCTAACTTTCGTTCCTCCATTTTTAAACACATAAGTCCCTATATTAAATCCCTTCTGCTTAAAATACTTAGAATGCTCAGTTCACTACATTGAACCTAGAAAGTTACACATAAACTTTTGAAAAGACTAGAACTGGAAAAATGGTAAGTTTTCATATCAGTGACATTTAGCTTTAAACTCAAGACAGAGCAGAATTCTAGAACAGTAAATGAAGTTGTGATCATTTAAAATAGAACAAAAGGGATCACGCAAGGCTAGCATAGAATCACTAAATGAATGTCATGGCAAGCTAACTTTGTTTCTTGATGGAGACCTTCCATTAGAAAATCAGTACAGTCCCAAACTTATGGTATACTTGCATGTCAGAGAGCAGTTAAAATTCCTCATGTAACCGCCTCTGAGAATCCTGTCCTGGATCCCTCAAGTAACTTGATAACTACCCTCTATGCTCCTATATCATTTTGTTTATTCTTATACAATAATTACTATCATTAGTTTATGGTTACATTTTCACATCTGTCACTCACCTCCCAACATTTGGAGCTTCTGAATGTCAATAAACATATTATCTTTCCATATAACACTAAGACCTAGTACAATGCTTGTCATACAGTAGGTGTGCTCAAAGATTGAATATTTTATATTGAATTATGACATAATAGGTAAACTTATAAGCAATTGAAAAATATTAACCTCAAATGCACTGATTAATGGATCTATATAAACTAAAGAAAGGTCTCAATTAGAATCACCCCAGGCTTTTTCACTCTTAGTAAATTTTTAATCCTAGAAAGGAGAGAGGTCTTAATTAGAATCACCCCAGGCTTTTTCACTCTGAGTAAATTTTTAATCCTAGAAAGAAGTGTTGCCTTATCTTGTACCAGTGTGTCATAATGTATTAAATTGGTAGTGTCATTTTTTATTCTGATTTGCAATTGAGCTCATCATTTTGTTTGGATAGTATTCAGCCTCATCAATTAGATTAATACATTTCTTAAAGGTTCAGGCTTTATCTACCTCTTTCCCTCTGCTCACACCATTAACTTCAGGGCTATGCCCACAGTGGGCATGCAGTGGGCCCTTTTTAGGTGACCATTTGGTTCTTATGGCTTCCCTCCCTCTTAGCTGATTCCTCTGCTGGCCTCCAAGCCTCTATGGCAGGCTTTTTTCAATTTGAGAATTAATAGTGGATCAAAAGAAGCTATTGTTTGTTGCTTCTCATTTCATCCTTTAGAATAAACTGACTCCCCCCCCCTTATTTATTTATTTTTTTGTAAACTGACTTTTTTTTTGGACAACACCCATATACTTAAGACACCCACATATTTGGAGTAAATCACTGTAAATAGGCGATCAGCAGAAAACAACAGCCTGTAGAATACATTACCAAGGAGCAGCAGGCAGCCAAGTTTTTCATAACTGGGCTACTAGCCACCAATTTAAAGCTTTCATCTCAACACACGTTCACCACACAGAAGTCTGTTTTTCTGCACAACATAAATGGAAGGGGACAAAACACTGCTGCTCTAAGTTATATTAAATTGATATTTTTAAACACAATTCTGGCTTTGAGTTGGTAAACATGCTTAGGAAAAATGCATATCCCCCCAAAATTAAAGATGCTAAAAATAAAAGAATGTATGTAAGTTTACACAAAAAGGGGTCTTTTTTGTAAATTACTTCCACCACCATCGTCACCACCCCCCCACCTCTTATCATAAGGTGAACCTGCAACTAATTGGCTCTGGCGGTATTACAATCGGTCCTTACATAATGCCGCTGAATGTTTTCTCTGTTGATTACTTTCTAATAACATTATCTGCCATAGGAAAGGCAAACAACTACATCTTACTTCATTTGAATGTTGGAGAGAGCCTTTTAAAATTTTGATACTTTCAGTTCCAAACTGAAAATAAGCATTTTCCAGGGAAAAAAATCTATTTTGGAGGTGAGTTACTGAGAGGGTTCTATTCTACTAATGACATTCTATCACAGAGCAATGAATGTGAGCTTATAGTCATAAAAATACTTGATGACACCTTTTTATCCAAATATCCCAAAGCATTAAAGGAAATTAAAACTCCATCCATTTGCATGCTACCTCTGATAGAGAATAAAATGAACAAACAGGCAGAAAATTGTTTAAGGAAGTTTCTGGGCAATTCATAGTATCAAAGTCGTCGACAAGATTATTCCTGATTCCCTACCACTAAGTCTAACCAAACAGGCCGTTTTCCACTGAAAACTTACCTGAGACCTAAAACCTATACTCCGACTTCAGTCATCATCCCACCATGTCCATTTTGCTACTTAAGAAAAATCCTTTGTACATATCACTTCCTTCATACCTCTTTTTCCACCCCTCTGCTTCCACAATTTCAAAACCTCCTCCTGAGATGTACCTTCACTGGGCTTAACATATCAAACCTTGGGAGATTTCAAAGAAGAGGTTAACCTATTCCAGGTTTCCCCCACCGCCGCGGGCCCCCGCACGCACAAATAAAGTGTTTTTAAATTCATGGAAAGACCCACTTTGTTGGAGAGTAGAAAGAGTAACATCATAAATTGCAACTTACTAGTGCAAAGGAAGGTCAACGCCATGGCCAGGGAGTCAGGTTGCTCTGGATCTGGTCCCAGGAGACTTGCTTTTTGTTTTGTTTCCAGTCCCTCAATCCATAGAAAAGAGGTATCCGTGGCGCCCGGAGCAGGGAGACTTGCAAAAACACCAGGACCTGAAGAAACCACCAGCCGTTACTTTACCTTAAGAACAGCTCTGAAGATTCGAGAGCCAATCATGAAGCTCTTTCAGCCTCATTGAGACCAGCTGTTTCCTTCAGTTCTTCTCCAAGCCCTTGCTCCTCGAAGTGTTTACAGCATCACTGGCATCACCTGGGAACTTGTTGGAAACGGCCCAACCTCTGACCTCTAAAACAGAAACTGCAGTTTAACGAGATCCCCAGGTGGTCTAAATTCACATTAAAGATGGAGCAGCGCTGGTCTCAAAGTGTGTTCAGCTTCTGACTACATGAATTGGCAAAATGGTCCTTAAACCAGAAGATAGTTGAAGAACTTTTTAGCTCTGAGACATTTGGGCTCTATACATTCAAGCCTTAAATTGTGGCAAAGCTCCACGATGCTTAAAAGGGTTTTGGCTTTTCAATTCTTGACAGAGAATTTTCTTTTCATTTTCTTTTTACTTTTTTCTTTTATTTTGACAAAATGTCACCTGTTTTGCTTATAAAGATTTTAGCCAATGAAGCTGAGGTGTGAGAGCTAAATGGGCTTGTTAAGTCTCCCTGGTCCTGCTTCTAACTCCCTCCTCTCCAATTCAGACTTTTGGACAATAGTTTTAAGAAAAATTTTCTGAGCAGACACACCAAAGAACATAGTCACACATGAGGGAAGGAAACAGGACAGAATGCCCAGTGCTTGCAGATGTCTAATCAATTACCTTCATCAATTTAAAAAACATGGAGTAAAAGTTAGGTTTTTCAACCAGTGGGGAGAAATGGGTCTGAGACATAAGGCTGGAAGTGTTACCCTGGGAAAGTCCTACCAAGTGAACTTCCTGATGTCTTTTAGAATATCTTCCTCTTTTAAAAAATAATCTGGGGCTTCCCTGGTGGCGCAGAGGTTGAGAGTCCGCCTGCCGATGCAGGGGACACGGGCTCGTGCCCCGGCCCGGGAAGATCCCACATGCCGCAGAGCGGCTGGGCCCGTGAGCCATGGCCGCTGAGCCTGTGCGTCCGGAGCCTGTGCTCCGCAACGGGAGAGGCCACAACAGTGAGAGGCCTGCGTACCGCAAAAAAATAATAATAATAATAATCTGTCAATCTATATTTTTGAATGTACAAAAGTCCAATTACTACCAGAAATTAAGAACTGTAAAATCATTTTTACTTAGAAATGTGTTAGGAACACACACACACACACACACACACACACACACACACACTTATGCCTAAGTTTCATGGAGTTTAAAACATCTCTACAAAGGACAAAATACATATTTTTGTAACTAAGTATGTAATAAATGTTTCTAAAAATGAACTACTGTAGCAAAACAGAAACTTAAAAGATGTTAGTATATCCTTGTTTAGAGGTTTACGATACAGACTGTGTTGGGAAGGTCATAAGAATGGAGTTCAAATACTAAGAATCACTATGATTTGTAAACATCTAAATTGGGCCTTTATCTTTTGAATCAAAAGAATGATGGCTTGGGGATGCAGACATTTTAATTCCTGTTCCACCCTTGTTTCTCACTGACTGACCTCATCATGTCAGCTGTTTTCCCATCTATGTCTGAAGAAGGTGGACTAGCTTAACAGACCTTTCAAATCTCAGCCTGATTTAAAATTGTTTCCAGTGGCTTAGAAGCTATAAATATTATTAGCTGTGTTATACATACAAGTGGTTATTTTGATTAGTAAAGTTTCTTTTGGTTGCTTCATTAATTTGTTTTGAATTTTTGAGAACTAGCAACTGCCACAAAGTTAGCATTATGAAAGGGGACATTTAAATGATGGCTTCATCTTATTAAAAATTCCATAAAAGTTTTAAAACTACATTTCCCAAGAAGTTTTCTCCAAAATTGTAATAAGTGCTACGTGCTAAGAAAAAATGGATTCCATTGTCAAATAAGTTAGGAAATACTGTGTTAAACAAGTAAAAAAGGCCTATCTTTATGCAATGCTAATTAGGGGTTGAGCATGTTAATGAGAACTGAGAATCTACAAGAACTGAGGTTTGATACAGTTGCAGAACTGCCCAAATTTATTTGGTCACGGAATACTTTTGGGGTGAGATATCCCAAGACACTGGTGTTCTAAGGGAAGTGCTGAACTCAAAGTGGCAGTTGGACCCTTAAATATATGTGTGTGTGTGTGTGTGTGTGTGTATATATGGTGTTTTTTGGGTGGGGACCTAACAAAACAGGGAGGAAAAAGCTATCATAATTTAAATCCCCTTATGACTGGAGAAGATTTCTTGCCCATGTCAGAAAAACTGACCTTTCCAAACAAGAAGAAAAGGATTACCATGGGGAATTTCTTGCCTACATAAAGAGACACACTGCAGAGGATTCATCCCTAGTGGCTAAACCAACACCATTCCAACACATAAGAAGGATGACCTGCAGGTTTGGGACCTTAACAGTGGAGATATTTTTAGATATAATTCAATACTTGAATTAAACGCAAAACATAGCTGACTATATAGAAGTGTTGAAAGCTCAGCATTTATACTCAAGTAAGCAAATTGCAGCATTCTGCACCAGCATCAAATTCTGAATGCTTTTCACCTAGATATCCTCCTGCAATTCAGCTTAAAATGGTAGAAAATTGAATGTTACAGCTTCCCAAATAAAGGTGAACACATAAGACAAGAATGCCAAAAAGATTATCAGAAATCCATGATGACCACTAGGTCAAATTATGCCAAAATTTTTATATCTCAAACATATATTTAGATAAACAAATATTTATGTCATGCTAAAGATTTATGCACTCTTTTACAAAGTGAAGAGTTTGTTTACAAGAAAACCTTCTGAAATGGAATCATGTTTTGATCTTTGCAGGGTAAAAAAATTTTTTTAAATTAAAATGTTGCCTTAAGGCCCTAAAGACAGCCATATGCTTTTGCATACATTTTTACAACTCAGCAGCTGCTCACTGAACCTCTTCCATTTCAAGTTTTCCTGTTGACCACTCTCTTCTGCAAGGCTTCTGTGACTGCCGGATGGAAATATTTATGAAAACACTGGGGCAGCCAGGATCGTCCAAGTTCTTTAAAAATGTTTGCTTGGCAAAGAGTTGCTGGCAGGCAAAATGTGCTCCTACAAAGGTTTCAGTAAGTGTTTATGCCTCCTCAGTGTATTCCATTTGTAAATGTGGGCAGAGACCTAAACTATGATCTCTACAAGCTTTGAGTGAAGAAGCTGAAATTCACTTTGCCTTAGAGAGCCTTCGCACCTGCCAATCCTACCCCTTCCAAATCATTGTAATGGATTCATAGGCAGGTCCCTTTTTAAAGCACTTCTATAATCACAGATAAAAACTAAGAAACTTGAGGGTCCCCATGATCTCCCTGAAAAAAAATCAGTGAATTTGTTTCAGAAGAGTTGTTTCTTGAGTGCTTGACTTAGAAGTTTAAGTGCTAAGAAAGACAATGAGGTGGCTGGGGAGGTGTGGGGATTTTTAGACAAGAGAGAAAGACATAGAAGAACTGGAGAGGCTGATGCATTCAAGGAACTGTAGTAATATGGTGAACACTGGTGATCAGATGGGTGAGGAAGGGGATTAGTCTGGAGAAGGAGGCAAGACCCACATCATAAAGAACTTCCTAAATCATATCCAAGAATTTTCAGAATGATTGAAGTGATTTAAGCAGCTCTATGGTATGATTTGAGTTTTATTTTTGAAAGACCATTTGCTTCAAAATGGTCTGAAGCTATATTGAAAACTGAAGCAACACTGAATTTGAACCTAATAGGAAGGGATTAGAAAGTTCAAGCAAAGCGTGATAATGTTATATAAATGGAATCATACCACATTCAACCTTTTGAGACTAGCCTTTTACTCAGCATAATGATTGTGAGATTCACCCAAGTTGTTGCTTGTGTCACTCGTTCCATCCTTTTTATTACAGAGTAGTATTTCATTATATGGATGTACCATGATTTGCTTATCCATTTACCCACTGAAGGGCATTTGGGTTGCCTCCAGTTTTTTGAGGTTGTGGATAGAGCTGCCTTAAACATTCATGCACAGAGGAACTATTTTGTTTTCTGATTATGATGATGGTTAAACAAATCTATATATAGATTAAAATTTGTAGAACTATAGACCATAAATGTTAATTTTACTCTGTGTTAATTTCCAAACACAATTTTAAAAAGTGATAATGGGGCTTCCCTGGTGGCGCAGTGGTTGGGGGTCCGCCTGCCGATGCAGGGGGCGCGGGTTCATGTCCCGGTCCGGGAAGATCCCACGTGCCGCGGAGCGGCTGGGTCCGTGAGCCATGGCAGCTGGGCCTGTGCATCCGGAGCCTGTGCTCCGCGGCGGGAGAGGCCACAACAGTGAGAGGCCCGCGTACCGCAAAAAAAAAAAAAAGTGATAATGAACTGAACTAAAAAAGTGGCAATGGGCTTCCCTGGTGGCGCAGTGGTTGAGAGTCTGCCTGCCAAAGCAGGGGACACAGGTTTGAGCCCTGGTCTGGGAAGATCCCACATGCCACGGAGCAACTAGGCCCGTGAGCCACAACTACTGAGCCTGTGTGTCTGGAGCTTGTGCTCCACAACAAGAGAGACCGCGACAGTGAGAGGCCCATGCACCACGATGAAGAGTGGCCCCTGCTCGCCGCAACTAGAGAAAGCCCACGCACAGAAACAAAGACCCAACACAGCCCTAAATAAATAAATAAATACTTTTTTTTTTAAAAAAGTGGCAATCAGTGAGCTTCATCCATTCATTCATCATTCATTTTCTGGATTTGACAAGATCTTAAGAAGAAGAACAACAATCACAAACAAATAAAACCTAACTCAGATAGAAAAACACAGTCTCTTTAATAAGGGGTGTTGGGAAAGCTGGACAGCTAAATCGATGAAATTAGAACATTCACACCATATACAAAAATAAACAAAATGGTTTAAAGACCTAATATAAAGACATGACACCATGAAACTCCGAGAAGAAAACATAGGCAAAACATTCTCTGACATAAGTCATAGCCATGTTTCCTTAGGTCAGTCTCCCAAGGCAAAAGAAATAAAAGCAAAAATAAACAAATGGGACCTAATCAAACCTATAAGCTTTTGCACAGCAAAGGCTTATAAACAAACATAAACAAAATGAAAAGACAACCTACAGAATGTGAGAAAATATTTGCAAATGATGCAACCAACAAGGGCTTTATTTCCAAAATATACAAACAGCTCATACAGCTCAATATCAAAAAAACAAACAACCCAATCAAAAAATGGGCAGAAGACCTAAAAAGACATTTCTCCAAAGAAGACATACAGATGGCCAACAGGCACATGAAAAGATGCTCAACATCACTAATAGTAGAGAAATGCAAACCAAAACTACAATGAAGTATCACCTCACACCGGTCAGAATGGCCATCATTAAAAAGTCTACAAATAATAAACACTGGAGAGGGTGTGGAGAAAAGGGAACCTTCCAAAACAGTTGGTGGGAGTGTAAATTGGTGCAGCCACTATAGAAAACTGTATGGAGTTTCCTTAAGAAACTAAAAATAGAGCTACCATATGATCCAGCAATCCCTCTCCTGGGCATATATCTGGAAAAGACAAAAACTCTTAATTCAAAAAGACCATGTACCACAATGTTCATTGCAGCACTATTTACAATAGCCAGGACATGGAAGCAACATAAATGTCCATTGACAGATGAATGCATAAAGAAGATGTGGCACATATATACAATGGAATATTACTCAGCCATAAAAAGAAACAAAATTGAGTTATTTGTAGTGAAGTGGATGGACCTAGAGTCTGTCATACAGAGTGAAGTAAGAAAGCGAAAAACAAATACCATACGCTAATGCATATATATGGAATCTAAAAAAAAAAAAAGGTACTGATAACCTAGTGGCAGGGCAGGAATAAAGACATAGACATAGAGAATGGACTTGAGGATGGCGGGGAGGGGGCAGCTGGGGCGAAGGGAGAGTAGCATCAACATATATACACTACCAAATGTGAAATAGCTAGTGGGAAGCAGCAGCATAGCACAGGGAGATCAGGTAGGTGCTTTGCAACGACCTAGAGGGGTGGGATAGGAAGGGTGGGAGGGAGGCTCAAGAGGGAGGGGATATGGGGACATATGTATGCATATGGCTGATTCACTTTGTTGTATAACAGAAACTGACACAGTATTGTGAAGCGATTATATTCCAATAAAGATCTATAAAAAGAAAAGGATCCATGCACCCCAATGTGTATAGCAGCAGTATTTACAATAGTCAAGACATGGAAACAACACAAGTGCCCATCAGTAGATGATTGGTTTAAGAAGATGTGATATATATACAACGGAATATTACTCAGCCATAGAAAAGATTAAAATATTGCCATTTGCAGCAACATGGATGGACCTAGAGAAGATTACACTTAGTGAAGTAAGTCAGACACAGAAAGAAAATATCACATGGTATCACTTACAAGTGGAATCTAAAAAATGATACAAATGAATCTATACATAAAACAGAAAGAGACTCACAGACATAGAGAACAAACTTATGGTTACCAAAGAGGAAAGGGCAGGGGAGGGATAAATTAGGAGTATGAGATTAACAGATACACACTACTTATACATAAAACAGATAAGCAACAAGGATTTACTGTATAGCACAAGGTATTATATTCAATACCTCATAATAACCTATAATGGAAAATAATCTGAAATATATACATATATAACTGAATCACTTTGCTATACACCTGAAACTAACACAATACTGTAAATCAAGTACACTTCAATTGAAAAAAAAAAAAAAACTAACCCAGATGGCTCTTGGGGAATTGGCGCTGCCGTTGTGAAGTCTTCCTGGGACAAATATCTTCACAGTTGATCAAGTCACAGCTGCTACCCAAATCCATCTGGACTCTGGAACTTGCATGACACAAGCCCAACAACTTCTCTTACTCTAATATTCATCTACATATGTGCCTACACCATTATTTCTTCAAAAAGTGTAACACCTGGATAAAGAAACAGAAAGGAAAGATCTTACGTAGAAAAAGCAGCATGCAATGTACGGTTCTTTTAGACCTCAGCTGAGCTGTGTTAGAAGGAGTTCAGAAAAGTCTTGAAATAATACCCCATTAGTAATTCCACATGGATGAGGCTTGCTAAACCTGGAATCACATATTGAAAAATCAATTTGACAAAAACTGTTAGACATATATCACTAAAAGATAAATATAAGGGGGGCAAATTTCACATGGTAAATAGCTATGAATGCCATCAAGTGAATTAGTTGATGAGATCTTTTCAAAACTAATAGCCAACAGTAGGTTATCAGAAGCTCCTTGGCATGTGGGCATTATGCAAAAAGAGGAAATTATGAGATGGTTAAAGGGATGGCCAAATGCAGGAGCTGGGAAATCAGCTGAAAACCAAGATACATGTTTTTCCAAGAGAGGCTGTGTGGTACATTGATTGCAAAAATATCTCAAATTCTTCACTTTTCTCCATATCCCCATCCCTTACAATATGACTTTGAAACTTCTCCCATTAAGAAGTGAAATCTATTTCACTAACCACTAAAACCTGGGCTAACCCTGTGATCTGCCTTGGCCAATAGAATGTAGCATATATGACACTGTGTCAATTCTGAGCCTAAGCCTCAAGAAGTCAAATACCCTTCCTTGTCCTCTCTCAGAAATCTGTCCACCCACCATGTGAGCAAGCTGGGGCTAGCTCTTCTTAGGAGCATGTTGAACAGAGATCAACCTTCCCTCTCCAGCTAAGGCCTCCCTAGACCAGCCAGCACACAGCAGATCTGGCAATGTGACCTGAGATGCATGAGTAAGCCCATCTGAGATCAGCCAATCCCAGACCTGATCAGCAGAACCGTACATCTGATCCAAACACATGTGAGCTAAATAAATACGTGTTAATTTTAAGTCACTGTAATTTAGGGTGGTTTATGACATAACACTAGCTAACAGATGCAGACCTCAAATGACCATCTCTACCTGTATTAGTTTCTTGTTGCCACTGTAACAAATTACCACAAACTTAGTGGTTTAAAACATCATAGGGCCTCCCTGGTGGCGCAGTGGTTGAGAGTCCGCCTGCCGATGCAGGGGATACGGGTTCGTGCCCCGGTCTGGGAGGATCCCATATGCCGCGGAGCGGCTGGGCCCGTGAGCCATGGCCTCTGGGCCTGCGCGTCCGGAGCCTGTGCTCCGCAACGGGAGAGGCCACAACAGTGAGAGGCCCGCATACCGCAAAAAGAAAAAAAAAAAAAAAAAAAAACATCATAAATGTATTCTATGATAGTTCTGTAGGTCAGAAGTCTGAAATCAGTTTCACTGAACTGAAGTCAAGGTTTGACAGGACTGGTCCCTTCTGGAGGCCCTAGGAGAGAATCTGTTTCCTTGCCTTTTTCAGTTTCTAGTGACTGCCTGTATTCATTGGCTTCTGGCCCCTTCCTCCACCTTCAAAGCACATCACTCCAATCTCTGCTTCCCTCATCACATCACTATATCTTCTAAATCTGACTCTTCCTGTGTCCCTCTGATAAGTACTCCTGTGAGTACATCAGGCCCATCTGATACTCCAGGATAATCCCCCATCTCAAAGTCCTTAACTTAATCACCTCTGCAAAGTCCCTTTTGCCATATAAGGTAACATATTCAGATTCTGGAGATTAGGACATGGATATAATTGAGGACCACAATTCAGGCTCCACCCTACTTTATCCTTAAAGCCACTACAGCCATATTCTTCCCTTTTCTTAAATTAGCAGTAGAAAGTTCACATATGGCAAGAAAAATGAATACCAAGTTCAACTATAGCAAGATGGGGGAAAGGAAAGGATTATAACATCAGATTTAGTTGGAAGAAAAGTAAACTAATAATAACAACTAATAAAAAAATAATAATAACAACTACTACTTATTGACCTCCTACCACAAGCTGAAAACTGTGCTAGGCATTTTACATTTAATTTTCATAATTATTAAAGTCTTTCAAAGTACGTCCTTGACTACCCGAGGCCAAGGCTGAGAAATTTAAAAAGCTTGTCTGCAGCTTCTAAGTGGCTGAGCTGGGATGTGACCCCAGATCTTTTTTGCCTCCAAAATACATTATCCACATTACTTAATTAAAATCTCTCTTACTCCTTGATACTGGTCCCTCAACTCGCAAGCTCTACAGGCAAGAGCTTACGGAAAAACCCGAACGAACTTTTTGGCCAACTGAATACACTAGAAATCTCTCAAGGCGAGGGTGAAAAATATTCTCTAGTTATAGAGTATAGAAGGTTCTCCTACAGCTTACTTTAACTAGAAGTCAAATGCTTCTTAAGTAAACTTTTAATGTTTCTGGATTTTAGCCTAATAATCTATCAGTAACTAAAAGCTCTTCTGGTATTTTTGAACAAACTTTCAAATTTTGACCCATGGCAGAACTTGTTTTAATTGTTCTATGAATCATATTTATAATTATATTATATTATATTATATTTTTAATATTTATATTATATTATTAATATTTAATATTAAATATAATTTAATTTAACATTGAATATAATATATATATTATAATATATTATAATATTATAATAATGTATTCAGCTTAATTTATTTTCACATAGGCCTAATTTTTGTTCAGGCAACAAACTTCTAATTTGGGTTACTTTACAATTTCTCTGAGATTTTTATTTGAGAAGTAAATTTGAAGGGTCTTTTTGTTAATGAGGAAGAACTGCTGCTTCACTGAAAAACATTTCATTTGTAACGGAAAAGTTAAGAGCTTTTCTGACTGGATATTTGTCAGTGACAAGGAACACGAAGGGCAAACACATGGTTAAATGAGAACAATTTAAATTTGTGCATAGTAATGCACCCTTATTTAAAATATTTGTTAATAGAATATTCATGCTCTATTGTTACCAAATACTTGACTTCAGTGTATTCTTAAGACTTTAAGCTATTTTGGAACTTCACAAGATCATTATAAGGGGAGAAGGTACCTTCTGTTACATTGCAAACTAAAGCCCACTGATTTATTTTGTGGTAAGGTCAAGTTTTTTCACATCTCTTGGTGTATTAGTATGCTATAGCTACCATAACAAAGTATCACAAACTGGGTGACTTAAACAGCAAACATTTATTGTCTCACAGTTCTGGAGGCTAAAAGTCTAAGATCAAGGTGTTGGCAGGGTTGGTTCCTTCTGAAGTCTATGAGGAGAATCTGTCCCATGCATCTGCCCAGCTTCTGATGGTTTCCTGGCAATCTTTTGACATTCCTTGGCTCCTTGACATCTCACCCCAATCTCTGCTTTTATGTTCACCTGATAATTTCCTTGTGTGCCTGTCTATGTTCCAATTTCCCTTTCTTATAAGGACACCAGTCAGACTAGGGGCCCACTCTACTCCAGTATGACCTCATTTTAACAAATTACATCTGTATCTAAAATGAAGTCTCCCTAAAACCAAGTTCCTCTGCCAAGTTTATGATCAACCCCTCTATCCAAAACTTTATTCCCTTTCTTGTCCCACACCTGTTCCCCTCAAGATTGAGGAGTATCAAAGAAAAGGGGGATTATAACTGAGCAGAACCCCATGGGGCCTTCCCAGGACAGACCCCCCCATGTCTTCTGCCTGCCTCTTGTTTGTAGAAAAGCTTTAGTCTCTCCTGACAAAAAGCTTTTGTCTCCCCTGAGTCACAAAAGTCTGGCTCAAGAATTAATGATTGAAAGAATGTGAACATGAATTGATAGCAACAAAAAATAGCAGTTGGGGGCCTCCCTGGTGGCGCAGTGGTTGGGAGTCCGCCTGCTGATGCAGGGGACGCGGGTTCGTGCCCCGGTCTGGGAGGATCCCACATGCCGCGGAGCGGCTAGGCCCGTGAGCCATGGCTGCTGGGCCTGCGTGTCCGGAGCCTGTGCTCCGCAATGGGAGAGGCTACAACAGTGAGAGGCCCGCATACCACAAAAAAAAAAAAATAGCAGTTGGGCCAGGAGAACTGGTAACAATTTATACAATAGATCAGCCATATAGTAGAGTCACAGAATCTTTAGTTACTCCCTGAAGGACATAGATAACAGTGTCTGGTGCACATCTTGTTATACAGATTCTAAAACCCCCACCAGATGGAAGAAATTAACTGCATGATGACCAGGAACACATAGCCACCAGATCAGCTTGAGCCTAAGAATTGATAATGTTAAACCTTGCAACATCACCCTGTTACCTCACCATCTATCAGTCAGAGGATTGTGCACGTGCTAATCACGTACCCGGGGACTCTCTCCCTCAACTTGCTTTAAAAATGCTTCCCTGAAATCCATTGGGGAGTTTGGGTCTTTTGTGCATTAGCTGCCCAGACTTCTTGCTTGGACTTGCAACAAACCCTGCACTTTCCTTCAACAAAACCTGGTGTCAATAGATTGGTTTTACTGTGCGTGGGTGAGTGGACCAAAGTTTGGTTTGGTAACACATCTACCTTTTAGCCAAATAAGGTCACATTTTGAGGTACTGGGACTTCAACATATGAATTTGAGGGAGATAAAATTCAACCCATGTGGGCTTCCCTGGTGGCGTAGTGGATGAGAGTCTGCCTGCCAATGCAGGGGACATGGGTTCATGCCCTGGTCCGGGAAGATCCCACATGCCGTGGAGCGGCTGGGCCCGTGAGCCATGGCCACTGAGCCTGCGCGTCCGGAGCCTGTGTTCCACAGTGGGAGAGGCCACAACAGTGAGAGGCCCGCATACCAAAAAAAAAAAAAAAAAATTCAACCCATGTCACTTAGTGTTAAATAAGCTTCGAAGCTGAAGCTTGAGCGCAGCTTTAAAAAGCAACCAGAAATAAACACGGACCTACCATAATGATGAGAAAAAGCCCTACTGTCGTTGAAAAGGGAAGGGACACTTCAGAAACAAAAGGTTTTAATTTGGGCATAGAAAGAATTAAATTTTGAAGCAAGAATTCCAAAACATTTTTATGACAAAATAGGGATATAAATTTATAAATTCTGTGGCCCTAGGTTTCATACAGGCTAGATAGTATATCCATCTAAACAAAAAGGAGAATTAGTAATGAGGAACAGCACAGTGGCAGAGATAAAGTAATATTAGAATGATTGGCTCATCTATTTATACTCTCTAGCCTTCAACTTCTGTTTCCTCAAAAATCTATAGTTAACTGTCTATTTTAATCGCTAACAAACCTCCCACCAATTCACAGTACTAAAATGCAATAATAGAAGAGCTTCAAGATGTGGGAGCTTCATAGAAAAGAAGAATCTTTGATTTGAAAGAAACATGAAAAGCTATCTAGTTCGAACTTCCTCCACTTGCCAAAATCTTCTTAGAACACCCGTGACAGAGTCAGCTACCTCTGCTAAAGTTCCTCCAAAGCAGATTCCTGCCAAAGAGAAGCCATTTATTTGTGACAGTTTGTATTCTACTTAGCAAAAATCTACATCTTTATAAATGCACCCATTGGAACTTATATTGCACTCCAGAACAAGTTAGAGTAAATTAATTCATGTTCTACACAGCAACACATAAAACATTTGAAAACAATGGGCATATGCCTGTAAGGTTTCTCTTCTGGAGTTAAGCATCCTCACTCCCTGCCTCCCCCCCATATACTGTTCCATTTGATAAGGTTCCGGGAGCATCTCCCCAACACAGCATACAGGACTGTCACTACCATTGATTGTTTGCTTTTCATCAGTGCACACCAAGATTGAAATAGCTAATCTATATGCTAGATTAAATTCTTGGCTTAATCTAATATATATATAGAAAAGAAATGTCAACTTAAGAATGGTTGCAATTTAAGCTGGGAGCTCTAAAAGTGGGAGAAAGGCAGTTAGGTATTCTGGTCTTTTCTTTGGAAGGTTACCTTCATAACACTTTTGGAGAAGATTCACTTAGAAGAGGGGAGATATAACAAAGGGACAACTAAATTGCTCTGCGTAACCACGTAGCTGAAATTTGGAGCTAGTCCTTTGGCAGTTCAAGAGGAAGATAATTGGTCCATTGTGGAAAGATAACAACTAAGATTAAGCAAAAACGAAATCAAAAACAAAACTCTAAAATCACCTGGGAATGCTGGTTATACCAACAACAAAAAAGTTAATGCATAGCCTGATTTCAGGAGAAAGAAAGAGTAATCCTCAATCCCAGTTGTCAGAAATAAAAGAGGGAAATGAAGTGCTGCTGATTGTTTCGGGTGTTGTTGCTGCTGCTACTCTGAGAAAGGGTGATTGGTGTGCGTGCATGTGTGTGCATGTACGTGTGTGTATGAGAGAGAGAGAGAGAGAAAGAGAGAGAGAGAGAGAGAGAGATGGTACATACCCAGTATTAAAAGTGAAAAAAGGGGGCTTCCCTGGTGGCGCAGTGGTTGGGGGTCCACCTGCCGATGCGGGGGGCGTGGGTTCGTGCCCCGGCCCGGGAGGATCCCGCGTGCCGCGGAGCGGCTGGGCCCGTGAGCCATGGCCGCTGGGCCTGCGCGTCCGGAGCCTGTGCTCCGCAATGGGAGAGGCCGCAGCAGTGAGAGGCCCGCGTACTGCAACAAACAAACAAACAAACAAAAAAAGCAGCTGGGGAAGGGACTGCCCTGAGGACTCTGGATACCCAGCGGGGGCCCCTTTAAAAGAAAAAAAAAAAAAAAGTGAAAAAAGAATACATGACTGCAGTAGTTATGGCAAAACTTGTTGCATATTAGAGTACACCATTAACACAATAAACAGCGAAAAGGCAACCTACAGAATGGAAAAATATTTGCAAATCATATATCTGATAAGGCGTTAATATACAGAATACAGAAAAACTCTGACAGCTCAACAACAAAAATCAACACAGATAAAAAAATAGGCAAAGGACTTGAATAGAACATCTCCAAAAAAGATATACAAATGGCCAACAAGCACAGAAAATATGCTCAATATCACTAATCATTAGGGAAATGCAAATCAATACCACAGTGAGATACCACCTTACTCCCATTAGAATGGCTACTATCAAACAAACAATCAAATAAAAACAGAAAATAAGTGTTGGCAAAGATGTGAAGAAAATGGAATCCTTGTGCACTGTTGGTAGGAATGTAAAATGATGCAGCCTCTGTGAAAAACTGTATGATAGTTCCCCCAAAAAATAAAAACAGAATTACCATGATCCAGCAGTCCCACCTCTGGATGTATATCCAAAAGGATTGAAAGCAGAATTTCAGAGATATTTGCATGCCCAAGTTCCTAGCAGCACTATTCACAATAACCAAAAGATGGAAGCAACCCAAGTATCCCTCAATGGATAAATGAATAAGCAAAAATATAAACACAATGAAATATATTCAGCCTTATAAAGGAAAGAAATTCTGACACAAGCTACAACATGGATGAACCTTGAAGACATTATGCTAAGTGAAATAAGCCAGTTATAAAAAGACAAATATTGGCTGATTCTACTTACAT
This sequence comes from Mesoplodon bidens, assembly GCF_964165515.1. Taxonomy (NCBI): domain Eukaryota; kingdom Metazoa; phylum Chordata; class Mammalia; order Artiodactyla; family Ziphiidae; genus Mesoplodon; species Mesoplodon bidens. The sequence goes on along the minus strand of NC_138163.1, from coordinate 116,070,771 downwards.
GTGCTATCTATAGTAGTCAAATTCACAGAAACAGAAAGTGGAATGGTGGTTGCCAGGGGTTGGGGGGAGGGGGAAATGGGGAGTTGTTTTTCCATGGGTATAGAGTTTTAGTTTTGCAAGATGAAAAAGTTCTAGAGATTGGTTACACAACAATATAAATATACTTAACACTACTGAACTATACACTTAAAAAACTTACAATTGTAAGTTTTATATTATGTGCTTTTTACAGCAATAAAAATGATCATCAAAAAAGGGTATACCTATTTACAATAGCCAAGACATGGAAGCAACCTAAATGTCCATTGACAGATGAATGGATAAAGAAGATGTGGTACATATATAAAATGGAATATTACTCAGCCATAAAAAAGAATGAAATAATGCCATTTGCAAAAACATGGATGGACCTAGAGATTATACTAAGTGAAGTAAGTAAGACAGAGAAAGAAACATCATATGATATCACTCATGTGGAATCTAATTTAAAAAATGATACAAGTGAACTTATTTATGAAATACAAATAGAGTTACAGATATCGAAAACAAACTTATGGTTACCAAACGGGAAACATGGCTGGGAGGGATAAATCAGGAACTTGGAGTGAACATACACACACTATTATATATAAGATAGATAACCAACAAGGACCTACTGTATAGCACAGGGAATTCTACTCAGTATTCTGTGATAACCTATATGAGAAAAGAATCTAAAAAAGAATGAATACATGTATATGTATAACTGAATCACTTTGCTGTACACCTGAAACTAACACAAAATTGTCAATCAACTATACTCCAATAAAATTAAAATTAAAAGAGTATACCATGTACATTTTTATATCAACTAAGTAAAAAAATGTAATAAAATGGACAATTTCCTGGAAAAAAGTGTAATGAACTAAAATCAATTCAGTAAGAAATTTTTAAAAATCTAAATAGATCTATAACTCCTAAAGAAGTTGAATCACCAGCTAACCTAGTATATGGTGGGTGAAACCAGTCTGAAGTTTTCACATGACAGTCTAACAAATCTTCAGGGACTAGATCATTCTTATTTTAGACAAACAGTTCCAAAGAATGGAAGAGAGAGAAATCACCCAAATCATTTTATTAAGTGAGTGTAACCTTTATGCCAAAATCAGCCATGGCAATATGAGAAAGAAAAATTTAAGACAAATCCTGCTTATAAAAAAAGACCAAAAAAATTAGAAAATCAAATTTAGCTATATGTTTTTAAATAACTCAAAGGTTTCAGTTGTTTTATATCAGAAATACAGGATGGTTTAAAATTGGAAAGTGTGAGCATAATTCACATTCCTATCTCAAAAATATATTGTTGAGGAAAAAATTTTTCACATGGATAAAAATATAATGATATAATTTTCTAAATTATTAAATGCAGAATTACAAATGCTATATTTTTGTAGGCACTTACATTAGTAGTAAAAGTACAAAAAGGTATTTGGATAGAATATATAATTACTTCAGGGTAGTGGTAACTCTTGGGTAGGAAGGGGATGGGAGTAGAAGGACTTGACAATTTAACTGTACTTATTATAATTTATTTCTTTATAAAAAGAAGATCTGAAATAATAAAGTAAAATATCATCTCTTTTTTATAGGTTGCATGCATGTCAACTGTAGGAAAAAAAACTGTATTTAAATGGAAAACTATACATCTTAGATAGTACATTCTTCTGAGTTATCAGATTCTAGCTCTGTTCATTGTCTTTGAGCTATTTTGCACCTCTTTATAATCTGTAGGTAACTGACGATAGACACAGGGCTCAAATAAAGTAAAACAATGTCACATTAAACTTCTGCAGTCTATTAAGCCGGCCTGGCTGATATAGATTTAAATGACGTCCTCTCCCATAGCCCAAAATAAAAACCACAGTTTGCCTTCGTTTACTATTAATCTCAACATTACTTCACTCCATATAAATGTGTGCTGTTTTGACTTTTCCTTTTTTTTTAACCACTTTATTGAGGTATGATTGACAGACAAAAAGCTGTACATATTTAATGTATAAAACATGATGAGTTTGGAGACAAGTATACACCTATGAAACCACTGACACAATATATGCGATAAACCTATGCTTTGAACTGGTTGTAACATCTGCCTGGTTCCCTCATAGCATATGAATAAAATAAATTATTTAATGTGTTCACTTTTATATCTGTATGAGAGTCATGATTTTACCTTTTCTGAAAATTGTCTTTTAACATTATGTTTTATGCGTTTGCAATATTTCCCAATTTTTAACAATTAAGTGATAGAGCTTTAGAAAGACCCAAGATTTGGAAGCAGAAGAGGGAGGAACCAGAGTTATCCTAATGGCAGGGAGCACTGGGAAGAAGTATTTAGAAGCATAGCCAGTAAGGGGTTTCCCAGAGTGGGATCACAGAGAAACTATGGGGCAATGATTTTATTATATATTTTTAATTTATTTCCTCTTCTATGTTATGTTCTACTCTATTTTTTCCAAGTCATTAGCAAGTATTTTACTCAAAAGAGCCTTGTAGTAACGCTTTCAGGAAAAACAAAGGGGCAAAACTAGTTAGACCTGCAAATGCTACACAAACACTCCTGAAGGCCGATTGGTTATTTCCCCATGGTGAGTTCCGAATTTTCAGCTATTAATAGTGATGATGACTTCCTTTTGGCCCATGGGGTTGATTAAAAGATAGATAAAGTATTTTAAGCCAAAATTTGAAAATAATTTAGTTCCTATTTTAGTGAATTATTTCACAATACTTAGAGTAAGATTTGTTGGATTATTATAGAATCTTATTAATATTTTTCTGATAAAATGTCATAGCCCATGTTAGTAAAGGTGTTATTTTCTACCTAAGAGCCTTAGCTCTTGCCTATGAAATAAGTGTTACTTTATTGGCTCTTGACATTTGTGTAAGACAGGATGCACTGGACAATTAAGGAAGTGATTTTATTCAGAGTATTACAACAGAAAGCATGTTATATTAATGAAGATCATCTCAAAGAAAAGGAAAAAGACCTGGAATTTTATAGAGGTAGGTAAACAAGGGAGTCATCAGTGAGTTTTAGGAGAGTCATAGGAAGGATTGAGAGTGATTTTTTCTGAGTCATTGAGGAAGAGTGGAGGCGGGTGTTACCTCAGGATATGTGAGAGCATGGAGGTCCTTTATGGTTAGCCCATTCTCAGAACACATAAGGGTCAAGGATTTTTTAGCCATCACTGCTTCCCAGGAGCATAGGGCTCAGATAAATTTCATCAATGTTTGTCCCCTCTTTTATTCATGATGAATAAGTATCATTGCTGTTGGACAACTCAGATGTGTTCATAAGCCTCCTGAGTGGGACAAATCAATGTTTTAACATATAGTCCCTCAAGGATTCTTGTTGTCATTGTTCCTGTAAAACAAGTTGAACAATCTCTTGAGAGTTAGTGGCAAAGGTCAGTTGTTTTAGAGTTCTGGGATCAGGCATGTTAAAAGAAGTTGTCTAAATGAAAGAGGAGAAATATATAAATGGTTGCATTAAAGTAAAGAGCCAGAAATTGAACTGTCAGTGACTAGTCTAGTGGATTCCAAGAGGCTGGTGGAGTAAAATTTTTCAGTTATGCAGCACCACTCATTGAGTTTCCTAAAACTTTCAACTAGGATGTCAATGCTCTTAGTAATGTTGTCCACAGTCCTGGATACCTTTCATATGCATGACGCAAGCACTTTGCCAGACTTCCTTAGTGGTCCAGACAGCGGTTTTCCCAGAAAGAATTATATCCCATGCATAGTCTGCTGGGGTGATGAGTTCCTGGAAGTTTATAGAAAGTCATTGAACTTCAGCTGGCAAGGCTTCTTTCAGATCTTAGAGTAAAGGGTCAGCTACAAGGTAACCTAGAGTTCCAATAAGGGTCTGGGTAGTGAGGTTTTAGCTCTTAGTGACTCCAAGTCAGGTGGTAGGGAGAAAAATCAGAAATTTTGGTTTGGAGGATTATAACCAGTTATTGATGGAACCATGAAGAATTGGAAATTTGGTAAGGTTTGACAACTTGGGCAAGATAACAGAATCCAGTTAAATTTGCAGCGAGATACCCAAACTGTGTTTTTCCATGGTGGGAGGAGTCAGTACAATCTCCACCAGGCAAGACAGTTGGGTATCCATCAGTTACCCACAATTTACAAAAAGGAGCAAAATATCAAATCTGATAACCCAGAAGGTTTTGATACAGATAATGCATAGTTTCCCATTGAAACACAAAGCTTCTGTCTATAATCTCCACCTTCTTCATCAAAAATAATCTCAAAGAAAGATTATTCTTTTTTTTCCTTCTTCTTCTTTGGCCACGCCACACAACTTATGGGGTCCTACACCCTCGACCAGGGATCGAACCCAGACCCTCCGCAGTGAACGCATGGAGTCCTAACCACTGGACCGCCAGGGAATTCCCAAAGAAAGATTATTCTTAATCATAAAATAAGACTGGTCTCATTGGATTTGGCCTAATTACTTACATAGGTACAGGAAGAATGTTCATTTACCATATAGGTCTTTTTAAGTTTTTCTTTCCTGGTAATATTCATAAGGAAATTCGGATTGGACTTTTCCGCCCAGTTTTACTGAGAAATAATTGACATACATCACTGTATAAGATGAAGGTGTACATAACGATGGTTTGGTTTACACGTATTGTGAAATGATTACCACAGTAGGTTCAGCTAACATACATCTTCTCATAAAGATACAATAAAAAGAAAAGGAAAAAAAAATTTCCTTTTGATGAGAACTCTTAGTATTTACTCTCTTAACAACTTTCCTTTATACCATACAGCAATCTTAACTACAGTCATCATGTAGTACTTTACATCTCTAGTACCTAGCTTATAACTGAAAGTTTTCACCTTTTTACCACCTTCCTCCAATTCCCCCTCCCCCCACCATCTGCCCCTGTTAACCACAAGTCTAACCTCTTTTTCTATGAGTTTGCTTTTTTAGTGGGTTTGTTTTTTGTTTTTTAGATTCCACACATAAATGAGATCATACAGTATTTATCTTCCTCTGTCTGACTTATTTCACTTAGCATAATGACTTCAAGTTCCATATATGTTATTGCAAATAGTAGGATTTCCTCATTCTTATGGTTGAATAATATTCCATTGTATATGTATGCCACAATTTTTTTAATTGGATTGCACTTTTTTTTTTTTTTTTTTTTTTTTTTTTTTTTTTTGCGGTACACAGGCCTCTCACTGTTGTGGTCTCTCCCGTTGTGGAGCACAGGCTCTGGGCGCGCAGGCTCAGTGGCCATGGCTCACGGGCCTAGCCGCTCTGCGGCATGTGGGATCTTCCCGGACTGGGGCACGAACCCGCGTCCCCTGCATCGGTAGGCGGACTCTCAACCACTGCGCCACCAGTGAAGCCGTGGATTGCACTTCTTCTTCACCTGTAAACCTAAAAACCCTGTAAGCCAGGTACGAGACCAGTTTTCCCAGGAGGGCTTTGTAAGTATTGGCTCCATAAAGTCAACTTTAGTTCATCAAAAGTGTCTGGTCATATTTTATTATATGAGTATCGCTCTTGAATATGACATTCCATGCAAGGCCTTGGTTGTATAACCAATGTTTCCAATTATATCCTATTGTTGCCTAATATCAAACAAAGCAGTAGCAAGACTCTGATAAACAGCCAGAAGCAAGGGTTGGGCGGTCAGAGAAATGGGTGAAGGGGGTCAAAACGTACAAATTTCCAGTTATAAAATAATTAAGTTATAAGCATGTAATGTTCAGCCTGGTGACCATAGCTAATACTGTACTGCATATTTGAAAGTTGCTAAGAGAGTAGGTCTTAAAAGTCTTCATTACAAGAAAAAAAAGGTTTTGTAATTATATATGGTGACAGGTGTTAGCTAGACTTCTTGTGGTGATCATTTCACAATATATACAAATATCAAATCATTAAGTTGTACACCTGAAACTAGTATGTTATGTGTCAACTATGCCACCATAAAAAATAACTATTAAAAAAGAATAATATTTTGCAAACTCTTATTAAGAGCAGACTAATGGGGCTTCCCTGGTGGCGCAGTGGTTGAGAGTCCACCTGCCGATGCAGGGGACACGGGTTCGTGCCCCGGTCCGGGAAGATCCCACATGCTGCGGAGCGGCTGGGCCCGTGAGCCATGGACGCTGAGCCTGTGCGTCTGGAGCCTGTGCTCCACAGCGGGAGAGGCCACAACAGTGAGAGGCCCGCGTACTGCAAAAAAAAAAAAAAAAAAAAAAAAGAGCAGACTAATGATCCAAGAAAATTTTATCATTTTGACAGAAAAAAAAACCAAATTCTAGTTTTGTATCAGTATAATATTTGACCCTAAAGCTCTTTTTGAATATATTATTTTAAAAACCCATCAAACCTTGGCTAGCTTTGCCACAACAGATAAAATTCATTTCCCAAAAATCTCCTACAATTGTCTATATCCATAAATTTCTCTTATACTGTATCTCCTTAAAGTGGCAATGATGAATGTGTTCATTAGTAGATCCAAATATCTATAATCTCTGTGTAGCATAGACAAATAAGAAGAAAAAGTATATAAATTATGTTCACTAATCAACTTTTCAGTATTTCACTTTACCTAGGAAGGATCTAGATATCTAATGAATATCCATTAATTAATTAACTTTAGTATCAGTACAAGATTTTAAATTACCTAAATCTTGGAAATTATGTCCAAGTTAACATAATACAAAACATAATTGCTGCTGAAATAAAGTTTGTCAAATAATGATATGATTTGGTTAAGCATAATTTACTTTTCTCATAATCTTAAACATTTGATAGAAGTAATGCTAGCTTCATAAAATAGATAAGCAACAAGGATTTTCTGTACAGCACAGGGAATTATAATCAATATTTTGTAATAACCTATAATGGAATATGATCTGAAAAAAACTGAATCATTTTGTTGTACACCTGAAACTAACACAATATTGTAAATCAACTATACTTCAATTTAAAAAAAGAAGAAGAAATGCTAGCTTATTTGAGTAAACTTGTATAATTTTAGGAAGCTCACACCCAAGTAGTATAATAATGTATAAGTATATTATACTTTACACTGATAAATAAGAGAAGATATAATTTTTATTAAACCAAAAATGTAAAACTAGTCTCATTTGCCAAAGGTTTACCTAAATTATGTAAATATGAATTCTTAATATATTTCTGAGTTGATTTCTGTAAGGATACTTTTTAAATGAAGCACACTGAAAGTTGTGGAAGTTAAATCACCTTATAGTCTGAGAACTTTAAGAATATTATATTTAAATGTGTGTTTTTAATCTTTATAAGCCAATCAGAATAGATCTCATTTAATTTAAGAGATTTTACAGTTTTATGTATTTGTTTATTTATTTATTCATTATTAATACTATCTGCAGGTAGGAATATATTATACACTCACACAATGAGGGGTAAATTATATGAATTAAAGACACACAAACATATATACAGACACAGACACAGAGAAAGCATATAGCTTCAAATCTAAAATTTCAGGCAAAGGTCAAGCATAAACATAGAAACATAAACCTTACCAGTCTAGGTATCCACTTCCTGGTGGACATGAAATTCTTCATTGATTTGACCTCAACATAATCAAACAGACAAATAGTAAAGACTACAGAGCAGATTCATGTCATCTTTCACCCAACAGAGACAAGATCTCTATAAACCAGTAATTCATTTACATAGATCGCAAATGGTCAGACCATGAAACCAAAAGAAGGTGTCACCAGAAATCAAACAAGTAATCAAAAAGAATCAAAATCAAATCCTTAGGATGGACAAGAATGTGGAGCACAGAAATAGGAATCAGACTCATCCTTGTGTCTCAGCCAGTCAGGAACGGATTACAAAGGGCTCTAAGAAGCCTTTATACTTGGGTGGAGTAAATGAGGATCTGAAGGCAGGGTCCAATTCCATCTGAGTCTTGGTACCAAACTTTGAAAGACAAAATGAATTGGACAATTAAGGAGACTATTTTATTCAGGCTATTGTTAATAGGTAACACTTTCATTCATGAGGCACATCTCAAAGAGGAAGAAAGAAGCCTGGGATTTATGGAAGCAGGTAAACAAGGAAGTCATCAGTAGGTCTTATGAGAGCCATCAAGAAGTATGGAGATGGGTCTCATATGAGTCACTGAGGAAGAGTGGATCCTCATTTAATTAAGATAAGTAAATCTTTAAGATAAGTAAACCTTATCTCAGATATTCAAGTGCAATGTGGTCCTTTAAAGGTTTATCTGAAAACAAAATGGTGGGGAGACTTCTCAACCTTCCCTGCTTTGGGGGAACACAGGGTTAAGTTCAGCATTGTCATATTAAATCTCTGCAGCTTATAAAAATTAAATCATATAAATACAGATTACTTTGACTTATAATTTGATTTGTAATTATCACTGAATGTTCATATGTTACCCTGTCAGACTGGGAAGTGCTACCTAGTGTAAAACTACAAATCCCTTAATATCATGTCATGTACATGGTATAAGTTTAATACATACTATTAGCTAACCTATGTGCTAACCTCTTCAGTTTCTTCTTATTTCTTTAATTACAAATTGTGATCAACTTTGACCAATTTTCAGATTTTCAATTCCATAAATTGACTGGTTGGTTATTTTCTTGTTAATAGAAACCATACTTTAATTCATATACATAGATATAATGCTAGAAAACTCCTATTTTAGGTTTTATGGCAAAGAAAAACCAAGGTTATTGTTTCATAGTAGGAAATCATTGTATGGAAACTTAAAACATAAGTTGGCAGGTCAGAGATGTATATATAGTTTCTTCCTCCTTGAACAATACTAATATTGTGCTAAACTACCAGCAAGTATCTTTTTCAGCTAATACTTTATAATTTGCCTGCTACCCAAGAAGAGAACATTCTTGCCCACTCCATGGACTTTACAGATCACCTAAGATGAAATTCTGCCCTAAGAGGAGATCTCAGTCTTTTCAAAATTTGCAACTTATTCTGGTTCCTAATTTCAGGACATCATTAAGTCCAGGAAAAGAAAAACACTGGAGAGCATTTTTTCTACCTATATGTATATCATTAAAATTAGTTGAATTAATTTTATCTTAAAAATAGTTTATTTGACAAATTTTCTTTATGTGGGAGAATAAGATGATAAAAAGTAAGAAAGTAGAAGGTCAAAGAAATCCAAAACATAAATTATCAGTCCTTGAAGAAATAAGGATACACATAACCAAAGCTCTTAAATTATTTTCCAACTCTTCAAACAGTAATTAGCTTTATGAAAATCCACTTTATTCAGTTATGAGTCTTCCAACTGACTCTACATGAATTAATTAATTCAATTTGTGATTCATTTGATCACAGAAAAATCAGTTTAATAACAATTTATTATTTTTAAAGTTTCCCAAGATGTTCTCTGGATAGATGAATTAGTAATTTACAATATTATATTATCTTAAATATAAACATATTTTATAAGTTTCAGATGATTATAAAGATTTATAATAAAACTCCATAGTATTTTCTGTCAAAAATCTTTGCAACATTTTAAATGATGAATTAAATATAAGACTCGTGTGGATATTCTTTTTTTAATGCATATGTACAATATATATTTTGTATCCATATTAAAATTTGTCTTTTAGGAAGAAAATATACAATAGACTGATATTTTATTTTCTTACTTATAAGAGAAAATTTTCCCTGGGAATGTTCTTACAGATTCTAGCCAACCTAAATGTGTGCTTTCAGGACATAATGGACAGCTTGGAGTATGTCACAAAACTCTCAGAACTTTTCTTTTTCATTACTTTTATTTATGCCTTTGCATTAGTAAACTTTGCCTTTGAAATTTCTGAGTGAATGGTGAGTATTACCCCTCCCAACTAGCCTAATGAGTTAATTTAAAATTTTCTCACCTCTTTGGCACAGTGGCCAGGATCCATAAATTTTGTGGAGATGTGATTTAACCCAATTAAAAGGTCCCTTCTTTCCTACTGTGAGGTAAGCTGCACCTCTTTTTTGTTCCAATTTTCTGGCATTCTTCCCAAAGGGTGCCAGCCCTAGATTAATTAACAACTTTGTAAAGCCTTCCTTCACTGAAGTGACTTCAGGACAACATGCTGAGTCTTTCTAAGGTCAATGGACTAAGAATTCCAATCTCTTTTTTGTCACATTGAAATTTTGAAGTTACGTGTGGGGTTTTTTCCCCTGTTAGATATCATAAGTCTGTACATGAAGATTATTAAAATGTGTCATGGAATACCTTTCCTAATATGCCACTAAGTCAATAATATTGTGAGCTGATTATGGCTTATGATGATGAAAGAGGATCTTACCAGGAAGTTATAAGGCAGTATTTTATCTACACTAATTTGTTAAATTGTAGCTTTGGTGAGAAAAGTATGTTAGCATTCAACCATTCAAGATTGTGGTTGTTAACAGTGATTCATTCACTCTAACTGAATGGAAGATACAGCCCTACAGAGCACAAGATTTGAACAGTTGCTAAGTCTCTGCTCCTTAGGAATGTATGATTTTCCCTAAAGTGGTAGTCCTTAGACAAGGATGAGGACTTCCTGAAGTCTTGTCAAAGGTGAGAGTGCTTTATAAAATTATCCCCTACTCATAATGTTAAAGTTAATGTTTTTTGTTTGTTTGATAATGTTAAAAGATAATGTTCAGAAAAAGGTAAAATCACGACTCTCATATGGGTATAAAAATGACCACGTGGTAAAGATTTTCTGACTCATATGAGGGAATCAGGCAAATGGTATAACTAGCTCAAAAGAAAAGTCAAAAAGCACAAATTTACATGGTGTAGAGGAACTGAATTGCAAGTGGAGGCAAAGCTAGTTTTTCCAGGGCTGAGGTATATGTGTGGTGGGGATGGGGATGTTACTCAAATCTCTATCAGAGAGGATAAAATTTACACATATATCAGTTATCTACAGCCTAAAAGGTTGTAAAATGGCTCAAAGGTAAGGAACAAGGCTAGAATCCAGTAACCTAGAGGTATGTATGGTTTTGCATGGAAACATAATTTTTTTTTACAGTAACTTCCTGATGCTATTTGTTGTTGATAATTTTCTTCCTGGATTTATATATCATGCTCCACTTATTGGAGTTAGAGTGAAAAGCAAGAATTGTATATTCAATACAGGGCTCTAATCCCCTATGTTACATATTAAACCTATCATACAAAGGAGAGCTGTTTCCAGAGATTATGAAAACTCCTTAACAAATCTTTAAAAGAAGGATTAATATTATGAAAATAATATTGAGCAAAAGAAGCATGACATAAAAGAATACATTCAACATGATTTCATTTTTATAGTTTTAAAAACAGGTAAAACTAAACTATTTTGTTTATGAGTGTACGCATACGAAATTTAATTATAAAGACAGCTAAGGATATCACTATCATAAAAGCCACACAAGTTCTTACTTGAAAAAAAATTTCTGCTGATAAATGATTATTTTTAAATAGTACATCAAGCTAGAGTGGCATATAAACAGCACAGACATGCTGTTTCCCATTCCCATATCCAGGTACCATGGTTTCCTTTAATGTTTTTATATTATTTCAGATCCCATGCATTTCTGATGCTTCAGTGCTTATGTGTAGGGATAGAAGAGAAGGTTTTTTTTTTACCCAGTCAAGAAGTGTTCTAATGGCTTACCCTTTCCTCACACATTATATGTTACCATTATAACAGAAATCATATAGACACAGATGCCCTCAAGCCTGGCCCTAAAGCTCTATGCTGTAGAGTTTTCCTCCACAAGCAGTAGAGGCTTAGAGCCAAGTATATAAGTAAGGACATCATCATGCACATTAAGTGAAGGCCAGCTGCATACTGGCTTTAAAGTTCACTGGATTCCGGGGAAGAATTGCGCCAATATGTTAACAACCACCTGACTTATTTAGAATTTCTCAATGGGGGTGCTACTGGCATTTTGAGCAGGACAGTTATTTAATATGAATCATCTGTGTTCTGAATATTGCATGATATTTAGCATCCTTGCCAGTTGGGTACAAAATGCTAGTAGCACCCAAGTCATTGTGACATCCAAAAACCTCCCACACATTTTCAGTTGCCCTTGGGGGATGTATCACCACTGGTTGAAAATACTACCATCTATATAGCAGCATTATTCACAATAGCCAAGAGGTGGAAGCAACCTAAATGTCCATTAAGAGATGAACAGATAAACAAAACACGCTATATACACACAATGGAAGGTTATTCAGTTTTAAAATGAAAGGAAATTCTGATACTTGCTATAACATGGATTAACCTTGAGGACATTATGCTAAGTGAAATAAGTCAGTCACAAAAAGACAAATATAGCATGATTCCACTTATATGAGTTATCTAGATTACAGGCATACCTCATTTTACTGTGCTTCGAAAATATTGCAATTTTTTACAAATTGAAGGTCTGTGGCAACCCTGCGTTGTCAGATGATGGTTTGCATTTTTAGCAATAAAGTATTTTTAATTAAGGTATGTACATTGTTTTAGATGTAATGCTATTGAACACAGTAGACTACGGTATAGTGTAAACATAACTTTTATAGGCACGGGGAAACCAAAAATTTGTGTGACTTGCTTTATTGCAATATTCACTTTACTGCAGTGGTCTGGAACCAAACCCACAATATCTCTGAGATAGGCCTGTGGTCAAACTCACAGACACAGAAAATAGCATGGTGGTTGTCAGGGTCTAGGATAGAGGGGGAAATGAGGAGTTGTTTAACGATAGAGTTTCAGTTTAGCAAGATGAAAAGGTTCTTGAGATTGGTTGCATAACAAAGTGAATATACTTAACACTACTGAATTGTACACTTAAACATGGTTTAGATGGTAAAATTTGTTATGTGTATTTTATCACAATTGAAAAAATACTGCCACCAATCCGAAATTCTAAGGAAAATATTTTTTTGATATATATGATGTTACATAGCAACACATAATGCATCAACAAAATAGTGACTTTTTTTAAAATAGTGACTTTTATGAATAAATTATAACTTTAAAATTTGCAAAGGAAAATGATTACTCCTACTTTTCAATATTTGAGAAAAATTCCTTTTAAATATAGTCTTTACAATGACAGTTCTCCACTCTATGCAGTGGCCTGGAAAAATATTTTATAAAATCCTGGGAGTTTTTGATACAAGTTATTTCACAGAACTTTGGCCAAATGACTGCATCCAAGGCTAGATCTGGACAGAAATATGAAGTCATATTAAAATTTAAATTTATTAACACAATTTTCAGAACTTAAAAGAATTATTAACAAGGTTTTAAACTCCGGAAAGCTTGGATAATTTTTTCTCATGACTCAGATCTTATCACAAGTTGTTCTATGTTCTTACAAGCCAGCTCTGCATGCGTCATATTGCTTGTATAGAAAAATGCTAAGGAGTGATATTTCTTTAGGATGGAACCTAATCCTCAATTCATTGTCAGGTCTCCCAAATAGTATTTCATTTAACCAAATAATGTCAAATCTTGAGTTTTCTAGATGTCACATTAAGAGAAAAACAGAGCACATTTAAAAAACAATAAACTTGCATCAAGGGATTCAAGTTTACTTAAGTAATATTAGGGTAGGTTAACGTTTAGGCTAAAAGCAAATTAAAGGCTAACCTAAGATGTCAGTTTCTGAGAGAAATAGAGCCAAGGTAACTCCATAGTGCCCAATATTGATATATGAACTTGGCCCTAACATACTTCTAAAATGTGTCCTAGGTTTTCTGAGAGAAAAAATTTTATTTGATACATCTGGGTCCTGTCCTCTGCTGATGCATAGAGTATCCTTCTTCATGCCTACCCTGATTCTTTCTTTTGCTATATTCCTCTCTTCCAGGAGTGGTACAAAATGTGGATGTAGGGGAAGGAGGGGTGTGAGCATAAATGTTGTTCTTTATAAGAAGTCACTGACTTAAAAACAGAGAGCCAGTGCAGTGTCAAATAAAAAACAAATGTGGACTTAGGTAAGGAGAGACTTTATTTGAAAAATAAATAAATAAATAAAAAGACTTGCAGTAAGAGGAAGGGAACTATTGCAATAGGGAAAATACTGACCAAATGATCTGTAAATATCTCAAATGTCAGGCACATGGCTTTACCTTTACAGGGAGGAAGAAACAAGTCTAGAAAGAACTGGGTGTGGGAACATGGGATAAGCAGGTGGAATGACGGGGCAGTTAAGCAGGAAATGTTTTTCTTGAGGTCAGCTGCTTCCCTGGGAGGGACCATTAAGCAGAGTGGGTTATGCATTCAATGCTTGCTTAAGCTCAAAGGTGGGCTAAAGTTCAGGGGCCTGAGAGAAGGAGAGAAGCCTAACTGAACTTTGGTCATGTCAAGCTAGTAAGCATTTGTCCATTCGTCAGTGGGGACAAGCAGTTCAGCTAATCACTTATGAGATAAAGAACGGGAAATTGGAGGGTCTGTAGGTGGTCTTGCCATAGGTAAACAAGGGGGGCATCTGGGAGTCTTCCCTAAGTCTTTTGGAGAAGGGTGGTTCTGTGTAGTAAGCTCTTTCCCAGAACACAAAAGAGAGGAATTACTTGTCACTGTTTTCCAGGAGCAGAGGGCTCAGGGAAAGCTCAACAATGTGAGTAGCATAGAGGAAGGTATACAGATTGTTAAACAAATCACTGGGTTGATGTCTTAGTTCTCCAACCAACTGGGAAATTTTTTAACAGTCTTTATGGGCTTAACTGTAACAGATGTCACCTGTGGATTAAGCATTATTCTTCAGTCCCTTAAAATGTGCTTTGCCCTCACTTAAACTGCTTGCTGCCCTCCAATTTTTCATCCAGGCTGCTCCTGTAACTTTTCACCATGTAGATGACATAGGCAAAGGTCTTTTTCTCATTCACTGTTACATTCCTGAAATGTCAGCTGACAGTTTCTGCTAACTGGGCCTTATTGAACCCTGGTCTGGTGTTGTTTATAACACTATAAATTGAATCCCAGATAATATAAATTATGTACTATAAATTGCAGCTGGAACAGATCAACCTCAGAAATATCAGTGTCGTGCTCAGGCGAATCTCCACCATTGTTACTTGACTTCTCTTCCTTTTTTTTTTTTTTTTTTTTTTTTTTTTTTTGCGGTACACGGGCCTCTCACTGTTGTGGCCTCTCCCGTTGCGGAGCACAGGCTCCGGACGTGCAGGCCCAGCGGCCATGGCTCACGGGCCCAGCCGCTCCGCGGCATGTGGGATCCTCCCGGACCGGGACACGAACCCGTGTCCCCTGCATCGGCAGGCGGACTCTCAACCACTGCGCCACCAGGGAAGCCCTTCTCTTCCTTTTATTTCGTATACTCTGGCTGGTTAGATTCTGCCCAATCTACCTATCTTTGGGCCTCAGTCTCACTAAAGATAATGATACATGCTCAACTTAATCCCACAATTATTGCAAGGATCAAATGAGAAGAATGGGAGATGCATTTTAATGGGCTAAATATAGTTGCTACTATTAATTCATGCTTTTTGCGGTATAATTGCTTCATGGTTATCACTTGTGCCTAAAAAAAATCAATTCTCACTTGTTCAAGTTCTATACTGCTGCTATGAAACCCAATCCAGATATCATTATTATAGACTACCAGTGTTTGGGCTTATAATTCTTACTTGTTCACTGTGCAGTGAAACTCTTATAGGGCCATAAACCCTGATAGGACTGGTTTTTCATATTCATCCATTTATTCAGTTATCATACTTTCATTGATTCTGAAGAGGAAAGCTCCTAGACACACAGGAGAGAAATGAGCTCAATATCTCATTGGTTGGGGAAGAAACAGCAGTATTAGAGGTTTAATGGTGAGACCTTGCCATCTCCTCACCCAAGTGATAAAGTTATGTAAAATATTGATATAGTATTTACAGCACAACACATAAAAGGAAGCACTGTAATGATTTCAAAGATGAAAATATCTAAGACCATGATATATGTTACAATAAAAGTGATACTTATCAAATTTTAAAGTAAAAATTAGTTTGGTTTCTCTGCAGAAATGACAGAATTTCAATAATCAATAAGCTCAAAACTTACTCCAGTACCACAGAAGTTCTTATCTCAGCATATCTTAGGTCATTTGGGGCCCTTTTTCTTTCCTATCGGTAAGCACCAATATATCTCTTGAATTTATTATTGGCAAGGACTACATTTTATAGAAACTTGGCAATGAAGGGTAGCAGAATATGCCTCCCCAAAGTATGCCACTTTAGCATATTGATTATTTTGAGACAAAGACAGTTGAGAAAAAGCAGATATAAGAAAAGCTCTCTGCCCTCCACCTATTTGCCTAAAAGCAGAACATAAATTTGTAAAGATGTCCTTCCTCCCTTCTCTACCAGGAAGTACAGAAGTTAATGACCAGAGACAACTCTAGACCTTTGTCAGCCCAGAGATAGCACCAGAGGAATATACATAACAAACTTTGCTAAAACTAGCCCTTATCTACCATTTGTTTTCCCATATATTTACCTTCCAACAATTTGCCACCCTTAGAAGCTGAAAGTCCTTTTCTTTTGTCTTGTCACTTCTCTACAAAATTATTTTTCTTTGATAAGATGCTAAAGAAGCTCAACTTCTAACCATCCCTTTGAGTTACTCATCACTGAGTATTGTCATGTGTACCTGTAATGCATGCATTAAAAAATTTCTGTTTGTTTTTCTTCCGTTAATCTTTTTTCAGTCTAATTTTCAGGGCTCCAGCCAACGATCCTAAGATGAATAAAGGAGAAATACATGTTTTTCTCCCCTGCAGCAGAAAGAGAGCTTAGAAAAATGAAAAAAATATATACATATCATGTAATCATGACATACTGGGGCACTTCTGGAATTCACTACTGGATCAGCCACCTCCAGGTATATTCTTCCCTAGACGTCCCTAGACTTCCCTAGAGCTTGAATCATCAGCTCTTCCCAGAGGGGATAATCTATCTCCTATTCCTATGAATCATGGACACAATCTACTGCTGGCTTCTGCCTCCTCAAACCCATTCCAAGAAATGAGAAAGTATTTTGTTCTAAATCTTAATATGAAGTTCTCTGTACTGTGACCAGGACAAAATAAAATTACTACTTCAAAAAGAATAAAAAGAAAGGCAAGTCCATTCCAAACATTTCTCCTTGCCCAGCAAGGTTCCTATGGTTCATTATTACAATCGCTTCCTTAAAAAATGCTACCAACTCCCTTGGACTCTCTCACTCTTTTAATTACTCTCACTTGGCAGATTGATCTCAAATCTTCAACTATTTTCATCCAAGCAACTTAAAATTTCTGGGAAAAATAAAATCCACACAACTTTGCTGACCATTCCCACTTTAAATTTATAACAACAATCCAAGAAAGCCTAATATACTGAAGCCTAATATATTTTCCTAGGGAGTTTATTTTCCACTTTCCCAAATGGCCAGTTTACAGCTTCCTCTTTCTCTTCAAATCTCCCACTCTCACCACCCACCACATTCTCAGCTGCTGAGGTTGCCTCCTAGTTCATGAGTAAACGAGAAGCAATCAGACAGTTATCTTTTTCATCCTCCAAATCGATCAACATCTCAGTGTCTTCACTCTTTTTACAAGGCAACAGTACCTCTGCTCCCATCCAAAGCCATCACTTCCACTTGAGCACTGAGTGGCACCCCTTCTGCCTTCTCAAGGTCAATTCCTCCAAGGTCAATCACATCAGCATGTAAAACACTTTCATATCTCCCTACTTATAAAATGAAAGAATTCCCTCTCTTATATCCTCCTTCAACCAACACCCATTTCCTCTGCTTTTCTTCATGTAAAAACTTTTCAAATACACTGTGATTTTGGATGCCTCCACTTTCTCACCACCCATCCCACCAGCTCATCAAAACTACATTTGTCAAGGCTTCTAACAGCTTCCATATTGCCTTATCCAAAGGTTCTCATCTTACTCAACCTCTCCGTATCTCTTAACTCTGCTGACCTTTTTGAAGTAGGTCTATCCTTCTTAAAACACCTTCTTCTCTGGAGTCCAAACTCTTAGCCTTATATTATTGATTGTTTGCTTCTCACTCCTTTTCTGTTCTCACCCCTTCTCCACCTCCATATAATGGAGTGGTCCAGAGCACAGTCCTAGAGCAGTTGTTCTTAAGCCTGGCTGCTCTCTCAAATAACTTAGAGAGATTTTTAAAAATATGGTACAAGGACTATCTCCTAAAAGATTCTAATTTAATTGGCTTGAAACAAAGCATGGAATCTTTATTTTAAAAAATCTTCCTAGATGAGTCAAAAGTACAACTAGGATTGAGGAACTCTGCCCTAGAAAATATTGAGGCCCATAGCTTTAAGCACCAATTATATGTTGATGATTCCAAATAGATACCACCAGCTCAGACCTTTTCCCTGAGCTTTAGACTCCATGTACCTATTTGATATCTCCACTTAGACATCAAGCATCTCAAAAGGAACATATTCAGAATGGAATTTGATGTCTTACTTATCTTCAATCCTACACAGCCAATAGATCAATTATCACTGACCTCCTATCCAAAAGATATCTTGAATGTATTCTTTTCTTTCCATTTCCACTACCACTTTCCTAGTTCAGGGTGCCTTGACTTCATTCCTTGACTACTACCATAGCCTTTCAACTGTCCTTGCTCCCATATCCCACTCCTCTCCATCCTCCATCTCCAAACTCTACATTAGTAGAGTTTACTAATGTCAATCAAATCATGTATCTCCTTTGTTTTAATGTCCTCTAATTGCTTTGCATTGCGCTGACAATAAAATTCAAACCTTTTACTATGGTTTACAAGGCCCTATCTGATCTACACCAAGGTGATTCTCAAAGCAATTTTTAGTTACTCACTACAATCCAACCCTACTACCTCCTGTTTTGCAAACATTTCATGATTTTTCTTGCCTTAAGGTCTTTGCACTTGGTGTTCCCTCTGTCTCTAATTTGCCCCTTCCTATACTTTGTACCTCATCTGTCTACAGTGAGGCAACATGTCATTTCCTCAAAAATAGCATAATGATTAATAACACTGTTTCTGTGTCAAACTACGTAGGCTAAAATCCCATCTTCATAATTTCTTAATAGTGTGATCTTCAAAAAGTGAGGTAACCAATGTGTCTCAGTATCTGCATATTTAAAATTAAGATGATAACAGTACCTATATCATGAGCTTGTAAAGTAGCCTCATCCATGTGAAGGTCAATAGAGAAGTACTTGGTACATAATACATATTCAATAGATGTTAACTATTATAATTCTCTGACTATCTTGTATAAAGTAGGATACCTAGTCTATAGGTATCTAGTCTATCCCCTTGTTTTTTGACTTCAAAAAACTTTTCATCTCCTTTTTCTTAATTAATAATTTAAGTAATTTTTCTTTTCTATCTTCCCAAACCACACCTACCACTAAAACACAGGCCCTGCTAGAGCTTAAGTTGCATGAAGGCAGGAATCTTATCTGATTACATAGAACACAGAAAAGAACCAACACTGACTAGACAGAACATAGGTAAGAACCTAGCACAGAGTACGCACTCAGTAAACATTTATTAAATGCATGGTGATTGGTATAAATAGAGCATATTTTTAATTCATGTTCTTTTTAAGAGAGGAACATGAAAGAATAAAATCAGTAAATATCAGTGAATACAGACATTCTAAAGATCAAGAGCTAGTTTGTTGAGTATAAACCCGACTGTGTACCTGTTTCTCAGAGAAGACTTTCAATAACTCAGAAGTGGAATATGACATATTACCTCCATAGGGGAAAAAAGTCAGTTTTTCAAGAACTTGTTATACATTTTCCACAATCATGGTAAAACTAATTGTACGTTATTTAAAAGGCACCATATTGAAATAAATTCAATTTTTGGCAGTCAAAGGGAAGCATTGTAAAGTAATATTTTCATCTAAAACTTGTGAAATCAATTCATTTTGGATACATATATGTTCATCCAATCCGCAGTAATTTCATTGGAAGAGAATGACCTATAACTTTTCTTCTTACAATATCAAGACAAATATAATCTTTAAATTTCTTTATAAGTCATTTTTTTAAAATAATGTAACTTTATCTTGCTTACTACTACTTCACCCACAGAAACCATATTTTATCTGCTTAGAAAAGGAGATGAACAGTATAAGCCAAGTTCAAAGCCTCTCAAATGAATAGAGAATCAGTCACGCTGAAGGGGGTGCACATTTCACAAATGAGTTTTCAAGAGACACCCTATTCTTCATCATATTCTCACTGCTTAGTTTGAGTGGATTCTGAAAAATCATATGGGAATTTCAAAAACAAATGTTCCTTTTATTACCTTGTAAAAACCCCATAGGTTCATTCCAAAACATCATTCTATGTCTTTATTGAACTTGAAAAAGTGAAATGAAAGAATAAAAATTTCTTTGTTGGGGTGCTATTATTTCGAACCTAGGCTTATAAATTGTCACCACACCTCAGCATTGAGACTAATGAATCTCTGCTCTCCTCAGTTCACTCTTTGTGAAATAAGGTTGAATAGAGAAGTAGTCTCAATTGCTCATTTATCTGAATCACAATAGCTGCCTTAGAAAATCCTAAGTAAAGGTAGGTTGATGCATAGGTTTTGTGTTCCCATATTGTTTTCTTGGATTCCCAGTGCTACGGTAATTTCTGCCAAGAGGAAAGTGCAAAAAGAGTTTGAATCATATTGCAGATTTAATTTCATTTCAAGGACTTGTCATCTCACTAAAAACCATACAGTCTTACCTTACCATTAGTTCTCTATTTCTAATGATCTGTGAAAGATGAATTACCCATTTTGTACGCATATGAAATAATTCTCTTAAAGTTGTTTTTAAAAGCTTTTAAGACACCAGACTTTACTGCAATAGACTGATGACAATTGGGAAGAGACTAGTTCACGCAGTTTGGGATATTAATTATCCAACAATAACAATTACACATTATTTTGGAAGAACTCATATATTAGAATAACTTTATGAGTGGGCTACCTTTTTAAACAGTGTTTTGAGAAGAAAAATAGCTTTTTAAAATAATAATTAAAAATCTTACAATTATATATAAAATATTTGGAAGGGAATATATCATTCACCTGATTCTAAATACAGTTGATACTTGAACAACACAGGTTTGAATTGTAGGGGTCTACTTACACACAGATTTTTTTCACTAAATACGTATGGTTGAATCTGCACATGTGGAACTGTGGATATGGAGAGCCATCTAAAAACTTCTACACCCCAAACCCCCATGTTGTTCAAAGGTCAACTCTAATAAGTTAACTAACAAGTTCCTCGCCCACCTCCCTTCACTTGGTCCATAGTAGATTATTTAGTAAATGTATACTTGAATGTCAATATTAAAATAGCAGAAGTCAATCCATAGCAGGCTTTACATGTGAGCAGACTTAATGGAAAGATGCCAAAAGATACATTCTGCCTCCAAAGATATCACCCATTTTACCTCATCTGAAGTATGAATTACTGATCATTTAATTGAGCACCATCTATAGAAGAACTTGGTTATATCCACATATTGCCCGTTGGAATCAAGATGATTTACCACTTTAACAAAGGTACATTTCTCAAATTAGTTAATTTGAAAATCCAGGGAACCAATCCAAAAGATGTGATACTAGAATAACAAAGTTTCCATGCATTGTATGGACAGCATGTAGGAAGGTCCACTTGTTCTTAGTTTAGATACTAAGTTCTGATCCAGGAAAGAAAACAGAATGGAACATTCCAGGCCATGCTAATATCTATTGGAGGGGTTTTTACAAGAGTCACTTCTTTGACCTAATTAGAAAAGTCAGTTACCAGATACTAGTAGGAACAAGTATAAGTACAGGAAGGAAGAAACAAACAATATAGGAGAAAAAGCTTGAGTGGGAGGAGGGAATGAAAAGAAACTAAATAGCTGGAAGAGTCCAGAAAGAGCTGTTTTTGGAAAAGTCCAGAAAAAGTAGGAATCTTGGTGACACTGAATTTCAGCCACCCTACTTTTGAATACATGTGTATGCATCTCCTACCAAGGAGAAGAATTTTGAGAGGGACAAAGCTATTCAGATAATTTTGGAGGTTATGCTAAAATAGTGTTTCCCAACATTTAGACTATGGACTCTTTGATGGCCTTGAGTTATTTCCTCAATAAATGAATCCTAAAATCACCACTATATCAGTTGGGAAGCCATGAACAACTGATATTAAGAACAAAAATCTGTACAATCAAAAAGTTCAGAAAACAACTGCTGTGGTGGACAATCAAGCACCAGATAGGATGCTGAGTTTAACAACTAATGCTTTTTTTTTTCCCAACCCTGAAGCTCTGTTCTCAAAATCCAAGCATGAGGGTGGTGCATATCTAACACACAATAGCGCAGCATTTTTTTTCTTAGGAGTCAAGAAGAGGATTTCTAGAGGAACATGGCAAAAATAAAGGCTGGGTTGATCTGCTTGTAGATACATAATGGGCTAGGTGTTAACAGATATTTGTCAAAATTGAGTTAATGGCCCATAGACACAATATCTCAAAGAAAATCAGTGTATTTGCTTGCAGTGGCTAAAAAATCGAACTGTGCCTTTGTTATGGGTTGAATCATGTCTTTCACAAAAAGAGATGTTGAAGTCATCACTCCCAATACCTCAGAATTTGACTTTATTTGGAAATAGGGTCATTGAAGATATAATTAGCTAAGATGATACTAGAGTAGAGTAGGTCCCTAATCCAATATAACTGGTGTCCTTATAAGAAAACGTCATGTGAAGACAAGAGACCAATAGGGAAAATCCCATGTGACAGCACAGGCAGAGATTGGAGTTATGCAGGTACAAGCCAAGGAATGCCAAGGGCTGCCAGCAACCCCCAGGAGGTAGGGAGAGGCGAGGAAGGATTCTCCCCTACAGGTTTCAGAGGCTCCATGGCCCTGTCAACATCTTGATTTCAGACTTCTGGCCTCTAGAACTGTGAGAAAATAAATTAATGCTGTTCTAAGCCACCCCAGTGTGTGTTTCTTTGTTAAGCCAGCCCTAGGAAAGGAAAGCAGCCCCCTATGCTGGAGAAGGAGAGGTCTTTGGGGCCTCTGCTCCAAGTACCTTAGCATGTCTTCCAGATCCTGCTCACAATGTGCTTTTGGCTCTAAGAGAATGAAAAATTTGGGGAGGTTAGTTTCAAAAGGTCATCATTTTCTAGGTAGTCTCGTCTTGCCTAACTCTTCTCCTCACTCACTTTGTGCTCCAAAAATTCCTCTCTACCTCTGGGTCCTGAACTTATGGTGTTCCTTCATACTTTACACCTTCGTTCATATTAATCCCTCTAAATGAAATGCCCTCTGCATCCACCTGGGTCTCCCCTCCCCAATCTTACCACAACTGAGTCTTCCCTTAAGGCTCATTTCTTCATAGCATTTGTTTAATGAATAAATGAATACATCCTATCAAAATCTATGACACTTAACATTGAAAGCCTCATAGTATAAATATTCACTGTTGATAATCCAGTAAAATTAGAAATAAATCAGAAGGTGACCAAAATAAATACTTGGAATTTAAGAAAAAACAGAAAGCAAAAACAAATTAAAAAGCTCTCTAAAAGGCAAAGAAAAGAAAAACACTCCATATAAAAAAAATGGGAGTCATCTAAAGTTGTACTCTCTTTATGTGTATATGTATATATATGTAAATATATGTATACATAATATATATCCTTAATATCCTTAAATGCTTTCATTATTATTAAATTTCAATAATATTCCATTATTACTGAACAATAATTTTTAAAGGACTATTAATACTCATGGAAAGAAATTAAGAAACAGAAAGGAAGAAAAACAAATTCCATACATATATATGGAATCTAAAAAAAAAAAAAGGTTCTAATGAACGTAGGGGCAGTACAGGAATAAAGACTCAGACGTAGAGAATGGACTTGAGGACACGGGGAGGGGGAAAGGTAAGCTGGGACGAAGTGAGAGAGTAGCATTGACATATATACACGACCAAATGTAAAATAGATAGCTAGTGGGTAGCAGCTGCATAGAGCAGGGAGATCAGCTCGGTGTCTAGTGACCACCTAGAGGGGTGGGATAGGTAGGGTGGGAGGGAGACGCAAGAAGGAGGGGATATGGGGATATATGTATACGTATAGCTGATTCACTTTGTTATACAGCAGAAACTAACATAATGTAAAGCAATTATACTCCAATAAAGATGTTAAATTAAAAAAAACCAACAGAAAGGAAACACAAGGAAGTAGAAAAAGGAAATTAATATAGATAAAATATAGTTAAGAACTTAAATTAATTAAAAATAAATAAATAAAAAACAAAAATTAAGGATAAATTTGTATTTCTCTTTCTGACTTACTTCACTCTGTATGACAGACTCTAGGTCTATCCACCTCATTACAAATAGCTCAGTTTCGTTTCTTTTTATGGCTGAGTAATATTCAATTGTATGTATGTGCCACATCTTCTTTATCCATTCATCCGATGATGGACACTTAGGTTGTTTCCATCTCCGGGCTATTGTGAATAGAGCTGCAATGAACATTTTGGTACATGTCTCTTTTTGAATTATGGTTTTCTCAGGGTATATGCCTAGTAGTGGGATTGCTGGGTCATATGGTAGTTCTATTTTTGTTTTTTATTTTTTATTTTTTTGTTGCAGAAATAAGTTTAATTTAAAGGTACAGGAGTCCATTATGTGTTATAATTATTCTTTTTTTTCCATTCTTTGTCATGCTTTATTGTTTTGTTTTGTTTTTTGACTTTTTTTTATTAGTTTCTGCTTTATAACAAAGTGAATCAGTCATACATATACATCTGTTCCCACATCCCTTCCCTCATGCATCTCCCTCCCTCCCACCCTCCCCATCCCACCCCTCCAGGCAGTCACAAAGCACCGAGCTGATCTCTCTGTGCTCTGCGGCTGCTTCCCACTATCTATCTCCCTTATGTTTGGTAGTGTATATATGTCCATGCCTCTCTTTCACTTTGTCACAGCTTACTCTTCCCCCTCCCCATATCCTCAAGTCCATTCTCAAGTAGGTCTGTGTCTTTATTCCTGTTTTACCCCTAGGTTCTTCATGACATTTTTTTTTTAATTCCATATATATGTGTTAGCATACGGTATTTGTCTTTCTCTTTCTGACTTACTTCACTCTGTATGACAGACTCTAGGTCTATCCACCTCATTACAAATAGCTCAGTTTCATTTCTTTTTATGGCTGAGTAATATTCCATTGTATATATGTGCCACATCTTCTTTATCCATTCATCCGATGATGGACACTTAGGTTGTTTCCAGCTCTGGGCTATTGTGAATAGAGCTGCAATGAACATTTTGGTACACGTCTCTTTTTGAATTATGGTTTTCTCAGGGTATATGCCTAGTAGTGGGATCGCTGGGTCATATGGTAGTTCTATTTTTAGTTTTTTAAGGAACCTCCATACTGTTCTCCATAGTGGCTGTACCAATTCACATTCCCACCAGCAGTGCAAGAGTGTTACCTTTTCTCCACACCCTCTCCAGCATTTATTGTTTCTAGATTTCTTGATGATGGCCATTCTGACTGGTGTGAGATGATATCTCATTGTAGTTTTGATTTGCATTTCTCTAATGATTAATGATGCTGAACATTCTTTCATGTGTTTGTTGGCAGTCTGTATATCTTCTTTGGAGAAATGCCTATTTAAGTCTTCTGCCCATTTTTGGATTGGGTTGTTTGTTTTTTTGCTATTGAGCTGCATGAGCTGCTTATAAATTTTGGAGATTAATCCTTTGTCAGTTGCTTATTTATTTATTTATATATTTTTTTTGCGGTACGCGGGCTTCTCACTGCTGTGGCCTCTCCCGTTGTGTGGCACAGGCTCCAGACGCGCAGGCTCAGTGGCCATGGCTCACAGGCCTAGCCGCTCCACAGCATGTGGGATCTTCCCGGACCCGGGCACAAACCCGTGTCCCCTGCATCGGTAGGCGGACTCTCAACCACTGCACCACCAGGGAAGCCCTGTCTTTATTTTTATTATTTCTTTCTTATAATTTTTTAAATTCCTTTTTTAGGTTCTTGAGTTGAACACTTAGATCATTCATTAAAATCCTTGTGTTTTCTGATAGATACCTTTAAATATATAAAATTTCTCTACATACTGCATTCCACACACTTTCCCCATGTGCTTTCATTGTTACTACTGTCATTCAGCTATAAGTATTTTATAGTTTACCAAACTTCTTCTTTACTAAAGGAGTTATATAGTAGCTTCTCTAAAAAAATTACAAATTTATAGGCTGTTTTAAACTATAATTTTGTCACACTTTTAAAAGTTCATTGTATTAGTCAGAGAATATTGTCTCAATATATTGAGTCCTAGAGATTAACTGAGGCTTCTTTTGAAGCCTAGAACATAGTTGAATTTTGTAAATGTTCCATGTGTGCTTAAAGAGAACATGTACCCTGTGTTTGTTGAGAGTAAAATTCTCTCCATGTATATATATTTTAGTCCAGGCTTAATAATCATATTATTCAATTATCCTTTATTGCTTACTTAATCTATCACTGTGTAATAAAAAAGTGTGTAATAAAATCTGTAATCACAATAGTTGATTTCTGCATTTCTTTCCTTAGTTCTGTCAGTTGAAGTTCTACATATTTTGACACTATTGTGCATGTAAAGATGTTCAAGACTGTTATCTTTTTCAGTTATGTCTTCTTTTTTACTTTGTTGTTTTTTTTACAAACATGTAGCGTGTTCAACTTAAAAATCTCTTTTGACGTTAAAATTGCCTCTCCAGCTTGCCTTTCTTCATGTATATCTGGTATAGCTTTTTTCTCCCATTTTATTTTAATAATTAGCTAGACTTGGATAGTCTCTATATCTGCACATGAATTTAACATATTTATATATGCTGTAATATGTTATTATATTAGGATTCATTTCTGCATCTTATTTTATATTTTTAATTTAAAAGTCATTTTTTTAACATAGAGCAGCCTCCTTTTTTATCTTTCATTGGACATATCAAATTATTTTCTGGATTGAAGTTGGAATATTATATTTTTGTTCATCAGATAATTACACTACATTATTAAATTTAATATTTATGCTTGTTTTTACCAATACATCTCTAAAGTTTCTCAATATCTAGGGCTTCCCTCCTACAGACAAAACAAGTAGGTAAGCACACTCTCTCCTCCCTCTGCCCTTTTCTCCTACCTTGGCACCCTTACTCACAACATTAGCATCATTCAGGACAGCAGTTTTCAAAGCTTGGTCTACAGCCTTTTGGGGGCTCCCAAGTTGCTTTCAAAAACATCTGCAGTGTTAAAATTATTTTTACAGTAGCACAAAGTATTCATTTGCCTTTTTCACTCCACTTCTTTCATGAGTATACAGTAGATTTTGCGGTAGATTTTGCAGAGGCCGCATGACATATTGTATCACAACATACTGAGTGCAGAACTACAGGTGAGAATCTTGCTGTATCCTATTACTCTAGACACTAAAGAGTTGCAGAAACATAGAACAAAGCCAGTCCCAAATTGTTTTTGTTTCAGAATTTTTTTCATAAAAGATATGTCATTTACGTTAACTTGCAATGGGCTCATAAGTGTTATTTTTAACAAAGTTTAAAATTTTCTGTTTCAGTTTTTAACATGGTAAATGTTGATGGATATAATCAAGATAAACAAAAGTTCTTTGGGCATTCTTAACAATTTTTAAGAATGTAGATAGATCCTGTGACCAATATATTTGAGAACTGCTAGGGTTGAGTTTTGTATCCAGATGTTTGAGAAATACAGTTTTAAAATCATTATTTGCAGACAACAGTAAACCATAATAAGATATTCACTTCCAATCTTTTTGGTCATTTCTTTTTTCACGAAAATGCTTCCTACAGGAGTGCTTTGAAATAGTGTGTCCACCCCAATGTTCATTGCAGCACTATTTACAATAGCCAGGTCATGGAAGCAACCTAAATGCCCATCGACAGACGAATGGATAAAGGAGATGTGGTACACATGTACAATGGAATATTACTCAGCCATAAAAAGGAACAAAATTGGGTCATTTGTAGAGACGTGGATGGACCTAGAGACTGTCATACAGAGTGAAGTAAGTCAGAAAGAGAAAAGCAAATATCATATGTTAACGCATATATATGGAATCTAGAAAAATGGTAAAGATGAACCAGTTTGCAAGGCAGAAATAGAGACACAGATGTAGAAAACAAATGTACGGACACCAAGGGGGG
This sequence comes from Mesoplodon bidens, assembly GCF_964165515.1. Lineage (NCBI taxonomy): Eukaryota > Metazoa > Chordata > Mammalia > Artiodactyla > Ziphiidae > Mesoplodon > Mesoplodon bidens. The sequence goes on along the minus strand of NC_138163.1, from coordinate 116,042,459 downwards.
AAAGTGGAGGGGGGTGGTGGTGCTGGGATGAACTGGGAGATTGGGATGGACATATATACACCAATATGTATAAAACAGATAACTAATAAGAACCTGCTGCATAAAAAATAAAATAACATTCAAAAAAAACCAGGAATAAAATACTGCTGCTTAGATTATCAAGTTACATAAAAACAGTAAGCAAACCTCCAGCAAAAAAAAGAGTGTGTTTGAGTAATAAGTGTTATGAACATTTTAATCCCAAGAAATTTTTTTATACTTTCATATTTATATATTTCAGTGGAGGTAAAATTCTAGGTCCAATGTTTTTCTTGAACTTTACATTGTCTCCTTTCACCTAGCATTTTTCTTGTGAAATTCAATATCAACCTAAATCTTGATCCTTTAAAAACTTATATTGTGCAAATTAGAACTGAAAAAAACGCAGTCTTAATATTATGAAAATATGGAAATACTTGTGTATGCATAAAAGATGGAGAGGATACAAAGTTGTTACAAGTTTTTGTCTCCAGTTGGGATGAGTGTATGAATTTTAATATTTTCTTAAGCTTTTCTGTATTCCAAAGTTTATGAACATAAATTGCTTTTACAACCAGAAAAAGTAAATTTCTCTACAACCTTCCTGAACAAGGGCAGAAAAAGGGAAGGGGGAAAACACCCATTATTTACTGGGTAGTTACCATGTGTCACATGCTCTATACTGGATCCTTTTAAATTTTACATCATTTGATCATCACACGGACATTGTGAAATAGGCATTATTAAGCGACAGCACTGTCATTTCCTAAACTTGGGATTTTGTAGGTTTTTGACGCAAAGTATGTATTTTCCCTTTCACCCACAAAATAAAAAGTCTAATTTTGGAGAATTTTTTTAAAACAGGTTTTTAGAAACAGTTATTCTGATAATGATAATTTTAGAGATTGTGTTCCCTGCTTTGCATTTCTCTTAACGTAACACTATAGTTTCCAGTGAATCATGAAAATGTATATTCATGCTCCCAAAATGGAAGTTTTAAAATACTTTGAAAATGACAAGGATGGAACTGTTAAACACCATTTTGTGTCCCTTAACCTATAATTGTCATTGTGTAACTGAAAGGAAAAGGAATAGGAAAACAAGATCGATAACCCCACAAATGTAAATAGAACTTTACCAAATTATTTTTTAAATATTTATTTATTTATTTAGGCTGTGCTGGGTCTTAGTTGTGGCATGTGGGATCTTTAGTTGCAGCATGCAGGATCTAGTTCCTTGACCAGGGATCGAACCCGGGCCCCCTGCATTGGGAGCATGGAGTCTTAGCCACTAGACCACCAGGGAAGTCCCCCTACCAAATTATTTTTTAAAACAGCAATGAATGACAAAATGGGGGAGGGATGTAAAGCTTTCAGTCTGCAGTTATGGACCATATTTATGTTGGTTTATATATAGGATCATAAGATTGACAAAGAAAAGCGATTACAGAAACAAAAATGCAGCGAAAACTTCTCACATGTCAAAGCAAACTTAGGAAATTAGCAGCTCTTAAGACAGAAATGAAGGTGGGTAGAATCTTGAAGAGCAATCTTTACATGATAATTAGGCAGTGAAATACATACAGAAGAGGAACAAAATCAAAAAATAAATTCTCTCACTCAAGTGTCAATGTATATTGCACATTACTAAAGAAACTACAGGGAAAAGAATAATTTCTTGGAGTAAAATTGAGCAGCCTTAAGTACAGAGCTCATGTTCTGTTCCTGCTAGGAACCTGAGTCATTGTTTTATCACAGGCAAGTAAGCCATTTTGCTTCTCTTTGCCTCAAATTACTCATCTATAAAAAGCTATATTTTCAGCATTCTTACAGACCATCCCATCACGCCTCTTTATCCACTGAGTGCCGGATAACAACCCAGGAAGCAAATTTAGGAATTAATTCAGAAATAAAAGCTCCAACTCCAAATCATAAAAATAAAGATGAAACATAATGAACAAGCTAACTCTGAAAGTTCTCAGTTGTATATTTCATTTTAGTTCATGGATATGATTGACATAACCTTTAAAAAGTGTTATTTGCTGTTGTTCAGATTTAATATCACCTATGTTGAAGCTAGATTATAGATACAAAGAGAGCCCACATTATCATCCTTCTACCCTGGGGAAAACTATTATATATTTAGTTCTAATGAATTTCATAATTTTGTTTTTGTCATTATTATTTTACAAAGAGGAATGAATACTATTCTAGTATATGTAAGCTCAAGACTTTTCTTTAAGTTGTGCTTTTTATAAATGAGAAAAAAAAGATTTTTTAAGTAATGGAAATAACCATTCATTTAGGAAAAGAAATACAAATCAAAACCACAATGAGGGATTTCCCTGGTTGTCCAGTGGCTAAGACTCCACACTCCCAATGCAGGGGGCCCCGGTTCGATCCCTGGTCAGGAAACTAGATCCCACATGTTGCAACTAAGATTTTGCATGCCGCAACTAAAGATCCCACATGCTGCAACTAAAGAAGATCCCGCATGCTACAAGGAAGATCACCCGCGAGGCAATGAAGATCCTGCGTGCCACAATGCAACTAAGATGCAACGCAGCCAAATAAATTAAAAACAAAAACGAAAACACAATGAGATATCATCTCACACCTGTTAGTATAGCTTTTAACAAAAACAAAAACAAAAAATAAGTGTTGGCAAGGATGTGGAGAAATTGGAAACTTTGTACACTATTGTGGGAATGTAAAATGGTGTAGCCTCTATGGAAAACAGTACGGAGGTTCATTTAAAAGTTTTTTTAAAAGATAATCATTTTACAATGTATGTAAGTCATTATGCTATATACAGTGCTGTATGTCAATTATATCTCAATAAAACTGCAAGAAAAAAAGCAATTCCAAATTCTCTTTTAAAAAAATAAAATACAAGGGGAAAAAAAAGAGAAGTGGGGAGAACCTAGAAAGACTAACTAATCACAATGTGGCACTTTATTTGGATTCTGATTCAAACGAAATGCAAAAGAGAATAATTTTTAACACCATTTGTGTTAGATTAATTACATTAGTAAACTCAACTAATGGCTTTCCTGAATTAAAAGAATTTCAAAATAGAAATACCATATGATCCAGCGATTCTATTTCTGGGTATATATCTAAAAGAATTGAAATCAGGATATCAAAGAGAGATCTGCACTCCCATGTTCATTGCAGCATTATTCACAATAACCAATAAATGGAAACAAGGTAAGTGTTCATCAATGGATAAATGAAGAAAATGTGATGTATAGAGAGATATATAACATTATTCAGCCTTAAAAAAAGAAGGAAATCCTGCCATACGGGAAAACATACGAACCAGGAGGACATTGTGTTAAGTGAAATAAGCCTGTCACAGAAGGACAAATACGGCATGATTCCACTCACATGGGATATCTTTAAAAGTCAAACTCATAGAAGCAGAGAGTAGAATGGTGCTTGCCAGGGGCTGAGGGGAGGGGTAAATGGGGAGTTGTTCTTCAACAGGTATGAAGTGTCAGTTATACGAGATGATTAAATTCTAGAGATCTGTTATACAACGTAGTGCCTACAATTAACAATACTGTATTGAACACTTAAAAATTTAAGAGGGTAGATCTCATGTTAAATATTCCTACCACAAAAAGCAGAGACAAAAAGATGCTGTAAGGAATTATTGCATGGGATTGTTAGCCATTAAAAGAATAAACAATGGAAAAAGTAAATAAAAGTGAAGCTGCTTCTGGACTTATTTTCCTAGTCCCATTGTCAGGAAGATGGCAATGACCAGAGTGTACTTGGATGCAGCATAACAAGGATGACAGAACCTCCCAGATAGCTCTAGATCACTCACTTCCAAATGGTTCTGTATGAAAGAAATCATCTGGTTTCTTTGTGTGAAAAAAAAATTGATAGGAAAATAACTACATCAAAGAGGCAATGCTGAATAGTGAAAGGATAATTGGAGAGTCATAAAGTTTGGTTTCCTCACACATCTGTTGGTGAAAAGTTATGAGACATATCTACTCACATCTCAAGACTTCGGGCTCCTTATCTGTACAATGCAAGCACCGGCAAGGTTGGTCATTTGCAATTTGTGCTCAAAGAATATTTAGGGTAGCACAGAATTTCCCTAGGACAACAAAGGGAGATATGATAGGAATTCTAAGACTTCAAGTAGACCAGCTTTTACTTGTCCAAGAAGTAAATTGGTAAATTAGTTAATTGGTACTCAAGTAAACTATTTTTTAAATACTGTAAGTATTACTGCTAAAAGGCAATTACTTCCAAGATACTGAAATTTGAGAGGAGGCAAGATGACAGAGTAGAAGGATGTGAGTTCACCACTTCTTATGGAAACACCAAAATCACAACTAACTGCTGAACAACGATTGGCCAAAAATGCTGGAACCAAGGTACTGAAATTTATAATTATGTATTTCTTAGAAAATTAAGAATAACAGGTATAATATACTACTTTTCTGTAACGCTAGGAAACAATGTGTATAAGAGTCACTTCTGAACACTCTATTCTCATGCATATCTTTGCATCAGTTGGGGTGATTTCATATGTTAGTAACAATATGGAATTTATTTACTCCACTACCTGAAGTCCAGAGTTCGAGAGGTGGAAGGTAAGACCTTCAACAGTGTTACCCTGAGAGGTGGATTCACTGAGAAGTTAATCAAGCTTAAACTTTAGAAGCTATCACTTGCATGGGCCCTTTTTAAAGCCCTTCAGCTACTTCTGTATACAGTTTTTGTATTAATTTTCTTGATGAGACCCCCACATAAATCGCTTAATGTTTAGGCCCCAGGAAATCTGGATCAGTGAATGGCTCTGACATAATTTCCCAGCAAGTATACTAGCAATGCACTCCTGATGGGATCAGCTTTGCTCACTGGCTAGCTTGCCTCTGGATTACAAAATGGCTTCTGACAGCTAACCAGGTAATGGGCCTTCTTATTCTCTTCCAGGCATTCACTTCCAGGTATTTTTTACTTCCTGCAAAGCATGGAACGTATGTCCTTTCTTTTGTAATGATGAACTATGTCCCTGGTTTCTAGGATGATGTTACATGCTAATTGTCTTAAGCCTGGATTTCAGAACCTACTTACTGGCAAAGGAATGGATGTTGCCCAATTGGCTCAGACAAATATAAACTCACCTCAGGAAATAGGGCTGGAATTAGCTTACCCAGGGGGACATCGGCTACATAGGAGAGGGCTGATGACTGAACAAATTCAGATGTGGGCTGACTTAAGCTAGTATGGGTCACTGACACATGAGAAAAACCTTGCTAGGGCATTCCTGGAGAAAAAACTACTCACTCTTAAGAGAGAGCCACGGAAAGCCACTCTCTGTCTATCTGTGTCTCTATCTCTTTGTCTGCCTCTCTCTCTCATCTGGTGGGTATGAACATGAAACTATATTACCCCAGGGGCTGCTGGCAGCCATCCTACCATCATGAAGGAAGCTAAACAAAGCACAAAGCTCACATATACTATAAGGCAAAGCTAAAACATACACACACACACGCACACACACGCATGCACGCAAACATGCACACACACAGAAACAGATCTAGAGCTCTGTTGCTTTCTGTAGTAAATTGACCCAACTTCTATACTTCCAGTTACATGGGCCAATAAAAATTCTTATTTTTAAACAAGCTTAAATTCATTTCTCTGCCATTTTCAGACACATACTATCTAACGATAAATTCACTAAACTTCCATCACTCTATCTGCGCCAGAAAATGATCATTTGATTGCAATGGAATTAACCCTTTTATTGTCTACATATGTTAAATTTTCAATTAAGGTTATAGCCTTTATAGTCATATCTTTTCTACTGTATCATGAATTTCACCTTGATGCCTTTTAGATAGCGAAGTGGAGATGGGGGAAGGACTACTGGAAACGAGAGTAAAGTTTAGAGAGTGCTCTAGGAAGAGCTGTAAATTTGGGGATCGTCTGCATATTTAAAGTCAGGAGTCCAGATGAGATCACCTAAGATGTGAGTGCAGACTGAAATTAAAAGAGGTCCATGGACTGCATCTTTCAGGGTAAAATAAGGCAATCTGGAAACCCCAGTACAAAAGAGTGACATCATTATTGGTTCAGCTGAGTTAACCACTAGGTCCTCCCCATAACAGATAAATTTCTCAATTTTCCTGTTAACACAATCAGGGTAAAATCCTCTCTTCCTGACTGCCAATCATAGTGATGAAATTATTGAACAGATATTAATTTAGTCCTTACTATGTGCTAGGTCTCTGTGCAGATCACAGAACAGTTGACAGCTAGCAACAGTGACAGCAACAGATAAATAGAAAAGAACCTCATACTAAAGGGGGTTGGTAGTTCTAAAGGAGCAAGGCTAGAGGAGAGGGGGGAAAATAGAGAGCAATATGGGGAGACAGATAAATGCACTGAACCCCGAGCAACCATCAATGGACCCCCATTCTGGGGGTGCCAAGGCCTAGTAATGAAGAACTAATTAACGATGTTAAAAAAAATCTTTGGAGCAATTGCTTTTTTGTATATATAATAACATGTACAAAACAGGACTTTTATAAGTTTGCTTTATCACATAAGAAATTAAAAATAGGATTTTTAAAAATAACATTCTCTTAGGTGGTATTTATATCTGTTGCTGCCTACCTTTTTTTAAACTTTATTTATTTATTCATTTATTTTTGGCTGCTTTGGGTCTTCAGTGCTGTGCATGAGCTTTCTTTAGTTGCGGCGAGCGGGGGCTACTCTTCCTTGCGGTGTGCAGGCTTCTTATTGCGGTGGCTTCTCTTGTTGCGGAGCACGGGCTCTAGTCGTGCAGGCTTCAGTAGTTGTGGCATGTGGGCTCAGTAGTTGTGGCTCATGGGCTCTAGAGCACAGGCTCAGTAGTTGTGGTGAACGGCCTTAGTTGCTTTGCGGCATGTGGGGTCTTCCCGGACCAGTACTCAAACCCGTGTCTCCTTCATTGGCAGGCAGATTCTTAACCACTGAGCCACCAGGGAAGCCCTGCCTAACTTTTTAAAGAAGCAAAGTGGCATTTCAAAGAGGCAACCGAATCTAGAAAGCAAAGGATCAGAAAACAGGTTAGCAACAGCTAGAGTTCATGATTATTTTTCTAAAAATAGCTACTTATATTTTAAAAATACACAAAGGGTAATTTAAGAGGCTTTCTTAAATAATAAAATATATGTCAAGCCCACATTGTAAACCAGATATAAACTCAGTGATCTTTCATACATTATACAGTGGCAATTACCATGTAAATAGATTTTAAATAAAGTGATGTATTATTTAAAACCTCAGTGTTATATAAAACAAGCATGGGGCAATCCTTGATGTCTATTTTATTTTCAAATCAGCAACCCCTTTCCACATACAGCGAAAGGACAACTATTGCACTAGATAATTTTAATTATATTTCTCATAATAAAGTTCTGTAGTCCCTATGATTATATATTTCCCCAACATTTATGGGAAACATGATAATATCCCCTATATAATCATAAGTCTGACATTTTTCCCATTTGAAGGCATTCTCCTTTCAGAAATTTTTTAATGAGAACTGCTAGAGAATACATTTAATTCAGACTGTTATAAGTGACCTAAAATAATAAAAATCATGATGAATGAGAGCCAGAATTTCCTCCTTGATTAGAGAAATTTTTCAAGGTGTCCTTGCAGGAGCAGGTTGAAATGAAGGAGAGGAAGGGAAGGGAAAGGATTTAAGGAGGGTTGCATGGGCTCTACAGAGGAGTCTGGATCTGAGAGACCAAGGCCAGAGACAGAGTCTGCTGAGCGCCAGGCCTCCTGCCAAATGGGTACCATTTGTACTAGCATCTGAGAGTCACAAGGGAGTTGAGTAAGTGACCACCAATTAAGCCAGTTACATTCAGGCTCACTTGGTCTCTATCTAAGTAGGAGTCATGGGGGTATCCTTCCCTTCCTGTGACTCTTCCTCTGTGTTCCTGACTCCAGGCTCATTGCCTATCAGCCATACCCCATTTAGGCCATGCCCATAAACGGAGGGTGAGGGAAGGTGGGGACGAATGGGCTCCTGAACACCAAGTGAGTTGACAGTGATGTGGGAGGGAGAATTCCCACACTTTACCTGAAGATACCCAGCTTGAGATTTACCTCTTCCACTCACTTCCCCTCACTAAAGGGGCAGAGCCAAGGAAAAACACATTCTGGAACATACATTTCCTAACTCAGCGATCTAGTCCCTTCAAAGCAAAAAATACTCTGCTTATTACTTGGAAATTGGGAACATAACTCTCTAGGATGTGTTCAATTGATATTTATCATTAATAACCCCTGAATTCTCCTTGTCTATTTCTTTTCCTACTCATCATCTAACTTTTCATTTGGATTCCATCTATCTTTGTTCCCAATGGTATCCTCCTATCCATTTCATATCAGATTACTTTAATAGCCCACTATCCATTTCACTGATATCAAATGTCCTTTTACTCAACAAAACATTTCTGAGCTCCTCCTCTAGAGATCCTGCAGAATGAAGGATATGGAGTAGGACAGTGTTCTCACAGTTTCTCATAGTTTTCATCACTGCATACATAACCAAAGTTTTTTTTTGTTTTGTTTTGTTTTGTTTTGTTTTTTGCGGTACGCGGGCCTCTCACTGCTGTGGCCTCTCCCGTTGAGGAGCACAGGCTCCGGACGCACAGGCTCAGCGGCCATGGCTCATGGGCCCAGCCGCTCAGCGGCATGTGGGATCTTCCCGGACCGGGGCACGAACCCGTGTCCCCTGCATCGGCAGGCAGACTCTCAACCACTGCACCACCAGGGAAGCCCCCATAACCAAAGTTTTAATCCATCTTCCTAATGTCATCTTTCAACTTAGTTTAACTCTACATTGTTTTTTAAAGAATAGATACATGTATATGTATAACCAAATCACTTTACCATACACCTGAAACTAACACAACATTGTTAATCAAATATACTCCAATATAAAATAAAAATTTTAAATAAATAAATAAAGCAAATGTAAATACTTCACCCTTGGCAATCAAACCATCACGTACTTACCCTTATCTCTAAACACTAAACTCCAGATTGTTCACTGAGCAAATTGCAGTTCAGTTGAAAGAAAGAGTGCCAGACCAGGGTATGAATTCACACTGTTGCCCTAGATATAGGACTTAGCTTCTCTGTGATTCAGTTTCCCAATTTCTAAGCTGGAGGTAATACTTCTTCTTTCACAAAATTTTTGGAAGACTACAATGCCATGATGTCAATAAAAATTATTTTGCAAACTGTACAGGGCCATATCAAGATACGTTATTATTTTTAACTGTCTTTCACATTTAGTATTCCCTACCAACACCAGACTTAAACTGTACTGAAACCATGACTGCCTGCCCTTTTCTTTCCACCAAATCTAATGCAATCTAGTGTAAATCTAATGTCAACTTCAAAGTCTATTTCAAGTTCTATTCACTTAACATTTACAATAACAATAATAGATTACTCCTCCTGAAACTTTGCTACATGCCGTAAATAAAGCATTTCTAATGCACTGTCTTATTTCATCTTTTTAACAACCTTAAGAGGTAATACTATTAGAATCCTCATTGTACCTGAAGAGAGGGAGCATTACCTAACTTCAGGAACTTGATCACAGTGGCACAACTAATATACAACAGATTCATGAGTCAAGTGAGTTGGGCTCTTCAAGACTCCATGATCATAGCCACTACATTATATTTCAATTCCGTGGCCTTCTATTAAATCCCTCCCTTGTCTTCTACTTCATACTTTCCCACTTCTGGATTTCTATAGCGATGAATTTTTACTCAATTTTTCACTTTACACAGCCTCTATATAGCAAGCTTTATTGCCCTGTAATGGTTATCAACTCATAAAGGGAAGGGGCCATAGATTCTCTTTCATTTATGTTTTGCTCCACAGCTCCTAAACATCCCTGCATGGAAAGCAAAAAAATTAATAAATAGCAGAAACTAATTTAAAAAATAAATAAATAAACTTTACTTTAAAAAAAAAATTAATAAATAGACCTTGCCTTTACCTGACATTATAAGGAGACCAGATGAAAGAGAGAAATAATGTATGCAATAAAGAATAATGAAATAACAACACCTAATATGGAAATAATTTAAGAATTAGAATCCAAAGACTTTTTATTTTATTCTCCTTTACTCACTTATGATTTGGGATTTCTTTACATTTGAAAAACATCACCCTGTATAAATAAGCCAGGTTTCCAATAAAATATGTTTCTTGCCTCTTCTGGCATGTGTAAGCAGTATATCTTTTGAGTTTGTTGGTAGTGACCCACTTAATACTAAAATCCTTTTTAGTGTCTTGTTAAGGAGAGTTGGTAAGGAATTGTGTTTAATATGTTAGTGAAGTTATAACCTATCATGTTATTTAAATGCCTGATTTTGTAGTGTGTGTTAGCGTTTGTGTTTGTGTGTGATGATCTGTGCAGTGCTGTTCAAAGTTGAATTAGTTATCACTGGAGAAGGGATTACTAGTGCCCTCAAGGAAAAGCAGGGAAATAATTTTCTTGATTTTTTTCTTCATTAGGCCTGGGAGATTTAGTAAGAAATATCTGTTTGTTTGATTTGAACATTAAGCTCATAAAAGGGAAATTCTGTATAATACATGTATTTCTAAGTCTTCATGTACACACATTTATTTACATATAAACATATTCATAGCAATTGATTATCTCTTAATTAAAAGATGTGTGCGGGCTTCCCTGGTGGCGCAGTGGTTGGGAGTCCGCCTGCTGATGCAGGGGACGCAGGTTCGTGCCCTGGTCCGGGAAGATCCCACGTGCCGCGGAGCGGCTGGGCCCGTGAGCCATGGCCGCTGAGCCTGCGCGTCCGGAGCCTGTGCTCCCCAACGGGAGGGGCCACGGCAGTGAGAGGCCCGTGTACCGCAAAAAAAAAAAAAAAAAAGATGTGTGCAATCTAACCAAGCACAATAAATGAAAGAAAGCACCCTATTTCATATAGTTTAACCTCTCTGAGTATCAATTTTCTCAACTTTAAAAAGTAGATATTAAATCCCACTAGGGCTTCCCTGGTGGCGCAGTGGTTGAGAGTCCGCCTGCCGATGCAGGGGACACGGGTTCGTGCCCCTATCCCGGAAGATCCCACATGCCGCGGAGCGGCTGGGCCCGCGAGCCATGGCCGCGGAGCCTGTGCTCCGCAACGGGAGAGGCCACAGCAGTGAGAGGCCCGCGTACAGCAAAAAAAAAAAAAAAAAAAAAAAAAAAAAAAAAAAATCCCACCTCACAAGACCATCACAAGAATTCTGTGAGATAAGAAAACACAATGACTGGCATGTATTAGACATTCGGTAAATGTGGATTCCTTAGCTCCTTATGACCAATCCTCCCCCAAAACATAAAATTGTTTTTAAATCTCTCATATCAAGACAAATGATAATGGTGAAAATTGCAAATAAACAATTACTTCCCCCTAGAAAAGTGGAGAACAAGGAAAGAAATTAATATACATGTACATGACCTTTACCAGTAATCTTCCATGAAAATATGACTATCCCTAACAATCTAGAAGTCACTGATTATGTTTCTAGGGAACAGATGGGAAAGATGGTGTTTAACGGAGCAAAACAGAGGGAATAACCTATAAGATGAGATCCTTAGAGTCAGCAGATAGGTTCTCAGTTCATTTGACTTTATTCCTTCTCCTTCCTTTATTCCTTCTCCCACCAAGAAACGTGAGGAGTAAATACTAGGAACTGACACTCAGAGTCAAAATACACACATAAATAGCAACATACATATTACGAATGTCACTACATGATAATTTTTACCTATCAAATGTTCTTAGTCCCTAGGCTATGACTAAGAAAGGGGCATTAACAAATAATTAGCCAAAAAACCTTTTTAGTGAGTACTTGGCCTGCATTAATAATCACCCTAGGCACTGTGAAGCATAGAGAAGGATAAGCCAGAGTTAAACCCAACAAATTTCCATTCAACTCAACACACGTGCGGGGAGACAGTGGTAAAATATTCCATGGGAGATCCAAAGACAAACCAAGACATTGCCCTTGCCTTGAAGAAGTATTTGGCCCAATAATGGATTATAGGAATGCTATTTGGCATAGGTTATAAGGGCTACAGATTTTGAAAAGAGAAAACCAACACTGAGCTCAAATGGGATTTTGTAATATTTCATTAAGTAAATGGGAATCTAGTTTTATCTTGAAAGATGGTAGTATTTGAATGGATGAAGTAGAGATAGGGCATGGTAATAGGTTATCATGGAATAGTGAACAAGAAGAATGGATTTGGGCTTCCCTGGTGGCGCAGTGGTTGAGAGTCCGCCTGCCGATGCAGGGGACACGGGTTCGTGCCCCGGTCTGGGAAGATCCCACATGCCACGGAGTGGCTGGGCCCATGAGCCATGGCCGCTAAGCCTGCGTGTCCGGAGCCTGTGCTCCACAATGCGAGAGTCCACAGCAGTGAGAGGCCCATGTACCGCAAAAAAAAAAAAAAAGAAGAAGAATGGATTTGCTGGGACCTTCTTAACTGCTGACAACTCTTTCCAGAAAGATTATGTGAGAATGCTTAGTGATTTGCTAGAAATTGTGAACTATGGGTTGGTTTGTCTTTTGTTTTCTAGCAGCTAGATCCCAGTGGCCAAAGAGTAGTATTTGTCCATGATTGCCATGAACACCTGTGCTTAGACAATCTAAGTATTTATAAAAGAAAACTACCTATATGCGCCAATATCTGAGTCCAGAGATGACTGTTTATCAGAAGACTTATCACTTAAATTGGTCATCCATCTTTTAGAATACAACAACTTAGGTGAGTTTAAAATGCATTACAGGGCTTCCCTGGTGGCGCAGTGGTTAAGAATCCGCCTGCCAATGCAGGGAACACGGGTTCAAACCTTGGCCCGGAAGATCCCACATGCCATGGAGCAACTAAGCCTGTGCACCACAACTACTGAGCCTGTGCTCTAGAGCCCATGCTCTGCAACAAGAGAAACCACCGCAATGAGAAGTCCGTGCACTGCAACGAAGAGTAGCCCCTGCTCGCGGCAACTAGAGAAAGCCTGCGCGCAGCAACAAAGACCCAACACAGCCAAAAATAAATAAAAACAAAATTAATTTTAAAAAATGCATTACATTTGACCCTTGAACAACGTGGGTTTGAACTGTGTGGGTCCATGTCTATGCAGATATTTTTCAATAGTAAATACTACAGTATTACAGGGTCAGTGGTTAGTTGAATCTGCAGATGTGGAGGGAACCCTAAATACAAACGGCCAGATAGCCTACTATAAGTTTTACCCAGATTAACCCCTGTGTTGTTCAAGAATCAACTGTATATGATTTTAGGACATGGCTAGTTTTCAAGGTCACAGAAAAGAGAAAAAGTGGCTTTATGTTTGAGTATATGCGCATATTCTGACCCTCATCCCTGTACAACCATTTAAAGAGAAATAATTTGTTTTCATCGGAAAGCACAGTGCCAGTTACTGATTATCTCCATATTTACCAGAAATACTGATTATCTCCATATTTACTCTTAATTATATTTTTAAACAGGGCAAGTTCTTGGCAAATCTTTCATTAGTGAATACAGTAAAAGGATAGATACAAAGAACTTGACACTATAATTATGAACTCAAATTTCTTGTAGACATTTTTAATGCAGGTCATGTGGAAAGTTACAAAGATCTGTCAAAAAAAAAAAAGACAGTCACATGGATATAGACAAAGACCACCCAGATGAGAACAAGCAAACATTATTAATTCAGAGCTTGCTCTATCAAGGGAGTCAGCCACCATCATTTGGATTTGGCAGAGATTCCAAGGCAAGCAGGGGAGTGGGAAAGCTTTATAGTGGAAAAAATGGAAGTCTTCAGGTATGCCCTGATTGAGGCTGTTGATATGGGGAAACTGGAGGTGGGCTAACTAGAAGTAGGGCATCTTTGGGGATAAAATAGGGGAATATATCTGTCATTCTCTGCTTGGTTCTAAGTTGTAAGTGGGGACAAAAATTAGGGAAACAGATGGTTATTGACCAAGTCCTGACCGTTTGGGACCAATTGCTGTGGTTGTAGTTTTGCTTCCTGGACTGGTTGCTCTACACGTTGCGGATCAGAGACCTATTTTTATATATGGTCTGGCCATAGTCCCTTTGTATATCCAGACTCTCAAGCATTAGTCTCGAATTATTTGGACTTAATGTTATAAATAGGCTCTTATTTGCATGAGAAAAAATTGTGACAGCTTCATCATGATACGATTTCTTCTTCATTCATTCAATAAATTCAACAGTTATAAGCCCCTACTATGTGAAGGGTAGAATCTAAACAATCACTAAACCTTCCTCATATCTAAAGCAATGAAACGTTAGCATTATGGCAGATTACCTTACAATATGCTTGTTGAAGCAAACAAAAACCTGGTAACAATAATTTGTCCATTTAATTAAAAATATATTTATGAAGAAAAGAACAATTCCTCAATCTTGCTTTGAGTTTGTTTCAACATCTATAAATATATTAGCACTTAACCTGTCATTGTGTTACAATATATTGAGATAATAATATTTTAATTTATTTTCTATTATAAAATAATTTCATTTCTTAAGGGGCAAAAAGAAATTCAAGGCAAAGAGATAATATCTCACAGCTTAATTTTTTTAATTCCTTTTTTATAGTACTCTCAGATAACTGGGAAAAGGAAATCATTCCCATTTGAAAGTTGAGAAAACAGAATCGTAGAACCATACTAACTCACCAAATATCTAGACAGAGTCTATGTCATAAATTAGATTTACTGAATTCTAGTTCCATGTTCTTTTCTCTACACTCTCCACCCTCTATGTAATTGCTGAGGCGAATGCAATTTTATCAGTCGTGCAATAACCTTAAATGTGAAGAAAAAAACCCCACCAATAACACACTTGACATGACAAGCAAATAAAATGCTAATGAAATTATTCACAAGAGTGACTTTTGCTTTCTCTTCTCCCAGGACCAACACCCACTCTCCCAATCATAGAGTAGAGCTGAGTAAAAGAATGACACTCAACACATGCCTAAGGGTAGACAAAACAGTTATCTTGACTACAAAGACAGGGAATGAGGAATTAACAAGAACAAGACAGTGGTGGAAGGAAGAAGAGAAGTTTTAGAAAAGATAGTCGGCATAACTGAAATATAATCAAAGCTTTTTACAGAGGGCTTCAAGAAACATCTTATTCTAAGGCTGAGTCAAAGAAAAACACACCTAGAATACCTTTTGTGGCAGAAAGTAAGAAAATTCTCAAAGAATGTTGAGAATAACTCAAAAGGAAGTGGAAGCTACTTTTTTTCTAAAATGTATTATAAAAAGTGGTCGATGTTCTTTTTTATTGAATTATAGTTGATTTATAATATTATGTTAGTTTCACGTATACAGCAGAGATTCAATTATGTATGTATATTATTTTCCATATAGACTGTTACAAAATATTGAATATAGTTCCCTGTGCTGTACAGTAAATCCTTGTTGTTTATCTGTTTTATATATAGTGGTGTGTATCTGTTAATCCCGTACTCCTAATTTATCCTACCCCCCTTTCCCCTTTGGTAACCATAAGTTTGTTTTCTATGTTTGTGAGTCTATTTCTGTTCTGTAAATAAGTTCACTTGTATTATTTTTAGATTCCACATATAAGTGATATCATATAATATTTGTCTTTCTCTGGCTGACTTACTTCATTCAGTATGATAAATTCTACATCCATCCATGTTGCTGCAAATGGCAATATTTCAATCATTTTTTATAGCTGAATGATATTCCATTGTGTGTGTATTGGGGGTGTGTGTGTGTATAATACACACAATTTGGTATTAATAATAATAAAGATGGCCAAAACAATACTAATATATTATAACCCTTTAAATAAAATAAGTAGTTATGGGTCCATAATGATAGCAGAGAGAGAGAGAGAAAGAGCTAGAGAAAGGGGCAGTGCCTCCATAAGGTAGACTATCAACTAATAAATACAGGAAGAATGATGGAGTAAAAGTTAATATTTTTTGGCAATTTTAAGTATTCAGTATTCAAATAAAATATCAATGGCTGCTAAAATTAATGAATGAAAGTTTGAAAGGGAACAGGACATGCGAATATCTTCAAAAGTCTCTCCCATATTACTTAGTAAGTGCAAATGAGAAAATAGCAACCATACCATGGAGAAACCTGGCAGGGATCACCATGTCTAAGTGATCAAAATCAACATCACCCATAATTAAACCAACATCATGTGCCTCCTAATATAACACACTAGTAAAAACACAACAAATCATATGTGGTATTCCTGCCAAAAATACATAACCTAAATCTAATCAGGAGGAAATTTTAGACAATCCAAAATTGAAGGACATTGAACAAAATACCTGGTCTTTACTCTTCAAAATGTCAATATCATGAAAAATAAAGTTAGCCTTAGGAACTGTGCAAATTAAAGGAGCCAAAAGAAATATGACAACTGAATACAAAATCTGATCCTGGATTGGATCCTGGACAGGAAAAAAGAGTTGTTATAATGGACGTTATTGAAACAATTGCAGTAATTTGAATATGAATGCAGATAGATGATACAACAGTATCAGTGTTAAGTATCCTGATTTTGATAATTATACTGTGATTACATAAGATGATATTTTTGTTCATAAAGACCACACAGTGAAATGTGAAATGTTTAGGGGAAATGAGGAATGATGCCTATAAATGGCAAATCATTATCTACATACAGACATAAAGAGACACAGAGAGAGACAGAGACAGAGAGAGACAGAGAGAGGGAGAGAGAAAGCATGAATGGCAAACAATTAATAGTTCGTGAACCCAGGTGAAGATGAGGGATAGATAAGAGTTATTTGTACTATGATTACCATTTTAAATTGTTTGAAATTATTTCAAAATTAAAGCATTAAAAGTTGGAGTAATAACAAAATTGCAGAAATAAAAACTTTTTCACAGCAAAGTTAACCTTCTGCTACTAGAGCTCCTGAATCTTATTAAGATAAATAAGTCTTTTCCGCTTCTCCAACCTTAAGATTCTTTTTATTTTAAACATTTTTATTGGAGTATGATTGCTTTACAATGGTGTGTTAGTTTCTGCTTTATAACAAAGTGAATCAGTTATACATATACATATGTCCCCATATCCCTTCCCTCTTGCATCTACTTCCCTCCCACCCTCCCTATCCCACCCTTCTAGCTGGTCACAAAGCACCGAGCTGATCTCCCTGTGCTATGTGGCTGCTTCCCACTAGCTACATATTTTACATTTGGTAGTGTATATATGTTCGTATATACACTACCACTCTCTCACTTTGTCCCAGCTTACCCTTCCTCCTTCCCATATCCTCAAGTCCATTCTCTAGTAGGTCTGTGTCTTTATTCCCATCTTGCCCCTAGGTTCTTCAGAACCACTCTTTTTTTCTTTAGATTCCATATATATGTGTTAGCATACAGTATTTGTTTTTCTCTTTCTGACTTACTTCACTTTGTATGACAGACTCTAGGTCCATCCACCTCACTACAAATAGCTCAATTTTGTTTCTTTTTATGGCTGAGTAATATTCCATTGTATATATGTGCCACATCTTCTTTATCCATTCATCTGTTAATGGACACATAGGTTGCTTCCATGTCCTGGCTATTGTAAATAGAGCTGCAATGAACATTGTTGTACATGATGCTTTTTGAATTATGGTTTTCTCAGGGTATATGCCCAGGAGTGGGATTGCTGGGTCGTATAGTAGTTCTATTTTTAGTTTTTTAAGGAACCTCCATATTGTTCTCCATAGTGGCTGTATCAATTTACATTCCCTCCAACAGTGTATGAGGGTTCCCTTTTCTCCACACCCTCTCCAGCATTTATTGTTTCTAGATTTTTTAATGATGGCCATTCTGACCAGTGTGAGATGATATTGCATTGTAGTTTTGATTTGCACTTCTCTAATGATTAATGATGTTGAGCATTCTTTCATGTGTTTGTTGGCAATCTGTATATCTTCTTTGGAGAAATGTCTATTTAGGTCTTCTGCCCACTTTTGGATTGGGTTGTTTGTTTTTTTGATATTGAGCTGCATGAGCTGCTTGTAAATTTTGGAGATTAATCCTTTGTCAGTTGCTTCATTTGCAAACATTTTCTCCCATCCTGAGGGCTGTCTTTTTGTCTTCTTTATGGTTTCCTTTGCTGTGCAAAGGCTTTTAAGTTTCATTAGGTCCCATGTGTTTATTTTTGTCTTTATTTCCATTTCTCTAGGAGGTGGGTCACAAAGGATCTTGCTGTGATTTATGTCATAGAGTGTTCTGCCTATGTTTTCCTCTAAGAGTTTGATAGTGTCTCTCCTTACATTTAGGTCTTTAATCCATTTTGAGTTTATTTTTGTGTATGGTGTTAGGGAGTGTTCTAATTTCATTCTTTTACATGTAGCTGTCCAATTTTCCCAGCACCACTTATTGAAGAGGCTGTCTTTTCTCCATTGTATATCCTTGCCTCCTTTATCAAAGATAAGGTGACCATATGTGTGTGGGTTTATCTCTGGGCTTTCTATCCTGTTCCGTTTATCTATATTTCTGTTTTTGTGCCAGTACCATAATGTCTTGATTGCTGTAGCTTTGTAGTATAGTCTGAAGTCCGGGAGCCTGATTCCTCCAGCTCCATTTTTCTTTCTCAAGATTGCTTTGGCTATTTGGCAACCTTAAGATTTTTTTAATAATAGAGTCTTTCTTTCAAATCACTGCTATCCTGTGGGTTCTAAAGATTTGGGATAGATTATTAGATCCTAAAGTGACACATGGAAACATTCTCCAAAATCTGTATTTATGAGCCAGTTAACAGGAAAGCTGTACTACATCTTTCTTCCACCAGCGAGACACAGCACTGGGGTTATTGAACCAAGCCAGTTATGGTAATTTACCTGAGTTGTAATTAACTTATTTTCCTACCACTCTGAGAGCTAGTCCTCTAAACTCATGATCCTCCCTTTCGTATCTAAGTCCTGTGTATCTAATCTTAATGATTGGACAGTTACTCATCATTTTCATCTTTCTCAGACATATCCCATGTGAAAAACAGACCAAAATCAATTTGGTCATTCAGCAACCATCAGGGTGCTCTATTAAACTTTGGTAGTTATATGTTCCCTTCCTTACTACTTCCAGGCTATGTGGTATAACAGTAAAAGCAAGTCTCAGAACAAATGTTGTTCTTTGTACAAAAGTTTACTCACAAGCAGACATGGAGTGTGTTCTGTAGCTAAGAAAAGGCCCACTCTTCTGCTCAGTAACTCAAACTGATGGCATTAGGATGGTGAGCTTACTATAATCTCATTCTTTTCATAAAAGCGTACTGGCCTGTGTAACATTGCCAACTACCAGCCACCTACCTTGACCTAATTCTCTCTCTCACACATAAACATACACACACACACACACACACACACACACACAATGTGTCTGTGTATAGGAGGAGAAGGGGAGGGAAAACAAAATAAAAAAAAAAATTGGGTTAAAACATTTACTCATTCAACAATGATGCAGTGATGCAGATTGCTTCCTCTGGGCCCAGTCCAGCACTTATTCCAATTATGAGTTTTTCTCTTAGAGCAGGGCTGGGCAAACTTTTTCTGTAAAGGATCAGAGAGTAAATAATTTAGGCTTCGTGGGTCCTATGGCTTCTGTCGCTACAACGCAACTCTGCCCTTGCAGTGCAAAAGCACCCATAGGCAATACGGAAACAAAAATGGCAAGGCTATGCTCCAACAAAACTGCATTTACAAAACAGGCAGCAGGCCCCAGTTTGCTGACCCCTGTATTACCATAACAAAATAGATTCAGACACTGTGGAAATTTTAGTGATGGCTTGAAATACTGTGGGCTTTCCTCAGTTTTCTCTGAGGCTCCTCACCTTTTCATAACTCATCCCATTGTGCTTTTGCCTCTTCTTGCTTCCCTATTCTTGTAAATATAGTGTCCCCTCTACAAAACTAAACCACAGCAGAGCACTTCAGAATGCACAGGGAGTGATAGCAAAGTAGGTGATCTACAGGAATGAATTTGCTTTCCTTGCTCTAGCCTGGTCAAAAAGTTTGTCCTTTCCTATATACTGCATATTGATTAATTATCTCCTTCATTATCAGGGTTAGATTCTCTTTAAAGAATAGAAAATACCTTTATGTGTAAGTTATTTTTATCAATGCCCACAGCTTTGTCTTATTAATAATTAAAATGCTGCAAATATGAGTGTTTCACAGCTTGCAAAGTTTATTTTCACATACATAACAACTTTGTGTGGTAGACAAGGTTGGTATCGTTGTTCTTTAAATATTAGAAAATTGAGGCCTGGAGACATTCAGAAATCTGCCCAAGTCTCTAACATTAGAAATCTATCCTGTCTTCAGCTCTCTCTGCTATAATATAGAGCACTGCAAAGCTCACTCTAGGGACTAAAGATAAGCTCAACAGAATTTCAAAAGTTTAGAACCTTTCATTCTCCAGAACCATGATGAAATCAGGAGTTGGAAGAGAAAATGTCAAAGACCAAGCCCTGGGAGGAGCAGAAGACATGAAGTCTAATTGTTTCTCCTTATTTGCAAAAATATAACTTGCTTTCAGTCATTCATGGCAACAGCTTTAGAGTTTTGCTCATGATAAGCTTTCCCCTTAGAAAAGGACAGGATACTGTGCAAATGAGAAGTCTCAATCCTTATTCTCCAAAACAAAGAATTAATGCAAAAGAGAAATTGAGTTAAAACCAAAAAAGAAACAAATAGCTATTGCTGTGGTGATGGTAATATTCAAAATGTTACTGAAAAGTTGAAAGACAAAATAGACAAGACTGTAGTTTTTTAACTAAGAAAAGATAACTTTGGAAGGAAAATATTTTATATTTGCTTCAATAATGCAGTTATACTCACCAAAGATCATAGGGATTCAACTGTTTTCTTCTAAAAAATAATTATAAAGTATTCAAGAATGTAGTTTCTATACATCTATTAGGGCCTAAAGAGATTCAAGCCAGTAAATCACATATTTGCAATTCTTTAACAAAATTTCAAATTTTGTTCATTAAAGGAGTAGTTTTCATTACGGGAAGGTGATCTTTACTCAAATATTTTCCACTTAAAGAATTTAATTTAAAATGCTATATAAAAGGTTATCCTTCCATCATCCAGAAGAAGTATTATTATTGTAAAGGATCTCATTTACTAAGCATATCAAGTATCTTCAGCCAACAATTTACTTTGTTCACTATTCATATCAATCAAAGATTGGAAACTATAGATTAGCAGATATTTTAACAATTAGATGTATACATTCATTCTCTCAATAAATCAGATCATTATTCTTACTTCTTTTCAGCTTTCTTACCATATTTTCTTTATGCATTTTGTACGCACTTATGTTGGGTTCCTATTTGGATAACCAGGGTTACAGTCTAGAATAAACATTGCTGTTTGCTTCATCGGTAACATACTATATTACTTGACTTGATAATCTGTTTAGGACTGTGATGCATGGATTCTAGCTGGGGATTTTGGTACAGTGGCTTATTTTCCCCAACACAAACTTGCATGGCATCAAGATTTCTAGAGAAAGAAGTATCATAAAAGCTGTAAGAGGTCAAAAATTCCTTCCATGCAATTTTAGATAGGTCTCTTGCCTTTTAGCTGCAATAAAGGCCTTTTAAACAAAGGAAAGACAGAAAAGTGGATTTTCACAAAGCAATAATTGTGAATTTTATCTGGTAAAAAAAAGTTTTTCAAAATAATCTTTATGAGACACATTCACCTAAAAAGTACAATTATTTCATTCAACTACTCTAGTGTCTTATGGTTTACAAATGCTTTCATCTACATTTTCTCATTTGACTCTTGCAGCAACCTTGTACTGTTATTAGATTCTTTTACCAAATGAGAAACTGAGGCTCAGAATGGTAAAAAAAAAAAAAAAAAAAAAAAAAAAAAACATCTCTGACAGAGTAACAGAATTAGCAAAGCCCTGAGCTGGAATTGGAAGGTGGAAGATCCATTTAGCTTAAGTTGTGTGGTTAAATTGAACATGAAAAAGGTCAGGCATATTAAAGCTGCCTCAAAACCAAGGGTAGCAAGCAGGTTAATTCTTTTTTTTTTTTTTTTGCGGTATGCGGGCCTCTCACTGTTGTGGCCTCTCCCATTGCAGAGCACAGGCTCTGGACGCGCAGGCTCAGCAGCCATGGCTCACGGGCCCAGCCGCTCCCCGGCATGTGGGATCTTCCTGGACCGGGGCACGAACCCATGTCCCCTGCATCGGCAGGCGGACTCTCAACCACTGTGCCACCAGGGAAGCCCAGGTTAATTCTTTTTTTTTTTTTTTTTTTTTTTTTTTTTTGCGGTACGCGGGCCTCTCACTGCTGTGGCCTCTCCCGTTGCGGAGTACAGGCTCCGGACGTGCAGGCTCAGCGGCCATGGCTCACGGGCCCAGCCGCTCCGCGGCATGTGGGATCTTCCCGGACCGGGGCACGAACCCGTGTCCCCTGCATTGGCAGGCGGACTCTCAACCACTGTGCCACCAGGGAAGCCCCGCCCAGGTTAATTCTTATGTGCTAACTCTGATTGAATCATGATAGCTCTCTAGACCAGGGGCCAACAAGCTATGGCCTAAAGGACAGCCACCTGGTTCTCTAAATAATATTTTACTGGAATGCAGCCATGCCCATTTGTGTGTAAACTGTCTATGTCTGCATTTGTGCTACAAATTGCACTACAATGGCAGAGATGAGTAGTTGAAACAGATACTGTGTTGTCCAGCAACATAAAATATGTGCTATCTGACCATTTAACAAAACGTTTGCTGTTCTAGATCCCTATGTTAAGGAGGATTCTGACGTCATATTTAGTCTTCAAGACTGATTATCATTATCTGCCATGGACAAGGGAAGAAGGAAATTGTCTTTTACCTTTACATTGCCATAGATTAAAATGTCACCTAGCTTAGGCTCTCTTTCATTTGCTGAATATTTTCTCTTTGCTCCAGTGTGAGGTCATCAGGTTTGCATTTTCAGAAACTCAGTTTCTTAGGTTCACTCAGCAATGATAAGGCCTACTGACTTGATTCATGCTAACTCATCAGAACTGCATTTTAGGATTGGTTAATTCCAGTAAGGCTTAATGTAGGTCATGTACCAAACCCCAAGTATATGATTGCCATGTGTCTATAATACAGTTGATCACAGTTTCTATTTGGTGCTAAGCACTTCTCTATTTTTTTTTCAATTGGAGGAAGTATCCAAAAGGTTGCCACAGTTAAGAACCATTTTTCTTAGGTCTTTTATTATCCAAGGTAGGACTAGGCACAGTACTACTAGGTATTTAATAATAATACATCAGTAGAAAGTATAGCTTCCTAGATAAAAAGGCAAGACATTCCCAGTGCCTATTTCATAAGAGGCACTTGATAAATATTTACTGAATCAAAGACATAGAAAGATTGATAGAGCCATAGATATGGATATAATCGTCTCATTATATGCAGTAGTTATGAGCTATAAAGTCCTCGTGAATATCAAGTCACTAAACACTCAGCATTCTCTTACGGGAAATGCAGGGTTAGGTTCTTGCAAGCCTCTGTTTATACCATTTTCATCAATTAATCAATACATAACCTTGATTTATGTGTGTTTCTGTTTAAAGACAACTTGTTTAATATATATTGTTGATTCATTAACATTGGACTATGGCCTAGAGCATTATAACGCATGTCTGAATGATGTTTATCTAACACACATATTTTCTCCATAAGGCACATCACAGCCTTCTTGCACTTAGGAGCACTAGACGGTACTTCAGCTCTATGCATGGGGGCCATTTTCAGCAGCAAAATCACCAAGAAAAAGCACACACACACAAAAAAAGGCACTAAATACACTGTGAAAAGAACACTTGTTTATACTCCGAGAGCTGACACAAGAAGACAGAGCATCACCTTGCTTGACCTCAGCTGGGAACATGTGTGTAACGTGACTTGAATTTTTCACTACTTTTTACATGTCCCCAAATGATCACAAAAGCACTGCAGTTATTGATTTGAGGCTTACAAATAAATTTTAGCAAGTGGGCAAATTTACAAATATAGAATCCATGAATAATGAAGCTCCACTACATTTATGTAGATATATCAGCAAAGACATAGTCACAGACATATAGGTAAAGATATCAACATGTTCATACACGCAAACATAGACATATGGATATAGCCATAGCCATTCCACAGACACATACAGATACAGACTTTAATATATACACATATATATCTACTTATCAGATTGACAAAGATTGATAGTATATAATATTGGAGCAAATAATGAATTAACAACCTCTTTCACACAATCTTGATTTGAATACAAATTACTACCAACATTAGAAAGGGAGTGTGGAAATAACTATCAAAAATTTTAAAGTGCATATACTTCACTGAAAAATCCACTTTTAGAAATCTATCCTATGAAATAATTGTAGAAGTGATCAATTTTACAAGTACAAGTATCTTCAATCTGGCATTGTTTGTAATCATGAAAGATTAAAAATAATCAAAACAGCCCTTGAGGAGAACTGGTTAAATACATTATAGTCCATCAATACAATGGAATATTAGGCAGTTGTTAAAAATAACGATCTGCATGTGGCAACACAGAATGATGCTCGTAATATGTGTGAAATAGAAAAAGGAAATTGCATTATAGTGTGCAAATTGTGAAGTAACCTTGTCGAATCCAAATATATATGGTTGTATATATTTCATTCAGTGTAAACACTTTATTTTATTTATGCATACAAGATAGCTGAAATGATGTTAACATTGATTGTCTCTGAGTCATGGGCTGGCTTTTTGCTCTCAGATCCCTCTCCCACATCTCTCTGTCCTTTACTGCATCACAAGGAACTACATATCTTTGTGTCCCTTTCTCTCTGGCTCCCAAATAAGTTCAAGTATTTGGAGGCAATGTTGTAAGATTAGACGGTGGGAGGAGGAGAGAAGCCAGGGTCTTTCCTCCGCTTACTGTCTGCTTTGGGCCATGTCTCCAGCAGCAACAGTAGCTCCTCTGCTCCACCTCTGAAGTCTAGTGAGGCTTTTCCTTTGTGGCTCCATTTCCCACCAGGCTGACCTGTTATAGTTCCAGCTTCCACTATCAGCATCTCATCTTTAATGACAACGGCCCCTCTCTTTATCCTGTCAGCCTCAGTGTGGCAGCACTTTCTGCTTCTGCTAATGTCTAGATTGCCTTATGCTCTCTCTTTGGATCCTCAGTTCATCAATGACCCTCCTAAGTAAGTCCTTGTATGAAATTTCCTCTGCATAAAATACCTAGAACAATTTCTCTTTTCTGACTGGAACCTGATTGACACGGTAATTGGATGGGGAGGAGGGAAAATACTTTCAATGTTGTTTGTTTGACAAAATAACACAATACCAGGGGGAGAGGGACCATTCTAAAAATTTTCTTCCAAAAAATGAAAATCTGAGGAAACTTCACGTTTTACAGTGATCACAGAGTAATAAAAGAAATTGCCTTTCAATCATAAACATTATACAGTAAATGACTACTGTCATCCATGATCCTTCACCATCCTAAATAATAAACTTTCCTTAACATTCATTATTGTTTCAATTCAAACTAGAAACAAATCAAACCTTACACTCTTTGGCCCTGTTTGATCTGTGGCACCACGTTTTCATATGGCATGTTGTTCTGTCTCTCAATTTGGTTGATATGCTGACCTTACAGGAAAGACCTACCTAGCTATCCCTGGAGGGTCACCTCAGATTGGCCAAGATTAAAATGATGGATAATGTCCAATGTAGGTAAAGGTATGAGAATACCTGGACTTAAATACTTTAATTTGGCATCTTGCAAGATTTTCCTTAGTTATCACTACACTATAGATTCTTAGAGAACAAGAATTATTTCTTGCTTTCCTGTAAACTCAGTTTATAGCACACTATCTTGGACTTAACTAGGTGTTCAAAAAGATAATGTCTTGGTGTGCCCTGAAGTTCACTAAGATACCATTCCACTCTTGACCAGGAAAGGGATCACATTTCTCCTCTGCTACCTCTAGGGCTTAAATAAACACCATCAAAATTAAAATGGACTAGAGTGGGGATACTCCATCCTCAGTCTCAGACACTCTTCATCACATCCTAAAATATTGAAATATCACTAGATTTCCAGGCTCAGCTTATATTCTACCTGCGTTCATGAAATATTGCTGATTATCTTGCCCAAAACTGATCTATCTTCAGTCTAAATTATTTTTACAGAACTTATCATTATCTACTTTAGATAATTTATATACTTCTTCTCTTCCTTACTGAATTATAGGATTATTCCCAACACTTAATAAATACAGGAATCAGGTCTAATATATTACGAGACCTCCGAAGTACAAGCACACTATTTGCTAATATAATTTATTTGTTAGATGGAAAAATGAATGAATGAACAAAAGAGGCATAGATTAGTCCAGACAAAAAGAGTCCAAAGCCTGAAAGATCTGTTATGTTTAATTTAAACCTATGCAACGTTTTTTTTACCATTAGTAAAAATTTATTTTAATATTAGCCTAAGTAAAACACAATCAGGAAAGTAAATCTACAGAAACATCATATAATACATCCCAAGTAAAATGTTTAGAATATTCAACATTTTGGGATAATATAATCAAAAAAAAAATCTTTATAGTGAATGCTCTATTTTTATGGATGAATTATATCTAAACTTTCTACCAGAAAACTATCAATACTTATGGATAATCTAATTTATTTTATAGGTCTTGAGACCACTTACCATAATCAGAATTTCATAAAGTATCTATTTTGAGTTATGTGAATTTTAAAACCATATATTTAGGTCATTATACACATCAGATCAATTATTCATTCGTAAAACTAATTTTATAAGGACATAAATTTCTCTATGATGCTACAGTAAATGTTTCAGTACCACTGTGAGAGGGGGGGTCCTTAAAAAATAACAGCAAGTCCTATTGGCACAAGTGCTTTTTGATTTACTCTTCCCAAACCAGTAAAGCTTTGACATTGGGCAAGATTATTTTTGTCACTCTCTATTTATATTTTATAGGAAAACAGTGAACACAACCACTCCACTCTACTACTATTATCTTCAGGATAATGGTAGTTTCTCAAAGTACAATAGATCAACTGACTTGATAGTTAATCTTTTTAAGGTAATTACTGAGCTTTTTATTTCACAGAACACAATCCATCATTTTTGTTGGTTTTTTTTTTTTGGTTCCTTGGATTATGAAGCTAAAGATTCTGACTCAAATTTTTTTTACAAGTTTGTTACTGTTTCATTTTTTACTCTAATATCAAATTAACTACATTTGAGGGTTTTGTCAAAGTTTTCATATTTAATTCATTTTTTTTCATGATTCCAAATCCATTTGGGTTCTAGGATAAAACGTGTGAATGCTCCCTACATATTTCTTTTACTAAAATATGAAGATTAGGGGAAAATCTAATAAATTTGTGAAATTGCATTTAGAATTTGGACCCAAATGCTAACATTCACACCATAAATTTTTCTATACATTCTACAGATGTAGGAGGCTTATTAATTCATATTATTCTACAAATATATACCCTATATTTAATTTGAGTTAACCACATTCCATAAGTTGAATTTGAGGGGTGTTTTTAAAGTATGGAGAGTTTAATGTTTATTTTTGTAATCCAACAGCTTTATCCAAAAATGCAGAAAATTTTTCTGGCTGGCCAGGAGGAAAACATTTCAGTGTTGAAAAGTCCACTGGGGGCTTCCCTGGTGGTGCAGTGGTTGAGAATCTACCTGCCAATGCAGGGGACACGGGTTCGAGCCCTGGTCTGGGAAGATGCCACATGCCGCGGAGCAACTAGTCCCGTGAGCCACAATTACTGAGCCTGCGCGTCTGGAGCCTGTGCTCCGCAACAAGAGAGGCCGCGATAGTGAGAGGCCCGCGCACCGCGATGAGGAGTGGCCCCCACCTGCCACAACTAGAGAAAGCCCTCACACAGAAACGAAGACCCAACACAGCAAAAATTTTTTTTAAAAAAGGTCCATTGACTGTAACAGCCCAGGAAGCGTGCCACAGGTACAGTAGAAGAGATGCCCGTCTTTGTGTAGCTGCTTTGCCCATTCCAGCTGATGACTGTTCATCAACTTTTCATTTATAACCACTGTGAGCGACTTTCTTTTTTCCAGACTCTCCAAACAGCATCCTGCGCCTGCGTGACTAATAACAAGATCTGCTTTCTGAAGGTCTTATTTCAATGAATCCTTGTATCTGTAAACATCCAGAGTAAGTGACTCTGTACTGAGTGGTTCAGGTACCACCTTTCCTCTACCTATTTGTAGGACAAGTCGGTTGTAACGGAGACTCTAGATTATCACGTGGTGAAAGAAATGGCCCCGCAAGAACTAGGAGACCACACAAAGACTCTGAAAAAGGTGTCGCAAACTAGGGAGGGAGAGCAAGGAACAGGGTCGTCGTGGCCCACAACTGGGGTTGCGCAAACCACGAGCCCTGAGAAGGCGCGCTCAGGGGACGCCGCGCCGCGCGCGGCCGCCGGCCACAAGGGTGCCTGAGATGGAGGTAAGGCACGGTGGCCTCGGCCTGAGCGCCGGGGCAGGGCCGGGGCAAGGCGCCCAGCAGGACCGGCCGGGTTGTGCTGGGCAGAGACCGACAGAGCGTGACGACCGCGCGGCCCCGAGCGGGCCTGGGCCCGGGAGTATGCAACGTTTTTTAATCAGTAACATATTTAATCATTCTGGTAGCATGTTTTTTTCATAATTGCATGAACTTTCACATCTTTATAATGCTGTTAACTTTTTGAAAATATTTTTAGTATCATTATGAAAATGTCACAAAGTGAAAATTGTTATTGCCTCCCACACCTATAATTTCTAAACATGGTTAAAATTACAATAACAGGATTTTCACTGATTTTGGATTATAGTCTGTAACAATTAAAACATAATTTCTATAATAAATGCATTTTATATCTGGAGTTGAATATTTTACAAGCATTCCTCTGTGATTTTACAGCAATGATGAAATTTTTAATATTTTTTTGTCATTTAGAAACCCTCTGTCTGATTAACCATAAATCAACATGGGTCATTAGCCTGGAAATAAGGAGTACATCACGGATGTCACTTATCTAATTCTAACCTGGTATTTCATAAGATTTCTCATGTTATTGTTAGAGGCAAGATGAAGGAACGTGGGCTGGATGAAAATACAGTTAAGTTGAATTTATAGTTGTTGAACAACCAGATCCAAGAGGTATCAATTCCTGGATTAGTCACCATGGAGAGAGATCTCTGGTGTTCTGTCCAGTGAACTCTGTTTTATCAGTGGGCTTGATGAATATATTGACAGAATGCATATTGGTTTACAGATTACACAAAGTCCAATATATGTAAAGACCAAAATAGTTTTTCAAATAGTTTGATATGCTTGAAAAATAATTACAAACCAAAATGACAAAACTTTAACTGTACATAGGGGGAAAATACACCTTAACATTTAGGTTAAGGAGTTGCCATTGCTTTAACTGCAATGTAAGGTCATGTGGAAGGACCTCAGGCAGAACTATATCCAAATACCTCTTTTTCCACATGCTACTGCCTTTGTGAACTTGTGAACTTAGGCAAGTGCTTAACTCTCTAAACTATCTATACAATAGGGAAAACAATTCCTGGTTGGCAAGGTTTTTAGAATAGAATTAGTAGTGTGCATGGTATGTAGTAAGCATTCACTGATGGTACTATAATTATTACTGTAATGCCAAAAATAAATCTAAACAAAACCAAAGGTAGTTAGACCCCAGTTCAATAGAGGTGATATATGCTGGCCTGAACACATCTGGAAAATTTTGCCCCATGCTAGACACTATACTTCAGAAGGAATCCGGGAGAAGAACCAGAGAAAATCTAGACAAATCCATTTACATAAAGAACTTTTGAGGAAACTGGGTATTTTTGTCTTGAGAGGAAAGCCTAAAGAGATATGATAGCTGTCTCCAAATATTTTGAAGTACTATGTTGTGGAGGAAGCAGTATTTTTAGTCAGTGTTATTCCAAGAGGCAGAAGAAAGACCAATACTTGGAAGTTTTAGGAAAATTAATTTTGTTATGATCTGAGGACCCTCTCAACGATGACGTCTGTTCACCAATGAAGCAGGCTGCTTCAACACACACCATGCTCCCCTTCTTTTAAATATCAGGGAACTTATAAATAAAATTCATTGTACAGCTGGGAAGGCATTTTTAGATGTGTTATATTACTTAAAACCTCTCATTAACCCTGTAAGTCATGTATTATCATTCTTTTCCCCATTTTTCAGATGATAGACTATGTTTGACTTGCCCCAAATCACACTGATAATAAGCATCAGGTCCATATTCTCAGAGTCCAAAATCTGTGCTTATTTCAGAATATAAATGTAACTGAGGGATTCATAAGCTGGATGTGAATCTGTTAAAGAAGACATCTACAGCCTTAAGAATCATGAATTAATAATCAATATATTTCAGTTTTCAGGCCACATCCAGTCTGATTCCACTCTTGTCTACAAGCAGTTCTCCCTTTATGTATACTATGTGTAGGGCATGGAACATTCATTATTTCCTTTGATTTGTACAGCAACCCTGTGAGGCAATAGGGCAGGTATTATTCATGTTTTATGTACACAGAAACCAAAATTGTGAGAAGCTAAATGATTTAACCAAGGTCACAGAGCTCAATAATGACAAAGAGGGAGAAACCAGAACTTCTGACTCTGTACATACTGCGCTTTCCACAACAATAGTCACCATAAAATTAATTAAAGATTCAAGACTTCTATAATGGACCAGGATGTGTGGGTACAGATAATTGTTGCAAAAAACTGAGTAACCAACGCCCTCACCTAAAATTATTTTTGTCAATAAATTCTTTATATACAATATACTTGACAAAATTCCAAATTTATAGAACTGCGAGGTAGTTTTCCAATTAAGTAGAAAGCTCTATAAATGTCTCTTTAAATTTTATTAGATGACACAATTTATCTTATTAACATATTCAGTATTTCACAACTCTTAGTCAGGAAATGTTTCCTAATTTATGACCCCAATTCCTCCTGCTCCAGTTTCCATCACATTCCCTCATGGCCTGTCCTCTGTGGAAAAAGAAACAAACAAAAAAGCTTCTTGTACATTTCCTTTCATCTCTATAATCATCACTAAATTATTGAAATAAGGCTTCACTATGTTAAATCTTGCTTTCATATTCTGACATTGTCACCTATTGTGCTTAGATCTCTCTTTATAAAAATAGTACCTTTATTTACTCCATTCTTGCATTACCTAAAAGACAAGGTCATCTGGACCAAATTTTTAATTACTTATATACTTTCATTTCTCAAGAATATCACAAAATAGTAATCATGTTGAAATAACTTCAGCTTCCCTGTATGATTGTGAATATTTGAGTGAGGGGTAGAGATTTTCAGAGTTTAGGTAAGAACCTTTGTTACAACTGAAGGCTACAGAGTTGCCCTTTACTTCCTAGAGTCTCAACTCAAGATGCCCCCAAAAACCAAACAGTTAAGAACTATATTCCATTATTATGATTGTGTAACAAATCACCACAGAGCATGATGGGGTAAAACAACCATATATTATGCTTAAAATTTTATGGGTCAGGAATTTGGATAGAGAACAAGAGGGAGAGCTTGTCTTTGCTCTACAACATGGAGCTGGAAGACCCAAAATTTGGGGGCTGGTATCATCTGAAGGCTCATTACTCAAAGATCTGGTGTTGATGCTGTTGGTTGGGAGCCTCAGTTATTCTCCATTTGGGCTCTCCAAGTGGTCTCTCCATCCACATGGCTAGTTTGTGCTTTCTTACATCATGGAGGCTGAGAACCAAAGATAAACTTCCCAAGAGTGAGAGGGAGCCAGTATAAGCTGTAATATTTTCTGACCCAGCCTTGTAAGTCCCACAGTATTTCTTTTACCATATTCTATTGGTTGGAGCAGTTACCAGCCCCAGATTTGTGGGGAAGGAATATTTATGTTTCCACCTCTTCAGGTGGAATGTTGGTCACAATGTTAGCAGAGCATATGGAAAGTATGTATATAGACATGCAGCCATATATGGAAAGTATCATCTGCCACTGTGAACCCTCTGGCCATAACACTCTACATCCCACCCACATGCAATATACATTCATATCTTGCCAAAATATGTCCCATGATAGTATCCGAGCCAAGCCCAAGGTCCGGAATCTCATTATCTAGGTCAGGTTCAGGTATAGATGAGACTCTTCAGGTATGGTTCCTTAAGTACAGATCCTCTAGTACTGTTTCTCTCAGTTTGAGGACCTATAAACCAAAACCAATTTATCTGCCCCCCATACACCCGATATGCAATGGGTGGACAAGTTGAGGATAGTCACTATAGACCCTTCAGTTCAAAAATAGAAGTTGGAGGCACACTGGAGTCACAGGTCCATAGCAATTCTGAAATCCAGCCAAGCACATGTTGCTAGTTCCTCAGGTCTCAGTCCTACTGCCCGGGATATGGTTCTTGGCTCTGCCTTCTAAGTTCTTGGTTCCACCCCGAGTTATTCTTCCTTTTCTATGTAAAAAAGTACCCTGTGTTTGCAGCTTGGTAGTTTTTGCAGCTTGTTTCCTACCTGCAGATATTTGGAGATCCAATAGTCTTCTTTTCATTTAGTACTTTCTCTGTCCCTTTCAGTCCAAAGTGATATAATTTAAAAAAAACTGTACATTTCCTGTGAATCAATTTATGATCTTCCCAACAAAACCATACTCATAAATCTCTTCAAGATAAGACCTCGCAGGCTTCCCTGGTGGCTCAGTGGTTGGGAGTCCGCCTGCCAATGCAGGGGACACAGGTTTGTGCCCCGGTCCGGGACGATCCTGCATGCTGCTGAGCGGCTAGGCCCGTGAGCCATGGCTGCTGAGCCTGCGCATCTGGAGCCTGTGCTCCGCAACTGGGAGAGGGCACAGTGGTGAGAGGCCCGCAAAAACAAACAAACAAACAAAAAAGATAAGACCTCTCTACATTGGAGAGGAACAATGCCCTAAAGATTGTTAGACTCTTAGTCCTATTGTTTGACAAAGAGATACAATGGTCCTCCAAGACACCACCTTAGATCTGTCTGAGCTCTTAACAAAGTGTCTTATAGTCTCCTCTTGCATATACTCTGCTCTGAAACCTTTTCTTAATTTGAGAATACTGGAGTGAGAAACTTTTTTCAAACTTAATAATTACTGCTCTTTTATATTTATATTTAATAGTACTTCCTTTATAGTTTATCTCTTATATTTTACTATAAGCATCAAAAGGAAGCCAAGTGGCAACTTCAACATTCTGTCTGGAAATCTCTTTTAGCTATATCATCCAACTCATTAGCTGAATTTTTGACTTTCCATGTTACCATAGGTGATGGCGCAAAGTTTTCTACCACTATGTAACAGGGAGTAACAAGGATCATTGTTAGAAGAAGGAAACCTCTTTCCTCTAATTTTTAGCAACATTTTCCTCACTGTCCCTTAAGGTCTCACTATCTCTTCAAAGCTCTTCCAACTTCTGCCTGTCTTCTTATTCCAAATCCACTGCCACATTTTAGGGTTTTGTTATATCAGCACCCCACTTCCAGGTACCAAACCCTGTTGCAATTATTTAATGGTAGAATACAAATTATTCCAAAACTTAGTGGTATAAAACAATCATTGATTATGCCACAGTTTCTGTAGATAAAGAATTTGGTCAGGGCTCTAACAGACATTTCTTTCACGGGGTTTCTTAGGCAGCTGCAGTTAGATACTGGCTAAGGTTGCCGTCACCTGAAGGTTCAGCCAAAACTGGAAGGCCCACTTCTAAGATGGCTCACTCACTCCCATGGCTGGCAGTTCGGAAGGAGGCCCCAGTTCTTCTCCACACGCCTCTCCATGGGCCTCCTTGGGTGTTATCATAGTATGGCAGCTGGCTTTCCCCAGAGCAAGGGATCCAAGAGGCCAAATCAGAAGCTGCAATGTCTCTTATTACCTAACCTTGAAACCAGCATCATTATTTCCATTATTGTCCTGATTCAGTGTGGGAGGAGACTACATAAGGGCCTGAATACCAGGAGGTACGGATCACTGGAGATCCTCTTGGAGGTTGGCTACCACAAATCAAAAGTGATAAATAAACATTAAATGTGATCCTCTGCAGCCTCTAACATACTAAGACATATCTTTGGATTATTTGCATCAATCAATAGGCTGTCTCCCTCCCGACTCCACTTCCCTTGGGTCCTCTTTACTGACTCACATTTCCCTATCTTCTCAAATCTGCTCTAACATCTGATCTTACAACTAATATTAATGTGTAGCCAGAATTGAGAATCATTGTTCTAAACCAGTGCTTCTCATAATTATTCAAGTGTCTCGTGAAATTGCAGATTCTGATTCAGTAGATCTGGGATATGGCTAAAATTCTACATTTCTAAAAACCTCCCAGTTGATGTGGATGTTGCTTGTCACAGACCACATTTTTGTGTTGCAAGACGTTAGATTGGTGGTTCATTACTTTTGCTGCATCTTTTTTTTTTTTTTTTTCGGTACGCGGGCCTCTCACCATTGTGGCCTCTCCCGTTGTGGAGCACAGGCTCCAGACGCGCAGGCTCAGCAGCCATGGCTCATGGGCCCAGCTGCTCCACGGCATGTGGGATCCTCCCAGACCGGGGCACGAACCCGTGTCCCCTGCATCAGCAGGCGGACTCTCAACCACTGCGCCACCAGGGAAGCCCCCTTTGCTGCATCTTTGAATCACCTTGGGGGTTTTAAAAAATACTGATGTCTTGGAGTCCCATCTCCAGATCTCCAGAGATCCTGATTTAACTGCTCTGCAGTTAAGGCCAGGCATCAGGATTTCTTAAATCTTCCCATGTGATTGTAGTATGGAAGCAAGGTTGAAAATCACTACTCCAGTCTAAAATTAGGTCAGGCATTTGAGAAGCAGAAGAATACTGGTTAATAAGAGTCCCCAGAAACCAAGAACTGATTATGGTGGTATGTCCTAAAAGGGTAAAAAACCTCCACCCAGGAAGACTCAGGTCCCCTGAGATGAGTTCTGTTCATGTTCCCAGAGAAACAATAGACCTGAGTCATTGGAATATACTAGCTCTTCCTCTAGTCAGCATCCGTTGACGACTTTGCCTGGTCAGTATTCTATACCATGCCAGAGGGCTTCAAGACTTCTTTCATTCTAAGGCTTTGCCTGGTCCCTCTCTAATCACCCTGAGTGGTAACACCCTCCCATACTCCAAATAAGGTCTCAGAATATCTGAGATCAAGAGAAAGGGATAAGACCTAGAATGTTTTCTGTAACGGAAAGGGTCAAACTTAACAAGAACAAGACTTCCTGGAGGCCTGAACCAAGATGGCAGAGTAGAAGGACGTGCTCTCACTCCCTCTTGTGAGAACACAAGAATCACAACTAGCTGCTGGACAATCATCGACAGGAAGACACTGGAACTCACCAAAAAAGATACCCCACATCCAAAGACAAAGGAGAAGCCACAGTGAGAGGGTAGGAGGGGCCCAATCACAGCAAAATCAAATCCCATAACTGCTGGGTGGGTGACTCACAGACTGGAGAACACTTATACCACAGAAGTCCACCCACTGGAGTGAAGGTTCTGAGCCCCACGTCAGGCTTCCCAACCTGGGGGTCTGGCAACGGGAGGAGGAATTCCTAGAGAATCAGACTTTGAAGGCTAGTGGGATTTGATTGCAGGACTTTGACAGGACTGAGGGAAAGAGACTCCACTCTTCCAGGGCACACACAAAATACCGTGCACTTCGGGACCCAGGGGAAGGAGCAGTGAACCCAGGGGAGACTGAACCAGACCTACCTGCTAGTGTTGGAGGGTCTCCTGCAGGGGGGGGTGGCTGTGGCTCACCGTGGGGACAAGGACACTGGCAGCAGAAATTCTGGGAAGTATTCCTTGGTGTGAGCCCACCCAGAGTCTGATATTAGCCCCACCAAAGAGCCCAGGTAGGCTCCAGTGTTGGGTTGCCTCAAGCAAAACAACCAACAGGGAAGGAACCCAGCCCCACGCATCAGCAGTCAAGCGGATTAAAGTTTTACTGAGCTCTGCCCACCAGAGCAACACCCAGCTCTACCCACCACCAGTCCCTCCCATCAGGAAACCTGCACAAGCCTCTTAGATAGCCTCATCCACCAGAGGGAAGACAGCAGAAGCAAGAAGAACTACCATCCTGCAGCCTGTGGAACAAAAACCACATTCACAGAAAGATAGACAAGATGAAAAGGCAGAGGGCTATGTACCAGATGAAGGAACAAGATAAAACCCCAGAAAAACAACTACATGAAGTGTAGATAGGCAACCTTCCAGAAAAAGAAATCAGAATAATGATAGTGAAGATGATCCAGGACCTCAGAAAACCAATGGAGGCAAAGATCGAGAAGATGCAAGAAATGTTTAACAAAGAACTAGAAGAATTAAAGAACAAACAAATAGAGATGAACAATACAATAACTGAAATGAAAACTACACTAGAAGGAATCAATAGCAGAATAACTGAAGCACAAGAACGGATAAGTGACCTGGAAGACAGAATGGTGGAATTCACTGCTGTGGAACAGAATAAAGAAAAAAGAATGAAAAGAAATGAAGACAACCTAAGAGACCTCTGGAACAACATTAAACGCAACAACATTCACATTATAGGGGTCCCAGAAGGAGAAGAGAGAAAGGACCCGAGAAACTATTTGAAGAGATTATAGTCGAAAACTTCCCTAAAGGAAATAGCCACCCAAGTCCAGGAAGTGCAGCGAGTCCCATACAGGATAAAGCCAAGGAGAAACATGTCGAGACACATAGTAATCTAATTGGCAAAAATTAAAGACAAAGAAAAATTATTGAAAGCAGCAAGGTAAAAACGACAAATAACATACAAGGGAACTCCCATAAGGTTAACAGCTGATTTCTCAGCAGAAACTCTACAAGCCAGAAGGGAGTGGCATGATATACTTAAAGTGATGAAAGGGAAGAACCTACAGCCAAGATTACTCTACCTGGCAAGGATCTCATTCAGATTCAATGGAGAAATCAAAAGATTTACAGACAAGCAAAAGCTAAGAGAATTCAGCACCACCAAACCACCTCTACAACAAATGCTAAAGGAACTTCTCTAAGTGGGAAACACAAGAGAAGAAAAGGACCTATAAAAACAAACCCAAAACAATTAAGAAAATGGTCATAGGAACATACATATCAATAATTACCTTAAACATGAGGGATGAAATGCTCCAACCAAAAGACACAGGCTTGCTGAATGGATAGAAAAACAAGACCCGTATATATGCTGTCTACAAGAGACCCACTTCAGACCTAGGGACACATACAGACTGAAAGTGAGGGGATGGAAAAAGATATTCCATGCAAATGGAAATCAAAAGAAACGTGGAGTAGCAATACTCATATCAGATAAAATAGACTTTAAAATAAAAAATGTTACAAGAGATAAGGAAGGACACCACATAATGATCAAGAGATCAATCCAAGAGGAAGATGTAACAATTATAAATATATTTGCACCCAACATAGGAATACCTCAATACATAAGGCAACAGCTAACAGCTGTAAAAGAGGAAACCAACTGTAACACAATCATAGTGGGGGACTTTAACACCTCACTTTCACCAATGGACAGATCATCCAAAATGAAAATAAATAAGGAAACAGAAGCTTTAAATGACACAATAGACCATATAGATTTAATTGATATTTACAGGACATTCCATCCCAAAACAGCAGATTACACTTTCTTCTCAAGTGCACATGGAACATTCTCCAGGATAGATCACATCTTGGGTCACAAATCAAGCCTCAGTAAATTTAAGAAAATTGAAATCATATCAAGCATCTTTTCTGACCGCAATGCTATGAGATTAGAAATCAATTACAGGGGAATAAATGTAAAGAACACAAACACATGGAGGCTAAACAGTATGTTACTAAATAACCAAGAGATCACTGAAGAAATCAAAAAATACCTAGAGACAAATAACAACGAAAACATGACAATCCAAAACCTATGGGATACAGCAAAAGAAGTTCTAAGAGGGAAGTTTATAGCTATACAAGCCTACCTCAAGAAACAAGAAAAATCTCAAATAAATAATCTAATCTTACACCTAAAGGCACTAGAGAAAGAAGAACAAACAAAACCCAAATATAGCAGAAGGAAAGAAATCATAAAGATCAGAGAGAAATAACTGAAATAGAAACAAAGAAAACAATAGTAAATATCAATAAAACTAAAAGCTGGTTCTTTGAGAAGATAAACAAAATTGATAAACCATTAGCAAGACTCATCAAGAAAAAGAGGGAGAGGACTCAAATCAATAAAATTAGAAATGAAAAAGGAGAAGTTACAACAGACACCCCAGAAATACAAAGCATCCTAAGAGACTACTACAGGCAACTCCATGCCAATAAAATGGACAACCTGGAAGAAATGGACAAATTCTTAGAAAGGTATAACCTTCCAAGACTGAACCAGGAAGAAATAGAAAATATGAACAGACCAATCACAAGTAATGAAATTGAAACTGTGATTAAAAGTCTTCCAAAAAACAA
Organism: Mesoplodon bidens; assembly: GCF_964165515.1. Lineage (NCBI taxonomy): Eukaryota > Metazoa > Chordata > Mammalia > Artiodactyla > Ziphiidae > Mesoplodon > Mesoplodon bidens. Next base: position 116,003,688 of record NC_138163.1, on the reverse strand, counting down.
AAGTCCAGGACCGGATGGCTTCACAGGTGAATTCTATCAAACATTTAGAGAAGAGCTAACACCCATCCTTCTCAAACTCGTCCAAAACATGGGAGAGGAAGAAACACTCCCAAACTCATTCTATAAGGCCACCATCACCCTGATACCAAACCCAGACATAGATACTAAAAGAAAAAGAAAATTACAGACCAATATCACTGATGAATATAGATGCAAAAATCCTCAACCAAATACTAGCAAACAGAATCCAACAACACATTAAAAGGATCATACACCATGATCAAGTGGGATTTATCCCAGGGATGCAAGGATTCTTCAATATATGCAAATAAATCAATGTGATACACCATATTAACAAACCGAAGAATAAAAACCATATGATCATCTCAATAGATGCAGAAAAAGCTTTTGACAAAATTCAACACCCATTTATGATAAAAACTCTCCAGAAAGTGGGCATAGAGGGAACCTACCTGAACATAATAAAGGCCATATATGACAAACCCACAACAAACATCATTCTCAATGGTGAAAAACTGAAAGCATTTCCTCTAAGATCAGGAACAAGACAAGGATGTCCACTCTCACCACTATTATTCAATATAGTTTTGGAAGTCCTAGCCTCAGCAATCAGAGAAGAAAAAGAAATAAAAGGAATACAAATTGAAAAAGAAGAAGTAAAACTGTCACTGTTGGCAGATGACATGATACTATACATAGAGAATCCTAAAGATGCCACCAGAAAACTACTAGAGCTAATCAATGAATTTGGTAAAGTTTCAGGATACAAAATTAATGCACAGAAATCTCTTGCATTCCTATACACTAATGATGAAAAAGCTGAAAGAGAAATTAAGGAAACACTCCCATTTACCATTGCAACAAAAAGAATAAAATACCTAGGAATAAACCTACCTAGGGAGACAAAAGACCTATATGCAGAAAACTATAAGACACTGATGAAAGAAATTAAAAATGATACCAACAGATGGAGAGATATACCATGTTCTTGGATTGGAAGAATCAATACTGTGAAAATGACTCTACTACCCAAAGCAATCTACAGATTCAATGCAATCCCTATCAAATTACCAATGGCAGTTTTTACAGAACTAGAACAAAAAATCTTAAAATTTGTATGGAGACACAAAAGACCCCCAATACCCAAAGCAGTCTTGAGGGAAATAAACGGAGCTGGAGGAATCAGACTCCCTGACTTCAGACTATACTACAAAGCTACAGTAATCAACACAATATGGTACTGGCACTAAAACAGAAACATAGATCAATGGAACAAGATAGAAAGCCCAAAGATAAACCCACGCACCTATGGTCAACTAATCTACGACAAAGGAGGCAAGGATATACAATGGAGAAAAGACAGCCTCTTCAATAAGCGGTGCTGGGAAAAGTGGACAGCCACATTTGAAAGAATGAAATTAGAACGCTCCCTAATACCATACATAAAAATAAACTCAAAATGGATTAGAGGCCTAAATGTAAGACCAGACACTATAAAACTCTTAGAGGAATACATAGGCAGAACACTCTTTGACATAAATCACAGCAAGATCTTTTTTGATCCACCTCCTAGAGTAATGGAAATAAAAACAAAAATAAACAAATGGGACCTAATGAAACTTAAAAGCTTTTGCACAGCAAAGGAAATGATAAAGAAGACGAAAAGACAACCCTCAGAATGGGAGAAAATATTTGCAAACGAATCAACGGACAAAGGATTAATCTCCAAAATATATAAACAGCTCATGCAGCTCGCTATTAAAAAAACAAACAACTCAATCCAAAGATAGGCAGAAGACCTAAATAGACATTTCTCCAAAGAAGACATACAGATGGCCAAAAGTACATGAAAAGCTGCTCAACATCACTAATTATTAGACAAATGCAAACCAAACTACAATGAGGTATCACCTCACACCAGTTAGAATGGGCTTCATCAGAGAATCTACAAACAACAAATGCTGGAGAAGGTGTGGAGAAAAGGGAACCCTCTTGCACTGTTGGTGGGAATGTAAACTGATATAGCCACTATGGAGAACAGTATGGAGATTCCTTAAAAAACTAAAAATAGAATTACCATATGATCCAGAAATCCCATTACTGGGCACGTACCCAGAGAAAACCACAATTCAAAGAGACACATGCACCCCAATGTTCATTACAGCACTATTTACAATAGCCAGGTCATGGAAGCAACCTAAATGCCCATCAACAGACGAATGGATGAAGAAAATGTGGTACATATATACAATGGAATATTATTCAGCCATAAAAAGGAATGAAATTGGGTCATTTGTAGAGACGTGCATGGATCTAGAGACTGTCATACAGAGTGAAGTAAGTCAGAAAGAGAAAAACAAATATCATATATTAACGCATATATGTGGAACCTAGAAAAATGGTATAGATGAACTGGTTTGCAGGGCAGAAACTGAGACACATATGTAGAGCACAAATGTATGGACACCAAGGGGGGAAAGCCACGGGGGTGTGGGGGTGGGGGTGTGATGAATTGGGTGATTGGGACTGACAAGTATACACTGATATGTATAAAATTGATGACAAATAAGAACCTGCTGTATAAAAAAAAGTGATCAAATGTACTCTATTGGAAAGAAGCAAAAATAGACATTTACTGTATAAATTATATAATAATTTAATGATATTTAGCATCTATTGCAGATGTATTTATTATTGCAGACTGTATTTGCTTTATCAATGTCTTTGCTTTGGTAATCAAAATAAAACAAAATAAAATAAAATCTGAAAAAAAAAAACGATTTCCTGAACTGGTTACTTGCTATGTACTGGTACCATGCTATGCTAATTTTTTATATGCATTATCTCATTTATTTCTCACCAAAATACTGTAAGATGTGGGTTATCCCATTTTACTGATAAGGAAATTGAAATTCAGGTAGGTTACTAACAGGACCAAATTGCCTGGCTCCAAAGTGGTAAAATCGTTATTTCTGTTTGATTTGAGAATCTAGTTTCTTAACTTCTGTTATAATGTATCTTCTTATTATTTAAGTAATTATTTGTTTGGTAGCTCTAAGTAAAGATAGATGAATTTTATATTCAACATGAAAACTACACAAACTTGACTAATAGGATGTAATAGTGATTCACAGAAAAATGTCTAAGACAATTTTCCAGGTTCTATCTTCAGAATTGTGTAGATGGTGGTTTTTGTTAAATGAAGTTTAAGTTGAAGAAAAGGTTCAAGCTGGGAAGAGAAGCATTTTCATCTCTTACACCTTGAGTTTGAGGTGCTAACTTGTCATACGCAGTGGAAGATATCTACTAGTCAATAGCATACTTAGCCCCAGATCTCAGAAGTAAAATAAATGGGAGTTATTGGCTTATATTTTGTGGTTGAAAATAAGACACGGATGAATATCCTGGGAGACACTACCTGGCCCGAAAAACTAAGTGGTCCTCAGACAGAATGCAAACCAGGTCTTCCAAACTTAAAGGCAAGCAGGAAAAGAGGAATCAGCCAACTGACGGACACCATAATTCAAAGAAAAAACAGGGTGTGGTGACATGGGAGCAGAAAGAGTATACATGTGTTTGAAAATGGAGTGAACTCTGCTGATAACTGTACTGTATCTAAGTAAGGTAAAGGATGGAGAGGGTTTGCCTTTTGAGAAGAAGGTTTCAGTTTAAATGTGGGGGACACAAATATTATAAGCACTCCAGAAAGTTATACCTGGGCCCCTTGCAATATGTCCCCCAGATTTGAGCTAGGGATTATTAATACCCATATTACAGAGCATGAAACATGCACAGTGATGAACTGCTTGACACACATTCACACATCTAGGACATAGCAAAGTCTGGATATGAACTCAGATCTGTCTGGTTCTAAGATATTTGTTGCTTTTTGTAGGGTTTTTTTTCTGAGATAAAATTCACATAACACAAAAGTCCCCATTTAAACTATCTTTATGTATACTATTTAGTGGGTTTTAGTATATTCACAATGTTGGGCAACCACCACCACTAACTCCAGAACATTTTCATCACCGGAGAGAAACCCTGCACTCGTTAAGTAATTACTCCCCTTATCTCTGCACCCCAGCCACTGCAAGCACGAATCTATTTTCTGTCTCTATGGGTTTCCTATTCTGGGTATTTTATATAAATTGTGTCATACAATATGTGACCTTTTATGTTTGGCTTCTTTCATGTAGCATCACATTTTCCAGGTTCATCTATGTTGCAGCATGTGTCAGTACTTCGTTCCTTTTTATGGCTGAACAATACTCCATTGTATGGATATATATTTTGTTTATCCATTCATTAATTGATGGACATTGGGTTGTTTCTGCTTTTAGCTACTGTGAATATGCTGCTATGAACATTTGTGTACACAGTTCTGTGTGAACATTTGTTTTCAATCCCCTTGGGTATATACCTAGAAGTTGAATTCCTGGGTCATATAGTGCTAGCTCTATGTTTAACTTTTTGAGGAACTGCGAGAATGTTTTCCAAAGTGGCTGCACTATTGCATCCCACCCGCAATAAATGAGAAATTCAATTTCTCCACATCCTCGCCAACACCTATTTTCCATTGTTAAGGCTATAGTCATCCTAGTGGGTGTGAAGTGGTATTTCATTATGTTTTTTGTTTGCATTTCCCTAATGACTAACAATGTTGAGCATCTTTTCAGGTGCTTATTGGCCATTTGTATATGTGCCTGGAGAAATGTCTATTCAAACCCTATGTCTGTTTGAAGTACACTGATTTTTTTTTAAACCACATTCTTGCTTTCTGGCACAATGAAATGTCCCAGTTTCACTTTATACTTCACCTCCCCCAGAATGAGAATCAAGGATTTTTCCAAGTTGCCTTAGTTCCTTTTTGGAGGAAAAGTTATTCAGAAATAACAAGGCATGTTCAATATTACTAGAATGACGTTGCTTCTAAATCTCTTCAATGAGCAGAGTTACAAAATCTGTTAAACCACTGTTCAGTCTGATACGTTCCATTCAAATGTAATAACACAGGTTTGTCCTCCCTTTCCTCTACTTCATATTTGTATCATTCTTCTTCTTCCCACAGTGATAACCCTGGTTCCCAATAACTTCTATATGTTTACTCACTTGCTCTGTCCTACAATATATACAAAATAGTTGTAGATTTACTATACTAATTCCATTATTAATAATAAACATATTAAGTTCAAGAGTATAGAGCACTGAGTTTGTACAATTAGAGTCCTTAATCAAAAGTTACTTCAAATAATTATTTTTTCCCAGTGTGGTTGTGTTATCAATTTTACATACATATATTCTTATTTTCTAGTTTGGATTCAAATTTAGTGTTCGTCTCTTTATAGTCCTTTTAAATTTTTTAATTTCACTTTTTGTATTGAGGTTTTTTTATTTTAAAAATAGGCTCTCCAACAATATTGACAATGACCAAAACAGGAAATCAAAACGTGATGAAAAACATCTCCCCAGTTTAGACTGGGTAACGTAAGAGGTGTCACGCACCATTCAGGAAACACAAAATGCCACATCCACTTGGTGGGTTGGTATGTCCTACTTAAAATTACAGAAACCTTGAATTGTAAACCTGCCACTTAGTAAATTTTAAGGTTTACATATACTGTTTTCAAAAATATATATGTATATATACATATACATATTTGTATATATACATATATATATATTTGTATATATAAAAATCTCACTATTTATGCTGCTTATTGGAATCACCTCTGGGGTTTTAAAAAACACTGATGTCTTGGAGTTCCATTTTCGAATATCCCAGTGTAATTGTTCTGCAGTAAACCCCAGGGATCAGGATTTCTTAAATCTCCCCAGGTGACTGTAGTTATTGAAGCAAGGTTGAAAATCACTGCTTTAGTCTAAAATTAGGTCAGGAATTTGAGGAGCACTCCTAGTTAATAAGAGTCCCCAGGAGAGGGGGAAGATGGCGGAAGAGTAAGATGTGGAGATCACCTTCCTCCCCACAGACACATCAGAAATACATCTACATGTGGAACAACTCCTACAGAACACCTACTGAACGCTGGCAGAAGACCTCAGACCCCCCAAAAGGCAAGAAACTCCCCACGTACCTGGGTAGGGCAAAAGAATAAGGAAAAAACAGAGACAAAAGAATAGGGACAGGACCTGCACCAGTGGGAGGGAGCCATGAAGGAGGAAAGGTTTCCACACGCTAGGAAGCCCCTTCGCGGGCGGAGACTGCAGGTGGTGGAGGGGGAAAGCTTCGGAGCCACGGAGGAGAGCACAGCAACAGGGGTGCGGAGGGCAAAGCGGAGAGATTCCTGCACAGAGGCTCGGTGCCGACCGGCACTCACCAGCCCGAGAGGCTTGTCTGCTCACCCACTGGGGCGGGCGGGGGCTGGGAGCTGAGGCTCGGGCTTCGGTCGGAGCGCAGGGAGAGGACTGGCGGCGTGAACACAGCCTGAAGGGGTTAGTGTGCCACGGCTAGCCGGGAGGGAGTCCGGGGAAAAGTCTGGACCTGCCGAAGAGGCAAGAGACTTTTTCTTCCCTGTTTCCTGGTGCGCGAGGAGAGGGGATTAAGAGCGCTGCTTAAAGGAGAGCCAGAGACGGGCGCGAGCCGCGGCTAAAAGCGCGGACACCAGAGACGAGCATGAGACGCTAAGGCCGCTGCTGCCGCCACCAAGAAGCCTGTGTGCGAGCACAGGTCACTCTCCACACCTCCCCTCCTGGGAGCCTGTGCAGCCCGCCACTGCCAGGGTCTCGTGATCCAGGGACAACTTACCCGGGAGAACACACGGCGCGCCTCAGGCTGATGCAACGTCATGCCGGCCTCTGCCGGCTCGCCCCGCCCTCCGTGCCCCTCCCTCCCCACGGCCTGAGTGAGCCAGAGTCCCCGGATCAGCGGCTCCTTTAACCCCGGCCTGTCTGAGGGAAGAACAGACGCCCTCAGGCGACCTACACGCAGAGGCGGGGCCAAATCCAAAGCTGAGCCCCGGGAGCTGGGTGAACAAAGAAGAGAAAGGGAAATCTCTCCCAGCAGCCTCAGGAGCAGCGGATTAAATCTCCACAATCAACTTGATGTACCCTGCATCTGTGGAATACCTGAATAGACAACAAATCATCCCAAATTGAGGAGGTGGACTATGAGAGCAAGATGTATTATTTTTTCCCTTTTCCTCTTTTGGTGAGTGTGTATGTTTCTGTGTGAGATTTTGTCTGTATAGCTTTGCTTTCACCATTTCTCCTAGGGTTCTATCCATCTGGGGTTTTTTTGTTTGTTTGTTTTTACTTAAAAAATTTTTTTTTCTTAATAATTATTTTTTATTTTAATAACTTTATTTTATTTTATCTTACTTTATTTTCTTTTCTTTTATCCTCTTTCTTTCTTTCTTGATTACTTTCTTTCTTTCTTGATTACTGCAACAAAAAGAATAAAATATCTAGGAATAAACCTACCTAGGGAGACAAAAGACCTGTATGCAGAAAATTATAAGACACTGATGAAAGAAATTAAAGATGATACAAATAGATGGAGAGATATACCATGTTCTTGGATTGGAAGAATCAACATTGTGAAAATGACTCTACTACCCAAAGCAATCTACAGATTCAAGGCAATCCCTATCAAACTACCAATGGCATTTTTCACAGAACTAGAACAAAAAATTTCACAATTTGTATGGAAACACAAAAGACCCCGAATAGCCAAAGCAATCTTGAGAATGAAAAACGGAGCCGGAGGAATCAGGCTCCCTGACTTCAGACTATACTACAAAGCTATAGTAATCAAGACAGTATGGTACTGGCACAAAAACAGAAAGAGAGATCAATGGAATGGGATAGAAAGCCCAGAGATAAACCCACACACATATGGTCACCTTATCTTTGATAAAGGAGGCAGGAATGTACAGTGGAGAAAGGACAGCCTCTTCAATAAATGGTGCTGGGAAAACTGGACAGCTACATGTAAAAGTATGAGATTAGAACACTCCCTAACACCATACACAAAAATAAGCTCAAAATGGATTAAACACCTAAATGTAAGGCCAGACACTGTAAAACTCTTAGAGGAAAACATAGGCAGAACAGTATGACATAAATCACAGCAAGATCCTTTTTGACCCACCTCCTAGAGAAATGGAAATAAAAACAAAAATAAACAAATGGGACCTAATGAAACTTAAAAGCTTTTGCACAGCAAAGGAAACCATAAACAAGACCAAAAGACAACGCTCAGAATGGGAGAAAATATTTGCAAATGAAACAACTGACAAAGGATTAATCTCCAAAATTTACAAGCAGCTCATGAAGCTCAATAACAAAAAAACAAACAACCCAATCCAAAAATGGGCAGAAAAGCTAAATAGACATTTCTCCAAAGAAGATATACAGATTGTCAACAAACACCTGAAAGGATGCTCAACATCACTAATCATTAGAGAAATCCAAATCAAAACTACAGTGAGGTACCACCTCACACTGGTCAGAATGGCCATCATCAAAAAATCTACAAACAACAAATGCTGGAGAGGGTGTGGAGAGAAGGGAACACTCTTTCACTGCTGGTGGGAATGTGAATTGGTACAGCCACTATGGAGAACAGTATGGAGGTTCCTTAAAAAACTAAAAATAGAACTACCATATGACCCAGGAATCCCACTACTGGGCATATACCCTGAGAAAACCATAATTCAAAAAGAGACATGTACCAAAATGTTCATTGCAGCTCTATTTACAATAGCCAGGACATGGAAACAAACTAAGTGTCCATCATCAGATGAATGGATAAAGAAGATGTGGCACATATATACAATGGAATATTACTCAGCCATAAAAAGAAACAAAATTGAGTTATTTGTAGTGAAGTGGATGGACCTAGAGTCTGTCATACAGAGTGAAGTAAGTCAGAAAGAGAAAGACAAATACCATATGCTAACACATATATATGGAATCTAAGGGGAAAAAAATGTCATGAAGAACCTAGGGGTAAGACAGGAATAAAGACACAGACCTACTAGAGAATGGACTTGAGGTCACGGGGAGGGGGAAGGGTAAGCTGGGATGACGTGAGAGAGTGGCATGGACATATATACACTACCAAATGTAAGGTAGATAGCTAGTGGGAAGCAGCCGCATAGCACAGGGAGATCAGCTTGGTGCTTTGTGACCACCTAGAGGGGTGGGATAGGGAGGGTGGGAGGGAGACGCAAGAGGGAGGGGATATGGGGATATATGTATATGTATAGCTGATTCACTTTGTTATAAAGCAGAAACTAACACACCATTGTAAAGCAATTATACTCCAATAAAGATGTAAAAAAAAAAAAAAAAAAAGAGTCCCCAGAAACCAGGAGCTTAGTGTGGTGCCATGCCCTAAAACGTCCACAGTCTCTGCCCAGGAAGACTCGGGTCTCCTGAGATGAATTCTGTTCATGTCCCCAGGGAAACAGTAAAGCTAAGTCATTAGAATATACTAGCTGTTCCTCTAGTCAGCATCCATTGACAACTTTGTGTGGTCAATACCCTGCGCCTTTGCTTGCCGCTTTTTGGCTGCACAAAGATACTACCAAAGCTTTGAAATGACCAAATCCTTTTACAATGGTCAGGTTAATGTCGTAGGCCAAATATCATCTAATCCCTATAAGCAGAAGGGAGACAAAATAAAGCTTTAGTATCCTTTTTTGCAGGACCAGCAACGTTAAGAGGCTCTGTCAGTCACATACATAAGTGACATTAGGAAGCAGACCAATATGTAAAAATCAGGAATATGCAATATAAATTGAAAACCAAGTTTTCATACTCAGAACTCTTCTTATTAGCAAGAAACACATGGAACATTTTCTTATTCAAGTGGAAATAGATGCCATATAACCAGAATAAATTAGGTAGGTAAGCAATTTTTATCTTAATAACAATGTGACTTAAAAAGAATGTTCTCTGGATGCAAACAATTATTTTAAAATAATGAGCCCATGATAACAATCTGCATTAGGAACCTATATTTTAATCTACAGATTACATTTTGCTTTCACAAATTTACCTGTTTTAATTAATTTACTATTATTTCTGACCTATTTTATTTTATGGAACTGAAACATGCTATTGAGAACATAATTGCAAATTCCTTTACACGTCTCCATTTCATTCAAGAAAGTTTATCTAAGTATATCACTAGAATCAAATAGGAAAGCTTCCAAGGAAACTCAAAACCAAAGACGATTTTCAGCATCTACACATTTAAATGTGACATTTGGGGCTTCCCTGGTGGCACAGTGGTTGAGAGTCCACCTGCCGATGCAGGGGACACGGGTTCGTGCCCTGGTCCGGGAAGATCCCACATGCCGCGGAGCGGCTGGGCCCATGAGCCATGGCCGCTGAGCCTGTGCATCCGGAGCCTGTGCCTCATGATATTAACCTCTATATTCCATATGCCAAGGCTTCATTAATCAACAAATGATAATGCTGAGAAAAATATATTCATGTAGGTATGTAGCTCTCTGGTAGATCAAATATGGTTACAGCAGGATACAAATCAACATACAAAAATCACTTGTGGTTCTATACACTAAAAACAAACTATCCAAAAGAGAAACAGAGAAAGCAATCTCATTTCCAATAGCACCAAAATTTATAATACTTAGGAATAAATTTACCAAGAAGGTGAAAGATCTATACACTGAAAACCATAAGACATTAATGAAAGAAACTGAAGAAGACACAAGTAAATGGAAAGAGCTCATGTTCTTGGATTGGAAGACTTAACATTGTTACAACATCTATATGACCCAAAGTGATCTACAGATTCAATAAAATTGCTATCAAAATTATAATGGCATTTTTCACAGAAATAGAAAAAACAATCCTAAAATTTATATGAAACTGCAAGACCCCAAATAGCCAAAGCAATCTTGAGAAAGAAGAAGAAAACTGGAGGCATCATACTTCCTGATTTCAAACTATATTACAAAGCTATAGTAATCGAAACAGTATGGTACTGGCATAAAAACAGACACATAGACCAGTGGAGCAGAATAGAGAGCCCAGAAATAAAACCAGGTATATATGGTCAACTAATCTTTGACAGGGGTGCTAAGAACACACAATGAGGAAAGAATATTTTATTCAATTAATTGTGCTGGGAAAATCAGATATCCATGTGTGAAAGAATGAAATTGGACTCTGTCTTACACCGTTCACAAAAATTAACTGAAAATGGATTAAAGACTTAAATATAAGACACAAAACCATAAAACCCCTAGAAGAAAACACAGGGAAAGGCCCCTTGACATTGATCTTGGCAATTTTTTTTTGATATGACACCAAACACACAGGCAACAGCAGCAAAAATAAATAATTGGGACTACATCAAACTAAAAAGTTTCTGCACAGCAAAGGAAACAGTCAACAAAATGAAAAGGCAACATATGGGATGGGAGAAAATATTTGCAAACCATGTATCTGATAAGGAGTTAACCTTGAAAACATACAGTTGACCTTTGAACTGCATGAGTCCACTTATACACAGACTTTTTTCAATATATGTATACAGTCAGCCCTTCATTTCTGCAGATACAGAACCCACAGATATGGAGGGATGACTGTAAGCAACTTGAGTATCCTCAGATTTTGTACCTGTGGGGGTTCCTGGAACCTATCCCCCACAGGTACCAAGGGACAGCCATATAAGGAATTCATACAACTCAATGGCATAAAAACAAATAATCTGATTTTACATTGGGCAGAGAACCAGAATAACATATATTCCAAAGAAGACATACAAATGGCCAACAGATATATGAAAACGTGCTCAACATCACTAATCATCAGGGAGAAGCAAATCAAAACCACAATGAGATATCACCTCACAGCTGGTAGTATGGCATAATATGTAAAATTTTTCCCAAACAAAGGCAAATTCATAGAAACAAATTCTAGAATGGTGGTTGCCAGGGGTTGGGGGGTAGGACAAATTTGTAAATGTGAGCCAAAGGGTAAAAACTTTCAGTTATAAAGTGAATTCTGAGGCTCTAATAAACAGCATAGTGACTATAGTTAATAATATTGTATTGTATTCTTAAAATTTGCTAAGAGAATAGATCTTAACTTTTCTCACCACAATAAAAGGGTAACTGTGAGGTGAGGGATGTGTTAATTAACTTGATCATGGTAAACATTTCACAATGTACACATATATCAAATCAATACAATGTACACTTTATATACAATTTTACTTGTCAATTATACTTTAATAAAGTTGGGGGAAAAAACATGGCTACAAATTCTTTGATCTTCTCTCATTGAGAGGTGAGGTCTATATCCTCTTCCCTTGAAACTGGGGAGCTCTTGACTGCTTGGAACAATAGGATGTTGCACAAGTATTTCTGTGCCAGAGTGTGGGCCCAGGCATTAAAAGACTGGCAGTGTCCATTTCCTGCCTCTAAGAACCATACCATAGGGCAAGTCAGCTGCCATATAAGAAGTCCAGCTACCCTGAGACTGCCATGTCTTCAAGAAGCCCAAGCCAGAATAAAAGGCCATGGAAAGTGACATCCACGTAAAGAGAGTGAGAGACAAGGAGCCCCAAGGCTCTAAGTTTGTGAATGACAAACCCATCTTGGCCCAAACCCTCCCCACTGAAACCACAGGGATCAGAGAAAAAGTATCAGTCAAGCCCTTCCTGAATTCCTTACCCACAAAACAGTAAGCAAATAAAATGGTTGCTTTAAGCTACTAAATATGGGAGTCATTTATTAAATAGAAATAAATGCAACAAGCTCAGCTGTTTTCTGACTGCCTAGCAGAGATGTAATGAAGAGCATAGATAACTTGGGCTTTTCGAGGGAATGTTACCACTTCCACCGGAAGAAGTGGTGGAGTAGCTTTAGGTAGTTTTAGTATCTTTGCAGTTATCCATAAAACTGTACCTCAGAAAATAGAGTATGGGGACTTCCCTGGTGGCACAGTGGTTAAGTCTCCGCACTTCCATTGCAGGGGGCCTGGTTTTGATCCCTGGTCAGGGAAATAGATCCCACATGCATGCCACAACTAAGAGTTCACATGCCACAACTAAGGAGCTGGTGAGCCACAACTAAGGAGCCTGAGAGCCACAACTAAGAACTAGTGCCACCAAATTAATTAATTAATTAATTAATTTTAAAAAATCCCTTTAATAAACTGGAACAGCAGTATCCTGCCATTATCTTAAAAAAAATAGAGTATGGTCAGTGTGATTAGCTTTTTCATATCTTTAACTTTCTTGGTGACCTACTCCATTTACCTGATCCCAAATGCCCTTAAAACCCAGCTTCCAACTTTATGTCTGTGGTCCACAATCATACTCATGGTGGTTGTACATCCTCACTATTTGTCCAACTTTCATTCTGCGAGTGAAATAATGGTTGATATTAATAAGTATGAATATGTATAGCATGCTTCTAAGAGCCAGGCAGTATGGTAAACACTCTGTATTATCTCATTCAAAACTCTCAGATATCCCATGTGATAAGTTCTATTTCTATTCCCATTACACAGATGAGGAAACTGAGGCTCAGAAGGGGATAGAGACTTGCCCAAAGTCAATGAACTATTAAGTGGTGGAAGAGGGATTCGAACTCAAGCAGGTTTACTCTAGGGCAGACAACACTACACTACTATTCAGTGTCTTTGGATAGTTACTATTCATTTATTAGTTTTGTGGCCTGCAAGAAATGGACCTCATTGACAAATCCCCTTTCACTGTTGGGTGGAGAGGAGTCAGAGTAAAAAGTTTGGATAAATGTGCACTGCTAGACTTTGATCTAAGAGATAACCATCTTCTGAGTGCATTTCATTTTCTTCCACCTCAGATTACATAGTTTAGTTCCAACTTTGTGGTTTATCAAGAGATCATTAACTGCATTTGATTGGACAAATACTCCCTCTCAATGTGGACATTAGTAGCTTGCGGTGTGACTGTTAATTCCAGTCAGTTTACATTAGGTTGAACTGTCAAGTTCACTAGTAAAAGGTAATGTATCTCCAAAATAAATGCTGCTTTAGGGAAGCTTTTCTGTCAATCATTATATTCTTCACAGAATCTTAAATGAGCCAACAAGACTCATGGAAAATTGCCCACACAGATATATCAAGTAGATCTTTCCACATCTGCAAGCTAGTCAATTAATTCAATACATTATTAGCCCAGTCAAGAGTTACAGCTAGAAATAGTGACTGTTTCCAAGTTAACATAGGAGTGTGGAACAGGTTGATTTCACAAACAACTGCCCAAAGGAAAGGTCTTTAAGTGTTAGGAATAAGTATCTGATTGGATCATGAAGAATGATAGTTAACATGAACCAAGCTTCAGTTTTGCTATTTCGTATACTGATAAATGCTATGGGGGGGGGGGGCTCAATATGAAAAAACATGGTTCACTTGTGTAAGGTTCCTAATGTTGTCATTAACTGCTGTATTTTTATGTATTGTTGCTGTATCTGAATAAATGAAATAAATTATGTGAAAATGACCATGTCAGATTACAAATATTTATGTACGGCTCTACCACCAGTAAGCTCTCTGAGGTTAAGACCTGTTTCTTATTCGTTTCTCTATTCCTCAGAGCACCCCCAAACCAGTGCCTGGCACAGTTACTCAAAAAATATAGGATTTGAGTGGAACTGAATTTAAATGTCTTTTTCTTTTAAATAACCATTTTTATATACACACAAAAGGCATGTAGGTATTCAAAATGGGCTAACCTAGTCTACTACATTAATATTACATTTAGCTTTGCTGAGACATAATTTACATACCATAAATTTCACCTATTTGAAGCATATAATTCAGTGGGTTTTAGTATATTTACAGAGTTGTGCAACCATCAATCACCTCAATCAATTTCAGACCATTTTTATCACTCCCAAAAGAAATCCTGTACCCACTAGCAGTCATTTCTCATTCTCCCCACCTACAGCCTCTGGAAACCACTAGTCTACTTCTTGTCTCTATAGATTTTCTTATTCTGGACACTTCATAGAAATGGAATGATACAATAGGTGACTTTTTATACCTGTCTTCTTTAACTTAGCATAATGTTTTTGAGATTCAGCTATGTTGTATCATGTATCAGTACTCCAGTAATTTTTATGGCTAAATAATATTCCATTGTATGAGTATACACATTTTGTTTATCCTTTCATCTGTTGATGGACATGTGGGTTGTTTTCACTTTGGGGCCACTATGAATAGTGATGCTATGAATATCTATTTACAAATATTTGTGTGGGCATAAGTTTTCATTTCTCTTGGGCATATACATAGGAGTTGCTGAATCATATGGTAACTCTATGTTTTGAATGAGTAAATTCTAACAATCTCTCCATAAGTTCACTAATTCCCCCCCTCTGTAATCTCCACTCTACTAATGAGCCATCCACTGAGTTTTTATTTACATTGTATTTTTCAGTTCTATGATTTACATTAGGTTATTTTTAATAAATTCTATTTCTTTGTTGAGATTTCCTATTTTTTCCTTTGTTTTAAGAGAATTGGTAATTGCTTGTTTATACATTTGTATGATGACTGGTTTAAAATCTTTGTCAGAGTGAAATAAGCCAGACACAGAAAGGCAAATACTGTATGAGCTCATTTATGTGTGAAATCTAAAAAAAAGTTGAATTCATAGAACTGGAGAATAGAACAGTGGTTACCAGGGGCTGAGGAGGGGAATAGGAGATGTTGGTCAAAGGGTACAAAGTTTCAGTTATAAAATGAATAAGTCTGGGATTTAATGTACAACATGGTGGCTATGGTTAATAACACTGTATTGTATACTTGAAATTTGCTAAGAAAGAAAATCTTAAGTGTTCTCATCACACAAACACAACAGTAACTGTAAAATCCTTGTCAGATAATGCCAAGATCTGATTCATTTTGGTGATATTATCAGTTGGTTGTCTTTTTTATTCATTCATGCTATAACTTTCCTGGTTCTAGTATGACGAGTGATTTTCTATCTTATTTTGGACATTTTGGATATTATGAGACTTTGGATCCTATTTAATGTCCCCTTTTTAGCAGGCAGTCCCCTGTTCAAGTTTAGTGTGAGGGCAGTTTGCTGTGCATGTTTTGCTTCTCAGTGGGTCCCAACAACTCTCCTGGCAGCAACACACACTGCTTCATTGCAGACAAGTGGGATGGAGGCTTAGCTCCCCGCTTGGCTGTGTTGACATTCTCCTGGTGAAAGTGGGGCGCCGACTCACAGCAAAAGCTCAGCTTCCCGCTGGGCCCTGCTGACATGAATAAGGAAAGAAGTTGACTTACTCATATCACCTTGATGCTACAGGGTGAGGGCAGAAGCTCACTCTTCCAAATGGACCCCTCCGACACCAGGAAAGCAGAGAGGAGGAAGCAGAATGCCAACTAGTCCCACTTCTTCTCACCTCACTCAGCCTCATTGACTGCAGGTGGAGGTGGAGGCACAGCTCACAGTTGGATCCCACTGACACTACCCTGGTTGAGAAATCAGAGCACTAGCTGCTACTGCCAGGCAGGAAATGGAAGACCAGGTCCCAGCTCAGCCTCGCTAACACTATCCATACAGGGGAACCCGAGTGTACCTGCTGGATGCATTGGGTGGGGGATGGAAGATCAGCTCCCCTGAATAAGCTGCTGACATTACTCAGCAGGGGAATTAGAGTGCTGCCTGCTTCCACCAGGCGGGAAATGGAAGATAAGCTCCCCGCTCAGAAGGTTAGGCCCCTGCCTAGCCCTGCACCTGGAGGAAGGAGAGAATTAGAGTACTACCACCTGCTTCCATGGGGCAAGGTGCAGGCATGGAAGATCAAATCCTCACTCAGCCCCATTGAAATCCTAGAGGTGGGAAGCATTGTTTCCATTGATGTTTGGCTGAAGTATGGTGGGTGTTTCCAATTTTTTTGTTGTTGTTGTTAAACTACCCTTCTCCAGGTCCTTTGGCTAGGGAAAAGGACTTTTTTCCTCCTTTTGTCTTTGTCTATTGGAAATTCTGGATTAGAGGCTTCTGGAGAGCCCTGTCCAGGATATATGGGAGGTAATAAGGAAACACAGAGAATTCACCACCATGCCATTCCTCAAATCCCAAGGTCTCTAGGCAGTTCACCTCTTTCTTCTCACCTTTCAGAGTCTCCCTGTGTTTATTTGTTGTGTTGTATCCGGGGATATGGGAAAATATGTATGATCTGAAATGCAAGTGATATGTCAGCTTGCATCATTTGAATTAATTTTTATTCTAGATAACATTTTTAGGCCCTCTCAAAAGTCAAGTTGGCAGTAAAGAGCCCATTTGTGTGGGTAAAACTTGATACAAAATGTCAGCATTGCTAACATGTTCCCTGGAAGATCCCCTAAGAATATCAGAACATTTCTCTTTCCCCCCCCCATCTTCCAAACATTTTTAATACTTGTAAGAACTGATTTGGTAGAACCTTTTTTAAAAAAAAGTGTATAGTCATCTAAAAATAGCTCTGATTCCGTGAACTAGGAAAGATAAAATAAAGAGAACCACAATGAGTCTAAGCACGTAGTTAAATAGGTAGATTTTTGCTGGGGGAAAAAAAAACTAAAGGTTATGCAGCTGACTTCAAAGTAATGTGAGATTAAAAATCTGTATTGCAAAAATGATTTCACTTGGCAAATTAAAATGATACCGAAACATCAGTTAAAAACAAAAAGAAAAGCCCTACACATTACAGTTGGAGGTTTCAAAACCATTCCCACAGAAAATGGAAGCATCTTGGAAATTAACAGAAATAATAGAGCATGGAACTAGTCTTCGGATTCTCTGCTTACCATAATTCCCTTTATCGGTTTTAGGGACAAGAAAGAGGCAGACATATTGGCCCTGGTGCAGTTCTTAACCATGAACCCATCTAATATTTCTTTTCTGTAAAATAGAATACATAATAATGCTAAATGTCTGAAGAAAAAGCTGTAAGTTGCCTTCCCCACCTTTCTCCTTGGTGATTATTATTGAAAAAGTTTACCAAGAAACACAACAAAATCAAAATTGACACCAGAATTGTTTTGGTTTCCATTCATCTGTATCCATTTCATTGGTTTGTAAAGTGGTCTCTGTATACAGAAGGCAAGGGAGATGGAAGAAAGAGGCAGCCCGTCCATGTTGGTAGGTGGCAGGTTTAATAAGCAAAGGAACTTACCCATGAGGTTTGTCTTGGGCGCCACAAGATAAGTAGATCTTCACACTTGCCTGCCAGAATCTTCAAAATTTATACAGAGGCCTTAACTGGGTTCCATCCAGATGGTCTCAACAACACATTGCTCTCTCTCTCAAGGCTGCGTCCTTGATAATGGCTCCCACTGTGGGAACGGTGGGCAGAACGTACATTCCAAGGCCAGGGGAGGGGTTGAGGAGCCTCCATTTGCCTGGGTCCAGCCCGAGGGTCAACCAGCAGTCACATCCTCTCAATGACCTCCTCTAACAACTTTCAGCCCAATACAGTTCCAGAGGAAGCAGCTTCTCACATAAGAATTTGTGCCTCCTTGGAATTTTCCTACTTCTCAATTAATTCAATTTAGTGTTTATAAAAATAGTGCCTAAGAATAATATTAATTTTCAGCACAATTATAGGAATACAATCTTTTGCATTTCTAAAATGCATAATGCATTTCTACAAGCATTCTGCAGCTTAGATATAGTTAGATCTAATTCCAAACTTTTCATAAATCCAAAAGTATTATTGGGGAACAACTATAAGATATGGGGTTAAAGCAGCACTTTTCATCTGGTGAGAATACTATCTCTAACCTTTAATTATGTTCATTCACTTCTTCATCCAAGATGTAAACAACTCTTCCATCTAGGTCTAGGACAAAAGTGTCATTTCCCAAAATCTATTTCTGTGCACATGACCCAGGCTAGGAAAAAGGAAGCGCACAGCAGAGACTGCAAGATGTAATTACTTGAAGAAACATCATGTCTCTTGCTGAGTGAAATCTTACCAACGCAGTTTATTAGCAAGTTCGATAAGTCTTGATAAACAATGGGATTAAACTTTTGAAATCAAAGTAAGAAAAGTTTCTGTTTGCTTTAATAATTACTAAAATAAAAAGGGTGAGCAGCAACTTACAGCTTGTTACAGGAAGGCTTTATGGAAACTGTGATTCTAAAAGGATACCTCTGACTCACTAGAATCATTCCAGGCATACAGAGCAAGATGAGGAGGAAAGAAAAAAAAACTACCCAGGAAAGGTATTAAGAAAAGAAATATGTTTAGTCATAGCGAGAGGAGGGAGGGAAGTAGCCTAGGCCCAGAGGAAGCAGGGGAAGCAATATAAATGGGACAGGGATTAAAGGGCTGGGAGGTGAGGGTAGGTCTGGATTAGTTTGAAAGGCAATGAGACCAGGTTAAGTGATTTACTAAAGGTCCCCTACTGAGTAACTGGCAGTTCTACTTCCATCCCTCCTATTTTGGGTTTCCTCTTTAGTTCCTTGTCTCTACACCGAAATAGACATCCTATGTGATTTTCTCTCATTGCAAATCTTTTATACTTTAACTCAGAAAGCCGTGTTTAGAGGACTGTGTAGGTGGTTGTTTTTAATGTTGAATTTTTTTTCCTCTTCTTTGGGAAAACTGCTGGTATAGAAAGCTTCTTTGACTCAGTATTGAGACAAATAAAAGACAAATGTGTTATTCTACTGAGACTGTTGAAATGAAAGTTTGCTTTGAAGTAAGGTACTAGAATACATATGAGAGAATGCTGTTCTTGTCATAAAAACTGGCAGCTGAGCTTTCTTTGCCCTGTCAGAGAGAATGACAATCTAACGGGGCCAAAGTCAGACTGAGGGAATAGATTTTTTTTTTTCCTTAATCATAACCCAAGCTAGGACCAGAAAAGGACAAATATTAGAGATACAGAATAAATCCCAAATCTGGAGAATATGGTCAATAATCATAAAATTCATGTAAATAAATTTCAAGAATTCAAATTGTCATTATCTATTGACAGGAATATTAAAAGTATTAGTGACTATGCCTAAGTATTTTTGAAAAAGTTATTGACTTAGTCCTGTAACTTTGACATAATACAATTTGATTTAACAGAAATCTTTCTGTCTTTAGAGTGCAACAGCTTAAATCCATCCATCTGGAGTCTGATGTTTGAAACAGTTATTTCTAGAAGTCTCTGATGATACAAATGAAAATAATTTATAACACAAAGCCTTAAGAAATGACAACAAATACATTCTTGTGTTTTTCTCTCTAGAATTAATTTCACCTTTAATTTCATAACTTACTGACTTGGATTTTTAACACCATATCTATTTTTTTAAATGTGAGTTAGCTTAATATACAATGTTCAAAGAAAACTACTAAATTTAAAGAGAAACCTGAAGAGATATTTTCTCAGTCAATACATTTTTCTATGGTTATATTTCTCTCAGTGATTAAAAAGTTAAATTTAAGTGAAAACTTGTTCATTTAAAATTTGTTGAAATAGTTATATTAATTTTTTTTTTTTTTTTTTTTTTACTTTTTATTTTATATTGGAGTATAGCCGATTAACAATGTTGTGATAGTTTCAGATGCACAGCAAAGGGACTCGGCTATACATATGCATGTACCCATTCTCCCCCAAACTCCCCTCCCATCCAGGCTGCCACATAACATTGAGCAGAGTCCCCTGTGCTATATAGTAGGTCCACTGGTTATCCATTTTTTTTTTTTTAAGTTTATTTATTTATTTTTTTAATTAGTTTCTGCTTTATAACAAAGTGAATCAGTCATACATATACATCTGTTATATTAATTTTAAAAAATTTCCCCAGCTTTGATATTATTGACATATATGTAAGTTTAAGGTTTACAATGTGATGATTTGATACACATATATATATTACAAAATGATGACCACAATAAGGTTAGTTAACACCTCATCCCCTCGTCACATTTTTGGTGGGATAAATGACAACTTTCAAGTATATAATGAAGTTTTTTTAATCATAGTCACCATGCTGTACAAGAGATACCCAGAACTTACTCATCTGATAGCTGGAAGTTTGTGCCCTTGACCAACATCTTCCCTTTTCCCCCAGCCCCCAGCCACTGGCAACTAACCTTCTAATCTCTCTTTCTCTGAGTTGGGGTTTCTAGATTCCGCATATAAGGGAGAACATACAGTATTTGTCTTTCTCTGTCTGACTTGTTTTCAGTTAGCATAATGCCTTCAAGTTCCACCCATGTTGTCACAAAAGGCAGGATTTCCTTTTTATGGCTGAGTAATATTCCACTTTGTGTGTGTGTGTGACACATTGTCTTTATCCATTCATCCGTCGATGAACACAGGTTGTTTCCATATCTCAGCTATTGTGAATAATGCAGCAAAGATCATGTGGGTGTAGATATCTCTTCGAGATAGTGATTCCATTTCCTTCAGATATGTACCCCAAAGTGTGATTGCTGGATCATATGGTGATTCTACTTTTAATTTTTTGAGGAAACTCGATACTGCTGCACCAATTGACCTTCCCACCAACAGTGCAGGAGGGTTCCCTTTTCTCCACAGCCTCGCCAACACTTGTTATTTCTTGCCTTTTTGATAATAGCCATGCCAACAGGCGTGAGGTGATATCTAATTGTGGTTTTGATTTGCATTTCCCTGATGATTAGTGATGTTGAGCATCTTTTCATATACCTGTTGGTCATTTGTATGTCTTCTTTGGGAAGTTTCTACTGAGTTTCTAATTGGTTTGTTTGGGTTTTTTCACTACAGAATTGTATGATTTCCTTATACATTTTGTATATCAACCCTTTATCAGATACATGGTTTGCAAATATCTTCTCTCATTCCATAGGCTGCCTTTTCATTCTGTTCATCCTTTATTTTTCTGTGCAAAGTGTTTTTAGTTTGAAGTAGTCCCACTTGTTTATTGTTCCCTTTCTTTTTTTTTTTTTTTTTTTTGCTGTACGCGGGCCTCTCACTGCTGTGGTCTCTCCCGTTGCGGAGCACAGGCTCCGGACACACAGGCTCCGCGGCCATGGCTCACGGGCCCAGCCGCTGCGCGGCATGTGGGATCTTCCGGGATAGGGGCACGAACCCGTGTCCCCTGCATCGGCAGGCGGACTCTCAACCACTGCGCCACCAGGGAAGCCCTATTGTTCCCTTTCTTGATTGAGCTTTTGGTGTCATATCTAACAAATCATTGCTAAGACCAATGTCAAGGAGATTTTTCCCTATGTTTTCTTCTAGTAGTTTTACAGTTTCAGATCTTATATTTAAGACTTTAATCCATTTGAGTTAATTTTATTTATTTTTTATTTTTTTATTATTTTTTGCAGTACGCGGGCCTCTCACTGTTGTGGCCTCTCCCATTGCGGAGCACAGGCTCTGGACGCGCAGGCTCAGCAGCCATGGCTTACGGGCCCAGCCGCTCCACGGCATGTGGGATCTTCCCAGACCGGGGCACGAACCCGTGTCCCCTGCATCAGCAGGCGGACTCTCAACCACTGCGCCACCAGGGAAGCCCCATTTGAGTTAATTTTAGTGACAGTGTAAGATAGGGGTCCAATTTCATTCTTTTGCATGTGGATATCCACTTTTTCCTCCTTTCCCCATTGAGTATTCCTGGTCCCCTTGTCAAATTCTAGTTGACCATATAAGCATTAGTTTATTTCTGGGCTCTCAATTCAGTCCCATTGGTCTATTTATGTTTTCATGCCAGTACCATATTATTTTGATTACTATAGCTTTGTAGTATATTTTGAAATCAGGAAGTGTAATGCCTCCATCTTTGTTCTTCCCCCTCAGGATTTCTTTGGCTATTCAAGGTCTTTTGTGGCTCCACACAAATTTTAGATTTTTTTTCTATTTTTGTGAAAATTGCCAGTGGAATTTTGATAGGAGTTGCATTGAATCTATATATGGCTTTGGTTAGTATGCATGCTTTAACAATAATAATTCTTCCACTGCATAAACTTGAGATATCTTTCCATTTTTTGTGCATCTTCTTTGATTGATTGCATCAATATCTAGTCATTTTCAGTGTACAGACCTTTACCTCCTAGGTTAAATTTATTCCTAAGTATTTTATTGTTTTTGATGCTACTATAAATAGGATTATTTTATTCTTTTTTCAGATAGGTCATTGTTAGTGTATAAACTGCAACTGATTTTTGTATGTTGATTTTTGTATCCTGCAAATTTTACTGAATTTGTTTATTCTAACAGTTTATTGTCAGGTCTTTAGGATTTTCTATGTATAATGTCACATCATCTGCAAACAGAGAAAATTTTACTTCTTCCTTGCCAATTTGGATGCCTTTTATTTCTTTTGCATGCCTAATTGCTCTGTCTAGGACTTCCATTACTATGTTGGATAGGAGCGGTGAGTGAACACCCTTGTCTTTTTCCTGACCTTAATGGGAAGGCTTTCAGCATTTCACCATGGGGTATGATGTCAGCCGTGGCTTTGTCATATATGGCCTTTGTTATGCTCAAGTATTCTCCTTCTATACCCAACTTGTTGAGAGTTTTATCATCCAACAGTGTCTGCCACATATGATGAGAAAGTAAAGAGCTAATAGAGATTAAATATATTATATAATATAATAAATATATTATATGTTAGAGAAAAAGGTGATTGTAGATCAATGTCTCAGAGGAGAGAGGCTAGGATTCTGTCTAGATTCTAGAGCACTGGTGAAGAAACAGCTCATCTTTTGAACCAAGGAGGAAAAAAAGAAATGAAGATGTATAAGTAAGTAGGGGTCAGTGTAGGAAGCTGGGGGTATTTTCACTTGAGATGACCAAGTAGGAAAAGAGATAGGGAAATTAATTCCCCTTTGGAAAAGTCCTGCAAAGCAACACTCTGAATGCAGCCCCAAACAAGTTCTATGCAACACAGACTCTTCTCTAGAACTCAGTTTCTCTGAGCAAGACTCTCTCCACCCTGAGGGCAACTGCCAGGCATCCTTTCTCAACCCACTTCCAAACAGGTCACCTCTGTAAGACATACTCCTTCAGTAACTGAGTTACGATTTTGGACATCTCTATGACCCACGTATAAACCTAGGAGAACACAAACACATTACAGCTCTTTTCAGAAAACCCACTTTTCATCTGCTATTTTTAAATGAGAAAGGAAGTAATATATAACTTTGATCTTATAAACTCTATGAGGTCAAAAATTATTCGGGGGAGTGCAAGTAATTAATGCAGCTATTATCCTCTGAATTTTCCATTGCAAAAGCCTATATTCATTTTTTCTGCCACCCAGAAATCTTCTGATACACCTCTCCTTCCATTTGGTTGGTTGGGATCCATTAATGTTTGAAAAAGTTAATGTCAGTTTATGTACACCATAATTATGATATAAAACTGCAAACATCTGTTATGGAACATAATATAGCAAACTAGTCCTATATTTCAAATATTTATGAAGAATTACACGTTTAATATTACCTTCCCCTTCTAGAAATAGAATTTATCAACAGAAATTTTTTTCTTTATATAGAAGTGTTGAATTATAAAAAACATTTAACATAAAAAACAAATGCTTCAAAATCATTCCCTGGTGTTTCACATTTTTCCATAACTATATCATAATCATGGGCTAACCTATTAATTATCTATTACATACTTTCAAATGATGCTTTTGTTCTTAAGACAAAAATGATGCAACTAGAGATTTAAAGTGAAGTAGACTTTAGAACTATAACAAATACCGTATGTTAAAGTGAAGTAGCTGAGTTTATTGCCTAAATTGTAGATGCCTCGTGAGGAGAAAAAAGTCCAAGGGCCCATTTATTCTTGGACCCAGGGTAGGTGTCTCACTCTTTTAGAGCTGATTTCGGGAACTAAACACAGTAATGTAGAAGTAAAGCTTCTTAGTTAATTCGTAGTCTGACTAATTGTTCCATGGTATTATGAGTTCAGTGTTTTGAATAGGAATACAGCCAAATACTTTGTAGAAACTTGCTTACAGCTTTTAGAGCATTTATTGCAGGTGGGTCCCTGTAGACTAGTGAACAGAAGAAGATTTTTGACATTTATCAGTTTGAAGATGGTCAGTGCAAATTGACCTCATTAATCCTCATTCTATTAGTGTTAGTTGAAGCCTCATTTGTACTGAAAATTTTATGGCCATATCAATGACTTTAGAAGGAGGATGTGGTAGGAAGATATTTAATATTTACAAGTATAGAGTTGGAATAATATCCATTCCACTTTAAATAATTTAATTTGCGTCCACTAATAGACAACTATAACTATTATGCCTGTTTCATAGAGAAATTAGAATAGAATTTGTGTATTATGATAATAACTAGATAAACAGAATCCTCTAATTTTCAAGCTCAGTGTCATTTAATCATTCCAAAAGCTTATTATTCTCGGACAGTAAGACTTTAAATGATTCAGAATTACTATCTTCATGGTTATATGAATATACAAGTAACACACTAAAAAGAAAATCAATTATAGGGCTATATATTTGAGGGTTTTTTCCTTTCCAATAGTGGCAACTCATTTCCATGAAGTCATCCTTGGAGCTTGATTTATTACAATTAAAGTGCCATTTCTGGGCTTAGTGATATAATCAGTTGCTACAAAACAGTTTTTCTCTATCTGGTGATAACTAGAGGCTTTGAGGTTGACCGTGAGGTCAGTTGGACTTTTTCACGTTATTGCAAGAACAGAGATATGCTCATGTATTTGTAAGAATGTGCAGAGCTATTTACAATAGCCAGGACATGGAAGCAACCTAAGTGTCCATCGACAGATGAATGGATAAAGAAGATGTGGCACATATATACAATGGAATATTACTCAGCCATAAAAAGAAACGAAATTGAGTTATTTGTAGTGAGGTGGATGGACCTAGAGTCTGTCAGAAAGAGTGAAGTAAGTCAGAAGGAGAAAAACAAATACCGTATGCTAATACATATATATGGAATCTAAGAAAAATGGTTCTGAAGAACTTAGGGGCAGGACAGGAATAAAGATGCAGATGTAGAGAATGGACTTGAGGACACCGGGAGGGGGAAGGGTAAGCTGGGACCAAGTGAGAGAGTGGCATGGACATATATACACTACCAAATGTAAAATAGATGGCTAGTGGGAAGCAGCTGCATAGCACAGGGAGATTAGGTCGGTGCTTTGTGACCACCTAGAGGGGTGGGATAGGGAGGGTGGGAGGGAGGCGCAAGAGGGAGGGGATATGGGGATATGTTTACACGTATGGCTGATTCACTTTGTTATAGAGCAGAAGCTAATGCACCATTGTAGAACAATTATACTCTAATAAAGATGTTGAGGAAAAAGAAATAAAGAATGTGCAGGGAAAACAGGAAAAACAGATGCCATCTCAGAAACAGGCCTAAAGGGAACAGAAGCCTTTGGACTTCAGGAATTCAAGGCAAATTCAGAGCCTGGGACAGCTTTCGGCTACTCCCCAGCAGGCCTACAACACTCCCCAGTCTAGTGATCTGCCATGAATGCTGATCCAGCTCCTGCTAATGCTACTTCTGCTCTCTCCACTCCCCAAAACACCCCTCTACTATTTGTTCTATGTCGCAGCATCTTCTGTCTCAGAGATTCGTACATTTTGTCCCCACTGCCAACTCTGTGTCTCTCTTTATGTCACACAATCAAACCCTAAGAGCATTGATCTGATACTTACAGTCACTTTCTCATATAAAATATTCATACCGGATAGAATACTTTTTTTGGATTTCTCACTTTGTTGATCCCAACTTTCATTCAATAAACCATGGAGTAGATAGATGACCAGCTTTCTCAATGAAGATCTGGTTATCACAAATGCCCATAGTCAATAGAGACCTCTCCAAAAATACACTTTGGTAAATCATCTTCAGTCTGGCTTTATAGAACAACTGAGTTACAATTTCAGGTTCAGTGACACATAATAATCTCAAAACAAAGTCATTTGTCTACCATCTTCTAAATAAAGAATTCAAACAAAATTCTGTTGAAGTCTCTCTGCTTCTATTCAGGTATAACCAAATTAGGTCAGCAAACACTAAAAAATATATTTAAAATCAATTAAAACATCCATCAATATCTCTTCTTCTCCTAGACAGAGTAATTAGTCTTTCATTGTGTTCCAACACTTTCTTTCTTTCCACTTCAGTAAATTTTCTTTATAAGACTAACTGGTGCCTCAGTGGCTTGCCAGATTAAGGAGGAAAGGAGGAATCTCAAACCACAAATAACCATTTCAGTTGAGCAGTTCAAATATGACTGAGGCATGAGCTTCAGCATTGTTCAATCTAAAGCTATTTCTTGTTTTGTGTGTATTTTGGGGGGTTGGTTTTGAGGAGATAGAGGTTAACAAATTACTTTAATGTACTTTTTGAATGGGTAATACATGTACGCTATATACCATTTAAAAAGTACAAAAGGCTATACATAACAAGTAAGTCTACAGCTATATAAATTGGGTATTGATGTAATAATGCTGTATAACACACAATCCCAGAACTTAGTGACTTACATTAACAAGCACTGATTTCTCTCACTGACAAGCCTACAAATTGGCAGGGGCACCTCTACTTCAGACTGTGGGCTGTGTGGCCTTGGTTCTAGGCTTTGAATCAAGTTTGGAGATAATCCACACATGTCAGAGTCACAGGCTGAAGAGACAGTGGCTACCTGGGTCATGTTATTCTCA
The DNA here is from genome assembly GCF_964165515.1 of Mesoplodon bidens. Classification (NCBI taxonomy): domain Eukaryota; kingdom Metazoa; phylum Chordata; class Mammalia; order Artiodactyla; family Ziphiidae; genus Mesoplodon; species Mesoplodon bidens. The sequence goes on along the minus strand of NC_138163.1, from coordinate 115,976,018 downwards.
CGGCAATCACAGAAGCATATGACTAAGCCAGAACTGCCCATGCTTGTATCGTATCTGCTATATTCTATTGCCAAAGCAAGTCATGTTTCCAAGACCTAGTCACTAGGGCAGGAAATTATACTCTATCTTAAAGGGGAGAGGGCATGGGAGTGAATATTTGCTGAACAATAAAGCAATCCCTTTTATTCCCCAGGCACAGAGTTCCCCTCTGGATACAAGACTTGTTACTCATTGCTTGTGTATTCATCCAGAGAAATTCTATGCAAATATAAGTATACTAACAAATAAATACTTTAATGCCATGGTATCATTCTCTACACACAGTTCTATACCTTGGCCCCTTCTCCCACTTAAAGATATATCTCAGGGAGTATTACATGTCAGTACACAGGGTTGCCTCATTTCACTGAATACAACTTTATACATAAAATGGATACATGATAATTTATTTAATAAATGCTCTATTGCTGGACATTTAGTTGTTTCTGCTGTTTCATCATTTTAATCAATGCTGCAATGCCTATCATTGTATATGTTTTTGCAAATATCTATAGAATATATTCCTAGAAGGGATATTACTAGTTCCAAAGTTCTTGCATTTTGTTTTGATAGCTCTTTCTAAATTTTCTTGAATAAAAATTACACAATTTAACTTACCATGAGCAATGTAAAGGGATGCCTGATTACCTACACCCTTGCCAACACAAATCAAACCATTTTATCTTTGCCAAGCTGATAAATTAGAAAAAGACCTCTTATAATTTGAATTTGTATTTCACTATGTCACTTCTTATGCGTGAATGTGATACATTTTCATATGATAAAGGACCACGACTACTATACACGGCAGAGTTCTCTGGTCTGTAGGGTCCTTTTCCATAACTTCTCCTACCCTACCCCACAGACTCTACTGTGGAGTTGGTTTAGATAACTATATTTGTATTATATGATATCATTTCCACAGGGTGGGCCCCAAACTCAAGGTGTGGGTTCCTGAGGTAGAAACTTTTGAGGACACACAACTAAGAGTAAGCCTCTAGTCTGCATTTTGCCTCTAAATTAAATCATAAGACAATGGAGAACAGACATTTTGTCTTTGACAATCATTAAAATACTCAGTACAATGTTCTACAGAGCTGAAAATAATAATTCTTGACTCTCTGAAGCAGCATAAGCTATCTCAGCTGATAAAGACAACAACCAAGCAACTCCTTTTGACCAAAAGTCCAGAGCAACCTACAAATGCTATGAACAACAAATGACAACCCCAGTAATCAGTCCTATCCAAGGGGTTCACATGGTCAGAATCATAACACCAAGGACAATGAGAGAAGCACAGCAGGGTTCAGCTTCCAAAAAACTTTGTATTCCTGAGAGAAAGATTCTTCATAAATAAAAGTACTAAAATTAACTATGTACTGACTAGGCATATTTACTTAATTGCACTGTGACCCTCCCAGGTAATATTTTTTCTTCAAGAAAATTTTATAGACACATTAACATTTTTATTCACAACGACTTGAAATTACCCATTGAAACACTAAATAAGAGCTGAGATGATGAGCTTAAAAGACTCTGCTATAACTGAAGTCATAGTAGAAGCTACTGTAGTGGATAAAAAATGTTAGACTATAACCCATTATATTTAACCTTTAATGCAACAATTGTAAAATTTACTATGACTCACTAGTAGCTGATTAAGAGGTTCGGATGTCAGTGCCAGATAAGAAGTGTCTAATCTCTCCCAATATTAGAGCTACAGTATTCTAACCACTTTACAAATGGTTTCTGCAATTCACTGGGCACTCATTATTGAATGTACCAAAACCTTGCTAGAATATTCTCTTTAGGGGTAGCGTCATGCCTCTTTGCAGAGGAACAGTCTTTAAATGGGAGTCATTGGTGACCATGGCAATTCAACCAGACTGTCTGGTTGAAAGACCTGCTTGTACTAAATTATTCTCTGTGAAAAATAACAGTATTATGTGATTCCAATGTGCTCATGGTGTTCCTCTTTCATTCTTATTCCAGGTAGGTTCTGCTATCATCCAAATTGTTAAATCTCTAGCGGACCTCCCTCAGAGACTTAGGGGCCTTGCTTCTGAAATTCAAGGCCACTGCCACTAAGTGTCACTGCTTTCCTCAAATAGTAAAGACTTAGCAGACCCAATAGGACCTCCGAGGCTTTTACTCTTTCTTTTTTCTAAGTAATTAAATCTTAAAATAAAATGCAATATTCAGGAATATTTTTGATAGATATACCAATTTAAAGAATGTGAATCACTAGTAAATGCTAGAGTATCTTTCAGTATGCTGTCTCTATTGTAGGTTGATACTTGTTTTAACTTAGAATTAGGCCAATCTTCCCCTCATACCTGCAATTCATTAGAGACTTTTCTTGCTCCAACTCTCACATCATCTTCTGGCCCAGATGCTTGAGAGGAAAGCATCAGAACCTGGACCCAGCAAGGTGTCAAATGTCCAATTAAATTAGCAACAATTCTTATGCTGTCTCTCCTTGAGATAGTTCATGTTTAAGAGAACATACACTGTTGCATCCAAATGAAACTGACCCAAATCCTAAGGCAAGAAAATGTATTTATCCCAAACTTCCTCTCTTACTCTCACCAAAATTCTAATTTCAATCACTAATTTGTTCAATCAAGAGAGTAGGGACATAAAAATGTAATATGTCACTCAACAACTTCCACCAATTCATGTGCTAAATGAAGTTCCTTGAGTTATCCATCTCTACGTGGTTTTATCGTTTGCTCCTGCAAGCATCCCTTTCCAAGGGCCAAGTACTATATTTAATCTATGGGTAGGAATTTTCTGACTGCTTTGTTTCTTTTGAAGCTATCAGAGATATCTGGCTCCTCTTTACCTCAACCGACTTTGTGCTTTCAGAAAGTGACCTTTTCCATTCAGCTCTTTTAAACAGCATCTCCCTTTAATTCACTCTAACATAGGAAACACAGTCTTTAAAATGTAGGCTTAAGTTACTTCTCACAGTAATGAATTGAATGGGTTTGCTGCTATTGATATAGAAATTGATATTAATTTCTGATCCTAATTGATTTCACAAATTAATTAGCAAAGTAAATGAGATACTGGAAGGAAATCAATAGTTCTTATTTTATGATATTTACATATTACTCATGTAATACATATGAATTACATATTATACCCATATTTACAAACATAGGTGCTTTCGGTATGATCTTGCTTAGTATTACCAATTCACAGATATATCCTAACACAGGCATCAACCACACTCTTAATTATCCTGGCACAGTGACTTCCCTGGTGGTCCAGTGGTTAAGACTCCATGTTCCCAATGCAGGGGGCCCGGGTTCAATCCCTGGTCAGGGAACTAGATCCCTTATGCCGCAACTAAAGGTTCTGCATGCCTCAAAGAAGTTCTCGCATGCCTCAACTAAGACCCGGCGCAGCCAAATTTGAAAAATATTAATTATCCTGGCACAGCCATTTTAGGAAACTATAAATAATATCTTAAAAATAACTATAAATATAACTATTATAATAATTATAATAACTATAAACAGAGTAGCTTTGACTTCAATTCTGAAGATAATACCAGGTAGTAGATATTTATATAACTTACGAAGAATGTAGACCGAACAGAAAGTATGAAACAAAAATGTGGTTTTCCTATAGGCAGTGTTATAAGCCTAAATACATATAAAGAATTTAAAATATAATCATTAATCTTTACAAGAACCTTATGATATAAATAGTATTTGTATTTTACAGATAATGAAAATTAAGCTTAGTGAGGTAAGTGACTTTCCCAGCGTCACATAAACACTAAGTGGCTGGGCTAGATTGTGCAGTAATGACCCTCCCCCAAAGCATTTCGCCTTATACCAGGGATGCCCAGTTCAGCTATTTTTCCTTTTGTTGCTTGTGCTCTTGATGTTGTATCTAAGGAATCATTGCCTAATCCAAGGACACAAAGATTTAGTCCTATCTTTCCTTCTAAGAGTTTTATAGTTTTAGCTCTTACATTTAGGTCTTTGATCCATTTGGAGTTAATTTTTGTATATGGTGTGAATTCAGGGTTCAACTTCATTCTTATGCATGTGGATATCCTCTATCAGTTACTTTTGGATGCACAACCAACCAAAACTTAGTGTTTTAAAACAATAAGCATTTACTGTTCCTCACAAGTCTATGGACCTGCTGGGCAGTTCTGATCCAGGCTGGCTCACCTGATCTCTGCAATCAGCTAGAGGCTCTGTTGAAACTGAAACTGGATGGTCTTCACTCATATGTCTGTGGGTTGTCAGGCTAGTTCAAGTAGCGAGGCTCAGCTGGGATGGCTCACTTCTGTAACATGTTTCTCCACATGGTTTCCATCTTCCAAGAGACTAGCCTCAGTTTCTTCATGTGGTTGACTTGGGGTTGCAAATAGCAGCAAGAGAAGATAAGCTCCAATGAACAAGCACCTTTCAAACCTCTGCTGTGCCCTGTTTGCTTATATGCCATAGGAAGCTGCAAGACACATGCCCAAGCCTCAGAGCCAGTGTTTATACAAACATCGCTGCTACAACCCTGGGTACCACACAGTCATACCCCAAATTCTGGTGTTACCAGTGCTTATCTCCACAGCTACCACTGTTATTCTTTAGCACCAGATACAAAATAATGTTTAGGAAAGCAGTTCCTCATATCAGTACCACCTGCTATGTCTTGTTCTCAGCTACATGTCTAGCACCTACTACTGAGTGCCACAGTGTAGACACTAAATGAATATCTATTGAGTGAATGAAAGTACAGGAAAATTGAGGGAGCAAAACTGGGGTCCAGTTTTCATATACTGAGTGGCATAGTTTAAGGCTATGCCATGTACTTATACCAAGTGCACATTGTTCCTATTTACTTCATGAGTTAAAGTTTTAAAATAGATGCCGGATAATCCAGTCTATCACACATATTTTTGTAGCCTTCCCTTTTACATTGGCAATATTTCCTCTAATTTTATTATAATCACCTTTAGTGATAAGTTTTTCATCATTTACCTTGTGGCTACATCCTACCATATAATAAAATGTGATTTAGGAAACAATTTTGCCACACCATACAGTGAGGCTTCTTTTCTCTGTTACAGTCACTTCAAAGGTTCAGCTAACACTCTGGTGGCATTAAGCATCAATGTAAGGAAGGGAAATGTTAAGATCCTCGTTTCAGATCTTTAAAATGTGCACTCTGGCTAGGAGAATTGGAGAATTAGAAAATTTGAAGGCACTTAAAACATTTGGTCCAATTTTCTGATTTCACCTCGTACTCTATTCTACCCAGACCAAAAGGGGATGAGCCCAAGAAAAAAACAAGGTGGGGCATGACCCTGTGTAGATAATCACCTCTTTATCCCTGTTACTCTGAGATATGACAGTACATTGGATATTCAGGCAGTTTACACTTGAAGGGTATACTGAGGATCAACCACAGTACATCCCTATAAATAAAAGGAAATAATTCAGGAACGGCAAACTTCCCAGAATGCTGCAGCTATCAGTGATAAGGTGGCTCAGCTGGACATTATCTAACATTATAAAGGAAAGTAGTCCAAAGCTTAGGTGAAGTCTTTGAACCTGATAATTCACAATTATAGCCAGCACCGATTTTTTGTAGCACTATGCAGTGTTCAAAGCATTTTCATGTGCATCATCCCAAACTTGGATTATAATAGCCACCTAATATGACATTGCTTTCTGGAGATTTTCCTTTCATGTGCTATAACCTTGCTTCTTGATGTTCTTCATAGACGGTTCAGTCCTTTTCACCCAATAGATATCTGGGTATCAAGGATTCTCAACAATATTTGGTATGATGCTTTCAGAATCTTTTGGAAGCAAATGCCTTGGGCTAGTCATCATTTCACAGCTATCTTAGATCCATCCTAACACATAACTTAGAAAGGCATTCTGTTATAGTTCTCAAATTATTGTTGTTTAATATCTTGCTTGTATCAGCACCACCTGTGCCTTACCCACACCAACAGCACCCACAGATCAAAAATCTGAATGATAAAGAAATTACTTCTAAGGTTCTGTTCTACACATTCAAAAGAATGTTCCTTATATTTGTAGGGTACTTTACAACTTAAAAGTGGTTTCACATATATTACCTCATTGGGCATATCTTCTCTGAGAAACATACAGCTGGAAATACATTATGAATTGCATCACTTTCCCAGCCCTCTCAGGGTCTCCCGGTGTAGCTTCCTAAAACTATTGAGGATCTCATTTATATTATTTAGGTTATATTATATAAGGTACTACACTATATTATTAAGAAGATGATTTGATCTTTAAGTATGTGATTATTCTGTTATAAAATGTGGTATTCCAAATAGCTACTTGCAATATACCAATAATTTTAAAAGTGTGGATCCTGGAACAGCTGTATCAATACCTTAAGAATAACTATTTATGTTATGGTTGTAAATGCAGACTCCTGGACCTATCCCCAAACCTAATAAATCAGAATCTCTGGAAGTGAGGTCATGGAATCTAAACTTTTAGACACCTGAGGGTTGCTATACACACCCCAACTCTGAGAATTATTGCCTAACAATGAGCTTGATTTTCTTAGCATTCTCACTGCAACTTAGAAGAAAGTTCTGTGCCTTTAGAAACTGCAAGAACTCTTTAAGGCAATTAGCATACCATTTAGCAAGTAATTCAAATTTAAGGAAAAAGAACAATGGGATTTAAATTATCATCAAAACATACTTCTGTGCAGTGCCCTGTACTTGGTGCTGTAAAAACTGTAGAAATTGATACAATTTTATAATAAATATTCAATCTGCAATGATGAGCTCTGTCAATCCTAGAAAAGATAAATGTAGAGTTTAATCAGAAAATAGATGTCTCTCTGAATGTGAGGTGAAAGCTGGATAAAATGCATTCCTGTCTGCTTCATAAGGTACTATTCAAAAAATGTCATTGTTATAATTTGAAAAGTATTATTCAGAAAGAAGACAGATTTCAGTTCAGTAGCTTTGACTATACGAAAACCAAGAAATAAAAGCCAAATGGATGAAAGCTAAGTCATGGATGAGTGAATTTAAAAATTATTACATATCTTTAAAGTTAGCTAAAAAATTATAGCCAAATCCCAATTTGCCTCTCAACAGAATGATAGGCCAGGAGATCTTTACAATATGAGATATTTCTCATGATGTAAATTGAAGTAAGGAAATTTCTTATTCCATGGTACTTGGCTTGTGTTGCTTCTTTATGAATTATGTTCTGATATTTTTAGATTACTGAGGATGTCAAAATAATATTGAGTTAGATGTATTGTCATGTCTTTCATGAGTTTAAAACAGCCCATTCTCTAGAATGGTAATCAGCTGACATCAATCTGACTCTGAAGGGAAAGCATTTTGTCCCAGGGAGTTCCAGGAACAGTATTGCAAAAATTACATGTAAATATAGCATGCAAGGTTAAGTCAAACCACGACAGCTGGAGGTGGTAAGAAGCAGATATTTGGACCAAGTTTGGGGAAGCCTGGACCAGACAACTGCAGAAGTTTAGATTTCTTAATTCACTGTACGTACATAAATAGCAGTTAGTTCTTTGCCACAATAACACTTCATAACAAACACCACAAAATCTCAGTAGCCTACAACAGTAAGAGTTCATTATTCACATGTCTGGAGTTACCTGCTGACCTTGTCTGAGGATCAATTGGCTATCAGTTGATCTAAACTCTTCCCAATTCGGATGACTGGAGGAACTAGGCCTAGTCTACATGTCTCTCAACATCCAGAAGGTTAATCCAGGCATATTCTGATGGCAATGGCTAAGGTACAAAAGAGAGCAAACGGAAATATGCAAAGGCTCTAGAGACTTAACCTCAGGACTGGTACACAATCACTTTCGCCATATACTATGGGTTGAAGCAAGTCAGAAAATCAGTACAGATTCAAGGGGTGGGAAAATAGACTATGCATCTTTAATAAGAGGAACTGCAAGGTCTCATGGTAACGGGCATGAACATAAGGGGGGAATGAAAAATAGAAGTCAGCATTGCAATTTCCCATTGTATGTATTATTGAGTTCCTCATCTCTGTAGATGTCATGCTGTGCAATGTGGGTAATAAGAAGCATAAGACCTATCAGTGATTTCTAAACATGGAGGGCTTGTTAAAATATAAATTGCTGGACCCGCCCCCAGGAAGTTGGTTAGAGGGGACCTGAGAATGTGCATTTCTAGTGAGTACCCAGATGATACTGATGCTGCTCATCCAGGGACCATACTTTGAGAGCTATCGTTCTATGGATTTGGAATTAATAAGGACTTTTAGGGATACTAAGACAACTGAAGAGCATTGATATTTATAGGAAAGGCAATTTGAAGTGAAGTAGGAGAATTTGGGTGAGATCATTCCCAAGACATTCAAACAGCTCATTCAGAATAGAAGGTTAATCAGGGGCCTTTGCTGCCATCTTAACATTCTCTGATTTAACTGCCCCAGGTAGCCAAGTGAACAGCATGGAGCTGGGAATGACTGCTCCTCTAATGCCTGAAGAAACTCACACACAAAACTGTACATCGGCAGACAAATTTTGCAAGCATCACTTTCTTGGAAAAATTAAAGAAAATAAAGGTTTGAGACACTAATCACACTTCAAGTAAATCAGTAAAAGCACCCAACTTTTTCTAAGATCAAATTAGCCGCAGGTTGTGGGACAGAGATAAGCAAGCATTGAGAAGTGAGATTCTGTGTGAGCTTCCCCTATTTAAGCCCTGATCTCTGCTGGGACATGACAATAATAAGTTAAGGGGTTATTTCTGAGGGAAGAGAAATCACAATGAAGCAATGAATAAATGAGACCTTAATTTGGGGGAGAGCAGGAAAATACTGTTAAACTACTTTCAGGGGATCAGTGAACTACAACCAGGAAAGATAATGTGATAAAATGTGAAGTTTTTTTATATTGAGACCTATGTGAGACTTAGCTTAGCCTGACACCATGGTTAAGTACTGAGCAGAAAGAAAGAGCTCATAAGCTATTATTAGGCAAATAAAAAGCAGATTACATTTTACCAAAAAAAAAAAAAAGAATGCTATTTCTAAAAGTGTGCAGGCAAATATCAAAGGTGAATCAGTATTTCCAGATCCCTACCTTTGGAGGCATCTTTAACTAGTACTCATTGCAACAAAAAAATGAGAAGGTATAAAGAGCATTTGAACTCATTCAATATCAATTTTATTAGTGTCTCTAAATGCTCATTTCAAAATTGAACTTAATAGAGAAGGAACCAAAAAAGAGAGGCATGTTTTCAAGTTTTAAACATTTTCTTTATTGATTCCCCAGTCCTTCTATTTAATCTTAATGAAAAAAAATATTTATATAACTGAACTAAAGGGCAAAAACTTTTTTTTTGGAATAAATATACATCTGCTATGCTAATACAGATTTGAATGAAACATTTTGCAAATTTATTTAATAAATTATATTATGTGAGCATGAATTTAATAATATAATGATCACTAGTGGTATTTATGTTATCATAAATATCCATTTACATTCTTTAGTTCAAACATGAACTAAAATCTTGGAAAATAGTGGTTTTGCCACTGAGAGAGATGTCTCTCTCTTTATCATTATTAATTACCTAGACCACACAGACACACTGAGAATTGAATTCTAATTTGACTGAAATGATAAGAAGGATAATATAATTTCACACTGAGGTTATTTTTATCTTTTTATCTATTTGAGTGTTTTCCCTATGAAGTTCCCTACCTCCACCTCCATCCACTACCACATACAGTGAAAATGTTCCCTAAAACCCAGGAGAATTAATAGATTATTTTCTTCATAGTGGTTATCACACAGTCATAGCTCCTCATTTATTTTTTTGTGTTCACTAAAAAGAAAAGCTGCATGAGAGCATCTCTAAAGATAGCAAGAGGCTTTTTAGTTATCTGTGAAAACTTGCTTTAAATATAAAGGGAAGGAAATCATTGAAAGTTAGGGAAAGAAAATGTGCAGAGAAAAAGACCTATCAATTGAGAAATACACACACACACACACACACACACACACACATCATGTCCTTCTCATCTACCAGAATAGGAAGATGAATTTAATTTGGGCTGGGCATGGGGGTTAGAGGCAGAAATGCTAATAAAGGAAACAAAATTCAGCTAAGTTTCTTAAGTATCTTTTCCCCATGATTTAACAATATTAGTTTTCAGATAAATACAGAATCTTACTAAAGGGTAAAGATAATGCTGCTTTTTATTACACTTTTCATAAAACTCACTTTCTTTCCTAAATTCTTTTGACCTCAGCAACAAGAATTTCAAGAAGTGGTGGGATTAAGCCCTAGGGTTAAGTTGCTGATGTCTAGACAACTTGGAATTGGATTCAAATAGAAATTGGAGCCCTTGCATGGATGAAAAATTTATCAAACTGGTTCCATTTTTAAAAAGACTATTAGAGTCATATAACTAAATGCACTTTTGCTTCCAAAGAAGATAAATTACCTATTTGTAGCATATAAATTCCGGAGTGCAGTGCCTTGATTTAATGCATCCAGCATACCAGTGAGCCAAATTTCACCAAAATCCGACAGAAATCTAAGTGAAGTGAGAAGAATGTTTCTCCTGAGTATTCAGTCCAGAATCTATTTAAATCTAGCCCCAAATGTGCCACACTTCTCCGGGTGGATTAATTTGATTCTATCAGAAAGAAGCTGACCCCAAATTCTCCCCTAGATATTCGGCTGTACTGCAGACTTATACTATCATTGAAAACACCTAGGACTCTATTCCCAATTTCTTGTCAATGGTCATTAAGCGTTGTCATTAGCATTGTTAACTCCCTCTTGTGGCCACTTAGACAAGAGTAGACCCTCTTGAGCCCACCAAGGATGCAGCTATGTTCTAGGGGTTCCAGGCTGAACATCTGACATCAAGGAGATGTTGATAACAGAGGCCAGTTCAGCCTGGGACCACTCAGAGAACATATTTTCATCTGACACTAATTCCAGATTCAAACTTCATTTTCCACTACTTTTACGTAACAGAAAAGTAGAATAGTGCACTTTTTGCAGGAATGCTTTGAAGCTTATAAGCAGGGCAGATCAATTAAATCTCTGAAGAAACATAAATAGAGTGATTGACAACAGTCTTTCCCCAGTAATAATAATGGTGAAGGTTTATTGCCAGTTCACTATGCCCCTGGTGTTGTAAACTTTACTTGCATATTTCATTCAATTCTCACAAAAACTCCATGACATAGGTTCTCTTACTATCTTCATTTCACAAAAGTTACTGATGATTAGAGAAAATAAGTAAATTTCCTAGCCATCCCTAATAAGTAAATAAATCCAAGAACATGGGTGCTTTTCCTTTCCAAAAATGTGTCATATTTTCCTTAAAGCTGTCAATGAAAGAGATGGGGAGAGAGGATAAAAAGGAGGGAGGAAGGAAAAGAAGAAGGGAGAGATGGAGAGAGACAGAAAAAAATGGATTTGGCTAAAGGCTGAGTTGCTTTGCCCTCTGTCTCTTCTATAAGACAATACTTGAGGAGAATCCTGATGCCAGATATTGAAAGCAAAAAAAAATTTAAAAAACTAAGAGCAAGAGTCTTTTCTTGGTCACTAGTGTGCCCACCAAAGCCCATCTTCTCTGGGTCTTGCAATTATCCTACTGAAAAAAAGTGATACGAAGTATTTTAGAACTCTAGAGACCATCCTTTTTAACATTCTACCACGTGAGGGGAGAAAACTGGTTTAAATATATCATCTAAATATATTCCAAGTATGGTATGTTTGTCAAGCATTTAGATATTTTTCTCTATATACATTATATGTATTATGCAATGGACCCTTATTCTTGCATTACTGAAGAATTTTATTATAACTAAACTGGAACTAGAACATATATAGTATTTTTATCACTTGAATCAGCTCCAAATTAGTAGCGCTAGACTTATTTGCACCTGATAGGAATGAATTTGACCAAATGAACCATTTTTTTTTTTTTTTTTTTTTTTTTTTGCGGTAGGCGGGCCTCTCACTGCTGTGGCCTCTCCCCTTGCAGAGCACAGGCTCCGGACGCGCAGGCTCAGCAGCCACGGCTCACGGGCCCAGCCGCTGGCACGTGGGATCCTCCCAGACCGGGGCACGAACCCGCGTCCCCTGCATCGGCAGGCGGACTCCCAACCACTGCGCCACCAGGGAAGCCCAAATGAACCATTTTTAACAAGACTGTTTGGTAGGGGAAGAAATGTTATGCTGTTCAGTTTCTGAAATATTCACCTTCTTTTTTCTTACAACTTCATGGTCAGCTTAATGTTTTTCATCAGAAACATTAAACTTTCTAATGCCTCAGGGAAGTTAAAAACACCAGAGCATCCCCACAAACAATCCACACAGCATATGCAATTGGATTGGCTCATGTAAAATATTTTGCCTCTTCAATGAGAATGGAGACAAAAAGACACTCAATAATCTTTTCTTGTATAAGCCCCCTTACATGTAAAATCTACATACTAAGAATATTCCACTGCTCCCCAAAACTTGTCAAGTTGAGCAATTTGCCCCATTGCAGTAGAATAAGGTCTTGGAAATACTGTACTCTATGGTAATTTTTTTCTTAGTCTGAACTTCTTCATGATGTACAGATATCACTTTTTTTCTTTAATGTGTGCAGACTAATAGGTCTCATCCATCTAGGATTAGTACTTCCCAGAGTACTAATCTAGGATTCTACTGCTCCCTGTTTTAGTCTCAACTCTAGTACTGTGCTTATGACTTGTCTATGACCTCAGTCGCCTCATCCAGAAAATGAGGCAATCAGAGTTCCTCTGTTTGTCTTTAAGAGCTATTGTGAGAATGACAAAGCACTGGATGGAGGAAAGGAAGTGTTCATATCATAATTTCCTATGACTCCATTTCCCTTTGTTCCTAAGTCACTTATCCAGCCAGCCACCCACACCCCATACCCTCTCATATTATTTCCTCCCCTACTGGCTTCAGTCTTGCCCTTTCTCTTTTTACTTCCCTTTCTCTTTATTATTTTCCTATTCTTTCTCTGTTTGATTTTCTTTCCTCTTTGGCCCTAAAATTGCTCGTCTTCCTCTCCTTGGGGTCATCAGAACAAGCAGCCATAGGGCCTCTATGGTCAGTTAGGTCTTCTGGACAATCACATGCTATCAATATTCACTTGCATTATATCCACTCATCCCCCACCCCTCACCCCTAGAATTGACCTGATGGGACGTTCAAGAATTATGAGTTTATTAGGTATTTTAAGAAAAAAGAATTCAACTGAACCCCGAATTGTGCCTAGGGCACACTGTAATGTATGTCAGTGACAGGAGGAAGACATTTTCCTCTGCCCTTCTAGGTTCTTCAGGCTGGCCTAAGAATTAAATTGACATGAGACAGATTAACAGGAGAAAATCACACAAAAGTTTATAACATGTATACATGGGAGAGACCTGAAACCAAGCAGGACCCTGTGGGGCTCCTGGGCACGGAAGGCTTTCTATCCTGCATTTCTTGACTCCAGCCTCCATGACCTTCCCTGAGTTCTTAAGGGCAGATTCCAACAGTTGCTAATCAGGGAAGGGAGGAGGAGCAGAGACAAGGGAGGGGCAGCCAAGAAACAATAGTGTAGCCCTGGGGCAGGGTCCTGGTTCCACCTCAAGGGACACACAGAACAATGTCTTTAAGCTCTTTAAGATGTCAGCATTCTTCATACCAGAGAAAGACAACCTGAGGCTAAATTAAAGGTACCAGAGAAGCTCACCAAGATTACCTGAGACTAGATTAGAGGTGCAGCCTCTGTACACAACCTAATCTTGTCAGCAACCCCATCCTTGAACCACTGCTATAAAACTCCCCATCAAATCCTCCCGGTTTGGGACACATAGTTTTTCAGGGCAGGAGCCTGCTGTGTCCCCCTTTGCCTGGCAAAGCAGTAAAGCTATTCTTTTGTACTTCACCCAAAACTCTGTCCCTGAGATTCGATTTGGACCCTGTGCACGGAGGCCGAGTTTTCGTCATCAGACCCAGGAGAACTGAGTGACTCGCCAAAATAGCTGAAGCTCTCACCTTAAATGCCATCTTCAGCTAAAGACAGAAGATGTTGGGAATAGTGGTTTGGGACTTGAAAGGGGAGGAAGGCAATTGACATGGAGATGGAAAAGCAAATGTTTGGTAAACAAGTATTTGCTGGGCCCTGCAGAGACAATGGGACACAGAGTGGACTCTGATCTCCAGGCCCTGCTAGGTTTCCTGCACCTCAACTAGCCCATATTCTTTTCAAATATCTATGATGATAACTCTTTTCTGGAACAGGTCCTCTAACTAAATTCATTAGGCAGTTTAGGGGGAAGGTCAAAGCTTCCTCCTGAGTCTTTTGGACATTGATTGTTTTCAGCTGCAAAAAATCTGCATGCCAAAGAAACATTTTGTGGTGGCAAGTTTTGCTTCCCCACATCAGTTTTTTTTTTTTAAGTATTCTCTGGGTGATTATTAAGAATGTACTATAACATTAAAATGTCCTTATATTTTATTATATGGATTAGTAGTGTGAAATAAATTCACATTTTATAGCTAGACATGAAAAATTTTTTTAAAAATGTTCTCTGCCCTTTGGCCTCCTCTCTCCCGGCACTGTGCATTGTGTATCTGCATTATGCATGACCAATCCTCCCCCATCTCAACCAGAAAGAGCAACATTCTCCAAGCATCAATAAGATAACTCCTTAAAGATAACATTCCTTCTTGATCTTGTAATGGGCCATGATGACCTACAATCCACTACTCACTAGATTGTGTAACCTGTCAATAACACATCATTTAATGTTCAGCCCTCTGTCTCAAAATTGATATAACTGTGCGTTGACCCCCAACCAGTGGAACAGTTCTCAGAGCTTTCTGAGCGGCTGTTTCCGGGTTATAATCCTCAAATTGGCTCGAATAAAATTTCCATTTCTTGCTTAGATCAACTGATTCATTTTTTCACAGACAGTACTATATTTTAAGTTTTTTTAAACATCTCTTTAAAAAATTAAACCTCCAGTGTGTGTGAAGCTGAAGACTTTACTTAAACTTTTGTTTAAGTTGTGCCCAATTTAACAGCCTATTTCGATGAATACCTGGGGTAAAACAGCCCATGGGGGGTAGGAGATGTAGAATGTTTTGTGTTCTATTAATAGAATTCATGGAAAAGAGATTTTTTTGCTGCTACCAATTCTCTCATAAATGGAACCTTTATATATTTTAATTGAACACACTGGTATACCTTATATATCTCTATTAAAACATTTATATTGCGAAAGTTTTGTCAGTATTTCCAATTTCATATATTGAATCATCCTGTACCAATTCCTTGTGGTAGCAGGGGGGCAACTGTCCAAGCAAATGTAGAAGGCAGCTGGAGATTGTGTTTTACCAGCAAAGCCTTCATAAAAAGCTAGCCAGCGCCCAATTTTGTGACTTGAACAGTTAAAAATAATCTAAGTACAAAGAATGTACAAATTTTAAGATGTATTTATTTTAAAAAGTGAAGTAAAGTGCCTCTAGCAAGTTACACACAAGCAGCACAGAAGAGTCAGTGAGTTAAAAATGACTGGCTGCTAGTAAGGTGGATGGACCTAGAGTCTGTCATACAGAGTAAAGTAAGTCAGAAAGAGAAAAACAAATACCGTATGCTAACACATATATAGAGAATCTAAAAAAAAAAAAAAAGGTCATGAAGAACCTAGGGGCAGGACAGGAATAAACATGCAGACCTACTAGAGAATGAACTTGAGGACACGGGGAGGGGGAAGGGTAAGCTGGGACCAAGTGAGAGAGTGGCATGGACATATATACACTACCAAATGTGAAATACATAGCTAGTGGGAAGCAGCTGCATAGCACAGGGAGATCGGCTCGGTGCTTTGTGACCACCTAGAGGGGTGGGATAGGGAGGGTGGGAGGGAGACGCAAGAGGGAGGGGATATGGGGATATATGTATATGTATAGCTGATTCACTTTGTTATAAAGCAGAAACTAACACACCATCATAAAGCAATTATACTCCAATAAAGATGTTAAAAAAAATGACTGGCTGATACAATCCCTTCCTTATATATGGACTAGTTCTATGTATTTCAAATATAACCTAAAATTGAAAGTAAGCACTGTTATATACATTATACATTATATATTATATTTGAGGAAACCTAGGATCTGCAGGCATGAGTATTAGGCTAAGGGTCACATGGTGGGGGGCATGGTGGTTCTGATTGTTGGAAAGGCATCTATAATAAACTAAAGCGTATCCCATACAAATTCACTCTTGTTTTCACTTGTTAAAGAGTTTCACCACTCTCCTGTCATCTCAGGAAAGCAATATTGGTTAATATTGGTTTCCCTCAGCACCTCCCAGTACAAATAGGAGAAGGGCTCCTCTGGATGTTCTAGGCTCCATGCTAAAACGTTCCTGGACATTTAATGGTTTCTGGACCTTTAAAAAGGAGGATGCCCTCCTAGGACTGATCAAATACTTGACTAGCTGCTATAGGTGTGTAACCATGAGGAGGGGAACAAGAACTAGGGGTACAGTCTGCAAATGCCGGTTCTGCCTCCTACTAGTGAAGGTACCTTTTATCTGGTGCCCCACCAATCTTTCCCTCAAAACATTTATACCCTCACTAATCCTTCCCCCTCTGGATCCCAGGCGTCTTCCTAAGGATGAAGTAACCTAGCTCTTTCATCTTTGCTCTTATCCATGATGCTAAAATAAATTTAAGCCCTTACTTATTTGGGTCTTTGGCTTTTGTTGTCTGATGCCAAGCTTCTGGATGTAAAACAAAGCAAAACAAAACAACAAAATCCTCATGTTTCTCTTTCAAAAAACTCAGGTTTTAAAAATCAAGAGTCCATGCCTTGGCATCAAGCTTACTGATATAAATCAGACAGAAAAAGACAAATACTGCATGATTTCATTCATATGAAATCTAAAAAACAAACAAACAAACAAAACAAAACAAAACCTAGACTCACAGATACAGAAAATGATTAGTGGTTGGCAGAGGGAAGGGGGTAGGGGCGAACTGATAGAAGGGAATCAGGAAGTACAGACTTCCTGTTATATAATAAATAAGTCATGGAGCTATAAAGTAAAGCACGGGGAATACAGTCAATAATATTGTATTAACTTTGTATGGTGACAGATGGTAATTAGACTTATTGTGGTGATCATTTTGCAATGTATACAGGTGTCAAGTCACTTTGTTATACACTAAAACTAATATAATATTGTATGTCAACTATACCTCAAGTTAAAAAAAAGTCTGTGCCTTTAAAACCCCACATATATTAAGAGTTTTAAAAACTTATCTAGGAACTCAATTGATTCTTTTGTTGTTTCTGAGGTCTTTTGTATCCTACATTCCTTGGAGCAAATAATTAAATGCCTCACTAAACTCAGAAGACTCAATGGGAGCAGAAGAATGTCTAAGCAGATATTGCCACTACTTCCTCCTTTCTTGACCCCAAATGTTTATAATAATACTCCATTAACAAAGTTTACCTGAGTGAATCTCTACATTTTCCAACATGAAAGAGTTTAAATAATTCAGGCTGACTCTGAATCCATTATTCTAACACAATACTTCAGTGAACCTTATGTTCACATTCCACATGACCTACCATAGGTAGATTGTTAAAAATGGCTGATGATTTGTTCACGTCTCCCTGTATCCAACACCTCAAAAGCCTAACATCCATTTTTAAAAGTTCAAAAATAATCAAAACTAAATACTATATATTTAAGCTATTATGTTTAAAGTAAGAGTATAATAAATACCAAGTTCAGGATAGTGGATACCTGAGGGTAGGAGGGGAGTGATGGAAGCAGGGGAATGCAATAGAGAAGGAGCTTATGAATAATAAGCTAACTTTAAGGATCTCTTCTTGGATTGGATTGGGTAGTGGGTTCTCTGATGAGAATACATTTAGATGTTAACAACAAAACCAAAAAAGAAAAAGCTCTTATCTACTAAAAGTTTTGAAATACTTTCATATACTAGTTGAGTCAAAGAGGAAATACTAAATAATATTGCAAAGTATCTAAAAAATAATCATTAAAAATTAGGTAACAAGACTCATGGGATATAACTGGAAGGAATACAAATAAATAATTTAAATATTTGATTTATCTTGCTTAACATATGAGAAAGAAATCACAACAAACAAAAGAAGGGAATAGGAAGAATAAGAAAAAGAAAATAAGAACAAAAGCAGATGGTGGGGCTTCCCTGGTGGTGCAGTGGTTAAGAGTCACTTGCCAATGCAGGGGACACGGGTTCGAGCCCTGGTCCAGGAAGACCCCACATGCCGCAGAGCAACTAATCCCGTGCGCCACAACTACTGAGCCTGTGCTCTAGAGCCCACAAGCCACAACTACTGAGCCCACATGCCACGACTACTGAAGACTGCACACCTAGAGCCTGTGCTCCGCAACAAGAGAAGCCACAGCAAGGAGAAGCCTGTGCACCTCAACAAAGAGTAGCCCCCACTCGCCGCAACTAGAGAAAGCCCACGCACAGCAACAAAGACCCAACTCAGCCAAAAATAAATAAATAAATAAATAAATAAATAAATAAATAAAAAATCCAAAACCTAAAAATAGAACTACCATATGATCCAGCAATCCCACCTCTGGGAATATATGCAGAAAAGATGTATAATTTGAAAAGAGACATGCACCCTGGTGTTCATAGCAGCACTATTTACAATAGCCAAGACATGGAAGCAACCTAAGTGTCCAACAACAGATGAATGGATAAAGAAGATGTGATAAATCTACACAATGGAATATTACTCAGCCATAAAAAAATGAAATATTGCCCTTTGCAGGAAAATGGATGGACCTAGAGAATATCATACTAAGTGAATTGTCAGAGAAAGACAAATATTATATGATATCACTCTATATGTGGAATCTAAAAAATAATACAAATGAATTTATTTACAAAACAGAAACAAACTCACAGACCTAGAAAACAAACTTGTTAACCAAAAAGGAAAGGCAGGGGGGATGGATAAAATAGGAGTATGAGATTAACATACACACACTACTATATATAAAATATATACACAACAAAGATTTACTGTATAGCACAGGGAACTATATTCAATATATTGTAACAACCTATAATGGAAAAGAATCTGAAAAAATATATATACATACAACTTAATCACTTTGCTGTATACTGAAACTAACACAATAGTATAAATCAACTATACTTCGATTTTTTTAAACTCTCTCTTTATTAAGAATAGTTAAATAGATAACCTTGAGTTAACCAAATCAAGAAAAGGGGGGAAACCACAAATAAATAAACAAGCAAGGAAATTAAAAGAATCATAAGAGGCTATTTTGCTCAACTACACAAAAATAAATTCAAAATTTGGAATGAAATAAATAATTTGCTAGAAAAATGTAATTTACCAAACTAATGTAAAAGAAAGAAAGCATACGTAATATTGGATTTCTGTAGAAGAATTGGGAAAATTTGTATCTAATGGCTATTTCATGAAGCACTATTGAAGATAACTCCAAAAGGTGAGTCAATCTGGGCTCTCCAAGAAGCACATATCAAGACAAGATCTGAAGTGCGTAAGATCTTTTGGAGAACTGCACGTGAAAGATCAAGTGTGACTGAGCAAGAGAAGTCTAGGAAAGACTTTCAGACCTCAGTGCAGATCTGACACCTCTGAAAGTGGAAGGAGGAGGGAGAATTGAGTAAGAGCCTCAGTACAGTTGTGAGAGCTGTCTCAGCCAGCTCGATGGGAAATCCAGCAGCCGTGGCCTCTCAGAGGAATCCCACATCTGTCAGAAATGGCCAGTTTCAAGCATACCTCTCACCTCCTCAAAAACATTTTTCCAGAAATTATCTTCAATCTAGCCTACATCGTCAGTTTTTCCTCCCTTTACCAGATCACTCTGATCAGACTACAAACATGCTGTATTATCTCTCATCTCATAAAAATGTTTCCCTGATCCTCTTTCCCAGAGTAGCTACTAACACATTTCTATGCTCTCTTTCACGGCAAAACTTCTCCAAATAGGTTGCCTGTGCTCACTGTACTTACCTCTCCTCCAATTTTCTCTTAAAACTAATTCATTTGATTTTATAACTCCACCACTCCAAGAAAAACGTATCTGTCAAGTTCACCAGAGACCTCCAATATCTCTAAAACCAGTGGTCAGTTCTCAGTCCTCATCTTAGCTGACCTATCTGCACAGGTGTTTTATTTCCCTTCCTCTTCTTCTTCATAGATATAAGTAAAGGCTGAGCTATCTTAAAGTAACACATCTATAGATCAATAGTTACAGAATAGCAGCAATTTTGCATAGTTCAACTGGGTGTGTACATATATATGCTATATATACATGCATGTATATATATTAGTGTGTAGTTGTATGTACATATATATGTTATATATACATATATGTATATACGTGTGTGTAATTGCAAAATAACAATATCAATTTTAATGTTAACAATAAGTCTACTGAATTAAATTTAAGATGTCTTTGATATTGTTTTTGTCTTTGGAATATAGCCCACCAGAGTTATTCAGCCAAAATATTGTTTCCAAGTCACTTGAAATAATTCCTCTCCCTGTGGTTATGCCTCCAAGTTGATGCGTGGGTCATTTGTTTCAATTTCATATGTATTTTTTTAAACTTTTTAATTCAATTTTGTTTTTAAATTTACCTGGTTCCTAAGTTAAAATTATAAAATGTCATACATTCAGAGAGGTCTAGTTTTCATTTCAGTCTCTTCATCCAGTCTATCCTTTCCCCTTTTATACTCATGTTAATTGTTTATAAAACAAAACTTTAGGGCTTCCCTGGTGGCACAGTGGTTGAGAGTCCACCTGCTGATGCAGGGGACGCGGGTTCATGCCCCGGTCCGGGAAGATCCCACATGCTGTAGAGCGGCTGGGCCCATGAGCCACGGCCACTGAGCCTGCGCGTCTGGAGCCTGTGCTCCGCAACGGGAGAGGTCACAACAGTGAGAGGCCCGCGTACCGCAAAAAAAAAAAAAAAACTTTATTTTTGAAAATATAAGTAGATAAATATTCATATTTCATTCAATTTCTTATAAAATATTTATGTAGTAAACATTCTCTTCTGATCTTTCCTTCCATCTTCCTTTCCTTCCTTCCTTCCTTCCTCTCTTTCTCTCTCTCATGCAACAAGTTTTATGAATAGTTAGCAGAAATGTATAGCAATCAGATTTTCTCATCACCTCTCTCCCCATATCTCCAAACTGCTACAGAGCAGCTGTATAGATGTTCCATGTTTATGAAAACAGTGCACATTTGATGGACTTTTGAGTGATTTTGGTCTCTTTCTCTTACACAGAGTGCTACAATAAATAACACTGTGCTAGGAAAATCAGTCCTCTCAATTTACCTGGAACTGATGGGTTTCCTGAAAATTTAAGACTTTTAGTGCTAACATCAGGAAAATCCTGAGCAAAATCAGGACAAGTTGGCTCACCCTACCATATACCCTCATCTTTTTTTTTAACATCTTTATTGGAGTATAATTGTTTACAATGGTGTGTTAGTTTCTGCTTTATAACAAAGTGAATCAGCTATACATATACATATATCCCCATATTTCCTCCCTCTTGCGTCTCCCTCCCACCCTCCCTATCCCACCTCTCTAGGTAGTCACAAAGCACGGAGCTGATCTCCCTGTGCTATGCGGCTGCTTCCCACTAGCTATCTATTTTACATTTCATATACCCTCATATTTTCAGAGCAGACTGATATCCTATGACTTTTTTTAACATAAGTACATGGTAAGTCTTTCTGTTGGTTCATACACACTTTTTTTGTCCTTCAAGTGTGCTTTAAGGTTATTTTTTCATATTGGTCTTGAACATTTTTCATTAGGTTTAATTCCTAGGTCATTTTTCTTTTTTGACACTACTGTAAATGAGATCTTTTCTACCATTACATATTTAATTGATTGTTGTTTTCATAGATTCTATGAAAACCATTGATTTCTATATATTTAATCTTACTTTCCACCTCCAAGTGCTGACCAAGCATCCAGGCTCCTTCCTCTTATAAGATTACTTTCTGCCAGGGCATCCATGGAATCCCTGATTGAGCCCCTCTACTTGGCCTTCCAATGAGTGAAGACAAAGAGAGTGGTAGGGCTTACAAGTGATGCAAGTCACTTCTGCTCGCATTCTATTAGCTGCAATTCAGCAAATGCCCCTGCCTAACTGCAGGGATGCTGGGAAATACAGCCCTCACTTGTGCCTAGGATGGAGAGGAGAACATTAAGTCTCCACCTCAGTACTCCACTGGAGTATAAGTACCACAAGTGCAGTACTTTTAGTTCTTTAAAGAATCTCAAACACCTTGAACAGCACCTAGTATATATTAGGTGCTCAAGAAAAATGTGTTGACTAAGTAATGAATATGTCCTTAACATGAAAACGTTTCTCTATTGCAGCCCACTGTGCTGAGCAGTGAGTACACATTAAAGGCATTCACACTAAATTCAGGATCCAGGTAGAGATGCTCACTCTCATATTCCTTATTTAACACTCTGTGGGAGAGAGTCACCAATACAATTAAACAAGAGAAAGTACTTCAGGTAAAATTATCACTACTTTCAGATGATATGATATTATAGCTGGAAAGTCCAAGAGAAACCATTTTAAAACTAGTATAAACAATGAGAAAATTCAGTAGGATTATTTTGGGGAGTGGGAAATAAGACAAATTTTATATAATGTAAATTAAAAGAATATATAGAAAAACTCTGAAAAAAAGGAAAAGCGATGTAGGGGAACTATTCCCACCAGATATATACCCAAAAGATTCAGTAATTTAAACTATGCAATATTGCCATAGGAAGAGAAAGACAGGAATAAGAATTTTAGAAATAGACACGATTCATACAGAACTTTAGAACATGAAAAGAGTGACATCATAAACCAACTGTGAGAAAAAAATATATTCTAAGAATGGCATTGGGAAAATTAGACAGCAATCTGGGGGGAGAAAAAGAAAGTTTCATCCACAGTATGTACTGCACATAAGGGTTAATTGCAAACAGATCAAAATTTAATGTGCAAAATATGAAAGCACAAAAGTATCAGCAGAAAACATGGGATAATCTTCACTGAACCACTATATAAGGAAAGATTCTCTAACTATAAGACAATATATAGAAATGATGGATATTTCAGATAATCAAAATCAAAACCCCTGCCGCAAAAAAACCAAAATCAATGGATGAATTAAAAATGTGAAAAATATTTGTATCTTCTATCACCAAGTTCGCTAGGGCTACCATAACAAAATACCACAGACTGGGTGACTTAAAGAACAGAAAATTATTTTCTTACAGTTCTGGAGGCTAGAAGTCCAAGATCAAGATGTGAGCAGGTTTGGTTTCTTCTTGGGCCTCTCTCTTTGGCTTACAGACGGCTGCCTTCTCACTGTGTCCTCACAGGTCCACCTATCCATCTCTGTGTTGTCTGTATTCTAATCTCCTCTTCTTATAAGGACACCAGTCATTTCATTAGTGCCCACCCATATGACCTCATTTACTTCCATTATCTCTATAAAGGCCCTATTTCTGAATACAGTCACATTCTGAGGTACTGGGGGTTAGGACTTCAGTATATGAATTGTGAGGGAACACAATTCAGTCCATAACACAAAGAAAGGGTTCTTACCAATATATAAAGAACCCCCTCCATGAATTCACAGATCATCCTCTTTTCCCTCCCCTTTATATGGTCTCAGGTTTCAAAACTATGTCCTCAGGCCAAATCCACTTGGGGCCTTACTAGATAGAACACAGCCACACCATTTGTTTATATATTGTATAAAGTGGAGCGTTTAAGATAGAGGCTGCATGGCCCACAATGCCTAAAATATTTACTATCTAGTCCTTTATAGAAAAAGTTTGCCAACCTGTGGTCTAGAGCACAGACTGGAAGTTAGGGAATGTGTAGGATGAATAGGGGGATAAGAGCTGGAGACATGAGCCAGGTTGTATGATGGGCAGGATGATCATACATCCCAGTGTGCCTGGGACAGTGCCAGGTTACAACTATTATCATTCCCCATGTGCCTGGGACAGTGCCAGCTTACAACAGCATATATCCTTTGACTCTCAAAAGTGCCCTGAATTGAACATGATATAGTCACTGTCATGGGTTGAATTTCAACCTCCCAAAATACATGCTGAAGTCCTTACCCTGGGTACCTGTGAATGTGATCTTAGTTGGAAATGAGGTCTTTGCAGGTGTATTCAAGTTAACATGAGGTAATTAGTGTGTGCCCTAATCCTATATGATTGTGTCCCTATAAGAAAAAAAAATTGGACACAGAGAGGAGAACACCGTGTAAAGACACAGAGACACACAGACACAGAAGAAAGATGGCCATGTGACAACAGAAGCAGAGATTGGAGTGATGCATCTATAAGCCAAGGAGTGCTGAAGATTGCCAACAAACACCAGAAGCTAGAAGAGGTAAGGAAGAATTCTCCCCTACAGGTTTCAGAGGGAGCATGGCCCTGCCAACAGCTTGATTCTGGACTTCTAGCCTCCAGAACTGTGAGGGAATAAATTTCTGTTGTTTTAAGCCACCCAGTTTGTGGTACTTTGTCTTGGCAGTCCTAGGAAATTAATCTAGTCACCATCCCAATTAATGAGGAAAATAAGTTAGCATTCAGGGATCATTATTAGAATATTCTAATAATAATGATATAATATGTTAACTGGTTAGGACACCAGTTAAGAGGCTATAAAAAATAGGAGCCATCAGAATTAATTAAGGCCTTCCTGAAACAGACTCAAGCCAATTTAGTGGGTTTTTTAAATTGTTAGGTATATTGCTAGTGATGGGTAGCCTCCATATACCACAAGATTTTTTAAATAAATGATTTCATGTTATTCTCTTGTAAATTATTATTATGTGCATTTTGGGGCGATATTTATATCAACCTATGGACAAGATGTGAAATCCAAATAAAAATGGAAGGCTTGGAAATCCAAAAAAGAGAGGATATATGTGTACATATAGCTGATTCACTTTGCTGTACAACAGAAACTAACATAGCATTGTAAAGCAGCTATACTCCAATAAAAATTAATTTTTAACCATGGAAACCTTAAGCAAAGGAAGAAGGCTGATGTCATTCCTTCCTTGACAACAGCTTTTCTCCTCTGCATCATCATTTCCAGGTGGCATCTTACAATTAAAGTCTCAAACCAAATTCTGCCAAACATGCAAACATTTAGTAGCACACAAACATGGCCTGTCCTTCCAAATTCATGAAGTTCTACCCCTCTGCCTTTTTTGTCTCTCTGACAAGAAGCCTGCATAAAAAAATTCACTTGAGGCACATGATCTACATTTAGTAGCCAGGTTCAGCTAAATTTGGGAGTGACACCACAGAATCTTTGTTGAACCCAAGTGTGCTAAATAGAACCCTAGATAAAGATGGCCACTCAGAGGGTTTTACCTGCTCATGCAGGGTCAGAGGTGCCAGTTCATTCTTTCTAACCAGTATCTATATATTGAAATACCATTCTTTCACCAATGAAAAATAATTTCCAATAGCTAATATGCAAATTATTCAACCTTCTTGCATTGCTGTGATATGAGACAACTGAAGCCAAAACAGGAAAGCATACTCTAATTAATCTGTTCCAGTGCTAACTTACCACACCTGAAGTATGAATGCTTAATTAGGGCATTTCAAAGTTAACCAATAGTATAGGATTAAATATCACTTTCTATGCAAAGATATTTGAAAGTCAACTAGAGACAATGTAGCAGGTCTGAACCAAGGTTGTAAGAAGGTAGCTTTTTCTACCTGACCTCAATTCTCTGAAAGCAGGGCAGAGGAATGGGCTTAAACTGCGATTTCACTGATCTAGGTAAAACTCAAATAAGTGCCCGATAGGCTCTGATGTTTGCTATAATTATGGGAACCATCTGTCTGAGTGTGTTTATGAGATCCTACCTGAAAGTGGGGGCTTAGTGGCTTCCAATTCCAATGGTAGCTTATTGATAATGTACATGTGGCAATCATTTTTGGATTTTCAAAATTATTGTTATCGGGAATTCCCTAGCAGTCCAGTGGTTAGGACTCCATGCTTTCACTGCTGAGGGCACAGGTTCAATCCCTAGTCGGGTAACTAACACCCCGCAAGCTGCATGGCACAGACAAAAAAACAAAAACAAAAACAAAATTATTGTTACTGATTTCTGTCCGCTATGTGTATGTGTATACGCACATACACATAGATATATATGTATAAAGTTACATGTCTTTCTTTGTGTTGGTGTTTTGTGTGATCATACTTATCAAAATAATTATTCTGAACTTTCTCCTATTTTCTGCTACTGAAAATAGGAATCTGTGAAAATATATAAAACTTATATTTCATACCAGACATAACTTGAGATGTGATCATTTTATTAATTCCTCTCTTCTACTACAGCATGCTGTGAAATTTCCGCACTCCATTTAAATTCCATAGGCATCTGTTCTCATGTAAATAACTCCCAGGATACCTAACTTTCTTTGATGATTTACCCCAATTTGAAGCTAATTATTATACATTCTTTATTGTGAAAAGATGGTTTGCCTGATTTTAATTCAGGACTTGTATCATCTGTAATTCAATACAGAGCAATGTCCTATATCACATCTGATACAACAGAGTGATTATTACTGACTATCAATTTACTAGTGTGTTGACCAGTGAATATCCAGACCAAATTTAAGAAACATCTTTTTTTTTTTTTGCGGTACACGGGCCTCTCACTGTTGTGGCCTCTCCCGCTGCGGAGCACAGGCTCCGGACGCGCAGGCTCAGCGGCCATGGCTCACGGGCCCAGCCGCTCCGCAGCATGTGGGATCTTCCCGGACTGGGGCACGAACCCGTGTCCCCTGAATCGGCAGGCGGACTCTCAACCACTGCGCCACCAGGGAAGCCCAAGAAACATCTTTAAGTGTTGAGTGTTTGGTTTTAATTTGGGGATTTTAGATGGGACCAAGTTGCAGCAACAACTCTTATGGGAATGATTTTAAGTTCCCGAAGGCAGACATATTTCCAGGAGAGAGGAGATTATACTTTTAGCATGGTGGCCTCAGGGGAGATGGCAAAGATGTTGAAGAAGAAATGAAGGGACTTCCCTCCATTGGTGGTCCAGTGGTTAAGACTCCGTGCTCCCAATGCAGGGGGCCCGAGTTGGATCCCTGGTCAGGGAACTAGATCCCACATGCCGCAATGAAGATGCCGACTGCTGCAGCTAAAAGATGCCCGCACGCTGCAACTAAAAAAAAAAAGATCCCACATGCCGCAACAAAGATCTTGCACACAGCCACGTAGACCCCACGTGCCACAACTAAGGCCCAGCACAGCCAAATAAATAATTTTTTTAAAAAAGAAGAAATGGAGTATAGGAGGAAAAAAAACCCTCAGTGAGAATTAGACCTTCATTGCTATTAACTGTTTAAGCTCAGGCAATTCACTTGGCTTCTTTGAAACTCAGCTTCCTTTTATTTAAGGATGGGGTAATTATACCTTACAAAACTCACAGGATTGTTGTGAGGTACAATGAGATAGTATATGTAACATCAGTTCCATTCCTTCTTTACTGTTTCCTCCATATTTCCAGCTCAACGTTCAACTCCTAATGATTACTTTGTTATTCTCCCTCCTTATCTTGCAGGAAAGAAAAGTAGGAGATTAATTCACACACACACACACACACACACACACACACACGAAAAAAAGGACTGATTTTAAGTCCTTAAGCAAGAGTATTTGCATTTTAAAATATTTTGCCTAAATTGGGCAAGTCTATAGTGGTAGATTCCTCAAATTCTACCAGAAAAGGGGTCACCTGTTCTGGAACAAGCATGTGCTTCAAATCATACCACAAAAGGAGTCATGAACTCAAAAGCATTGCTCTCACCTCAGGCAAACAGAAGCCAGTCATTTAAATTTTCACTTACTTATTTATTTTTATTTTAAATCAATACTCAAAATTCAGGATTAAAAAAAAATTCCATGGATCTAGTATTCCAGGAGTCAGCAAACTTTTTCTGTTAAGGGCCATAGAGTAAGTACTTGAGGCTTTGTGGGCCATAGGATCTCTGTCACAACCTTTCAGCTAAGCATCGTAGCTCCAAAGAAGCCAAGGACAATATGGAAATGGATGGACATGACTGTGTTCCATTTAAAGTTTATTTACAAAACCAGGCTGTGAGTTGGATTTGACTGACAGGTCATAGTTTTCTGACACCTATTGTATTCCATCCACTCCTACATTCTTCTTTTTTTTTTTCTGTTACACAAAAAGTAGAAGGTTTCAGGCGAGAAGAGATATTGAACACCATTAGTTCCCACTTTGCATTTGGCCTCAAATATTGTGCAGAATTTTCCTGGCTTTGTCTTCCCTGTGTTCAGCCCCTAAGGCAAGCATGATGCCCAAGAGCTGTCCTACAACCAACTAAAATAATGATCAGGGACAAACGCTAATAAATCTTTTCCTCTACCTCTGTTCAGTGAAAGGGGAGCACTTGTAAAACCTTACTTGAAAACTTGGTAGCTCCATTCTTTCTCTGGCTAAAATGAAGGTATCGACAAGTATATGCTTCCTGTGCATTTGAAACCTCAGAGTTTAGGGCACCAAGACTTAGGGAGAACCAACTGCCTGCAGAACTGTATGGGAATACAAAATAAGAGACATTCCCCAACAGTCTAGTTGGGGAAGCAGAACACATACACATAAGAAAAATGCTAAACAACACAAAGCCAAATGACAGATTAGTACCTCTTTATAAAGTAGAAGCTGACAGCATCAGTGCTGAAGGAGACTCTATAGAGCAGGGGTTCCCAAGCCCTGGGCCATGGACCGCTATGCGGCCTGTTAGGAACGGGGCTGCACAGCAGGAGGTGAGTGGCGGGCAAGTGAGCAAAGCTTCATCTGTATTTACACCGCTCCCATTGCCGCCTGAGCTCTGCCTCCTGTCAGATCAGTGGTGGCTTTACATTCTTTTAGGAGCGTGAACCCTACTGTGAACTGCCTATACGAGGGATCTAGGTTGTGCGCTCCTTATGAGAATCCAATGCCTGATGATCTGAGGTGGAGCTGAGGCAGTGATGTTAGCACTGGGGAGCGGCTGCAAATACAGATTATCACTAGCAGAGAGGTGTGACTGCACAGAGACCATAATAAATCAATTGCTTGCAGACTCATATCAAAACCCTATCAGTGAGTGGCAAGTGACAAATAAGCTGCATCTTACGGAGTAGACTGGACATAAGCCACACACTTGGGGTGTCACTGTCTCCCCTCACCCCCAGATGGGACCATCTAGTTGCAGGAAAACAAGCTCAGGGCTCCCACTGATTCTGCATTATGGTGAGTTGTACAATTATTTCATTATATATTACAATGTAATAATAATAGAAATGAAGTGCACAATAAATGTAACACACTTGAATCATCCCGAAACCATCCCCCCACCCCGTCCATGGAAAAATTATCTTCCACGAAACTGGTCCCTGGTGCCAAAAAGGTTGGGGACTGCTGCTCTAGAAGAATGGTCAACTAGGCAAGAGATTCTGGAGGAAGCAAGACGGAATGACATTTTTCTCCCTCCCGTAATTTCTCCCAAAACAAGAGAAGAGAAAAATCTTTCAGGAGAGAGGAATGCCAATTTCCTTTGCTAATAATACTTCCCTTAAGTCCAAGGGTGGTTAAAACCCTGAACTACAGAAAAAGAGGTAAAATATCATCATCCTTCATCTTTTAGGGACACATTATCTTGCTGCTACTGTAATTGTAATTTACCACCCCCATTTCACATTCTACCCAGTTCTGCCCTAAGCTCCAACGTGTTCTTGTTCCAAAGTCACCCACCTCCTCAATCAAAATTCTCCTCCCAAGGGGCTGATCTTATCAAGATAAGGAGTGAGACTTTATTGATCCATTCAACACTGATATGTAAATTACTGATAGACAGTAACCATAGACATCTATATGATGCATACCTTTTTGCATCTCAGACTTCTCCCAGAATTTTGAAAAAACAGAAAGATGCAACAGCTCCAATAGATACTACAGTATTTCCCTTTACTTTCAGTAATGACAATCCAGCTTAAAATTCATGACTTCCACTCAAGAACGAGAGAATTTAAAGAAAGAATTTCTAGTGGTCAGGGGAATCATAAACATCTGAACCAACACAGAACAGAAATGTAACCAAAGATTGTGTTTTAAAATGCAATTTAATATTTAATAACAGTTCACCACAAAGAATACAGGAATAAAATATAAAGTTAGCACAATTATTTCCCTTACAAGAGATGAGATGGGGCTTCCCTGGTGGCGCAGTGGTTGAGAGTCCACCTGCCGATGCAGGGGACACAGGTTCGTGCCCCGGTCTGGGAAGATCCCACATGCTGCGGAGCGGTTAGGCCCGTGAGCCATGACCGCTGAGCCCGCACGTCCGGAGCCTGTGCTCCGCAACAGGAGAGGCCACAACAGTGACGGGCCCACGTATGGCAAAAAAAAAAAAGAAAAGAAATGAGATGCACTTTATCTTTGTGTTTAGGCTTCATAATCAGTGCAAGAATTATAACTGTAATGTATCAATGTTATTATGTTTAAAAAGTAGCTGGGCTTTAAGAAAGACTAATATCCATAAATAAATGTAAAAAACTCCAAGCCCACAAGAATAATAATAAAAATAATCCCTTATAATACATAAATTAGATAGCTATTAAAAATTCCAGAAAATAATTTCAGCAGTGGCTTCCTTAAATAATACCCTTGCTTGGTGCATTTTAAGATTTATTTCTAACACAATCGAAAAACAGAACAGAGGTTCCTTAAAAAACTAAAACTAGAGCTACCATATGATCCAGCAATCCCACTCCTGGGCATATATCTGGAGAAAACCATAATTTGATAAGATACATGCACCCCAATGTTCATTGCAGCACTATTTATAATAGCCAAGACATGGAAGCAACCTAAATGTCCATTGACAGAGGAATGGATAAAGAAGATGTGGTGTATATATACACAATGGAATACTACTTATCCATAAAAGGAATGAAATAATGCCATTTGCAGCAACATGGATGGACTTAGAGATTATCATATTAAGTGAAGTAAGTCAGACAAAGACAAATATCATATGATATCACTTATTTGTAGAATCTAAAAAATATGATACAAATGCACTTATTTACAAAACATAAACATATTCACAGACTTCAAAAACAAACTTATGATTACCAAAGGGGAAAGTTGGGGGGAGGGATAAATTTGGAGTTTGGGATTGACATATACACATACAGAATAGATAATCAACAAGGATCTACTGTATAGCACAGGGAACTCTACTCAATATTTTGTAGTAACCTATTTGGGAAAAGAATCTGAAAAAGAATTGATATATGTATACATATAACTGAATCACTTTGCTCTACACCTGAAACTAACACAATGTTGTAAATCAACTATACCCCAATATAAAATAAAAATTAAATTAAGAAAAAAGCCAAAACAACAACAGGAAAAGATTTGTTTTTACTAAAATCTGATTAATAATTTATTGCATCAAGTGAGATTCACTTATCTATATACTTTTAAATAAAATCTAAAGTTTTATTTAACTAAAAGACTCATGAAATCCTTTTTTACTAGTTAGTGGATGCTATACAACAATAGATATGAAACTTCCTGAGTCTGATCATCTTTTTCAAGCATTTCAAATACTATTATCTGTTAATCTGTTAACAAATCTGTGCTACATTCCTTCAAAGGGTTGAGGATGTGGATGAATGTGGCTAAAGTACTAGCGTTTGGGGCTGTGAATCAGGAGACCTGGATTCTAAGGCTTACTGAACCATTAACCAGCTGTTAAAACTTTT
Source organism: Mesoplodon bidens (assembly GCF_964165515.1). Lineage (NCBI taxonomy): Eukaryota > Metazoa > Chordata > Mammalia > Artiodactyla > Ziphiidae > Mesoplodon > Mesoplodon bidens. Next base: position 115,944,002 of record NC_138163.1, on the reverse strand, counting down.
GGGGAGCTTGGTTTCTATAAAAATGAGTGATTTGGATGACCCCTAATGTCCCTTCTTATTAATAAAATCTAAATGAAATAATCAGGTTGAATCCTGTATGGTGAAGGCAATAGGCTGTGAATACAGATGAGGATTTAGAAGACACCATCCTAACCACAAGAAACACTGATTAGCTATGTGGCAGACACTGTTACCAATCTGCCTATATGCCCTCAGGTCTTCCCATGGAGGTCCACCCAGGCCTGGCTTCCAACTGCCCGCTTGTGCATCTCCGTGCCTGAGGGCTTACTTTGGATACTAGAGTCCACTGAGTCCTCCACAACACTAGGCTAGAAGCACTAAGAATTAGCACACATTCTGCAATCCTGGACCCATAACTGATAAGATTTAGTGTATAAATATCCCAGCTCTCCTAACCCTTGGATAGATTAACCACCCTTAAAGAAGGTTAGCTTGGGCTAACACCTAGACCCACTGTACCCTAGATCACAGAATTCCTCCAGCATGGTTAATCCCCAGTTACTCACAGTGGTACTTAACAATACATCTTTTATTGGCTGCCCGCCCTCCCTCCCAGTGTTTCTTGGGGACACCTAACAGATATACTACTTGCAATCAAATCCTTACTTCAGGTTATGCTTCTGAAGAAGCCAAAACTAAGTGATGATTACATATATGATCCTGGCCTCACTCCTTCCTGAAACTGAGCAGGACCCTGTGCGGCTCCTGAGAACAAAAACCTCTCTGTGTCCCCTTCCCTGAGTTCTAAAGGGCAAGTTCAAACAGTTGCTAATCAGGGAAGGGAGGGGATATGAAGACAAGGGAGGAGCAGCCAAGAAACAATAGTGCAGCCTTGGGGCAGGTCCTGGTTCTGCCGCAAGGGATACACATAAGAATATCTTTGAGCTCTTCTGCAGAACTAAAACCCCACCAAATGGAAGATGTTCCAGAGAGAAGGTCACAGTTCAATAACCTTGAGAACTACAGATCATGAGACCACCCAACGGCAGAAGTTCTCTGGATTGAAGGAATGCAGGCCCTTCATGCACCCTGATCCTTATCAGCAACCCTGCCCGTTGACTATAACACTCCTCAATCCTCCCCCTCTCCCCCGGGGTTGGGACACACAGTTTTGAGGGCATTAGCCCGCTGTGGTCCCCTTTGCCTGACAAAGCAATAAAGCTATTCTTTTCTACTTCACCCAAAACTCTGTCTCCGAGATTCAATTCACTACCGGTGTACAGAGGCTGAATTGCAGCTGCCATCTCTGCCCCAAAAACTTGTCTGCGTACTTTGTCTTCCCAAGCCCCATCCTGTGATTGGGGTTCCCTGGCCCACTCTGTCTTCAGATTCGCTGCTAGGCCCAGCCAAGTGAGCTATGCTCTTATTACCATCTTGCAGGTATTTTGCTTACATATATATTTGTCTTTATCCCTAACTTTACCAAAGCTGTGCATACCTTAAATTCTGAAATTGCATCATCTTTGTCTTTATACCTCTAGTGCTTAACACCATATCCAGCACATAAGGATTTTAATGTTATGACTTCTCTTCCTTGGAAGACTTTTCCTTCCACCATTCTTCCAAGCAATCCCCTATATTTATGATTTGAGTCAGCCTGCTGTCTCCTTAGTGAAATTGTTCCCAAATGCCACACACTGAAGGATGCACTCCCTGCCACAGGACCCTGTGAAGACACTGGGGATATGTACTTCTTGAATATCACATCATATCGTCAGGGACTGACTTCTCTACTTTTCCATTTTCTATATTCTCTATATTAGCTTCTCTGCTTTTCTATAAACTTCTTGAAGAGAGGGATTTTGCTGTATTCCTTCTTGTTTATCCCAGCCCCTAGCACAATGCCTTACACACAAAAGATATTGTTGAGTGTGTAAAGGGAGCAGAAGGTAATTTTTGGTTTTGTTGGGAGTTCATGCCTGCTGCGACTCCCACATTAAATAAATATGTGCAATCACCATTAGGGACAAAAGAAGTAGCAACCACAAAACAAAATATGTAGAGTGGCTGAGATCTGTATATTTGGGGCAGAAAGCCTCTTGCTTTGATCTTACCTTTGAGGAGCTACAAACCAATGGCTCTCTGCAATTAGCCTGCTAAACTTGTGTTGAGTTATGAGCTGCTATGATTACTATAAACTCAAATGCATTTCTTTCCATATTATTTCAGAAAAAAAATAGATAGGTATGTAAAACCAAAAAGATTTGGTGACCACAATTTTAAATTCTTTAGGTGAGGCCCACTGGTCACATCATAATGTCCTTCCATATATCTTTCCCTCTATACACAGAACTTTTAATACTGTCTCCATAAAATATGCTTAAATAATATAAAGCAAGTCAGAAATTTGTCTTGAAATTACTGACGACTCATCTCTTCAAGTTTTTCAAGGACAGATTTATACTTGGCACATACTATAAATAACAGCTGGTAATTTTGCCACAAGCATTTTTCACTCACTTCTACTTTTTCCCACATTTATTCTTATTCCCATATTCAGGCTCATTTAAACTCAAGTACCAGTTTACAGTTTGCACTGGATTGTGCATTGACTTGTTCTGTGTTTTAAATCCTCTTTCTAACACTTTATGAAAGGAGTTATATATGGCTGCTTTCATAAAATTAATATTTTATAAGAACATAATAGTCTTAAACAAAAATGCCAATAGTTTACAGTAAAACCAAAGGCATGGATTTGGGACCTATAGACCCCGCGAAAAAGTAGAAGTTCTAGTTTTAGCAAAATAACTTCCAAAATAACCACGAAGTCTGTAGAGATGAACAAACAAAAAACATTCACCACGCTTTGGAAACTTGCAATCTTGTGAAATGAGCAGAAAAATGTAAAGTTAAATATGAGAGCTTGGAGTCTGGGAGGAGTACAGCAACAAGGTATGAGCTAAGAGTAAAGGAGTAAAGAAAAAGGCAGTGTAAATGCTGATAGGGAGCTTCGGTGGAAATTCCATGTAAAAAGTGACATTTTAGTAGGGTGCAAAGGCATCTCAGAGGGCAGGAAAAGCCCAGGCTATGCAACTGTGGCATGAAAGTTGTAGGAATGAGGAGTCACGGTGCTCACTCATTTTGCTCCTCTCCTTCTGCTTCCTCCATCCCTTGTTCATTCCTAGCCAGGTAGCCCAGGACACTATTTCTCTAGTGTTTGTACAACATGTTGTGCATTATTTATTTATGGTTGTTAATGCATGATTTTTTTTTCCTTTATGAGTCTATCTTACATCTCTATGAGGGCAGGAACCAGGTCTTTTTATTTTGTATACCCCAAACCTAGCCTAAGACAAACAGTCAATAAATAAATATTACAACAAGAGCTGGAGTATTAGGTTAATGTGAAGGAATGGGTTGAGAAATAGAAAGAAAATTTGATGACATAATCCGAAGTCTCTGAATACTTAGTCTAAAATTGACCTTATTCTAACAACAACAGGAAGATACAGTAATAACAGCTTCTGTTGATGTACCAGAATCTTTACATTAGTTATCTCATTCAATCCTCACAACTACCTGCTTAGGTGAGCACTATGATCTCCATTTTGCAGATTACAAAACCAAGGCTAGGGAAGTTAAGGTTAACCAAGGTCATTGAGAACTTAGTATGTGACAGGCACTCCTCTAAATGCTGCAAATAAATTGGCACCAAGACAAACCAGGTCCTCACACTCCTGAGCTTATGTTTTGGTTGAGTGAGACTGACTTTAAACAAAACCCCACAAAAATAAATAAGAAAATTCATAAATGATGACAAATGGCCTAAAGGAGAGTAAAACAAGCTGATATGCTTGGGAGTGACTGGGGGTGATGCAGAAGAGTCTGCCTTACTCAACAGATCATGTTACTCCCAATATAACACTCTGATCTTACGTTATTCAGAGGACAGAAGTGATCAAATATGAATTTTGGAAGGAAAGCTAGCGGTAACGCAAAGGATTATTACACAACAGTATCAATTAGGAGAGAATAAATGTCTACCCAAAATAAAGCTTTAGAAGGTGAATGAGGAGAAGCAATAGCTGTAAGAGAAACCACTGATAAGTTCTATGAATAGTAAAGTTGATTTGAGATAAAGAATGTGGAGGAAGGTGGAGATGATGATGATGATGATGATATGATGGTACTGATCATAACAGCAATAAAGGTATGTCTTGAACATTTACTCAGTACGTGTCCAAGGTTACACAGTTCTCTTAGATGGAAAGCTAATTTTTAGTCACTCTAAGAACGTTTTGCAAAGTGTGGGACTCTCACCACAAGGTATCCAGGATGATTTCGGGTGTTATTTAAATTGCAGTGGAAAAGGCATTAAAGAATGTAACTATCACATAGGAAAAATGTTATTTCCATTTTAAATCTCTTTCAATCCCTCTAATTATGTCAAGAAGAAATTCTCAATTTGAGCTATTTGAGCTATTTCGACTTAACACCTCTCTAACATTTGCTAATCTCCTTTTTTAAACAAAGAGTGAGCAGGCCTTATGTTCAGAGCCTTCAGCAGCCAGCAGTATCTAGCTGAAATTTAAGTTTATTTTCATTGTATTTATTTTTACAGTTACCCTCTATTTATGGTCAATGATACTAGTTTGCCATTTATGGTAGTGATATATCCTTAACTTTTAACATAAATGCACTTAAGTAAAAGAATGAGTGGATATAAAGAAAAATATTAAGGAAATAGCAATGCAGTTAATTTTAGTATGTAGCAAAAATGCTGAAGGTGATAGAAGACTGGAGTTTAACAATACTACAGTAAATTACAAAAGCCACCTGGAATTGGGTGAAAACTCAGAGGTTTTGAATCACACTTACTGAAAAGATTGTGGGGTCACTTAGGAATCCCCTGAGGATGAGTTAGTAGGTCATAGACCATGATAGATTCTGCTTTATGCATATTCAGTTTTAGGTGACAATAAAATATCCTCAAGAATTCTGGTGCTCAGGGGCCCATTCAAGACAGAAGCTTGAGCCTAGTTCTAGATGAGGCTTATAGGTTTAGAAGTCATATTAGTTTTCTATTGCTGTGTAACAGCTTACCACAAAGTTAGTGCCTTGAAATGACACAAATTTTTACCTCACAGTTCTGATCATCAGAAGTCCAGGTAGATTTTTCTGCAGGGGGTGTCAGAAGGCCAAAATCAATGCCGGGCTCTCTTCTGGAGGCTCTGGGGGAAGGATCTGCTTCCAGCATCATTCCTGTTGTCGGCAGAATACAATTCCTTGAGGTTATAGGACTGAAATCCCTGCTTTCTTGCTGGCTGTTAGCCAGGGATTGCTCTCAGCAACCAAAGGACACTCTTGGGTCCTTGCCCTCTGGCCATGTCCATCTCAAAGCCAACAACAGAGAACCTCCCTCACATGAATCCCTCTCATATATATATATATATATATATATATATATATATATATATATATATATATATATATATATATATATATATATATATATATATATATATATATATATATATATATATATATATATATATATATATATATATTTTTTTTTTTTTTGCGATATGCGGGCCTCTCGCTGCTGTGGCCTCTCCTGTTGCGGCGCACAGGCTCCTAATGTGCAGGCTCAGCGGCCATGGCTCACGGGCCCAGCCACTCCACAGCATGTGGGTTCCTCCCGGACCGGGGCACGAACCCGTGTCCCCTGCATCGGCAGGCAGACTCTCGACCACTGCGCCACCAGGGAAGCCCCCCTCTCATATTTTTAATCTCTCTGATTTCTGTACTGCTATCAGCCAGAGAAAACTCTGCTTTTAAAGGGCCAACATGACTACATTAGGCCCGCCCACATAATCTCTCTATATTAAGGTCAACTCATTAATAACCTTAATCACGTCTACAAAATTCCTTTTGCTTGCCATGTAACCTAACATCACCACAGGAGTAACATGAGGAGATAACGGGCATAAGAGGAGGCATCTTATAATTCTACTGACCGCATAAGTCATCTGTATAATAACACATCCTTTGTATCTATTAACCAATTCAGCAAACATTTACTGAGTATCTATTATACCACCAAGCAGTTTTGTAGTCGTTTGTGTATTTTACCATGGAATCATGTTTCTTATACATTTGATGTGGAACATAACATTCAAACAAACACTCTTTGCCAAGGGGATGTGAGTGGGGTGCTGAGAGTGTCTGCTGTCATCCACCCCTTGCACCACTCAGATCCACTTGTGCCCACATTAAGTTTTTTTCTGTCCCGGCACGGCTTCTTCAAGAGGATGGCCAGTCATCATTTCTTTAAAAAAATTACGAATAAAGTTTTTTGACACAAGCATCACACTGCTGTAGGTGATCTTGAAGCCAGAAGCAAGATTTATCATTTCCCTCATCTATCAACCAATCCTGATGCTCATCACTCTGGCCAGCACTTGTGCTGGTCTAGGTTTCTTTCCCTGTGGAATCTGGGGTCCTGCTTACCTTGTCCTTTTCAGGCCATGATTGAGGCAATTGCCTGTTCAAGGTTATCAGCTGGCAGGGAAGCACCAAGAGCCACTCTGGTGAGTCTCCTGAGTTCCAGAAATACTCTTCTCTGCTTCTATTAGGTAGCAATAATCCTATCTGCTCATGCTCATCAGGGTCAATCACTCATGACCATATAGTAAATCCTCTCTTTGCCTGATGATCTACTGACATGAGGAACTCAAAACAGTCACTCAGTACCTATACTTTAGCTTTTGTGGCACTTCACTCTGTCCCCTGGTAGATTTGACACCCACACCCAGGAGCTACAATTTCTAGTTCAACTCAACCTAAATTTGGAGGAATGGGAAGCACAAATTCCCCAAGTGGGCCCTTGGGAGTAAAAATGAGATAGTTAACTCCTAATTCCACTTTTTTTGTTCCCAAATCTGTATATTCTACCTATGGAGAATACAGTAACCTATATAATGGCTATTGATTCACACATATCTTGAATCTTGAACACTGTCCCAAACTTATAGGCTGTCACCCCTAAGGTCCCCTTTAGACAGTTAAACATGAAAATAGACCAAGTGATAAGGTATACGGTAGGAACAGGGGATCCCATGGGCCTGTGCATATAGCTCCCAATTTCACCAGAAGGTGGATCCCTGGGTCTGAGGCTATGTTCTGTGGCATTCTACAATGGTAAATCAGACACTCACTCTGTGAGTCTTCAGATATTAGCATCAGCAGTACCATCACAGGCAGGAAAGCCAAACCCACGCCAGAAACACATGTCAACCCCAGTAAGAATGGATTTCTGCTTCATCCTGAGTGGAAGGTATGTAGTGGTCTGAATACAAAGATCAGGTTCTAATCCCTGGAAACTGTGTTACATTATATGGGAAAATGTCTTTGTGGGTGTGATTAAATTAAGGATCTTGACATGGGGAGATTATCTTGAATTATCCCAGTTTGCCCTAAATGCAATCATGCGTGATAAGAGAGGGGACATATCTGACACACAGAGAAGGCAGTGGGACCAAAGAGGCAGATTGGAGTGATGGGGCCACAAACCAAGGAATGCCAGCAGCCACCAAAAGCTGGAAGGATTTTCCCCTAGAGCCTCCAGAGGAAGCACAGCCCTACCAATACTTTGAATTTGACTCAAAGACTTAAGGACTTCAGAACTGTGAGAGAATAAATTTCTGTTGTCCTAAGCCACCAAGTTTGTGGTAACTTGTTACAGCAGCCATAAGATACTAGTACAGGGATCCAATGTAATCTACTTGTCACTAGTGGTTATTCTCCTTTAAAGGTGGCACCACATTGACGGTTCATCATTGTTCTCTGCTGCTGACAAGTTGGATGTGCAGATATGGCAGTAGATAGATCAGCGTAGATTAAGAGAGGCCCAGGCTGCTGCATCCATGTGTGACCTTCATGCTGCCACCATGGCTATGTCATTCAAGGGGTTGTTGTGCCATAGTGAATCCCCTAGGGAGCTGAGGATAGAGGTTGGCTGATGTCCACTGGACAATCATCCTGTTCACTTTATATTTCTGTGCCTTTTCTGTGCTGAATGATACCCGATAGACATGGACATGCAAACCAAAAATTCACAGACTTTATATATGCTCACTCCCATAGATACAGCCACATGCCTTTTCACCTGACCCTCTTATCTCTGTTCTTCCCATCTCGCTCCTTATAGGAGCCTTGGCCAGCAAGCCAAGCCATTTACCACTGCCAAGGACTCCACATAGTCTTAGCTGAGACCTCATATCCCTCCACACAAGTTGATAAGCAGGTGTACTACCCAAAGCTACAGAACATTTTCACCAACACCTCTGTCATTTAAGGCCACCCCTCAGTGGGGTTTTGATGTGGGAGCAGTTCATTTCTGCTTGTACTAACATATTGAGACACATATGTACCAGGACAGAATTTTAACTCTTTCATCAGCTCATCACTGGGAATATCCTATGAAGTCATAGGTGAAAGCATAGTGAGAAACGTCAGCACAGAGGTGGGTGGCATGGGTGTTTGGACTACTTGTTTATGTAACTTACAGCTACCTACTTGGGAAACATTGTGCACTAGAGAATTCTCTAGCTTTCCAAAATGAATCCATTTAACAATGCTCACTTCTTGAAGTAAGTCAGAAAGAGAAAGGCAAATACCATATGATATCACTTATATGTGGAATCTAAAATATGACACAAAGGAACCTATGTTTCTATGAAACAGAAACAGACTCACGGACGTAGAGAACAGACTTGTTGTTGCCACGGGGGAGGGGGTTGGGGGAGGGATGGAGTGGGAGGTTCGGGTGAGCAGATGTAAGCTATTATAGGTAGAATGAATGAACAACAAGGTCCTATTGTATGGCACAGAGAACTATATTCAGTATCTTATGATAAACCATAATGGAAAAGAATATTTAGAAAAGAGAATGTATATATATTTATATAACTGAATCACTTTGCTGTACAGCAGAAATTAACACAACATTGGAAATCAACTATATTTCAATAAAAAATAATAAAACTGGAAAAAAAACAATGCTCACTTCTCTCAACTTTTTGATGATACTCTCAGTATTCTGCTAAGGATGTTTGCCAGCCACCTCACCTGTTTCCTATAGGTTCTCATTTCCAAACTTTAAAGAACCATCTCAACTGTGTTTTAAGATTAGTGCCAATGTCCTTGCCAGGATGTTAAATTCTGATTCAGGAGAGGGACTCAATAAAATCTCTTCTATCCAGCTTTAAGCTCAGTGACCCTCACCCCAATCCAGCGCCCACAAGATCTTTCCCAGGTGTGTTTTCTCATTTCCTACTGCTACATATCTGTCTGGTATAGCCGGAAGAGAACTCCCCAGCTCAGGTCATGCTGAGACTCGACTCTAGTTATTGGCAGAAGCCATGAGTGTAAAAGAGAGTAGATCTGTTGGATCAAGGTTTCTCAAGTGCTTATTTTCAAATGTCCCCATCCCATTTCTTAGCATTCTACTCTTTCCCCATCAGGGCTTACCTTTAGCATAGGAGTTTTGCTGGGGCTGTATATTCAGCCTTTTTTGTAACTCTACCACTTTTACAACCAGACCTTGGTAGTGATTCTCAGCACATTCTGCCCTGTGGCTCTAGGATATGAGAATCTCCTTCAATAGCTGCTGAGTAGCTTTCTGACTTTCACACCACACCGTGCTTGAGGTTGATCATTGGCTGACCTCAGCTTGCAATTTTCCTTCTTCAGGGTTCCAATCAGAGTTAACAACAGCCAGCCAAATCCAATTCTTATCATTGCCTTTTCCCCCAAAGCTCTAGGATACTGGGGCTAGCGCACCCATATTCCATCCCAGTTTAACCACACCTGAAAGTCTTAGTAATCATGATGCTACAACAGGCCAAGAATCATCAGCAATCCTCCTCTCACCACCATCAGTAGATCTTTGTTACCATTTACACGGCAAGTGATCTAATTCCAGGATTCCTTTCTGAAGTTCTGCTTCCTAGGATCACTTCTGATACTAACTATCTTAGTTTGCGATTTCCAAGAAGCAGATGCTGAGACAAAGATTTAAAAGAAAGTCATTTATTTAGGAGACGATTTCCAGGAAACATCAGCAGAATAAAATATGAGAATGAGAAGGAAGAAAGCCAATAAAAGGTGTATGAACAAGCAGGTAACACTATACCTCAATCCTGAGCTGGATCGCTGGGAGACAGTACTAAACGTGTCTGAGATCTAGCCCCCTTGAGAGTGGAGGAAGCTGGAGTGTCTTCCGACTCCCATCCCCTATTGGCTGAAGATTTCTAGAAACCCAGCACTCCCAGCTAGCCCCTTCCATATAAGGGCTGACATAAAGTCCAGGCACAGAGTCACAGATGTTTGCAAGAGGACACTGTCAAAATGTACTGGAACTCTAACAGAGTATGATGGGTTCTAATTGGGATATTCAGATTACTATGAGAACATGGATTCATTCTGCTGGGGAAAATTCCAAGAAGGTTTCAGAAACGTGGTAACATTCCCCGTGGTAGCTGATGTCATGAAGTAGCTGCAATTTCCAAAGAGAAAAAAAAAAACATAACGTGCAAGAAGGGCTAAGACCAGTGTCAGAGGAATGCCTACATCCGAGGAATGGCTTGAGAAAGAGTAGACAGACGTCAAGTTCAATGTTAGTAAAGGTCAGTCTTATGGGTGGCAGCCAGTTTTCAGACTTTCATTGTCTCTAAGCTCTTAACTATTGAAAATTTTAATCAGGGGGAAATATTTTTTAATTATTGAATTTGTTCAGTAGGTGACATTATAAAACAAAGGAGATAACAAAAGAAAATACCAAATATTAATGTCTCATGCCATGCATAATTTTCTTCTCTTTGTAAGGATTCACACAACACAGCAAGCTATTCAGAGGTTTTGAACACAAGCATGAATTTTATTTTGTTCTGACTTTTGTAACTGAAATAACTAAGTGATTTTCAATTCAGTAGCTATAAATCTTTCTATAAAAGCATGCACACAATTTTTATTCCCACATTGTCACCCTCTTTGCCACTTGCAGATGAATTATTAGAACAAAGTTATAAACCTCCAGATACTGGATATCTGTAGTAGAAAATACTGACACAACCATAAAAAATGCTTTCGTTTTTGTCTAGCTTTGCTCTCTTCTTCAACCTTTGTTCATCCCCATTTCCCCTGGCCCTCTAAATATACAAGCCAGTAGCATTTGCTTTGCTTTGCTTTGCTTTTTTCCTCTTGCCTTACCGCCTTTTCAAAAGGGGATGACTTGGGCTAGAGATATGCCTTAACTCTGTAAGGTTGCTGAGGGAAATATTAATGTTTGCTGAAATTTACTTAATTTCTGCAGGCTAATGTTTTGTACTGTTTGTTTGTTTGTTTCAAAGAAGCAGTGAATAAAGCCAGAGCCTCCATTTTTTAAATTAACAAAAGGATAAAATGAGTTGATGGGGGGATTCCCTGGTGGCGCAGTGGTTGGGAGTCCGCTTGCTGCTGCAGGGGACACGGGTTCATGCCCCGGTCCGGGAGGATCCCACATGCCGCGGAGCGGCTGGACCCATGAGCCATGGCTGCTGAGCCTGTGTGTCCAGAGCCTGTGCTCCGCAACGGGAGAGGCCACAAGAGTGAGAGGCCCGTGTACCGCAAAAAAAAAAAAAGAGTTGATGGTTATAAACAGTCATGATTAATTATTTTTAATATCCCAAGGAAATTTCTAGCAATTTTTCTTTAATTCTTCACTGTTGAAAATCTGTTTACTGCTTATATTGGTTAATTCATGGAAACATGCATCTTAAAACATTTTCTTTGACATTTACATCAAAGATATGTCTTGATGACTCAGGACAGACGTAGCAATGTCACCATTTCTTTTTTTCAATTCACATTATATCTAGAAGTGAAAATATGTTTTACCATATTTTGTTGTTTCTTTAAAAATTGTCTTCTATGTAAATATTAAATGTTTAAAGTTATGTTGATATTTTTGTAAATAAAAATGTTTTCAGGATTTTAACCTGGCATGGAGGCCACCATTTGCACAGTGGTCAATGAGTATTCACATTACATAATCTCAAGGACACTATAGAGGATTCTCTAATGGATGGTAGGGGAAGAAAAGTCATCAAAAATATTTTGAATAAATACTAGGAGTAGGATATTGTATGATATTCAAGCTGAGGTAAATTCTTGAGTTTCCTTATGGGTAAATAATGTTTTCATTCCATGATTATAAATGAAGTTAAGGTGAAGATGATAATTATGATTAATAATATCTAGAATCTATTAAATGCTTACTATTGGCCTAGCAGCTTGCCAAAATCTTTACATAATTATCTTGTTTTATCCTCATAACAACCCTGACTTAAAGATGTTAACATCTTCATTTTATTTATGAGAAAACCATGCTCAGAAATGTGAAGTACTCCTTCAAGTCACATATAGCAAGCAAGTAACAAACCTGATATTTAAACTAAGCCTGTAACTAAAGTACATTACCTCTCCAAATATTCTCTGGGAGCCAAGAAATATTGACTTAATTTTAAAGTGACATAAATGATTAAAATTAGATCCATTTTTGAAAGCAGGATATAAATGGGAGAAATGAGCAGAAAAGCACTGGATACTTGAAAATGGGAAGGAATGTGGGATACACCAAAAATAAATGATCTGCAGGATAGAAGGTTACAAAAACAAAGACAAGTTAAAGTCACCCAATTTCATAATTTTGCTAAAGGCTAACCCTGGAAGCAGGGACTATTAAAACCAAAAATATATATCAAGACTAAAAATAATCCTATTATTTGACAGAGTAATTCCAAATCTAATACATGGTTCTTTATACATAATTCAAAATTCTAACCCATAAAAAATAAAACAACTGCAACAAAGATGTTTATCATTATTTTAATATTAAAAATAAAGCAAAACTTCTGAAAAGAATAAAATAGATCAAACTTGGGGAAAAGGTTAAATAAATTATAGAAAATCATCTCAATGGAATATTTAGCAACCATAAAAATTATGTTTTGAAAGAGCATGCAGTAAAATGGTAAATATTTTTTGAGATTATTGTAAAGAAAAAAGTGGGGCTTAAAATTTTATCTGCATTATGATTACAACTATATAAAACAAGTGACACTATGATTGGGGGAAATTGTGGGAAATAGACTAAAACTACTGAATACGTTGAATGATGGAACTACTAACGTTCTTTTATAGGGGTAATATAAACAAAAGTATTCTAAAGTAAAGGGGAGAATACTCTCAGAGAGGAATGTACCTGATTTTCCCCTTATTGCATTTTTCTCTCTGAGGACCAAGAGCCAAATCCTATAACATCTAATGGAAAAAACCTGAACGATCTTTATGGCCAACCCAATACTTCTCTATTGAGAGGTACTGCTAATTACCTACACATTCCTCCCCTTTAACTTAGTAAAAGAACTTCCATTTGTTTCGCAGTTGGAGTGGGCAACGTGTCCAAGACTCTTGCAGGTAGGAATGGTCTGGCCATAAGCAGGTTTTGTGTGACATGTAAAGAGTGTTGCTATATTTTATAAACCAAAATACAGGATGCCCAATTACATTTCAATTTCAAGTAAACAATGCATAATTTTTTTAGTATAAGAATATTGAAAATATTACATGAGACATACTTATACTACCAAAGTTATTCATTGTTTATCTGAACTTCAAATGTAACTGTGTGTCCTGTATTTTATCCAGCAACCCTTTGTAAAGAACTTGGAAAACTAAAGTTTCTTGATACAGTTTTTATTGAAAATATATAGCCATATTAGTTTGGATTGTGTTTCACTGCATGTAACAGAAACCAGGCTATAACCGTGTAATAAAATAAGATCTTACTTTTCGCATATGACAAGATGTTGGAAAGGAAGAAATCCAGAGAGGGTGCACTTGCCCAAGGAAATGAAGGAATGAGGCTCCTTCAAGCTTCCGGCTCCACCTCCAAAGCCTGTGTCTTTGGTCCTAAGAGTGGCAATAGGTGGCTCCACCTCCAGGCATCTTGTGTGGATCCTGGAGAAAAAAGAGAATAAAGGTGATGAGCAAAAGGTGCCTGCCAATTTAGTCTGCTTTTTTGTCCTTTCCTTATTATTATTATCATTTTTAATCAGGAAAACTGGTTTGGGTGGAAGCTTCACCTAGTAACTTATTGGCTTTCTGTCACATTATTCCTTATTTCTTATTAGAAAGCACCCTCCTCCCACCAAAAACAACAACATCTACTCATTATTACTCTGCTTAAACTCCAGTCCCTTCCCCAAACATGCTCTGTGTACATGAGTCCTCTGTGATGCCTGAACATGGAAGCATGTGGGTATGTTCCTTAGAGTTTTAGTTCTAAATTAAACTCTTGTTTGTATTGGTCCTTCTGCTTGATGTAATTGGGTTATCTTTATAAGTGGACAGTATGGTCCTTGAGAGAGGGGACTATGCCTTCTTTACAATATGCCTGCAATTTACCAGGCTCCCAATAAATGTTTGTTGATGGGTTTACCACCAACGGTCACAAAATCTTACCAAAATGCCATAAGAAACCTCTAAGTATAAGCCTTTTAAAGCTGTAAATAGAAAGGTTGAAGTGAAGCAGAATGCCTTTTATTTTTACTTTATTTATTTAATGCTTCGTTGCATGTGCAATACATTTACATGGTTTAAAATTCCAAAGATATAAAAGACTATACAGTGTGAAATATCTCCCTCCTGCATTCTTCCCCTAGCACCTAGCTTCTCTCCCTCATGCAGCCAACCTCATCAATTTCTTGTATTCTCCAGAGAGAACTTTTGTATTTACAAGCAAATATGCATATTTTAAAATTCATTTTGAATATTAAACATTCATTATGCACTGAGATTCATGCCAGGTACTGTGCTAACTGCTTTACATTTAGTCCTCCCAACAACTCAATGAGGCAGGTTTTTCTTCTTATTTCCCAGTGTATTGAGGTACAATTGACAAAAATTATATATATTTATGGGGTAAAACGTGATGATTTGATATACGTATACACTGTGAAATAATTACCACGATTAAGCTAATTAACACATTCATTACTTCACATAGTTACCTTTTTTTGCATGTAGTGAGGACACAAGATCTAGTCTCTTAGCAAGTTTCAAGTATATAATACAGTATTATTAACTATAGTTATCAAATCATCAGAGAAATGCAAATCAAAACCATGATATATTACCTCACGCCTATTAGAATGGCTGTCATCAAAAAGACAAGAGATGACAGGTGTTGGAGAGTATGAGGAGAAAAGGGAACCCTTGTGCACTGTTGGTAGGAATTTAAACTGGTGCAGCCATTATGGAAAACCATATGGGGGGGGTCCTAAAAAAATTAAAACTAGAACACCATATGTTCCAGCAATTCTACTTCTGGATGTTTACCCAAAGGAGATGAAATCACTATCTCAAAGAGATATGTGCACTCCCATGTTCATTGCAGCATTATTCACAATAGCCAAGACATGGAAGCAACCTAAGTGTTCATTGACAGAAGATGGATAAATAAAATGTTACATATGATATATATATAAGAATATTATTCAGCCATAAAAAAGAAGGAAATCTTGCCATTTGTGACAACATGGATAAAACTAGAGGATATTATGCTAAGTGAAATAAGCAAGACATAGAAAGACAAATATAGTATGATCTCATTTAAATGTGGAATCTAAAAATGTCGAACTCACAGAGGAAGGTTTACCTATTATCTCCATTTTGCAGAGGAGGAAATTGAGGCATACAGTCACCCAGCTGCACAAACCACAGCTGATATTTGAACCTAGGGAGTCTGAGTCCAGACTCCATGCTCTTAACCACAAATATATATATTTCTTCTCCATGAGGAATAGTTTTAAAAGAATTATACCAAATAAATCAAGTCTCAAAAGGTTAGATAGCCCACATAGGGGAAAAATTATCTCCCTATATCTGGAAAGAAGTAGATACAGATACGTACTTGTATATTTCTTAATTAAGGAAGTGTAGTTGTGAAATCTGAACATTTCAGACTTGAGCCTTTATCTCAAGACAGAATTTGTCCCTATGGTCACAGGACTACACCTGAGCATGAACACCATCCGTCCCCGTATGGTGTTGTAAAAAGAGTACAAGTGTGTAACGACTGGACATATTTCTCTCACTGCAAGGAAGATCATTCATTTTGTCAGTGCCTCTTAACCAGAATTCTTGTCCCTTTGCCTTTATTTCAGACTTCTCCACTCTCCTCTGATCTTCATCCTGCTTCCCATCCTTCCCTTTCCTGATTCGTCTGTCTCGACAGCTCCTCTCTGCTTACCCCTTTACATTTGTCAATCAGCCCTATGATTTCAGCTCTGCTCTGCTGTTCTGATTCCTTTTCCAGGAAGCTGCTGGCCACTTCCATGTAATAGAGGGAAAAGATAACGGGTGACACAAATGGATGTTTTATACATAAAGCAAAAATAAACAATTTGACTTATAGTTAACTTTATGCTAAAAATGCACAACCAGGCTACAGAAACTCTTAGTAAATTCTAACTAGTTAATGAACATAATTTAAAATTTTTGAAAAATTACAGAACTTTGCCAACTTACACAAAAGTAAAAAAAAAAAAAAACAACTCTAATGTACCCAATGAAACAACCATCTCTGCTTGAAATTATGTTAAAACAGGAGTTCTTGTTAATCTTTGAGTGCTAATTTAAATAAAATAGTTGGGTTTTAATACAGATGGTATTCACAAATAATGCATGATAATCAAATGCCCCATAAAGTGATTAAGTTCAAAATAGCTTCTATTACAGACATTTGGGGAAACGTTTAAGCTATTAGTAATACAAGATATGTTATAAAGGAGCGGTTCTTTTTCTAAGTGGGAGGAGGAAATTGGTGCTCTCAAACATAGTTGGTGGCAGTTTACCTTGAGAAAAGGCAAGTTGCCGACTACCAAACTGCTTTCTCTAGGCCGAAGTGATTTGTCCAGCCCCCAGTTACAGAGGCCTATACAATACTTGGCCAACACATAGCTTCTCATGAAGTTAGTCTGGGGCGGACCTGAAATTCTGCTTTTCTAACAAACTCCCAGTTAATACCAGTCCTGCTGATCCCTGGGCCAGTATCAGAGCAGAAAGGTTCTAGATACTTCTTTCAGTCCAAGGACTTCTTTACCTGGAATAATTATCTGAGGTCTAAGTGGTAAATAGCAAGGGTGAGGGAGACTGGTTAGTACCCAACAGGGAAGGGGGCTGGAAATATATGGCTCCTCTTATTTGACTGGAGGTGGGGGGCAATAATCATTTGTATGGGCTGCAAATATTTTTATAGACTAGGAAAAAGCCAGATTTTAAGAAGCAAGCTACAGAACCACATTTGAAAGAGTGATGGGGTGGGGCTTGTTCTAGGATAGGAGAGGAATTCCTGCTTAAGAATTTGATAAAGTCCTAAATTCACAGTTTCTGTCAATGATTTATTTATTTTTTCTCCTAAATGTCAGAGAGAGGGAGTAAATTGGACTTTATTTCACAGATCACTTTAAGCTGTTTTGGAATATATAAATATAAGCTATCATCATAATTTAGTTAGGGTTAGGAGTAGCGAGCTGAATATTTTCAGATTAGAAGCTGAAAGAGAATTGGGGTTGGGGGGTTTTAAACAGAGAAGGGGAAAAAATGTTCTTAAGGAAGAAAGAGCCTGGAAGGTGTTGACAGGCTGGGACCTGAGAGAAAAGAGGGGCAAGTAAAAATGTTCCTTTCCTCGGGTTTCTGTTTCTAGCAAGATGCTGAAGGGGCATCCCTGCTGGCTCCCCAGAGAGTTGCCCCAGGGAGGAAGCCTAAGGGAAAATCATCAAAAAAAGAACAAAAGTGTGAGAACCCCCTGTGGTGATAGACAGGGAGTGGGGATAGACTTTTCTGAAGTGATATTGGGGGGTGGACAGGGATTTGGGCTTTGGCCTGGGGCTGGAAGCCACCAGTCTTCTTTGCTTGATGGTGTGTGTGTGTGTGTGTGTGTGTGTGTGTGTGTGTGTGTGTGTGTGTGTGTGTGTGTGTGTGTGTGTGTGTGTGTGTGTGTGTGTGTGTGTGTGTGTGTGTGTGTGTGTGTGTGTGTGTGTGTGTGTGTGTGTGATGGAGGGGTGCTGTAGGAATACTTCTCTTGATTCTTCTTAGCTCTTGCCTTATGCCTTCTCCACATCTTTAGCAATTCAGAGCTTGGGTTGAAGAGTTATCAAAGATAAACAAAACCAGACATTAGTTAAAGAGGTAAAAACAGATTTTATTCAATAACTACTGTGCTAGGGGAAAGAGCTGAGCTCAATTCCTGATTTGCTCAGAGAGTGAGAGTGGGAGTTTTAAAGGGGGAATGTGGGACTGGGGCGGGGGAGGGCTCAAGCTGAGTCAGGAAAGTGAAAAATTACAAAAGGGGAGTAAGAGGGCTGGTCAATGTAAAAGATTAGGTCACCACGTCTGCTAACTGACATTTATCAAAGTTAGGCTTCTAGGGCTTCCCTGGTGGCACAGTGGTTAAGAATCCACCTGCCAATGCAGGGGACACGGGGTTGAGCCCTGGTCCGGGAAGATCCCACATGCCGTGGAGCAACTAAGCCCATGCGCCACAACTACTGAGGCCACGTGCCACAGCTACTGAAGCCAGCATGCCTAGAGCCTGTGCTCTGCAGCAAAGACAAGCCACCACAATGAGAAGCCCGTGCACCGCAACGAAGAGTAGCCCCTGCTAGCCACAACTATTTATAATAAATAAATTTATTTTTTTAAAAAGTTAGGCTTCTACACTCCCATACAAACTGAGAGACAGAGGCTCTATCCTTCCTGATGATTACATTTCAAAAGAATGGCGTTGAGGTCCTTGAGAAAGACACTCCTGGGTTGTAGGAGATACATATATATATCTTTTTTTTAAAACAATGATTTAAAAGAGGGAAGTCAGGGGCCAATCTTTGGGGTGTTAGCTGAAACAAAGAGTAAATTCTTTTGGCAGCCTTGAGCTTTTCCAGATAGGAATTCAAGAGGTGACTGGGTTGTCCCAGGGATGTGACCTTGGGCTGTCAGAAGTTATGCTAAAGTTTGCTCAAGTCTCTTACAGGAGGGATTTGGATGAAGTCATGTGAGCAGAGAGTTTTTAGTGTCCACAGGAATAAATCAAGGCTGCTCACAAGCCCTGTGCTCTTGGAGCACTGAGAAAAGTAGGAGGAGAGAACTGAAACTCTGATACTCACTTCTCCACACCCAGACGCCCAAACACTCAAGCTGAAAGTTTACAACCTGAAAAGTGTCTCCTCCCAATGTTACCTTTTCCTGAGTGGGTAGAAGGGATGCAAATTAACGCTATGACCTGAGAGAGCAAAGGGTAACTGGGCTTGGCTATAGTTTGGGGAGGCCTGTTGCTATCACCTTAGGGCTTATCCACTCCTCCCCACTACACTCTGAATGAATGGGCCTGAATGAATGAATGATGCCCTTCTCCTAATGTATTGCCTTACAGAGTAATTAGTATCCTGGAGTGGGAAGGGGATGAGCTCACAAGACATTCTGAAGATTTCACAAGGAAAACATATCCTGGATTCCAGATTCCAGTTGGAAGCAAAAGATATTAGAGCAAACAAAGCGAGCGTTTAAATTTATCTTAAAAAATAGTGTGTAAAAAAGAAATGATTGAAACAGAAAATGATAGAATAAAGAGCAGAATATTGAAATGAGGAATAAACTGATGAATTTGAAGGCCAGATTGAGGAAATCCTCCAGAAGTTAGAAGGATAGAAAGGAGACTGTAAAAGACAAGCCAAGAGAAATGGAAGATGGGCACAAAAGGGCTGACACCCAGAATAACAAGACAGAGAAAGAGAAAAAAAATGAGGATGAGAAAAATATTTGAAGACATATACAGAATGAACTAAACATTTTTAACTGCTTCACATTGAAAGGGCCCGGAAAGTGCCAAAAGAAGAGAGATTTTAAAAAAAAATCCATACCTGCACATATTATCGTGAAATATAAGAATACAAAGACAAAATTCTAAACAGAGGGAAAAAAAAGCAGATGTCATACAAAGGAAGAAGAATCAGACTGATGTCAGAATTTTCAACAGCACTGGATGCAAATGGGTGTTTTCAAAGAATTGAAGGAAAATAACTTTGAACATAGTATTTTATATCCAACAAGGTATATAAGAGGACATGATAAAAAATCTTCTCAGGCATACAATATTTTTTAATAGATCTTTATTGGAGTATAATTGCTCCACAATACTGTGTTAGTTTCTGTTGCACAAAAAAGAGAATCAGCCATATGCATACATGTCCCCATATCCCTTCCCTCTTAAGCCTCCCTTCCATCCTCCCTATTCCACCCCTCTAGGTCATCACAAAGCACCAAGCCGATCTCCCTGTGCTATGCGGCTGCTTCCCACTAGCTATCTATTTTACATTTGGTAGTGTATATATGTCCATGCCACTCTCTCACTTCATCCCAGCTTACCCTTCCCCCTCCCCATGTCCTCAAGTCCATTCTCTGTGTCTGCATCTTTATTCCTGTCCTGCCCCTAGGTTCTTCAGAACCATTTTTTTTTAGATTCCATATATATGTGTTAGCATACTGTATTTGTTTTTCTCTTTCTGACTTACTTCACTCTGTATGACAGTCTCTAGGTCCATCCACCTCACTACAAATAACTCAATTTCATTTCTTTTTATGGCTGAGTAATACTCCACTGTATATATGTGCCACATCTTCTTTATCCATTCATCTGTCAGTGGACACTTAGGCTGCTTCCATGTCCTGGCTATTGTAAATAAAGCTGCAATGAACATTTTGGTACATGACTCTTTTTGAATTATGCTTTTCTCAGGGTATATGCCCAGGAGTGGGATTGCTGGGTCATATGGTAGTTCTATTGGTAGTTTTTTAAGGAACCTCCATACTGTTCTCCATAGTGGCTGTATCAATTTACATTCCCACCAACAGTGCAAGAGTGTTCCCGTTTCTCCACACCCTCTCCAGCATTTATTGTTTATAGATTTTAAAATAAAATTACAGAATTAAGTTGTTTGTTTTTTTGATATTCAGCTGCATGAGCCAAAAATGGGCAGAAGACCTAAATAGACATTTCTCCAAAGAAGATATAGATTGCCAACAAACACCTGAAAGGATGTTCAACATCACTAATCATTAGAGAAATGCAAATCAAAACTACAATGAGGTATCACCTCACTCCAGTCAGAACGGCCATCATCAAAAAACCTAGAAACAATATTTGAGATGTTTCTTGTTTCTTAAGGTAGGCTTGTATAGCTATAAACTTCCTTCTTAGAACTGCTTTTGCTGCATCCCATAGGTTTTGGGTCATGGTGTTTTCATTGCCATTTGTGTCTAGGTATTTTTTGACTTCCTCTTTGATTTCTTCAGTGATCTGTTGGTTATTAAGTAGTGTGTTGCTTAGCCTCCATGTGTTTGTATTTCTTACAGATTTTTTTCCTGTAATTGATATCTAGTCTCAAAGTGTTGTGGTCAGAAAATATACTTGATATGATTTCAATTTTCTTAAATTTACCAAGGCTTGATTTGTGACCCAAGATATGATCTGTCCTGGAGAATGTTCCATGAGCACTTGAGAAGAATGTTTATTCTGTTGTTTTTGGATGGAATGTCCTATAAATATCAATTAAGTCCATCTTGTTTAATGTATCATTTAAAGCTTGTTTTTCCTTATTTATTTTCATTTTGGATGATCTGTCCATTGGTGAAAGTGGGATGTTAAAGTCTCCTACTATGATTGTGTTACTGTCCATTACCCCTTTTATGGCTGTTAGTATTTGCCTTATGTATTGAGGTGCTCCTATGTTGGGTGCATAAATATTTACAATTGTTATATCTTCTTCTTGGATTGATTCCTTGATCATTATGTAGTATCCTTCTTTGTCTCTAGTAATAGTCTGTTTTAAAGTCTATTTTGTCTGACATGAGAATTGCTACTCCAGCTTTCTTTTGATTTCCATTTGCATGGAATATCTTTTTCCATCCCCTCACTTTCAGTCTGTATGTGTCCCTAGGTCTGAAGTGGGTCTCTTGTAGACAGCATATATACGGGTCTTGTTTTTCTATCCATTCAGCCCGTCGCTGTCTTTTGGTTGGAGCATTTAATCCATTTACATTTAAGGTAATTATTGATATGTATGTTCCTATTACCATTTTCTTAATTGTTTGGGGTTTATTATTGTAGGTCTTTTCCTTCTCTTGTGTTTCCTGCCTAGAGAAGTTCCTTTAGAATTTGTTGTAAAGCTGGTTTGGTGGTGCTGAATTCTCTTAGCTTTTGCTTGTCTGTAAAGCTTTTAATTTCTCCGTCAAATCTGAATGAGATCCTTGCTGGGTAGAGTAATCTTGGTTGTAGGTTTTTCTCTTTCATCACTTTAAATATGTCCTAACACTCACTTCTGGCTTGCAGAGTTTCCGGTGAAAGATCAGGTGTTAACCTCATGGGGATTCCCTTATGTGTTACTTGTTGTTTTTCCCTTGCTGCTTTTAATATTTTTTCTTTGTATTTAATTTTTGATAGTTTAAATAATATGTGTCTTGGCATGTTTCTCCTTGGATTTAACCTGTATGGGACTCTCTGTGCTTCCTGGACTTGATTAACTATTTCCTTTCCCATATTAGGGAAGTTTTCAATGATAATCTCTTGAAATATTTTCTCAGTCCCTTTCTTTTCCTCTTCTTCTTCTGGGACCCCTATAATTCGAATGCTGGTGTCCCAGAGGTCTCTGAGAATGTCCTCAATTCTTTTCATTCTTTTTTCTTTATTTGGCTCTGCAGTAGTTATTTCTACTATTTTATCATCCAGGTCACTTATCCGTTCTTCTGCCTCAGTTATTCTGCTATTGATCCCTTCTAGAGAATTTTTAATTTCATTTATTGTGTTGTTCATCGCTGTTTGTTTCCTCTTTAGTTCTTCCAGGTCCTTGTTAAACGTTTCTTGTATTTTCTCCATTCTGTTTCCAATATTTTAGATCATCTTTACTATCATTATTCTGAATTCTTTTTCAGGTATACTGCCTATTTTCTCTTCATTTGTTAGGTCTGGTGGGTTTTTGCCTTGCTCCTTCATCTGCTGTGTGTTTCTCTGTCTTCTCATTTTGCTTAATTTACTGTGTTTGGGGTCTCCTTTTCACAGGCTGCAGGTTCGTAGTTCCCGTTGTTTTTGGTGTCTGTCCCCAGTGGCTAAGGTTGGTTCAGTGGGTTGTGTAGGCTTCCTGGTGGAGGAGACTAGTGCCTGTGTTCTGGTGGATGAGGCTGGATCTTGTCTTTCTGGTGGGCAGGTCCACGTCTGGTGGTGTGTTTTGGGGTGTCTGTGGCCTTATTATGATTTTCAGCAGCCTCTGTGCCAATGGATGGGGTTGTGTTCCTGTCTTGCTAGTTGTTTGGCATAGGGTGTCCAGCACTGTAGCTTGCTGGTCGTTGAGTGGAGCTGGGTCTTCGCGTTGAGATGGAGATCTCTGTGAGATTTTTGCCGTTTGATATAACGTGGAGCTGGGAGGTCTCTTGTGGACCAGTGTCCTGAACTTGGCTCTCCCACCTCAGTGGCACAGCCCTGACACCTGGCCTGAGCACCAAGAGCCTGTCCTCCACACGGCTCAGAATATAAGGGAGGAAAAAAAGAAGGAAGAAGATAAAATAAAGTAAATTAAAATAAAATAAAGTTATTAAAACTAAAAATAATTATTAAGAAAAAAATTTTTTAAGTAATAAAAAGAATAAAAAACTGACAGACAGAACCCTAGGACAAATGGTAAGAGCAAATCTATATAGAGAAAATCACACACAGAAGCATACACATACACCCTCAGAAAAAAGAGAAAAAGGGGAAAAAAAAAAAATATATATATATATATTGCTCCCAAAGTCCACTTCCTCAATTTGGGATGATTCGTTGTCTATTTAGATATTCCGCAGATGCAAGGTACATCAAGTTGATTGTGGAGATTTAATCCGCTGCTCCTGAGGCTCCTGGGAGAGATTTCCCTCTCGCTTCTTTGTTCACACAGCTCCCGGGGTTCAGTTTTGGATTTTGCCCCGCCTCTGCGGTCGCCTGAGGGCGTCTGTTCTTCGCTCAGACCGGGCGGGGTTAAATGAGCCGCTGATACGCGGGCTCTGGCTCAGTCAGGCCGGGGGGAGGGAGGGGGAGGGAGGTGGGGCGAGCCTGTGGCGGCAGAGGCCGGCGTGACGTTGCACCAGCCTGAGGCGCACCGTGGGTTCTCCCGGGTAAGTTGTCCCTGTAATACAGGACCCTGGCAGTGGCGGGCTGCACAGGCTACCCGGAAGGGAGGTGTGGAGAGTGACCTGTGCTCGCACACAGGCTTCTTGGTGGCGGCAGCAGCGGCCTTAGCGTCTCATGCCCGTCTCTGGTGTCCGCGCTTTTACCCGCGGCTCACGCCCGTCTCTGGAGCTCCTTTAAGCAGCGCTCTTGGGCTTCCCTGGTGGCGCAGTGGCTGAGAGTCCGCCTGCCGATGCAGGGGACATGGGTTCGTGCCCTGGTCCGGGAAGATCCCACATGCCGCGGAGCAGCTGGGCCCGTGAGCCATGGCCGCTGAGCCTGCGCGTCTGGAGCCTGTGCTCCGCAACGGGAGAGGCCACAACAGTGAGAGGCCCGCATACCGCAAAAAAAAAAAAAAAAAAAAAAAGCAGCGCTCTTAATCCCCTCTCCTCGCGCACCAGGAAACAAAGAGGCAAGAAAAAGTCTCTTACCTCTTCGGCAGGTCCATACTTTTCCCGGACTCCCTCCCGGCTAGCCGTGACGCACTAACCCCTTCAGGCTGTGTTCATGCCGCCAGCCCCAGTCCTCTCCCTGGGATCCGACCGAAGCCCGAGCCTCAGCTCCCAGCCCCGCCTGCCCTGGCTGGTGAGCAGACAAGCCTCTCAGGCTGGTGAGTGCCGGTCGGCACCGAGCCTCTGTGCGGGAATCTCTCCGCTTTGCCCTCCGCACCCCTGTTGCTGTGCTCTCCTCCGCGGCCCAGAAGCTTCCCCCCTCCGCCGCCCGCAGTCTCCGCCCGCGAGGGGGCTCCTAGTGTGTGGAAACCTTTCCTCCTTCACGGCTCCCTCCCACTGGTGCAGGTCCCGTCCCTATTCTTTGTCTCTGTTTTTTTCTTTTTTCCTTTGCCCTACCCAGGTACGTGGGGGAGTTTCTTGCCTTTTGGGAGGTCTGAGGTCTTCTGCCAGCGTTCAGTAGGTGTTCTGTAGGAGTTGTTCCACATGTAGTTGTATTTCTGATGTATTTGCAGGGAGGAAGGTGATCTCCGCATCTTTTCCGCCATGTTGAAGCTCCTCCTTTCTTCTGGTTTTAAAACAAACTTCTTTTTTTAAAAAACTTTTTTTTGAAATATAAAATATATTTCAAAAGTGCACACACTATATACATGCTCAGTGAATTATCACAGTATGAATACACTCGAATAGCCAACATCAGGGTAAAAAAAACCCAGAATATTACCAGCACCTCCAAAGCTCTCCTTAAACATACCTCTGGTCACTGCTCTCACTAAGGGTAGTTACTCTCCTGATGTTTTACAATGTAGATTAGATTAGTGTTGTTTTTTCTACAAATGCTGTCTTACAGGATGTATTCTTTTATGTCTGCCTTCTTTTGCTCAACATTATGTTTGTGGGATTGAAATATGTTGTTGCTAGTAGCCATGACTGTTAGTTCTCATTCCTGTACAGTAGCCTGCAGTAAGAATAGCCTGCAATATATTTATCCATTCTACCGTTCATGAGCATTTGGGTCGTTTCCAGTTTAGAACTTTTTGAATAAAGCTGCTGTGAACTTTCTTTATTTCTTAATAAGATTTTTTTAAAAATTTATTTTTTTTTGGCTGCATTGGGTCTTCATTGCTGTGCACAGGCTTTCTCTAGTTGCAGCGAGTGGGGGCTACGGCTTTCTTTAGTTGCGGCGAGTGGGGGCTACTCTTCTTTGTGGTGCGTGAGCTTCTCATTGTGGTGGCGGAGCACGGGCTCTAGGCACGTGGGCCTCAGTAGTCGTGGCACACGGGCTCAGTAGCTGTGGTTCGTGGGCTCTAGAGTGCAGGCTCAGTAGTTGTGGCGCACGGGCTTAGTTGCTCCGCGGCATGTGGGATCTTCCTGGACCAGGGATCGAACCCGTATCCCCTGCATTGGCAGGTGGATTCTTAACCACTGCGCCACAAGGGAAGCCTCTGCTGTGAACTGTCTAATACATGTTTTTGATGAACATATGTATCTATTTCTTTTTGGCCTATACCTAGAATGGAACTGATGGCATCATAGGTTATACACATGTTTAGAATTAATAGGCACTACTGAAAAGTGTTCCAAGGTTATTGAAACAATTTTTACTTTCACCAGGAGTAAATGCAAGTTGCAGTTGCTCCAACTCTTCACCCATGTTTTCTATTGTCCATTATTAAAAATTCTGGTGAATGTGTCATGATATTGCATTGTGCTTTAAATTTACATCGCTGTTATGTCTTATGAAGTTACTTACCTTTTCATACATTTATTTGCCATTTGGTTATCCTTTTTTGCAATATGTGTAAAATAGACTTCTTCAATTGGCAAATATATTTGTCAGTATTGTTTATTATTATTATAACTAGCTGGTTAAAAGAAGCGGACTCACCTACATAGCTTGCACTGAACAAAGTTGGACTGGTCCTGAAATGATCTATCAATAAAACCATGAGTTTTAGTCAGAGACAGGGTAAGTCCTAACCAAAAACAACATCTATTTATTTATTTTTTTACAAAGAGGAAAACTATCTTACTTAATGTCTGGTTCTCTTCAACTCTATAGCTAGTATATTAAAAAAAAAACCCACAGAAACAAAAATTAAAACATCCTCGTCTCCATTTACACCACTGTAACATTCTCTGATTGGGAAAGAAAAGAAATGAAAAGAAACTAAAGACAAAATGAAACAAAACATGCTTCTCTCCTACATCCTATGTCCTAGGCACTCTGATAGTTTCATGTGGTACAATACCCCCAGGAGAAGATTATCCTATTAAGTTCATTTTTTATAGGAGGACACTCAGAGAAGGCAAGGAATTTTCTCAAGGCCATATAGTGATAGGGCAGGATTCAGATCAGATCTTATTATATCAGATATCTCTATTATGTCCTCAATCTATCTTTTTCAAGAAAAGGCTGACAGGCAATATGGCTGAGTCATGCTAGAAGAGAACTCCTACCACTTCCTAGCTTTGTGAGCTTAAATAACTGTGTCGTTCGGCCGAGTGAGACTCAATTTCCTCTGACTAAAATAAAGAGATTATTCAAGGTTATCTCTAGAGCCCCCTTCAAAAATGGATTCTATAACTTTAAACACTTGATTTCTACTACCAGAACCAGTGCTATTTCCATCTAGGTAGAAGAAAATTGGTCTACTTAGAGGTTACTGTTTATTCCTGGTCTTCACTCATTTTTGTGATTTTATTTTTGTTCACCCCTCAAGGTCACTGAAATAACACCTCTGTTCAGTCTTCCCTGACTCTTTTTGGCTGAATTCAGATCTCGCTTACAGAACTCATCACACTGTATATCACATGTGATGTTTATTTGTTTTTCTTCACTGCTAGACTTGAGTCCCTTAAGGACAGGGACTGTGCCTTACTCATCCTTAGAGCTCCAACACCCCACAATGTCTGGCACATAGGATGTAATGGATAAACCGTAGACAAATGGGTAAATGAATGATCTGTTTCCAGTTATACAGCTTGACAATTTAAAAGCTAGAGATGGGACCTCTATGATTATTTCTCATTACCCTCTGTCTTATGTTCCCAGACAACAAACAGAGTGTGATTACAGGCAAATCCTAGCTTCAGCCTGATTTCAGAGGGGACCTCTACATTGTAAATTATGCCTCAAAGTTTTTCTGAAGGCAAAAGAGCTAGGGTTTCATACTCCAATTGATGTCAGTCATTGGCTAAGGCGGAGGAGGGTTGTACACTCAGTAAAGGCAAGTCAAGGTGCCCCAGTAGCCCAAGAGCAATAGTTAAAGAGGATGCAGGGGCTGGCCTTTAGATGCAAACACAGAGAGGCGAGTGATGGCTGTGAGCACACAGGGGTCTGGGCTGAACTTTGGCAGTGCCTGCTTCACCCTTTTTGCCTGTTCTACTTCCATTGGAAAAATATTATAAATCTAGTAAAGTTAAGAGACACTGGTATTTGATTCCATATTTTATGCTCTGAAACATTAGCTCACACTGCTCTCTTCCTTTACTAAACTATTTTATATGCCTTAATTACCATGAAGTGCCCTGAATCATTTCAGTGGAAGCGGTCTTCCACATGTATATAGTAATACCATTTCATTTAATTTCCCAAACCCGGAAGACTTTTAATTCTGCCCTACCTCTTCCAAATCATTCAATGCAGGAAGTGTTATTGTCCTTTTTACCTGCTTCAACCATGATATCTGAAGCTATTTTTTTGTGCGTGATCAATTGGATGTAGAATACATTGCCACAGGTTGTGTGTCCTGGATATCATGAAGTCTGATGAAAATATATTATAAAAAGTAGCAAGTGGTCTGTTTCAGTAGAACCATAGGCAGGGATCAGAAATTCACTAAGAAATAGGGCTTTTAACTCCTGAGTTCTGGTCATATTTCAGTAAAATGTAAGCTTTAGGAGAGCAGGAAACTTGACCATATATATCCATAATGCTACCCTCGGTACCTTGAACTGTGCCTGGCACATAGTGGATTTTCAATGTACATTTCCTGAATCAATTACAATTTTGTCCACCTGAAATATTGTTCTGTGGTTTTATTTAAACTAGTTGTCAGCATGGAATGACTTCTGCATTCTCTCCTGGAAGTGGGTGAATTTCCATGGTGAGCAATTCCTCTATATACAGTTTGCAAATCATTTTGGGAACCTTCCAAATGAAAGGCACTGTATAAATATACCCTCCCACCAGCAGCCAGCCGGCTTTCCACCGGGATGCATTTGCATCGCTTATGTACATAGTGTTTCATTTGGGGCATTGCTTTTATTTTTATGACCATAAAAGTAATATTCACAGTATGAACAATAATGTAAACTGCATTCAAGAAGATATATATTTGTATATTTCTATGATTCAAAACTTAGAAATCTGAGAGAAAAGCAGACATGGCCTTCTTCTTTCCTCTTGCTGTTTGCTTTTTCATAACATTCTTTATTACTTCTGAACTTTATGGTGGAATTCTGCTGAAATGCTCAAGTCTTTGTCTGTATATCATGTGAGAATATGTGGTGGTGGGTTCAGATGAATGCTGCTGGCAAAAGGCCTGAAAATGAAGGGTGCTTGATTTTGCATTTCTTCATGTCAGTAATAATAGTTTGCTTTAGCACTGCCTTTTTGTGGATGGAGTCCTCTTTAAGGAGAGAAAGAGAAAAGTAAGCAACCTTAGGTATAAAATACTTTCTAAGTAACTTAGCATGATAATGGGGACTTTCACAGATGGAAGAGACTTTGAAGAGATGTATTTTAGCCTCTATAGCAAAAGGGGGACTGATTTCATAGAACATTACCAGGGAGCTAGACTTTGAATTTATATCATACAAAAAATGTTTAATGAACTTTGAAATAAATTGCCAACAGAGCTAAATCAAAACCTCTATAAATTATGTATTTACCTACACAGAATCATTTGCATACAAAAGATGGCTTGAATTATAACTCCTTAATTTATACATTTCTGTAATTAATTAAATTGAAGTGGAATGAAATATCCCAGTCCCGACATACTTTCTAGATATTCTAGCCTTAAGGATTTCATTAAAAAGGGGAACTACTGTGACAATTCAGAGTGTTTTTGTATAACAAAACATCTAAAAAGGTAGACTAAATAAAACTCTGGCTCACTTCATTGAGGAATGATGTGAAGTGTGAAATATTAAATGTAGGCTACCAGTAGTTAAAGGTTCCTGTGTCCACATTACTCTTTAAGAAATACTAAAACAATAAAAGTGGCTTTGGAAACCTTAGCTATAGAATACAAACATTAGGAAATAGCTCACTCAGGTTATTTGGGGCTTATAAAGTAGATGTTATTGCATTCTCCATCTCCTCAGTTAGAATATTGTTTTAGTTAAACTCTAATTTCATACTCCCAGTAATAGCAACTTTGTTTCATTAAAATGAATTTCTTATTTAAAATATATTGATATTCTTCTTTTTTATTATTAGAAAATAAAACAGCAGTCCCTTCAACTGAGAAAAGCTAGAAGCATGGGATTGATCTGCAGCCAGTTTTTACTACAAACCCCATAATGCTTTGGATTATAGCCTACAATCCCCATACTGCAGCACAAAACTTACTGTTAACCATCCTGTTACTGGGGGAAAGAAAAGAACAGAAATTTGAGAAGAACTATGTAACATGCAGGGATTCGGCTAGAATAGTAAATTATTGATTTTCATAGTATTCTGAGATTTATTTGCCTTTTACTTCAGTAAAAAAGGCATATATATGGATATACACACTAGTTTTTCATCCTGAATAAAATACCACTTTAATCGCAAACAATGAGCCAAGGTATATACTTCCCATGTCAAAGCCTTTTTTTTATACCCATCATTGAGTTGTGTAGTTTTTTAACACCCACCCCGCTTGGGAGGTAGGTCAGCTTTACTCAGATTTTAAAATAAAATCACAATACATTGTTTAATGCTCTAAACATCTGCAAATGAGAATTCGGTGAAGTAATTAAAATTCTTAATTAGATGCACCTTGCAGCTGCTGTTAGTCTTATTGGCAATAATGCAGCTACATTTTGTTCTGACACATATCTTCAGAAGAGTTAGAGAGAGAACTGTAGGGAGGCAAGAGGAAAATGTTCCCACACAGTTCAAGACAGTTCGCACAAAGAGGATCCCATGGCAACAAACAGGGAGGCCCACAGTTGGCTCTGTAAGATCCAGGAATAGACAATGCTTCACCTCAGATTCAAACAAACACTTCCCTTCCTGGATCTGAAAAGAAAGCGTTTCAAATTATCTCTTGCAAGAGGATTGAAATGGTCCAATGTTCACCCGTGTCTTCACCACACTTTTCAAAGCTTCTGGATCCTCTGTGCAGCCCATGTCAAGGTAATCATTAGAACTCTTGCTCTGTGTAGAATAACAAACTGACTAGCAAAAGCCTTGCAAATAGAGGACTTGATTTTGGTACCATATGGAACTAGAGTAGACCTTGGCAACCGGTTCATTTCAACCTGTCATTTTACAGACAAGGAAACTGAGGCCAAGAGAAATTAAAGTGAATCCCTTGGGTAATTACGGCTACTTAGGAGTAGAAATCAGGCTCAAATCTAGGATTTGAGCCTACAGCTCAGGACTTTTACTTCTAAAGTTTGCTTGAAGCAATTAAATTTGTTAATTGTGGCCCCCTCTCAGTCCATCTGAAGTCAAGTTCATCGCTTAAATGGGTCAGCCAAAGGACCATAACAAGAGAAGGTGCTAAGAATGTGGATCACCTGTATAAGAAGAGGAGAATATATTTCCCCTTCACCCCTGATTCTCAGTTTACTCTGGATGGGAGCCTGTGGGGAAGGAGCAGGGAAAGGAGAGTGGCTGGCATGTAGGAGGTTAATCCGGGTGAGTTAACTCCTGGGAAACCGCATAACACTTGCCTACACACTTTAACCAGATCTTCCTTCAGCTTGGACTGGGAAGTTCATTATACTGCTCCTTCCTTTTTAAAACTACAGATTGACCTCCCTATCCAGTCTCCCAGCCCTCATTCAATCTCACCTGTGACCTGAGTTTAGTTTGCATTAGTTTAGCTCGCATTTGACCGAATATTTGCAAGGCTTTCCTTTATCTTCAATTGGGTTTTATTCCCCACAGTAAATGAAGGTATACTTCTCTAGGGTCAAGGCTGCTTTGCCTATTTATTGTTCTATTTGGGATTTATCTTGTTAAACCTTACATTACAAAAGCTTGTGAAATACATTGTAGAATGGGTTGTTTTTGAGAACGGGGGGCTACAGGTGGTGTGTGGGAGAACTTGAAGGGCAGGGAGAGGGAGGGGTGGCGATTGGAAAAGTGTTTCTCAGCCTCTAGCTGCCTTGCCCACCCCACTGTCGGAACCTGACGTGGTTGCAGTGCAGATATTAACTCTTCTGTAGAGTCTTGCTACTCCAAGTGTGGACCATAGACCAGCAGCATTATTATGGTCCATGGACCAGCTTATTATAAATGCAGACTGTCAGGCCTCACTCCAGACTTACTGAATCCGAATCTGCATTTTAACAAGCCACCCAGGTGATCATGCCTATGTTCCAGATTGAGAAGTACAGAACCACATGTATTATATTATCCCAAGGTAATATAAAGGGCACACATTTTAAACTGAGCAAATATCCTAATTTATTTGACCACTACCTACTTTGTCCCCCTTTTCCCATCACGACTCCGTCTCAGATTCTCATCCCGCAGCGAACCCTGTGACACGGCGGCTGGGAGGAGGATCCTCTTCAATCTCCTCCTCTTTGCGCCCCGCCCCTCACCCCCTCCCAGAGAGCCTGCCACTGGCACCCTTCTCCCGAGCCCCGCTCACTCAGGGAAGATTTTGCTCCTCCCCAAACAGAAAGAGCGGCAGGGTGGAGAGTACTGCCTCCTGCACTCACAATTTATATACCAATACCGGCAGAAGCACTTTGCAAAACTGCCCTTTAGGAACAGTTATCACCGTGCCGCCGGAGGTTTGGAGCAACCGCCTCGCAACCAGGCTCCCGTTTGAAATCCGGCTTATAGTGATTTAGAGAATGGTCGTGTGTGGGGTGTGTGTGTGTGTGTGTGTGTGTGTGTGACAGAGAGTGTGAGGGAGAGAGAGAGAGGTCGCTCGCAATAACAAATCAGCTCTAAAGAGAAGAGATGAAAAGGAGGTTATTATGAGCATGTCAGTTTAGGAATCGCTCTCTGTACCTTTCTGCCTCCTAGAGAAATGGAACCGTAATTCTAAGGTGGCTAACGCTGGACTGGGTGAAGCGTCCCCAGTTGCCGGTCCACTTTTGCCTGGAAGGACAGATTCTCGTTATTCGAGGCCTCTCAGGGTCCTTTCCCAGAGATTCCCAGGCTACACTCCTCCCTCTTAAGTCTTTGAAAACTAAAACTCGCAAAGCGGTGGCGTTCTGTGGATTGGCTAGTACTAAAATATCCATTGGGTGGCAGTAACACTATCCTCTTTATGATTTGCAGCAAACCAGAGAATGCATTCAATCAAATGAACCGATCTTGTAGAAACACTGGAATCATTTATGCATTGCAGTTTCTCTTGTTTTCGCTCCTTCTTCCCTGGGATATTTTGAGTGGATTGTGGCTATTAATCAAGATCTCGTGCTAGTCGTGGTTTCCTTGTCGTTTTTGCTCGGGATTAGCATCATTCAAGGCAAACGCAAAGCTGCTTTTTTTCCCCCACTCTTTTTTGAAAAATCGTTTTTGGGGGCTGCTGAAGAGAGCTAGGACCCAGGAGACACCTTCCCAAACAGCAGGGGTTGTGTGCTTTCACATAGCAGTACTGTACAAGGAAAACCCCGTTGGATCTGTTATTGCGGGATACTTGTGAAATATACATAGGATTCTTTCTTATGGCTGCATCCCGGATCTGGAAATTTTACTTGGGGACCAAGGGGATCTGAAAGGCTACGTGGATACAGAAGATTTGCAAAAGGCAAGACTCCGATTCTTGTCATAGGGCTCACAGACTTCCTCACTTACCGGCCTTTTCTTTCCTTATTTTTAAAAAAATTCTTCCCTTTTTTTCTGCCCTCTCCTCTATCAGTCTCTCCTTTTCTATCTGCCTCTTCTTTTTTTCTCCCAGTTTTCTTTTTTTTCCCCTGCTCTGCACCTGGATTGTATCTTCACCGAACAATCGGGCACTTTGAGAACTAACTGGAGGCAGTCTTGTAGGGAAGAGCTGTATGGAATTATCTGCTTTTATGGTGAACTTGGCATTTGTGAATGGGTATCTTGTTCACGATATTAATTGCTAGCAAAAACAAGAAAAAGAGCACAGGAGTAAAACGTGGATTTTTCTGAATACGCATTGTGATGACCAGCAGTTACCTTACTGACTGATATCCAGAGGAGAATAATTTGGAAGACTCTTGTGGGTAAGGTCATTTTATATATGCAAACCCATCAGTGGCGTGAGCAAACTTGGGCGTTTGTAATGGAATGGGTGACTTGGATGATTGCTGCATCGCCTAGATGGCTGTGATGTGGCCGTTATTGGCACTGAATGGAATAACTGCAGTTGGGTGTGTTGGTGTGTGTGCGTGTGTGTGTGTGTGTGTGTGTGTGGGACTGTGTATTCTGAGTGTAATTGAAAATAAATCAAAGCATCACTCCCCCCTCCAATTATTTTGATATGGGAGAGTGTCTTGAATTAATTCTGGGTAGACACTCTTTGTTTGGATGCAATATTTGTGGCTCTTGTGTTCTGGAAGGGGTAGCAGCCGTGAAAGGACACTTACTGAAGAGCCCTATTTAAAATGAAACGAGCCACTCTTTATTCATTAAAAGAAATATGTTTTCAACTCAGTGCAGCATTCTGCTGCATTTCACAGCCGCAATGGGACCAGGGACATCCCACTTGTCAAGTTCTTAAACTTTAAGGTGATAATCATTGTTAATTGTTCTCTAGGTTGTGATTATTGGAGATTATTAAGTACCCTAGGCTACTTTTTTATCTACTGGATTATCATTCAGAATTTAAAAAGAAAAAGCTGAAAATGATGACTGAAA
This sequence comes from Mesoplodon bidens, assembly GCF_964165515.1. NCBI lineage: Eukaryota > Metazoa > Chordata > Mammalia > Artiodactyla > Ziphiidae > Mesoplodon > Mesoplodon bidens. The sequence goes on along the minus strand of NC_138163.1, from coordinate 115,909,225 downwards.
TAGAGAACAGTGCAATATTATTTTCAGTGTCACCATAATGCTTTCTTTCTTAAGTTCAGTTTGTCCAATAATATAATTATTTACCCAATATCCTGTATAGCTGAGGCTGCGACCCACGTGCAGGGGAGTCGAAGGTCTGGAAGCAGAGACCATCCTTTTATTGCAGTGCAGCCAGCTTTGGAAATGTAGGCAGTTACACACTTCCCTTAACCTTAAGTTGAGGATGTGTTCTATCTGTTACATCTATTTTACCCTTTCGGTAAAAAGTTAGAGACAAGAGCACGAAGGATGCTTAAGCATATTCTGCCTGGGAAAGAGGATTTAAAAAATCAATATTGATGACGTGGTTCAGTGCACTGTACTGCAATGCTAAAGTCCCATATTCGGTTCCAATGATGAGAGAATGGAGCATTTACATGTGTTATAAATTTTACCTGGTAGATTGATCTGAAGGGGAGGGGAGAAGATATGTGGATATGAAGGAAGATGGATGGAAGTCGTGCATAATCGGTGATTATGTAACTTCATTACATCAGCGAGCTTCAGTCAACGATAGTGAGATGAAATGATTGTATATAGAGAGGCTTCATCACCCCTGTTAACTTTTGAAGGCTTGTAACAGCTAACGGAGGAAGAGGAGGGTGAGGAGGAGGAGGAGGAAGGGGAGGAAGACAGACAGAGATTAGCTCCAAGGGTCCTGTAAACCCTGATCTCTGTGGCGAATTTAGCATGAGTTTTCTCATAGTGAGTTTCTGGGGGACAGCAGATCATGTAAGCTTTAGGGCCAGGCAGGAGCAATTTTAGCCACACCCGTGGAGAGTCAAATTGAGTCCGCAATGTTTCACAAGTGCCCCATTGAGTAATTGGGGCTGCTGATCCCAGCCAAGGTCATAGTTCTGTACCCTATGATTGAAATACATGACCCTAAGTGAGTAGAAAGTTAAATCCATTGAAATGAAGACTGTGAATGGAATGACTATTTGAGATCCTCTCTTGCATTTTTCCTGGTAGAGCTTGATGCAGATTTCAGTCTGGTGGTTCCCTCAATAAAAATGATTGCTTCCACAGTGTGTCAGAAATGAGTGTTTTGTACCTTTATCTCTGCTTTGACAGCCTCTTTCTGGGCCATTTTAACCCTCTAGGAAAAGAGAAGTAAAAACCTTCAGAGGTAATGTTATCCTGTTAAATTAAAGAAATAAATGGCAACGAATTCATTATTAATACCAATCCCAGGAAAAAAAAGAGCAATCCTTTTTCAAGTTTTACTTATTGCATGGCTTAAAGGACATGTTGCAGCCGCCTGTGAGTTTTACCATGAGACGAGAGAAATGTGCTTTGCTCAGGGTACAGAGGAATACTGCAGAATAAAATGTCAATTTCCCTGATGTTTTATTTGGAGCCATGATTTTCTTTAAAAGAAGGGGCACATCTCCTTTCGGCCTTCTACTGTTTTAGGATCTGTTTTTCCCTCAGTAGATTATGTATTCCCTCAAAATGAAACTGCTGAAATCCTAACCCTGTTGAATTAAATCACCTTATCATCTAGTTGTGCTATTTCCTATTTCCCTTTACATTTATTCTACAAAAAAAAAGAAAGGCTAAATGACTTTTCTATCATAGAGATGAGATGATTCTTTCTGGTTTTCCAATGGAGTCGGTGCAAGATCTAGACATCCACTAAGTAACTTTGAAAAGATCTGCTTACCCCAAATCAGAATGGTGGAATGGTGGAATGAAATTTTGAGCTCTGATATTAGAGATGACTTTCTTATTTCTGCAGGACATGCCCAAACATTGATAAATTGTGCCAGTGGATTTGGAGGTTTGGTGTTCACATTGTAGGAAACTGGATGTGAAGTTAACTCCTGATTCCTTCCTTCAGGGGTCAGGGTAACACTACGGCTGCTTCTAGGATGTTAGTCTCCAACTATGTGCAGAAAATACAGTCTGCAGTGAGTCTTCCTGTACTCCTTATTCTAATATTCTGTAAATGACTTCCTCAGTTGTTTTCTGACATAATCCACACATATGTTACCAAACAGGGCATATTCTAGAGGTTTTAGAAGCTCAGTAGTAGATGGAAATAATACTAGAAAGGAAAAGAAGTCTTAAAAAACGACACTGGCTGTGAAACATACATACACGCATGAAATTGCTATCCTTTTACTTGAAGACTGCATATATTCACATTAGGAAAGATAGTTTCAATAATTTTAATGGTACTTTATAACCTGTTACTTTCTTTTGGACGAGGATTATGTAACCAAGGCAGGTTACGGCATTTTTCTTAAGTAACTCACAAATCAATAATAAAAAGCTTTGCTTTTATTAGGAAAGCATTTAAACATGAAGGCAGTGAATACTTTTTAAAATATAATATCTATTTCTCTATTTTATTGCCATTTTGTCAGCCCAGGGTATGTAGTTAGATTAGGAAGTATTCAAAAATAGAAGAAATATCATTTATAAATGTAGAAAGCACTAATTTTGTTTCCTGACCAGTTGCTTCAGCAAAGTCAGGAGATTTAGCTGATAAGTAATCAGCTAAATTTAGAGAACAAATTTAAAATGAATGTGTATTACATTTGCAATGCATGTGAACAAATCATATTATTGTTAAAATGACAGATAAAACATTTTTAAAAACAAATGAACTTCTAGGATTACGATTTCTATTTCAGAATCTTTTAGTCTCTTTAATATATATACTGAATGTTTGGGATATACTTTGTCTTAAAACAGATAAAATCTGGTGTTTGGCAAGTCACATGTTTTGATAAAGCAGACTACTGTATAATTTGTGGCAACGGAAGCACCCAAGTGTTGATTAATAATATTTAAAAGTAGCAAGTTTTCTGGTAATGCTCAATTTATAAAGCATAATTATACTGGCACCGTTTGGGCAGCTATAGATCAGGCCATGTCAGCATTTTTATTATTAAATTCCAATCCTTTTTCCATTAGTTGTCTCAGGAATCTCAACGAGGAAGGAGCTCAGCTCTCTGAGACATCCAGGTATTAGAGGATTCCGTGCTGAGTGAGAGGCCCTGAGTTGCACTTCAGGCTCTGTCATTTACTAGCCTTGGGACTTCTGACCCGGCATTTTCCCTCATTTAATCATTTAATAATTTAAAAACAATAGAATAGTTACATATTGCACTAAAGAAACAAGACGTGTGTCTAAGTGCTTACCGTCATGCCGTGGCTTAGAGATATATGGAATTATTATTTTTAAGGGTTCCCCAAAGTCATATGAATTTAACAGTGCATTTTTTTTTCTCACGCCCTTATTGTAAATCTTTATAGGCACTTCCTTGTATCAGTTACAGTTATCTGGTAGGTAACATCGTTCAGTGAGTAGATAATACAGACAAATTAAACGCTTTGGTTGCTACCTTTCACTCAGTACTCAATTTTTTTCTGCGGTACTCATATGGGAATCTAATTGTCTTGAGTAACTAAAAAAAAAAGTTGCTTTTGAAAATCATTCAAAAATTGGTAACCAAGGGTTTTGTGTGAGTGTTTTAAGCTGATTGCTTTTGTTGTTGTTGTTGTTAATGCTCCTGAGTACTTAGGTGTTTTTGTTTTTGGTACCAAGAATAAATCAAGATTCACCAACAAACTTGATGCTACCACTTAAATTGGGTCAACTGACCAAAAGGCTACTCTCATGTATCACTTTATTAACAAAAGCATAATGCGTTTGAGTACTGAGCATAATAGAGGACATAAGAATATAAAGATAATAGTTCTGTTCTGGAATTTGCTAGTTGCAATAATTACTAATGTTCTTTAGGGGGAGGCAATCCCCCATGTGTCACTACTAACACCGCATTTCTTCACTGTTTGTGTATCTTAACATAAATATATTTACATATATGAAAATAGGGCATAGTTAGTGATATGACCTTCCATATATGTTTTTAAGTGGCGATAATCAGGTTAAAGAGTAAGTTTTTATGTTTTTGGTCAAGGTAGAGTTGGAAAGTAGAAAATTAACCCTGTAAATAAAAATAAATATACATGCACTTAAGGAACTTTCCTGCTAGAGAACAACCTCCTTTTCCTAACTTTCCAGTGTCTTGCTTTTTGCGTTAAGGATCTCCAATATTTCTTTCAGACGAATTTGATCATGCCTGTTTATCCAACTTCATTGATGCCTATAAATAACAAGCATTTTCTTGGTTTCCTATATTTTAAAAATGCATATTCCTTATGTCTTCTGGAAACGCTTCAGATTTGCTCAAGCAGATTTACAAAGGAATATTATAAGATTGTAGACAGGCTTGTTTATTTGACAGATTCGGCTAATCACCTTACAAATATGCTTTTAATTTTCACCCAGAGAATGCTACCCTGGAGTATCTTCCAGTGCAGAGAGCATTCCATTACAGGCCAACCACATGGCTCAAAGGAAGGATATACCCTTGTTGCTTCCCCTGACCATTGACTTATAATGAAAGATCCTTAACTGACATGCTTTTTTGGTTCCCCTGTGTAGAAACAATATACAGGTGCCAAAACTCGAAGACTCCTAAGGCTGTTAGCTTTACACAAGGGGTGACTGACCGGCTTGGTGTTGCTTTCCTATCACACCATCTGAAATTGCCAGGCAGCGAACTGTGAATAAAGCAGAGGGAAAAAGCAAAGCACTTTAATATTTTTCTCCTGAAAATCTGCTCTTTCCTGTTTTCGTATTACAGCATTAAAAGTAATCTTTTTCATGACAAGCTATTCCAAAGGTATGTTATAGTTACCATGTTCATATATATATGTATAATACAGTAAATGGCACTAAATGAGCTATTTTGTTCATACAAGAGATATGCCTAAGAATATATATTTACGAGTAAAATTAGATTGTATTTTGTAATACTTCCTAAGTCAGGAAATTGTGTGTGGAGTTTGAACTCAAAAAAAAAAAAAATGAAATGGACTGTGAATTGTGATCATATAATTATAGACTTTCACTCTTTTCAATATGTTTGTTAATTATGTAGCTTATACTTTATATGAATTATAATTATAATAAATCACTGTATGAATAATCATAAAATTATTCATAGTGGTTTATTTTCACATGGCCTGATCAAAGTGAGTTAATTGGTAGGTTCTTACCCTGTCAATGTTTACATGTAATACAACTGTGATTTAGTATAATGATCTTCATCATTTTCTGGTATAAAGTTCCCCTTTTTTTTTTTTTTTTTTTTTTTTTGCGGTATGCGGGCTTCTCACTGCTGTGGCCTCTCCCGTTGCGGAGCACAGGCTCCGGACGCGCAGGCTCAGCGGCCATGGCTCACGGGCCCAGCCGCTCCGCGGCATGTGGGATCCTCCCAGACCGGGGCACGAACCCATGTCCCCTGCATCGGCAGGCGGACTCTCAACCACTGCACCACCAGGGAAGCCCAAAGTTCCCCTTTTTAATTGCAAAAAATTGGAAGACCACTTAATCATAGTTGTACTTTCAGTATCAGTTGATTGAGAAAATGCATAATAACAACAATAAATTATTACGAATATAATGTCTTTAAGAAATGAATTTATGTATAGTCACAACAGGGTCTACTTAAATCTTTGAAATATATTTATCTACATAGGAAGATTGGTATCTATGACAATTCTAGATCCCTTGGAATAATTCCTGTGGTCCTAGTAAATAAAAGCCGTATATGTCCAGAGCCAAAATACTTGCATTGAATATGCACATGAATTATGTTTATCTTACATACAAAAAGAAAGGAAGGTGAACATGGTGGTGGAATGAGGATCAAAGGAGTTGGATTTTTGGATGGATGGACTTGGAGTATCTAATTTCTTAAAAAACATACATTTAAAGTTCCAACACAGGTAAATTCACATTCAAATTTTAGTGTTCATCTATTATAATGTAAAATTGTCTAATATTACAAAAACATTTGCATTAAAATAATCTTTATTTCAGTCAAAATGAAAATGAATGATTATAAATATAGCCAGAGGTGATTACTATGGCTTCATAAAAATCTAATGAAATTATATACAGTATAGGAATAAAGGATTCCCCATTATATCATTTTAGCCAACAAGGAAATTTTGAACCAGAGGAATGAAATTAAGTTTCCAAGGTCTCACAATTCTTTGGCTCTCCCATGATGCGTGATTCCGGTTTCTTGATATGACACAAGCCTTCAATTGAGTATTTTAATTTCATAACAGGATGTCCTGGCATATGATTTTTTTTTAGTAGTGTGTGGCATAAGAAAAGTAGTTGTTCTTGTTGAGGCTAATTTTAGTGCGTCTAATCTTTTAGCTCACTTTATTGACTTGTTATTACTCACATGGCACCCCCTCTCAGAATTTGTGGACTTTATGCATGCTCTGCCATTCTTGACCTCATTCGATCTCTAGAAACACATACAGAAAGAATTGAGAAAATAGGTCACTGGTGGGGCCTCCTTGCCTTTTCCGTACTATCCTCTTTCTTATTAGCAGGGAACTGCTCTTCTTTGGAGCCCCTCCTTTTTCCTGACTCCTGCACATCTGCTCTGGACATCCCTGGCATCTAGGACTGCCATCATTCTTTCAGTACTGCATGTCGCCTTCTGGTTTTCAAAGTCCTCCACCAAGGGGTCTTATCAAAATATCTTTTAGCCATATTTTATCTTACTTTGAAGAGATGGAATTTCTTACTTAATTTCTTCATCGACAGGGTCCCTTTGCTTCCATAGACCATAATGAACCAACTTGGGAATAATGAAGACAATATTATTTTTATCAAGTTTGCCAAGTTACCACCACACAGCTACTAAGGGAAGGAGATACAGGTGTGTGTGTGTGTGTGTGTTTGTGATATTTGTCAAGATGTTTAACATGTGAATCCTGTGCTAGAGGGAAAAGTTTGGAATAATAGGCTTCTCCCCTTCGTATTATAATAGTGACATTTGGAGAGAATATGCCATTAATTTTTTTCCAACCCAGAAAAAATGGCTTCAGTAGACTGCATTTTAGATGATAAGGTGGGGAGGGGGCTGTGGAAGACATACTTTTATTCAGGTTGGATCTTGCAGTGCCTTCCAGCCACCCATCCTACTTGTTTGAAGAAATGATACTGGCTATGAATGCTGCGATGTTCCCAGCCTCTCCATCAACTTTATTTCAGAAGGAATACAGGCAGGGGAGCTAAACACAGCAGTAAAAATGGAAAACTGAGAAACTTCAAATGGTATCAAGTATTTTGTGTAAACAAAGCTTCACGTGGCCAGGGGAGAAAATTTGAATGTAACAAATGAATCTGGTGGCTCTCAGTGCTTGGCTTTTGAATACCCCTGTTAAAGCCCCTAATTGTTCTCACCATGACAGAACTTCTGAATGGTACTCAAGAGGCTCCCAGCTCCATAGTGTGCAGAGTAAATGCATTCAGGGGGTCTCCAGGGGGTTTGGACTCTGCTGCTTTCCCTTGTCGGGGTTCTCCTCCAGGGCCCGTAATAGCACAGTCACAGAGCAAGCCGCTCTGTGTGCTCCTCACCATGAGGGAAGGGCTTAGCTTAGCTCCAGGAGGCTGGGCTCTGTCTGTTTCATATTTCCAGGGCCCAGTGCTGTGCATGGCATATAGTAGGTCATCAGTACATCAGTGTTACATGGATGAATGCTAAAGCATTTAGTGACAGCAGATCCATTTTAGATCAGTGTTCTCCCAAACTCACGTTGCATTGTCAACTGAGACAAAAACTGTGGATTGAGGAAAGTAAAAGAAGTTGAGTAATAAGGGAGTGATGGTTAATATTAAGTAGTTGTAACCTACAAATAGGGGGAGAAGAAATGGCTCACCCTTCCTTCCTAATTTCCTCCCTCCCTTCTTCCTTACCTCCCTCCTTCCCTTCCTTCCATCACTTCCTTCTCCATCCTTCCCTTCTCCCTTCCTTCATACCACTCCTACTATAGATATTTGAGCGCCTTCTGTGTGCAGTGCACTATAAGAGGGCCTGCAACGAACGATATAGGAATGAATGATGTCATATGTCTGGGCCCAAATAAGGTCAGTCAGGGGTAGAGGTGATAAACAAAATCCTACATAACTATAATTCAAGGTTGTCTACTGTGTATACTTCTAAGAGAGGTGTCAAGTGTGGTACAGGCTTGGGAAGGCGTCGGAACACACGCACTTGGGGGGATTACAAGAGGCTTGTTAAAGGAGGTAAGGTTGGGGCTTCCCTGGTGGCGCAGTGGTTGAGAGTCCGCCTGCTGATGCAGGGGACGCGGGTTCGTGTCCCGGTCCGGGAAGAGATCCCACATGCCGCGAGCCATGGCTGCTGAGCCTGTGCGTCCAGAGCCTGTGCTCCGCAACGGGAGAGGCCACAATAGTGAGAGGCCCGTGTACCGCAAAAAAAAGAAAAAAATAGGTAAGGTTGGTGTTAGACTTTGAAGGGTTCCCACTGGTGTGGAGAAGATATCACATTCCAGGTAGAGGGAGGATCAAGAACACAGTTGTTGTAAGCAGGAGCCGATTCTTCTTTCCTCAGGGAATGCGGTGTGCGATGCAGAATGTAAGAAGATAAGGCTCCTAGGAGCCCCAAGTCCCCAGGTGTGGCAGTCAGGAGCTAATGGATCGAGGTTTCATGAGCATAAGGAAAATATAACATTTTATGACCTACTCAGATTTATGCTTTAGGAAGAAGAGGAACAATTTAAGAGTCTGTATCTCCAGGGTACCTTTGATTCCCAGTTTTGTGAATCTCCCAAGGACTCCTCCTGAATTCCATCTTCATGTTCAACTTCTGCTCTCAAACAGCCATCCTGGACTCTCTTCATTTCCTTGCTTCTTTCCTCCTAAGACTAAACCACTGTTGGCACTGCTAGATAAATACAGAGGCCGAAGTTTAAAATTACCACAGAAGGCAACATTCTATAATGGGGCTTACCTGTTCAAACCACCTTTGCTTAGTAGTGTTAGAAAGTTGCCACCCACCCTAAGAAAAATGCTGTGGTTTAAACGTAACTCTTCAGTGAGAATGTTTAAAGTTTCTTTCTTTACAATGAGGGCAACAACAAAGTGACCCAAAAGGGGCAATCTGTTTGGGAGGAAGGGGAAGTTGGAGAAGGCAGCTGGGCAGAAAAGGATAAAGGAAAGTGTTATATATAATTTAATGGCAAGGTAGAAATATAAATTCCAAAATGACTTTATATTAAGATCCCATGGAAAAAGAATATTGCTTTAGAATATAATATACTTTCAATAATAAGAAAATAGGATCTATCCCTAGCATGTGTGAACTGTTTTGTTAACTACCAGTAAATATAAAAATTTGGAATTATAGATGGAAATCAAAAGTGAGCATCCTAAAACAAAAAAAACCCTTGTTTTAGCTGAGTTTGCATTCTCTCCCTCATCAAATACTTCTACATTTCTAATAAGTAGAAGAAAAGAAACCAGTAGGGATTGTTTTTTCCATACTTTTTCTGATCACTTCATATTGGACATTTTAGTAAGTTGGGAAATGGCCAAACATTGAAGATAAAATGAAAAGGAATGCAATTTACTTAGGCACAAGCTAAATATTATGTGCTTGATCATTAGAATTCAGCTAAAATAAAAAGTAACATAATCTAGCTGTTGTCAAAACTCACCCCCTTAGCCCTGAAGATTCTGATTCAGTGATGGAATGGAGCACAGGAATTTATAAATTTAAAAGATTTTGAGGTCAGTGGGAGCACTAGAGTGTGCCTGAGGAGGGCTTCAGCATAACACGTGCAGTCTCTGTCAGTATTTCCTTCCCCTTCCTACCCTATCTTACTATGGACATTGGATGCTTTCTCAATATTCTCCAAAGTGCCCTACCATTTCAGCTTCCACTTTTGAGTTTGAAGCCCCTTTCAGCCACAGTGACACAGGTTAAGATCTTCCTATGCTGAAATTCTGGTGCTGCCACAGCCATGTCTCAGATGATTTTTGTGCAGGAAGTATGGCTTATGCTAGCCCTTGGTAACCAGTGTCCTTCAATCCTATTAAATTAGCAGAATTGCTACTTCCAATATGCATTTTAATTGATTAACTCCTTCATGTAAATGAATAAGAAATACTATTTCAGGGCCCCTGGCTGTTGTAAGGATCGTGCTTAGCATGGGCTGAAGATGCTAAATGGAGTTCTTGCCTTCAAAAGCGTATGGGCTAGTGGGGAAGACACACGTGTTCTGTTGGGTTCCCTGGAAAAAGAAGGTTTAGTTGCTTCTGAAATTGATGGCAGCGTGCTTGCAACTCTGCCCTTAGCAGATCCTATGGGTCCTTGAAAATTGTCTGAAATTGAGTCAAGGGTAGGAACTTTCTATTCCCACATCAGGCAGGCACTGGCTATGGGCTGCCCATTGGAAGGGGGTATAATCTTTAACAAGACAGTTTTCCTGCAGCCCCTGAGGGCAGTGCCCAGTGAAGGACTCAGCCGTGAGCTGTCAGCTGCCGGATGGGTACCTAGGCCATGAAGAGGGGAATGGAAGGAATTTGGAAACTCTTACCAAGACATTTTATTCCTTTGCCCCTTGAAGCATGCTGCAATGAGTCCTTAGGAAATTACTTAGGAAATAATGGGAAATCTTAAATATTTGTTTAAAGGGGTAAAGACACTAAATATTTTTGAGTACAAGGCCTTGCTCTGTGTAGTTAAGTTTCAGAGAATGCGGTTTTCTGAGGAATGTTCTTGAATCCATATTATAATTACTCCTGTTGTAAGTTATCAGACCATCAGTATTTAATGAGCATCTCCTATGTGCCCTGGATTTCCATAGGGAGAAAGGAAGGAGTCAAAAATCGAGGCCCAGAGTGTTTACATAGGACCAATTTTTCTTCAGTGGTTTATGTGTTTGATTCTAAAGTTAAGGGGAGGAGTTGGTGAGAGGTCAAGGAAAGGGCAAGAAAATGGAGCAGAGTAGTGTAGGGCCGAGTTCTCTGAATTCCAAAGATAATAAGACAGCTGTTTGGGTTGTACTGGACAAGGCTTAAGAGAGACTCTGAAAGTTGGCAGAAGGCAAGACTTGATGAACTGAGTGGTAGTGGAATGAGTTGAACTTAGTTTTACTGGCACAGAACAGAAGGAGTGAAAGCAGTGGTTCATTAGCATTAGTCAGTCTGTGACTTGGACTAGTGGGGGCGGGGGGTGTGCTAATTTTGAATATGATGTATTTGAAATCATATTCAAAATAGAGTTCAATTTCCACTGAAAGGAATAGTTTCATATAATACTATTCATTTTTATATTATTGAAAATTATTAATTTCTTTCCTTAATGTGAAGGGAGTAATACCATTCCTTTAGATTTTTTAATGCTTTCTTCAGCCCTAGTGAGGTGATAGGAGCACCTTCTGTTTTTTATTTCCTATAAATGTATTCAATCAAGTTAAATACGGTGAGACCAATTGTGCCAGTAATTTTTTTTTTTTTTTTTTTTTTTTTTGCGGTATGCAAGCCTCTCACTTGTGGCCTCTCCCGTTGCGGAGTACAGGCTTCTGACGCGCAGGCCCAGCGGCCACGGCCCACGGGCCCAGCCGCTCCGCAGTATGTGGGACCCCCCCGGACTGGGGCACGAACCCGCGTCCCCTGCATCGGCAGGCAGACTCCCAACCACTGCGCCACCAGGGAAGCCCCTGTGCCAGTAATTTTTTAAAACCAATGGCTGTGTCTAAAGGGGCAACCATTCATCAAATTGTAGAAAATTTGAATAGGAATGAACTTAGTCTACCTCCTTGCAGATATATAAAATCTCTCTACTGTAACTGAAATAATTATTCATTAACTTATGTTCACTTTAATAAACAACCACTTTGACTGTTTTTCCCCTCACTTGACCTGACATTTGACTAGATGGTCAGCTCAATTCAGTTCAGCAAGTACTTCCAGATTGTCTAACTTCTCGATGTTAAATGCAAGCACTAGGCTAGAAAGAGGAAGTTACTCATTGCCAAAGCAATTAAAGATGCATGCTACTAAGTATTTTTAAAGATTTGTTTTTTTGTTTTTTTTTAAATGTAGTTCATAGCACCACTACTGGGCCTACTCTAAAATATTTGAACCATTCCTTCTCTGGTCCTGGAATGACTTTTGTATTAAAAAAAGTTTATGGTATTTTTAAAAAACCGAGAACTCAATGAAGATACTATTCCTTTTCTGTCACGTTACTCCCTTTGTGTTTATGGATGTATATGTTTTATTTTTTCAAATACATATTATTAAGCTTATTAAAGAGATTTCAACATCTCTATATATTCACTTTGTATTTTTTCATTCAATATAACTTCACATCTTCAGGCTCATAAGTGGTTCTGTTTTTACTGTTTGCATCATGCTATTTGTGCCCAGCACACTTTTCTTTTATCCTCATAGACTTGAGTAGATTGATTTCAGCTTTGCCACACAGAGTGTCCCATCCTTTAAAGTAGGTAAGTCATGTTAAATTTCCTACGCAAGAGATTATGTAGGTGGTATTGGAGATGAGTGATGCCTATTGGAACAGACTGTGCATCAGAAGTTATTTAACCTCATCTATACTTGTAAGTAAAAAAAAAAAAGAATTACTATTTCCTGTTTCCAAGGTAAAATTAGCTTTAATTTCTTAAGATTGTAATCAGAGAAGGTGTGGGTTATGGCTCTAAGTATCTTCCTTGGACTCTCCCAATTTCCTGGAATCAGAGCTTCAAATCCTAGTAGATCTAAACTCATCCTTTATTAGTTCTGAAACTTCTGCTAACCCAGTCTTATTAGTTTTATTGTTAGTTTCAATGTTACTATGGCTATGAGTACAAAAATATAAAAAGAATACATATGATAAAGCCTCATTATGTGGCTTCAGTCCAGATTTTGGAACCTGAAGGATATTAAGAAAATTAAGAATTCAGTTTAATGTAACTGGAATCATTAGTTAAGTCACAGATGTTAAATAGACTTAGCTATTATAATTGTCTCTAGCACCCCAAGAGAGAAATACAGCACCTAAAATATGTATTTACCTATACACAAATTTCCATTTTGAGAATCTCAAAGGGTAATTGGAAATTATTTAATACTGAAGGATAAATTTATTTGTATGAGACCTAGTCTAATTTTATATTGAGAATATTAAAGTGTGGGATAACTTAGGGCAATGCACAAAATGTGGTGAATTCTTACCTCAGTGTCCAATCAAACAAGAGCCACATAGACCAGGACACTGACCACTGAATATAATAAGCTTAAACCAAGGACTCTGAGGCTCCTGGCAATCCTGCCTATGATGTATTTCTGCCACAAGCTTAAGCAACTCTCCTCTTCACTTGCCTTCCAAGTGCTAACTGAAATAACTTTGATTTCTGAATGCTGAGTGTTCCCCACCACAGAAAAGACTGTTTTCCTAAGAACATTATGTGCTCCTAAGCCATGACTGGCCGTGTCTTTTTTCTCATCAAATTTACCATTTTAAACTTACTTGTGTGTGTCTTCCTCACTTGAATATAAGGGTGAGAGGACAGGACTTCATCTGTCTGGTTCACCACGTATCGTTGGTGCTTAGGAGACTGCCTGGCTATAATACGACTCAATAAATTATCAAAGAAAGGAGGGAGGAAGGCGGGGAGGGAGGCAGGATCTCCCAAGGTGTCCTGGTCTCAGCAAGATAATAGCAGAAAAAGGAGTTTAATGAAATAACACAGTTAGCCAAGCTTGGTAGATATAAGGCATTAGCATTGCAAAGGTTTTGTTCATGATGAAATGTTATTTATATAGTAAAGGTAATGTCTATCCCATCCCTCAGGTCAGAACATAGACCCATCACATGCCGTAAACTAACAGGTCAGTTAATAAAATACCCAGAATGCCAAGCTGGGAGCTTAGAACCTATAGCCAAAGGTTTTGGTTACATCAATAATGTAAAAAACAATGTTTTAAGACCATCAGTCTGACAATAATTTTTAAGGTGAGCAAAGCAAGAATAGACTGGAACATATATTTAGGCAGCTACTATAGTTTTTATAAATTACAAGGTGATAAAACATAATTTTTAGCTTTGTGGCTCTTCTTTCTTTCAATTTTTTGCCTACATATGTCTCCATTAAGAAGAAGCTTTTTTGGGCTTCCCTGGTGGCGCAGTGGTTGGGAGTCCGCCTGCCGATGCAGGGGATACGGGTTCGTGCCCCGGTCTGGGAGGATCCCACATGCCGCGGAGCGGCTGGGCCCGTGAGCCATGGCCGCTGAGCCTGTGCGTCCGGAGCCTGTGCTCCGCAACGGGAGGGGCCACAACAGGGGGAGGCCCGCGTACCATAAAAAAAAAAAAAAAAAAAAAAGAAGAAGCTTTTTTTTTTCTTCCTACATTTGGCCATACCACGCAGCATGCAGGATCCTAGTTCCCTGACCAGGGATTGAACCCGCACCCCCGGCAATGGAAGGACGAAGTCCTAATCACTGGACCACCAGGGAAGTCCCAAGAAGAAGCTTTTAAAAAACCATTGCATTTTCATTTTTACTCTCCTTCCTAGTATTAATATATCCTCTCCTGATTGCAGAAGATATCATGGTATACTAGAATTGACTTTAGGACCAAGGCAAGCCTGAGTTCCAATTTTGGCTTTAACATTTATTAGCTGTGTAATATTTGACAGGCCACTTAGTGGTTCAGAGTTTTGGTTTCCAGATCTCTAAAGAGGAAAGAATGCCTACCTTTAGGATTATTGGGAAAGGTAAAAATAACATTTGTAAATCATATAATGCAGTGCTTGACAAATAGTAGTTACACAATCAATGGTAATCTTTATTATTACTTTAACGTGTTATATTGTTAAAATATAGCAGTTAAGAACATTCCTTTATTTTCTCACTATAGTCAATGGTCACTTTTCCATCCTTATCTCAATCTGTGAGCAGCATTTGTAAAATGGATCATTCCTTCTCCTTGGTCCATTTTCTTCACTTGGCTTTTAGAATAGCATCATCTCTCGGTTTAACTTCTGTTTCATTGCTCCTTTTCAGTCTCCTTTGCTGGTCTCACTTTTTCTCTTCTTCATATTGGAATGTCCTTGGTTCAACTCTAGATCATCTTCTCAGTCTACTCTCACCCCTTAGTGATTTCATCCCCTTGCCTGGCTATAAATGCCATTTCTGTCACCTCCTCCTAAATTTATTTCCCCATCTTGGTCTCTCTCCTGAACTCCAAACACATATGTCTAACTGGACATTTGTCACTTACCTTGTCTAAAACTGAATTTCTCTTTTCCCATCCAAACCTACTCTACTCAGTTTTCCCATCTGTTGTTAGTTTCATCCCTTCATTTGTTCAGTCCAAAAATCTTGGAATCGTCCATCATTCCTCACCCTCTCTTGCACAACTCATCCGATGTGTCATCAAGCCCCGTTGGTACCATCTTCACACATATCCAAAATTTAACCACTTCTCACCACCTCTACTACTATTGCCTTTGTCAGAGCCTCCTTCATCTCTTTCCTCCTAACTGCCTCTGCCTCTGACATTTCCGTCTATAACTTGCTATCCATACAGCAGCTACAGTTGTCCTTTGACACTGGACATCAGGTCATATCACTTTGTTGCTCAAAGCACTGCAAAGGTTGCTGATTTTATGCACAGTAAAAGCAAAATACTTTCAATGGCCTAGAGATACTGTCTTACGTTGCTTCTTTGACTTTACTTCTTCTACTCATCCAGCCATTTCTCAATTTCTTATTTCCCTCCACCCCCAACTTGCTATTCCTTGAACATGATAGGTAAATTCTTACCTTAGGACCTTTGCACTGGCTGTTCTCTTGATCTGGAGCATCATTTCCCAGAAGGCTCAAGGCTGACTTTGTCACCTCCATCATCTTTGGATTTATGTGTCATTTTGGCATGTATGTGTCATCTCCATGAGACCTACTCTGACCACACTCCCTAAAATGGCAACACCCCCACCTCCACACTCCTGAACTCCTTGTTCACCTCCACTTTTTAATTTTTTTTAGGCACCTCCTACCTTGTAACACTTTTCCTAGGTTATTTATTTATTATGCTTATTGGTTATTGCTAGAGTTTTAGCTCCACAAGAGCAGGGATCTTTGTTTAGTTCACTGAGGTATCTCAAGCACCAAGAAAGGTGTAAATTTGGTGAAAAAATGTTAAATTAATAAATATTTTTAACATAGAGATAATAATCATCCATATCTAATGATACTGTTGTAAAGATTTAAATAAGATGATACAGTTAAAATATTTTATCACAGGGCCTGACATGTATTAGGGTTCAATAAATGGTGGCTGTTATTGAGTGTGTCATGGCACATAACTCACATGATGTGTAATAGAAATCAAAAGTATTACAACATGAACCCTTTCTTCCAAATTAAAATTTGACTAATTAGCACCATGGGAAGAGAATATCTGCTCTAGGTATAGGCAAACATACCCCGTTTTATTAGGTTCATCTAGTAAAGGACAAAGATACACAAATATTCAGCAATAGTTGATAGCTCATGTGTCAGTAAAATCAATTGACACTGTTTTTCTTTACTTTATACCAGTTAAACTTCACATAATTTTAAAAGTTACTGACAATTGAATATTCTCTAACATGGGAAATTTTTTAAATATTGCAATAAGATGATTTACACGATTACTGAGAACTCCTCAAGAGTTAAAGAGCTGACAAAACATAATATTCCCACTATGCATTTTAATGAATAACCAGTTTTCTTTCTTTTTTTTTTTGCATTTCCAATGACAGTTTGGATTATTCAACATATTTAAATTTTTTGGTTCTTTTTCACATTTTATAAATAGAAAAAATAATAATTATAATGAGGTATTCTTATGTGCATCACAAATGTAGGTTTTAGTGTGGGAGATTCAATAGAAAATAGATACTTTATTCTTCTATCTTTATTTGTGAAAACACTGAAAAACAGTTATAACTGGAAACCTTTTGTAACTCAAAACAAAAAGTATTATTTCTGACTATTGAATGGATGTTTTCATTTTGTCTCTTTCCCAATCATCAGTTGCCTATTCTAATAAAATACATTCATTCTTCTATATTTCATTCATATAGCTTAGTCTTTTCCAGAGAATTTACAAATGTTTTACTGCCTGCCAAGCCTGGTGTAATTAAACTGGATGACAGAATATCCCCATAGTTTATTCTGTGGATCTCTGGCTATAGATGCAGAGGCTTACATTAAGTCAGGGGTGGATGGTGCATATATATTTTTCTTCTTCCACTAAAAATATTTTAAAGATGTTGACGTTGGAATTCACTAAACAGGCAATTTGTGAAGAAATCTGTTGCCATTTCTTCTCACTGTTTCATTCTCTTGGGTGTTCTTCATTCAGCATCATTTCCTTTCTCCTAGCTTGATATGTTCAGATATTCACCTCTTTCTTCTAAAGGTCATTAATTTTTTTACCACCAGAAAAAAAGGTGAGAAATGGAAGAGGGAGTGGAGAAGAGAAGAATGGAAAACTTCCCATTGTTGCCTGGGTACTACCTTAGATTGAAACATTGTAAGTTTTCTTCTAACTATTTTGGAAAGAACCACTTTTTCTAACGTTTTTATTGCCACTCGTGCCTACTTCACTTTGTTACTCCTCTGCTAGTTGTGGGTGGATGGAGTTAGATTATTTCAGAATAGTTACTGGTGGGTGGGTTCAAGAATCTCTAGTGGGTTGAGAAAAAAGCCATGTTTATATAGATAGTGATCCTTCTATTAAAATCCTGAGAGTGAGTAATAGTTAATGGCTATGTTCACCACGCACGTAGCAGAGTCCATCTGTACAGGAACTGCTGACAGTATCTGAAGAGAGTTCCGTGGGGGCTTTGGATTTCTGTAAAGAGTTTGCATGCAGGGGTTCTCATCTCCAAAATGTGATTTTGTTACTTAGTAGACAGAGTTTCTCTCTTGAGGGCACGACATAGGCCTGGGTGCCTACCGGTCTATACAAGTATAAGATGCTACAAATCTGTTAAGACTTAGCTTTCCTACTGAAGCACATCAAAGCATACAGCTTTAGGGCCTTGGGTATACTGCTTTGACTAAATATGTATTACATTTATGTTGATTGGCTTCATATTAAGAGTAGCTGTGGTAGTCACATGATCTACTTAGATGCCAAGAGAGTGCATTCTCTTCTTGGAAGTACAGTACTTTTATATTTTGAAATATGGAGCTGGTAGAGACAGACCAGTGATGCTTTGTATACATTGAAAGCATTAAATTTAGAGAACACTTCCTATGGGGCCGGGCCATCAGAAACAACAAGCCTTTCAAAATAAGATTGTTGCTGGTTATTCTTGAAAGACCACTTCACTTAAAGTGATATTTAGACTACAATAAATTCTAAAGAGATATCATTACGTTCTCATTTTCTGTTTCTCTCTGTACTCAAGAAAATGTCTTACCTTAATCTTTACCACTTACCTTAATCTTCAGAGATTGAGTAATCATTGCTATTCATGACCCACTGTATTAAAACAATAGTACTATCAAAGCATGAGATTTGGTAGCTACAAAATGTATACAATTGAATCATAACTTTCGTAAGCAAAGAGCTCGGTAGTCAAGTCACATATATTGTTTTGTAATTATCGTTCAAAAACTCAACATATGAGGACAATTAAAAGTCTAAATGATTTGAGGTAGAGAGCCCATTTAAAAGAACATTTACTTTCATTTTATTGGCAAGTTTTAAGACCAACATTTAAAAGCCCCAAATGGACATAATTTAGGATGTGCATTTTAATGAAGTAGAGCAAATGCTAAATCATTTGGAAATATATATATATATATATATATATATATATAATCTTCCATAACTTCTACAAATGATGCAACTTCTGTAAGTGCTGATTTTTTTTCCTGTTCTTTAAAGAATGAAATAAAGTTAAATGTAATGGACAGTACCAAATTCACACTGGCATTAAAATGTAAATGTTTTAAATAAGTGACATATTTTAATTTGAAATTTTGAATCTAATATAAAATGCAAATTGCAATAGCCCTTAATGTAGGAAAGGGGAAAAATGTAGTGATTGAGTTTGGCGAAATTGTAAATTGGGCAGATCTAGCCAGCTGCAATGATGAACAAGGCTTCCTTTATTATTGCTTCAAGAAAAGCTATTGAGTGGCTAGCACAAAGTAGCTGCTTGAATGCGCGAATATCCAATATCCCTTTGAGAGGCGTATTTGATTATACATCTTCCCTTTACCCTCTTGTTTCTAACTCTCCAAGTTCCACAAAAAGTCCCCATGATCACTGTTGTTGTTATCCTTGGTGGTTTTGGTTTTTTTTCATCCTTAGGTGATGCTACTGACAACTACTGTTATCTATGTAAAGTGATCTTTATCAACGTTTAATTTTATACCTGATCCTGTTGTTCCTTTGTTTAAAATTCTCCCATAAGTCCTAGGTGCTTACAGGATTAACTGCAAAAGGGTTAGCCTGACAGTCATTTTTTTTAACAATCTGGCTCAAGAATTCTTTTTTAGCTTCATTTCATACTCCAGTCAAAATGACTTCTCAGCATGCATATTCTTTCACAATGCTGAATACACAGACACACAGACACACACACACACAGACCTCTTGAGAATAGCCTTCCCACTAATTTCTGCCTGGAAAACTCTTACTCATCCTTCAATACCCATCTTTGTTAAGCCTTCCTCAACTTCTCCAATGCATCTCATCACCCCCAATGATCAGAATACAAATTCCTGCTAAAGCACTTATTTTACTGTAATTAGTTTATCTGTATCTCTCTCCTGTTAGAATGAAAGCTTCAGAAAGCCCTGAGGCATCTCTGAAAAGACTAACCCAGCATACAGCACTCACCATAATAGATCCCAATGAATAGTGGTTGATTGAATGAACAGATCTTCACTTGTGGATTTTGCACAACCTACATTGTGGGTGCCAATTCAATGTGCAGAGTTGGAAGCTGTTTGCAGCTCTTCCAGTCAGTTTTTTTGGTCTGTCAACACATTCTTGGTTGTTGTATACTCCTCACTGATAGGATTTTTCCCAGCAGTACTTGGCTTGATTCCAGTGTTCAAAATTGTTTTTCACCATGTCTGGGTTTTTTTTTTTCCTCTGTTCAACTTCATTCTCTTAGTTTCTGTATATCTGGCTGCTAGGACATTCTGTTGTTACCCATTCCCCTCCTGTGCCTTGCCCATCGAAGTAACTTTGTGACAAGAAAGGCCAGGAGACTGGCCAGTTTCCAGCATCTTGTTGCTGGTGATCCTGTATTACAGTAGGCATTTGAGCGGCAAACCTGGGCATGCTGCCACAGCCAGCAGTGAAGGTAAATGCATTGCAGTGCCAATAAAGACAAAGGCATGGAAGTAAGTCCATGCAGAATTGACTTTGTCAGTGCTTTCTAGTAAAGGAGGAGATTATACATGCAAAGTGCACTGGTAGCAGTGGGCATAACTTTGTTACTTGCAGTTCTAGATGAAAGAACACCAATATTCTTCACCTTAATTGCTGTTTTAGCAAGAAGCTGATTTTAATGGAAACAACTGTATGCTCGTTGCCTGTGTTGTCTTGCTTTGCTCAGGGATAGAGAGCTGAATGGTATGTGGTCTTACACGTCAATGCTTCTCCAACTTGAATTGCATCAGGATCACCCAGGGGATTTTGATTCCATAGATCTAAGATAGAGCCAAGATTCTGTATTTCTAACAAACTCCCAGGTGATACTGTGATGACGATATTGTTGGTCTGAGGACCTCATGTTGAGCCTCAAGGATGCAGAGGGAAGAGTGAGCTCTTCAAAAAGCAGTGCTGGGGACTTCCTTGGCAGTCCAGTGGTTAGGATTCTGCACGTCCAGTGCAGGGGGTGCAGGTTCCATCCATGGTCAGGGAACTAAAATCCCACATGCCGTGCAGCCAAAAAATTAAAAAATAAATAAATACATTTTTAAAAAAAGCAGTGCTGGCTACTGGGCATGCCCTGTAAATGTTGGGCACCTCAACAGTGCCACAGGGTGACAAGCACATGCCCTAACACAAAATAAACCAGTTCCCCCATCACCACGCCATGTTAGTGCAGATGGTTACTGACAGTGGAAGCATCCCTGAGTTAGTATTCTCCCTCACACAGGGCTCTTTAAGTTCTTTGTGGAGAAGAGAAGATGTTGGCTACACCACCACTTCTTTGATTAAAATGATTTAGTACATGAAAAGGACAAATCACTCATGGTTTGAATGTCTTTGCTGCAGAGGAAGTGAAATTCACTGGCCAAGAACTTAGGGGTCTGGTGAATTTTCACAGGGTCACCTTTTTCACCTCTCTGAGAGGGCAGTAATAGAAGTATCATTTAGTGAGCTCCTGCTGTATGGGGGCACTGTGTCTCAGGTGCTGGAGGTATGAGGCATGACACATAATCTCTTCCCGGAGGGAGTATACAAATTATTCCATGAAAGGGTCAGCTTTTTGAAGGCAAGGTTGTGCCTTATTTATCTTTATATTTCCAGAAGTACACACTTAGTAACTGCTTAAAGTGTTGCTAAGACACTAACATAAGGAGAATATATATATGTATTATATATATATATATATATAATATATATTTTTTAAATTTTTGCCCACACCACGTGGCATGCAGGAACTTTTTTCCCCAACCAGGGATCCAACCCACACCCCCTGCAATGGAAGTGTGGAGTTCTAACCACTGGACCGCCAGGGAAGTCCCAGGAGAATATATTTTTAAAGGTAAATCAGGACACAAATTTACCACATGGTTAGCAGAGTTACAAGTGACATTTACATGCCACCTCTAGTCTGTAAATCAGAGTTGCCTAGTCCTGCTTTAAAAACAAAATGTGGCCTTGGGTTAAATGCCGTATTAGCAGCAGTAGTACTGTGCTTGTCAAACCACCAAGGGCACCCTGGATTTTAATTCTGTTTCTATGTGTAATATGATATACTCTTTGGATAGCTACTAAATTTGGCCATGCAGCCAAACTTCTCATAATAGAAATGAGAGAGGGAAGCAGATCACTGTAGAACATGAGACAGAATGCTGTAAGGGCTAGAAAAGAGAAACAGAGATAATGGAGTGGTCAGCAAACAGCCCATGGCCCAAATCCAGCCCACCACCTGTTTTCTTAAATAAAGTTTTATTGCAACTCAACCATGCCCATTCGTATTAGCTATGGCAGCTTTCATGCTACAACTGCAGAGCTGAGGAGTTGTACAACTTATGGAACCTAAAATCTATCCCTGTGAGAAGAAGTTTGCTGACCCCCTTAGAATCTAAAAAATAGGCTCATTTCTTTCGGGGTTTTTTTTCCCAGCTTTATTGAGATATAGTTGACACACACATTGTGTAAGTTTAAGGTGTACTAATATTTGTGGGGTCACCTCCACAGGTCAGAACAGGAAGAGGCCTTTCATACACATCCCGTTCATATCCATGTTCCAGCCACCCTCCCCACATCCCTGTCTCACAAACACCTGTACCTTGACCTACCTTCAAGGGTAGGGGTGCACACACAAGCACCCTGGGGTCTGTCCTCAGGAAGTCAACTAAAGAAGAGACCCATCAAGTCCCTAGTAGTGGGCCCAGGGCCTGCTGGGCAGTACATTTTAAGTTTGGGGGTACCAGATATGTTCTGGAAGGTGGGAGACAAGGGCTTTGACTGTGTACACACCTCCCTCGTTCCCCTAGATTCTTTACTCCATGGGCAATGGCATGGCAGGAACAGGGCTAGAGATAGACCCTCTCAAGGGAAGGATGGGGCAGGGACCTCTCTGCCTGGTCTAAGGCTGATAGTGCTAAGGAGTGTCATTTAAATTGGAAGCTGGACAAGCGGAATATTAGGAAAGTCTCTTAGTTAAGTGTGATATTGTGACTTATAATAAGAAATATATAAGTAGTCTTTGTCCCCTCTTCCAGCACAGAGTTCCTAAAACCCTTGAAATTTCCTAAGTGAGGAGAGTGATAAATGTCTTTTGTTGTGTTAATGAGGTAACTGTTAGAAAGTACCTAGGGCTGTGTAGCAAGGGGAGCAACCATGTGATTAGAAGGTGGGACCTATCAGTCCCACCCCCCAACCTCAGAGGAGGGGAGAGCCCCTGGAGGTTGAATTAATCGCCAGTGGTCAGTGAGTTAATCAATCATGCCTTTGTAATGAAGCCTCCTTAAAACCCCTAAAGGATGGAGTTCAGAGAGCTTGCAGGTTGGTGAACTATGGGGATTGGGGAGAGTGGAAGCTCCACGCCCTTTCCCACATACCTTGCCCTCTGCATCTCTTCCATCTGGCTGTTCCTGAGTTCTATCCATTTATAATAAACTGGTGATCTGGTAAGTAAAATGTTTCTCTGAGTTTTGTGAGCCTCTGTAGCAAATTAAATGAACCCAAGGAAGGGTCATTGGAACCTCTGATCTATAGCCAGTCACTCATAAGCACAACTTGGACTTGGCAGTTGGTGTTGGGAGTGCCGAGTGGGGGGTGTTAATGAGGTAACTGTTGGAAAGTATGTAGGGCTGTGTAGTAAGGGGAGCAACCACGTGATTAGAAGGCAGGGACTTTCAAACCCACCCGAGACTGTAGGATTAAAGACTGGGCCCTTTACCGGTGGAGTCTGATACTCTCTCCAGGTAGGTAGTGTCAGAATTAAGTTGAATTGTAGGACACCCAGCTGGTGTCCAAGAATTGCTTGGTGGTGTGGGGGAAACCCGCCCTCCCCACGTTGATTTTGGGTGTGCAGAACCCAAAGATTAGGCCTTGATGATTGTGAGAATTTTGTTACGTATATATGGCAAAGAGAGGTATTCCAAGGAAGGAAAACTCTATGAGCAAAGTCATGAAGATGCAAAAGCTTTAAGCACTAGTGGGAAGTGGGTACTTTTTACCTATGAAAATACAATACATAATATCTCATTTTGTCCTCACAGCCGTTTCTTATGGTCAGTATAGGCATTGTTCTCTTCAGGGAGTAAGAAGTTGAATTATGTATTACTTAAAATCAGAACCTAAAAACCTGAATGTTTGTTTCAATGCCAATACTAGCAACTACACCTTGGGCAAGTCTCAATATTTCTACCTGTCAGTTTGGAAGATCAGGGGCTGTTCTAGTCTAGGTCTATGACTCTTAAGTGTGTGGAGGGTATCACTGTTAAAAATAGGAACTTGTATGCTTTCGATGTCTTGGAGTGGGATTTGGGAGAGAAGGGAAAGAAGAACCAGCTGTAAGTGGAGAACCAGTGCTCAGTCTAGAAAATGGCTCAAAGTTTTTATTTTAAGGTTAGACTTAAATAAATTGACATAGTTAATTAGTGTCTGAGCTGGAATTAGAAAATAATCCTTCATGACTTTGGGCCCTGTGTTGCTTGTCCTCTATACCAGATTCGATAATCAGCAATGTGGCACCAGATACATTCTGAAAATTGATTTTATCAGTGGGAAATAAGGAATGTGTTAGACCACAGGTTTTCAAATCTTGGCGAAAACAACAGTCCCCTGGTCAGCTTTCTAAAATGCTGATTCCTTGACCAAATGTGAGGGACTCTGATTCAGAAGGTCTTCTTAGAGCCTGGGAACCTGCATTTAAAACACCAGTGGAAATGTGAATAAAGGTGGTCCTTGGGATTCATTTAGAAAAGCAGCGGCTTCGGTGTACTTTCTTTCCTTTTGGACTGTAGCTCTCTACCGAAGTGCCTGTAGTACATTGGTTGAAGACCTCACCTATTTCCAGCTGTTTCTCCAGAGATGACTGACTTGTGCTGACACGTTCACATTATCTTGCCCGGTTCCACTGAGGTCTGAGGAGTGCCGATAAATGAGACTGGAGCTGGGGAGTCAACTCTGGCAAGGGACAGAAGGCAGTTCTCTGACCTTCTCTGATTTTATCATTGCCGTACTCTTAACTCGCTGAGCTAACCAGCCACAGTTCTATTGGAACTCACCATGGAGACAGATTAATTTTAACTCTGAGAGAACATGGGCTTTTCAACACAAGTTAAATTTAGGCTGGCACAGAACATTACAGAAGCGTTAGGTCCTCAGAAATTTATTTTAGCTCCCAAACTTTGAGCTGCTACTAATGTATGCTCCTCATACTTGCTCCTGGTCACTCTCACCTTTTCTTCTTCCTCTGATCACCGAAATAGAGAAGGTAGGACTTCATCAGCGGGAAACACAGGTCATCTATGGGCAAGTTTCTCCTAAAAGATCACATTGAAAGTTAATGGAAAAATTAGGCCATATGTCTTGGGTTCTTAGGTAGACCCTAAGTTTTTGTGCTTGTTTGTGTTTTTTTGGATGAAAGATTCTTACCTTAAAGGAATATCAAATATATTTTGAAATAAATTTGCACAAAACAAATGCTCTGAAACTTGACCAAATGGAAAAATTTAGTGGTGAAAATACTGCATGGTTCCATCTGTAATAGTTTTTATTTTTCCTGGAAATAAAGCGAGTATACACACATACACACAACTCCCACTTTTAGCAGATATTTCCTTAAAATCCTACACAATTTAAATGTCGATGGGACTTTTTCAAATAGAGAAATTAAAATGATACCTTATTCTCTTTCATTGTAAGACTACTAGTTGGCACTGATAATTTTTTGTACTTATGATTAGAATATAGTTTTTTTAAATTAATGATTTTCAATGATGGAATCATGTCTGGCATAAGTGGGTTTATGATATTGTGATTTATAAGAAATACATGTTTAGTTATTTGGATGGCTAAAATTTATTTCTCATATAGATTTGGTTTTCTTCCACAGTTCCTGGCTCACAGGTCCTAAAACCCTTGGCATTTCCTAAGTGATAAG
Organism: Mesoplodon bidens; assembly: GCF_964165515.1. Classification (NCBI taxonomy): domain Eukaryota; kingdom Metazoa; phylum Chordata; class Mammalia; order Artiodactyla; family Ziphiidae; genus Mesoplodon; species Mesoplodon bidens. The sequence continues at coordinate 115,883,458 of NC_138163.1, read as the reverse complement.
GGCAATAAAGGTCTTTTTTATGTTAATGAAGTGACTATTGCAAAGCACCTGAGGATGGGGGCTGGTTGCCAGGGGAGACAACCTTGTGATTAGAGGGTTGGAACTTTAAGTTCCACCCTTGTCCCTGGGGAGAGGATGGAGGGAAAGGCCTGAGGTTGAATCTACCAACAAAGGCAATCATGCCTTTGTAAGGAAGCCGCCTTAAAAGCCCAAAAGGACGGGGTTCTGGAGAGCTTCTGGGTTGGTGCATGTGTGGAGAGTGCCCCCACTAGAAGAAGGCATAGAAACTCCATACCCTTTCCCCATGCCTCTCTCTATGCATCCCATCCACCTGGCTGTTCTGAGTTATATCCTTTTATAATAAAATGGTTGTCTAGAGAGTAAAGGGGTTTCCTGAGTTCTGTGAGCTGCTCTAGCAAATAAATCGAATCCAAGGAGGGGAGTCATGGAAACCTCTGGTTTATAGTCAGTTGGTCAGAAATACAGGTAACAATTACAATTGGCATCTGAAGTGTGGGTTTCGGGGGTAGTCTTATAGGACTGGACCCTTAACCTGTGGAATCTGATGCTATCTCTGGGTAGATAGTGTCAGAATTGAGTTGAATTATAGGACATCCAGCTAGTGTCTGTAGAATTTCTTGGTGGTGTAGGGGGAAACACAACTCCCAACCTTGGAATTAGTACCAGAATCCCTTTTTAGGGTTCTACAACAGTATTGGGAAATAGAAGATGAAATGTAAAAGGCTGATGATAATGGGCCAAGTATGATCCATATGGCAATATGCATTAATGTTTCAAAAATACCAATAAATTAATTAGTAATAAATTACGAGTACTAAATAAATTACAAATACTAATAAATCTGAATTAAGATAGAAAATTTTAGTGTTTGGAAGATTGCCCTCTTTAAGCTACATTACAATATTAATTGTAGTTAGTTAAGGTCAAAGGCATGAGAAGCCATTGCTTGAGCTCTCATCCCAGCTCTGTGACTTTGGGCACCTTACATAAACTCTGCTGTCTGTCTTCTCATCTAAAAAATGAGTGAAACTACTCGTAGGGTTGATATGAGGATTCAAGCAGAGCATATATGTAAAGGGCTTAGTGCAGTGTAGTATACAGCAAGTGGTTAATAAAAGATATTAGCAATATTTTAGATATAGTTTCATAATTTTCTTTCTAAAAACCAGTTCAAATGCATTCCTTTAAGGAAATACCTTATCTCCATTGTGCATATAAACATATGCATTAATTTGTTAAAGTCAATTAATAAAAGTAAGTAGAACTACATTTTCGAAGCAACCCTATAAATAATAAACACACTTCCAAGTTCTCCACAGAATGATAAAAGCCATCAATAGGCCCTTGCCCTGCTGAGTTTCCCTATGAAGCCAGCAGCTCAGCCAGCCTCTCAAAGGCCACGGAAGCTTGAAGGTCAGACACTACGTGTAGGGATCACCTCCAGATTTAACTCTTAAATGCAAGCCACTTAGATCCGTAGCTATATCCATTGCTGTGAGATATGAGACGTCTACGTTTGAAACATTGACAATAGGAGAAAGGTAGTAATCATACCCAGATCTGCCAAATTAAAGGCAGAAATGAGGGTGACACAAGTATCAACTCTTAGTGATAGAAATTTGACTGTGAGGCCCCAGCCAGCTCTTTTCCACTGGCCTTCAAGCTGAATTATACTTAAAATATCTAAAACACTTAAAATAATAATCATAGCAACAATAATAATAATTCTGTATTAAGGTCATATTTATCTATCAGTGGTCCTTTATTGACCTAAATCTTTATGAAAGTAGAACTCCTAAGTGGCATTTCTTCCTTCCATTTCCTTGTTTTTACTATTTGAGAAAGGAGTACCCCCAGGAGATTTGACAGATTCACATATGGAGTTTGAGATGGTTGATACCCACATCAGGCGGAAATACATTAGAAGCACTATGGACTCTCGGACAGATTCCATTTAAGGTTTTCCTGATGTCTATTAGGTTTATCATTTTGTCATAAAATGAAATTAGAAGGTTCTGATAGGGTTGATCTCTCCCAAGCTCTATTGGTTACCACCTCCATTTTTGGTAGGTGTTTGTTTACAAATTGATTTGTATCTAGATCTTTCTACAGATCACAGCAGCCTGACTGATAGTTATTTTCTAGAATTTACATTAAAAAGCTGCATGGTTGGGCGTCCCTGGTGGCGCAGTGGTTGAGAGTCCGCCTGCTGATGCAGGGCATGCGGGTTCGTGCCCCGGTCCGGGAGGATCCCACATGCCGCGGAGCGGTTGGGCCTGTGAGCCATGACCTCTGAGCCTGCGCGTCCGGAGCCTGTGCTCCGCAACGGGAGAGGCCACAACAGTAAGAGGCCCGCGTACCGCAAAAAAAAAAAAAAAAAAAAAAGCTGCATGGTTTTCTATTTGTGGTAAAGGCATTTTTCTCTAAGTAGGTAAGCGTTTTTCATAAGCCTCTACTCCTTTCTCACTGTAGAAAAATATCTAACTTTAATTGGAATGGATTTCAATGTAAAGTAGTTTAAACAACTGTGTAAAAAAAAGAGAAATATCTATAACTAATCCACAATGGAAGGAAATGGATGAGAATGCATAGAGAGCTGAAAAATATAAAACTGCATTGGTCATAGAGAAGTGCTCATAAATTGTGAAACTTTGCAATTTTCTTTCTTTTCTTCACTTGAAATTTGCATTGCTTTTCTCCCAGGGGATTTCAAGACATGCTTCAGAAAACTTTAAAACTTTCGATAATGTTTTAACTACCTGGGGAATTAAAAAAAAAAAGCACCAAGAGTAATAATGTTGGAGGAGAAGGCAGTAGAAAGGAACAGAGAATAGGAGCAAAAGGCAAAGCAAAGATGACTGGACAAAAAAGGTCACATCCTCAGGTGCTACAGTGCCTGATTCATTCATAGTCTGCTTTTATAAAATCTTATTTGGATTTGGCAGTAAGCCCCATGCTACCACTTGCCACCTCTAACAGTAGTTATAAACTCCTTTTGGACAGGGGCTATCAATGACAAATCCTTACTATTTACCATACTGTTATCTATAGTTACTTTCCAAATTCTATTGAATAAATGAATATATGATAATTCTGTTAATATTCTTTATTCTTGAAATGTTTCAGCTCTGCCGTCTATTATCATTATGTCCTTATCTTTACAATAAGGATAATAGTGGTACTGACATCAAAGGCTTGCTTTAAGAATCAAAAGAGTTGCCTCAGATAAAGGACCTTCCGCAGAGGCTAGCTCATAGAAGGTGCTCCGTAAATGACAGTTGTTTTTGTTTAGAGAGCTCTTTCAATGGCATCATTTATTTTTAAACCATAGTTTAACCAGATATGGGCTCTTACTATCCAATTGAACTTCAGAAATACAAAGGACTATAGGCAGAGCCTTTCTTCTGCTTTGTCTGGAGTAGTTATAGAAATGAACTAATATTTTGAAATTTCATTTGTTAATAGATTCATGTAATTTGTGGGGGGAAGTAGGCAGTGGATAAAACATTTTTCTGTTCCACTCTGGAAATTTTGCAAAGCATTTTAATAGAATTCTCAAAATGGGGAGGCAAGTTAGTATCATGTTTATCGATTCTCTCTATATATCTCTGTATCACTAGCAATTTTTATGCCCTTCAACCATCCAGTCCACTTGGGAGGCTACTTTAAAGATGTTAGATTACAAAGTGGTTTAGGTCACCCTACCATGTTTTGACATCTCCATTTTTCTGGAACCTACAGGCCAATACTCCAAGAATAGTTTTTTTTTTTCACACCTTTCTCTTCTAGTGTATGATTTTACTTATCTCTTTGAGACATTTCAGTGGTACAGTTTTTACAAACATGATTTTGTCAGGACTTTGTTTTATGCTTTAGACTTGAAAGTGAATTTCTTTGGGGATAGTTACATCTTACTTGTTCAAGATGGGAAACATATAGCTATTTGATTTTTCCGTGCTGCAGAGATACACAATGATTCTAAATTGAAGTAATACAGTACTGTCTGTGGTCCGTCCTTTATCTTAAATAGTGAGAGAATGAGAATTGAATATTTGGAGTAGGTTAACATATACAATTCGTGGGCTACTAAAGTTATATTTTTAATGTATTAGAGTACAGTTAGATATTTTAACAAAAAAACTCTTAGGAGACTCACAGTGCAGGGAAGTTATCTTTACCACAGTGATCATTATGTGGTACTCCAACATGACTTTGATTTAACTGCAAAGTTGGTGATCTGAGTAACAAAAGTTGCTCTAATTAAATTGGACCAAATGAATATTTGATCAAGAGCAAATTTCATTTTTAGCAAAATTACAAGGGAAACTTAATTGTAAAAATATTTTTATAGACTTTTAATTTCATATTCTGAGATCATAAATTTAATGTTTCAGTTTCTTATTAACAGAATTTGGAAGCCAGATTCCACATAAAGCCACTGAAAGACTCTCTGGGTAGACTACAACAGGGGCGGAAGGATCCCATGTTTCTGTAGATAGTTCAAGATTATATTGTGGGTGGTGAAGGGAAAGGTATTTACAGTACGTGGAGTCAGGGACTCAGCGAGAATGTAACCCTGCTGGCCACACCTTCTTTTCCCCCCAGGGAATCCCAGCAAAGCAAGAAGGGGTGAAGTGGCTGAGAAGGGCCAGTGTGTATGTGACTCTAGGATCTACTCAGATAAGTTTGCAGGTCCATTTGTAGATCTTGATGTACAGATAAGTGACTCAATAGTTAATTTTACTCACTAAAATACAGGTTTTATTTATCTGATTTTAACAGATGCAATAAAAGTTATTTAAATTAGTCTTTACCATATGACTCTCTTATCCTTTATATTATTTCATACATTTAAAAGTCTATAAAAATGGTGGTGGTAAATAGAGAACATGATGTAAAATGTCAACCCTTATCTCTTTTAAAGAGGTTAGAGTAGATGATGGTGTTGTTTAACTGAGTGGTACCACATCAATACCAATAGCTGAGTGTGGCATATAATATTCATGGAATAATTCTGATTGTATGACCTTCTCTTTGTATGATCGATGCATAATTTACAATAAGGACTAGCCTATTGAGCTAAACAAGGTTTAACATTCTTTTGCAGTGGGTACCTGACTTATAAGTTAACTTGCGTTGTTTTATTAACTTGTCTCCATTGTCCACATCTCTTCTCACATTTTAGTTGCTGATCCAGTCTAGTGCAGATCCAGTCTGCACTTACATACCAGTGCATTTTTCTTGGAAGATTAATTCTAGGAAATATTATGAGGGAAAAAAGAAAAAGTTCTTTGATCAATTGAGTTTGGAAAACGCTGAATTCTGTGTCTCCTACTTGGATATTTGTAAGGGACATAAGCATAACTAAAGGCTCTGAGAAGTCCTGCACTTAAAACAACAACAACAACACTGAAGAGTTTTTAACCCAATGTTTCCTGGATGTGTTTGACCATGGGGCACGCTTTCTTTTTCCATAATGCTTTGTTATATGCCACTGAATTTTGGGAAATGCCAATTTAGACATCCAACATGACAGTACAAACTTGAATTTGCCTATGTATTTTTACTGAAATAAATCTAATTACGTAAAGTAAAGTTTGTAAGAAATATGTTGCATTTCTGTGTTTTCTTAGGTAGAGTTCATTCCATCTTACCTTATCACTTGGGAGGACCTCTTGTCCCCCAGTATAGTTACAAGTTAGTCTTCCTCTCTGCATTCCTGCCTTCTTTCCAAGGAACAGGCCTACATCTCTGGTTCTCCAGACTTTTTACCTCACCTCAAGTCCATCACCTCAAGGTCAATCTCTTTCTCCTCTGAGGGGAAGGTAAGGAGCAGTCCATGATGAGCTCTTTGTGGTCTCAAACCCATGGGAATTCTTGCTTTCTAAGCTACTCTGCCTCTTCCCTCTTCCCTCAAACCTTCCTTCTATTTATTTTACCATAGACTTTGATGGCTCATTTAACCAAAAGCTGAATTCATTCCCCTTTTCTTTGTGTTCAGAGAGGGCTTAATCCTACAAAGCTCCAAGTTGGTAAGAGAACAGATTTCCATTCCTTCTTTCCAGTTTAGTACAGAGGGAAGGAAAAACAAGTTAAATTTCTATATTAAAAGAGTATGGGGAATTCCCTGGCAGTCCAGTGGTTAGGTCTCCATGCTTCCACTGCAGGGGGCAGGGGTTCGATCCCTGGGCGGGGAACTAAGATCCCACATGCCGCGTGGCAAAAAAAAAAAAAAAAAAAAAAGAAAAAAGAGTCTGAAAATATTTAGACCATCATATAATTGAAAAGGCATTACCTTCATTTATCTTTTGCTTTTACATGACTTTGTCCTGGGCCCTATCTGTCAAGTCATAGCCCTCTCCCCCTTGCCCACTAAGTTCCAGCCAATCAGGCTTTCAATTCACTTTCTATCTCTGGGTCTTTGCTGCCCTAACTGTCCCCTCTTTCAGCGTCTTTCCTGTTCTTCACAGTGACTGTTTCTTGAAATACAAGTTCTCAGATTAAATGTCAACTCCTTGGAGAAGCCTTCCCTAACTACCAGACCAAAGTGTAAACCTAGACCCTCACTGCATCACCCTATCTTAATTCTCTGCATTGCACCTATTATTATTTGATATTTTATTATTTATCTTTTTGTCTCTCCCCACAAGAATCAAAATTCCATGAGAGCTGGGACGTTATCTGTATTGTTCTTCATTGCTTTCCCAGTGCCTAATACAGAGCCAGGAAATAATACAGATGCCACAGATAATTACTGAATGAATGAATGTTTGCCTTTTCATGTCTATTATTTTCTTGGCTTTTTCTTGGCCTTTTTTACTGGAAACTTCAGCCACCCTTTGCAGTCATCCCCTGCACTGTCTCATCCCCTTCTTCCTCCACTCCAACCACTCTCAAGCCATTCCAACCATTCCATATAATAGTCCACCTTCCTTTCTTTTTTCTTTTTTTTTTTTTTTTTGTGGTACGTGGGCCTCTCACTGTTGTGGCCCCTCCCGTTGCGGAGCACAGGCTCCTGACGTGCAGGCTCAGCAGCCATGGCTCACGGGCCTATCCGCTCTGCAGCATGTGGGATCTTCCTGGACCGGGGCACGAACCCGCGTCCCCTGCGTCGGCAGGCGGACTCTCAACCACTGCACCACCAGGGAAGCCCCTGTGTCATTCTTTTAAAGGTTGTGCCCTAACCCCCTTCCCTCCTGTCTCACTATTGCTCACTTCTCTGCTTTGCTGTTGCAATGCTAGCCAAAACTGCCAGCTAATCCTTGTTTTCTTACCGTTCAATGTGTATTGCGTCATTAAGCAGGTGAGGAACATCTTGAGGGCAGGAGCCATGCCATATCCTTCTTTAATTAATTTATTTTTTAATAGCATCCAAGACATTTCTTGAATTTATCATATTTCATCTGTTCAATAAATACATGCATGTCCATAGATAGACAATATATACTGAAAGACACAGCATCAGTATTAATGATCTTAGATGAGCCATTTATATTACTTACTCATATTACTAAAATTAAGAAGGAAGTGGAAGGTGGCGGATCTCTGTATGATACCCCTTTCTTGCTTTCATGTCTTTCTTTGGACAGGGCTGCTTCCTATTACGGTTTTCCCCACAATTAAGGCATTTAAATACATACCTTTAAATTATAAAAGTACTATAAGAATACTAAACCAAGTTGAGAAAATAAAGAGATTAAAAAACATAATCCATGGGTAAATCATCTTCTTAAATATTTTTCCATCTTTAGAGTTCTGAAATTAGGATGTATTACTTTCCTCTAGGAAAAAAACAATTTTCCTAACATATTTTGCATATGGTATTCTGTTCTGGCCTTTCTTCAGATACAAAAATCATATAAAGTTATTATTACCCTAAGAAGCTCATGTTTGTGGTCATAAATTCAAATCATACCAAATCGTACCAAATAAAAAAATGAAATGATCTTTTCCTATGTAACACATTTATTTCTCTAAACTACAAAGATTTTATTCATGGATTGTTTAAAAATAAAAAGAAAACAAATGGAATCCAATGGCAGCAATATATATTTCTCACTAAAATTTTATCTACATGATCATAAAATTAATTTATGCTTTTTATTAATCAGTCAGAAAAGTAATCCTGTCGGCAAAAGTGGATTATAGCTTTATCACAAAGTTTATAAAAGGAACCATAGAACCTATAAGTTTTTTTTTGATGTTTTTGGTGAACATTACCTGGGGGGTAAAAAATGCTATTGTGCAGACAAGTGAATTGCTTCTCATCACAGTTGTTTTCTGTGAATTAAATCACCAACAAAATTTAATCTCTAGCCAAAGCCAAAGACTTTTAAAGGATAAAATTACATTTGTGGTCGAAGATCAAATCTAAGCACACTACTGGCTCTTGGTTTGTTTTTTCACATTCAGTTTTTGACTCTGACTCTCAGTTTCTTAAACAATAATTAAGTCATTTTGAAAAGGCTATCACTTTCATATTCAAAGATTTAATATCTCCCCAAACTAATATCTAGTGTGTAATGGGCTTATAACTTAGCATTGAGAGTTCAGTACTTACGTGTAGAAAAAAATGGGATCTAACATGATTAGATTTTTCACCCATGAAAAAATAGGCAGAGTAGCCAAATTATCAGCTTTCATTCCTTTCCTATTCCAGAAACACACACACCCCTAACTTCATCGGTTACCTAGGGGTGTGTGTGTGTGTGTGTGTGTAAAAAGACACCTTTTTTGCTAATTGTATCCCCTGGGTTTCCTTATATGGGTCATGCCATAAAAATATCCATTTCAGAGCTAGTCAGGTCAGAATGTCTGAGAGCCATTATATTGTCTATGCATCCTTCGTCCTTATGAAATTATGATGTTGTCATCCTTTCTCCTTATACAGATCAAGGAGAGAACTGTTAAGTATGGATAAAGTTACAAATTGTGTTGTACCAGCTACTAAACTCGAGGAATTTATTGCAAGGTGTTCCATACTGTCCTGGCCCTAGGTCGGAAGCTGTTTTCGGTAAATTAATTGATTTTACTCAGTGTACCTTGCAGCCAGATGGACAACGTCAGGCCGGAGACTTTGAGAAGTCTAAAACCTTTTCAACACTAGTGATAGATAAAGTGTGGCTTTATCACCTGCATACATTGCACTATGCTGGTGGAAAGGAGAATGGAAGAAAAAGAGGAGATTGGATTACTGGTTAAGGAATGGCTTTTTACTCCTTCCTTCATACCTTTTGTCTCAAAACTTGAAAAGTCTGGCTTTGGGGGATTGTGCCCTTGTGTCTAAATGACACAGCAGAACAGCAAATGCAAAGTTCTCTGTTTAAACAAATCCTAAATATATGTATCTGTTTCTTTGTCATGGATCTTACCAGTTACTGGAATGATTTTACATATCCTTTAAGTTAACAGCAGTACCAAAAAAAAAAAAATACCTTTGAGGCTGCATTTAGAAATTCTTTAGTGTCAACTAGCACAGAGGACGTTTGGTACTTCTTTCATTTCTTGCTGTGATGCCCTGTTACCACAAAGACACAGGCTTAAGCTGTTTCCCTTCAAGTGTGTAAAGGAAAAAATCATTTGAACATTTCATATATTTTAGGAAGAGTTTAGATAACAGGGTCAAATTTTTCAAATTTGTACATGTCACTTACTCCTCGTCCTTGCTTTTCCCTCTCCTCAATTTTGTTCTCCTTTAGTATTTTTTCAGTTAATTGTGAATATTTACAGTAGAATTAGTGATAAGATGATCCTTTTACTTTTTTCTTCCATTACTACACCTGAGACAAGTGGGGAAACCACACATGATACTGCATGTTTAATTTCTTCTCTTTCCAACTATCCATTTTATTTATCAAGAGGTGAAGACATTCCCCCAATTTACATCTCCTTGTTTCCTATAGCATTCCTTTGGTTGAAAGTCCACTGTACTTTTAGCCAAAACTTCCTTAGACAAACTATGAGTCAGTCATGTTGACCCTCAGACATCAATCCGCCCTCCTCCCTTTTCCACTACACACAACTATGCAACACACACACACACACACACACACACACACACACAAGCTCATTTCATCTTCAATGCCTCTTGGTTATGCCCCTTTTCTTCCTACCACCCATTTAATTCCCACCATTAGACCTATTCCCATTTTACTGAACCCTTTCTTGGTACTCACATCAAACTTCAAATCTTTTGCCATCAACTCCGTGAAGCTTTTGTCCATGTGCCCCTGAATAATCTCTCCCTTACTGAATTTATAGTCTGTAAGATAGCACAAAGTGCTGACCAGTATACTTGCTTTTATTATTTGTTTAGCTGTTTTGTATATGTTTACTCCCCCCGCCAATTCCTTACACTGTTATGGTTCCCAGTGTATCTAACCTAACAGTTTGTATTTAGTTTTTAAATATTAACAGTATTTGCAGATTAATTCATGTATACTTTCTAACCTTTCTTTAGAATAACTGTCACCATGAATGAAGTAAGATTCCTCATCTTGGCTGTGGAGCATGGCACAGTGTTTTAGTTGGGACATAAATAAATGCCCTGATAGAGGATGGGGTCACTGGGAAGTCCTGCTTGCAGGTGAGCAAGAAACAGAGTCTCTATAATGTAACTTATTACTTGGATAGCTCTGAGGATATTAATGATGAAAAGGAGTGGCCAGAGAAAGACTTTCCCCTTCTCAATTGCCGCACTGTAACTAAGTGACTTCTGGTAGATCAAATAGACTATTTTGGGGATTCCTGTTCATCCATCTCCTCTGTGTTTTCAGAGCTGCTGTAGAGCTGTTAGAACAGTGAACTGATGCTTTTTGACTTGCCAAACAGTGGGAGCTTTCTATTTAAATAGTTATCCCTTAGAAGAGCTATATTAGGGAGCTCAAAGGAAAGGATTTAAGGGCCCACACAGAGTAGAGAGGCAGCAGATCAGCCACCTACTGGGCCCTTGTTCCTTCGAATGCTTCAAACTACATATTTGTAAGGCAGCTGGCCTCTTGCTCACTGAACTGTGTGCTCCCTCACCTGCCCTTTTGTGTTTAGCAAACACAGGGGAGGGGCAGCTCTTCACTGCTTTCTAACTTGTCTCTCATTGTTCTAGGTGAGCAATACCACACAGCCAAGTGGGCACAGAGCCAGGTGTACTGCTGGCACCCAGGGGATGTGAGCATAGGAAGAGATCCTTTAGGGGCAAGGAGACCAAATATCCAGATTTAGCACGCAGTCATTTTCCAAGTAACAAATATGTCAAATGTCAGTAGAGTAAGAAACCAAAAGAAGTTATCCAAATGTCTGTTTTTCACTAAGCATCTATATAGATGCTTACATATACCTTTATTAAGAGGATTCATTCAAATTCCAATTAGTCATACTACCAATTGTTCATTTTTATAATAAGGGAATCAACTACTTCAGCTAGAGAAATTGGGATTATTTCCCTAGCTTTTAAGCACATAAGAACTTTATTATATCCAGAGAATGATTTATGCTCTAATGTTGCTCTTATAATTTATTGTTGTTATAACCATACCATGGAAAACAGACCCATACCAAAGAAGACACAGAAAATATGAGTTAGAGTTAAGAGATTCACCATCCTGCTAGATAAAGGTTTTTTTTTCCCTAAATCTCATTGAAACCTGGCATTCAGAAGTAGGCCAGAAAATAGGCCTACCTATCCACTCAGATACCTCTTTTTGTATTATCATTAAACATCTCCTAGGAGACAGCTAGTTCTATTGTGGGCCGACATAGATTATTCCACTTCATTTTGTTTCTTTTTTATTATATGTACACTGTTATGAACTATTTTAAACATAATTAAAAGGTAGAAAAATAAGAAAAAACTCAACACCCAGATTTAAGAGATGTTATGTGTTGTTGAATCTTCTCCAGCTTTCTTTCTTTCTTTCTTTCTTTCTTTTCTTTTTTTTTAGTGAATGGATGTTAGATACTGCTGTAGCCTCTCTTTTCAGCCCCTCTCTTTGCTACAGTGTTTCTAATATGCTTATTACATACAGGGTTTATAATCCTTTCAGAAGCTGATTTCTTCCTTAACTCCAGGACCAGCTCCTGACCTTATTAGGCAGTCTGCAACACGGCAGCTCAGACCACTACTACTGTAATGGGTGTCAAACTTAATTGCCCCCCTTATCTGATGTCAGTGGTGTGCAAAGACTTTCCCCCTTGGGGAGGGTAGCTAGGGTTGCCTATTCTAAAGGCCAGTGATTGCTAACATAACAGCTTCAAAGTGTGAAGGAGCCACTTATGTACCATCTGAACCCATGCACAACTGTCCTTCAGACCTTAGCCTTTTGTTCTGAGGTGCCCTGATGATCATTCATTTTGCACTATATCTTTTTTTAAGCACCCTGCTGTTAATACCTTGATTGACTTTTCTCATCTCTTGGCTTATGGATCTACAGAATAATTTAATAAAATGAAGTAAGTTAGACTAATAACAGGCTTCAGACCACACTTTAGACTACCCCTGTAATGGTTGCTATACTGTCCCTCTCCCTGGGATACATCATGCTCTCTTAGCTTTGTGTCTTCCCAAATCAAAATACAGAACAAAGGTAAAGAAGTGGAAGTTGGCAGCTATGTGGTTTGGGTATTGAATTGTTCCCACATCAAAAGATTTATGAACTGTGCATTTTAAACAGTTCTCGATTCATGAGTCTCTTTAACTGAATTGAAAAAGCAGGTGGGGAGGGTGAGGCAAATGTTAAAGAGAATGGCCTTGATTGTTCAGTCTAGTGTTAAAGAATTGAACTCAGGTAGCTTTAAGACTTATTATCTTAAATGTTGAAAACCTCAATTTTAAAGGACAAAATGGGAGGTTAGGGAGTAAATCCAAGATGGCAAGTTTACCCAGGTCTCCTCCTCTGCTGCTCGCTAGTGCAGCTCTTCTGAGGGATAGCAATTTAAATAGAAAGCTCTCACTGCTTGGGAAGAAAAAACATTAAGACATTGTTTTAACAGCTTTACAGAATCTGCCATTTCATCCTGAATACAGTCTAAGAAGTGAACAGTAATCTCTGGGGTGGGAGCGTGACCCACAGTCAACACCTATGCTCAGCCTGTGCTTTTTACACGTTCAGTTTCCATTTTCCTTAATCAATATTTACCAGGTGACAATCACAGCTTCAGTGGTTTCTGTTTTCTACCAATCTTTCTGTTGCTGGTACTTCAGACTTTCAATCATTTCCCTGCCTCATAATTACTATGCTAACTCTTTTTTATTTATGAATAGCCACATCAATTGTCTCTAATTTCTAGGATCAGTTGCATTTGGAAAATTGGGATTTGTTATTGAATTTTGACATTAAAAAATCCTCCAGCATTACCTTACTTTACTGGATTGTGTCTTTTTTAAAAAAATAAATTTATTTATTTATTTATTTTTGGCTGCGTTGGGTCTTCGTTGCTGCGTGCGGGCTTTCTCTAGTTGAGGCGAGCGAGGGCTACTCTTCGTTGTGGTGCGTGGGCTTCTTGTTGCGATGGCTTCTCTCGTTGCGGAGCACAGGCTCTAGGTGTGAGGGCACATGGGCTCAGTAGTTGTGGCTCGCGGGCTGTAGAACGCAGGCTCAGTAGCTGTGGCACACAGGCTTAGTTGCTCTGCGGCATGTGGAGTCCTCCCAGACCAGGGCTCAAACCCGTGTCCCCTGCATTGGCAGGCTGATTCTTAACCACTGCGCCACCAGGGGAGTCCTTGTGTCGCTTTTCTGTTGCCTATTTTAAGTGACACTCCTTCAGAAAATTGTCATTTATAGGTTATCTACTGCTGTGTAACAAACTATCACAAAATATAGTGGATAAAACAATAAGCTTACGAGTCTGGGCAGTTATTCTGGTTTGGGAGGCTAAACTGATCTCTCTGGGGCTTGCCTATGTGTCTGTGGTCAGTTACAGGTTGTCTGGGGGTGCTGGCTGACCTGGGATGATTTCACTCACGTGTCTAGGAGTTGGCTGGCTGTTGGCTGGGTCAGGTGTCTCATAATCCAGCAGGCTAGCCTGAGTTTGTTTTCCTGATGGTCACCAGGTTCTGAGAAAGAGCAGAAATGAGCATGCAAGGTCTCTTGAGGCCTAGGCTCAGAACTGGCATGCTGTGACTTCTCTTGCAATATACTGGCCAAAATAAGTCACAAGGCCAGTCCAGATTCAAGGGGAAGGGGAATGGACTCTGCCTCTTTAGTGAGAAGAATTGCAAAATCACATTGCAAAGGGTGTGTTTACAGGGAAGGGTGAAAAATTATGGTCTTTTTGCCATCTACCACATGTACTTGGTTTCTCCTATGATAATTTTCTTTCTGAGAACAGCTGTTTTGATATACAGGGAATATTGATGCATCATACTAATGGAGAAAACTGCACCCCAGAAAGGATTATTTAAGCATGATAGGTGTTCATGAGAATAAGAAACGCTGAAGCTTTAAGTAGATGAACCTTTAAGTTCTTAAGTGAAGCATTTTTACTCTTCCAAGAATCAACCGTAGTATTGTTTTCATCAGACTAAAGCAATTTCAAGTCAAATGCATGAAATTGCACTAAAAATGTGATGCTTTTGCTTATTCTGCATCACATGTGGACAAAATAAATACCTTGATATGAAGTGCAGATCATACCTAACCCTCTGAATTCATAGCTATGCAAACAGATCTCTCTGGTTGATGTTTTATTTTTTATAAACTTTAATTAAGTTGACCTTTAGCCTTGTATTATCTGGTCTAAAAAACCTTTAACCTTTCCTTTTCGCTGTTATTTTCTAACTCTTTAAAGATTTTTGGAGGTAATTGGAAGACAACTCTGTTGCTGGTGCCATTTCATCATAGAAAGAAGACCAGCAAAATAAATGTAGATATTAAATAATACTTATTCTCATTTTGCAAAATCAAAATACATGAGATTACTAAATAGCAAGCACATTATATTTGAGAGAAGACAATATTGCCAATGAGATATAATTCTTTCCTAACACAAATTTAGTGAGTATATGCCATAAGCACAGGGCTTATTATAACCCGACACAGCACACTGAATAGGAGAGTAGTGGATTTAATACTGTAGATAAGGGAAATGTATGCAAAGAGAATGTGCCCTTGTTTTTTGACTTTGCTGTAAAAGTAGGGAAACATAAAGTTTGTGACTTGAAGGGTCTGTAGGGATTTCCTAGTCCAGCCCTGCCTGAAACCTCCAGTGATGGGAAGCTCACTATATCTAAAGAAGCCAAATCCGTTTCTAAGTGGCTTATTGAGCTGTCATGCCATGAGGTGTTTGAGCAAAAGCTGATTGACTATGGGAGACCTTACTGTGTGCCACTGTTTTGATCTTCATGAAAGATGTGGTATATTAAAGAGATGGGCATGTCAATAATCACAACAAAATATGATGAGTGCTAAAATACAATGCACACATACCTTGGAGACACAGAGTATATTTGTTATTCAGTTTAATGGCCATAACTTGGTGATTGTCTACGTAGCTGGAATAGTGGAGGTGGAGAAGCTAAAGATGGTAGTTGCTCTTAATTGAAATTGGGAATATCTGATCATCAGAGTAACTGGGCACATGCCAGAACACTGTACATCTGCAGTTTTCCAAGACTAAATCCACATCCATTTTCTGAGATCAAATTCCATCCCTGGCCCATTATGGAAATACCACCTGGACCTCAATGAGCGACTGCCAAGAAACCCTTTAACGATAGGCATGGATGGCAAAGAGAGGCTTTAATTTGGCCACAGTGCTTCCTCTGCAGTCATCTTATCCAACTTGTGGCAGGTCTGAACAGCATGGCTAAGTATTATTTTAATATTACACATAAACTTTATTCTCCTCCTCAGCAAATTGCCTCCTAAATGTTTTCAGTTATCTTATGTGTTAAAAATAGACAAAACTTAGTTTGTTACTTCTACAGAAATTACTATCACAGGAGGGAGTCATACCAAGGAAGTTTAAAAAACAATGACAGCAATACTAGAAACTGGAGGGAAAAAAGACAGAAAAAATAGATTTCCAGGCACACTTTTCTATCTTCCTTTTCATTACTGATTTGCAGTCAGTGATAGTTCTGCTTTTTTATTTCATTTATCCTCCTCCTCTCACTAATCTTGGTTTTATTTTTATTTCAGTTTTCCCTAGCTTTCTCCCCAGATAGTATCTATTTCCTTCTCCCAAGCCTCAATCCACTGTACTCTCTTTATCATTCTCTTACTGGTGTAGTTTTCACAATGGTCCAATCAGTACACATCTGATCATTTCTTCCTGGGGCTTCTTTGATCATCTTCAACAAGAAGATAATTGTTTGTCCTTAGAGACAGGGTATATAAAAGGGCAAAGCAGGATGTGCACACATGCAAGCCTTTGCTTTATCTCTCCCTAGACTTCCAGATACACCTGTGTGCACTAGCTCTGCCTCCAACCCCTGCAGGCCACCCTGGTTGCCCTTCCTCAGAGTCACCCTGCTCTGGTTTGCAAACCGGACCCTGTATAAGGAGAGACTGAAGGGGTACGCAGCCACTCCAGATTGGTAGGTGGCAGGTTTAAATAGCAAGGAAACTTACCACAAAGCATGTCTTGGGCACCACAAGACGAGTAGATCTCCTCACCCACCCGTCAGAATCTTAAACGTCTATATAGAGGCCTCAATGGGATGCAGTCTCATATACTGTTCAGTTGGTCTCAAGAAAACATTGCTCTCTCAAGGCTACGTCCTTGAAATGGCTCCCACTGTGAGAACGGTGGGCGGAACATACATACATTCCTAGGACACGGGAGGGGATGAGGGGTCTCTGATTGCCCGGGTTCAGCTTGTGGATCAACTAGCGATCACATTCTCTTGATGACCTCCTCGAACACCCTGCTCCTAATTTATTCCTCTTTTCTCACTCTTCATCCTTGCCCAGTTCAGGTTTCCCATTCTTCTACTACAGCTAATCTGTTCTAGGAATTTTAAGGGAGATAAAAATAATTCCTGATTGAAAGAATTCATTCTAGGCCAGAGTGAATGACATCAGATCTATGGGAGGTGTTTTACTGAATGATTCACTAAATGTAAAGAAGTTCTTAATGGAACTATACATGGAAATATTATGTGGAGGCTTAGGTGCTTCTGTGAATGAACTTACAAATGTTTATTAAATGTCCACTTTCTGCTAATGGCAAGGAAGCCAAACATATTCCTTCTTTTCATGGAGCTTACCACCGAATGGGCAAGATAGGTAGTCCCTTAGCCTGGATTGCCCTATAAGTAGGGCTGAGACAAGGGTTTAGATGCAGGTTTATTTTGGGAGCAGAAACCCAAGGATCAGGAGTAGTGGATGGATAAGAGTAAGAGAAACAGAAGGAAAGAAGAGTGTGTCATTGGGCTGGACTCAATCCTTTCAAAGCCTCCTGAGAAGCCATATGGAATGTACCTCAGACTTGCTGCCTTGGACATCCAACTGGCTGGCTCCATCCCCCATGGGTCTCGGGCTGCTTCACATGTTGTTCCCTCCCTTGTGACTCCACTTTCTGGAATGGGTCAGCTGGTTCCTGAAATCATCCCACTAAGTGGTAGTAGAGAAAGCAATACTAGATAAATAGTGCATCTGAGGACAGGTGCTTGCAGGCCACACCTGCACACAGCCGGTTGCTGCATCAACAGCTAGAGTAAAAAGGTGAGCCGAAAAGATACAAAAAGGGCTCAGGCAGTGTCTGGTACAGAGAGTAATAAACTAAAACAAACAAATATACAATTGCAAACTGTGATACATGCTGAAGGGTAAATGGTGCCGCAAGAGCATATGCACAGTGCACTCCAAAATAGTGCCACAGACCATGGGGTGAAAAAACTCCTTCAAACTGTCATGGTTCCTTGATATGACCAAATATTTGAGTGCTACTAAAGCAAAAGATGCTGAAGATTAAAGCCAATTTTTCATTTTACTATTTAACTATCCTACTCTTGATAGACACTGAATCTGTAAAATCTTTAAGGTTTTTGCCAAAGTAATATTCCAAAAATAAGCAATTTGTCTCTAAAAATTTTTTTTTCAGAAACAGTGTTATGACACTATTTTATTTTATTTTATTATTTATTTATTTTTTTTTTGAGCTGTACGCAGGCCTCTCACCGCCGTGGCCTCTCCCGTTGTGGAGCTCAGGCTCAGCGGCCATGGCCCACGGGCCCAGCCGCTCCGCGGCACGCGGGATGCTCCCAGACCGGGGCACGAACCCGCGCCCCCCGTATCGGCAGGCGGACTCCCAACCACTGCGCCACCAGGGAAGCCCTATGACACTATTTTAGACAAGGGGCTTCTGACTGTCTTAGGCCTCCCCAAACTACTATACTGGAGGCCATATTGGGAGGCCTAGGTACTCATGGGTTTGTTTAAAGTAAGTGACAGGATTCATAGCAGCACTATTACAATAGCCAAGGCATGGAAGCAACCTAAATAACAGAGGAATGGATAACGTAGATGTGGTACATATACACTATGGAATATTACTTAGCCATAAAAAAGAATGAAATAATGCCATTTGCAGCAACTCGGCTGGACCTAGAGATTATCATGCTAAGTGAAGTAAGTCAGACAGAGAAGGACAAATATCATATGATATCACTTATATGTGGAATCTAAAAAAGTGATACAAATGACTTATTTACAAAACAGAAAAAGACTCACAGACAGAGAAAAAAAACTTATGGTTACCAAAGAGGATAGCAGAGTGGGGGATAAATTAGGAATTTAGGATTAACAGATACACACTACTGTATATAAAATAGGTAAACAATAAAGACCTACTGTATAGCACAGGGAACTATCTTGTAATAACCTATAATGGAAAAGAATCTGAAAAAGAATACATATATGTATTATATATATATGTATGTATAACTGAATCACTTTGCTGTACACTTGAAACTAACACAACATTGTAAATTAACTATATGTCAATTAAAAAAGTAAGTGGCAAGAGAGGTAGTGTAGGGACTTCCCTGGTGGTGCAGTGGTTAAGAATCCGCCTGCCAGTACAGGGGAAACGAGTTCGAGCCCTGGTCCGGGAAAATCCCACATGCCGCGGAGCAACTAAGCCCGTGCGCCACAACTACTGAACCTGCTCTCTGGAGCCCGCGAGCCACAACTACTGAGCCCACGTGCCACAACTACTGAAGCCCGTGCACCTAGAGCCCGTGCTCCGCAACAAGAGAAGCCACCACAATGAGAAGCCTGCACACCACAACAAAGACCCAATGCAGCCAAAAATAAATAAAAATGAATAAATTAATTAATTAATTTTAAAAGAAAGAGAGAGGCAGTATAGGTTAGAGGTCAAGAGCATATGCTGGAAAGTCTCTCATTTAATACAGGCAGACCTCAGAGATATTGCGAGTTCAGTTCCAGACCATTGCAATAAAGTGAATATCGCAATAAAGTGAGTCCCACAAAGTTTTTGGTTTCTCAGTGCATATAAAATTATGTTTACACTATACCACAGTTTATTAAGTGTTCAATAGCATTATATCTAAAAAAATGTACATACATACCTTAATTAAAAAATACTTCGTCCTTTCTCAAGTAATTTAATTTACTTTTTAATGACTATTTTTGTTCCCAGTTGTTAAATTCTCTTTATTGTATTCTGGCCTTGCTACCTACTTTTTCTCCAGATATTTTCAAATGATTGCTGGGAAACAATTCTCCATGTGCCTTGACCTTTCCACATTTCTTGTGAGAAGAGGCACTGACTGCCTTTTTTCTGAACTATCTTCTCTGGATTATCTTGGAAGATAGAAACAGTTTCTGTCTTTAGAGCCAAGGGCAAACATGCTTATTGCTCACTATCAAAGATTTAAGTTCCCTAAGATCAAAGTTCCCTTCCTATCTCATACCCCATTTCATGTGCAGGTATCATCTGGCCCTCTTCGTGTCAGTAGTAATTAGGGCTCAGGGAACTGGCACAACATGTGCTAATGCTTTTGCTGTGATAAATCTTTCTTTATTTGTGACCCGGGACCCTTGTGTCTTATGTCAACATCCATGAAACTCTGGCAGGCTAAATTGTTAGCTTGCAAATAGGGTAAAATCTCAGTTCCTTCACAGTTTTTGACAATGATTTTTCATAAATGTGTATTATACATTTACGTGGATTAGAATTTGCAGCTAATCTTCCAGACTACTTTTATCCCATAGCCATTTTGTCATTTGTCTGTGTATGTATGTGTGTGTGTGTGTGTGTGTGTGTGTGTCTGTAGCTTCGCAGGCATGGTCATCCACTGATATTTTGTCTTGAATTATAATTGTTCTTGTTTTTCATATCACACGGGCAAATTTCCCTCTCAGGTACAGTATTTTCTTGGTGTTTTTCTACAAGGACCTTTTATTCTCTTCTCATTGTCAGATCTCATTATAAGGTTTAGGAGATTCATTAAAAATTATTTTTAGTATATTCATCTAATCTAATCAAGTGTATCCATATTCTTCCCCTTAGCTCCAAAAGCATCAGCATGGCCATTCTTACCCACAAAATAATGCTCACCAACTGATGTTTAAATGTGCCATTCTTTTCCTACTTAGAATGTTATCTCTTTCTTCCATCCATATATTATCTTTATTTCTTTCAAAACTTACTTTTTCTTCAAAGACTGCTGTGAGTAATCCAAAATTACTTTAGTCATAACACATTTATATAGTTTGTTAATTCAGTTACTAATATTTATTGAGCGCCTACTGTAAATTCCAGGCATGGTGAGCAATCAGCACAGGTACCATAATGAAAGTTGATATTTTCTAAATTAACATATACTCAAGTAGATATATGTGTATTTGGATTTGGAGATATATCACATTTTAATTTTTTCACATTGCCTCCCTGATTGCATTGTAAATTCTTCCAAGGCAGGTCACTGTGTTTTTTAATTTCTCAATGAATAAGAGTTTAAGCACAGAAGGGCTTTTCTCTGTCTTCAAGCAAAAAAAACAGGGCAGTAGTGTAATGATTCCATCAGGGACTTAGGAACCATCTGTTTTTCTGTTCCACCATGGTTAGTGTGTGGCTTTCATCCTCATGATTGTAAGTGGCCTAATCCACCTCTGGGTATCATGGCCATTTTCAAGGCAGGACAAAGTTAGTCAAACGCTCTGATCCTCAGATTCTTCCTTTGTAAAGTGGAACTCCTTTCCTTAAGACTGTGAGTGTGAAGATTGAAAGGTACATAAAACATTTTAACATATTGCCTGACATGGAACCAGTGCTCACTATGTATTAATTTCCCTCTCATTCTTCCCATGGGAGCAGTGAGTGATTCAGAGTTTGTAATTTAGTTGAGAAGAAATTTCAGAATTGTCTAAAATGCAGTATTGCTTTTATATTCATTCATTAGTCCCTTTATTATCACTGAGTATGTTATTTGCATTACATAGTTTAGCCACGGTGTACATAATTTGAATTTAACTAGAAACAATATTCCTTTCACCAGTGTTGCTTCCAACTCAATTACCTGACTGTCAGCTAGGCTGGAAGCAGTGGCATTTCTAGTAATTTTAAACTTGCAAGGAGGTAACCCCCTTAACCCTATGCTAATTTCCAAATAATCACATCAACAATTGAATTGACTCCGGGTTGATCAGTCACATTTATTCCTAAAGACAGAAAATAAAAGTGTCTATGAGAGGACAGGTCCACCTTCAGTTCTCTGTCTTAGCTTGGACACCCTCAGAAGCACACCTTGAGCCAAGGATTCTAGTGCAAGTGATTTAGGAAGGACTCCCAGGAACTAGAAGCGAGGGATCGGGAAAGGAAAAGAAGAAAGAGGACAAAGCCAAGCAAGGGTTTAATTTCAAGTGAAGCCCCAGACTCAGCTTGATCCTATGATGAACCCTGGAGCATACATTTTACCTCCAAATTTGTCCTGTCTCAAGGTATAGGAACCATCCTTTTGTAATCCAGGACCAGTCAGTCTTGGACTACAGGCTGCTGCAAGGAACATAAACGCTCAGGAACTTCCGGTTCTAACTTAGGGTAAGACAGCTCCAGTACTCAAGCTCACTCCTTACAAGAAGTTGCAGTTGTTTCGCCTCATCACACAATACAGAGCAAGTGTGGGTTGGAGACGGAGGGGATCAGGGCAGATCACTAATTGTGTTCAATACACACTTCATGACTTCTTGTGGTTTGTGAATGAGGATCATACAAGGGCCATCAGAGCATTATTCCCAATAATGTTGGTTATTTTAGTAAGTGGACAGTGCCCAAATATTGTAGGACTTACCTGAATTGAATGTTGCATAGTGTGAATAGGCCATTTCATTGTACCTTAAGGGTTTTCAATAACAATGTAAATATATCAACAATGAGTGTTGTTTTACTAGACAGTATTTATTAAACATATGTAGGATGTGCGAAGCTATGTGCTAGGTGGTTTATTTAGCTTATTATCTTATCAAACATCACAAGCCTCATTTTAGTTATGAGGAAACTGGGCCTCAGAAAATTTAAAAATCCTGTAGCTAGTAAGTGGCTAAACTAGAACGGGACTCAGGGTGTAAATCCAAAACCCTTCCTCCTTCCAATGAGCTAAATTTTGCCCTTTGACCACCGTAATGGACCCTGTGAGATGGTAGGAAGCCACCAGTATTGGTTATCTACTGCTGCATGACAGATTATTCTCAAACTGAAAACAACAAGCATTTATCATCCTTACAGTTTCTGTGGGTCAGGGATTCAGGAACAGTTTATCTGGGTAGTTCTGACTTTGCTGTCTCTCTCATGAGGCTGCCATCAAGATGTTGGCTATGGCTTTAGTCACCTGAGGCTTGACTGGAAATGGAGGAGGATCTACTACTAAAGGGGCTCACTCACAATCATTGGCAAGTTAGTGCTGGCTCTTGGCAGGAAGCCTCAATTTCTAGAGGACATGGACCTCACATGGACCTCCTCATAGGACTGCTTGAGTGTCCTCACATAATGGCAGTTGGTTTCTCCCAGACTGAGTGCTTCAAGACAGGGAAAGTAGGAAGTTGCAACCTCTTTTGTGACAGCCTTGGAAGTCACATAACATCATATTCACCACATCCTGTTGATTACAAGATCAACCCTATTCAATGTGTGAGTGTGAGAAAATGACACAAGGGCATGAATACCAGGAAGTGAGGATCATTGGGGACCATCTTGGAGACTGTTGACCACACTGCCATTCCTTTCTTCTTTAACCTTAGTGTGACACTCCTGCTATCTCCCTTGCAGATTTGCTAAGCACTTTGTTGCACCCACCCAATTAATTAAAAGTAGCTAAGTTAAAAAAATTTTAAGCACAGTAGTAAGAAATGTAGATATTACTGAATATTTAGAAAAAAAGATCAAGAAGAGGATTTATATCCCACTCCAGTCAATAGAAACAAAATGAAATTTTCTTTTAGATCTGACTTTTTTCCTTTCCCAACGTCCTGCTTTTCAGTTGTCAGCTATCTTATTTCTCTTTTCTAAAAAAAATTTATTTATTATTTTTTGCTACATCAGGTCTTTATTGCTGTGCACGGGCTTTCTCTATCTGTGGCAAGCGGGGGCTACTCTTCGTTGCAGTTCGCGGGCTTCTCATTGCAGTGGCTTCTTTTGCACGGAGCACGGGCTCTAGGTGCGCAGGCTTCAGTAGTTGCAGCACGCGGGCTCAGTAGTTGTAGCTCTCTGGCTCTAGAGCACAGGCTCAGTAGTTGTGGTGCACGGGCTTAGTTGCTCCGTGACATGTGGGATCTTCCTGGACCAGGGCTTGAACCCATGTCCCCTGCATTAGCAGGCAGATTCTTAACCACTGCTCCACCAGGGAAGCCCCCTTATTTCTCTTTATCTCTTTCCCACATAGCCTCCAAAATCTTCTCTGTTGTGCCAGATAATTCAGCTCTGGTCCTGAGCTTACTAACACATTCTTGGCAAAACAAAATCCTGGCAGTCATTCTCTCTTTCTTTAGGATGTAGGTCTCTCTGCCCTATCATGGAAAATGGAGGTCAAAGTGGCTTATTGCTATTTACTCAACAAAAAGGCCCATTTCCTGGGGTGGAAGGAGAGAGGCAAATATGTTCTCTTGTCCAGAAAATAGGGTATTTTCCCCTAAATATTTTATATATGTTTTGCTCTTACAGCTTCCAGATCCAGGGAGGGTGGTGATCCTTGAGCCTCTTGCTGATTAGTAGCTATACCTATTCGAAGTTACAGCTCTCAAGCTTTTGCCATTGAGTTTGTTGCATCCCTTCTTGTCTTGTCACTGAGTTCTCAACCACCTAGCCAACATCTTATCTTATTTAGAAATATTCTCATGACCGCTGTTTTTCAGTTCACCTGATTCCAGAAGGGAGAGGACATTTTTGCCCCTGAAGAACACAGGCAATTATAAGTGGATGCCACTCAAGGCTCTAGCCTTGTTGCGCTCATTGATGTACACCCTGGCCAGTGACCTGCACTGGGCAGAGACGGTTCCCAGGTTTGTTAATTGACTCTAATAGACTGAGGTTCCCTGGATGAGAGTAGCAATGAGAATAGAGGCTGGTCTGTCTGCAGAATCTGTACTAGTGAGCTCATCATCTGACACTCATCTCAATTTTCTTAAACTGAAAAAACTTTTTGGCAAAGTCTATAGGAGACCGTCATTGAAGTCTTGCTAAGTGCAAGCTATAATATAAGTTTGTGGGCATTAAAAAAAATAAATCAATGAT
This sequence comes from Mesoplodon bidens, assembly GCF_964165515.1. NCBI lineage: Eukaryota > Metazoa > Chordata > Mammalia > Artiodactyla > Ziphiidae > Mesoplodon > Mesoplodon bidens. The sequence goes on along the minus strand of NC_138163.1, from coordinate 115,858,747 downwards.
GTCTTTGCCCTATAACTGCTCACATTTTTTATTTGAAGAAGACCAATGAGTTATGACTATAGAATGTTGATACTGCTAGTTTTAAAGGGATAGGTTTAATAAAGTATATTTTATGCTGTATTTTCATACAGATCTATAAAATATGAGATACATGGGTTGCATAGTAAGTAAAGGCTGGAACAAAGGCTCAGACAAAGGCTATATGACCTGGGAAGAATGGCAAGGAATTTGGTCTTGAGGGTAGTGTAATCTCTTTGGGGAAAAATTATGAGTAAAAAGGGAGGTAGATATGGGAGGATCTATTCAGAGGGGGTTGCAGAGAAAAATCCGAATGTAATAGAGGGAGAAGTAGTGAGAGGAAAGGCTGGAAATGGAGATTCCTTTGGATTGTGGAGGGCCTTAAGTTGCAGGTCAAACTTTAGATTTGATGCTACAGGCAGTGAGGAGCCATTGTTGACTCCAAGGACATATAATGAAAATAGCGCTTTTGGGAAAGTGAACCCAGTCACCACGTCTATGATAGGTTATGGCAAAGAGAAACTGGACGCAGAAAGAGTGAGTTAGAGAAATCTCAGAAATTTGGAAATGAGAGAGAAAAGTTGAGCCCATGAATATTCCAATGCAAATTAATGTTCTATTTTTCCTTTGCAGTTCTTAAATCTAGGTTTTGTGCAAGATGCTTTGAAAATATGATGATGATATTGATTTGTAGAATCACTGATACCTCTTCTCCCTCACTGGTGTTTGTAAGGCACATTTTGAACATTTCACCAACTATATGTTTTTGTAAGGCTGTCAAACACTGAAGATCTTAATGGCCTGGGTGAATGCACATAACCTGAGTGTGTATTGTGCTTGAAATTATTATAAAAATGATTTTTTAAAAAATTAACTGAGACAAACCAATTAGACAAACAAATACAAAGAAGGATCCTAACTAATATGATGTTATGGTTTAATTAATTTCAGATGATAGCACAATCACAGGGCGATACTTATCCTTTCTAAAATAATTCCAGTTGTAGATCTGTTCAACTCAGTGCTGTATCTTTTACCTCTCTAGAGAGCAGAGCAATGTGGCAATGCTGAATATATATACATGTGCTTGCTGAAAGCGATAAACTGGGGATTTTTCTCCTCTGTGGGACAGAAACGAGTCAGATGGATATAAAGAGAAATTCCTACAAGTAATGCTTTCAGGGCACTTCTTAGTAGTAATTTCAATTCGTCTCTAGCGCTATATATATTCCCAATTGTTATTCCCTTCATTCTATAATTTTTATTCTAGGATCTCTCCATTTCGTATCCCAAAGATAACATTTGCTCAAACATAAAAATAACATTTAGCTACCTTTGCATGACCCTTGCGAATTTATCTCTTACTTCTTGTTTCACTTTGCTCCCCAGTAGCCTTGAAAAACACCCAAGTTAGCTGAATTCTAAACTGAAAGACTGTGATACCTCCACAGTAGCATAATTCCAAACGCCTATTTGATAGCGCCAATTGATGGCTAATAGGCTTTTCAAATTTAACATACCTAAAAGGGAATTCTTGTTTATCCCTCCACTCTCAGACTTGATCTCCCTCCAGCTTCTCCACTTAGTTCATGGTAATACCATTACATGGGTACTCGGGTGAAATTTAACATAAATAATACAAAATAAAAACCTAGATATCCCTTTTTATTCTTCTCATTCCCTAAACTTCTGTATCCTCTAAGTCTTCAGAAAGTTCTAACTGCAACCAAGTCTAACCACTTCTCTCCTTTTCTGCAGCCCCCCACCTCAGTTTATCCCTGTCTCTCTAGCACTGCTGAAGAGGAGTCTCCTCACTGATCTCTGTTCTCTCGTCTGCTGTTTGGTGTGTCAACTGCCGATTCCCCAAAAGAACCCCAGAAAAATCTGTCAATCATGCAAATTAAAAATGTTGGGCTTTTGGACTTCCCTGGTGGCGCAGTGGTTGAGAGTCCGCCTGCTGATGCAGGGGACACGGGTTCGTGTCCCGGTCCGGGAAGATCCCGCATGCCGCGGAGCGGCTAGGCCCGTGAGCCATGGCCGCTGAGCCTGCGCTCCACAACGGGAGAGGCCACAGCAATGACAGGCCCGCGTACTGCAAAAAAATAAAAAATAAAAAAAAAATGTTGGGCTTGTTACAGGAAGGGAGAACATAACTCGACAGAGTCTTAGTAGGAGCTCAAAATCGAGCAATTAGGGTAGGGTACTTACTGTATTTTAGGGCTTGGCCTAGGTGATTTTTAAGGTGGGTCTTGCTGGGCTGAGACTGGTTGAGATGGACAGTTTATGACATAGTGGTTTGGGGCTGGTGGGTACCATAAGAAAAGGGTCTTGAAGTGAATCTTGAGAAGTATGTTGCTGAGTTAGTTCCCAGTCATCTTTTAGGAACAGGTGTTTCTTAGATCAAGCATCTAGGTTATTTTTGCTTGGAATAAGTACTGTTTAATATAGAGGCAGAAAGTATGCCTGGTTCTAATTTCATAGGGAGGAAGAATTATGTTTCATAAGTATTTAAACTTAAAACAGCTTCTCATATCCATGCTTATAATCCTTGGAAAGCCTCCTGCTGTAATCAGAGCAAAATCCAAACTCAGATTAGAAGATCACAGATAAGCTGTTCCTTGCCTTCCCCCTGACTTCAGTTCATACCTCTTTCCCCCTTACTCTCCATTCCAGTCACACTGGCCTTTCTCCTCTTTGGGTAAAGCCCAGCTTGTTCCTGCACTTCCTGGTTTCCTCTGCCTGGAATGAGTCTGTCTTTCCTTTCTCAGCATTCATGTCTCCCTCAAATATCATCTCCTCACAGAAGATTTCCTAGACTACTCATTTATATCTGCTCACTATTCAACATCATTTCAGAGTTCATGGCAATCATCCCTATACAAAATATGGCCTTGACAGTTAGATAGCCTGGGTTCAAATCTTTGCTCTGCTCTTTACTAGCTATAGAATCTTGGGCATGTCACTTTGACTACCTGTGCCTTAAGTTCCCCATCCATAAGAAAGGAAGACAATGATATTTACACTTTACTTACTAGATTGCTTGTTTATTATAAAAGGATATAACTGAGAAAGAGATGCATAGGGCAGTGTATGGGAAAAGGGCACGGAGCTTCCCTGTTCTCTCCAGGCACGCCACTCTCCTCAAATCTCCACGTGTTCACCAACCCAGAAGCTCTCTGGACCCAGTCCTTTTGGATTTTTATGGAGGCTTCATTACAGAGGCCGGATTGATTAAATCATTGGCTACTGGAGACTGATTCAACCACCAGCCCTTCTCCCCTCCCTGGAGTTTAGGGGTTGGACTGAAATTTCCAACCCTCTAATTATAGGGTTGTTTCCCCAGGCAACCAGCCCCCAAAAGTCACCATTAACATAACAAAAGACACCTTTTGGGCTTTCATCACCTTAGGAATTTCCAAGGTTTTAGGAGCTGCAAGCCAGGAACTGTGGAGGAAGACCAAATATATATGAGAAATATATGTTTGTCATCTGAGTGACCAGGCGTATATTTTTTTTACAAATCACAATATTGAAAGTTCCCAGCATGTAGAACACATAGAACAGTGCCTGGCATATAATAAGAGCTTTAAAAAGGTGAGTTTTATCATCCATTTATTATCTTCACGTATGATAAACCACAGGGTAGGTATTTGTCTGAATCTCTGGGTCCTAGAACAGTGCACTGACACAAAGTAGGTACTCAATAAATCATGGTGGAATGGATGATTTTATTTATTTGCCTGTTAATTATGTCTCCCTAACTATGATACAGACTCCACGAGAGCAGAAAACATGTCTATCTAGTTCACCACAGTATTGCAAGGGCCTGGAGCAGTACCTGACACACAGTAAGCACTCAACTTATATATGTTGACTAAATTAATAAATTCTTGAATATGAAAACTACCTTGAGTATAAAACTAGCTCCCAGTTTCTGTCACCTCCACTGAAAGATGGAGGTCCAAAGAAAGAGCACAAAACAGAACAAAGGAAGAATAAAATCAGTTCCATTTTAATATACATCGGGGAAATGCTGGTTAAATAGCATTAAACAGGATTATTTCCTGTGAGACTTCTCAGATCCTTTAATCTGCTAATGTGCATTGTGATTACTAATAGGGGAATAGTATACACTCCTTTAATCAAGGAAACTTTTTTTTTCCTTTTTGTTCTGGGAACACTATTTTGCACGTCTGGAAACATGACATTACTGTTATTTGGGATGTATTTTGGGAAATGTTGTACTAAGCAGTTTTACCCCAAGGTCAGGGATGCCATCATTGGAAGAAGAATGGGACCTGGTGGTGGTGATCTGATATTGAGTCACTTCAGGATAATGGGAGAAGCATAGATGGAGGCAGTACCATTTTGTCGTTTTTTTTGTGTGTGTGTGGTACGCGGGCCTCTCACTGTTGTGGCCTCTTGCGTTGTGGAGCGCAGGCTCCGGACGCGCAGGCTCAGCGGCCATGGCTCACGGGCCCAGCCGCTCCGCGGCATGTGGGATTCTCCCGGACTGGGGCACGAACCCGCGTCCCCTGCATCGGCAGGCGGACTCTCAACCACTGCGCCACCAGGGAAGCCCGGCAGTACCATTTTGATAAGGATAGGGCTCCTCCAGATCCTGTACGTAAGCATCCCATTTGCTACCAGAAAGCACTTAGACAAGAGGGAGAATCTGGTTTAATGACTCCCTAGTTGGTGAACACCCTCCAATCTCAATCAGGAATCCATCTTGTGTCTTGGACATGTAGCACCATTGAGAGAAGAGTTTTCTACTAAATAACCAAGCATTTTCTTCTTTTATTTGGCCATCACACATAACTTCAACTTGGATTTTACCCCTAAAAAGTTGTGCTATTGGGTTGTTGGGAAACTAAAACTAGGACACCAGAAGGAGGTCATGTTCTGGCACTTGTTCGCTTAAAACTACTTGCATGCTTTAGGAGAGTTATTTCATCTTTGCTTGCCTTAGATTCTTCAAGAGGAATTTGAGTGGCTTGAATGAAAGTCATGGATTCTGCATTACGCTCTGAGGAACTTTAGTCTTAACCTCTGGGGCAAAGCAGGGAGCTATAGGTAGGCCTTTTTTTTTTTTTAATTGCACAAATCATAAGTTTTCAATATTTACATAGAAAAACATTTCTGAAACTTGAAACAGAATGTGAGGGCAGTAAAACAATGACGACCTCCCATTGAATACAGGGAGGGGCAAATAGGCTAGGTTAGTGCCCTGGAGTTAATGTAATCCTGCTCTTTTTTGCTCTGTCTGTATATTATCATTTGAAGAGAGGAATTTCCTACTGAAGGGTAGTTTGAAAACCAGTGGACTAAAAAAATCAAGTTCTCTGCCTGTTTTTGTGTGGCTTGCAAGCTAAGAATGGTTTTAACATTTTTAATGGTTAAAAAAATAAAGAGTATTTCATATTATTATTTTGTATAAAATATACGAGATTCCAGTTTCAGTATCCATAAATAAATTGTTATTGGAACACAGCCACCCCCATTCGTTTACATATTGTCTGTGGCTATTTTTGCGCTTCAGCAGCGGAGCTGAGTACAGTAAGTCCCCTGCATATGAACCTTCAAGTTGCGAACTTTCAAAGATGCGAACGTGCGTTCCATCATGTCAGGGGTGAGTAAAACTGCAGCTTGCCCTCCGTCTCTTATTGCTGACGATCCTTCAGCTCCACCATCTCCCACCTCCCCTCCCTCCTCCAGTCAGTAACTCTTCTTGCCTGTTCACTTGATGCCAGCCCCCGTATGCCAGCTGTCGTACTGTACTACTGTACTTTTCAAGGTACTGTGCTGTAAGACTAAAAAGGTTTTCTTTATTTTTGGTGTTTGTTTGTTTTTTATGTATTATTTGTGTGAAAAGTATTATAAACCTGTTACAGTACAGTATTATATAGCCGATTGTGTTCGTTGGGTACCTAGGCTAACTTTGTTGCACTTAACGAACAAACTGGACTTGCAGACGTGCTCTTGGAACGGAACTCGTTCGTATGTAGGGGATTTACTCTATTTGTCTTGGTGACCGTATGGCCCACAGAGCCTAAAATGTTTACCATCTGGCCCTTTGCATGAAAAGTTTGCTGACTTCTCACCCAGATGATCACTAAGATCCCTTTCTACCAGCACCATGAGATTTTTGTTCATCTTTGTGGAACCAAATTGGCCAGCTGCATTAAGATCCCACTCAAAGCAAATTGAACCAGGCCAGGACCCTTTGACTGTGTTATAAAATTCATTTATTTTTGGTTACCAAGATACTTCTTGCTTGAGAACATATACTACCTAACTAATCCATGTCTTATCATCAGCCCTCATCTTCATTCCAAATGGTGTTTGGTATTTTCTACTTTCTATTATGTTGAATACTTCTTTTTTCAGTCATATTTAAACTGAGTAACATAAAATAGCATGGCTCCCCTGCACTGTAAGCATGTTAGCATGACAGAGTTATAGGGTTGTAAGGAAGCTTGAGTTGCCATCTAACCTCTCCTACTCCTCTGGACAGAACTGCCCTCAAAGCATCCTGGAGAGGTTTTGGTCTACTGTAGTGTTTAAAATCCCCAAGAGAAGAGCATTTTCAAACACTCACTTTATAGTGCAGCAGCTGTCAAATGATTTGTACCTTGCATTCCTATGTCTGACCAAAAGGTTATTTAGAGTTGTTCCATTTAAAGCCTTTAAAATAGTTTATTAACGGGGCAGTGCTTCCAGCTACTCAAATCTTGATTTTTCATCTTAAAATCTGGGGTCTTAAATTCAGAGAACTACAGCTTCTCAGGTATGGTACCTTCTCAGGGCAGTGATTAAGGAGCAGGACCTGGGAGGCTACCCTTGTCACATGCCCTGTTCTTCTCTCCATGCTGTGAAATCCTCGTGGATAGGAGCAAGATTTCCTTTTTTTTTCCTAACTCTCATAGCATACGCAGAGTTTATTGAAGAATGTTCTTCCCAAACTCTTTGCAAGCACCTCTATTTCAAAAGATGAAGAGAGAGTGGATCTAATCGAACACTTTAGATTGGGACGCAACCAAGCCTCTCTGGGCATGCAGTTTTCCATGCGATCGATAATAAATTAGCATTTCATTTATACTGTATAATTCGGTTCTTTTCAGAAGTCTGATCTCGAAGCTAAGTAGTGTTTGTGTTCTCCAGAGTGGTTTTTGATGGAGTGCTAATTATGTTCCACCTCAAGTGCAATGCTGAGGGGGAACCACAATCGCCTTATTGCACAAGGAAGGTCCAGCTAATGAATCTCTGAGGATAGTGTCATGCTTTGTTCCAGTGGCGGGGGGCAAGTAAATGTAAAAATACATTTTTGGCCAAGGAAATGATACCATTTATAAAGCAGCGACAAGGCTTAGGCTTTATGAAACAGCTGTATAACTGTGACATACATTTCTCTCAGTAGAGAAAAAAAAATATGTTGATTCATCACATTGTCTGAATTTGGGGTTTGGTGGTTCATAGGGGGAACTGTATTTTGGAGTAAAACTACCTTGAATGGATTTTTGTTTCAGATAGAAGATGAACTTAATAAATTAGTCCTGAGTAAAGAAGTATATCACCTTTAGTAAAAGAGGACAATAAACAAAAGGAGAGCCAATCTTTTCACTTGTCCCAACCTAATTGTGTCACATGAGTTTTTGTACTTGTATTGTAGCTCAGCTCTAGGAAGCTGATCCAGATATATATTTTTTCAATATAGCATATTAGTTCAATATAGCATAATAAAGATTGGAGCATACTTGAACTCCACAATCCTTTCTATAAAGCCTTCTATGGGTCAGGCTGCCCTCTGCAGCTCCATTTTTACCACCACCATCCTTGCAGCTTATACACCAGGCTTTAATGTGTGTTTATGTATTTAAATGGTAGTACTCTGGCATTGCTAGAGAAGAGTGGGACTCTCTGCATGATTTGGGATTTAGTAAGTGTTTAAAAGTGAAGGGAGTTGGCAATAATGACCCATCAATTATCCTACATCCACTAGAGCGCACTTCTCTGCCTGGTCCTGTGCTAGGAACTAAGGAAAGACCTGCTTTTTAGTGTCATGAGACTTCTCGGGTACGGCATCTTGATAATCAGAGCTTTAAATCCAAACTCCTTTGTCAGGCAGCTAAAGTGTGAGCCTTTTTTTTTTTTTTTTTGGCTGCACCCCGAGACATGTGGGATACTAGTTCCCGAACCTGTGACCCCCCCCCCCCGCCTCCCTGGAAGCGCACAGTCTCAACAACTGGATCGCCAGGGAAGTCCAGAGCCCATTTTATAACGAGGTCTCTCCAAGACACAGGAAACAATTTGTTTGGATGGTGTTTTAGAATGTACAGATCACTTTTATATCTGCCATCATATTAAAGTTCACTGTGCTTGGCCTGCAGTATGTGCTCAGTAAACATTTCGTGAATGCTGAAATGAATCATCCTAGGGGTTAACAGGAAGAATGGAGGCTCAGATTGCCCAAGGTCATTGAGCTAGTGTGGGGCAAAGGCAGGAGTGAATGGTTCCTGTTTCAGATAGTTGGTTAAAATGGAAACTTTCTTCTCTCTCACTCTTTCTCTCTCCATCTCGCTCTGTCTCTCTCTTGTGCTTACGATCTCTGTTGTTTTTTCAAACTGTTAACATACTGTATAATTTGGCGTACTTCCTAAATACATAAACTCAAAACCCTTTTAAAAGTAATAATAATCACCTGTTATTGACTTAATTTTGTGTACTACACTGTACTAAATGCTTTACATTTATTAACATATTTATCTTTAGCAATAAATCTATGAGGTAGGTTTATTATCCTCATTTATAAAATACTTCAAGTGAAAAAGAAACATCCTTCCACTGTCTTTCATTATAGTCATATGAAGCTTACGGGACAGATTAAATGTTTAGCCTGAAATACACATAAATCATTTCAAATGCATAACTATTTAAAAAAATTTGACTCATAGATAATAATACACTTGGGATACAAAAGTTATTTGGGATATTTGGGGGAGGAGGGCAATTCTGAATGGAACTTGATTGATTCTTACCAAGATTATGCCAGCAATCTATGAATTGCTCATCTATCTGTTCCATAGGTGGAAAAAAAAATCAAGCACAGGGAAGCAAAGTGTTAACATTTGTTCAGCAGTTGCTAAGTGCCAGAGACTTGGTGTTTGACATACTTAACAGTCACAAGGACCTTGTGAGAACCTTTTTTTCAAAAAAAATCTTTAAAGGTGAGGTAACTGAGGCTCATAAAAATGAAGGAATCTGTCTAAATACCTTAACTTGACCCAAAAGAAAGTACAAGTAAACCCCTAACACTGGATGAGTCTTAGTTTTTAGGGGTTTATAGGGAGAATTACATTTTACTGTAAATCTGATTGGATGGGTCTTGGGCCCAGACAGAACAGGGCACTCTCTGGTCCTGGGAACAGGGTGGGGTGGGGTAGGGATGGGGCGGGGAGGAGTTGAGATGGAAAATCAGGTCTGTTTTGGACCAAATTTAGTTCCCTTTTAAAACACTGAGCTGCCTCTGAAGAAATTAAACTCATGACCTTGGTCTACATGAAATGAAGCCAGAAAAATTAACCTGACATACACTCTTATATAAGAAATCCTTGAAAAGGAATAGCAGATGAAACTAGGGAATCATATTTCCTGAAAGACAAGTTCAGGTGGTAAAAATACCAGCGAGGTACTTTGGTGTACTGTATTGTAACACTATCAACATCGTAAAGGAAAAGAATAAAAATGGCTAAAAATTGATCCTAGAATAATGTCATCGACAAAGCATGCCAATATTTCTTGATACTACGTCTCCTATTCTAAGCTCTGAAAAAATAAAGACTTGTGATGCTCCCATCAGCCAAAAGAACATCAAACAAATAAACACTTCCTAATGAAGTGTGATGGTGAGTAGATCATTAAAAAAATATATTTCTCTTAATTACAGCATATATGATAAGCAGAGGTTTGGGAATAAAATTTCTGATGGAAACTGATAAATCAACCAAAGGCTAACACCCTATTTGCTTCATTTGTAACAAGAGTTGGTTGAAGGGTCCGAGTGCTCAGTTAGTGAATCAAGGACGTTACTAAAGAGAAGACCTTAATCATTCTTCCTGAGCAGCAAAATGAAATGTATGTTTTATAGTTGAAAGAAAATGAAAGAAAACATGGAATTTTAAAATTCAGTGAATTTCACTGGAATGAATGCTTCTGGAGGCCCAATGACTGCTGAACACTTCTAGAAAAAAAAAAAGGTAGATAACTGAAAAACAAATTGGAAACAAAGAGCACTTGAAGATGAAGGCCAGATGTAAACTTCGATTAAATTGGATCATGTAAAAAGTTCCTTATTTCTTTGAAACAGACACATGACCAGGATGTGGAATTAGGGTTCTGTTAAAACCCTACAGGAAAAAAATATTAGGCATTTAGAAAAGCAAGTTGTAGGATAAGATGTCAAGCTAGTTACTAATCCAGTTGCTTCTAATGTTGAAAATTTTCTGCTTCCGGTTCAGAATCTTGCTGTTGCTTTCCCTTCCCTCCCTTGTCATTCCCATTCTCCAGGTTTCAACTCAGACACTGCCCACTCCAGCAAGGTCTTCTCCGATCCTGTTCTTCTGACTGCACTGCCCCATTTTGCTACCTCTAGCCCTGCCATGGTACCTGTTGAATTTGCATTTCAGTTGGAGGTTAAATAAATGGATAATATGGGATGTGTAATATTTGTACATTTGAATCTATGTAACTTCTAAAGGTAGAAGTGAACTATTAGTGGTTCACTGTTCAGGATGTTGGCACTTAATTTTTCTTCACTGTAACAAAGATAGATATTGATATTTCACTTTTACCATTTCTTCCCCATTTTGTCTGACTGTAGTGAAATTCACATTTAGTGACCTTGGCCTATATTATTAATTCCACAAATTATTCTAGAAACAGTGGAGCAGATAGGCTGATAGTAGGGGAGAAGAAATGAAACTGAGGGAAAGGGATAGAGATTCCCAGTGTAAAGGACTTAACTGTCTTGCCAAAATGAGTTTCAAAGGGAACTTGAACTAAAGAAGTATTAAATAGATGGACGTTTCTATAGTGTTGAATGAAATATATATAGTGAGTAAATATAGAAACATCTATAGTGATGATGAAAATATTGTTGTGTACTTTTGTATGTCCAGCACTGAGCAAAGTGCCTGACACTTAATAGATGCTCGAGAAACATTTGTTGAATGAATGAATTCCTGTGTTTCCCAGATGTCTTATCTTCCTCAATTAGTTTTAAGCATATTTTCTTAAAATTGCTTACCTATTTATATCATGGCTTTGTAAAGATATTTTAAGGTATTAGCAAATGATTTAATCATTTAGGAACCAGAGAAGGGGAAAATGTGGTAGGAAAAAATGAAGAGATGAATCATTGTATGTCAGGTCAGAATCACCTGGGACACTTGGTTAAAATTACAGATTTTGTCTAGGAAAAAAACCATTTAATTTTGAGGATTAGTGTTATGAATTTTAGATGATGGAGAGATGGGGAGGAGGGGAAATATTCCTACCTGCATTGTTTCAGCTTGGCTTTTTCATATGGATGTGAGGGAACACTACTGTGTAACACCTTACCTGCGAAACCTCTCCTATTCCAAAGCAGAGTGAGGATGACGTATTTCTGTGTGTGTGTGTGTGTGTGTGTGTGTGTGTGTGTGTGGTGGGGATTATGGAGTTGCAACTAAGTTTTCCTTTTTTAATTTATTTTTGGCTGTGTTGGGTCTTCGTTGCTGCACGCGGGCTTTCTCTAGTTCTGGCGAGCGGGGGTTACTCTTCATTGCGGTGCGCGGGCTTCTCATTGCGGTGGCCTCTTTTGTTGCGGATCATGGGCTCTAGGTGTGCAGGCTTCAGTAGTTGTGGTTCTCGGGCTCAGTAGTGATGGCTCGCAGGCTCTAGAACACAGGCTCAGTAGTTGTGGTGCACGGGCTTAGTTGCTCCGTGGCATGTGGGATCTTCCCGGACCAGGGATCAAACCTGTGTCCCCTGCATTGGCAGGAGGATTCTTAACCACTGCGCCAGCAGGGAAGTCCACAACTAAGTTTAATTGATCTTGTTTTTCTATTTTCTCATGGCATGCCCAGGATATATAATGCATCTCTAGTGTATCCAGATACTTTGGATTTCTTTAAAAAAAATCTAGTTGTGTGATGGTTTTATAATAGATTTAAGGACTATTTGCTATTTGTTTTACTCCTCCACTCTTCTAAAAAATTAGCCATTAAATGATAGGTATTTTAGATCAGAAGTAGGAATATTTATTCCTGAAGACCCTGCGATTTTCCCCGAAAATAGAAAAGCCAAGTTTCATTTTAGGGGAAAGATATAAAGGGTGAAGTAAGATATGAAATATTAGATATGAAATATTCAAGTTCAAATTGGTTTATTATAAATTTGTTACTTTAGAAATGACAGACAGGACACTGAGTAACTCAAAGCATGTATATCCAAGAACATAGTTATACAAAAGACATAGGAAATTTCAGAACTAGGTACTTTGAGAATGAAGAGATTAAGAAGGGATTATATCGTATCTACACAGTTCTTAGGGAATAGGTATGACTGGTGATCCTAACTATTTGAGCAGATGTCAACTGCCAGCAGACACCACCAGGTTATATCAAAGAAAACTCACAAAGAAATATAAAGAGATTCATCACACTAGGAGTGGATAACATAGGATAAGTCAGCTAAGCCATCAAAAGAAGAAAGTATTACAAGTATAATTTAAAAATAGTTTTGGCAAGAAGAGGTTGGGGAGAAAGCAGAGTAGGCTGTAATAATATTTATAACTCAAAGATGGGCCAGACCTAAATGTACACCTTGGCCTCTTTCCATCCTAAAATGTTTTATATTACCAAAAAAGGTGCTATGATTTATACTCAGCTCCAAGTCTAGACTGGTTTCAGACTCCTGTGTTTAAGTCTGCTTCTATCTTACAGGAAAATCAGTCATCTAGGTCTTAAGTCAAATAAAGAATTGATACATAAAAATAAATTCAATTGAGGAAGGCAAGTTTATCCTTAAAACAAAATTAAAAATACTAGCATTTCTTTGAAAAAGTCTACATAATCACATACAGCGTCATACATATGTTCAAGATTAATATGCAATTGATGCATGAAAGTAAAATTTAGTAGAGGGTAGCTACTGTGTCATTCAAAATAAAATAGAAAATTAGCATTTCTGTAACAAAGTCTAGCTAAGTATGTGAAAGTTCATATATGTGTGCATTGACAAGTAAATGCTGACGGATTTATTAATTGAGGTCAAGTTCAATTCCAAATATTTTTACATAGTGGGGATTTGTTATATTAAGTATCTTGAAATTAAATGGATCACTGAGAGGGCTTAATAAAATACTTCATACTAAATTAATCACAGTGAAAATATCTTTTAAATAGGCTAGATTTTTATAATTATAATATTCTGTGTTTATATGTAAAAACACCAGTTCCTACTGTACTAGGAGATGGAATATAAAATGAACAATTATTTCTATCATGAAACGATAAGAATTAATAAGAGTGTTAATAGGCAAAAAAGAATACAAATTGATAGTAAGAAAGGAAAACCAGTTCATACAAGATACCCACTGGAAATATAAGAATAAAACATTCTGGGGCTTCCCTGGTGGCGCAGTGGTTGAGAGTCCGCCTGCCGATGCAGGGGACACGGGTTCGTGCCCCGGTCCGGGAAGATCCCACATGCCGCGGAGCGGCTGGGCCCGTGAGCCATGGCCGCTGGGCCTGTGCGTCCGGAGCCTGTGCTCCGCAACGGGAGAGGCCACAACAGTGAGAGGCCCACATACCGCAAAAAAAAAAAAAAAAAAAAAAAAAAGAATAAAACATTCTGATGATCAAAGAATGTTCTATATTCTATAATGTTATCAGTTATCCCTGTGCACTTTTGAGTTTGGTGAATGAAAAGCCTGACTTTATCTTCAAATATCGGCTTTATGTTGTAGTCAAATTGTGCTGCATGCTTGTTAGTGTGGCATGTGCTGCCAAAAGGACAGGGAAAAGGACCATAGACACCACTTTTCCTGCTTGGAAAAGGGAAAAATACTCCAAGGCTAGCTAGTGAAGGACTTAGCAGCAGGAGAGATAGTCAAAATAATTTCCAGCTGGTAAGACTGGGTTATCACCCATCAGGACAGTTCTGTTGGAGGGTGAGAGGTCCCCTCTTCTGCTGGATGATGACAGGATCTGGGGGAGGTGTCTTGGGCGTGCCCTGTGTGGCCTGGATCTAGGGAAGCTGTTTTTTACCAACTAATTTTGGAAGAGTTTATTTAAGAACTGTGACAGCCGTATCAGTCCATATGTTAGGCTTCTGAACTTTTTCCCATAGGTCACAGTGAGTGAGCCTCTGGGGAAAGTTTCAAGGAGGAGATTGACTTGAGGAGGTTTTTATTTTAGAAAGAGCCTTCTGATAGCAATGTTGAAGATGATCGATTGCATGGGTTTGGGAAAAGATGCAGGGGCGATCAGTTTCAAAACCTTGGAAAAGAACTGAAGTAGTGGCTGGGGGGCAAAAGTGAAGAAATGGATGTGACAACCATTTGGGGGGGATAATTTATGGCGTTGGTGACATTTGGAATTGGAGTATGTGTGAGTTTGACTCCTAGGACTCTGGCTTGGGCCACCGTGGAGGATAGGACTGTTACCTGGGAGAGGGAGAAAGATGTAGTAATGTCAGTTGTTTATCTGGTTTGTTGGTTGATTGACTGGCTTTATTTAATTAATTAATTTTCTGAGAAGAGTCATGCTTATAAGCTGCAAGTATAACTTCTAATACATTAACTTTCACATATAATAATGCAGCTTTCTCTGTTAGACCCCAAAAACTCACCAGGAAAGGAAGGAATTGAGGGCATGAGCAGCATTTGATGAGTACCTACTATGCCCTTTTATCTAATTTTAGAATCTCATTCATACTGTATGAAGGATAATATTGTTGCCATTTTACAGATAAGAAATCCTGACTTAGCAGGATTGAATTCCTGGCCTGCCTTCTCATATTCAGAATGTAGCAGTGTCACAATCAAAACCCAGTTCTGCCCATCTCCAAGGTCACGGTTTTTTTAACTGCCTGAAAATGACTCCAAAATGGGAAGAAAAAAGAATGGAAGGAAAGGAAAGGGGAAGAATGGGGAAAATGTATTTAGAGTTATTGAACATGAAAAAAGCAAATTCCAGCAAAGGGGACTGAACAGAGTTGCTTATCCATGTGCAGTTCTTACCCCTACCAAGACAAGTTCACAGTCTGGTCCTTCATAAAGGTGGCAGGAGGCTTACAAAGGGTATTAGTTCCTCACTGATGTCCCTAGCCTGCAAGTGACCTGAGCATGCAACCCTTACGTGAATTGGTGTCAGTGTATGGCCAAACCACTGCTTCCCAGACTGAGTCCTCACAATATCTTCGGGTCTGTGGGGTAATCTAGGGTAGGCCGTTAGAAACTTGTATAGAAATGTGACTGAGAAATGTTATGTCTGTTGAATCCAGTAATTTAAGAACAGGCTAGTATTTTGTATGTCTTTTGGTTTCATTTTTCAAGTAATTGGTATTGTACTTTACAAAAGAATTTATCTGTGATGAATTGAGAACAAAGGAACAAAAACTGGCCCTTCACTACAGATAATCTGAGAAGCAGTGCTTTAGAACATCCAAAGGAAAAAGGTGAGAAACTGATAGGTGTTTTTGTTCTCTTGGTAACACAGACTTCCTCTTATAAATGTGATGGTTTAGTGAACTGCCTTCACATAACCATCTATTGACGTCATACACAAATATAATCAAATGATTTGTGTCACTGGAAGCTGCACAATAGATGAACCTGGTTTTTGTGATTTAACAAAAAATCCAATTTATGTAACATATTAAAAGAAGCATTATCAACTTGTTTTCCCCTCAAAAGACTGTAGCTATTAAACTCCTTAATTACTTCATTTTCACTCTCAGTGTAAAATTAGCAGTTTAGCACTTCAAGTATAAAAATGATTAATGAGCCTGAGAATTCATTCGCATACATATCACTTTGCAGCTTGACATAACCCTGGAGCCTGTTCTCTGTTCTAAGCATAGACATACTTCCCTAGCAAATATCTTATTGCATATTAAATGCCTAATCGTTGCAAAGTATGCATAATTATAGTCATCTTTCCTGTTTTTCTATACCAGTAGAAAAGACAACAAATCAAATGCATTCAAGTGTAACTAAATTTTTAAAACAGAAGTATAAATACATAGGGAGCACCTTGCTTTTTGCATGGTAACTGTCCCCCTAAACTCAACTGTGCTTTGAGTTGAACTGTCATCCATCTAAAAATGTATCTTTTAACATTTTTGAACATGAAGGAAAATACTTTCAATTTCCATATTTATATCTATGCAAGTACTGTGATTTGGGAAAATATGACAAGAGTAAAGACTGTACTTTGGATTCAGAGAATAAGATTTTATTTGGAGAGACCGTCAAAAATATCTGCAGGGGGCTATTTCTGTCTAACCATCCTTGGCTTGCATTGGTGACATGTGGTTACATGTCTCTTTTAGCTCTTCTGAATTCTCTTTTTGATCTCCCCCAAGGTGATTCCATATTCCTGACTTTGTCCAGTCATTCCTGAGGTTTAATCTTTACTTGTGAACAATGGTACTGTTTGTCTTTGCCGTCCCTTGGTTTTTCTACCCTTTTCTGTGGAGTTCAAGACTGTATATTGTCCCTGCCTCAAAACCCTCTTTGCCCCACACGCTCATCAGCTGTAAGCTATGTTCCGCCCTGATTCAGCAGTGAATCGGGAAGATTTAATGAACGTTTGCTCAGAACTCAGAGAACTACACTTGTCAGGCCTGTTGCCATGACACAAGGTTGTAGCTCCTGGAAGGTGAACCAGGCAACTCCCAAGGGCCTCCCGTGTACAAGGGAAGAGCAGAGCTGCAGGCCACTTGCTAGACTCTCAGTCGGTCTTCAGATGGTTTCATTGGTGTCGGCAAAACTATATGTCATGAATGTGTACCTATTTCCATTTGCTTTTTAGAGAAAGACATTTAATTTGGGGACAAAGTATCTATATGAATTTAGAAAACCATGCATGTACTCTGGTAAAGCACAGGTAACATTACCTCACTGCACCAGCCTATATTACAAATACAGGCGTGTGGCAGGGCGTCCACTGACTGACAATCAGACCACTGAGGTTGCAAGGCAATGCGGTCAACAAAGACCGAGACACTGTTCCCAAGCAAGATTTTTTGGTTATGATAGCTATACTTCTTAACAAGACCCTCACTTGATAAGTAGCATTGCCAGATAAAATACAGGACACCCAGATGAAAAACAAGGGATAATTTTTTTTAGCACAAGTATGCCCCCAATATTAGAGTATGCTTATACGAAACAAATTGTCTTTTACTACCTGAAATACTAATTACACTGGGGGTCCTGTATTGTTATTGCCTAAACCTGGCAACCCTATTTATAAGTGATATTTTATAAGCAACAAAGATCATTTGGAAAAGTACATTTCCTGAGGTTAGTGCCTAAGAAGATTCTTCCCACACCTGCAAATGTCATAGAAGTGGGAGGTAACGTGAAAAAAACAGGTTTACGAGCTGCGGCAGCTGTGGAGCACGCATGCGCTCTTCCGGTGCTTGTCTGCGCTCGCCCAGGCTTGCCGACGCAGGCCGACGCAGCCCCACGCTCTCCCACGTCGCCCACGCTCTCCCACGTCGCCCACGCTCTCCGACATTCTCGAGTGCTTGCCCCGCAGATGGTTCTTCGATGTGGGAAGAGCCTCTTGTTGTGAGCCTGGCTTCCTGTTCCCCGGTAGGTGCCGGTACCTCAAAAACTGCAAGGCTGCATTACATGCTAAGAAGTCGTTCCTTTACGGTGCGCCAGGATGTACAGTGAAAAGTTCTGTAAAAGTACATCCACGTAGCCCAATCCTTGCCTGTGTGGATTTATTGAGCTTGCTGAAGACAGACAGTGGACCCCACTTATTTGTGAATTGGGTAATGGAAATAATTTATTAGTTTTCTAAATAGAATGGATATGGGGAAGATCTTTTTTGGACATGGTACGACTGTCAAAGAGGAAACCCAAGAAGAAAACGTGGCAAAGACGAGAGATGAACTGAATTTCTAAGAAGATAATCCGTTACTTCCAAGGTACAAAAGAAAGTTTATTAGTGGGTAGTTTTCAGAGTGTTTTGTGGTTTTGCAAGCTGAATTTATTGTTCTGTACTTAGAGCTATATTGAGGTCAAAAAGAGTAGCAGAGTGTGAATGAATATACAAAAATACACGCGCGTGAAACCTTTCTAATTCGGAAAAAAACATTTCTTTTGGTCCCATTGCTTTAAGTTTGTTTAAAGAGGGACCCAGTTGAGAAATCAGCTGTTTTGAGTGAAAACTTTCTATCAAGCAGGCGGTACTGATTTATTTTTGCTCTCACCTGGCTTCATTTGCAATATAACCATAAGAAATTGCTAATTGATGTTGGTAAATGTTTTTGTGACTTTTTCCAGTCAGTATGCCTTTCTACGAGAAAGCTTTAATTCCACCATGTATTGGGCTGGGGGCTAAATTTTATCAGTACTACTTAAGTATGTCGCCGTGGTTTTCTAAGTGTGTTATATGTTAACAATTTGCATCTCGAATTAGTTTTATTGTAGTGTAAAGGTATTTATTTCTAGTGGCATATCGGTTCTACTTTACCTTTAGGCATAATTTGAAATTCAGTATAAATATTGAAGAAATGCGTACCTATTTTCAAGATGGTCATTGTTTTTAAAAATTCTAAGCTAGTGAATGGAATCATTCTTGGTCTATGATACATATTGAATTACCTATATAAAAATACATTTGGGAAATATACAGTGCCTACTACCCAAGATAGTTATGGCGACTAATTAGCTTCTTACCTAGATTTGCAATACTGTTACCCTGTAAAATAATCTTTGTAAAATAGGTCACAAACTGGGTCTGCCTGAATCTTAAGTATAAATCTCATGTTTCATGGGTTT
Organism: Mesoplodon bidens; assembly: GCF_964165515.1. NCBI lineage: Eukaryota > Metazoa > Chordata > Mammalia > Artiodactyla > Ziphiidae > Mesoplodon > Mesoplodon bidens. Next base: position 115,839,666 of record NC_138163.1, on the reverse strand, counting down.
GTACTGCAACTCTAAATTAAAACAAATTTCTTGTCAAAGAAAAATAACGCAGCATGGAAAACTTTGTAGGGCTACATTGCCTCACCTATGTTTTTTACTTAGATCTTCATCCACAGCTGCCTACTTGACTTGGACCTTTTGCCCTAATCCTAGTAACTGCACTTCCCTCTTGTTACTGAGAAGCACTTGTTCCCTCCATGTCTGTAATTCCATCCCTTTCTGGTTCCCTTGTACGCCTGGTTCTGAACATTTTTCTGGTGAGTTCAGATCTGACCCTTCCTCTCCTGGTGATTGATATTGTGACCCCAACCTTAAGCAGTGACAGCCTTAGAATTTCTTTGTATGTAGGTGGTGCTTGGGGAGCTGTTTGAACATGGGGTGAAAGCAGCTTGCTTTGAAGAACTGCAGTCACTCTGTTTTTACTTAAATTGCATATTTATTTGAGATGGCTTGAGAGTAGCTGTAGAAATTCTTAAAGAGGGTTCTTTCTAGCTGTTCCTTGGCAGTGCTACTGGATTCCAGGCTGGGTATCCAAAAGAACTGTTTTCTTATTCAGTTTTGTGTCCCCAGCTTTGTCTATGAATTGTAATAGCTGTAGCCGATAAATGTGCCTTGGATGATTGACTTAATGTCATAAATCCCTAGTCTTAGGTTCCAAATAGTCATGTCCATCCAACTCTTGGGGTACACTATTCTTCTAGTTGAAGGTCTCTTTTGGCAAATGCTTGCTTTGGAAACTACTTACTGCCTATCATGATATCCTCTGGTTACCAAGGTCTTCAATATACTGAGGACTAGGGACAGCATGATACAGTCACAGATTTGGAACTGAAGTTCTGTGTGTTATACCAGTGAACTGGTTACTTAACTTCTCTGTGCCTGTTTTGCATATTATAAAATGAGGATAATCATAATATTCATTCTCTCTCACAGTGGTTAAGAAGATTAAGTGAGGAAACTTAAGTGCTTGACACATACTTGACAACCAGGAAACACTCATAAAAATTGCCCTCCTCTATTATGTTGAACAAAGATGGACTTTGTCCAACATACTTCATGTTGTAGATAAATATATATGTTCATAATGCCAAGTCATTCATTCAACAAACTCTTTCTTTTAACATCTTTATTAGAGTATAATTGCTTTACAATGGTGTGTTAGTTTTTGCTTCATAACAAAGTGAATCAGTTATACATATACATCTGTTCCCATATCCCCTCCCTCTTTCGTCTCCTTCCCACCCTCCCTATCCCACCCCTCTAGGTGGTCACAAAGCACCGAGCTGATCTCCCTGTGCTATGCAGCTGCTTCCCACTAGCTATCTGTTTTACGTTTGGTAGTGTATATATGTCCATGCCACTGTCTCACTTTGTCCCAGCTTACCCTTCCCCCTCCGCATATCCTCAGGTCCATTCTCTAGTAGGTCTGCGTCTTTTTTTTTTTTTTTTTTTTTTTTAAGGTTTGGGCTTTTTTATTTTATTTTATTTTATTTTATTATTTTTTTTTAGATGTTGGGGGTAGGAGTTTTTATTAATTAATTTATTTATTTTTGCTGTGTTGCGTCTTCGTTTCTGTGCGAGGGCTTTCTCTAGTTGTGGCAAGCGGGGGCCACTCTTCATCGCGGTGCGCAGGCCTCTCACTATCGCGGCCTCTTGTTGCGGAGCACAGGCTCCAGACGCGCAGGCTCAGTAGTCGTGGCACACGGGCCTAGTTGCTCCGCGGCATGTGGGATCCTCCCAGACCAGGGCTCGAACCTGTGTCCCCTGCATTAGCAGGCAGATTCTCAACCACTGCACTACCAGGGAAGCCCAGGTCTGCGTCTTTATTCCCGTTTTACCCCTAGGTTCTTCATGACATTTTTTTTCTTAGATTCCATATATATGTGTTAGCATACGGTATTTGTCTTTCTCTTTCTGACTTACTTCACTCTGTATGACAGATTCTAGGTCTATCCACCTCATTACAAATAGCTCAATTTCGTTTCTTTTTATGGCTGAGTAATATTCCATTGTATATATGTGCCACATCTTCTTTATCCATTCATCCGATGATGGACACTTAGATTGTTTCCATCTCCTGGCTATTGTAAACAGAGCTGCAATGAACATTTTAGTACATGTCTCTTTTTGAATTATGGTTTTCTCAGGGTATATGCCCAGGAGTGGGATTGCTGGGTCATATGGTAGTTCTATTTTTAGTTTTTTAAGGAACCTCCATACTGTTCTCCATAGTGGCTGTACCAATTTACATTCCCACCAACAGTGCAAGAGGGTTCCCTTTTCTCCACACCCTCTCCAGCATTTATTGTTTGTAGATTTTCTGATGATGGCCATTCTGACCAGTGTGAGATGATATGTCATTGTAGTTTTGATTTGCATTTCTCTAATGATTAATCATGTTGAGCATTCTTTCATGTGTTTTCAACAAACTATCTCTTAACTGCTGCTTTATTCCAGGTCTCTGCTAAAGTGAGCTGGCCCAGAAATTTATTAGAAACAGTAATACGGGATATGATGTGTTAGAGTTAAGGATGGCTGGAAGAGGAAAGGGGATGGTTGCAGGTAGAGCAACATAGCTAAGAATGTAACCCCCCAAATTAAAGAGAATGGAGAAATAACAATGAGTTAATTTCAGTGCAGGAAATTAAAAGGTGAGCTTGCAGACATTGTTGAAACTAGAAAGGGCCTGATTTTAAGACTAACATGGACCCGATGGATTGTCAAACAGTAGTCAGTATCGAGGATGCAAGGAACAAATAGCTTTATTTCGGATCTTAAGAATTGCACACAAAATCAGGTAAAACCAAAAGAGTGTTCTGGGGAACAGAAAAAGTCAGGGGCTTATAAAGACAAAAGCCACAAGGTTGTTAAAGTTTCCTGCTGAGAATTGTGATTGACTCTGACAGTAGTCAGGAAATACTTGTAAGGAATCATGAGTTGTTTTAGGGTCAGGGTCTGGAGTATCTTGAGTAGGACAATGGGTGGTCAAAAGGTCAGATTTTATCCAGGCTTACACGTGTATAAATCACACTTCCTCAGTGGCCTCCTGGCTCCATTTTAGAGAGCTCTCTTAGCAGTACTGACCCCATTTTGATTTTCCTTTTACATTTCTCCCTTTTGATGGAGATCTTTCTTTGGAAAGCATCTGTGATCAACCATTTGATTATTTGGCATCAACATTGACTTACTTGGTCCTGGGAAGTCTCATTCCCACAGAGTCATGTTCCATGGAGGAGGGAAAGAGGTGGTTGTGGGAGAGGTATGCTTTTAGAGAGTTTATGGCCACATTTGAGGTACAAGGAGCCATCTAGGAAGTGAGTCTTAGGCAGCGTTCAAGATTGAAGTTCCTGGATCTTCATTAGGAGGGATCAGTATTATAGGAGTGGTCAATCATTTCCAGATGTCAAGCTATCCTTATTCCGGTGAAGGGTGTCATAGTACAGCAGTGAGACATACAAAGCACGAACAATTTAAAAACAACAACAGCAAAAATGAATTAGAACAATGATTGGTATAATTAGTTGCAATCAGGATCACCATAAGGCACCAAGTCCAGAGGGGAGCTAGCTGAAGGTTTCTAGATGTCAGGGTCAAAGCATCTTTTGCAGTTTGAAATGTCTCTGATGATGTCATTGGGTGTTCAGGTAAACTTTCCTAGTGGCTTATAAAGCAGCAGGTATGAAAACTGTCTGTAAGTGAGCTGTTATGGTGATTTCTCTGAAGTTTATATCAGGTTGTCCAATTTTAGTTTGCATGGCTTTGGAAAAAGGGCAGTTTTAGTTCTCAGTGATTCCAAGTCAAAAGGATGGGAGATAAACTGGAAATGTTAGTTTGGAGAGTCATAGCCAGAAACTGGAGGAAACTGGAAGAATTCAGGTTCTAGTCCAGTTTACAAGTAAATACCAAAACCTCAAAGACAGTGAATAGCACTAGAATCTAATATCCACAAAGATATATTACTGAAACATTTTTCTTTCTAAAATCACCCTCATTTCTACCAAAGATAGCCAAATAAAGACTAATTTGTTTTCAAAATAAGTCTAGCTTCAATAAACTTAGCCTGATTATTTACATATGTGTAACAAGAATCTTATAGGCTCTTTTGAATCTACTTTGCTGGGACTTTTCATAAGGCATCTCAGATTAAACTTTTAAAGGCCCCTCGAGGCCAGGAAAATCATGCTAAGGACTTGCTATTAGACTTCACCTGCAGTACCTATAGATTTGGGTGAATTCCTCTCTTCTTGAGTTCCCCCCAAATATCTTGAGGTTCCTGCACCTGCCAGGAAGTGACCTTCATTACTCACCTGGTAAGGTTGCTGGGAACCCTGTAAGCAAGGTAGTAGGTGGGTTTTCCAAGGGTCTTTAGTGGCTCCATAAAGTCAATCTTGGGTCCTTAGCCCTTTCTGGTCATATCTGAGTCTATGCATGTCTCTCTCAAATAGGACATTCCAGTCAAAGCCTTGGTAATATAGGCAATGTTTCCAATTATAAGAACACATTCTTATTGAACTTTTGCCAATAACCATATTGCCATGAAAAAAAATACTAAGTTTCTGAATTGTGGAGGGATCAGTTAGGGAGAAAAAGAAAAATGTTTCATTTTTGTTTACAAAGGTGTACCTTATCAAATTGCTGCAAGCAATTTGCTTGAGAGAAGAGGTTTCCTTAATTTGGGCAGAGCAAAGCATAAAAGAACAGGGAATGTTTAAAACAAAAAGTCTTAAAAGTTATAACCCTCATCAGTTCATTCAGTCCCATGTAATTAATTATTCATCTTGATCTTTTGTTATCTATTTATGAAGTTATCAGTTTCTTAGAGTTCTGTAAATTCTTACCCAGTTCAATGGTACAATGTGAAAGTTTATCAGAAACCTGTACTCTAGATTAAGTATTAGAGTCCATTCCATGAAGATGAAACATTTGTAAAAGCACCAGAGTAAAACAATAATAGTCTGTAAATGACAAAAAACTTTAAAAAATGCCCATTATTGAAGACCTGAGAGTTCATTATAATGGAACTGACAAGGAAATCTGGTGATTTCTGTGACACACAACATTTTAAGATAATAACTAGAATTATGACTAATAACATTATATAAGACATATTTACATTCTAGGAATTGCGTACATTTTCTAAAACACTTATATTAATAACATTTACCCATATAAGATAACCTAAGAAGGTTTATCATTATTTATTTGACGGTGCTTCCCATGTAATTTAACATACCGAATAAGCCTAATTAGTTTAGTATCTCTCTTTTATAAGGCCAGGTCAATAAGGCTTCTTTTAGAATTTGATTTTTGGGAATTTTTTCAAAAATATCAAAAGTTTCTAAAACTTACATAGGTTACATAGGATCATAGATCACTGTGAAACAATACTTTAGTTATCCATTTAATCAAAGTGACAGAGATTTCAAAAGCAAATACAGAAAGTTAAATAGTTGTGAAAAGTCCTAGCTCTTTCTTTCTTCCAGTTTATTGAGATATATTGACATACAGTACTAAGGTTTTTTTTTTTTTTTTTGGTTTTGTTTTGTTTTTTTGGCCATGCGACACAGCATGCGGGAACTTAGTTCCCCAACCAGGGATTGAACCTGGGCCCCCTGCAGTGGAACTGCGGACTCTTAACCGCTGGACTGACAGGGAAGTCCCTGAATAAGTTTAAGGTGTACAGCATAATGATTTGTTTTACATATATCATGAAGTCATTATCACAGTAAGTTTAGTGAACATCAATCATCCCATATAGGTACAAAATTAAAGAAACAGGAAAAAACTTTTTTAATGAGAACTCAGGATTTACTCCTTAACTTTCATATATAACATACATCAGTGTTAATTATTTATCTTGTTGTACATTACATTGCCTAGTACGTATTTATCTTATAACTGGACTTTGATACATTTTGAATGCCTTCATCCAGTTCCCCCTCCCCCTGACCTCCATCTGACAACCACAAATTTGGTCAGTTTTTCTATGAGTGAGTTTGTTTTTGAAATAGAATTGACCTACAACACTGTTAGTTCCTGTTACATAACATAGTGATTCAATATTTCTGTACATTTCAAATTGATGACCACAATAAGTGTAGTTAAAATATGTCACCATACCAAGATACTACATAGTTATTGACTGTATTCCCCACACTGTACATTTTATACCCCTAACTCATTTATTTTCCAACTGGAAGTTTGTACCTCTTAATCTCCCTCACCTATTTCTTTCCTCCCCCTCACCTATTTCTTTCCTCCCCCTCCCCTCTGGAAAACACCTGTTTGTTCTCTGTATGTATAACTGTTATGTTTGTGTATTTGTTTTGTTTTTTGATTCGCTTCGTATAAACAAAGTCACATGGTATTTGTCTTTCTCTGACTTATTTCACTTAGCATAATACCATTTAGGTCAATCTATGTTGTCATAAATGGCAAGATTTCATTCTTTTTCATGGCTGAGTAATATTCCTGTGTGTGTGTGTGTGTGTGTGTGTGTGTGTGTGTGTGTGTGTGTGTGTGTACACATCACATCATTTTTATCTGTTCATCTGTTTTGGGGCACTTAGGTAGCTTCCATATCCTGGCTATTGTAAATACTACAGTAAACATAGGGGTACATATATCTTTTCTAATTAGTGTTTTTTTTTCCTTTGTATAAATACCCAGGAGTGGGATTGATGGGTCATATGGTAGTTCTATTTTTAATTTTTTGAGAAATATCCTTACTGTTTTCCATAGTGGCTGCACCAATTTACATTCCCATCAACAGTGCAAGAGGGTTCCCTTTTCTCCACACCCTCTCAAATATTTGTTGTTTGTAGATTTTCTGATGATGCCCATTCTAACTGGTGTGAGGTGATGCCTCATTGTAGTTTTGATTTGCATTTCTCTAATGATCACTGATGTTGCGCAGCTTTTCATATGCCTCTTGGCCATCTTGGCATGTTTTTGGAGAAATGTCTGTTTAGGTCTTCTGCCCATTTTTTGATTGGGTTGTTTGTTTTTTTTAGTATTGAGCTGCATGAGCTGCTTGTAAAATTTGGAGATTAATCCTTTGTCAGTTGCTTCATTTGCAAATATTTTCTCCCATTCTGAGGGTTGTCTTTTTGTCTTGTTTATGGTTTCCTTTGCTGTGCAAAAGCTTTGAAGTTTCATTAGGTCCCATTTGTTTATTTTTGTTTTTATTTCCATTACTCTAGGAGGTGGGTCAGAAAAGATCTCATTGTGTTTTTTTTTTTTTTTTTTTTTTTTTGGCGGTACGCGGGCCTCTCACTGTTGTGGCCTCTCCCGTTGCAGAGCACAGGCTCCGGACGCGCAGGCTCAGCGGCCATGGCTCACGGGCCCAGCTGCTCTGCGGCATATGGGATCTTCCCAGACCGGGGCACGAACCCGTGTCCCCTGCATCGGCAGGCGGACTCTCAACCACTGCGCCACCAGGGAAGCCCTCATTGTGGTTTTGATTTGCATTTCCCTGATCATTAGTGATGTTGAGCATCCTTTCATGTGCCTGTTGGACATCTGTATGTCTTCCTTGGGAAAATGTCTATTGAGAGCCTCTGTCTGTTTTTTTTTTTTTTTTAGCAGATACTCATTTTTATTTATTTATTTATTTATTTATTTTTGGCTGTGTTGGGTCTTCGCTTCTGTGCGAGAGCTTTCTCCAGTTGTGGCAAGCGGGGGCCACTCTTCATCACGGTGTGTGGGCCTCTCACTATCGTGGCTTCTCTTGTTGTGGAGCACAGGCTCTAGACGCGCAGGCTCAGTAGTTGTGGCTCACGGGCCTAGTTGCTCCGCGGCATGTGGGATCTTCCCAGACCAGGGCTCGAACCCATGTCCCCTGCATCGGCAGGCGGACTCTCAACCACTGCACCACCAGGGAAGTTCCTGTCTGGTTTTTAATTGGGTTTTTTTTTTGATGTTGAGTTGTATGAGTTCTTTGTATATTTTGGATATTCATCCATTATCAGATATATCATTTGCAGTTATTGTCTCCCATTTGGTAGGTGGCTTTTTCATTTTGTTAATAGTTTATTTTGCTGTGCAAAAGCTTTTTAGTTTGGTGTAGTCTCATTTGTTTTATTTTTGCTTTTGTTTCCCTCGCCTGAGGAGACATATCCCCCCCAAAAAAAAAAATGAGAAAGAGCAATGTCAACTTACTGCCTATATTTTATTCTAGAAGTTTTATGGTTTCAGGTTTTACAATTAAGTCTTTAATCCATTTTGATTTATTTTGGTGCATGGTGTGAGAGAGTAGTCCAGTTTGACTGTTTTACATGTAGCTGTCCAGTTTTCTAAACACCATTGGTTGAAGAGACTTTCTTTTCCCCATTGTATATTCTTGCCTCCTTGTCATAGATTAATTGCCCTTATAAGTGTGGGTTCATTCTGGGTTCTCTATTCTGTTACATTGATCTGTTTGTTTTAGTGCCAGTACCATACTGTTTGGATTACTGTGGCTTTTTAGTATAGTTTGAAATCGGGGAGTGTGACACCTCCAGCTTTGTTTTTCATTTTCAAGATTGTTTTTGCTATCCACGTCTTTTGTGTTTTTGTACAAATTTTAGAATTATTTGTTCCAATTTTGTGACCAATGCCAAGGGTATTTTGATAGGGATTGCATTGAATCTGTAGATTACCTTGGGTAATATGGTCATTTTAACAACATTTTTCTGATCCATGAACACAGTATATCTTTCCATCTGTTTGTGTTGTCTTCAGTTTCTTTCATCAGTGTCTTATAGTTTTCTGAGTACAGGTGTTTTACCTCCTTAGATTTATTCCTAGGTATTTTATTCTTTTTGATGAGATTGTAAATGGGATTGTTTCCTTAATTTCTCTTTTTGATAATTTGATGTTATTGTATAGAAATGCAGTATGTTTCTGTACATTAATTTTGTATCCTGCAAATTTACTGAATTCATTGATGAGCTCTAGTAGTTTTTTGGTGGTGTCTTGAGGATTTTTATGTCTAGTATCATGTCATCTGCAGACAGTGACAGTTTTACTTTTTCCTTTCCAATTTGGATTCCTTGTTTTTCTTTTTCTTGTCAGATTGCTGTGGTTAGGACTTCCCATACTATGTTGAACAAAAGTGGAAAGAGTTAGCATCCTTCTTGTGTTCCTGATCTTAGAGTAAGTGCTTTTAGCTTTCCATGATTGAATATCATGTTAGCTGTGGGCTTATATACAACCTTTATTATGTTGAGGTATGATCCCTCTATACCCACTTTGTGGAGAGTTTTTATCATAAGTGGATGTTGAATTTTGTCAGAAGCTTTTTTTTGCATCTCTTGAGATGATCGTATGATTTTTATTCTTCAATTTCTTAATGTGGTGTATCACATTGATTGATTTGTGGATATTGAACCATCCTTGAGTCCTTAGGGTAAATCCCACTTGATCATGGTGTATGGTCCTTTTAATATATTGTTGGATTCACTTTGCTAATATTTTGTTGAGGGTTTTTGCATGTATATTCATCAGTGTTATTAGCTTGTAATTTTGTGTGTGATATCTTTGTCTGGTTTTGGTATCAGGGTGATGCTGGCCTTGAAGTTTGAAAGTGTTCCTTCTGCAATTTTTTGGAATAGTTTGAGAAGGATAGGTGTTCACTCCTCCAAAAGTTTGGTAGAATACACCTATGAAGCCATCTGGTCCTAGGCTTTTGTTTGTTGGAAGTCTTTTAATTACTGACTCAATTTCTTTACTGGTAATAGGTCTGTTCATATTTTTTTCTTCATGATTTAGTCTTGGGAGATTGTACATTTTTAGAATTTGTCCATTTCTTCTAGGTTGTCCATTTCATTGGCATATACTTGTTGGTAGTAATCTCTTATGATCTTTTGTATTTCTTTGGTAGTAATTGTAACTTTGGCTTTTTCGTTTCTGATTTTATTGATTTGGGCCCTCTCTTTTTCTTGATGAGACTAGCTAAAGGCTTATCAATTTTGTTTATCTTTTCAGAGAACCAGCTATTAGTTTCATTGATCTTTTCTATTTTATTTAGTCTTTATTTCATTTAGTTTTGCTCCGATCTTTATGATTTCTTTTGTTCTACTAACTTTGGGTTTTGATTGTTCTTTTTCCAGCTCCTTTAGGTGTAAGGTTATGTTTTTTATTTGAGTTTTTTCTTGTTTCCTGAGGCAGCCTTGTATTGCTGTCAACCTCTTTCTTAGAACTGCTTTTTCTGCCTCCCATAGATTTTGGATTGTTGTGTTTTTGTTTACATTTGTCTCAAGGTATTTTTGAATTTCTTCCTTGATTTTTTTTCCAGTGATCTTTTGGTTATTTAATAGCGTAGTGGGCTTCCCTGGTGGCGCAGTGGTTGAGAGTCCGCCTGCCGATGCAGGGGACACGGGTTCGTGCCCCGGTTCGGGAAGATCCCACATGCTGTGGAGCGGCTGGGCCCGTGAGCCATGGCCGCTGAGCCTGGCGTCCGGAGCCTGTGCTCCACAAGGGGAGAGGCCACAACAGTGAGAGGCCCACATACAGCCAAAAAAAAAAAAAAAAAAAAAAATAGCGTAGTATTTAGCCTCCATCTGTTTGTTCTTTTAGAGTTTTCATTTTGTAGTTGATTTCTAGTCTCATAGCCGTGTGTTTGGAAAAGATGCTTGATATGATTTCAGTTTTCTTAAATTTAGTGAGACTTGTTTTGTGACCTAGCATATGAACTATCCTGGAGAATGTTCCATGTGCACTTGAAAATAATGTGTATTCCACATCTTTGGCTGGAATGTTCTATATATCTATTAATTCCATTTGCTGTAATGTGTCATTTAAGGCCAGATTTTCTGTCCAGATCTATTCATTGATGTAAGTGGGCTGTGAAAGTCCCTTACTATTATTGTGTCACTGTAACTTTTCTCCCTTTATGTTTGTTGATATTTGCTTTACGTATGTAGGTGCTCCTATGTTGATTGTGTATGTGTTTACAATTGTTATCTTTTTCTTGAATTGATCCCTTGATCATTATGTAATGTCCTTCTTTGTCTCTTGTTACAGTCTTTATTTTAAAGATTATTTTGCCTGATAGAAGTATTGCTACTTTGTCATGGAATGCCTCTTCCACCCCCTTACTTTCAGTTTGTGTGTATCTTTAGATCTGAAGTGAGTCTTTTGTAGGCAACATATATATGAATTTTGTTTTTGTATCCATTCATCCACTCTATATCTGTTGATTGGAGCTTTTGGTCTATTAACATTTAAAGTAATCATTGATAGGTATGTAGTTATTGCTATTTTATTAATTGTTTTAAGGTTGTTTTTGTAGTTCTTTTTTAGTACTTTCTTCTTTTGTTCTCTTCCTTTGTGATTTGATGACTATCTTTAGTGTTATGTTTGGATTCCTTTCTTTTTTATTTGCGTGTGTATGTATTCTAGATTTTTGGTTTGTGGTTACCATGAGGTTTACATATGGAAACATGTATGTGTGTATATGTGTGTGTCTATACACACATACATGCATACACATTATTATAAGTTGCTGATCTCTTAGTTTCAAATGCATTTTAACAGCATGCATTTTTTCTCCACTCCATTTTAACAACGTGCATTTTTTTCTCCACTCCCCACACAATTACTGCTTTTGACATCATATTTTACATCCCTTTTTTTGGTGTGTGTATCCCTTAACTACTTACTACAGATATACTGATACATGATTTTATTACTTTTGTCCTTTAACCTTCGTACTAGCTTTATATGTGGTTGATTTACTATGTTTACTATATAGTTGCCTTTACCAATGAGATTTTTCCTTTCATAATTTTCATGTTTCTAGTTGTGGCCCTTTCTTTTTCACTTAGAGAAGTCCCTTTAACATTTCTTGTAAAGCTGGTTTGGTGGTGCTGAACTCTTTTAGGTTTTGCTTGTCTTTAAAACTTTTGATCTTTCCATCAAATCTGAATGGAAGCCTCGCCATATAGAGTATTCTTGGTTGTAGATTTTTTCCCTTTGATCACTTTAAGTATATTGTGCCACTCCCTTCTGGCCTGCAGAGCTTCTGCTGAAAAGTCAGCTGATAGACTTAATGGGAGTTCCCATGTACGTGACTTGTTGCTTTTCCCCTGCTGCTTTGAATGTTCACTTAATTTGCGTCATTTTATTTTTATTTTATTTTATTTTTTTTGCGGTATGCGGGCCTCTCACTGTTGTGGCCTCTCCCATTGCGGAGCACAGGCTCCGGACGCGCAGGCTCAGCAGCCATGGCTCACGGGCCCAGCCACTCCGCGGCATGTGGGATCTTCCCGGACCGGGGCACGAACTCGTGTCCTCTGCATCGGCAGGCGGACTCTTAACCACTGCGCCACCAGAGAAGCCCTAATTTGCGTCATTTTAATTACAGTGTGTTTTAGTGTGGTCCTTTTTGGGATGATCCTGATTCAAACTCTCTGTGCTTTCTGGAGCTGGATGTCTGTTCCCTTTCCCAGGTTAGGGAAGTTTTCAGCTACTATGTTTTCAAGTATGTTCTCTGCCCCTTTCTATCTTTCTTCTCCTTCTGGGACCCCTATAATGTGAATGTTAGTATGCTTAATGTTGTCACAGAGGTCTCTTAAACTGTCCTCATTTTTTTTAACATCTTGGAGTATAATTGCTTTACAATGGTGTGTTAGTTTCTGCTTTATAACAAAGTGAATCAGTTATACATATACATATGTTCCCATATCTCTTCCCTCTTGCATCTCCCTCCCTCCCACCCTCCCTATCCCACCCCTCTAGGTGGTCACAAAGCACTGAGCTGATCTCCCTGTGCTATGTGGCTGCTTCCCACTAGCTATCTATTTTATTTTGATAGTGTATATATGTCCACGCCACTCTCTCACTTTGTTTTTATTCTTTTTTCTTTTTTTCTATTCAGCTTCAGTGATTTCTACTCTGTCTTCCAGCTCACTGATCCATTTCTTTGTAACATTTAATCTATTGTTGGTTCCTTCTAGTATATTTTTTATTTCAGTTGTATTCTTCATCTGTTTGGTTCTTCTTTATAGTTTCCAACTCTGTTAAAATTTTTAAACTTCTCACTCTGCTCATCTAGTCTTCTCCCTTGTTCTTTGATAACCTTTATGATCATTACCTTGAACTCTCTATTGGGCAGATTGCCTATCTCCACTTTGCTCAGTTTTTCTTCTGGAGCTTTATCTTGTTCTTTTGAAACGTTTCTTGCTTTCTCATTTTGCTTAATTTGCTGTTTTTGTTTCTACATATCTGGTAGGTTGGTTATATTTACTGACCTTGGAGAAGTGGACTTCTGTAGGAGATGTGCTATGTGTCCCAGCAGTGCACTCCCCTCTCATCACCCAAGCTGTATGCTCTGGGATGGCCCCTATGTGGGCTGTGTGGTCCCTTCCATTGTGGTGGGCAGACTATTGTGGGTGGTGTGGTAGGTGTGGCTGGCCCCAAGTCCAGTTGGTTGCCAGATCATGCCTTGTGTGGAGGCTATCAGCTGCTGTTTGGTGGGGCCGGGTTTTAAGGAGACCAACTGCAGAGCCCTAGGGGGTCCCAGGGCTACTAATTACTGCTTCTACTCTGAGTCCTGTAGTGTGTGAGATTTGTGTGCTCCCTTTAAGAGTGGAGTCTATTTCCCACAGCCCTCTGGCTCTCCTAAAAGTAAACCCCATTGGCCTTCAAAGCCAAATGTTCTGGGGGCTCATCTTCCTGGTGAAGGACCCCCCCCACCGGGCTGGGGAGCCTGATGGGGGCTTAAGACCCCTCACTTCTTGAGGAGAACTTCTGCAATTGTAATTATCCTCCCATTTGTGGGACTCCCACCCAGGGGTGTCGGTCTTGACTATACAGTGTCTCTGCCCCTTCTACCTGTCTCATTATGGTTCCTTCTTTATGTTTTTTGTTGTAGAAAATATTTTTTTTGCTAGATTCTGGTCTTTCTCATCAATAGTTGCACTGTAAATAGCTGTCATTCTGGTGTGCCTGTGGGAGGAGGTGAGCTCAGTGTCTTCCTACTCTGCCATCTTGGCCACAATCAAGCCTTAGCTCTTTTAATATCGAAAAGACTCAGTTTTTTTCCCCCTAAGTGTTGAAAGACCTGATAAAGATAAAATATCTTGTTGTTCTAGATAGGTCATGTTAAAGGTAGAGAGCATCTTTGTTTACAATTTCTCATTAAGACAAGACAAATAATCTAAGGAAACTTTGTTCTTTTAGAAGAGAGGAACACAAAATTTTAGTTTTGCACCAGCTTATTATTGATATTAAAGCTCATGTACTTAATTAAGTTTATTCCTATCATATCCAGCTTGACCACATGTAAAATTCTTCTCTAAAGATTCCTTTTTCATAAATCTTCTTTTACCATGTCATACTTTCCTTGCATACAGAGATGTTTCTCTTATTTATCTACCCCTTATTTATTCCTTATTTATTATCCCTTATTTATATAGGTTATCCCTTATTTATCTACTTATTTATTTATTGTAGCTTTAATCACATATATCTGTTGAAATCCATAATCCTTTGAAATCTTCATTTTTTAGTGCAAATAAAGAAGTAAACAATTTTGAATTGTATTAAAGTTTTTTGGCTTGGCAAACTTACAAATACATTTTGTAATTTTTAGAAACAGGCTGCTTCATAGTACAGTCTTTGAATAATGCACAAGATACATGTGTTTACTAATAGATGCAAACATGTTTTAGTCTCTCTGTAATAAGAGGTTAAAAGTAGGGAAACTTAGACATGTTTAACAATTAGTGTTTCAGTATTTTAACTTATTTGGAAATGATTTAGGTATTCAGTGAATTCCTATCATTTAATTTAACTTAAGAAAACTCAAAGGGTGCAAATTACCAAAGAGATTTGGGAAACTATTTTAAGTACAATAGATATATCATAAAATAATTATTGTTAAAAAGTTCACCTAAAAACTGTTATCTCATGTACATTTATTCAATTCATTTATTCTTAACAATCATATTTGGATTATTTAACTAAAAACTTCATTAGAAAATATCAGTCATCATCCTAAGTTATTTTTCCTAGTGAAAAATTTTAACGTAATGAACTTATATGAGTTTCAGTAAACCTAGGTACAGTAAAAGTTTATGCTTAATGTTGATAACTCTAAAGACGTCTCTATAAATTAAACCAACAAACTTAAGCTACCTTTAATACCAAATATTTTCCTGTATCCTGTGAACCTGAAATTCATTTGGGTTAGTTTCTATCATATTTCTGAGAATTTTATATATGTACTTGTTTGTTTAACCCAATTAGAGTTCTTTTACAAATTAATTTTGACCATACTGTCTGAAGGTGGAAAAATACTATATCTATTATCTACATATGTAGACATATGTAGACGTGGACAGAGGTCTCATAAATTTGCTTTAAAACTTTAGTCATAAATCAAATATAATACAAAACTCACTAGTTTATAATAACAGTTGCTATAAATTAAGTGTACTCACTCAGATGGCTAAGGTCTTTTATTATTTGTGGAGAAGATTTTAAGATCTGTATTTGCCCTTGGCAAGCAATTTTCAGGAGGCTGTTTGGGTAGGAGAGTCCTTTTAGCAGTTCCTGTTTAAAAGGTCTCTTTTTTTTTTTTTTTTTTTTTTTGCGGTAGGCGGGCCTCTCACTGTTGTGGCCTCTCCCCTTGCAGAGCACAGGCTCCGGACGCGCAGGCTCAGCAGCCATGGCTCACGGGCCCAGCCGCTCCGCGGCATGTGGGATCCTCCCAGACCGGGGCACGAACCCGTGTCCCCTGCATCGGCAGGCGGACTCTCAACCACTGCGCCACGAGGGAAGCCCAAAAGGTCTCTTTTTTCCCTTTCAGTCTTAGGAATTAGAGATGATAAGAGTCTAGATAAGAGTTTCTGGAGAAGACCAGGTAGAAGACCAGATATACATCTCAAAGGCACAGGGAAAGAAATGCATGCTCCTCCTAGAAGGACTTTTGTTCCTTTAAGGTAAGAAGTTTGAAAAACTGTTTCAAAATGGCCATGATAATCATAGACCATTGGATGCATGGTTGAATAACATGCCAATCAATATGTGTAGGAAATAGAATGGGAATTTTTGTGTGTGGAGATCTTTAGCCAACTTTTGAGCATCTCCTGGTCCCCTTGTGCCTGCTCTGGAAGAATCATCAGAAGGATCTTTCCAACTGACAGCTTCCATTCATTCTTTAGCCATAACATCTCCTACAAGCAGATGTATTAATGGATATAAATCTGAATAGCCAGGCTCATAGGTTTTAGTGAGGAGATCAAATTGTTTGGCAAACTCAATGGAATCCTCTTTGACATTGGGAAAGTCCTTAGCTATGGCGTGTAATTCTGCCTTAGTCCAAGGGGTATATGTGATGGTTCTGGTGCTGTCTTCATTGGACCTGGTTTCAAAAGAGGCTGTCATTACTGAAGGGGCAGTATGACTAGCCTTCTGCAGGACGTCAGTCTTGGTGTTATAAAAAGGAAGTTCAGAGAGAGATGGATAGCAAGGAGGTGAACATTGGACATTCAGGGTCACAGGAGGGAGCAGAGGGAGCTGGGAGAGAGAGAAGAGCTCTCAGAAGCCTCAGAGGATTTTTCCAATTTGGAAGTCCTTTGAGATACTTGTGAGTTAGTTTCTCTGAGGGAAGCAGTAAGGGATTCGTTATTATATTTGGAAGTCTGAAATTATCCATTGAAATATGCTTCCCATATTTGTTAGCTCATTCTGTAGCTTTTCCTGATTGAGTGTGCACATAGACTAACTTAGGAATCTCACATGAGCCCCAGGTGAGCCAATAGAGTTTTCAGTCATTGCAACAGAAATTTACAAGATGAGGGCCCGTAACTTTTAAAGATAAAATGAGCCAGAGCTGCAGATGGCAGCTGCCCGTAAGAACTGAACTCTTCGTAACCGAGTACTCACCAAGATGAAGGATTCCCTTCCCAGGTAAAGGCTCAGAACCTTGACCAAAATGGGAAATTCAGAAGCTAGGGGACTTAACCTTACAATCTGAGGCTGCCGAGGAGGCAACAGAGTACAAGAGGCTCCCATAGGCACCTTACTCGTATCTGGCAGCAGTGCTGGAGGTAGAGGTGAGTCACTTCAGATCCTGCTTCCAACACCACGTAATGTAGAACAATACTCAATAGTGAGGCTGCAAGGAACAAAGAGGTTTATTTGGGGTCTTAAGAATTGCAATTCACGGGAGACTGATTGGGATAAAATGGAAAGATTGGGGAAAAGAAAAAGTCAGGGGCTTATAAAGACAAAAGCCAGAAGATTGTTAAAGTTGCCTGGCGAAAATTGTGATTGACACTGATGCAAGTCGGAAATATATGTCCTTAAGGAATCATGAGTTATTTTGGGGTAAGAGTCCGATAAGTATCTTGAGTAGGACAATGAGTGGTCAAAATGACAGATTCCATCCAGGCTGAGACATGCATAAGTCACATTTACTCAGTGGCCTCTTGGCTCATTTTAGAGAGCTCTCTTAGCAAAACCGACTCCATTTTGATTTTCCTTTCACAGGGTAAATGTAAAAGGTTTTACAGGCACATGTAGAGGATGTGTTTCCACTTTTAGTATGTACTTTTAAAAAAATTTAATTAATTATTATTTTTGGCTGTGTTGGGTCTTTGTTCCTGTGCACAGGCTTTCTCTAGTTGCGGTGAGCGGGGCTACTCTTCGTTGCAGTGCGTGGGCTTCTCTTGTTGCAGAGCACGGGCTCTAGGCGCATGGGCTTCAGTAGTTATGGCACGCGGGCTCAGTAGCTGTGGCTCACGTGCTGTAGAGCGCAGGCTCAGTAGTTGTGTCACACAGGCTTAGTTGCTCCACGGCATGTGGGATCTTCCCGGACCAGGGCTCGAACCCGTGTCCCCTGCATTGGCAGGCGGATTCTTAACCACTGCGTCACCAGGGAAGCCCAGTATGTACTTTTGTAGTATGTCGTCTTTAAACACTTTGGTGTTGTCTACAGTAATTGCATATTTACACGCATGACTCCAATCTAGACCAAAATCTCCTTTGAAAGCAGAGTGACGAACCACCCCCTTTGCCCAAACCTGAGAGGTTTCCTAGGAAGCAGGACTTTCACTGCTAAAATTGGGAATTTCTCAGGCACACTGGCACAAACTGATCAACCTACTATTAAAAGCAAGAATAAGATTGTGTCCTAATCTTCAGGTATCTCAGCATATTGTACAGTTTCTGGTGGAATGAAGAGGCTGTAAGGGAGGAGAAATAATTTTCCCTTTACCCTTCTAGGTTCTTGGCTGAGACCTCCTGTCATAAAAAGATTAGATTAACAGGAGAAAAACAGAAATGTATACTTACTGTATACATGGGCGATACCCAGGAAAACTGAGTAACTCCCAGAAATGGCCTGACCCACCACCTTAAACACTATCTCCAGCTAAAGACTAAGGAGCATTGTGGGTTGGGGGGCAAAGTAAGGGAAGTTATCAGGCAAAGTACAGTTAACAAAGGTATGGTTTTTATGCAGATTTGAGTGATTGTCTTCTCCACTGTTTCTAGAGTTTCTAAATTTAATCATTCTTCTCTTCCTGGTACAGAAAGGGAGATACCCCTACAAATGGAGATTTCCTTTATAAATGTGAATTTCCCTTACAAAAGGGTAACTTCTAATTGGTTTTGAGAGCTGCTCTTGTGTCTGTTGTTTCTTAAAAATACTGAGCTCAAAATAATCCTTGTGCCAGAGAGGCATATTTTGGGGTGACATATTCTGCTCCCCTTCAAGGCTCAATAAATACTGTGGTCATCCATGACTTTTAGCCAGAGCCTGGGATTTTGTCTGGGTAGTCAACTAGAAGAGACTTTGGTTCCTTAAGGCTGAAAAATTAGGGAAAATAGAGCCTTTTGGATGAAAGTAAAGCTAAGAAGAAAAAAGCCAACCTCATCTGTTATATTGGAAAAAAAAGATGGATTCTGTCCCTGATCTGTACCTGTAATTGTAGGTTACAGGTTTATTTGGACCCTGAGAGTTTTCACAATATAGCAAAATTGTCCCTTTCACTCCATTAAGGAGAAGCATCTCAGGGTAATGAAATCAGAACAGGAGTTGGAATCAGAGTAGCTGAATCCCAGCCACCACTCTACCACTCTCTAATAATATAAACTTCAGTAAGTCTCTTAAACTCTAACAGCTTTATTGCCCTAAACCAAAAACATATGTATAATAACATTAACTTCCTTATAGTAAATAGCTCCATATGATAACTTTTATACAATACATTAAAAAACATTAAAGCATGAGTTAAATTCTAATCTAATTACCAGTCATGCAATAATGATAGTTATATGCTGATTGAGATGATTCAAATCATTATACCAAGGTGTGATACTGAGAAGAACTAAACTGTGAAAGTTAGATTTTTCCATGTGCACATGTAAAGGATAATATCTATAAATATAGACAGCACACCTCTGTGGTCAAAATTCCCAGCGAATATCATTAAGTAGAATTGAATTCTCTTGAAGTTTAAGTCTGTAGCCTCCTAAAATGCCCACACCGGCTCAATTGCTCCTGAATTACAGTTCTGTTTTTTTCTCAAATCCTTCAAAAGGGCTCTTTTAAAAACCGGAAAAGACATTAATACATAGATCAAAAGGACAAAGGGACATGCTCATTTCAAGTTATGCCTTGAAATTTTAATGAAAATTTAATCTCAGGGGCCCCACATATTTGCTAGCTGCTAAATGGAGTATCCTAGTTATACTTTAGTATCTAAGCAGAACAAAAAATTAAAAAATTCCTTGCAACACTCTTGCTAGCCAGAAGGGTATAAGCATATGTAATAGTAAAAACAATACTATTGATTGCGTTCAATAATACATTTTGTATTTTGAAATCTTTCCATTGTGACTGTAGACTGAGCTGGTAGTCCAATGCTCATGTGTTAAACTTAACAGCTACATTAAAATTATTAGAGATTTCCTTAAATGTCTGTGATGGCTCTCAAAAAACTATGATGACAAAGAAGTCTGGCTTTCCAGTCCAGCTGGGCAGCTGGGTAATAAGAATCATCCAGAACCACTCTCTGAGTTAAATTTATTGAGCAAGAAGGGAATCTGCATGAACGAACCATAGAGGCTTAACTTATCTGGTGAGCAAAGACATTTATTTTGGCTGGAGAAATTAAAAACCATTTTTTCCAATAATTTACTCTGCCAGAGGTACTAGACCAGGATCTGAAGCCATTCTACAGATCCTCAACATGTGGGCCTTTTTCAGTAGAAGGAGCATTGCAGTGGCTGAGCTGTTTTCTCTGCCTAGCCAATTTATACAAAATATGATTGAAACCTCTAGGTCTGCACTGGTGTTTATTTACTTTCCAGTGCGTTCCTAAATGAGTTTTATAGTATTCAGAGCATAGTGTTAAATTGATTCACCTTTCTTAGGATGAGAATTGTAAGCAATTTGATTAGCTTTTCTCTGTTTTCATCTTCCGACATGTTCTAACTAAGAAAAATTATAGCCCCTTTTTCTTACTGAAAATAATTTATATTCAGTAGTGTTTTTGCACCCGCATAGAACATAATCTGTACAGGCTTAAATATCAACATTTGTAGCTGTATGGGTATGATGGTATTAAGAACAGTTCCAAAGACAAATTACACTTTTAAATGTTCATGATACTGAGTTTATCCCTCAGACGTTATAATTGAACTTTGTAAACCAAACACATCCCCATGTGTTTTATCTAGTGAAGCAAGGAAGGAATGTTAGAAAAATAAAATGAGGATGGTTTTTATATGACTACTAAACATGGTAAATGAAGGGAGTCTTGTTACCATGAGAGACAACTTTATTGATTGCTCAGTTAAAAGCTGCTACATGAGTGAGTGAAAAGTTAAAAGCTGAAGGAGGCTGATATCTTTCCTCTCAAATGTTTTGCTCTAACAAAGATTTAATGACCACCTACTAGGAGCAGTGATGCATGAGGAATCCTGGTTCCTCTTTCTTTTCCTTCCACCGCCTTTCACAGTTGAGTTCTCCACTGATGCTCACCCCTAGTTTCACCTGCTTTACTTCTGGCCAGCTTTCATCCTGGAACAGGGCTCTGGCACCCTATCTAACTTCTATTTCCTGGCTCTGGGTCATAGTCCTCATATTTATCCCCCACTTTCTAGTGGGAGTACAACAATTACAGCTACCTGCCAGTCTCGACATCCCACTTGATAAGAATCCCTTGTTTCCAGTGTCCTGCTTGGACTGCCTCTTTTCAGTCCTTTGAAAAATTATTTGTGCTTGTTGTGTGCTTTCTTACATCCAAGGTCCTTTCTTAAAAGGCGAGTACTCTCTGCATGGATAACACATTCAGTGGCGAATATCTTAGTATAAAAAGGCTTTTTCCTGATCCCTGTCTTCTGAGGCTAGAGACAGCAGAGCATCGTGTGAGCACTGGGACTCGATAGGGGGAGAGGTGAGATGGAACGTGATAAACGGAGATTGAGGGCATGATCCGTGACTCTTGTTGACCACTGTCAGGAAGGAAGACATTTTCCTCTACCCTTCCTGGTTCTTCTGGCTGGTCTAAGAATTAAATTGACATGAGACAGATTAACAGGAGAAAATAAGCACAAGTTTAATGACATGTACATATGAGACTGACCAGGGAACTGAGTAACTCACCAAAATGGCCAAAACCCTCACCTTGAGTATCATCTTCAGCTAAAGACAGAAGAAGATGTCGGGAGTAGTAGGTTGGAACTTCAAAGGTGGGGGTAGGCAATTCACATGGACATGGGAAAGCAAATGTTTGCTGTACCACCCAGAAACAACTGGACACAGGGCAGAATTTTAACAAACAGATTTAGCTAGGTGCCTCCCTGTCAGCACACCTCCTTCATATTATACTATAGTTATGTATGGTGTTAGCTCCCTTCCTGGAACGAGTCCCTATCTACATTCTTTTTTTTTTTAAGTTGAAGTAGAGTTGATTTACAATGTTGCATTAGTTTTAGGTGTACAGCAAAGTGATTCAGTTATACATACATATATATATCTATTTTTTCAGATTCTTTTCCCTTATAGGCTATTACAAAATATTGAGTATAGTTGTCTGTGCTATACAGTAGGTCCTTGTTGGTTATCTATTTTATATGTAGTAATGTGTATATGTTAATCCCAAACTCCTAATTTATCCCTCCCCTCCCCCCTTTCCCCTTTGGTAACCGTAAGTTTGTTTTCTTTGTCCATGGGTCTATTTCTGTTTTGTATATAGGTTCATTTGTATCATTTTTTTTTTAGATTCCACATATAAGCGATATCATATTTGTCTTTCTCTATCTGACTTCACTTGATGATCTCTAGGTCCATCCATGTTTCTGCAAATGGCATTATCTCATTCTTTTTTATGGCTAACATTCCATTGTATATATGTACCACATCTTCTTTATTCCTCTGTCAGTGTACCTTTAGGTTGTTTCCATGTCTTGGCTGTTGTAAATAGTGCTGCTATGACCATTGGGGTGGATGTATCTTTTTGAGTTAGAGTTTTGTCCGGATATGCACCCAGGAGTGGGGTTGCTGGATCATGTGGTAGCTCTATTTTTAGTTTTTTGAGGAACCTCCATACTGTTCTCCATAGTGGCTGTACCAGTTTACATTCCCACCAACAGTGTAGGAGGGTTCCCTTTTCTCCACATCCTCTTCAGCAGTTATTATTTGTAGACTTTTTGATGATGACCATTCTGAGCAGTGTGAGGTGACCTCATTGTAGTTTTGAGTCTTTTGGGCCTTGATTGTAATCCACATGCCTAAGGTATTTTGGGGTGGCAAGTTTTGCTCCCCTACTCCACTGTCTTCTCCACCCTTATGTGTGTTTTCGACATTGTAGATCTGTGATGTTGAAGACGTGAATGAGTAAATGAATATACCTGTTTTATAAATTGTCAAAGACTGATATTGTCTGTAAGGACAGAGGTAACTTGTTTCATTGGCCTACTAACTTTAGTTTTAAACTGTGAAAGCCCTGGGTATGGTTACAGTTTTTGAAATTTGTGACAGATCTGCATCTTTAGCTGGGTCTATATAATCAAATAAGAATCTTCATTTTCTGAGACATAACAGAGAAGCACAGGTCTTCTTTCAGTGTACTGCAGGCAGATTAACACTGAACCAAATCATTGCCCTTTGAATTTTGTTTTGAAATCACATAATGTAGCTCTTTATTAAAATTAAATAATTACTTAAAAATCATTTACTCCTCAATCTCAGTAGAAACTTATTTAGCTTAACAGTTGACAGTATACTATTTTTTTCTTTTTTAAAAAATATTTATTTATTTATTTATTTGGCTGCACCAGGTCTTAGTTGCAGCTTGCGGACTTCTTAGTTGGGGCATGCATGCAGGATCTAGTTCCCCGACCAGGGATCGAACCCGGGCCCCCCGCCTTGGGAGCGCAGACTGTTACCCACTGGACCACCAGGGAAGCCCTGACAGTATAATACTTTTCTAACCATATACTTTCTTCTTTACCATTTACTATATTTGCTTCATTATTTTGGGACTCAGTAAGATAAAATAAATGCCTCCTTTTGGCCAAGGTGCTGCTTTTGGGTTGTGGAAAAATATCTCTCTTCATGTCTCTCTCAAACACATACACACACGCACGCATGCACGCACACACACACACAAACACAATCTCCCTTACCCTCCCCTCCCCTCACATTCATTCAGAGAAACAATATAAATTAAATGTCTGCTATCTGTCAGGTATGGAGATAGACTCTGCAGATATAGTGATGAAAACAAGAATCTTGTTTCCTTTTTTTTTTATTATTGACTTTGTGCCAACAAAATATTTTGAGGGAGGACTATTTTGTATGTGAATTGTTTTCGTTACCTAGGTTAAAATAACTGCACTGGCCATTTATCCTAGATTTGTTTTAACTGTCCTGATTTTCAAATAGTCTGAATTACCTACCTACATTTCAAGCTATGTGTCCTAATTTTGGCTTGGGAAAATATGGTCCTCTTGGAGATATAATTATTTTGGGAAAAATAACCACTTCAGAATTTTACTTTTTTTCTTGGGTCAAAGTAAATTTATGTTTTGATAGCTTGAAAAAAAGAAAAATTCAAAACTTGGTTCTTTTAAAGTTAGAGAAATACATAAGTTTATGTGGCATGCATGATTCATTAAGAATTTGATTTCTACACCAAAATTAACTCTTTGAATTTGAAAAATATCCACCTCTATTTTTACATCATGTATGCACATTTTATATACTTAAATTCCCAGGTCACTGTGCCTGCAATATGGGTTTAAAACAAGTAAGAAATAAGTATTTCCTCATTTTAATTTTAGTGCACAATACATATATTTAAAAAAATAGCCTGGTTGGTATATGTAGGGAAATTCATAAGTAATGATTGAAGATGATGGGAAGATGGACATTTTTTTTTGTGGTAGGTATACATGGGGTATGGCTGGAATTACTAGACACTTAACTGTCATATATGCCACCATTTGGTGAAGATAATTCTTGACCTACAGTATAGCAACAACGAGCAGTTGGTTTCTTGGTGTTTCTTTATACTTTTGGGCTTTAAATGCTGAAAATAGGTCATCTCATTTCTCCTTTCTGTAGCCTACACCGACTGTTGCAGCTTATCTTTCCAAGTTCCATAATGATGTTCAAGGGTACATTTGAGGGCATCCTCAAAGCATCTTTTCTAATCCTCACTGCTTCTCTAGCATGTCATGTAATCGTTGCTTGAGCGTGTCAGCCATTCTGTGTGTGTTTGCCAAGCCCCACTGGGTTGGTGTAAATAGGCATTGCTGTTAGGCTGAGAGACAAGCTGCATGACCAGACCTATTTGCTGCTTATATTGTCTCACTGTTTTAACTGAAGCCAATACATACATTTGAGCATCTGCCAAATATCCAGCATTTTGCTAAGTACTGTGGAGAATATGGGAGAGGAATGGGGAAGGTAGCATCAGATATGAGGATAGTAAGTAGAATTATAAAGAAGGAGACCTGTTGTTGAGGACACAGCCATATTAAAAAATAATTAGAAACCATATAAGGACAACTGTACAGACAATGATGCTTAGATTTTGCTGGTTAAACTCTTCATGATGCAGGATGTCTATCTGGGATGCTGCAAGTCCCAAAACCTTTGTAGAAATTTAATTGGTTGAGGTACATTATGGCAGCTACCTTCCATTCATCAGTTGCATGAGTGCTGCTGACTTCGTGTAAGGTCCTACTACTTTTTGAATCATTAATCATCATTGTTAAAGTAATTTGGTAGAAGGAATCCGTTACAACTCGTCTCCATGATTATTAATGGACATTTTTTTTTTTTTTTTTTTTTTTTTGCGGTACACGGGCCTCTCAACTGTTGTGGCCTCTCCCGTTGCGGAGCACAGGCTCCGGACGCACAGGCTCAGCGGCCATGTCTCACGGGCCCCGCCACTCCGCGGCATGTGCGATCTTCCCGGACCGGGGCACGAACCCGCGTCCCCTGCATCGGCAGGCGGACTCTCAACCACTGCGCCACCAGGGAAGCCCGCTAATGGACATTTTTGATTGTTGAAATACCCTGAATGATAACAGACCTACCACACTTAATTTTTTTTCCACCACGCTTCATTTTTAATCCACCACATTTTCATTTCATTGCTCTATCCTCTAAATTTACCTGCTAAAATGATTTTAAATCATCCTTAAGTTCTTAAAAACAATCTAAAAATCAGGATTCGACACTAGGAAGAATCCTCATCTGCATTTATCTCTGTACACTTCCCTGATTTTTTAGAGGATGTCAGCTTCATCACAAATTAAACACCCAGGAAAGGAGAAGGTTTAAAAGTTCACGTGGATGTGCTGCACTGTGCAAGATCCTTTTGTCTTCTGTGTGCATATCAAGAACAGTAACTCTTGGATTTTGACTTTTCTTGAGGGCTAGTATTGTTTTTAGAGGATTTTAGTAGCATTCTCTAGGTCTGAGGACTCAGATTCTGACCTGGTTCCTTTTCTCTTACACATGGTGACAGACTCATATTCTTGTACCAGTTATATAACTCAGCTTTTCACCATTTTGATGTGCAGAGGTTAAGTGATTTCTCAGAAGTCACACAGCTAATAAATGGTGTATTTATTTCTTACAAAGGAAAACTGTGCCCTACAAGCCCTACAAAGAGTTATAAAATCTTATACATCAGAAATAGAGGGGAATGTATTTGTAAGTCAACTAATTTTATACCATTTGATAATGAGAAAGGTATATTAAGAAATTTTCTTCTTTACGTCCTTTTTTCAAAATATGTTTTTATTGACTCTATTACTATAAAAATATCAAAATTTTACCTTTAATACCAGCATTTAAAGATGTTTACATTTTGTGTATCTGTTCTTATAGTCCTTTTCTCTGTGTGTATGTGATATAAAAAAGATCGTGGGATATAACAATTTTGAAATTGTCTTCTAGCCCCCCACACACATTAAATACAAATTATATCATGATTAAAATGTCTGCATAATAGTCTGTTGAATTGATGTATCTTAATTTACTTAACCAACCTCTTATTGATGAACCATTGATTTTCACATTTTTTCTTTAGTACCAAGAACACTTAGATGTGCATAATATCCAAGTGTGTGTGATGCATACTTTCAGAGATTAAAAGATCGTATTTTCATCTGATTACTTCCTCAGGATAAATTTGTAGCAGTTGCATGGCAATGTTTTGTCTGTCTGTCTTTGTTCTTCTTTTTTTTAAACTGCTTATTTATGTTTATAAATTGTCATTCTCAAGTCTCAATAGTCTGTAGAGGAGGAAAAAGAGGTCCAGAGGAGGGAAGTCGCATTTTTCTAATAATCTACTCTGCATCAGATACTGTAAATAGAGTATTTCATTTAATCTTCACATTAACTCTGAAAGCTGAGTGGAGAGTTTAAGTAACTTGCCAAAGGCTACATTATAGGTGGCAGGGCCAAAATGGAATTCAGTTCTGTCTAACCATAGAACTTTGTTTTTTTTTTTTTTTTTTTTTTTTTTTTTTTTTTTTTTTCTGTATGTGGGCCTCTCACTGTTGTGGCCTCTCCCATTGCGGAGCACAGGCTCCGGACGCGCAGGCCCAGCGGCCATGGCTCACAGACCCAGCCGCTCCGCGGCACGTGGGATCCTCCCGGGCCGGGGCACGAACCCCTGTCCCCTGCATCAGCAGGCGGACTCTCAACCACTGCGCCACCAGGGAGGCCCAGAACTTTGTTTTAAAATTGAAGTTCACATAGCATACAATTAACCATTTAAAAATGTACAACTTAGTGTTATTTAGAATACTTACAGTTTTATCTAGTTCCAAAACATTTTCATCACCCCAAAAGGGAAACCTGTATAGCTTTGTCATTCCCATTTCCCTCCCTTCGGTCCCTGGCAACCAGTAGTCTGCTTTCTTCTGTCTCTGTGGATTTACCTACTCTGGATATTTTATGTAAATAGTCTGCTTTCTTCTGTCTCTGTGGATTTACCTACTCTGGATATTTTATGTAAATGGAGTCAAACAATACATGGCCTTTTGTGTCTGGATCCTTTTACTTAGCATGTTTTTGAGGTTCATCCATGTTGGAGCACGTATCAGTACTTCATAATTTTTATGGCTGAGTAATATTCCATTATATGGGTGTACCACATTTGTTTATTCATTCATCTGGTGATGGACATTTGTTTCCACTTTTTGGCTGCTCTGAATAGTGATGCTCTGAACATTCATATACAAGTATTCCAATACTTTTCAGTTTTGGGGGGTAAGTACCTCAGAGTGGAATTACTGGGTCATCTTAGCCATAGAACTTTTGCAGCTTTCTTTCACAAGGATATGAATACTTGTAACATAATGTTTCCTTATTATTTAAAAATAAAAATATCAAGTTGTTACTTTAAAATACTGAATAATCAGTTTATTATAGTGACAAAATTTGATGTTAAAAAAATTAAAGTCTTAACACTCCAGGGTTATTAAGTATTATTCCTGGAATTCAAGACTCCTGTTAAAACTGTTACAATTTAGAGTTGAAGAAAGCACAAATATACTTTTCAGCTTCTGGCTATTGTTATATGTGGTTTATTTGACCCTTTTGGTTCAAGGTCGAATGTGTTGTTAGTAGCCTTATCCAGAGAAACCACAGATTCTTATAAATTCCCTAGCTTATAATTGGGGATGACAAATCATGAATTTTTAAAATCTTAGAGCTGAAGACAGCCTTTAGAGAAATCATCTTGATGAGGACATTTTTACATATAATTGCCCAGGAAACTAACTACTCTCTGGGGACCTTGAGTTCATATTGGATTCCTATGTAACTTCTGCCTGTGTATTTTGAGACCTGGAAAATAGACTGAGGGAAAATTGGAGTGGGCAACAGAAGTTCCCCACTTATTGTCAATGAAGGAAAGCAGCTGACATGGCTTGTCAGGGTAAGTGGGCCTCATTATCCCTCAGCAGCTTCTACCAGACCAGCTAGCACAAGGAATTACCTTCTTCCTAAAGCATAAAATACAACAGAGAGGAAATAGCTCTTTTAATCCAAAGAAGGGAGGAAGCAACAAAGAGAAAGAAAGGAGAAAGTGTGTTTAATTATAGTACTTTTGAGGTGGAGGACATCTGAGAGACCACCTTAATTCAACTTCTATACTTGAAATAGGGAGGGATTGGCTTGAAATAGGGAGGGATTGGCAGCCCTGTGGTTATAGCTCAATGGGTAGAATCTAACTATGCACTCTCCCATGGCATGTATATTTTCCTAGGGCTGCTTTAATAGATTCTCACATGCTTAGCGGGTATAAACAACACAAATGTATTATTTTACAGTTCTGGAGGTCAGAAGGCTGATATGGGTCTCACTGGTCTAAAATCAACGTGTTGGTAGGGCTGTTTTCTTTTCTGGAGGCCCTAGGGGAGAATCTGTTTCCTCTTCCAGCTTCTGCCACATTCCTCGGTGTGTGGCCTGCCTTCCATCTTCAAAGCCCCAATCATATCACTTTGACTTCTGCTTCCATCCTCACGTCTACTTCTCTCTCTTGCCCCCCTCTTTTACTTATAAGGATCCTTTTGGGCTCACCCAGAAAATCAAGGATAATCTCAAAATCCTTAATCCCATCTGCAAAATCCTTCTTGCCATGTAAGGTAACACATTCATAGGTTCGGACATGAACATCTTTGGGGGCCCATTGTTTGCTCTACTATACCTTGACAGCTCCTTTACTTTAAGGGAAAAAGAGCAGAAAAAACCAAAATATGCACCGCTCTCCTCAGGACTTTGTAGACTTCTTTACTGACAAGTATTTCCACTCCTGGAAAAATGATACTTTATATTTGTTGTATCTACTGACTACTTTTGCATGTAATATTTCACTGTCATGCTTTTCATAGGGGCAACTAAGACAAAAAATTAACTGAATTTTCAGAAAAAATAGTAGTTCTGGGATATGAATCCCACATGTTTAAGTCTAAATTCAGTGTTCACAACATTCTACTCACTATCTCATGAAAGTGATTTTCAGCACTTTCTCAATTCCTTCAGACTTTGAAGAAATGAAAGGATATGGTATCATATATGGGTTGATTTGTGGACATTCTTCAACATGGTAAACATACCCAGTGCCTTTCAGAAGGCAAAAAAATAGCACTGCTGCTTCTGGATTTATGTTGTAAGATACTGTAACTATGTTACAACTCTATCCGTCCTATTCTGTTGTAAACTCAATCGCATTCTAACATTTCTAGTCTATCAGAAAACAGCAAGGAAACTGATTTTTTAATTTTATTATTTTTTAATTTTTATTGAAGTGTGCTTGATTTACAATGTGTTAATTTCTGCTGTACAGCAAAGTGATTCAGTTATAAATTTGTGTGTATATATATATATATATATATTTTTTTTTTGTGTGTGTGTGTGTGTTACGCGGGCCTCTCACTGTTGCGGCCTCTCCCGTTGCGGAGCGCAGGCTCAGCGGCCATGGTTCACGGGCCCAGCCGCTCCGCGGCATGTGGGATCTTCCCGGACCGGGGCACGAACCCGTGTCCCCTGCATCGGCAGGCAGACTCTCAACCACTGCGCCACCAGGGAAGCCCCATTATATACTTTTTTATATACTTTTCCATTATGGTTTATTGCAGGATATTGAATATAGTTCCCTGTGCTATACAGTAGGACCTTGTTGTTTATCCATTCTATACAAAATAGTTTGCATCTGCTAACCCCAAACTCCCAATCCATTCTTCCCCCACCCTCCGCCCCCTTGTCAACCATGAGTTTTTTCTCTGTGTGTGAGTCTGTTTCTGTTTCGTAGATAAGTTCATTTGTGTCATATTTTTTTAACATCTTTCTTGGAATATAATTGCTTTACAATCTTGTGTTAGTTTCTGCTGTATAATAAAGTGAATCAGCTATATGTATACATATATCCCCATATCTCCTCCCTCTTGTATCTCTCTCCCACCCTCCCTATCCCACCCCTCTAGGGGGTCACAAAGCACCGAGCTGATCTCCCTGTGCTATGCAGCTGTTTCCCACTAGCTATCTATTTTACGTTTGGTAGTGTATATATGTCCATGCCACTCTCTCACTTCGTCCCAGCTTACCTTCCCCCCTCCCTGTGTCCTCAAGTCCATTCTGTACATCTGTGTCTTTAGAACCTGTCCCGCCCCTAGGTTCTTCAGAACCATTTTTTTTTTAGATTCTACATATATGTGTTAGCATATGGTGTTTGTTTTTTTAATCCAATTTTTAAAAAATTGTATCTATCTATCTTTATTTATTTATTTTTGGCTGTGTTGGGTCTTCGTTTCTGTGTGTGGGCTTTCTCTAGTTGCAGCGAGCGGGGGCTGCTCTTCATCGCGGTGCGCAGGCCTCTCACTGTCGCGGCCTCTCTTGTTGCGGAGCACAGGCTCCAGACGCACAGGCTCAGTAGTTGTGGCCCACAGGCCTAGTTGCTCCGCGGCATGTGGGATCTTCCCAGACCAGGGCTCGAACCCGTGCCCCCTGCATTGGCAGGCAGATTCTCAACCACTGCGCCACCAGGGAAGCCGTATGGTATTTGTTTATCTCTTTTTGACTTACTTCACTCTGTATGACAGTCTCTATGTCCACCCACCTCATTACAAATAACTCAATTTTGTTTCTTTTTATGGCTGAATAATATTCCATTGTATATATGTGCCACATCTTCTGAATCCATTCATCTGTCGATGGACACTTAGGTTGCTTCCGTGTCCTGGCTACTGTAAATACTGCTGCAATGAACATTGGGGTACATGGCTCTTTTTGAATTATGGTTTTCTCAGGGTATACGCCCAGTAGTGGGAATGCTGGGTCGTATGGTAGTTCAATTTTTAGTGTTTTTTTTTTTTTTTCTTTTTTTTGCGGTACGCAGGCTTCTCACTGTTGTGGCCTCTCCCGTTGCGGAGCTCAGGCTACGGACGTGCACGCTCAGCGGCCATGGCTCATGGGCCTGGCCGCTCCGCGGCATGTGGGATATTCCCGGACCAGGGCATGAACCCGTGTCCCCCGCATTGGCAGGCGGACTCTCAACCACTGTGCCACCAGGGAAGCCCTATTTTTAGTTTTTTAAGGAACCTCCATACTGTTCTTCATAGTGGCTCTATCAATTTACATTCTTACCAACAGTGCAAGAGGGTTCCCTTTTCTCCACACCCTCTCCAGCATTTATTGTTTGTAGGTTTTTTGATGATGGCCATTCTGACCAGTGTGAGGTGATGCCTCATTGTAGTTTTGATTTGCAGTTCTCTAATGATGAGTGATGTTAAGCATCCTTTCATGTGTTTGTTGGCAATCTGTATAGCTTCTTTGGAGAAATGTCTATTTAGGTCTTCTGCCCATTTTTGGATTGGGTTGTTTGTTTTTTGATATTGAGCTGCACGAGCTTCTTGTATATTTTGGAGATCAATCCTTTGTCAATTGCTTCATTTGCAAATATTTTCTCCCATCCTGAGGGTTGTCTTTTTCATTTTCTTTATGGTTTCCTTTGCTGTGCAAAAGCTTTTAAATTTCATTAGGTCCCATTTGTTTGTTTTTGTTTCTATTTCCATTTCTCTAGGAGGTGGGTCAAAAAGGATCTTGCTGTGATTTATGTCATAGAGTGTTCTGCCTATGTTTTCCTTTAAGTGTTTGACAGTATCTGGCCTTACATTTAGGTGTTTAATCCATTTTGAGTTTATTTTTGTGTATGGTGTTAGGGAGTGTTGTAATTTCATTCTTTTACATGTAGCTGTCCAATTTTCCCAGCACCACTTATTGAAGAGGCTGTCTTTTCTCCACTGTATATTCTTGCCTCCTTTGTCAAAGATAAGGTGACCACATGTGTGTGGGTTTATCTCTGGGCTTTCTATCCTGTTCCATTGATCTATATTTCTTGTTTTTGTGCCAGTGCCATACTGCCTTGATGACTGTAGCTTTGTAGTATAGTCTGGAGTCCGGGAGCCTGATTCCTCCAGCTCCCTTTTTCTTTCTCGAGATTGCTTTGGCTATTTGGGGTCTTTTGTGTTTCCATACAAATTGTGAAATTTTTTGTTCTAGTTCTGTGAAAAATACCATTGGTAGTTTGATAGGGATTGCATTGAATCTGTAGATTGCTTTGGGTAGTAGAGTCATTTTCACAATGTTGATTCTTCCAATCCAAGAACATGGTATATCTCTCCATCTGTTTGTATCATCTTTAATTTCTTTCATCAGTGTCTTATTATTTTCTGCATACAGGTCTTTTGTCTCCTTAGGTAGGTTTATTCCTAGATATTTTATTCCTTTTGTTGCAATGGTAAATGGGAGTGTTTTCTTAATTCCACTTTCAGATTTTTCATCATTAGTGTATAGGAATGCAGGAGATTTCTGTGCACTAATTTTGTATCCTGCTACTCTACCAAATTCATTGATTAGCTCTAGTAGGTTTCTGGTAGCATCTTTAGGATTCTTTGTGTTTTTGTATAGTATCATGTCATCTGCAAACAGTGACAGTTTTACTTATTTTTTTCCAATTTGGATTCCTTTTATTTCTGTTTCTTGTCTGATTACTGTGGCTAAAACTTCCATAACTCTGTTGAATAAGAGTGGTGAGAGTGGGCAACCTTGTCTTCTTCCTGATCTTAGAGGAAATGCTTTCAGTTTTTCACCATTGAGAACGATGTTGGCTGTGGGTTTGTCATATATGGCCTTTATTATGTTCAGGTAGGTTCCCTCTATGCCTACTTTCTAAAGAGTTTTTATCATAAATGGGTGTTGAACTTTGTCAAAAGCTTTTTCTGCATCTATTGAGATTATCATATGGTTTTTAATCCTTCAGTTTGTTAGTATGGTGTATCAAATTGATTGGTTTGCATATATTGAAGAATCCTTGTATTCCTCGGCTAAACCCCACTTGTTCATGGTGTATCATCTTTTTAATGTGCTGTTGGATTCTGTTTGCTAGTATTTTGTTGAGGATTTTTGCATCTATGTTCATCAGTGATATTCACCTGTAGCTTTCTTTTTTTGTGACATCTTTGTCTGGTTTTGGTATAAGGGTGATGGTGGCCTCATAGAATGAGTTTGGGAGTTTTCCTCCCTCTGCTATATTTTGGAAGAGTTTGAGAAGGATAGGTGTTAGCTCTTCTCTAAATGTTTGATAGAATTTGCCTGTGAAGCCATCTGGTCGTGGGCTTTTGTTTGTTGGAAGATTTTTAATCACAGTTTCAACTTCAGTGCTTGTGATTGGTCTGTTTATATTTTCTATTTCTTCCTGGTTCAGTCTCAGAAGGTTGTGCTTTTCTAAGAATTTGTCCATTTCTTCCAGGTTGTCCATTTTATTGGCATATAGTTTCTTGTAATCTCTCATGATCCTTTGTATTTCTGCAGTGTCAGTTGTTACTTCTCATTTCTCATTTCTAATTCTGTTGATTTGAGTATTCTCCTTTTTTTTCTTGATGGGTGAGGCTAATAGTTTATCAATTTTGTTTATATTCTCAAAGAACCAGCCTTTAGTTTTATTTATCTTTGCTATTGTTTCCTTCATTTGTGTTTCATTTGTTTCTTTTCTAATCTTTATGATTTCTTTCCTTTTGCTAACCTTGGGGTTTTTTGGTTCTTTTTTTCTCTAATTGCTTTAGGTGTAAGTTTAGGTTGTTTCTTTGAGATGTTTCTTGTTTCTTGAGGTAGGATTGTATTGCCATAAACTTCCCTCTTAGAACTGCTTTTGCTGCATCCCATAGGTTTCGGGTTGTTGTATTTTCATTGTCATTTATTTCTAGGTATTTTTTGATTTCCTCTTTGATTTCTTCAGTGATCTCTTGGTTATTTAATAACGTATTGTTTAGCCTCCATGTGTTTATAATTTTTACAGTTTTTTCCCCTGTAATTAATACCTAGTCTGATAGCATTGTAGTGAGGAAAGATAATTTATATGATTTCAATTTTGTTAAATTTGCCAAGCCTTGGTTTGTGACCCAAGATATGATCTATCCTGGAGAATGTTCTATGAGCACTTGAGAAGACAGTGTATTCTGTTGTTTTTGGATGGAATGTCCTATAAATATCAATTAAGTCCATCTGGTTTAGTGTGTCATTTAAAGCTTGTGTTTCCTTTTTTAATTTTCATTTTGCATGATCTCTCCATTGGTGAAAGTGGGGTGTTAAAGTCCCCTCGTATGATTGTGTAACTGTCGATTTCCCCTTTTATGGCTGTTAGCATTTGCCTTATGTATTGAGGTGCTCCTGTGTTGGGTGCAGAAATATTTACAATTGTTATATCTTCTTGGGTTGGTCCCTTGATCATTATGTAGTGTCCTTCTTTGTCTCTTGTAACAGTCTTTATTTTAAAGTCTATTTTGTCTGATATGAGAATTGCTACTCCAGCTTTCTTTTGATTTCCATTTGCATGGAATATTTTTTTACATCCCCTCACCTTCAGTCTTTATGTCTCTAGGTCTGAAGTGGGTCTCTTTTAGACAGCATATATATGGGTCTTGTTTTTGTATCCATTCAGACAGTCTATGTCTTTTGGTTGGGGCATTTAATCCCTTTATATTTAAGGTAATTATTGATATGTATGTTCCTATTACCAATTTCTTAATTGTTTTGGGTTTATTTTTGTAGGTCTTTTCCTTCTCTTGTGTTTCCTGCCTAGAGAAGTTCCTTTAGCTTTTGTTGTAAAGCTGGTTTGCTGTTGCTGAATTCTCTTAACTTTTGCTCTCTGTAAAGTTATTAATTTCTCTGTCGAATCTGAATGAGATCCTTGCTGAGTAGAGTAATCTTTGTTCTAGGTTTTTCCCTTTCATCACTTTATATATGTCCTGCCACTTCCTTCTGGCTTGCAGAGTTTCTGCTGAAAGATCAGCTGTTAACCTTTTGGGGATTCCCTTGTGTGTTATTTGTTGTTTTTCCCTTGCTGCTTTTAATATTTTTTCTTTGTATTTAATGTTTGATAGTTTGATTAATATGTTTCTTGGAGTGTTTCTCCTTGGATTTATCCTGTATGGGACTCTGTGCTCTTCCTGGACTTGATTGACTACTTCCTTTCCTATATTAGAGAAGTTTTCAACTATAATCTCTTCAAATATTTTCTCAGTCCCTTTCTTTTTCTCTTCTTCTTCTGGGACCTGTACAGTTTGAATGTTGGTGCATTTCATGTTGTCCCAGAGGCCTCTGAGTCTGTCCTCAATTCTTTCTTTTTTCTTTTTTCTGCTCTGCAGTAGTTATTTCCACTATTTTATCTTCCAGGTCACTTACCCATTCTTCTGCCTCAGTTATTCTGCTATTGATTCCTTCTAGAGAACTTTTAATTTCATTTATTGTGTTGTGCATCATTGTTTGCTTGGTAGTTCTTCTGTGTCCTTGTTAAACATTTCTTGTAGTTTCTCCATTCTGTTTCCAAGATTTTGGATCATCTTTACTATCATTATTCTGAATTCTTTTTCAGGTAGACTGCCTATTTCCTCTTCCTTTGTTAGGCCTGGTGGGTTTTTACCTTGCTCCTTCATCTGCTGCATATTTCTCTGTCTTCTCATTTTGCTTAACTTACTGTGTTTGGGGTCCCTTTTTCACAGGCTGCAGGTCTGTCCTGTTGTTTTTGGTGTCTGCCCCCAGTGGGTGAGGTTGGTTCAGTGGCTTGTGTAGGCTTCCTGGTGGAGGGGACTGGTTCCTGTGTTCTGGTGGGTGGGGCTGGATCTTGTCTTTCTGGTGAGCAGGGCTGCGTCTGGTGGTGTGTTTTGGGGTGTCTCTGAATTTAGTATGATTTAAGCAGCCTCTCTGCTAATGGGTGGGGTTGTGCTCCTGTTGTGCTAGTTGTTTGATATGGGGCATCCGGTACTGGAGCTTGCTGGCTGTTGGGTGGAATGGGTTCTTATTGTTGAGACAGAGGTCTCTGGGAGAGCTCTTGCTGATTGATATTACGTGGGGCCAGGAGGTCTCTGGTGGACCAATGTCCTGAACTCAGCTCTCCCACCTCAGAGGCTCAGGCCTGGCACCAGGCTGGAACACCAAGACTCTGTCAGCTACATGGCTCAGAAGAAAAGGGAGGAAAAAAGAAAGAAAAAAAGTAATAAATTAAAAAAAATTATTTAAAAAATAATAATAAAAAGAAAATGAGGAGAGCAACCAAACCAGTAAGTAAATGTACCAATGAGAACAAGCGCTAAACACTAAGCTACAATAAATGTAAATATCAGAAAGAAATCAGTCGCAGACAGCAAACCCCAAGTCTACAGTTGCTTCCAAAGTCCACTGCCTCAATTTTGGCATGATTCATTGTCTATTCAGGTATTCCATAGATGCAGCGTACATCAAGTTGATTGTGGGGATTTAATCCACTGCTCTTGAGGCTGCACGGAGAAATTTCCCTTTCTCTTCTTTGTTCGCCCAGCTCCTGGCGTTCAGCTTTAGTTTTAGCCCCACCTCTCCATGTAGGTCACCCGCAGGCATCTGTTCCCCACCCAGACAGGAGGGGGTTAAAGCAGTGGCTGATTGGGGGCTCTTGCTCATTCAGGCTGGGGGGAGGGAAGGGTAGTTATTATTGGAAGGTAGTTATTATTGGAATGCGGGGCGAGCCTGCGGTGGCAGAGCCTGGCATGATGTTGCAACAGCCTGGGACACACCGTGTGTTCTCCTGGGGGAGTTGTCCCTGGATCACGGGACCCTGGCAATGGCGGGCTGCATAGGCTCCTGGGGTGGGCTGGGGGGTTGTGTGGATAGTGACCAGTGCTTGCACACAGGCTTCTTGGTGGCTGCAGCAGCAGCAGCAGTGTTAGCGTTTCATGCCCATCTCTGGGGTCCGAGCTGATAGCCGTAGCTCGTGCTCATCTCTGAAGCTCGTTTAGATGGAGCTCTGAATCCCCTCTCCTTGCGCAGCCCAAAACAATGGGGTGCCTCTTAGGCAGGTCCAGAGTTTTTCCCGGACTCCCTTCCAGCTAGCTGTGACGCACTAGCCCCCTCCAGGCTGTATTCACGTGGCCAACCCCAGTCCTCTCCCTCGGATCTGACCTCTGAAACCCGAACCTCAGCTCCCAGCCCCGCCCTGCCCCGGTTGCTGAGCATACAAGCCTCTCATGCTGGTGAGTGCTGGTCGGCACAGATCCTCTGTGTGGGAATCTCTCCGCTTTGCCCTCTGCATCCCTGTTGCTGTGCTCTCCTCCGTGGCTCCTAAGCTTCCCCCCCTGCCCATACCCAGTCTCCACCAGTGAAGGGGCTTCCTAGTGTGTGGAAGCTTTTCCTCTCTCACAGCTCCCTCCCCGAGGTGCAGGTCCTGTCCCTATTCTTTTGTCTCTGTTTATTCTTTTTTCTTTTGCCCTACTCAGGTACGTGGGGATTTTCTTGCGTTTTGGGAAGTCTGAGGTCTTCTGCCAGCGTTCAGTTGGTGTTCTGTAGGAGTTGTTCCACATGTAGATGCATTTTTGATATTTGTGGGGAGGAAGGTGATCTCCACGTCTTACTCCTCTGCCATCTTGAAGGTCCCTGTGTGTCATATTTTTGATTCCACATATAAGTGATATCATATGATATTTGTCTTTCTCCTTCTGACTTAATTCACTTAGTATGATAATCTCTAGGTCCATTCATGTTGCTGCAAATGGCATTATTTCATTCTTTTTTATGGCTAAGTAGTATTCCATTGTGTATATGTACCACATCTTCTTTATGCATTCATCTGTCAATGGACATTGTTTCCATGTCTTGGCTATTGTGAATAGTGCTGCTATGAACATTGGGGTGCATGTATGTTTTTGAATTATAGTTTTGTCCAGGTATATGCCCAGGAGTGGTATGACTGGATCACATGGTAGTCCTATTTTTAGTTTTCTGAGGAACCTGCATACTGTTTTCCATAGTGGCCGCACCAACTTACATTCCCACCAACAGTTTAGGAGGGTTCCCTTTTCTCTACACCCTCTCTAGCACTTGTTATTTGTAGACTTAAAAAAAAAATTAATTAAAACATTTTTATATTGAAGTATAGTTGATTTACAATATCGTGTTTCAGGTGTACAGCAG
Organism: Mesoplodon bidens; assembly: GCF_964165515.1. NCBI lineage: Eukaryota > Metazoa > Chordata > Mammalia > Artiodactyla > Ziphiidae > Mesoplodon > Mesoplodon bidens. The sequence continues at coordinate 115,801,205 of NC_138163.1, read as the reverse complement.
AGTGATTCAGTTATGCACACACACAGGCACACACGTACATACATATATATATTTTCCTTTACAGATTCTTTTCCCTTATAGGTTATTACAAAATATTGAGTATAGTCCCCTGTGCTATAGTATGTATACTATTCTGTTGTAAACTCAATTGAATTCTGACACTTTCTAGTCTATCAGAAAACAGCAAGGAAACTGATTATTTTTTCTGCGTATTTTGAGTTGTTAGAAGCAAAATTATTGGTATAAACTGTATGTAATGCTCCGTATGTGGTTTTTGACCAATCCATAAATTTGGGATTATTCTCGAGGAAAGGAATCATACTTTATTTACTTTATGGTCCTTGGCTATAAGCTGAGTACCTAACACTTTGTAGGATTTTACTAGATTTGTGATGATTTTTACTGTTGACTAAATTTTAAGCAAAGAACTGAAAGTTTTATATTTGTGGCTTTAATTTAATTTTTAAATTAAAATCACATTGATAAGCATAACTATTAACCATGTTATCATTTTAAAATGAGACGTTTCATGAGTCCCCAAAGGCTCTTCCCTTGTCTCTCAAATGAGGAACAAAACAAAACTAAACTAAACAAAATCACAGATAATGGCAGAGGTTTTTACTTTGGGAGACTGGAGAAGTAGTTGGAACAAAGAAAGTTATGATTTTAAATATCAAACTGGTTAACTTTCTACCAACTAACCAATGCACTTTTGGAGTATTTGGCTTTTATAATATTGTAGCTAGTTGACAAAAATCAGCTTCTATGACTGCATCAATAATCTCCTTTCCTTTAATTATAACATTAATTGCTTCCGTTCCTTGGTGGAAAACCCAGCCTCCTCTTCGCCCCAGCATCCTGTCTGGTGAGGCCCACCTTCTCAAGCCATCTTTACTTTTTAATATTTTAGCTAACCAGTCAATGCCATCAACCCCCATGTTTTATTTAGTTGTTTAGGCTGATGTTTACTTAGAATTTACGTATCATACCACAGTTGTGGTTATACTTCCCAATAGTCTGTTCTCTGGGATTTAATAGGTGATGTAATAATTGCCTAATCATTTTCTAATTTGTGGAGCTAGTCTGAGTTAAATTACTGAATGAGCTTACTTGTGATATTTTATGGGGTTAATTTTTAGATGTTCTGTATAAATAGGGTGAGCAAACAAAAAACTACCATATTTCATTGATTCTAAGCACATATTTAACACCTCTGGGATCGGGATTTATTCTGAAAATCTATGATGTGTCATCTTTTAATTAGCAGTGTTTGATTTTTTTCTCTCACTGGTACACAGGAGAGGGTGGTTTGTTTTACATTTATTGGCAACTTGTTATTTTTTTAAATCAGGTCCTTTAGGTGACTCTAAGCAGGAGCATTTTCCATTCTGAGTTGTATAACTCTCCTTTAGGAATGTTTACAAAGTAGGATTTAAAACTTCTTCCTACTTAAGATTCACTTCACTGATATACTTTTGTCTTTAAAGTAGGACTGGTTATTTTCAAATGAAACTAAGATGCAAATGAACCTGCTTGTGTGACATAGCTCAAGGAATGCATTTGATGGAGTTGCATAGATTCAGTGGGATCTTGATACTAACAGTAATAGGGATTTCTCTTTTATAGTTTGCATTTTCCTTGCATTTTCCAGTTATCCTACACCAGTTGAAATTTTGAACTGAATTTACAAAATGAACTGATTTTACATTGCCTGAAATATCTGTGAGATCAGGGGTTGGGCATGTCTTGCTTACTTTTGTTTCTTCCAGTATATTAACTCTTCCTCAGTCATACATCCTCAGTAAATCTGTAACATATTGAATTGAAGTAAACAAAACACATCCTTATGAATTAAAGTTTTTATCCCTGAAGAGTGTTGAAGACATTTAAAACATAAGTAATTTTTATTTTAATAAAGATAAACGATTAAGGAAAACCTTTAGAATTGATTTTCACCCAATTGTTACAGTTTTCTTCTAGACCTGCAACAAGGTAGCTCTTTTATCCTAACCCTTTACAGTTTTCTCTAGAGATTTCTAAGCAAGGCTGAACTGAAAATACTGGTGGTCATTTGTGATACTAAAGGTACAGTGTGAATACTTGGAAAAGAAAATGCATCTGGACGTTTGGTTAGCTGCAGAACATTTCTCCTTGTCCCAGACAACACCCACATACTCACTGAACAACATCGAAATTAATGCTGTTTACTATATTAGAAAATGGTCAGAGTTATTTTCAGCTTTTAATAAACACCTCAGTAGCCTTAGGGAAATTGGACACATTACTTTGTCATTTTAGAAGTATAATTATATCACCTTAATTATGTAATGAGAATGGAATTACTCATTTTAAATATTAAGAGGTGCTTTTTTTTTTTTTTTTTTTTTTTTTGCGGCACGCGGGCCTCTCACTGTTGTGGCCTCTCCCGTCGTGGAGCACAGGCTCCGGATGCGCAGGCTCAGTGGCCATGGCTCACGGGCCCAGCCGCTTCACGGCATGTGGGATCTTCCCGGACTGGGGCACGAACCCGTGTCCCCTGCATCGGCAGGCAGACTCAACCACTGTGCCACCAGGGAAGCCCTAAGAGGTGCTTTTGACTCTGAGGATTTTCTCTGCTTGTTTACTCACGTCCCTTTGCATTGTGTGTCATCTGAATGGCCTTGCAAGGGACAGTAAAAGGTATTATGGGCAAAGCTGGAGTAGTTAATGAATAATGTAATTCTTATTTTTATTGACATTGTGGATTTATATATTTGTAGAAATTAAGAAAGTTTGAGAAATGTAAAACAGCTACTCATAGGCTGGAATCCCATGTTCTCAAACAATAAAATGATTTTCTTTGAAAGAATTTTTAGAATTTTTAAGGAAACAATTTTACTTGTGGGCTTTTTAGGTAATTATTAATATTCCTTTTTAGGTTTTATAGTCATGTGTTTCAAAGTGTCTTTATCTTGAGATGCTGAGGTCAAATGAACCTTCATTGAAATCAATGTCTAATGCCTCTACATTCCAGCATAATTATTCCTCTGGTACCTACAAAAACCGTACACCTTTTTATTTTTCTTCCCAGGATCATTCTCTAAATCTTCCAAGACCATCCTCATTCAATGTATATTTACAGAACTGATAACAATAACAGTATTAAATTTTTATTAGGTAAGGAGAGCTGCTGAATTACAAATTTAGGATATGTCAAAAGTAAATTTAAACTATTTGATTTGTGGTTTGAGTTCCCTTTATTTATTTGAAAAGTTGAGATTTTATTATACTTGTCTTCATATTTTGTAGAGCAACATCATCTTTAACACGGACAAAAACTAATGTTTTCTTTGGCCAGCAAACAACTACTTAGACAAAATACAGTAACAATTATCCTATTGCAAGAACTACTCTTTGTACAATATCTATGATGTTATAATACCTCACATATCTATGGAAGTTGACATTATAGCTTTCAAGGTGCTTTTTCATTTTATTCTCATCATGATTCTTTGAATTAAGTGTCATTATTTAATTTGTAACAATAGGGAAAAAAGGCTTAGTAGAGGGGGCTCCGTGGCTTGTCAAAAACAATCATAGTTGTTGTACATTATCAGTACTTTAAGCTACATTTTATGATTTTAAAAGTGCTTCCATTTCCCCATTTCAAGCTGCTTATTTGGTTGGTGCTTGGAATTGTGACTACCAACTAAATAAATATAATCTCAACAGAATGAATGATAATAAACATTATCCATGTAACAGTAACATTGTAAAGCCATTCTGAGGGCACTTCATGTTTTGGAATTTCAGGGGATGTTTCTCCATTAGGTAGCTTTAGAAAAAATAACCTCTGTAAAATTTTGATAGTCCTGCCCATGGTGAGAGTTATTGACAAAGCCAGGATGTGAACCACATTCTAGGCATGATCTATTTTAAAATTAAATTATCATTTTATATTAGTTGGGATGGTAAAGAAAATAGGAGCCTTTAATTACGAATATGTCCTACATACAAACATGAGACCAGTTGGCACACATGTAAGTTCAGTCAGCAAGTGGTAAATTCGAAAGCATTTAATAGAAAGACAAGAATAAATATTAATAGGAGAATGAGAGGATTTTCCATCCCCGTTTATTTATCTCTAAAAATTGTTTTAAATTATTTTTACTGTAGTTATTTTACCCACTGTGTGAGAACTCAGAAGGTCCTTTGAGATAAATAGGTGAAATATTTTAGAAAATAAGACTTTTCACTTATAGAGAGAGTTTCTTTTGCCAATGCTGCATAATCAAGTTCTACTTGAGGGCCTTAATAACAATCTTTATCAGAGTCTAAAACAAATTTCTACCTTCTAGCTCTAGGTAGAATACTTATTTCTAAAATATGCCACACTTTTCACAAAGCTGAATGAAATGCTGTGCCTATTACCTTGACAATCTGGAGGTTGAATATTTGGGTTTGTAATGAAAAATATCCACAATTTTATGTGCAGCACTTTGGTGATCTAGGGGCTTGGTTAGCGTCCTGGCTGGTTCACCTGCTATATGTGTGTTCTTAAACTAGCACACTCTATTTGTGTGTAAAACAGGAACTATAACACCTACCACTTAAGTTTATTGAAAGGATTTGAGCTAAGATATATAATTCACCTAACACTGATTTGGCACATTCGAGGCATTTGATGAAAAGTTGTTGTTGCTATTATTAAACTTCATAGTATTTCCCTTGCTGCCTTTAAATGCAAATGTGTACGTGCAAAGCGGCATACCAGGAATTAAAAGCTGTATGTTCAGTATGAATTTTCATTTGGATAGTGGCTTCTATTTTGTAGGGCTGCAAAAAAATTAAATAGGAGATTATCTAAAATTTTAGGGATTAAACCATTTCATCAGCAACAGGCTGCTAATTAGTTCGTTGGCAATTATACCTTTTGACTGGAAGGGTATCATCAGAAAATAGTGAAAGGGTGTGCAGTGGATGTTCTAAGCACAGAGCTAGGCACTGGGAATATAAGTGAAAAGACCCCAAAATGCTTTTATACAGTAACTTGTCTATTTTTTTGCAACATGGGATCAGTGCAGTCTTTTCTACATATAAACTACATGCTGTGTGGGGACAACACATTTCTGCCGAGAGAACCAAATTTGATCACGATGCAAGCAGCATATGGAAGTCTAAATAATAATGTTACAATCTGCAAGTATCCCATGCAGTTAAGTTTATATGTAAACTTGCAGGTGCGTATATTTCTCTTTATAAAAAAACAAATACAGATCAGGTTTTTAAGAGAATCACAGACACAAAGTGCTTTTGGTTTTACATTAAAGGTGATTGTTATCCCACCTCAGCAATTAGAATTCTAAAAAATTATACTTTATATGATAGTTTATACCGTTAGAATGACTTGTGTTGGGTGCCAGTCTTAAAAAAACCTGTTTTCAAGATGCATATTTTGGGGCTGTCTCTCATTGCACTGAATCTCTCCTCCATCTAGGCTTTCCAAAGGAGTTGTTTATATTCTTTCTTCATTTCCTCAAACTCCCACTCAGTCCTCAAACCATGCTATTTTGGCCTTTGTCTCCTTCATTCAGTGAAAGACTTCTTGCTGAGCTCATCGTGACCACCTTGTTGCTAAATCCAGTAGAAATTTTCATTCCTCTTTGAAACTTGATCTCTTAGCAGTAGTGGACACTTGACCATTCTTTTCTTCTTGAAGCACTCCCTTCAGATTGCTTCTGAAGCAGAAACTTCTAGGTTTTGTCCTCTTTTTCTTTTCATTCTCTGACTCCATTGAAAGTATATTCTCCTAGAGCACAATCTATTCTCTTTCTAGGCAATCTCATTCATTTTACGTGCCTGGCTTTAATTGCCACTTGTATAAAACAGGATGGACTAGGTTATAGTCATAACAAACAGCCCCACATCTCAGTGGATTAAAACAATAAAGATTATTTCTTACTCATGGCACATGTCCTAGTAGGTCAACTGGGAGCTCTACATCATGTTGTCTTATGAGACCTAGGCTAATGGATTAACTTGTATCTGAAATGTTGCTAGCCTCTGTGTCACAGGGAAAGAAAATTCCAGAATTTTCACACCAGCTATTCCATGATCCCGTGTGGAAGTAACACACGTCACTTCTACTTAGAACTCTTTGGACAAAACTAACATGACTACCAAAATGCAATCCTATCATGGAGCCAGAATGCAGAGATTGAAAATATTTGATGACCACAGCAGTTAGCTTTTCTGGTTTTCAACTGTTAGGCCTGACAGCAAAAACAAACTTACTTGCTTCCCAAGGGAGACATTTCATAAATCCCATCCAAAAGTCCAAAATCTCTTATGCCAGAAAGAGAGGCGTAAGTTGAGGAAGCAAGGACGTATGGCAAATCTAAGAATTATATCAGGAAAACAGTTATATATTTCTAAGGTATAGTATCTGCATTTTAAACTGTTGTTGACAATTGATTTACCTAATATGTCCCCATTGCGTGATTTAGATAATAATCCTTCTAGCTTTCAGTATCAATTTCATCAGTGACTGCCAGCCAACCCTCTAAAGTTAAGGCGGGGGGCATCACCCCACTTATCAGTTCTAGTTTTTGTGTCTCTCGGGATAGGCTAGGTTATACTGCAAGTAGCAAACAATGCCCAAATCTCAAGATTTCAGTGGCTTAAAAGAAAAGAGTTATTGCTCATTCAGGTTACAGGCTACACTTCCTCGTGGTTCAGCTGGGACCTGTGCTCCCTGCTGTCCTCATTCTCGGACCCGGGGTGATGGAGCAGTTGTTGTCCGGAATGTTACTGGTTACTATGACAGAAGAAGGAGAGCATTAGAGAGTCTCCCATTAGTAGTTAAATGCTCTGTCTCAAAGGGCCATGTTACTGCCTCTCACCACTCATTGAGCAGAACTAGTGAATGCCCACACCGTGCCAGCTTTTTGCCTGTTTGCTCCGAGTCCATTCTCCACCCTTCTCAAAACCTTGCTCTGGTTTGCAAGGGACTGCATTTCCCAAGTGTTCTTGCTCTCTGGCTTCCAGGCGGTTTCGGCCATTGGGAGGCAGTGATGGGAGAATGGAGGATGGGAAGAGTGGAGAAACGAGGTTATTTCATCCTGTTTTGGAGGGAGTCTCTAGCAGCAGCAGCAGCAGCAGCTTCTCTGTGATTTCAGCTCCAAATAGAGACGCATGATGCAATTCCAACTTCCACAAATCGTTTCTGGGGTCTGGTAATACTACTGCCTGTTTGACTCTCCTCTCCTGAGGATGTAACAGACTCTTCCTCTGTTGCTCTCCATCCTCTATTTGGCCTCTCAGCTCTTTAAACACCTGTGTGAACAGTTCCCTCTATTAAATTCCCTGTGTTTAAATGTCAAAGTGGTTTGTGTTTTAGATGAGCCCCTGACTGATAAATCCAGGTTAGGATATTCAACCTGACCACATACGCAGAGGACAGAGAGCTGGAAATATTTGGCGGGCAGCTCTCATGACTGCCATACTACCTATTTACATTTGACTTGCAGTCTTCCTCTCGCTAGCCAGACCTCTCCTCTGAGCTCCAGGATCATATAGCCACAGAACTATCTAACCGATAACTCCTTTTGAATGTTTCAAAGGCACAGTATAGACTCAACATGTCAAGGTCACAACACATGATCAAGTACCAGCAAACCTCATCCTCTTCTGTCCCCTCCTTCAATGAATAACAGCCCCATATGTTTTGTTAGTGAAGCAAGAAACCTGAGTCATTCTTGAAACCTTCCTCCCCCTCAGCCCATATAACTATACAATAACCATAGCTGTAACCATAATGGTAGCTATAACTGTAACCACAACCCACAAGCATAACCATAGCTACAGTGTCCTACATCTCTTTCAATTCTCTTTGCTTCTCTAAGTTTCCACTGCTATCACTCTAATCCAAGCTCCTGCCCTCGACTGGATGATTGCAGTAGCATCCTAATCTTGCTGTCATTGTCATAGTCTGACAATTGAAGTCAGTCATTTTCAAATACCTTCAAATGTTCAGTGACTTTCAGTGGCTTCCACTTGCTCCTAGGAGAATACAGTACTCGTAAACTCGGACCACCTCTCCAGCTTTGTCTCCCCCCATACTCCATCGCACTCCCTGCACTCCAGCCTCACCAGCTGCTTTAAGTCCTTTTTACTTACTGGTCCTCGAGCCCCAGCACAGCCTCAGGCTTTTGAACACACAGTTACCACAGTTACCATTGTCTGAACGTGTCTCCCCTGCCCCCCATGTTAATGTTTATTTAGTAAGGTTTTTCCTTTGTTGTTATATTCTCAGGCAAGCTTACGTTGACTGTGTCACATCCACCTGTTACCCACTTTCAGTAGTGCCGGGTACTGCTGCCAGGCGGCATTAACAGAGTTGTGATTTTATATTTTGTTGTGTGATTATTTGGTTAATGAAAATCTCCCACACTTGTCTAATAACTCTGTGAAGTGAGAGACGATGAATGATTTTGCCAAACTTTGTATCCAGCTCCTAACAGAGTCTGGGACATAATTAGCACTCAGTAAATATTTGATGAATTAGTGAATTAAAGCACTTTTCTTCTCTCCTTTTCCTTCCCTTCCTCTTTCCCCTCTCCCTTTCTTCCTTCCTCTCCCTCCTTTCCTTCCAGCCTTTTTCACTGTGTATCTACTATTGGGAAATTGCAGGTCACACATACTCATTTAACAGTTAATTCCTAGGCTATAATTATTAATGCCTCATCAGTAATTTTTTGTTGTTGGCGTAGGAATTATTCTGATAGGATGTGAGTGGTGATGGGCAGCTTTTGTAATGGGCAGTGCAGGTTTTGAAATCAGAAGAGGCTTCGAGGGACTTCCCTGGTGGCCCAGTGGTTAAGAATCCACCTGCCAATGCTGGGGACACAGGGTTGATCCCTGGTCCGGGAAGATCCCACATGCCGCGGAGGAACTAAGCTTGTGTGCCACAACTACTGAGCCCGAGTGCCGCAACTACTGAAGCCTGTGCATCTAGAGCCCCTGCTCTGCAACAAGAGAAGCCACTGCAATGAGAAGCCTGCGCACCTCAACCAAGAGTAGGCCCTGCTCACCACAAATAAAGCTCGCGCGCAGCAACGAAGACCCAACGCAGCCAAAAAAAAGAAGAGGTTTTGAGTCCCAGCTTTGCCACTTGCTTGCTATGTGACTCTGGTATACTCTGCTGATCTCTCTGAACTCAGTTTTCTCCTTGGTAACATAAGAGGATAATCATAACTTACTTGTAGGCATTACATTGCAGTAATTATATATCTGATGGAAGAACCTGGCATACAGAAGCTACTCAAAAAATGATAGTCATTTTGGCCTTTGTTCAAAGATAATTAAGTAATTGTAGATTTTATTAATGGCTGTTAACCAGCATAGAGGATAAGAAAATCTTTACTGAACGTCCATACTTCATATGTGACATTTAAATCAGAAAAACATAAAAAAGGGATAATGAACTCAGTGTACAATTTTATAGGATTAAAATACAGTTCATACTAAATACTTTATGAGAACAGTGTATATGCATGTGTATATACACACGTGTGTATGCCTGTATTTCTATTTCTGTCTATATATTCTTTTTTTTGAATGTTTTATTTTTTTATACAGCAGGTTCTTATTAGTTATCTGTTTTATACATATTAGTGTATACATGTCAATCCGAATCTCCCAATTCATCCCACCACCACCGCCCATCCCCCACTACCCCCCTTGGTGGCCATACGTTTGTTCTCTACATCTGTGTCTCTATTTCTGCTTTGCAGACAAGTTCATCTGTACCATTTTTCTAGGTTGCATATATGTGCGTTAATATACGACACCTGATTTTCTCTTTCTGACTGGCTTCACTCTGTATGACAGTGTCTAGATCTATCCACGCCTGTACAAATGAACCAACTTAGTTCCTTTTCCTGGCTGAGTAATATTCCATCGTATATAGGTACCACATCGCTTCTTTATCCATTCGTCAGTCGATGGGCATTTAGGTTGCTTCCATGACCTGGCTATTGTAAATAGAGCTTCAATGAACGTTGTGGTACATGACTCTTTTTGAATTATGGTTTTCTCTGGGTATATGCCCAGTAGTGGGATTGCTGGGTCGTATGGTAGTTCTGTTTTTAGTTTTTTAAGGAACCTCCATACTGTTCTCCATAGTGGCTGTATCAGTTTACATTCCCACCAACAGTGCAATTTTCTTCTGTGAAAATTTTGTAATTGCATCCGTTGCTGTCGTTTTCTTCACCAACTTTTGTATTGTTTAAAACCTTTGTGGGTCAAATTTTTTTAAAGTGTTTTTTTAGTCTCTGGAAAGATAATTCCACTGGAACGCCTTGATCTCTTACTCAGAGGAAAAGTAGAGGAAAGAAAAAGTGTGTGCCTCATTAACGGTACCCCTAACAATGTCTGTCTTTGTGGGGGTGAGAATTGATGTCATTTTTGGCAGCTACACAGCTGACACTGTTCTGTGACATTGCAACATATTCAGTACATGCCTAATAGGAAACCCTTTTCCAAGTGGTAAACAACCCTTCACAAGACAGCACTGGCAAAGCTAGGTTTTGCCATCCAAAAGGAAATCAACAGGACGGTCCTTTTCTCTTTACTTAAAAAATGTATATGCCTTTAATGATGTGTTATTCTTTAAGCCATCTGCAGATGTGCTGTCCATCCAAATTGCCAGGGTTAAATTGCTGATTTTTAGAAATTGTTGTGATTATCTCATTATGCTTTTGTCATAAAACGACTCATTTCACGTAGCAGTTAACTCCAGGGAATGTCGTCTCAAGACCCAAAGTGAACCTAGCCTTTTGATGAAGTCCTGCTTTAGAATGGCAATAAACACATTTTGCCCATTTGCAGGTATTTCAAGTATCCAATTGGATGAATCTTTGTAATTTTCTTCTACTGAACTGAGTTCAAGTGAATTTGATAGGATTATTAGGATGGCCACTGTCTGGAATAACAACAGTGACTTACAGAACGAACAAGCAAGGCCAGTGTAATTGATCAAGAGATGCTCAGACCCTTCATTTTTGAGCATGAAGCCCTGCTCTGTGATCTGACGATTGAGTCCTTCCCTGCATACAGCACCCACCTATTTTACTTTGAAGGAACTAACTTCATCTTTTCAATCAGTATTCAATTATGCAAGACAAGGAATGCTGGCTAAGTAATTGTGTCTACCTGCTTAGGAAATGTATTTCCAGAAAGAATTTGTCAGGGCTCCTGGGTTAGTTCATCTTTCCCACCTCTGGTTGAATACCTGCCCAGCTGCACTTGTTGAACGTGTACCATTACCTTCCTGCAGAGTCTCTCATGTGGTGGCATGTTTCTTGCTTTTCCTCTGGAAGCACCTTTCTCAGCTCCATTCCTTGCCATCTTTGACTCCTGTTACCCAGGAAACCAGAGAACATTCTCCCTAGCTGCACTTCACTTTCCTGCCTTCTCATATAGGCCACTGCCAAACAGCTGCTTTGTTTCAATCCTGCGTTATATGCTTGCATTGATTGGTCTTTGTCCTTTCTCCCTAAGCCTCAGGAGTTTTGATCACGTTCCTTTTTCAGTGAGGCTGACTAGGTGTTGTAATTTCATAAATTAATCATCAATCTTGTTTTGTTTCACTGAAAATTGACTTAACATGTTAGTCACTCTGGCCCAACCTGCTGGGCAGGCATGAGGTTATTGCTTCCTAAACCACCTTCTAATTTTAAAAATAGGAAGATTTCACAGGTCAGCACATAGGCAGTATGAACTGGGGAGCTTTTAGCATATTAATTGGGCTCTGAAGAATTCACTACAGTTAATGAAAATTGTGCTTGTTATCTAAGATGAATGGAGGGTGCAACTGTACCATACTTAGGACAATTCAAAAAACAAAACAACATAAAAGAGGTAAGCAATGAATAAGTGTCTTGTTACTCATATTATGAGAGTTTTTAATCCATTTAATTTCATTCCTATATGTCTCAGCCAATTCAGGGATACCCACAGCCTGGTTTAATTGGCAGATTGACTGTCTTGCTGGCTAGGAGGAAAAAGACAACAGACTTTCTGACTGATCCCAGTTTGCCATCAGTAGCAAGTTCCCTTAGGTTTTGGAGCTCACATCTACTGTCCTGATTTTTTCTGTTCTGCTTTTCTGGGTTCTCTGGGTATCATGCTTTGTGGATTCTACTTCTGACCCAGCTGATTTTTAACCACTATTTCGTCCTGATCGTCAGTGTCTCCTTGTCTTTTCATACCCATTACAGTTTTTTTAACTTGACATCTAGTTGAGTGTCTCTTGACTTTTTGCCAGGTTCCCACTTGGGCTCATTCCTGACCCCAGTCCTCAAACTCGGCCTTTGAAAGGTATATCGAGTAACAGAAGTACTCCATATAGACCCTAGTACAGTGTTCCTGCACAAAAGCCTTCGTCATTTGGCAAACAGACAATAAGGAATCTATTACTATTTTTACTTTTCACTTCATTATTACTAGTATTAGAAAATACTTTATTAAGCTTTTGCAACATGTTAGACCTTGTGCTAGGAGTTCTTTATTTCATGTGTCGTTTAAGTCTCATACCATTTTACAGAGGAGGCACAGAGAGGCTACGTTACTTCCCCAAAGTCACACAGTTATTGAGTGAAGGGGCAAGAATTTGAATCTTGGCAGTCTGACTGCCTATTCCATATTTTTATCCTTGACACTGTAACACACTAAATTATACCACATGGATCTGTTCTTAAATTGGACTTGCAGGGTGTTACCTTTGCCCTGTAAGGTAGAACCTTGAAGTTTTTAGAATTTTCTTGGTTTTTATTTGTTTTCTGTTTTTTTTTTTTTTTTTTTTAAATCTATTTTATTTATTTATTTTTGGCTGTGTTGGGTCTTCGTTGTTGTGTGCGGGCTCCCTCTAGTTGTAGCGAGCAAGGGCTACTCTTCGTTGCGGTGCGCGGGCCTCTCATTGCTGTGGCTTCTCCTGTTGCGGAGCACGGGCTCTAGGCACACGGGCTTCAGCAGTTGTGGCACGTGGGCTCAGTAGTTGTGGCTCGCGGGCTCTAGAGCGCAGGCTCAGCAGTTGTGGCGCACGGGCTTAGTTGCTCCGCGGCATGCGGGATCTTCCCGGACCAGGGCTCGAACCCGTGTCCCCTGCATCGGCAGGCGGACTCTCAACCACTGCGCCACCAGGGAAGCCCTGTTTTCTGTTTTTATGGGTCAGTTTTGGTTTAAGAGTATACAAAGTAGAATGATGAAAGTTTGAACTAAATCTTATATAACTTAATCATCTTCAGAAGTCTGATTTCTAATGATACATAAAAATAATCACAAATAGTCATTCATTCCACAAATTCAGCAGTTGTTTGCTATCTGCTCTATGCCAGCAATGATGGAAGGCTCTGGGGAGTCAACAGTGAACAAAAAGGATTCTCCTTTCATAAAGTTTACATATATAAATTGGACATTGACCCAGACATGAAGTGAGGTATACCTTATGTGAATTTATTGATCCTCAAATTAAACTGTTAAAAACAAACAAACTAGCAAGATATATGTAGAATGATTAATGCATCCTGTGGCTCTCAATAAATGGTAGCTTTACAAATAAAGTATAGGTAATTTGATTAAATATTATAAGAGTTTAACAATTAATAAAATACTTTAAAAGAGAGGCTGTGACAAAAAATGATAGATGATTTTTCCCTGAATGGTATTTAAAATTTAATTTAAATACTTAAAAAATTTTCTTTGTTGATAGCTAAATTTACATAAATGCATAACTTAATCATAACACTCTTCTTTTTCCTTTTCCTTGTTTCGTGCTGGGCTTCTCCCTCTTCATTCCTTTACCCCTTGATCCAAATCAGATACCCCTTGCAGCCACTCCCCAACAAAATAAAAACATATTAAAAAGCAAGTGTGTACCCCTCCATTTTCCCTTCTGTGTTCTTATATTTCTATTTAGAAATCACAGACACACAAACAGAGAGCTTAAACGCTTTTTAGAAAAATTGGGTTATACAATATTGGCTTCCCTGCGTGTTGCTTTTCTCACTCAATAATAAGTCATGTGAATCTAAGTCAACAGATATAACCCTAATTTTTTCGTCTTGCTAAAGGGTGCACATATAATATTTCATGATGAAGCGGCACCATTTATTTCGTCCTTACCCTATTTGCTGTAGGCACATTGCTTCTAGGCTTTGGCACTGCAAATGTTGCCGCAGTAAACATCCTTGGATATTTGTTCTTAAATAATTCTGTATCAGTGGAATAGATTCCAAAGTGTAGAAATGATTGGTTAAAGGATATAAGGCTTTACAAATTTTATTTATTTATTTATTTATTTATTTATTTATTTATTTATTTAATTTAGTTTTGGCTGTGTGGGGTCTTCGTTGCTGCGCACGGGCTTTCTCTAGTTGTGGCGAGCGGGGGCTACTCTTTGTTGCGGTGCATGGGCTTCTCATTGTGGTGGCTTCTTTTATTGTGGAGCATGGGCTTTAGGTGCACAGGCTTCAGTAGTTGCGGCATGCGGGCTCAGTAGTTGTGGCACTTGGGCTCTAGAGCGCAGGCTCGGTAGTTGTGGCGCACGGGCTTAGTTGCTCTGCGGTATGTGGGATCTTCCTGGACCAGGGCTCGATCGAACCCGTGTCTCCTGCATTGGCAGGCAGATTCTTAACCACTGCGCCACCAGGGAAGTCCCTTTACAAATTTTAAATAGACGTTGACAGATTGCTTTGAAACAAGAAGGTGTATTATTTTCTGTTTCTACCGGTACATATGTGAGAATATTTCCTTACATTTCCACAAGCAAGAGGTGTGAGAGACTTATTTAAATTTATGCTAGTGAGATAGTTGGAGAGTGCTGAGTCATTGTTACTTTGAATTTGCCTGATGACTTGTGCTTTTGAACTTCTTTTTATGTTTGCTGGCCTTTTAGATTTTCTCTTCTGTAAATTATCCAATTCATAGCTCTTTCCATTTTTTTTTCTGTTGGGTTGGTTGTTCTCTTGTCAATTTGTAAGTACACTGTATATATTGTAGATATTAACCTTTATGTGTCGCAAGTCTTGCATTTGAAATGATTTTTCAGATCTCTCATTTGCTTTGAATTTGTTTATTATATCTTTGCTCATAAGATAACATTTAAAAAGTTTTGTAGGGCTTCCCTGGTGGCGCAGTGGTTGAGAGTCCGCCTGCCGATGCGGGGGACACGGGTTCGTGCCCCGGTCCGGGAGGATCCCACATGCCGCGGAGCGGCTGGGCCCGTGAGCCATGGCTGCTGAGCCTGCGCGTCCGGAGCCTGTGCTCCGCAACGGGAGAGGCCACAGCAGTGAGAGGCCCGCGTACCGCAAAAAGAAAAACAACAACAACAACAACAACAACAACAAAAAAGTTTTGTATAGTAGATGTCTCTGTTTTCTAGCTCTACAGTCTTGTTTAAGAAAGTCTTTCTTGTCCTTTAGATTTTATATCTTGTCTTTTAGACTTCTTATAAGGTATGTAAACTTTTAATATTTAAAATATTTTAAGTCTTTGATAGATTATGATCTTAAAAAACATGATTTAAAATGGAGATACCTTTTAAGTTTTTTGCAGGTGGAGGAGCAGTTGTGATAGATGGATTTTAAACATAATTCATCATTTTCCCACAGAATTTAACTGAGAGTGTTTACTAAAAGTGATCTCTCTTTTATAGATACAGAATATCTCCATATAAATATTTGGTCAAGTTGTCATACATTCAACAGATATTGTTTTCCTGGAGTTCTGAAAGGAGTGTATATGTTTTAGGGGAGCAAAATTTTGACTTGGTCACTGCTTTTTAGAGATGAAGCATTCAATTGTGGTGATGGCAGTGAGACCAGAAATCACAAAAGCCTGAAGTCTGCTGATGGCTCTGTCACTAATAGTATGAAGTGTTTCTGCCACTCAACGGTGTTAGGTTTCGGTTTCCTCTGATATAAAATAAGGAAGTTAAACCCAATGATCTCCAAAGCCCTTGCTTGTCCTCAGACTAGAAAGCAGAAAGTCCTCACACAGTAGCAGGTTGTCCAGTCTCCTGTACTACCCTGCTGTTTCAAGTTATCTTCTGTCAAAACAAACAAAGCCCATTGCTATAGAGAGGGGGAGAGAGAGAGAATGAATATGAATATGAATGAATGAATATGAATAATTAGGTAGACTGAATTTAGCCAATCTGGAATAAAGGTGAAGGAGAGTTGGCAGTCACCCTCTATGTTGTCATAATATCCTTATCTTATCTCACTAATTGAAGGCTCTGACTTGTGTTTTTCTTGCTGTAATTGACATCCCTGCTCTGAATTTCTTACTGACATCTTTCTTCCCTGAATTTTGGAGATGGGACAGGGGTGAAAAAACTCATTTTAATGGAAAAGGTGAACCACATCATAGCTGAAAACATATCAGATCACTTAAGAACATGGACACCATGATGTTTTGCATTTTCCAAGTAAACAATTAAGAATTCACCTCCCCTGAGCTCTCACCTTGACCCCAAAAGAGGTATTCAGGATTTAATCGTAATATATACAATATGTGTAGGTTAAGTATTATAGCTGCCATTCTTGATTTAATAGTAATTTGCTAAATTATTTGAGGTCAAATCACTTAAATCATTTTAATTTTTAATTTAAAACTACTTTAATAAAAGTAATCAGTATGATCAGAATGATTCATTTTAGTGCTTTTTTGCATTATTAAAAAATATGAAAACTTATTTACCATTTGGAAAACAATTTAAAAGATAGTCCGTCACAAATTAAATGTACAGTCCTTTACAGACATGTATGTCTGGCACAGACATGTATTTGAAACAGAGATTGCCATTGAGATAAAGGAAGAACTTTGTTAGGCAAGACTGTTAAAACACCATACAAAAATAAGTTCCAGTTTGTATAAAAGACAGTTTGTGGAAATCTCCTATATTTGAATAAGAAAACAGAAACTGAATTAGCTAAGCAGATAAAGGAAGGGCTTTCCTGTCATGCAAAGCCATAGCCTACCACAAAGAAATAAGTTCAAGCATATAAATTATAGTTCATGGGAATCTCAGAATAGAAATTCTGTCCTCAACCTCTTTTATTCAGTGAGTTTACCAGTTTTAAAGCATTGCCCAAATTCTTTATTTTACTCCTGTTTTTATTGTGTGATGTCTCTTTAGTATAACCCACTGAGTCATTTTCCCATCTTGTTCTGCTAATATTCATAAATAAACAAGAAACAGATAGTCCGTGATAGATCAGGTAATTCCTTGAGCCAGAGAATGGGTTCCTACTTGGGTTCTGTTAGAAATTACCTCACAGCTAACTGTAGCTTAACGTGGTAGCATTCCCTATGTTCTATGTAATCTTTCTAAAGAGTATGCCTTTTGTTTCTCTGGCTGTATAAAAGACGCCTTCAACACCCAGCAGATTGCTGCGTACAAAGTAGGTGTTCAGTAGGTGTCTCTGCTGCCATCTTAAATTTGACTTTTAGGTTTTCTAAGTGTCCCCAAAATAAGAGGTTTTTTTTCCCTAAATTGTTAACACAATAAGAGCATATCTACATAGTGGTAAAAAAATATTTTGAAATGGATAAACCGACACATATGGATGTGGGTGATATTTCTTAAAAGCTTAACTGGATTGACTCAGGCAGACATTTCAGCCAAACATTTTCTTTGAACTGTATCTTCTCTTCTGTAGCAAAGGAGGACTCTGGCCAATGAAGTTAATCAGTGCCAGATTAAGATGGCCTCAGCAGGTGGCTAGTTCAGACTCTTTCTCTTCTGTTTGTCAAAGCCTCCTGGTTGGAGAAGGGCTTGAGTAGTCTTGTCTTACTGACAGCTGTCAACTGTTAATTGACCATATGCAATGATGGGTAAAGTTGCCATCAACTGTTGATGAGCCATATGTAAATGGTGAACAGAGTGACAGATGAACACTTAGAAGGCAACAAAAGGCCTTCATTGCTGGACTGGGAGTCAGAACCTTAAAATGACTTTAAGAAAGAGTAGTTAAAATTGATAGTTAAAACTATGTCACAGTCATCAAACCTTTACTGCAGTCACCCTTTGTCACTCAGTTTGGGAGTATAAAACAGATGTCCCAGTGGACACTGCTTTCTTAGATCATAAGAAAACTGACATGGAAGGCTGTATACCCCCCCCAGAGACCTGGTTTTTCAGTTGCATGAATGAAAAGGGAATTAATAATAGCAAATGTATTGCTCAGCCCAACTATTTTGAAAAATTGTAAGTATTATTTAAGAGGATAGCTTCCTCAATTAGGTTGTATAGGTAGAAGAAATTAGTTATGAAATGAATATGGGAAGACTTTAAAAAATGCTATTTGACTCTATGGGGATACCTTTTACTACCTAGTAAGAGTATAAAGTTCTGTAAGTTGAGATAGGGAAGAAGCTACATAATTTACAAAAAGATGATTAAAGCTTATATCCAACCTATCTACTCTTAAAAAGTAATATAATAATGATAATTGTCATTATAGTTGCCAGGCACGTTCCATATGTTACTTCTTTCATCCTTACATCATTCTTATGAAGTAGGAACTGTCATTATCCTTGTTCTGTAGACAAGGAAACTGAAGCCCAAAGATATTAAGTAATATGCCCAGGGTTACAAAGCTGGGGGTTTTAACTAGAGTCTCACAACTAAACTATGTGCTAAACTGGGTATGATTAGTTTAAAAGTGAATTGATTTTGCTCAATTTAGAACCTCTTTCCAATGGTTAGACTAGCTAATCCATCGACATCCATGGAACATGGTATATGTTTGCTAAATTGTTATTTGCTATAAGAATGATTGAAATATGAATGTGTGAAATCTGTGTGTAAGGAGGCATCACTGTTGCTTTGATATGCCACAGGAGGCAGTTCTTTTTCTGCCATGGTACTCATGAGAGATTAATTTTAATATTTGTACAATATGATCAATTACAAGAATGCTCCATGGCTGCGTTGGAAAATCCATAAGGCAACATATGTTAAATGTCTTGACCTCAGAAGAAAATTGCTATATAAATGAATTTGATTTTGTCTGATTTTCTCATTCTCATTTTGGAAATAAAACATGTGTAAACCTAAAGAGGTAAATCCTTGAATTTATGTAGGAGTTAGAAATTATGACACTTGGTCATCCTGCCTACAGCCCATATGGGAAGAGACTCAGCACCCAGCTACTTCCTCTGCTTCCATCCTATGGCTTTATCTATGTCTTTCAGGATCAGAACCATGTGTCAAAGTCTTGTGATCTCATTGAGTTACTTTCCTACAGATCAGTTGTACAGCAGAAAATGTGGTTGGGAATCTAAACAGGGTTGAAAGGGAAGATGATTAAAGAACATAGTCTAGTGTTTCAATGAAAAAATGAAGGTACAATTCACAACATGTATTAGACATAAAACACCTTTATACAATAGGGCTTTTGGGGGGAGCTTAATGAGGCACTGATATCTGACGATAAAATGATGCCTTGGATTGTAATTAAGCCTTGGATTGAGAATTTGGAGACTGTGGTGCTGGATTTGCATTTAATATAGCAAGTTGCTTTGTGATACTTATTAAGTCATGTAAAATGTTGGGCATTAGACATTCCTTCTTTGCAACAGTGGTGCAGGCTCCACTATCCATTTTTTGTTTTGTTGTGCTTTGTTTTTGATGCTCTAAAATCCTATGACTCAGGGACAATGGGAACTTCAAATATTTAGTTAATAACTCTTTTTAAGTAAAGACTGTATTCATAAATTACACATAATAGAAAGTAGAAAAACATCAAGCAATTGAAAAATATTTAAAATGTTTATTCCAAAGGTAATTTTCAAGGTTATTATGGCACAATAGCACAGAATGGAAGAACTCTAATTGGTACTTTAAACTTTAGGAAAACTTTAAATACAACTGATAGGTTTTCAAAAGGAAGAGACTCTAATATATCAAGAAACCACTGGCCTTTTCAAGTAATCATTTCCATGGTAGCATTAACAAAAGAAACTTATTTCAGATGAGGTTATCTCATCCTGTAGTTTTTAGAGCATTGCTGCCTTACTAAGTAACTGTTAATGAAAAATAAAAAGTCAGAATGCTTTTAACTTGATGTTGAAATGTGTTAAATTTCAGCAAAGTTTTAAGCATTTTTCCCACTTGTATTATGGGTTTAAATAAAGTGATCATGGATACATGCTATTCACCAGTTTAATGATATTCCACACAGTTTTTTTCACACTAAACTTATTTATTTCTTCGACTGTTTTACTTCTGTATTGTGGTTTTCTTACCTGAAATGAAGTCTGTAGCTTCAGACATTCAAAATGGAATTGAGACTCAAATAGTATTCTACCTAATTATTGAGACTCAAAGCTGCTATGTATTTGATCTGAATTATCTTAATAACCTTCTCAGTTCTTATCATCATAAGTCTGCCCAAGATTGCAGATTGTAATTGATCACCTTGAAGTCTCTTTATGTCCAGTTCCCTTGCCTCTGTATCAGACAAGCAGAACCTTGGATACTTCTGTACAGCTACATTCTGTTTAGTTGTTTAACTTTTCAAAGAATTAGGAAGGTGGAGCTCTTATGAAAGCAAGATAGGGAGTCATACTTTATACCTGTGTGCCCTTCAGGAAGTTACCAGATTTTAGGACCATTTTCCTCAGTAGGCTTAATAAGTGTACTTGCCTTGTAAAGTTGATGTGAATATTTCAGGAGACAATCCATGTGATTATGGTTAATTCACTGCTTGGCATATAGTAGGTGTTCATTCAGTAAATGTTAGCCATGAGGATGATGATGGTAAAGATGATAATTTCAGAAAATCTCATCTCTGCAATCCTTGTGGAATCATTTTTAACCTCTCTTGAAAAAGCATAGGTTCCATTGTACAAATATAGATCCTGGGACAGAGGATGCTTGTATAGGGGATGTGCAGTTCTTTTCTCAACACCCCCACTCCGCCACTGCAGTACATGGTATTTAGGAGGTCAAAGCAGCTATTGCCGCAAAGTGGGTCACAACCGTGACTGACCAATTACAGTGCCTTTTTCACCACTCCAGTAACTAGAGCAGACATCAGAATCACCTTACCTGTCTGCTCTAAAGTGAACCAATCTGCTAAGCTTCTCACAAGGGACTTCTGAACCATTGTCTGTGTCTACTTCTGTCAGTAAATGTTACTACCACTAGCTTTTCTCCAGTTTTTATTTTCCCTATGACTTCCCTCCCTACTTCCCATCTTCCCTACTTAGCTTGCTTGCTTGCTTTTCTGTTCACCCAGCTTCCACATGCTTAAGGGATTCTTAGCAGTGAGTGGTGGAGGCTGTGAAGCCTTACCTAATAGTAGAAGTGGGGAAATGGAGTCTGTAATCAGGTATCTCAAGACGATTGTTGTAACCAAATCTCTCCACGAAATAATAGGCAACACTAAAATGCAATGTATCCTAGTGTCAAATATTCCACACATACAGATTCTTGCATATTGCTTAACATTTACTTTCTTACACCTTGAGATGGCACTAAGCCTTTTTCAATTTATTAAGTATTACTTGTACATTTCTTTTTCTTCAGATTATATGCCTAATTATATACCTTTACCCCCTGCTATTCATTTTCCGCTACCCAATTAATGAAACCTTAAGCAATTATAGTTCCCTTTCTCCTTTCTCTTTCTATTCCAAATCTCAGTATCATTTCCACTTCTGTTTGTCTTCATTCATTCATTTACACGCGCACGCACACATACACACACAGTCACACACACACACAGCGTCTTAATGTATCAGGGAACTGTTGTAGGTGCTGGGGATCCAGCAGAAAATCCAACAGAAATGTCACTTCTCTCATGGAACTTTCATTCAAGTAGGAAGCTAGTGATAAGGGCTAACAATAAACATTACAAAGAGATTAACATTAAATATGGCAATGTAATGGATGGTGGAGGTCAAATTTGAGCCTTGACCCGAATAAGAAAGAGGTAGACAAGGGAAAATATAGGGAAGAAATGCAAAGGCCCCATGGTAGGGGTTAATTGTCAGGTTTGAATAACAGAAAGAAGACTGTGTTAATGGTGCATGTCAGGCAAGATTAAGAACACTGGGAATTCAGAGTAACAATATGGGAATGGAGAGGTTGTCTTAGGTCACATCATGTTGGGTGTTGACAATGAGCTTGCGTTTTGTTCTAAATATAAGAGGAATCCATTGGAAGATTGTAAGTAGGATGTGTGGCATGATTTGATTTGTCATTTAAAAGGTCACTTTGACTTCTTTTTGAAAATGTTTGGTAGCAATCCAGAGTAGGTATATTGCAATGTGATGGGAGGTTATTGCAGTTCTCTTGGATTGGTCTAAGATGATGTTGTAATTAGAGAGAATTTGACAAATCCGGGATATATTTTGGTGACAGAGCCAGTGGGACTGGCTGATGGTTTTTTCTATTTATAATCCAGTAGAATCATCCTAATTACATTTGATAAATCTAACCACAATGCCAGTGACAAATTTGAATCAGCGATAGGGAACTTAAGTATTGAATGGCAGTTCTTACCATACAAAATAAACAAAAACAGTGCAATCTTAAAAACATTTAAAATTGTTAGGTATTCCCTTCGAAATGTCTGCAAGAGTTACTTTCAAACTTTCTAGCATCCTTTGGTTAAATAGGCCATTTTGTAAAGACAAATTATTGGTATTTTGAAAAAAGGAATTCTTATTCAATGACATATTTCCATTTTTAGAAGACATTATTAGATATAGGATGGATAAAGCACCATAATAGACATGTGAATTAGGCGCTATTTGAAAAACTCTGTGATATAAATATGAATAATGTACCTTCCCTGAACTCAAAGGTCTCTTATTCCAATAGAGTGACCAATGTAAAAACAATAATACAAATATTCCAATGTATCTCAGAGAGCAGGGATAACTGCTCATGGGGTCCTGGTAAGGCTCCCTTTCTAGAAGTAGGAATTTATCTCTCATACTGGTGGGCACAGGGATTCCGGAGAAAAAGACCAGCATGTACCACGGCACAGAGGCATGGGATAGATTATAGTGATCCAGTAGCTGCAACTAGTAGAATTTTGATAGAGAAATGAATGAAATGCTGAAAGAGTTGAGATGTGACTTTCTGTGTAGCCAGCAGATGATCTCGAAAAGCCCAGATTCCATGGTAAGCACTTTCCACGTATTTGAACCTGTAAAGTACCATACTGCTTTCTATAGCAGCTGCACCATTTTACATTATCACCAGCAATGCACAAGGGTTCCAGTTCCTCCACATCCTTGCCAACATTTGTTTTCTGTCATTTTGATAATAGCTATCATAATGTTTGTGAAGTGTCAAGTGTTTTAAACCATGCACTAGATTTATAAATGTGGCATAAGATTTTGGGGGACAAATGCCCAACTCTGAACCAGGATTGATAATACAAGTAGTAGTAGAAGACTTCCTTTCACAAAATAATTTGCTCATGTACAGATATTTTTGAAATGTTATCTTCAGTGTATACATTGGTTAGCAAAACAGACATATCTTGTCAAGTCTAGTGGGGAAGATGGATATTCGTAAATAATTACATAAATAGTTAGTGTGGCAGATGCTCTCTCTTGGTGCCCATCCACTTGCTCTTGGCACTTTGTGAAGCAAAGACTGTTTACTTTGAATGCCTGTATATCACTGCCTGAGGGTTTTTGTTTCTAGAAATGATAGCATATTGGCCCATGTACCTCGTAAGCCCTAAGTGCTGATGCATTCCTACTCCTGGGAGCAGCCTTCAGGCAATGATGGATGGGGAACTGTGGATAAATACTCTAGTTACCTTACCCCTCATTTGGGATAGTTTTGAGATGTGTTCTTTATTTTGCTCAGGCTTTCCCGGTGGGATTAGGCTCTGATTGCCCATGGTGGTAACTTATTTGATAGGATGGACTTTCTTTCCTTCCCTGGCTCATTTCCAATCCCGAATAGCGTATCCTGGGATCACTTCCCAAATTAGCGACTTGCACTGAAATTGTCTCAGTGTGCATTCTAGAGAAACTCAAACTAAGACACCTATTAACACATTTTGGTAAATTCTGTGGAGGAAAAAGTAAAGGTTGCTATAAAAATTTGTGACAGGAAGTCAAATTTGTGGGTTCAGTGATGGCTGCTCTGAAGAAGTGTCACTTGAAGATTTTGTAGGAGTATATTAGGGAAAGGCATACCAGGGTGAAGGAAATAGCAGCATAAAGGCCCTGTGGGTGGGAGAGAGCATGGCATTTCTAAAAAAGGAGGTGCCACTGAAGGGAGTAAGAAAAATAGTGGTGACAGATGAAGCTGTACATATAGGCAGGGTCCTGTTCATACACAGCGTTTTAGATCATATCGAAAACTTGAGTCTTTATCCAAAGGGCAATGGCAAACCAACCAAAAAGACTTTTAAGGAAAGGAGAGACATGCTCAGATTTACCTTTAAAAAGATCACTTGGGGGTCTTACAGAGAGCAGATTGGAGTGGCACAAGGAGGGAAACAAACAAGGAGTCAATTGCAGTGGTGCAAGCAAGAGACAGTGGCAGTTTGGACTAGTGCAAGATTTCTCAGCCTTGACACTATTGACATATTGGGCCAGATCATTCTTACTGTGTGGGGTTATCCTGAGCATTGTAGGAGATTAAACAGCATCCCTGGTCTCTATATGCTAGATGCTAGTGACACTGCTTCGTCCAGTTGTGACAACCTAAAATGCCACCAGGCTCGTCCAGTTGTGACAACCTAAAATGTCACCAGGCATTGCTGAATGTCCCTTTGGGTACACAGTTGCCCCGGGAAAGGGGGAGAGAAGAAATGGGCATTTGTCAGTACCAAAGTGTATTCTTAATCTCACATAGATTGAAAAATGGAACATCAGGAAAATGAAAAGTTCACTCCCTTTTACAGTTCAGCATGTTTCATACCAAACCTTTCTGACCCTCCGAAGTACCTCCCCACCACACCCCTGCCCCTTCCTTATCTGGGTCAACTGGACAATCTTCTACTTACCCACTTCTGAAATCTTTGGCTTTGTCTTCACATCCAATCAAAAATCAAATGCCATTCACCCTCTCTTTTATGTAGACCCACTGCTACTACCTGGTTGTGGCCTTTGTCTTCTTAATCTTTTTCCCCCACCAATCCTCAAAGCCTCGAAAGATGACCTTTTCCTTCCTTGCTCATGCTTTGCCCAAAGAACTTAGTCCAGTTGGACTCTTCTTCCTCTGGACTCTCACAGCACGTGTTGCTTTTTTGACTTTTTTGGCACTTAATTACTTGAGACAGTTTTCTATAGGATTATCTTTTCTAGCATGTGTATCCTTTCTTCCCACTTCACTTATGAGCAACATGACTTCAAGGCCTGTGTGATGTTTTTGTGTGACTCAGATAGTACCCTGGGCAAACAATGCATATTACGTAGTCTGCTTAATAAGCTTCTATGTCCCTCACATGATTGCTAGATAAGTTAATACTCCAGAAACATCTTTTACCGTATTAAAGGGAGCTCTTCAAACTTATATAGGGTCACCCAGAGTATATAGACCAGATCATACCACTGACTAGCCTTTTTTTCAACTGTTATCATTTCAGAGGGCAAACACCTGAAAATCTACTTTGGTGGCAGTGCTGCCAAGGAGAGATGGTGACATTACTGTGAATGAGCTCGACCCAAATGATGTTAACTACAGTATATTGCTTCACATTTAGTCCAAAGTCCCAGAGAAGGCTTTTTATAAAACTACTAATCTGAGCTGATGACTAAAAGAGAAGTATTTGAAGGTCTTTCCCCCTCTCCATTGACTCAGTATAAATTGGAGTGACATGCACATAGTGAGGGGAGAATGTGGTACCGTGAATAGAGATTTTTGTAGCACATTTTTCATTGACTTTAATGAGGTGTGTGTGGCTAAATTCGTTAGTGCAGTTGTCAGAATGTCTTTTTTCAAAGCATCAAGATTTATCCCAAAGTCTCAGTGAATATTTGAAATGGAGCTGGAATTTTAAAAAGTAGTCTTGTTCAGAAAGCCCGTTGACCCAGAGAACACACATGGTCCCTACCAGTTGCAGTAGGAGTGGGATCATCCCGAAACAGGGAGGAACTAAGGCAAGTTGCTGTGGAGTGTGGGCATTGACACACGACTGCAAGGCTAATCACAGTGCAGAGAGCATGTGAGAGGTGTCCCAGCAATGAATCATTTTCGATTGTGTTGATTTTTGCTGGGTAAAACCCCCAGAATTCCCAGATTTCCATAGGAAAAAGCCTTGCTAATTATTCAGGGACTTGGTTGGGTGAGAAAAGGTGTCAGTTTAAGTGTCCTTAAGGCTATTTCCTTAACATGTCCTTATGGCAAGACTCAAAAATAAAGACAGTGTAAATCGGTCAGTTGATCACCAGATAGGCATTAATTGCCTTCTCTGTACAATGAATAGTGTTAGGTGTTCTCAGGCACTTAATTATAAGGCATAATCCCTTCCTTCCCTTGAGGAATTTGCAGTTATCTGAGCAGTTCAAAAAAAAAATCTGTGAATGAAATTGATAACCTCTGTCAAGTGTGTTGTAATAAAAATGAGCGCATTTAGGATGCACATGCAGAAAATAGACAACCCCAAATGCTTCATATGTGGGAATTCAGTTAATAATCATTACAAATTCAGTGGAAAGTACTGTTGATTGCTATTTAATTAATGAGGAAAATGGGGCATAGAGAGATTAACTAACAAGCACAAGGTCACCGAGTTTAACCACAGAGCAAGAATTTGAACCCAGGTAATCTGACCCCAGAGTTTGCGTGCGAAAAATATTAGTCTGTATTGATGAAGAAGAGAATTACCATTTTTCTCAGAACAGGAAGGAATTTTCCTAACCTTGACTGAGGGATGTGATATAGATGAATGAAAAGGGAACAGGGTGGGGTCTTGGGAGTGTGTGGATCTGGAGGTGGGTTTGTGGGGAGATGGTGAAAAGTGATAATGCTTCAAGCAGCAGCTAGAAGGTGGAAATTAAAATGGCATATTAGGTGTATATGTGGGTGGAAGAATGAGTAGCAATTCTAATCTAGATGATTTTGAGTAGGAGATTAGTTGATGTTATGTAGGAACATAGATTGGTACAGGTTTCTAGGCAAGCAATTTTTCAGCACCGTAAAATTTAAAATATACGTGGCTTTTGACCCAGCCTTTCCGCACATAGAAGGCATTCCACAGAATTACTTGCACTGTATTGTTTGTAAAAGTGAATAAATGACATTCACAAAGAGAATTGTTAAATTGTAGTTTATAATACTATGGAGTATTTTAAAGAATTGAGGCTCATCTATTTTTATTGACACTGAGAGATGGTTGTGATTTATTGTGCATTGAAAAAAAATGATTTGGTGAATGATATATATAATAAGATTTTATTTAAAAGTTAGGTCTAGGGGACTTCCCTAGTGGTGCAGTGGATAAGACTCCACGGTCCCAATGCAGGGGGCCCAGGTTCGATCCCTGGTCAGGGAAATAGATCCCACATGCATGCTGCAACTGGGGAGCCCGCATACCACAACTAAGGAGCTGGCAAGCTGCAACTAAGACCCGGCACAACCAAATAAATGAATAAATATTTTTTAAACAAAGTTATGTTTAATCAAGTCAAGAAACACTTATGGAACCATAACTATAGGCTGGGCACTGGTCCAGGTACATGGAATACTGCAGTGAACCAAACAAAGATCCCTGCCCTCCTGAAGCTTATATTTTGGTGGGGAGACAGACAATAAAAAATAAACACCATAAATAAGTAAATAATGTAATATATTAGGTGAAAAGTTCATGGAAAAAAAATAACTGAAAACAACAAAAGGAAAGTGGTAGAGGGAACAGCAGCTGAAACACAGGCCTTAAGTTAGGAACATTCCTGGTGTTCAGAGAACACCAAGAAACCTGGTATGGCCAGTGTGGGAGAAGGGAGGGGAAGAGTAGAGTATATATGAGAGGAAGTTGGATAGTTACCTGAGGGTCAGAATTCTATAGAGCAGGATGATCCAAAACAAATAAAATGCAAATCACATCTGTAATTGTAAAATTTCATTAGCCACTTTGAAAAAAACAGAAAAAGAAATGTGAAATTAACACTAATAGTTTATTTTATTCAAAGTATTCTATTCAAAATATTATCGTTTTAACATGTAACTGATATAAAAATAGTAATGGAATATTTTAAATTTCATGTACTAACACTTTGCAATATGGTGCATGTTTCACACCTATATAGCACGTCTCAATTTGGCCTGGCCACATTTTACATCTTAATAGCCACAGGTGGCTGGTGGATAGCACAGAGATAGGGCCTTGCAAGTCACAGTTAGGATTTGGCTTCTACATGGTGTTAAACTGTCATTGCAGAAGTTGGAGCAGAAGAGTAACTTGATCTATCTTACATTTTAAATGGATCAGTCTTGATTGGTGTGTTGAGAGACACCCAAGTTGGGGAAGGAGTGATGGAACATGGTTAGAAGCAAAGAGACCTTTTAAGAGGCTGTTGTATCAAACCAGGCAAGAGGTGATGGTAAGTCAGACTTGGGTGTTAGCAGTGGACATTGGGAGAGGTGGTCAGATTCTAGATGTCTTTTGAAGGTGGAGCCAGCAGGATTTTCTGACAGATGGAATGGTAGGGTGTAAAGGAAAGGGAGGTGTCAAGGATAATATCAAGGCTTTTAGCCTCAGTAACTGGAAGATGGAGTTTCAACTGAAATGGTGATTCTGCAGGTGGGGAAGGTTTGGATGGGAAAACTTAAAATCTGAGGTTTCTATTAGGTGTCAAAGTAGAGATCAGAGCTGGCAGTTGGATATATGAGTCTGAATTTGGGAGCAAAGTCTAGACTGAAGATATAAATTTGAGAGTTTGTCAGCATAAATAAAAATATTTAAAACTGTGGGACTGGATGAGATCATCAAGGGAGTGAGAGGGTAGATTGAGAAGAGAGGAAGTCTGAAGACTGAGCCTGGAATTCTCCCGTAGTACGCAGTCCAAGACCAGTCTGGATGGATTTACACCATATTGATAATCATCTTTACCACTAGGTAAGGGGACTTTAAAGGCCTGGCCAAGAAGGTGGACTTTCAGTATCTACTTATTGTTTTTTTATAATAGATGTATAATAGTTTTGTGATTTAAAAATTAACCAGCAGTCCAAGAGGACTTCCAGTTTCAGCTTGGAAATTTAAAGAATCCAAGGAGTCACCAGTCCTACCCTTTAAACAGGAAAAAGCTTGACAAACTAAACTATCAGTGACTTTCTTGGGTCCATCACAGAACTCAGTTGTCAGGGCAGACGTCTATCCCAAATCTTGGAGAGGCAGGTGCCTGCAGGGAGAGACAGACTGAATCATTTGTTTACCTGGGGCCGAAGCCTCCAGAGGCCATATATGCCTGTAAGGAACATTAAATGAGAAATTCTGATGAATTGCTGGAGGCTGAGTGTGGGCTAGGATGAGTGAGTACTGTTCCTTGGGGCCAAAGTCATGGTGGCCGGGAGCCTCACACTTTTTCAGACCTTTCCTCCAGGCACCCCGCTAGGCTCTCACTGGGAAGATAGGGGATAATTTGGAGAAGGCTACCCAACCCATTCCCCTCTGCCCTGGTGATGGTAGAAGTTGTTAAAGGATATTTTCTCTGTATATGGGATTCTGGGTTGGTGTTTTTTTTCCTTTCATCTCACCAAAGTCCCTGAGTGATTATGAAGAGCTGAGCACCATGCCAACCTGGGATGGACATGCAGTGTGAGTGAGAAATAAGCTTTGTTTTAATTTGCAAAAACAAACAAAAGTTAACGATGCAATCATAGAGATACTTGGAAGTCACCATAATAAAATTTGGTATTTTTTGTTGCAAAGAGGTTGAGAACTGTTGGATATTTATGAGAAGAGGAGTAATTTGATTTACCCAATGAAACCATGCTCCTTGTCTGTTACTCGAAGAGCAGTGTGCAGCAAACATACTCTGCTGTCTGAACTAATTCTCACCCTTGGCTTCAATATGTGTCTAAAGCTACTTAATAGGAATAATAATAGGAACCCAAACTGAGTAATAATTACCAGAATCCGGTTCATAGTATTATAATAGAATTAGTTGTGTACGTTGTTTGAGGCTATTTTTTTAAAAGCATATTTATAAGTTTTAGACTTTTAGTAGTATTTTAAAGCTTTATATAATTTCCAACAAAATAATATAAGAATACTCATATTCAGTAATTCCATCCATTTATATAATTTCATGCCCATCATTAAAAAGAATATTTATCTGAGAGTGGAGTTCTCTATTATTGGCTGTTATCCAAAGAGATTAAAAATTGCTTATTCTATAATGCATTTAAAAATAGTTTTCTATTGAATATGTATCTAGTTACTTGCCTTTTAATTAAATAAGGATCTAGAAATTTTACCTTCTAAAGAAAGGACCTTAGCTTCAGAAATAATTTTGGTGCCTGCTCCATATGTATTTGAAAAGGCAACTTAATATTGTGTTTTTCTGTGGGAGGAAAAGAATCTGAAGCCCTGAAATGTAATATGTGTTGGGTTGTGAATCATGGCAACCTAGAGCAAGAAAGATTGGATCTAGAATTTCCTTATCTTGCCTCAGATTTTTCATTTTCTAACAAACGCCCTTTTTCATGAGCTGTGACTGAGGATAGTTATGAGTCAAAGGCATTCTGTTCCCAAATTCATACATAATATTTTGCTTAAGAAACACATCAGAGTTGGAGGACAGTCCTCACAGAAAAGTAGAAGCAAGGCAGTCAATTGCATCAGATAATAGATTAAAAAGTCCCCTCCTCCCCCTGCCAAAAAAAACCCCATGATGTCTATGAGAGTTTCAAGTTCTGACTGATCCCTAGAAATTTCTACCGATTTGAAGATGAACCTTGATTGAGATGTAAAGTTTCAACTTCCAAGAAGCTGAGTAACATACACAGCAGGAAATGCCAATATCATTTTAATAGACATATGTTGTAAAGGTGAATTTCAATGAGCTTTCACAGCTTTCTGAACAGTATTATCACACATTTTAAGTAAGTAGGTCAGTGTTATCATTTATACATAATTTTATTGCTTTAGTGTTATATTTTTATGATTATCTTACAAATGCTTCACTAAAGATATACTGTAGTCTCCCAGTGATTTTATATTCTTTCTTCTTGTTTTGCTTGAGAAGTCTTAACTTTTATGTCCCTAATTAACTACTTTAAAACCGGCCTCATTTTTCCAGCTTACACTTTGCATCATTATCTCCCTTTCTTTAGAGCCCAGGCCCTTCCTGGGCCATTTGCTTCTTCCTAACATTTCGGCTACTTTTATCTTTCTTCCATATTTTATTATTTAATTGTGAAACTCAAGAACAGAATTACTCTCACATGTCTTTGTATCCCCAGCACATGCAGAGAGCTGGGCAGAGTATAGATTGACAAAATTTGTAAAAAGGGAGAAGGAAAGGAAGAAAGGCAATTATACCTCTTAATCTGAATGAAACTTCAATGCCTCATATCTTTATAATTGTATATAATAACTTCCTTTTAAAAATCAGATACTCAGACCAAGACACAAACCCATGCACACACTAAACTGTGCAAATATCTATAAAGTGACTTTGGGTGGGAGTTTTTGTTTACTCAGAGAAATAACCTTACATAAGGAAAGACCTTCCACCCACCCCATGAGCAGTTTTACAAGTAGAAAAATTAGGATTAATATACTGCTTGTCAAACCTACTAAATAAAAATCAGCAGTACTTTTTGCACACTGGTGCAGCAAGTTGTGAGAAATTATTAGTGGTATGGATGCCTGAGATTTTTGTATTTTCAGGAAAGAAGGGGATATTTTGTAAATGTGCCTCATATTATTCATGGTCCTGCCTGTGATTATTCCCATATACCTGCCAACTGCAAGCTGCGAATAAGCATTCCATCTTATTCAAACCGTTCATGGATCTTTACAAAGTCTTGCTACCTGAGCCTCAGGTTTGAGAATTGAAGGAGGGATGTGGTGAGTGAAGGGCTTTTCTTCAGAGTTGGTAAAGAAACAGCTGGAACTGTACGTATTTCCTGCCTCCCTCTCTTTGGCGATATTCGGGGACTCAGTGATCTTTAAAATACTCTCAAGAATTTTCAACTTGTGTTTTCATTATATCTAGAGGCAAAATCTAATGCAGCATTTTCCAAAATGAACTCCCTGAAATGATGTTCACTGACAGTGTTAAAAACTCATATGATAAATAAGGGCATTATTTCTTTCAAAATATATTGAAAACTGTGTATAAGAAAATCACTAAGTAAATTTAAATAGTCCTTACTATTATGCAATACTCTTTCTTTATAAATAGAATGCCAAGTCAAGAGTGCCAAGGAGGAAAAAGAGAAGTCATTCATTGCTTTAATTTGCTTAATAAATACTTTTTATTTATTATATGCTTGGTACCGTTTTTGGTGCTTGAGTTACATCAGTGAAAAGCGTTAAGGCATGACTTTAAATCTGCAGCAATTATAAATGACCTTTTATTTGGTGCTTGCTGGTTTCTCTTATATCTTGTAATGTTTTTATGTATTCATCCTTCATAAAATTTATAAATAAAATGATTAAATGTGTCTAATTCACTCTATGTATAAAGTTAAAAATAAATTAGGTATTGATCATTTCCTATAGGGCTTATTTCATTGTCTTTTAAAATTCTTTTGCTGTGAAATATGAGTGGGTTTATGTGAACATTGGAGATTTTTCAATGCATTTGAGTTGAAAAGAGTATCATAAACAGGAGATGGCCAATCCACACATGAAATTTCTTTGTAGGCAAAAGCTTTTTATATAATTTTTTTGGATAAAACTCTTGCCGTGGGAAAGTTATAGCAAGTTCTGAAATACATGTAAGAGACAAAATTTTCCTGCAACTTAGGCATATTGTATATTGGCAAATCATGATTTATTGGAATGTTATAAGTATTATGATTGTAGCATCTCCCATTTTTATCAGGCTAAACATGAAAGAGAATCTTCTCTGGCTGGCTGGTTGTCTTGGAGCAGTTTGTGGTTTAAAGGAAAGAAAAACTAGCTCTTTGCAAACAAGGAGAAAAAAATATACACATATAGATACATAAAGATACATAAAATTAACTTATCTGAGTCTTATTTGGTCCAGCCAATTGGGCTTTTAGAGTTGTTTTAGGTACTAAATTTCAGGAAGATTCTTGGACCGAGGATGAGAATCTTTTCCCACTATTGTTTGCAGAAAACAAAACAGTCTTGATAGAGCTGTGTGCGTTTCACAAAAACCAAAATTTCCTTTCCCTTTTTATTTTTTTTTTTGCGTGGGGGGAGATTAGACATAATTTCAAATATGTTTTTTCACAGAGAGGGCTATATGCTCACAGGAATTTGGAAAATGTTGATATGGTGGCTTTGAACAGAGGCTCTGAATCAGATTTAACAAAGGTACATCTGCTTATTATGGACTCTCACGCCTGATTATTCTCTTTGGCTCACTTTTCTAATATATCACATAAAGATACTAATATTTAATACATAGGGTTCTTAGAAATTAATAAGACAATGAAAATGAAGAGAGCTCAGCCCTGGACCTGCCTCATGGAAAAGCTTCAATGGAAAATAATTATTTATATGATCATCATCATTATTAGGTATCATAAGACTTGCAAATAATATGAAGAATATTAGATTGGGCTTTGGTTTCAGTATGTCTTCTAGTTGGGGAGCTAAGGGCTATACACTTGAAGTAATAGCTGAAAATAAAAACAGTGGTATGGATGAAAATAGATATTTTTATTTCATGTAAACTTTAGATTTTTCTTTTATAAAAATATTATAAATGGTCCCCCAAATCTAAGTTTCTTCATCAATACTGCCCATTTATACTGTTCATTAAGTAGAAACAGACTCATAGATGCTCTTCAGTAAAGTTTGTATTGATTATTAGCTTTTTGAGGGAACAAAAACGAGAGGCAATTCAGTTTCACCAGCTTATTTCTCTTTGAACAGCAGAAAGGTGTTACATCTCGTTGCTGCCAGGCGGAGCAGATTAAAGGTCAGGACAGCTTGCAAGATCTCCTCCCAGCATACATGTGAGAGGGAGGGAGTAATTTTTAGTCTACTTTGCTTGTGAAAATCAAGAGAGAATGTAACATCAGAAGTAATTTTTTTTGTTTCAAGTTTGTTATGTGATTTTGCTCATGGGATTTTTTTTTTTCCTATTGGGTGAACACATACTACTTGAAAATATGGTGAAAAAGAAATTCTTGAAGAAAAATGCAAATAATAACTCTCAAATAATTCCCAAGTAATTTGTGATCTTCTTTGCCCTAAACTGTTTAAATATATTCATTTGTAATAAAAATAATCCTTCCACCTGGAATCATTATCTTTTATTTTCCTTTATTTTCTTTTTTTTAAACCTCTTTGCCATGTAAGACACATATTTATGAAGAGTTGAGAGAAACCCATTTGAATTTTCTTGTCCAACCTACCCAGCTGCTGATGGCTGTCTCCAAGATATAACTAACTTGCTCACTTGTGCACATCTTTCTTGTTGAGAATAATTTTCACATACATTTGGAAAGTTTGGAAAATCTTACAAGACCCTGATTTTTATTACCGTTGCAGTCATAGCATCAGAAAATTCCCAGTCCTGTAGTGAAAATGTTAACATGAGGGTAATTAGCAAGATAGACTAGTGAGATGGATTATTCTAAGAATAAGTCATGAGCAAAAGTAAGCTATGTTGGTGTTATGAAATAGTCTGTATGGTGGTTTAGGCCTCTTGAGGGAATACTCTGGCAGTCTCCTTTATGACAGTTTTAAAAGCACATTTAAAAAATTGAGACCATTTATGCATTTTTTGTTAAATTCAGAAAAGCATTGTGTAGTTAGGTGGAGGAAAAAAAGCGAGAGATTCTTTCTGTGTCAGATGATAATTTTCTTTAAGGTCCATGCTTACTTTTTTTTTTTTTAAAGAAGATGTTGGGGGTAGTTTATTAATTAATTAATTTATCTTTGCTGTGTTGGGTCTTCGTTTCTGTGTGAGGGCCCTCTCTAGCTGTGGCAAGCGGGGGCCACTCTTCATCGTGGTGCACAGGCCTCTCACCATCGCGGCCTCTCTTGTTGCGGAGCACAGGCTCCAGACGTGCAGGCTCAGCAGCTGTGGCTCACGGGCCTAGTTGCTCTGCGGCATGTGGGATCCTCCCGGACCGGGGCACGAACCCGTGTCCCCTGCACTAGCAGGCAGACTCTCAACCACTGCACCACCAGGGAAGACCCATGCTTACTTTTAAAAGTTATTTTTATCAGTGAGATGATAGTTAATGCTCATGACTATTATGATTAACTCATTTCTTTTTTTATAAATTGTTGAGAAAACATGGTTAATAACAGTTTCAGATAAGTATTTTGCTTCATCATTAGAAACACTGGGAAGAATTATGAATTTTGTAGAGTGCATTTGAATCAAACTAAACAATTTTAGTGATCATTCTGCTGAGGATAGGACCATGGTATGTGTGATCAATGAGTTGTACTTTCCTCATGTGTAAAATGGGGTGTGAGATGACCCCAAAGTTTTAACAGAGTGCGCATAATTATATTATGCTCAAGAAGTCAATTGGGGCAAGGGAGAATCAAGGATAATAATTTGGTTCTATTTAATAACATGCATTACTTGATTATTAGTATCACCACACAAAAGTGTTTGCATCTCATTTGCTTCAGATAGAAACTGTGACGCAAGAGGGAAGGGATGTGGGAACAGATGTATATGTATGACTGATTCACTTTGTTATAAAGCAGAAACTAATAAAAAAAAAGAAATTCAAACATAAACCTTCCTCTGGGGGTGGTGTTCATTCATTCAACCAGTATTGTTGTAGTGCCTACTATGTGAGGGCATTGTGATGGGTTTAAAACTTTATAAAACTCATTCACAGTAACTAGAACTGTAAACTGAAATTTAAGTAGTATTTTAACAAATTTTACTGCTTAGCAGAGAAGTGATGCTTACCTAGTGCTACCATGCCCAGACAAAGCTCCATGTGCTCTGCAGATACGAACTAACTCATGTCATCCTCATAGTGTTCCTGTGATGTAATGCTGTTATTTCCCCCAGTTTACAAATGAGGAAACTGAGAGAGGAAATAAGTAATTTGCTCCTAAAATTGGTCAGTGACAGAGTGTGATTTGAACCAGGGCTCTATAGCCCACATGCTTAAACACTGTTCCGTACTGCTTCACCTAGATATATTGCAAAAATGGAGGACTCTGATTGCAAATACACCTAGCTCAACTCCTCATGAAAATAGTAGTATCATGACCAGAAGGCTTAATGTCCTCAGTTTTATTATCTTATGGATTATTTAGAGGACCAATAATAAATTTTCTTTTTTCTTTATTTCCCCTAATCCCTTAATAAAAGAAATGATCTTCATTACAATGTATATGAGATTATTATGATAAATGTCCTATTGCATGAGAATTATACTATTTTGGTAAACGCAGATAACACTGTAAGTTATTGTTGAATATTATTCTATAATGTATAGAAATGTCCACAAATCCAAAGTCCTGTATAACTTTTGTCCTGGCAGTGCCTCTCTTCAGAGCGGGAGGGAGGAAAGTTTATTCTTTGCAGATACCAACTGCTCACCAACCCACAACTCAACATGCAGTCCAGAGGTGTAGGCTCCTCATATAGGAAATTCAAACTGTATTTACAATGAGGGCATCTCTAAAAGAACTTGTTTATTCAGAAGAGAGAGCATTCCAGCCTTCATGAAAGGGAAACTGTATGACTTTGTTATATTCTAAGAAATTAAGAAGGCGCCTCCTCAAATCTCAAAGCACATGGTAGAGCCTTAGCAAATGGTATGCTGTAATATTTGTAGAAAAGTAAATATAAATACAGTATCTCCACATTTATATTTTCCAAAAATATTGTATAGTATGTGTTTATTGGAACCTTCCTATGTTGCACTTCTTTATTTTAAAACCCTTTTTAATTCACACAATGAATAAACCCATTTTATAGGTGAATAAACTGATATGCAAACAACTTAAGTAGTAAATTCACTCAAATCCTCAGGAATCATGCCCCTCCATACTGCATTATGTTGATCTCCTTTTAGAAATTATAACTATTATAAATATTTGGATATTTGCTTCTCTAAAAATCTTTTTCCCTGAGTAGGCATTGAGGAAGCTTTCATGTCTTCTTTTTAATGTTTTGAATTTTTTTAACCTTAGCACGTTATAGCCCAATCTAGTCACCTTATTAGTTATTCTAATTTGCTCATCTCAGATGTTTTGCATGCTACTATAATGACTATAATTATATCATTTCTAAGGTTTAATTTGTGCAAATGTAAAATAACTGACTTTCATTTTGCAGTTAGCCAATAGTTTCTCAGACTGACCAAAATGCTTTGGGGAGTGTGTATTTATTAAATATCAGAAACATATTAATTTTGTAAATTTAGATTATACATATATATATAAATTCAGATGTGTATATATGTACGTGTGTGTGTGTATATATATATATATATAAATATATATATATATATAATTTCCATTGGGAAAGGTTTGGTTCTATTACGATTATGTAATAGCCAAGGGAGTGCCAGTTGAGTACAAAATTAATAGGTTTTTTAGGTAGGATTCCAGAATTAGTGCATGAAGGGAACAGAGTAGATCTGTTTGAAGAGTTCATTAAATTAGGTTATATATGCTCTTATGAAATAGGACTATAAGAGCATTCAGAGGAAAACATAGAAACAACACAAATTATTGAAGAACCAAAGGGATTGACTTATGATGAATTATTGAAGATAAAGGGATCTTAATAATAATACTATATAAACAAGGAAGTTGTCTAATGCCAAGATGCTGAGGAAATGGCTGAGTTCAAAGAAATTTTACCCAATGATTAATGAGGATTGGAAACACTTTCATATTCTAGATATAGTTGCCTAATTAAAGATGTTGGAGAAAATTCCCTGAAAATGGGAAGCTAGCTAAGCTCATCTGATTTTTAGAAGATAACTTATTTTTTAGGTTAGAATATAGGAATGAAAATGGTCCCTGCAAAGAGATATTAGGTCCTTGAAATATTCACTCAAAGTGAAACTCTCTTGATATTATGTTGAACATTCTTAAAATAATAGATATAATGAATGTGGTAGGTTTTGTGATTTATGCTTTTAATTAAATGTGATATGATTTCCCCCTTAGTTGGGGTAACATATAACCAGTGATGAATTATATACAGAATATTTACCAGGTGGT
The DNA here is from genome assembly GCF_964165515.1 of Mesoplodon bidens. NCBI lineage: Eukaryota > Metazoa > Chordata > Mammalia > Artiodactyla > Ziphiidae > Mesoplodon > Mesoplodon bidens. Next base: position 115,762,869 of record NC_138163.1, on the reverse strand, counting down.
ATGGCTTCCAATCAGAATAAACAACTAGATGGCATACCAGATGTGTGTAAGTTCAGTGTACAGCATGGCCAGATAGACCAGAGCAATGAGGGACTCACTTTCTCCCTGTATGTGAAGATCTTGAACTCTCGACTCAGAGGAGATGCACCAAGCTTAAGTTCCTGTGTATAAAAGTACTGAGGACAGGGTTGATAATCAGTGAGTACGTAGCAGCGAGGCTCTTCTGTGGTTAGTACTGGTGTCTATTTTAATTAATAGTAAGTAGTTGGAACAATTTGAAATTTTGCCTCTGTCTGAAGAATTGTTAACCTGGGTCTTCCTGAAGATAAAAAAATGATTTTATGAATAATTGAACCCATACTCTGTGATAAGAAATATGTAATATGTGTTCATCTATATAAAGGATATGTGATACAGGTTGTGTTCCCCAGAGGGAAGACTCTAAGTAGGAGTTTACTGTACAGGATATTGATTAAAAAGTATCTTTGTGATCAAAACTGGGTTGGAGGGTGGTGGGGAAAGAAGCAACAGTGGTGAGAAGAAGATAACAAGAAAGGCTAAAAGGCCCAAAGACTCCCTTAACCAAACCCACAGGAAGCACTAGAGCTATAATGACCCTTCAGGGTTATCCCGAGCAGTACCAAGATGACCAACCTTTGTACGGTGGATTGATCAGTTATTGGATATGACCCACCGTGTGGAGGCAGCTTTCCAAAGCTGAGGTAACTCCTGAAGGGGCTGACAGCTGAATCTGGTGCTGCTAGCACTCCCAGCTGCTGGGACACCAAGTCCTTCAGTGAGGGGAGATCTGGGCTGCCCACCACTGTATCCCCCACAGAATAGGATAGCTTCTTTCTCCGAGTCTTCCTCAATTAAGGAAATGTGATAAACCTTAATCAGCCCTCGCTTATCTGACCCCTTCATATCCACAGCTTCGTTTAGAATCACATACTTGGATCAATTTATGTCTTACTTGAGTGGAGTGTTGGGAGAGGGGTTACCCGGTAGGACAGAAGAATTACTTTCCTTGGTATGTGACTCCTTTAACAGAATCTCTTGGGGAAGAATTGGGGTTTGGGAAGATTCCTTGACTCCACTTTGTGAATGTTATTTTGCCAGTTTGCCACATCCCCTTCCAAGACTTGGATTATTGTAAACTGTATGTTTACTTGTATGTCCTTCAGGTATTTATTGAGAGCTGATAATGTGATGCACAGTGTGGCATGCACATATGAATTAAATATACAGATCTTCTTCGACTTACGATGGGGTTACATCCCAATAAACCCATTGTATGTTGAAAGTATCATGTTGAAAATGCCTATAGTTGGGCAAAGTCATCTAACACAAAGCCTGTCTTATAGTAAAGTGTTGAATATCTCATGTAATTTTTTTTGAATGCTAGACTGAAAGTAAAAAAAAACAACAACCCAGAATGGTTATAAGTGTATCAGTTGTTTCCTCTGGTGGTTGTATGGCTGACTGGGAGCTCGATGCCACTGCCCAGCATTATGAGAGAGTATCTTACTGCATATCACTAGCCTGGGAAAAGATCAAAATTCCAAATTCGAAGTACAGTTTCTACTGAATTCATATTACTTTTGCACCATTGTGAAGTCAAAAAATTATAAGTCTTACCATTTTAAGTGGGTAACTGTCTATAGTCCCCTTCCCTTGAGGAGTTTCCATGCCAGCCAGGGAGATAGACAAAGTGATAATTTTTACATAATAGGTAAGAATAAACAACGTAGAAGAACAGAAGAAGGAATGATTGCAGGGTGAAGTAGTGTGGATGAAAGTAATCAGAAGGTAATAAGAATTTGTTTTTGAGACTAAGATATTTTTTTCTTTGATTTGGCATCAGTTATGTTTACCTTGTTATGGACTGCTGTGGATTTGATCTAGGTTCATGTGGCTCCAACAAATGTATGGGTTTTTTAAAACAAATTTATTTATTTATTTATTGGCTGCGTTGGGCCTTTGTTGCTGCGTGCGGGCTTTCTCTAGTTGCGGCGAGCGGGGGCTACTCTTCGTTGCGGTGTGCGGTCTTCTCATTGCGGTGTCTTCTCTTGTTGTGGAGCACGGGCTCTAGGCACGCGGGCTGCAGTAGTTGTGGCTCGTGGGCTCTAGAGCGCAGGCTCAGTAGTTGTGGCACACGGGCTTAGTTGCTCCACAGCATGTGGGATCTTTCCAGACCAGGGCTCAAACCTGTGTCCCCTGCATTGGCAGGTGGATTCTTAACCTCTGAGTCACCAGGGAAGTCCCCAAATGTATGTTTGAAAGTTCCCCATTAGTCAGTGCTGCTTTCAGAATCTTGCTGGGAGATACAGAAACTCTCCGACTTTGTTAGTTGCTATCTGATTTTGATATTGGCTGTCTGACTGTCTTGTAGAGATCAAGGACTTGCCAGGCCTCATCATTTCATCTGAGCATAGCACAGTGCCTGGCACCTAGTACAGTTTAATAAATAATTGCTAAATTAATCACTGAATGAATTATACCAAGTTTATAAGGCATGCATCTTATTGCTGGTACACTTTTCATTTTCTTACTAACTTTATAAAAGAATAATACACATAAACCAACGACTTCCCTATAAACCCTCCCTTCCCTGCTTATCTTTTTTTCCTCCCTCCCTTCCTCCCTTCTTTCTCTCCCTCTTCTCCCTCTCTTTTCTTTATTTCTTTCTTCCTTTTTTAGGCAGTGGAATCACTTCCTCAAAGAAAGTCTTTAGAAGAATCACAATAAGTTTCACAGATAAAGCGGGGGGTAGGTATAATCTGGTTAAAATATGGTTTGGGAGCCTCTAGCTCAGCTCTCTCTCCATTCCAAGAGGTAATTCCAACGTTCAGTAGGTCACAGTTTGAAAACCACTGAAATAAAACATTCAGGTAACTGGAAATCACCACTTTCCAAGTGAAAATGTCAACAGTAGCAATGGAATTGTTTGTGGGTAAGTGGGGCTTGCAAGCCATGGCTTGAAATATTTGTTCTTCAGCTGATGTATGGAAGTCTAAATTTGGCACATGCATGGTCATTTTAGGTTGAGAGGATGTTCAAGAGGATGGGTTGTGTGAAAGTTGAACGTCTGAAAGTCACGTACTGACTACAGTAGTAGCACATCTTAGTACTTTATATTTTCAATGATTGTCTTGAGTAAATTTAGTCTAAAAGTTTATGGAATATAATTTTAAAAAATTAGATTCTGAAAAGAAAAGGGAAAAGTTAAATTTAAAATAAGGGCCTGTATCTTTGTGAGAATAAAATCTTAGTCATTTAAAAATAGATTTTAAGTATACATGAGGTAGTGTTCTATTTTTAATACAGGTCAAATCCTATGGCAAACTTTTATGCTTAAGTATTCTATTTTAGTTAATATTTCTCTTAAAAAACTACACTACCAGACTTAATTGTTTCATGATAATTTCTTATAGGGGATTTTCCTTATTTGTTTCAATTATGATTTTTTTTAAAATTCATTTTATATTTGTTGTGGCATTTGTAAAGGTAGTAAAACACTGCTATTTTGGAAAGCTTATTCATTTGCTGAGGTTTGTGTTGCTGTCTCAGCTATTCCTGCGAGAACTTTAAGATCGTAGCATAATAATGAAAATTTTTATCATTGGAAATTTCCCCGTTTAACTTAATCAGCGTATATATTGGCCTCAGTAGTTTGAATGACCTGAAGTATCAGTTCTTGAACATAGGTGTCTCTTATACATACAGCATTACGTATAGTGAAAAAGTGCTATAAAACCTTTTTTCACTTTTACATTATGATTTCTTTCCCCTTTTATTACTGGGTATGTAACTTATATGTTCAGAGGAGAAGTGCTTCAGAACAATGACTATTTAAATAGAATTTTGGGCTGTATTTTCTGCAGTGTTATCTGACATACATTAAATATATTTATTCAGTAACTGTGTCTTTTTGACAAAACTACTGAATAAGTAAAATTGTTACCGAATTAAGTCGTATGGATCCTGCTCGGGCCCTATCTGGGTTGAGGCTCTCTGCCTTGGTGGGGAAGGGTCTGTCTTCTGTTAGGGTTGGAACAGCCAAATAATGAAACCGAAGCTGAGATCAATGCAGTGCAAGCTTTATTCAGTGGCCAAAGAATGGAGAAGGGGAACTTAGTTTACAGATCAACTTCTTGCCCATGTAACGAGAGGGACTTGATTTTGAAGAGTAAAGACAAAGGGAGGAGGAGTGAGGCTAATGATGGGGAGGCATATGCATTAGTCTACCAGGGACAGGCAGGGCTTTTCAAAGGAGTGAAGTACCACCCTCTTTTTATCCTTTTTTGGTCCTTAATGTCTGGTCATCGCCACTGGTAGATGTTTGTCATTTAATGTGCTAATGTAGTAAAATCAGCGAATAATGAGACTCAGGGTCTGTTGGAGGTCAGGTTTCTTACCATCTTGGTCCCAGATAGTTCCACCTGTTTTTTCTTTTGTTTGTCTCTCCCTATAACTTCCTTTCTTAACACTGGACCCTGTATCTTAAAGGTTTATGTTAACTCCTGATAAAGTTGCGGCTTGGCAGGTTTTGAGCAAAGACCTGGTGCAGCTCTGGCAACAAAATGAACAAAGAAAGAAACTAATGATATTTTCCAATTTCTTGGATAATGAATTAAACATGTTGAACTGTGCTGTGTGATTCTTATGTTAAGGAAATGTTAAGTCATGTCATAGTTTTCATTCTTTTACATCCATGCAATAACCTGAGTAAGATCCTAAGATTTATTTATAGGTGTCAGTTCAGAAAGATTTCCTTTTTGTGAAGTCCCAGGCCTGAGGTTTTAATGTATATATAGGTTTTTAAACCATGTTCATTCACTGCCTACGACCGATGGCTTTAATGAATGCCTAACAACTTACTTAAACCAAACGAATAATTAGTCTCAATTACAGAAGTGTAAATTTGACTCTAATTAGTGAATGTGCCAGGCTTTAGACATTGGTTTAAGTATAATTGATCTTAGGGCCACAGAGATCAATTTAAGGGTTGGTGAACTGACAGCAAGGAGGAAGTGACTCAGATAATAAGAATGCTCACCACTAGAAAGATTAATTGGTGTATTACTGATAAACTAGTAGGTGACTGATATAATAATGATATTCCCATATTAAGGGGGTCTCAAAACAGGATCACCAACTTCAGAGCTTTTAATTGTATACAATTACGATGTCAAACATACTCCTTTAAAAGAATATTTGTCACATTCATTTGTCCTCCATTTAATTTTAGTTTTTTTTTTCTTTTTCATAATTAAAAAAAGAAAAACACCCTAGAGGAGGCATACAACTATTTTACTTTATGCTTGGAAGTATTCTTCCTTAACTGTGTTGGTAGGCCTGGGTGTGGAAAATCAAGTGACTGCATTAAAAAGACAATGACTGATTGCCTTGATAGCATTTTTCCATGTCCTTTGCTGTCAGTTAAGTCTGCTTTTGTTGCTATGATAACTTCTTCCCACTTTGACGGTAAAATCTGGACAGAAAAATAAAGGAGAAAGGCGGTTCTATTATGCCATTACATTTCTTCTCCTTTGAAGAGCTTCTGGTACTCCGAATGATGGGTTAAAAAGCTAGATGATGTGGTGAAGCCAGAAAAGCCACACTGATGGCACGTTCAGTTCACATCAGTGTGTGAAGGGTCCCTGGCTGAGGGAGAGGCACGCAAAGTCCTAGATGAAGAGTGAGGTGGCTGCTAAGTGAGGAGTTGTGGAGATGAGAATACAAGAATACTACGGAGTCTCTGTCCTTTTTGCAAATATTCTGTGCCTGTGTTCTTTTCTCCCTTTCTCCCCGCTACCTCCTGACCCCAGACGACTCTCCTAATAAAAAGATTTTTCAAGAGAGATGTCAAAGAAAATAGAATTTTTCAAGAAAGACGTCAAAGGAAATTGTTGAATGAGGCACAGGGGCAGCATGAGACCGGAGTGGAGGAAGGTGATAAAGGCGCTATTTAGAAGTTAAGCCCGGAAAACTGGGGCAAGAATCAAAGCAACGCTACAGGCAGGGATGAGGTAACCAGGGCCCCGAAGATAATCATAAGGAGTTGGGAGTCTGAGGCAGGAAAAAAGGCCGGTTAAGAGGTTTAAGGCAGAGGATGACCTACTTAGAAACAGATCTTTTCAACAGCCAGACTTTGGACTGGAGGGGAAGTAGCTCAGGAGGCCCCAGAGTAGGTTACATTTGTCTTAGTGGAAGTTGTACTGAGTAAACAAGAAATTGTAATTATACTGAATTATGAAGAGAGCATTCAATTACGTAGTCATGTGCAGGAACATTTCCTTTTTAAATGCTTTTTAAAAAGTTTTATTTTTAGGAGAGTTTTTCTTCATATATCAAATTTTAATTTGCATTGTGCTGTGTAGCACAACCTCATGTAGACTACCTTGTTGGAAGAACATTCTAAATCCACGAACATTTTGAAAGAGGCAGAATTTTGCTGCTTGTAAATATATAAAGAGGCTCAGGTTAACCATTTATACTGTGTGAACTCCTTTGCAGTATTTCTTAGAGGATTTTTAATAGATAATATATATCAAAGGAGTTTTATAAACACCTGTTTTAATAATTCAGGCACTGAGAATAATTTGATATCCTAAGTAGTTTAAGTATCTTTTCTGATACCTCGTTTGTATTAATTTTTGGGGTGGTATAGTTTTTTTTTTTTTTTTTTTTTTTTTTTTGGCTGCATTGGGTCTTCATTGCTGCTCATGGGCTTTCTCTAGTTACGGTGAGCGGAGGCTACTCTTCGTTGTGGTGCGCGGGCTTCTCATTGCGGTGGCTTCTCTTGTTGTGGAGCCTGGGGACTAGGCGCGTGGGCTTCAGTAGTTGTGGCATGCGAGCTCAGTAGTTGCGGCTCGCGGGTTCTAGAGTGCAGGCTCAGTAGTTGGGGCGCACGGGCTTACTTGCTCCACGGCATGTGGGATCTTCCCGGACCAGGGCTCGAACCCGTGTCCCCTGCATTGGCAGGTGGATTCTTTACCACTGCGCCACCAGGGACGTCCCTGGGTGGTATAGTTTTAAACATACAAATTCTGGAGCCAAATTAGTTGGATTGAATCCTGGCTCTGCCATTTTCTACCTGTGTGAGTATACAGGGCCTCTGCATGTCTGTCTTACTTCCCTCACCTGTAAAATGGGCTAATAGTAGTGCCTATTTCGTAGAGTGGTTGTAACAATTTATTATACATGCACACATATATTTCCACACATACACATATACATACGTATACACACATACATATGCTTAGGACAATAAAAGAAACAGAGAAACTGCTTATGAAATATTTATTATTATTAGCCTTTCTAACAATAATTTTTGTATCCTAACAATACTCCTAATAATAGTAATAATAATACTAATAACCCAATTCTAATCTTAATAATGATCTTAATATTTCTGCATGCCATCCCTCAGCTCCTCCTGCTTTCTTTTCTTTCCTTTGCAGTAACACAGGAGTTGCCTGTACTTGCTCTCCTCCCACTTCTCTTAGACCCAATCCAGTCTGGTTTGTAGAACTACCACTCCAACTAAACTGTTCTTACCAAGGATTCCAATGACCTCCACATGGCTAAATCCAATCCAGTTCTCAGTCCTTAATTTACCTTGACCTTCCTGCAACAGATGATCCACCACCTCTCTAATATAATGTCTTCCCTTGTCTTCCAGAACCCACCATCTCCTGGTTCCCTTCCAGATTCATTGGTTGCTCCTCTTCAGTTGTCTTTGCTGATTTTGTCTCTTCTTGTAGTACTCTTAATGATGGAGGAAGCCAGGCTTATTCCTTGGTCATCTTCTCAGCTCACCTCCTTGGTCACTTCATGCAGTACTATGATTTTAAATACTGTATTATTGCTGACACCTGGCTAATTGCTAGCTCTGTTCACAACTTCCCCCCCAAATTCCAGATTTGTTCATCTAATTCCTTACTTAGTATTCTCACTCGGATGACTAATAGACACTCGAAATTTAGAACACCCATAAGCTGTACACCTGATATTCCCCTCAAAGCTGGTTCTACCCACACCCTTCCAGTTATTCGGAACAAGTACTTTAGAGTCAGTCTTCATTTCTCATTCCACATTGCTCCACGTCATACACATTCTGTTGGCTTGACCTTCACAATAGATCCAGATGGTGACTGCTTCTGACTACATCCACCGGTACCACACCAGTCTAGATCATGGTCATTTCTGGATTGCTGTCATGATACTTGGTCTGCTTCTTCCCTTCTTCTGATATATTCGCAACACAGAAGCCAAATGTCAATAAAATTCTCAGTCCTCTCCTTGAAATCCTGCAGTGTGTCCCCAAATTACTTAGAGTAAAGGCCAAAGTCTTTATAATGGCTTACATGGCCTTATATGAACTGACCCCCATTGTTTTTCTGATGTCATCTCCTAACCACTTTCCCCATCATTCATGCTATTCTAAATGCAGTGCCTCCTTACTGTTCCTAAAACGTGCTAGGCACACTCCCACTTTAAGGCTTTGCACTTACTGTTCCCTCTGCTTAAAACAGTTTTCCCATATATAATCCTATAATTCCTTTACCTCCTTCAGGTCTCCGCCCAAGTATCATCTTTTTTATGTGTCTCACCCTCTAGTTTTAAACTGTAACCCTACAACCCTTCACTGCCACCTCTGGTGTTTCTCATTTCCCTTAGTCTGCTTTAGAGTTTAGTATATCTTCCATTATCATATGCAATTTATGTATTTATTATGTCTGTTACTTTTGATCTGTCTTCTCCCACTAGAAAGTAAACTCCATTAGGGAGGGAACATTTTTCATTTACTGGTTAGATCAGTATCTGTCATGTAATTGGCACACAATAAGTACCTATTGGATGAATGAGTGAATGAATGAGTATTCTGTTGGCTTTTCCTCTCCCATGCAAATATTATGTTGAAGAGGGTTTTCCATGAATCTAGACACTATGTAAGGTACATACGTGCCATAGACAAGGAACGTCGTCTGTTACTTTGATTTGCTAATTTAATAAGCTTAGCTCAACGTGAAAATTACTGACCGTAGCATCCGGTCTTGTTTTCTTCATCTGCAGTGTCTTCTCTTATCTCATTAAATATCGCATCACCATCAAGCTCTGCACCACCTGCGAAGTTGTCCTTCTCCAATCATTCTTGCCCACAGTGATTTCTCGTTCCTCAGTTGGTGTAGCCCTTGTTTTTTCTACTATACAATTTAGCCATCACTTTTATATTTTATGTTAAGTCTCATTGTTTCATATGAATAATTTCTATTTCCTGAACTAGCTTGCTAAGACTTGAAGGGCAGAAATCACGTATTATGCTTTCTGGCAAAGCAGTGTAGGTGTTCATGTTCCAATCTGTTTGTCAGTGTATTTTTACTTATACATAATTTTTCAGCAGGATTCCTCAGAGTCTTTGGGAGGAAATTGCTTTAAGAGACAAAACAAACTGAACTAAACCATCTCACAAATAAAATACAATACATAAATAGGAAACTATCTCAAAAAGAAATTTTGTGGAATTATTGATTTAAAGGATTTTCTCTTTCATGTCTCCTTCCTTATGGTAAGCAGTATGGATATCAAGTATTTTTTCTTGGATTTAATAAATATTAGTTATTGGTTATCCATAGAATAATATGCCCTTTTATGTTTTTTAAAAAATTTCAGATATTATATGACACAAAACATTCATGTATTTGCTGAATCAAATGATCAAACTGGGAAGAAGTGATGGCCAATTAGAATGTGCATGAACCTTGTTCATTAAAATGGTGGCTTATAGTGAAGATTCATGAAAAGGTTTGCTTGCCTTCTAACACTCTTCTACCTATCTGTTAATGTACACAGTCCACTTCCTACAATTGCATAAAACAAATGCACAGTAAACATTAAAACGGCCTAGTTTATGTCCCAAACTTAAGGCCAAAAAAGTCTTTACTAGTGGCGAACCTTTAACTTTCTCCATTATGCTTAATCACCATCACTATTAAGCCAGCCTGTGTAATTATTGAGTATCTCAGGAGCACAAACCATCCTCTGGAGAAGATAATAGGCAAAACAGGCTTGCTGTATCAACACACGTTGAGGTCAGGTTATATTTTTTTTCATAAATTACACAGAAAACTAAAAATTTTTTTCCAATATTTTTTTCCTTCGGGAGTGAGCTTTATATGGGTATTACTTTGTGACATGTATTCACCAGAGGGTTTTCTTAATTCTTTTATGGAATATCATGGATTCATCCATCCCATTAACTTTTTTGAGTACTATAAAAAATGAGTTTTATGAAACACATAACAAAAGAGATCTGTGTGTTTAGACAATCTGAGGAGAATATGGAGGAGTTGCTTGAGCCCTCAGTGCTTCTGATGGCCTTTAATTTCTCTAAATATTAAGAGAGCAAAAAAAATAAAAGAGCAAATAATACACAAATGCAATTGCTTATATACAGGAAGGGTTATATCCCAGGATTTTTTAACTTTAGCATTTTGTTTTAGTATAGAGATGCTCAAGTAAAGTATGTTATTTCTTTTTTAGTGTTTCTTTTTTGGTTCTTAAAGAAACAACAAAAATGTAGTATTGAAACTTGGATGTACAGTTCCTTCATTATAACACCTGAAACTAACACAACATTGTAAATCAATTATACTTCAATAAAAGGAAAATCTTAAAAAAAAAACCAATTCCTTCCTTATAAAACAATTAATTAAAAAATGTATCGAATGCCTCCTGTGTGTCAGGCATTCTGCTAGTTACTGGTATTACAAGTTGAATGAGATAGACTATGTCCCAGTCTTCATATAGTTCATATTCAAGTAGAAGTATCAGACATTTTTTTAAAAAGCCCAAATAGAAAGGAAAGAAGGAAGGAAAGAGGAAGAGAGGGAAAGAAGAAAAAAGAATAGAAAAAATAAAGAAATCTATTCAGATAGTTGCAAAAGCAGAAGTAAACAAAGTGCTGTGAATAGCATTTACAGGCAGAAAATTCTTTTACATTATTTGTTTCCTAATATCCATCTGTTCTAATATCCAAACTTTAAAAAAAATTTTAGAACAACATCAAAAACTAGAGTATGGGATCCAGAATATCTAAGACATAAGAATTTGGCCCCCAAAAAACTCAGTTTTAGAAATGTAGTTCATGTTAACATTATATTACTTATTTGACAAATGTTTTATTAAGTACCTTATTATGGGCCAGGCATTCTTTTGGAGATATAGCAGAGAACAAAAAAAGTCTCTGACCTCATGGATTTTACCTGAATAAGAAGTAATAGATTAGTGGGTGATAAGTGATTGGCTAGAAAAAAAACAGTGAGTGATAAGGAGTATCTGGGTAGGATTGTTGCAATTTTCTGGAGTGACTAAAGAAGATCTCTGGGAAGGAGTCATATTTTGTGCCTTAAAGTAATTATCTAAACATGCTTCACAAACCTTGAAGTATATACAAATATTTTAGATGGGTAAACAGACTCTAGTAAAACAATTTGCCAAGAGATTTCTTATCTCTTACCTCATTTTGTTGACTATCAGAAAGTAAAATGAAGATGTGTAACTTGTGATGTAAAACGGAACACAGTCAAATCCAATCTCACTTGATATCTTCACCTCAACTTAGCAAATAAGTTCTTTCTTTTTCACCCTGCTTTGTAAGTGTTCTGCATCCTTACTTATCAGCACAAAGAAAGAAATTTTGCAACACAGTTCTTGAATAAACAAAGAATTTTGGTGCAGGTGGCTGTTTCATAATTTCTTTTTAGTTAAAGTTGATTCTGTTCTTTGTGAGAGACTCATAGTTCTGAATTCCTCTTTCTCCTTCTTAAATAGGGGGTTTATGTTCTTTGTTTCCAAAATGGAGGTATTCTTGAGATTATCTGATCAGAATATTAAGAATGAAATTAAATTGGTATATGTGAACAATTGGTTGGGTAATAAGAAGGCGAATTTCAAGTGTCTGCAGAGAGACTGATGGAACATCTCACTGGGACATGATCTGAAAGTAAGATTTTGCAAAATGGAAAACTATGCTTGTGAAAAGAACGTAGCCAACAACTAGCTGAAGATGGTTAAATAATATTTATTGGAGCAAACAAAATAACAGTAAAGGGCACTAAGATCCATAATTGACTTCTCAAAGCTAATACTGGACAAGATGGCAGCCAAAGATAGGCCCAAGAATAATGCAGTTTAGTGCAAGCTCTGGGCACATGAGGAGACGGTAGATCCCTAGTTCAACAGAGTCAGTGGATTTTAAGTACTTATGTTGGCACTGCATTTGATACGAGGAATGGAAAGATAAAAAATATATTTTCCTGATTTCATTTTCTATAGTCTTCATTGGGAGACATTTAGATTTCCGTTCTCAAATTTTATTTTGAAGCAGTCCAGTTAGATGGACTCCATTATATACTGGAAAACACAATAGATGTTTTAGATTTAATTGGTGGAGTCAGTCTGAATCTTCTTTGGACAAAAAGTGTAAGAGAAATATTGTAATTCTTTGCCAAGAAGTGTAGAGTACATATTACAAAAAACTGTTACCGCAAGGAGGAGTAGGTTAATAATATGTGTTCAACAGACACTTAAGGAGATTGGATGTATCCAGATAAATAATTTCACTTCTCCAGATGCCAAATCATTGGATTCTATAACACAACATGGTGAACAGCAGCACAATTTGTTAAGTAGTAGAGGCAACTTGAAGAGTGGGAATACCATAACTCGTGTCAGAAAACCTCGATTGTATTATTTCTTCAGTCATTACTTAATATTTAGAAACCTTAATTTCTTTTCCTATAAAATGGATACAGTAATCTCTTTACCTAAGGGCCTTGGTATAAATCAAAGTAATGATATATGTTACAGAACATGGTAATCTGTGAAGTACTCTTCCTGAGAAGAAAGTAATTATTAATGGAGAATTGTAACTGCGTGTGATTTCTTCCTTATCCTTGATGGACCTTTGAAAATAGTACTGAATTTTTCTTCCCTTTTCAGCCTAAAGAATCAAACCATTAATCGCAAATAAACCCTAAAGGTCATCTATTTTCACAACCAGCATTTATGATTTTGTATGCCCAATTTAGTTGTCTTCCCATTGTACCATGGTACTCATCACTATTATCCTAGTTTAAGCGCTTATCACTTCATATTTTAAAATCTTAAAATGGTATCTTTATCCCCTCCATTTCTTTTGGTTCTCCCTTTTCAAATTGCTCAGCACATAGTCTTTAAAATAATTTTTAAAAAATATAAATTTTGCAATATTGTGGAAAACATTTGTGTGTGTGATACTCAGACAGACATCAGCATAAAGCTAAACCCTATTTCTTAACTAGTTGTTAAGACCTAGAACAAGTGATTTCGTTGTTGAGCTTTTATTTACTTTTCTGTGAATAATGGAATCTGTCTCATAGGATTGAGGTGAGAACAAACAAGTCTATGATTTGCACAGTGCCTGGGTTAAAGAAATGTTCCAGTTGCACATCTACCACCTACTCTTGCCTTATTTTATAATTTTCAGTGGCACATCGTTAATGGGATAATATACAAACACACTCCTTTGTGATTCCAGATGCTCTAAAATTTTTAGAGTTTCTTCTATCACTGATTCTTTTCTTGCTCAAATATTTTACTTCATCTTATTTATTTACTTTCCTGAAATCCCTACACCTACTGACTCGCCCTCATGGTCTCCCACAATATCTTGCTCTATAATGATATTAATCATATCAATTCTTCCAGTCCCTACATTTCCTAATATTTTTAAATAAACTCGACTACTTTCAACTGAAACTACTTTTAAGTATCAGCCGTTTATTAACCATTTATTAGATGCTTGTTTTCCTCCCTCCCTCCCTCCCTTCCTTCCTATCTTTTCATCTTTCTTTTCTTTCTTTCTTTCTTTCTCCTCTTCCAAAGTGCATATCTTATCTCTGTATCTTTATTGTAAGTTCCTGAAGGATGAAATGCATTTACGTCTTCCCATACACCTATGACAGACAGGGGTGAATTGATAGTAGTTAATTTTCTCTAAGCTATTGGTTTAGAAAAATAGATAACATATGTTCAACATTCCAGACCCTAATTAAGAACTTATATTAACTCTTTTAATCTGTATGACAATACTGTAAGATGTGGAAACTGAGGCTCAGACACATAGGTAACTTACCCAAGGTCACACAGATAGTAAATTGTGTAAGTTGGATATGAACCCAAGCATATTCACATCAGAGCCTATGCTGTTAACCTCTAAGCTACCCTGATGCTTATGCAGCTTGGGAAAAGGATCCTTATGATACTGGGTACTGTTTTTAAAAGATGATTCCATATATTTCTGTGCTCAAAATGGTGATAATTATTATTAATATAAATTCATTTAACAAGGATTCACAGGCACCCTTCTAGACACTGAGGAAGAAATGATGAACAGAACAGAAAAGATTCTTAATTTTGTGGAACTAGTTGGGGAGATACATACAGTGAACAAATAAATGAATGAGAAAATATTAGGTACTGATAAGTTCTATAAAGAAAATAAATCATGGTACTGGATTGGATTGACTTGAGTTTATACTTTGGTTTGAGTGGTTGGGAAAGGCCTCTTTGGGTAAGTGACTGCTCAGCCTAGCTGAGACCATTGTGTTGGTTAGTTGGTTTAAGCAAAAGGAGGCTTATTAAAGTCAATTAGATGGCTCACAGCCTTGCAAGGAGTGCCAGAAAATTAAGCCTCAGGGCTTCAAAATAAGGATCAGAGCTCCAAGAACCACATTACCAGGAAAAACCCCCAAGCACATCAAGAAACCACTTAGCACTGATGCTCGGGGTTCCCAGCTAACTTCAGCTTTCTGAGATACTTGAACTGCAGGGATTGTTAGGATGGTTGTAGAACTTCCCTGGTGGTCCAGTGGTTAAGACTCCGCGCTCCCAGTGCACAGGGCCCGGGTTCGATCCCTGGTCAGGGAACTAGATCCCGCATGCAACAACTAAGAGCCCGCACGCTGTAACTAAAAGAGCCCGCGTGCCGCAACTAAAGATCCCATGTGCCGCAACTAAGACCCGCCGCAGCCAGATAGATAGATAGACAGACAGTTGTGATGAAGATGGGAAAAGGAGGTTGAGTTCAGGATATGTTTTGTATGTCAGGTCTAAAACAGAGTTTCCCAACTGGTGGCAACAAACAGGTTAATGGGGCAGCATGGTACTGATCATCTCAGTCTCACCATGGGTGGAACCTGGGGCAGCCCAAACTCCCAGGCTGGTTACCTCCAGCTTTGAGCAGCCTCCTTAGTTTACTTCAGTGTGTTAGAAAAGTTGGGGACTACCGATCCATAGCATTGCCTGAAATGTATGGGGGTACAAAAGAATCATGGAGTCCTAGGTTTTTAGCTTGAGTTATTTGTTTGCTCATGGTGCTACTTACTAATATGGAAAGAGGCAGGGGAAAAGCACGTTGTAGAAGGGGGGGGAGATTTTTTTTTAGACGTGAAGTTTGAAAAGCGTAATAGTGTCTCTCTTTTAAATTAATGCATCTTTACTTGAATGCTTTCTCTCAAATTGAATTTTAGTCCTTTTTTTTTTTGGCCATGCCACGTGGCTTGCAGGATCTTAGTTCCCCAACCAGGATTGAACCTGGGCCACAGCAGTGAAAGCGCTGAGTCCTAACCACTAGGCAACCAGGGAACTCCCTGTAGTCTCATATGTAGATGTTAAGAAGGTAGTTGGCTATATGAGATTGGAGTTCAGGGGAGCTGTTTATTTTGGAAATGTAAATTTGGGAGTCATCAGCATAAAGATACTGCTTAGAGCCATGGGACTAATGAAATTACCCTGGGAGAAAAGGTAGACAACAAAGATTTTAAGCTGAGCCTTTGGACACTCTACTTTTGAAGTAGCAGACTAATAATGAGGTACAAAATTCTTGACCTGACTATCTCAGCAATAAACTGGAAAACATACTGCTTACACAAAACCAGTGTATTTCTACATCTGTAATTAAAAGAAAAACTACAGTTGGGAATAATCTACTAAATTTTAAAGTGGACTGAACAAGCTGGGGGTGAAAACTTCAATACCAGGATAAAATTTTAAAAAATCTTCTTTTAAAAAAATGAGACCTAAGAGAAGATATGATCAAAGCTTATAAAATAAAAAATTGTATGAATAGGGTCAACACATTCTTATTTACTAAAGTCAGAATACTAGAACTAAGAGGCACTCCCTGAGTCTTGAATGAATTACATTGAGGACAAAATGTAAGGAAGTTCTATTCTAACCAGTGGGTAGTAAACTTATGAAACTCTTTAAAAGGGGGGGTAAGTTTCTACAAGTGGTTGAATAGTTTGAAAAGGTACAGTTTGTGGACAGTAGATATACAGCAGGTTGTTTAAGGAAATGGGATATTTTGATGAGTGGTATATCTCTAATCATTTAATTTTGATATCCTATTTCATATCTAGCTTCTCTAAAAAATCGTTGCAAGCCAGGATTAGAATAGGAGGGATGTAGTCTGACAAGAGCATGACCTTTTTCTGTTATGCAAAAATTTTACAAGTGAATGTTCGCAATAGTTTCCTTAAAACAATTATTATACCTGATGAAGACCTACGATACCCATGTGTGAAGAGTGATGCTTATACATGTTTTAGCAAGCGATTTAATAGAACATATTTATTCATAGTGAAGGATGATCTTAATATGATGAGGTCAAAGTACTTTGTAATATTAAATCTCAGTACTTTCTTGCAAAGTTCTTATTATAGTTGAATTGTCTAATTTTGTTATTCCAATTTCCCAATTACTGGCTTAATTTTATACACTTTGCTGTTTAATTGATTTATAATGCCATTCTTTCCTTTATTTATAATGCCTTTTTCTGAATGAACAATTGTGTTTTCTTTTTTTTCTTTTTTTTTTTTTTTTTGTGGTATGCGGGCCTCTCACTGCTGTGGCCTCTCCCGTTGAGGAGCACAGGCTCCGGACGCGCAGGCTCAGCGGCCATGGCTCATGGGCCCAGCCGCTCCGCGGCATGTGGGAACTTCCCGGACCGGGGCACGAACCCGTGTCCCCTGAATCAACAGGCGTACTCTCAACCACTGTGCCACCAGGGAAGCCCAGTTGTGTTTTCTTTATTCTCTTTTTCATCTCTTTACTGGCTGGAGAGTTATATGTTCATTTTTTTAATGAACTCTTACCTTTAAATTTATACTCTTCATAATTGATGAATACATTAGTCTCCTCTAAACAGTACAAGAACACTAGATTGTTTAAATTCTGATTTCCCTCCTCCTGTATTCCATATTATTGTTGCCTGGTATTTTGGTCCTATACGTTGTTACCACTCCCGTTAGTCGTCATTACTTTTTTTATGGTAATAAAATATTTATTTTACCATTTTCTTCTTACGGTTTCTGATCCTTCCTTTTGGATTTAATTTCCTCCTTCCTGAAGTACACGTTAGTAATTACCTTTGTAATTTGTCTATTTCATTCTTTTCCTTGAATAATAGTTTAGTTGGGCATCGTATCCTGTGTATTCTTTGTATAATTGTCTTTTGCAGATAATCCATCTTTTCCCTTTGCTCCTCTTAAGATTTTGGCTTTTATTTTCTATATTTCCATAACTATGTGGTCTGAATATTTAAATACTGGAGCTTGGCATGGAACTTCAACTGAGGACTCCTGTCTTTCTACAACTCTGGAACTTTGTCTACCATTATTATTTAAATATTCTTTCCCATGTTCTCTCTAGTCTCTCCTTCTATGATTCCATTGTATGTATGTTGGATATCCTCCTTTTACATTACCATGTCTTTTAACTTGTGTTTATATGTTCCTTCTCTTAAGTTTTCTTTGCAACTTTCTGAATAATTTCCTTATTAATATCTTCTAATTAACTAATTCTCTTCAGCTATATCTAATATATGATTTATCACATCTTTTGAGGACTTTTTATTTAAAATTCTTTTAAATTATTTGTACAATTTTTCTTTGGTTCTGTTCAAATCTGAATGTTTTTGTATCATCCAATTTCTATTTTTTATTTTATTTTTTACTTCTTTGGACTTTTTTTTTTACATCTTTATTGGAGTATAATTGCTTTACAATGGTGTGTTAGTTTCTGCTTTATAACAAAGTGAATCAGTTATACATATGTTCCCATATCTCTTCCCTCTTGTGTCTCCCTCCCTCCCACCCTCCCTATCCCACCCCTCTAGGTGGTCACAAAGCACCGAGCTGATCTCCCTGTGCTATGCGGCTGCTTCCCACTATCTATCTACCTTACGTTTGGTAGTGTATATATGTCCATGCCACTCTCTCGCTTTGTACAGCTTACCCTTCCCCATATCCTCAAGTCCATTCTCTAGTAGGTCTGTGTCTTTATTCGTGTCTTACCCCTAGGTTCTTCATGACATTTTTTTTCTTAAATTCCATATATATGTGTTAGCATACGGTATTTGCCTTTCTCTTTCTGACTTACTTCACTCTGTGTGACAGACTCTAGGTCCATCCACCTCATTACAAATAGCTCAATTTCGTTTCTTTTTGGACATTTTAATCATATGCATATTATGAGTAATATGAAAAATATATTGTTTTTTAAAATTTTATTTATTTATTTATTTTTCACTGCATTGGGTCTTCGTTGCTGTGCGCAGGCTTTTTTTCTAGTTGTGGCGAGTGGGGGCTGCCCTTCGTTGAGGTGTGCGGGCTTTTTCTAGCTGTGGCGAGTGGGGGCTGCTCTTTGTTGAGTCGTGCAGGCTTCTCACTGCACTGGCTTCTCTTGTGGAGGAGCATGGGCTCTAGGCGTTTGGGCTTCAGTAGTTGTGGTGCGTGTGCTCAGTAGTTGTGGCTCGTGGGCTTAGTTGCTCCGCAGCATACAGGATCTTCCTGGACCAGGGCTCAAACCCCTGTCCCCTGCATTGGCAGGTGGATTCTTAACGACTGTGCCACCAGGGAAGTCCCAAACATATTGTTTTATTAGTTCTCATTGTACTTCAGTATGCATAAAATTAACATGATTAAAAGCCATATGATATTCAGTAAGATGGAAAAAAAACATAAGAAAGAATAAGACAAAATAATAGAATAAGTGGATGGATTTGAAATAATACCTTGGTATTTCCCTTTCTTGCTTTTGAGTTTGCTCATTTAAAATATAATCCCAATACAACATTGTAAATCAGCTATACTTAAATTAAAAAAAATATATAATCCCCACCCATTTTTCCAGATTTATTGAGATGTGATTGAGAAATAAAAATGTATTTATTTATGTTGTTCAACATGATTTTTTGTTTTATTAAGGTGTACAATTTGATGATTTGATACAATTTGATACAATTTGATATGTATCAAATTTGATACAATTTGATATGTATACATTGTGAAATGATTACCAAAATCAAGTTAACAGATGTATCACTTCACATAGTTACTTATTTTTGGGATGAGAAAACTTAAGACCTACTCCATTAACAAATTTCGAGTATACAATACATTGTTGCTAACTATAGTTACCATGCTCTACAGTAGTTCCCGAGAGCTTTTTCATCTTACAACTGAAAGTTTGCATCCTTTGACCGACATCTCCCATTTCCCCCATTACTTAACCCCTGGCAACCACCATTTTACTCTCTGATTTTATGAGTTCAGCTTTGTGTTTGGAAAAGGAGATTGTGGGTATGGCAGAGAAGTCCTTCTAAAATTGTTCAGGACTCCATATTCAACAAAATGTGGTTTTAAATTTGATGGAACAAACATTTTCACAGAAGATTATTATATAAATATAAAATGGCTGATGTATGGATTACCAAAAAAAAGATTTAATTTACAGAGTATACCTTCAAATGTGATTTTAAAAGCAATTTAATTCTTAATATAGTTCTAATTCAAAATGAAAAATACACTTCATTTTGAAGGAATTTTTAAAAGTTTATTTTTATTGAGATATAATTGACTTATAACATTGTGTAAGTTTAAGGTGTACAGTGTGTTGATGAAGGATTTTTTTGAAGGCATTCTATTCTATTCACATGTTTTCAGCTAAAGTAATGGTGGGTAGATTTTTATCAAAAAATTTTAAACTTATTACCTGATCTGATATCTAGTCGACATAATTTGGCTGTCCAACAGCTTAAGCTGTTGAAATATATCCAGAAAGTATTTTTCCAGAAAAAAGGGAAAAACTTAGTTATTTTTTAAAATATTTATTTATTTTATTATTTATTTGGTTGTGCTGGGTCTTAGTTGCAGCCTCCTTAGTTGTAGCATGCGAACTCTTAGTTGCGGCATGCATGTAGGATCTAGTTCCCTGACGAGGGATCAAACCTGGGCCCCCTGCATTGGGAGTGCGGAGTCTTATCCACTGCGCCACCAGGGAAGTCCCAAAATTTTAGTTATTTTGGAACAAAGATTGTTTTAATACACTTTTAAATTTAGCTGTACCTATAGGTTATCCATAAAAAAAAGAGAAAGTTTTAAAGTGAAATTATTTATGTCACATTCAAACCATATATAACCATTTTATATTACATATATGTGTATATATATCTATATGTGTGTATATATAGATATATTTTATGATGATTTGATAAAATTTGGATTTTGCATTAAAATAGCTGGAGAAAGATGAAATCATCTAATTAACTTGAAGTTAAAGACTTTTTGTTTTCCTTTGATGATTAGATTATGTTGACTTACATAGGAGAAGCCTATGTAGTTTGATCCTGCATATACAACAAATAGAAGTTCATTTCACTATGATTTGTACATAGTAGTTGCTTAATACAAGTTTGAGTAAATGAGTGTTTAACCTGTGGAAACTACTCACTTTCTAAACTGTATCTTAATGATGGTAGTATAATTATGTTTTTAATTTTAGGATTTTTAGCGAACTTAGATATCATACAGTGACCTCACTTAAGAGGGAAAAATCAAGATAAAGAGATTTTGTGACATGCCCAAGGGCCCACAGTTTATATATTGCAGGGCTAGTACTGAAACGAAAATGCCTTAATTCAGCAACAAAAAATTAGATGAGTGGAACTGTGTCTAAAAATTTCCTGCATATCAAAGGTAACAATCAACAGAGTGAAAAGGCAACCTGTGGAATGGGAGAAAATATTTGTAAACCGTATACCTAATAAGGGATTAAAATCCAAAACATACAAGGAACTCTTCTCACTCGTTAGCAAAAATAAAAGCAAATAGTCCAATTAATAAATGAGTAAAGGACTTGAACAGATATTTTTCTAAAGAAGATATAGAAATGGCCAACGTGTATATGAAAAGATACTCAACATCACTAATCATCAAGGTCATTCAAATCAAAGCCACAATGAGGTGTCGCCTTAAACCTGTGGGGTGGCTATTATTAAGAAAAAATAAAGATACTAAGCACTGGCGAGGATGTGGAGAAATTGAAACCCTGTACTCTGTTGGTGGGAACATAAAGTGGTGTAGCTGCTATGGAAAACAGTATGATGGTTTCTCAAAAAAATCAAAAGTAGTACTACCATATGATCCAGTAATCTTACTTCTTTATATTTATCTAAAAGAATTGAAATCAGGATCTTGAAGAGATACGTGTACTCCCATGTTCAGTGAAGCATTATTCATAATAGCCGAGCTGTGAAAACAACCTAAATGTCCATTGACAGAGGAATGGATAACAAAAATGTCACACACACACACACACACACACAGGGATACTATTCAGACATAGAAAACAAGGTAGTTCTTCCATAAGTGACAACATGGATGAATCCGACGGGCATTAGGCTAAGTGAAATAAGCCAGTCACAGGACAAATACTGCATGATCCCACTTATATGAGGTATCTAAAGTAGTCAAATTTGCAGAAAGAGAGAGTAGAGTGGTGGTTGCCAGTTGCTGGTGGAAAGGGGAAATGGGGAGTTGCAGTTGAAGAGGTGTAAAGGTTCATTTATGCAAGATGAATAAGTTGTATAACTCTGCCGTGGAACATTGTGCCTATAGTTAACAGTATTGTATTGTGCGCTTAAAATTTTTTTAAGAGGGTAGATCTCATGTTAAGTGTTCTTACCATAATAATACGTTTTTTTAAAACACACACACACACACACAGACACACACACACACACACACACACACCCATACCCATACCCATAGGTAACTCTCCAGAGCTCTTTCCACAAGACCTTGCTGAGGCAGAAGTAGTAGACTAAGAAAATGTAATAAACGCAAACACACCTAGTGATATAGCAGTTTGTTAAAACATCAAAATTAAGTAACCATTAAGCAAAGTGATCAGACACCAGTTGATTTCTTTCCTAGCATGTTCAAATTCTTAAAGCACAGAAGCAATAATAAGCACATCCTTGAAGTTAAAACAACTAAAACCTTTATTTAAAATGAGAAGAAATAATGCCCTAATTCTTCACTCCCTGTTTTTTCCATTAATCTTTCTAAGTATGTATTGCTTTTCCATTTACAGTACATAATAGCTCAGCTGTGTGATTAAATATGAGAAGGCTTTTTATACAGCCCTTTATACAGCATATTAATTTTAATAGATATAATATGTTAATTTTAATTTATATCACATTTGGAGTGTTAGCTTTCATCATGGTCCTTTGTTATGGTACTCGTACTTTTTCCTGCTGGATGATGGAATGAGTCATTTCTACACACTTACTATCCTTTTGGTAGATAAAAAGTGACTTTTTTTTTTGGAACTCACTCCATTGTTTTTTTACTTACAAAGGTAAAGCCAAGTATTTTTAGTTCAAATAATTACATGGCAGAAACTTTACATCATGATATGTATATTTAGATTTATAAGTATATTAACTAGGACAAATAAGTTTAGAAGTACCTATGTATGTAGGTGAATACTTATCTGAAAATGAGCCAAAAAATAAAAGTTTAGTGTCAGTACTTTTAAAATATTAAGATGATATATTTGCTTTGCCAGTCTGTTAGGTCAGAGGATGGCTTCTTAAACACTGGGAATGATTTAGAGATAACTCTGCCTCTAGATATACTTGGGGATTTCTCAACTCTGGCTGTAGACTTCAATTGTGATTTTGTGTTACATTTTATATAGTAAGACAGTTTCCACAGGCCTATCAATTTCTTATAAATTTGACATCCTCAGTATTTCATTATTTTCCTTTTACCTGCTTCACTTAATCTTTTCTATAGTATGCTTTATTCTCCCAGAGGTCCTTTTGAACCTTAAGTATTTATAGACTTTCTACACCACCTCAGAATATCATTACCAATCAAATACCTGTTACTTCTTTTCTACTTTTGTTTTTACCTTCCTTTTAATAAGCTTCTCTATAAGTGTTTTCTTTCCAAGTATGCTTGTCTAGTAATTAGTTTGTAGAGTCTCCTACTTCAATAGCTGCTCTTTTCTGCCCTAAATCTTACGATAATTACAACCAGCAGCTTGTTAGTAGAAGGACTTTTGCATACCATCAATTTCCTGAGTTTTCTTTTCAAATACTGTGGGTTTGGTTCATATGTTTTTAAGTTTATGCCTTATAATTAAATGTTGCCTTTAAAGTTTCTATGTAAAAGAATTTTTGGTCTTTCCATCTTTAGTTCCTGATATTTGATTTCCATTCTCTTATACGTTATATAAACATTTATTTCTTTGTGCATTTATTTTCACATCAGGAGATACTACATTATTATCAGTGTTGCTCCAGCTGTAGATAGAATATAAGCTCCATGAGGGCAGGGATCATGTCAGCCTTGTTTACCTGGTACAAAATCAGTTTTTAATAACTATATTTTATGAATAAATGAATGGAAGAATAAGTTTAATTCTAAAATATATCTTCAAAACAATATCTAACTGAAATTCTTCTGTGCTCTTCAGGCCGAACCCTGTTTGAGTCCAGCTGCGAAAGTGCAAGTGGACTTCTGGGCATGTTAGAACAGAAAGGATTCCAGCTTTGGACCAGGGAGTTCTTCAAATCTTAGCCTTGCCATTTAATAGCTGTGTAACCTTAGTCTTAGTCTTTTAACTTCCCTGAGCCAAAGTTTCTTAGTAGGCAAGAGGAGGATAACTATCTCTTCCCTTCAGGATGGTTTTGACAGTTGTGAAAAAATTGAAGTGCCCAAAGAAGATGCACAATGTGTAACATTAGCTTTTATATTTTACACTGTGAGATAATGTGATCCACATAAACCAGCACACAGATTTTAAAAATAACTAATTTGTAAAAATATTGGCCTCAGAAATTGTTCACCATTACTTAATATTCTAATGATATATTTTCTACATTTTCTATACATTTTCTTTCATTTCTGCTCTTTTTATTTCCATATCCAAGTCTGTTTGCACAGCTTCCTCACCTCTGAAGCATATAAAATATTCTTCCTCCCTGGCTCATCCTCTTATTTTACATCTTTAGTTCTACAATAATACAGTATTAGTCAGGGATTGGTTGCAAAAAGATGTGTTGCTCTATAGATTTCAAGCAGTGAAGGGATTTGATACAAAGAATTAAGTGAATTACTGAACCACTTGGTAAGGCTGGGGGAATAAAATTCAGGGGAAGATGCCACTAGCTCTTTGTTTAACTACAATCTTTTAGAAAGTGAGAAAATTGCATAGACCACAGGAAACCGCCAACAATTTTCACCACTGTTTGTATCATCGAAGGTGGTGATTTGTAGGGAAATGCCCAGTGGCTGCTGTAAAACCTGCATGTTTGCAGAAGCCTACTCCTCTGCCCATCACCACCAGGGAAGCCATAATAAATCTTCAGCCTCTCCCTGGCTTGCAAATCTAATACAAGATTCTGAAAAATGTGATAGATACCCAGGCTTCTGGCCCCTGTGATACAGGGAGGGAACATGGCAGGAGGAAAGGTATTGAGTTGCCAACAGACAAGCCAGCACGATTTCCCTGTATATGATTGTTCATTCTTATTCTAATTTCTTAGGCATGCTCTCTCTATTTTGAATTCTGATCTTCAGTTCTTTCTGTTATTGCAGTAATGATGTTTGAGTAAGTAAATAGCTTCAAGAAAGAAGTTTATTAATGTTTAGCATGTATGCTGCTATCTCTTTGGCATCTTTATATCTCATTTCTCTCAGAAGCTTACCCCTTTTAAAAAATGTCTGTTGACCACAGGCAGGCCAACTAGGGCACACAGACCAGACCTGCTGGCTAAGTCTTTCGCAAATAAAGATTTACTGCAAAACAGCCACACCCATTTGTTTCCCTGTTGTCAGTGGCTGCTTTCACATCCCATGGTTGAACATTTGCAACAGAGGCCAGGAAGCGTAAACTACAATCGAGCCCTTTATAGAAAAAGAAATATATAAAGAAAGGGAACATCATGGGTGGTTTTTCTCATTTATTTGCCTATTGAATTTCTTCCATCATCAGTTCAGTGAGTATAGACTTTCTGATCTCATGGGTATACAGTGTCATCAAACTGCAGGTACTTCTGTGGAACTCTCTCCACGATCTTAAAAATAAAAATGTCATGTATCCAACAAGAAAGTTTTCACTGAATCAAATTGATACATATGTTCCAAATCTTCCTCTTATGCCAGGGATTGTTATTTATTTACGTTCTCCAAGTATATGTTTTCTAATAGTGCACCATGCCATCTTGATTCTCACATGCTCTACTACAAACAGGGCAGCCCTGTTCTTTCTCAAAACCTGTAGTCACTGTTGAGTGGTACCAATGATCTTTGCTTTCTACTAACTACCTTATCTTAATACATTTAAAAAAAATTGAAGTATAGTTATTTACAATGTTGTGGTAGTTTCAGGTGTACAGCAAAGTGATTCAGATATATATATATATATTATATATATATATACACATACACACATATATTCTTTTTCAGATTCTTTTCTCTTACAGGTTATTATAAGACATTGAGTATAGTTCCCTGTGCTATACAGTAGGTCCTTGTTGTTTATCTATTTTATATATAGTTGTGTGTATATCCCAAACTCCTAATTTATCCCTCCTCCCCTTTCCCCTTTGGTAACCATCTTAATACATTTTAAAATCTGTGATATGCTAGTAAGTCTATTTTTCTTCCAGCAATTAAGCCTCAAATCTTCCTAGCAACTTGATTGTGCTGGTGACTTTTGAGCCATGAAGACAAGTACTATCAAAGCCTTTTCATTCCTTGCTGCCTGAGGATTCACCCACATCTTTCTTCCTATATCCTCTGTATCTTCTCCTGTCTTTGAAGTCATTGTTTAAATAAGAGAGAGTTGGGGGGAAGAGAGGGAGAGAGTAAGTCCTGAAGACATTTTTTTAATCAGCTATTATCAATTACTATTTCTTATCAGCTATTATCAGCTATTATCAGCTATTTCTCCTTCAGCATCTTCAGTTGTCTTTTTTAATCTTGTAAAACACAATGCTTTCTTCTGGAACATTGTACCTTGTCTCTAGGTAGTGCTTTATTCTTGTCTGACCTCTTCCTTTGCTCATCACCTTGGCTCTTATTCTACATACTTTGCTCACTTGCTCTTTGATTTCTACTATTTTTGCTCCAATTCTTATAATTTCTTAACCTCTATTTTTAAAAATCTTTTCTCCTCATCATTAAATGATTCTATGGATGGAAGTATTCATTTTGTTCTTTAAGGTGTTTCAGTATTCTCCTTCCCTGGAGTATATTTCTTAGACCATTTTAACTCGCTCCTTCACAATCTGAAATCTTAAAAGGGGAATAGTTCATTCTTCCCCTTGAATGTGTATTTTTATTAAATTACCTCCTTGTCCAGGAATAATTTATTCCCTGTCCACATTTTTGAAAAATTTACAAATTTTTTAAGAAATTAATTTAACTGTTACTAAGATAGGGACTTTTACTTTGCTTTCTTTTTTAATTTTATTTTATTTTAAAATTTTAAATTTATTTACTTTGTTTATTTTTGGCTGCATTGGGTCTGCGTTGCTGTGCAGGGGCTTTCTCTAGTTGTGGCGAGAGGGGGCTACTCTTTGTTGCGGTACATGGGCTTCTCATTGTGGTGGCTTCTGTTGTGACGGAGCACGGGCTCTAGGTGCACAGGCTTCAGTAGTTGTGGCACATGGGCTCAGTAGTTGTGGCTCATGGGCTCTAGAGCGCAGGCTCAGTAGTTGTGGCTCACGGGCTTAGTTGCTCCGTGGCATGTGGGATCTTCCTGGACCAGGGCTCGAACCCGTGTCCCCTGCATTGGCAGGCATATTCTTAACCACTGTGCCACAAGGGAAGCCCTACTTTGTTTTCTAATATGTCTGCTTTCACTCACACGTTTCTGTAATCATCCTGAAGATCGTCCCCATCTATATCTGTTTTTGTCGTAAATCTGATAGAAGATATCTAAACATAAAGTTTCAAATCTTATATTCTTACAAAGTGAGTCTAAGTATATTTTGTTGGATAACTTCCTGTTACTTCCAGCCTTATCTTTCTGTGGGACAACATTGGAAGCCCTTCCAAAGACATAGAGTCAGTGAACCAGAGATATTAAATGCTTCCTTCTTTTATATTTCTTTAGATGTAGGACAGCTACATGTACAAATGTGATATTCCCTAATTCATTTTCATGATTACATATCTCCCAGTGCAGATCTTGTATTATTAAATATCTTCACAGATGAAAGTACATGGTAGCATTATTCATGTCTCACTGACCCATATGAAATTAGCTTTAGATTTACATTCTCAAATGTGGTAGCCACTAGTCACATGTGGCCATTTAACTTTAAATTAATTAAAATTCAGTAAAATTAAAAACTTAGTTTTTTAGTTGAACTAATCATGTTTAACGTTCTCAGTATCTACATGCGGCTAGCAGCTACCACATTGGACAGTGCAGATAGAGAATATTTCCAGTATCATAGGAAGTTCTATTGGGTACTTTAAATAGTTGAGAATGTAGTTCCTTTATTTGTAATACATTTCTCCCAATCATGTTAAGCCCTCTTTTTTGTGCTAATATTGTATGAATTTGGTTTATCTTTTATCAGAATCCATGGACTGCATCTCTAAACTTTAGTGGTCATTTGCTCTTTGTATTATGTGCTCGTATTTCTGTCCTCCCTCCAACATTTGTCATTTAAGTCAGTCGAATTCCATTTTCTTGCATTCTCTTTGTATCTGTTCCTTAGACCAGTGGTTCTCAAACTTTAATGTGCATCAGAATCACTTGGAGGGTTTGTAATAACACAGATTGAAGGCTCCACTCCCCGAATTTCTGATTCGGTGAATCTGGGATGGGGCCCGAGAATTTGGATTTCTTTCAAGTTCCCAGGTGTTGTTAATGCTGCTGATCTGGAAGCCACCTCCTTGACAATCTTTGCGTAAGGAAGGCTTCTCCTTCCCTCTGCCTGCTTTCTTACACACAGAGCTGTTCTTCATACACTCCTCACACACTTAAGTATTTTTTCTATGTAATTTATTCATAACTTCCTCTGTTTTTTAAATCACTATGTCTTTCACCCATAACTTGAAATCTTTCTCCCTTAACTGTACCTAAGTCTCCCCTCCTTGCCCCCTGCCCCCATGTTTTTGCTTTTCTCTTCTCCAGGAGACTTTCAAGGTTGTATATGTACAGATGTTTCCAACTTTTACTAAATGGACTCATATTTAATCACCTTTTAAAAACAATGTCATAATATCTCCATTTTGTTCCTATGCTTGACACATTTCCATTCTGTATAGACTCTAAAAAAGTTTTTGTTTTCATGCGGGATCAGAACTGACATCAAGCTTTTTATTTTCTAGCATTTGAATTACTGCATATGTGTACCCTGGATTCATTCCCATTGAATTAATAAGCAGATCTCAATTTTATTTCTTGCTAGACTGTAATGCTTATTCCCTGTGAAGCACCTCTTTAGGATTCAGCCTAGTATTGTTAAAGAGGGGCCTCTAGAGTTAGAAAATCTCTTTCACATTCTGCCTTTACTTCTCATTTTTCTCATTTACATAATAGGCTGGTATTAGCATCCATCTTAAAATATGACTGAGAAGAACAAATGAAAAAAGGTACTTAGCATGATGCCTGGTTCATGGTAAATGTTAAATCTTGGTTATTACTAATATTGTTATATAATCACATCTTCCCATGAGAAAAATTATTTCTTTCACTTACCTTTCTTTATCTCACAGAAGATGCAGTAGACAAATTAGCAGATAAATTTGCAATAAAGATTTTACTGATTTTTATTTACTATTCCATTATCCTTTGCCTTTTCTTCATCTATTTCAGCTTTTATAGCCTTTATAGCCTGGTAACTCATAATCAGTTTACCACTGACACAAAACAACAACAAAATAAAAATACAAACCTACAACAGAGAAGATGGTGGAGTAGAAGGATGTATGCTCACTCCCTCTTGCGAGAGCACTGGAATCATAACTAACTGCTGAACAGTCATCGACAGGAAGACACTGGAACTCACCAATAAAGATACCCCACATCCAAAGACAAAGGAGAAGCTGCAATGAGACGGTAGGAAGGGCTCAATCACAATAAAATCAAATTCCATAACCACTGGGTGGGTGACTCACAACCTGGAGAACAGTTATACCACAGAAGTCCACCCACTGGATTGAAGGTTCTGAGCCCCACATCAGGCTTCCCGGCGTTGGTGTCTGGCAACAGGAGGAGGAATTCCCAGAGAATCAGACTTTGAAGGCTAGCAGGATTTGATTGCAGGACTTTGACAGGACTGGGGGCAACAGAGACTCAACTCTTGGAGAGCACACACAAAGGTGTGCATCAGGACCCAGGGGGAAGGAGCAGTGACCCCATTAGAGACTGAACTAGATCTACCTGCTAGTGTTGGAATGTCTCCTGCAGAGGCTGGGGGTGGCTGTGGCTCACCACAGGGACAAGGACACTGGCAGCAGAAGTTGTGGGAAATACTCCTTGGCATGAGCCCTCCTGGAGTGTGCCATTAGCCCCACCAAAGAGCCTCTAGGCTCCAGTGTTGGGTTGCCTAAGGCCAAACAACCAACAGGGAGGGAACTCAACCCCACCCATCAGGAGACAAGCAGATTATAGTTTTACTGAGCTCTGCCCACCAGAACAACACCCAGCTATACCCACCACCAGTCCCTTCCATCAGGAAGCTTGAACAAGCCTCTTAGATAGCCTCATCCACCAGAGGGAAGACAGCAGAAGCAAGAAGAACTACCATCCTGCAGCCTGTGGAATGAAAACCACATTCACAGAAAGATAGACAAGATGAAAAGGCAGAGGGCTATGTACCAGGTGAAGGAACAAGAAAAAACCCCCAAAAAACAACTAAATGAAATGGAGATAGACAACCTTCCACAAAAAGAATTCAGAATAATGATAGTGAAGATGATCCAGGACCTCGGAAAAAGAATGGAGGCAAAGATCGAGAAGATGCAAGAAATGTCTAACAAAGACCTAGAAGAATTAAAGAACAAACACCTGAAGAATTAAAGAACAAACAGAGAGGTGAACAATATGATAACTGAAATGAAAAATACACTAGAAGGAATCAATAGCAGAATAACTGAGGCATAAGAACGGATAAGTGACCTAGAAGACAGAATGGTGGAATTCACTGTCATGGAACAGAATAAAGAAAAAAGAATGAAAAGAAATGAAGACAGCCTGAGAGACCTCTGGGACAAGAGTAAATGCACCAACATTCGCATTATAGGGGTCCCAGAAGAAGAGAGAGGGAAAGGACCCGAGAAGATATTTGAAGAGATTATAGTGGAAAACTTCCCTAACATGGGAAAGGAAATAGCCACCTAAGTCCAGGAAGCGCAGAGAGTCCCAGGAAGGATAAACATGCCAATACATATAGTAATCAAATTGAGAAATATGAAAGACAAAGAAAAATTATTAAAAGCAACAAGGGAAAAATGACAAAAAACATACCAGGGAACTCCCAGAAGGTTAACAGCTGATTTCTTGGCAGAAACTCTACAAGCCAGAAGGGAGTGGCATGATATAGTTAAAGTGATGAAAGGGAAAAAACTACAGCCAAGAATACTTTACCCACAAGGATCTCATTCAGATTCGACAGAGAAATCGAAAGCTTTACAAACAAGCAAAAGCTAAGAGAATTCACCACCACCAAAGCAGCTCTACAACAAATGCTAAAGGAACTTCTTTAAGTGGGAAACACAAGAGAAGAAAAGGACCTACAAAAACAAACCCAAAACAATTAAGAAAACGGTAATAGGAACATACATATGGATAATTACCTTAAACGTGAATGGATTATGTGCTCCAACCAAAAGATACAGGCTCGCAGAAGGGATAAAAAACAAGACCTGTATATATGCTGTCTACAAGAGACCCACTTTAGACCTAGGGATACATACAGACTGAAATGAGGGGATGGAAAAAGATACTCCATGTAAATGGAAATTAAGGCTGGAGTAGCAGTACTCATATGAGATAAACTAGACTTTAAAATAAAGAATATTACAAGAGACAAGGAAGGACACTACATAATGATCAAGGGATCAATCCAAGAAGGAGATATAACAATTATAAATATATAAGTACCTAACATAGGAGTACCTCAATACATAAGGCAAATGTTAACAGCTATAAAAGAGGAAATTGACAGTAACAGAATAAGAGTGGGAGACTTTAACACCTCACTTATACCAATGCACATATCATCCAGACAGAAAATTAATAAGGAGACACAAGCTTTAAATGACACAATAGACCAGATAGATGTAACTGATACTTACAGGACATTCCTTGCAAATACAGTAGATTACTCTTTCTTCTCAAGTGCACACGGAACATTCTCCAGGATAGATCACATTTTGGGTCACAAATCAAGCCTCAGTAAATTTAAGAAAACTGAAGTCATATCAAGCATCTTTTCTGACCACAATGCTATGAGATTAGAAATACATTACAGGGAAAAAAATGTAAAAAACACAAACACATGGAGGCTAAACAATACGTTACTAAATAACAAAGAGATCACTGAAGAAATCAAAGGAAATCAAAAAATACCTAGAGACAAATGACAATGAAAACACGACGATCCAAAACCTATGGGATGGAGCAAAAGCAGTTCTAAGAGGGAAGTTTATAGCTATACAAACCTACCTCAAGAAACAAGAAAAATCTCAAGTAAACAATCTAACCTTACACCTAAAGGAACTAGAGAAAGAAGAACAAAGAAAATCCAGTCAGTAGAAGGAGAGAAATCATAAAGATCAGAGCAGAAATAAATGAAATAGAAATAAAACAATAGCAAAGATCAATAAAACTAAAAGCTGGTTCCTTGAGAAGATAAACAAAATTGGTGAACCATTAGCCAGACTCATCAAGAAAAAGAGGGAGAGGACTCAAATCAATAAAACTAGAAACGAAAAAGAAGTTACAACAGGCACTGCAGAAATACAAAGCATCCTGAGAGACTACTACAAGCAACTCTATGCCAATAAAATGGACAACCTGGAAGAAATGGACAAATTCTTAGAAAGGTATAACCTTCCAAGACTGAACCAGGAAGAACTAGAAAATACGAACAGACGAATCACAAGTAATGAAATTGAAACTGTGATTAAAAATCTTCCAACAAACAAAAGTCCAGGACCAGATGGCTTCACAGGTGAATTCTATCAAACATTTAGAGAAGAGCTAACACCCATCCTTCTCAAACTCTTCCAAAATACTGTGGAGGAAGGAACACTCCAAATTCATTCTATGAGGCTACCATCACCCAGATACCAAAACCCGACAAAGATACTACAAAAAAACAAAATTGCAAACCAATATCACTGATGAATATAGATGCAAAAATCCTCAACCAAATACTAGCAAACAGAATCCAACAACACATTAAAAGGATCATACACCATGATCAAGTGGGATTTATCCCAGGGATGCAAGGATTCTTCAATATACGCAAATCATTGTGATACACCATATTAACAAATTGAAGAATAAAAACCATATGATCATCTCAATAGATGCAGAAAAAGCTTTTGACAAAGTTCAACACCCATTTATGATAAAAACTCTCCAGAAAGTGAGCATAGAGTGAACCTACCTCAACATAATACAGGCCATATATGACAAGCCCACAACAAACATCATTCTCAATGGTGAAAAACTGAAAGCATTTCCTCTAAGATCAGGAACAAGACAAGGATGTCCACTCTCACCGCTATTATTCAACATAGTTTTGGAAGTCCTAGCCTCGGCAATCAGAGAAGAAAAAGAAATAAAAGGAACCCAAATTGGAAAAGAAGTAGAACTGTCACTCTTTGCAGATGACATGATACTATACATAGAGAATCCTAAAGATGCCACCAGAAAACTACTAGAGCTAAGCAGTGAATTTGGTAGATTTGCAGGATACAAAATTAATGCACAGAAATCTCTTGCATTCCTATACACTAACAATGAAAGATCAGAAAGAGAAATTAAGGAAACAATCCCATTCACCATTGCCACAAAAAGAATAAAATACCTAGGAATAAACCTACCTAAGGAGGTAAAAGACCTGTACTCAGAAAACTATAAGACACTGATGAAAGAAATCAAAGATGACACAAACAGATGGAGAGATATACCATGTTCTCGGATTGGAAAAATCGATATTGTGAAAATGACTATACTACCCAAAGCAATCTATGGATTCAGTGCAATCCCTATCAAATTACCAATGGCATTTTTTTCAGAACTAGAACAAAAAAATCTTAAAATTTGTATGGAGACACAAAAGACCCCAAATAGCCAAAGCAATCTTGAGGGGAAAAAAAACCAGAGCTGGAGGAATCAGACTCCCTGACTTCAGACTATAATACAAAGCTACAGTAATCAAGACAATGTGGTACTGGCACAAAATCAGAAATATAGGTCAATGGAACAGGATAGAAAGCCCAGAGATAAATCCACGCACCTATGGTCAACTGATCTGTAACAAAGGAAGCAAGTATATATAGTGGAGAAAGGACAGCCTCTTCAGTAAGTAGTGCTGGGAAAACTTGACAGCTACATGTAAAAGAATGAAGTTAGATCACTCCCTAACACCATACACAAAAATAAACTCAAAATGGATTAAAGACCTAAATGTAAGACTGGACAGTATAAAACTCTTAGAGGAAAACATAGGAAGAACACTCTTTGACATAAGTCACAGCAAGATCTTTTTTGACCCACCTCCTAGAGTAATGGAAATGAAAAATAAACAAAAATGGACCTAATGAAACTTCAAAGCTTTTGCACAACCAAGGAAACTATAAACAAGATGAAAAGGCAATCCTTAGAATGGGTGAAAATATTTGCATACCAATCAATGCACAAAGGATTAATCTCCAAAATATATAAACAGCTCATGCAGCTCAATATTAAAAAAACAAAAACTCAATCAAAAAATGGGCAGAACTAAATAGACGTTTCTCCAAATAATACGTACAGATGGCCAAGAAGCACATGAAAAGGTGCTCAACATCACTAATCATTAGAGAAATGCAAATCAAAACTACAATGAGGTATCACCTCACACCAGTCAGAATGGCCATCATCAAAAAATCTATAAGCAATAAATGCTGGAGAGGGTGTGGAGAAAAGGGAACCCTCTTGCACTGTCGGTGGGAATGTAAACTGATACAGCCACTATGGGGAACAGTATGGAGGTTCCTTAAAAAACTAGAAATAGAATTACCATATGACCCAGCAATCCCACTACTGGGCATATTACTCAGAGAAAACCATAATTCAAAGAAACACATACACCCCAGTGTTCATTGCAGCACTGTTTACAATAGTGAGGTCATGGAAGCAACCTAAATGCCCATCGAGAGATGAATGGATAAAGAAGATGTGGTACAGGCTTCCCTGGTGGCTCAGTGGTTGACAGTCTGCCTGCCGATGCAGGGGACACGGATTCGTGCCCCGGTCCGGGAAGATCCTACATGCCGCAGAGCGGCTGGGCCTGTGAGCCATGGACACTGAGCCTGTGCGTCCGGAGCCTGTGCTCCGCAGTGGGAGAGGCCACAACACTGAGAGGCCCGCGTACCACAAAAAAAAAAAAAAAAAAGAAGATGTGGTACATATATACAATGGAATATTACTCAGCCATAAAAAGGAATGAAATTGGGTCATTTGTAGAGACGTGGCTGGACCTAGAGACTGTCATACAGAGTCAAGTAAGTCAGAAAGAGAAAAACAAATATCATATATTATGCATATATTTGGAATCTATAAAAATGGTGCAGATGAACCGGTTTGCAAGGCAGAAATAGAGACATAGATGTAGAGAAAAAACATATGGACACCAAGGGGGGAAAGCCGGAGGGGGTGGTGGTGGTGGTGGGATGAATTAGGAGATTGGGATTTACATATATACACTAGATAAGTAATAAGAACCTGCTGTACAAAAAAATACAATTCAAAAAAAAACATAAAACAGAATTCATAATTCCCATAGTTCCAAATCATCTGTAAAGCTTTGCTTTCTATAACAGCTTGCTTTCTTTCAAGCCTGCACTCCACACCAGTATAGATCACTTACTATTGTTATCTTTGTAATTAACCAAGTGAAGCAGTTAGAGCCAGAATTATTATGCTGTTTTTCCGATCAGGAAAGTGAGTCCCAAATGACAGACGTGACTTCACAGTGATGGCGTAGTCATAAAATGTAAAAAGGGCTGCTGTTCATGACTATGAAGGTGGTGCACTTCAGGTTTCAGCATTGCCTTCACCTTGGAGACATCACTGATTTGTTGATGTATTAAGATGGTTTCTGGTAGTGTCTTGAGGAAAGGCTCCTATTTCTAGATTGTCCAAAGGTGCCATAGGAGCTCTCACTGGTCCTGAAAACTCAACACACATAGGCTGCTTCACAGTTTATTCTTTATTCACAATTTCACACAATGTAGATTGCTATTTTCCCTTTTCTAATTTATTGTATCTTTTTATTTTTTATTACTTTTTCTCCCTCAATAGCCCACTTGTTTTTTCTTTCATATACCAAGAGGAAAATATACACTTAAAGTTCATTTAGCAAGACAAAAGGAAAACATGTAAGCTTTGAAAAGCCAGGTAACCATTATTGCCTGTGATTACATTCTAGACTATGTGGGATGACTGAAATATTATAAATGAGAAGGTATAATCTAGGGAGCTTATTTGTGTTTTTTTTATTTTTATTTTTTATGTTTCATTTTTTTAAATTAGTTTCTGCTTTACAACAAAGTGAATCAGTTATACATATACATCTGTTCCCATATCCCTTCCCTCTTGCGTCTCCCTCCCTTAGGGAGCTTATTTGTTAATGTGAGCTAGCTAGATTGAAGATGAAAGTGACTCAGGATATTGCAGGTGTCCTTGCAGGATACCATGAGAACCTGGATTGGCATACCACAAATTAATAATGGAGATGATTGGGTTTGTGTAAGGGGCTCACTGCAAGATCTAATTGCAGAAGTTTGTATTTGGTTAACTATAAGAGAACAAGGGGGAGTAAAAATTACACAGTTTCTGAATCTACATAACTGGCATGGTGATGGTGCCATCAGGAGAAATAGAAAAAAATTAAGAGAAAGAACAGATTTCAGAGGAAAAGAAAATATCTGAATAGAGAGGTGGACTTCTAGTAGAAATTTCATCTAGGTGATAGAAAGATGGGACAGGAAAATGGGAGTAAAATTAGAGATGGAACTAAATAGTACAGGTAATTCAATAGAAATGGTTTTGAAAGATGTCAGAGGTGTACAGTTGTCAAAGAGCAAAAGAGAGAGGCTAAGATCGTCAAAGTGCCACAGATTGGGGAACTCCTGCAGGTAGGAAATAGGAAAGTGATAATGATCAAGCACATGATCTGAGACAGGGATTTTCAAGTAAAAAGGAATGCTCAGGATTGTTGAATGTTCCTCATAAATTAAAATAAGGACTGTTACAAGTATGTGCTTCTTTCTTTCCCTGGTGATTTGTCATAATTTATTTTTATTAATCTTGCTGTTTACTATCAATTAAAACCCTCATGAAAGCTTCTCATTTTAAGAGATCCCACCAAAACCATCTTTTTTATATCTCTCCTTCAGTCTTAGATTCTTAAATGCCCTCTTTTTCTAACCCAAATTCTTTCTATGAATAGAAGTTTGATTTAAAAGTAATGCCTTTAACTCTACATAAGTATGAAAATATACTTTCTCCTTATCCAGGAAGGCAGATTTTTTTTGGTTGTTTTTATTTTTTAAAGCACCACAAGGATTCACCAGCACCTCATTATCTCCTGCAGGGAAGGTGGTCTGGATGCAATGCTCTCCGTCTTCAATTAAAAATGAGGGCAGAGCATAAGTTGAGACCATTTGGTCACCAGTAAGGGTAACAACTACAGCGAATTGGGACACACCAAAGATTTAAAAACTCATGAGTTCATAAGCATACTAAAAAAAAGATACCTCATTAGTCATCATTAGAGGTTACTAGGACCCCAACTCATTATTTTGAAAAGAGACAAACAAAGGGAAAGAAACATCCATTTGATCTGCCTTTTGTGTACCAACTACATTTCAGACAACCACATTGGAAATCTGGAAAATGTGTTTTTGAAGAATAGATCTAGCCAGTAAATGCAGTGAATATCATCATTTTTCAGCCCATAATGAAATGATTCACAAGATTAAAGATTGATGGGCTGCTTGAGCATGGAGAGATCAGGCTGAAACCTCCTGAATCACTGATGAACCTTGGCATCACTAAGGTGGTACAACCATAAATCAGGGACCCCATGAGGTCTTGGACCTAGGAAGTATTTTTACCTATTTTTTAAGCATTAGTGTCCTCTAGATCCTTTATGCCTAGCTTCATTAGCTACTTTATGCTACTTTTTCATGAGGTATTAAAAAAATCATCTTTTATGATTTTAGGACTCTAATTGATTAAAAAAATAATTTTTGATGAGAAAAATAAAAAAAAGTTTAAACTTCACTCCCTTTGTGGACTTGCAGAATGGGAAATATTAGGTCATAATAAAGAAAAGAAAAGCCAGTATCACATGGCCTTATGATGGTATGATCTTCATTATTATTTATTGAAAAACTAAATAAAAATGCTGTGTTCACATATTAAATATTTCTATAACCAAATATTTATAAGTCAGAAATGTTAATAATTGGAAACTAACAGAATAACTGGTGTGTAAACTCTTACTTCTAATATCTAACTCCAAGTGGCCTTGGTTTTTACTGCATCATTCAAAAAGCCTTAAATAACCACAGAAAAATGAATAGGAAACAGGGATTTTTGAGAGTTGGCAGATCAAACAACCAAAAGTGTCAGATGTAGAACATTATATTATCCAGTAAAGAACAAACTTAATTTTAGGTCGGTGAATGTCAAAGTGCCTACGCTTTCTTCAGACCCAGGTGAACCATCCCTTTATCAGCTCAGATGGTTGGGTCTGAAAAGCAGTAATGTAGGAAGTTTCAGTTTAGCTCTATAAGAATAATTCTCATAAATAAAATATCATAAAATATATAAAAATGTCTCTCTTTTGTTTAAATATACTTCAATATGTTAAGAAAATATAGATCCTAATTCATAATTTAAAACAGGAATTTTATGAAACATAAAAAGGACATACTTAGATCATATTCTAGATAGTGTAGTTATAGGAGTCAGTAATACCTGAGTTTGAATCATGGCTCTGCCACTTAGTAACAAGCTACCTTACATCTCCAAGCCTCAGTTTTATCATCCTTAAAATGAGTCTAATAATAGTAGTAACTCTTAAGTAGATGTCAGAATAAATTAAAAATATATGTGTCTTAGCATAGTGCCTAACATTATAACACTTAAAACATGATAACTATTATGATTGGCATCTATGATCATAATGAATTCCAGATGAATTAAAATTATTAATGTAAAGAATTAAAACATAATAAAATCCAGTAGAAAATATATGATTATCAATTGCTGATCGATGAATGGAAGAGAATTATAATTAGTTAAGGGATATAAAAGAGAAAAAGATGTAAAATATGACATAAAAAGCATAAAATGTGGGAGGAGGGAGGAAAATGTAGTTTTAGAATGTGTTCAAACTTAAGTTGGTATCAACTTAAAATAGACCGTTACATATATAGGCCATTATATGTGAACCTAATGGAAAGTACAAAGCAGAAACCTAGAGGAGATACACAAAAAATAATGAGAAAGGAATCTAAATATAACACTGAAGGAAGTCATCAAATCACAAGTGAAGAGAGCAAGAGAAAAAGAAGGGAAAAGAGAGGAACTATGAAAACAACCAGAAAATATTTAACAAAATGGCAATAAGTATATACCTATCAATAATTACTTTAGAGGTAAATGGATTAAATTCTCCATTCAAAAGACATAGAGTGGCTGAATGGATTAAAAAGCAAGACTCATC
Source organism: Mesoplodon bidens (assembly GCF_964165515.1). NCBI lineage: Eukaryota > Metazoa > Chordata > Mammalia > Artiodactyla > Ziphiidae > Mesoplodon > Mesoplodon bidens. The sequence continues at coordinate 115,723,484 of NC_138163.1, read as the reverse complement.
TATGTGTTACCAGGACACCAACAGACTGAAAGTGAAATGATGGAAAAAATATTCCATGCAAAGAAAAACTAAAAGAAATCTGGTGGAGCTATACTTACACCAGAGAAAATAGACTTTAAAACAAAGACCTTAGTAAAAGATGAAGAAGGTCGTTACATAATGATAAAGGGATAAATCTAATAAGATGATATAATATTTATAATATTTATGCCCCCAATGTAGGAATACCAAAGTATATAAAGCAATTATTAAAAGACTTAAAATGGAGAAAATGAGAACAATACAGTAATACTAGGGAACTTTAATATCCCACTTACATCAACGGATAAATCTTCCAGATAGAAAATCAATAGGGAAACATGGGCCTTAAATGACATGTTGAATTAGATGGACTTAATATATTTATATATATAGAGCATTCCATCCAAAAGCAGTAGAATACACATTCTTCTCAAGTGCACATGGGACGTTCTCTGGAGATATCACATGTTAGTCCACAAAGCAAGTCTCAGTAAACTTAAAAAGGCTGAAGTCATATCAAGTATCTTTTCTGACCACAATTAAATATTCTTTTCCATTATGATTTATCACAGGATATTGAATCTAGTTCCCTGTGCTATACAGCAGAATCTTATTGTTTATCCATCCTATATGAAATAGTTTACATCTGCTAATCTCAAACTCCCAGTCCTTCCCTTCCCCCCCCCGACAACCACAAGTCTGTTCTCTACGTCCGTTTGTCTGTTTCTGTTTTGTAGATAGGTTCCTTTGTGCCATATTTTAGATTCCACATATAAGTGATATCATATAGTATTTTGTCTTTCTCTTTCTGACTTAGTTTGCTTAGTATGATAATCTCTAGTTGCATCCATGTTGCTGCAAATGGCTTTATTTCGTTCCTTTTTATGGCTGAGTAGTATTCCATTGTATATATGTACCACATCTTCTTTATCCATTCATCTGTCAATGGACATTTAGGTTGTTTCCTGTTTTGGCTGTTGTGAATAGTGCTGCTGTGAACATAGAGGTGCATGTATCTTTTTGAATTATAGTTTTGTCTGGATATATGCCCAGGAGTGGGATGGCTGGATCATATATGGTAATTCTATTTTTAGTTTTCTGAGGAACCTCCATACTATTTTCCATAGTGGCTGCACCAACTTACAGTCCCACCAACAGTGTAGGAGAGTTCCCTTTTCTCCACAGCCTCTCCAGCATTTGTCATTTGTAGACTTTTTAATGGTGACCATTCTGACTGGTGTGAGTTGGTACCTCATTGTAGTTTTGATTTGCATTTCTCTAATAATAGTGATGTTGAGCATCTTTTCATGTGCCTAATGGCCATCTGTATGTCTTCTTTGAAGAAATGTCTATTAAGTTCTTCTGTCCATTTCTTGGTTTGGTCGTTTGTATTTTTGTTGTTGAGTTGTATGAGCTGTTTGTATATTTTGGAGATTAAGCCCTTGTCTGTTGCATCATTTGCAAATATTTTCTCCCATTCTGTAGGTTGTCTTTTTTTATGGTTTCCTTTGATGTGCAAAAGATTGTAAGTTTGATTAGGTCCCATTTGTTTATTTTTGTTTTTATTTCTATTGCCTTGGGAGACTGACCTAAAAAAATATTGGTACGATTTATGTCAGAGAATGTTTTCCCTGTGCTCTCTTCTAGGAGTTTTATGGTGTCATGCCTTCTGTTTAAGTCTTTAGGTCATTTTGAGTTTATTTTTGTGCATGGTGTGAGAGTGTGTTCTAACGTCATTGATTTACTTGCAGCTGTCCAACTTTCCCAGCACCACTCGCTGAAGAGACTGTCTTCTTCCCATTTTATATTCCTGCCTCCTTTGTCAAAGATTAATTGACTGTAGGTGTGTGGGTTTATTTCTGGGCTCACTATTCTGTTCCATTTATCTGTATGTCTGTTTTTATATCAATACCACACTGTTTTTTTTTTTTTTCTCTTTTTGCGGTATGCGGGCCTCTCACTGCTGCGGCCTCTCCCGTTGCGGAGCACAGGCTCCGGACGCGCAGGCCCAGCGGCCATGGCTCACGGGCCCAGCCGCTCCGCGGCATATGGGATCCTCCCAGACCGGGGCACGAACCCGTATCCCCTGCATCGGCAGGCGGACTCTCAACCACTGCGCCACCAGGGAGGCCCCCACCACACTGTTTTGATTACTGTAGCTTTGTACTGTCTGAAGTCTGGGAGAGTTATGCTTCCTGCTTTGTTTTTTTTTTTTTTCCCTCTGGATTGCTTTGGTAATTCTGGGTCTTTTATGGTTCCATATAAATTTTTGTATTATTTGTTCTAGTTCTGTGAAAAATGCTGTGGGTATTTTGATAGGGAGTGCATTAAATCTGTAGATTGCTTTGCGTAGTATTGCAATTTTAACAATATTAATTCTTCCAGTCCAGGAGCATGGGATACCTTTCATTTCTTTGAATCCTCTTTCATTTCCTTTGTTAATGTTTTGTAGTTCTCAGTGTATAAGTCTTTCACCTCCTTGGACAGGTTTATTCTTAGGTATTTTATTTTTTTGTGCTATTTTAAAAGGTATTGCTTTTTTACATTTCCTTTCTGATATTTCATTGTTAGTGTAAAGAAATGCAATCAGTTTTTGAATGTTAATCTTGTATCCTGCTACTTTGCTGAATTCGTTTTTTAGGTCTAGTAGTTTTTGTATGGAGCCCTTAGGGTTTTCTATATATATAGTATCATCTCATCAGCCTATAGTGACAATCTTACATCTCCCCTTCCAATTTGGATATGTTTTATTTCTTTTTCTCATTTGATTGCTGTGGCTAGGACTTCCAATACTATGTTGAATAGAAGAGGTGAGAGTGGGCATCCTTGTCTTGTTCCAGATTTTAGCGGGAAGGCTTTTAGCTTTTTGCCATTGAGTTTTATATTGGCTGTGGGCTTGTCATAAATGGCTTTAATAATGTTGAGCTATGTTCCCTCTATTCCCACCTTGGTAAGAGTTTTTATCATGAATGGATGTTGAATTTTGTCAAATGTTTTTTCTTCATCTATTGAGATGATCATGTAGTTTTTGACTTTTCTTTTGTTAATGTGGTATATTGCATTGATTGATTCACGAATGTTGAACCATCCTTGTGATCTTATATTTGCTCTTATAATTAATGCTCTGATGATGGTCCTTGTTCATGAAGGTTTGTTGTAATTTTTATTGGTTTTATTTTTCAGGATAATTTACTAGAATTGAAGTTGTTTTCTTGGATCACATGTACATCTTTGAGGCTTTAATATGTAGATTGGAACCACATCTTTCATGCCCTTAACTTATACCGATTCAGCTATGTCTAATCAGAAGTAATCAGAGACAAGAGAAATCAAGAATGCAGTAGTGGAGAAAGAGGGAGCAAGAGATAAAAAGTGTGAGAAGAATAAAGTCTAGTTCAGTAGCTGGACTGCACTTATCTCTAAGTCAGTGACCTTAGTCTTGGAAGGGAGCAGCATGAGTGAGGATCTTCTAGTCCTGTGTTATCTCAGTTCTCCTTGTTTGCATGCCCCTAGTTAGTTCGAGATTATGCTTAGCTGAGTTTCATTCTAGTGATTAAAGTTAGATTTTCCTTTTCTGTACAACATGGATCCTAAACACATGCCAACCACTTTATCTAGGTCTCCACCAAAAGAAATAGCAATCTGTTCAACACTAGAGGAAAACCTGGCTGATTTCTACTTATCAGTTCTGTGTACTATATTTTTAAAAATAACTGAAATGGTTTCTCAAGGATAATTTTGAGTAGGTCTGATTGTCACCATCCACACCAACTTTGAAGCCTACCCCCAAGTAAGATGCAGCTGTGATACATTGCTAAATTATTGTTATCAGATAATTTATACCAATTTGTATTCTTACTAGAGGGTATGCAAAAGCACATTTCACCCCATCCTTTCCTATTCTTGGTAAAAGCTCTCTAAAGTTAGTTTGAAAAAGGTCTAATTAATGGAAAGAAAAAGAACTATTTAATATAATTAACAAATACAAGAGTTGCCAGCCACATTTCCTTTTTATGAAACATAGCAGTGAGACTGCCACTAAATCACAATTTCTCTAAATAAATGTAAAATAAAATTTCTAACCTCTTTTCACCTGGGAGTGTAGAACCAAGATACCAACAAAGCTGATTTATTTTTTATCGGGATCAGATCCTTAGACATACTCAAGCATCTTATGGTGTTATGCTAGAGCGATTTAACAAATCTAGAAAAGATCTCTTCTTTGATATGTTGTATTAATGTACCTAAACTTACCTCATGTCCATCAAGATACTTTTAGTGTGCTGAAAATTTTAGCATAATTGAATTTCTAAAGTCAAATTTGATTCCACTATTTTTTCCTAAAAATTTAATAAACTTTAGGAAGATAATTATTTGACAAGTGCTAACCACTGATGCTTCAGTCTTGTACATATCAATTACATTATGAAAATCCTTGCATAAACTGGTCCACTCTAAAGTAGCATTCAGTAACTACTCTCTCTAGTTGGTAAGGTTAGTTTGCCCTTCTGTAAAATTCTCTGTAAGGCCCATAGTAGGATCTTAACATTTAGAGCACAACACTGGGGTATCCTTTTCATTTGTAGATGACTCTAAAAGGGTAACTATTTTTGAAGATAAGGTGGGTTTGCTTCAGTAGAATATTTAATGAACTAAATAACCTAAAGTAACATAATGAATAATTCATTTTATTTGATACTTTAAATACTAAAGTCGTAAAGGCAAGGACTGATATACTTTTAAAGTAAGGCATACTAATTTTCAGTTACTCTTTTACCTATCAGATATTTTAACACGGCACATACAGGCATACCTCAGAGATGTTGTAGGTTCAGTTCCAGACCACTGCAATGAAGCAAATAGCGCAGTTGAGGCACTCAAATTTTTTTGTTTCTCAGTGCATATAAAAGTTATGTTTACTCTATAGTGTATTAAGCATGCAATAGCATTATATCTAAAAAAGTGGATGTACCTTAATTTAAAAATACTTTATTGCTAAAAAAAATGCTTACTGTCATCTGAACCTTCAGCAAGTCATAATTTTTTCTTTCTGGTGGAGAGCTTTAAATACTGTGAGTTACCAAAATGTGACACACAGACATGAAGTAAGCAGATACTTCTGGAAAAATGGCATGGGTAGACTTGCTCCACACAGGGTTGCCACAAAGCTTTAATTTGTAAGAAACACGGTATCTGCGAAGCACAATAAAATGAGGTCTGCCTGTAATTCAGTAAAGTTGAAATAAATAAAATGACATAAATGACAACATTTTTCTTTTAGAAGAGGCAAAGAGGAAAACATTTCCTCCTTTACCCCAGTCCACCTCTTCATCTTCCATCCTGAGCTCCAACTATACTTACCGTCTCAACCATCATCCAAATAAAGGAAGTTCATTTTCTCTTTGTGGTAGGGAAAGTATGGTATTGAGTTAGGACACCCTGCTAAACAAGGCTATGCAGTTGTTAGATTGATCATGTGTTAAGAGGTGAGCGTGAATGAAAGAAAACTTTTGCTGAAGGAAAATGGATCAACTTCTTAGGGAAAAGCAAGGGACTTGGAATTTTCTTGCTTAGCTGATACAGGGAAATAGCATGAGTGACTCAATTTCAGGAAGACTTTTTATGAAGTCTTAGAAGATGATAAATGCCAGTAGTAGCTAATACATGCTGAGTGTTTGCCAAGTACCAGAAACCCTCCTGTATACTTGTGTTAACTCACTTAGTCTTTGCAACAACCCAATGAGGTAGGTTCTGTTGTGAACTCCATTTTACAGATGAGGACATTGAGAATTCGTAGACTTAAGCATATCACACCAGTTGCTGGTGGATTCAAACCTAGATAGGCTTAATCCATACTTCAGTAACCACTGGACACTATGTTACCTCAAGAAAGAAAAAGCCAACTCCAAAGTTTTAAAATTTGATCTGTTGCCTTGATTATTAAGGAAAGCATAAGGTTTTTGAGAAAGGAATATGTATTGTCAGAGCTGGAGAGACTGTTGTTGAAATCTGAAGTTTGTTACTGAGGGAAATAAAATATCTCATTCTGGGGGGAAGGGAAGTACATGGTGAGGGTCAGGGAAGTTGTTTTGTGTTGTTTTGAGAGGATACTGTGTCCTCTGAGCTCTTCTATAGATTGAAGATTTAAGTGTTGTAACCGATAACAATTTTGTGTTCTGATTTGTGGCTTGACATGAATAGAGAAGTGTACTCTTGTAAAGATCTAACCTGTTGAGGCACAAAACTGTACACTTCTCAATTATAATATCTATTCAAAGAATGACTTTTCAGTACCATGTCCTAAGTAATTTTATCAGAAGTCAAACTGAAAATCAGAAATGTTACCTTCTTACTCCTTAAATTACTACCATAGAGGTGGGTGAGTTAAAAGAATTTATGTAGCTCTTAAGATGGCCACATGCTCCTCAGTTATCAAATACAGGTACTTTAGGAGCACCTAAATATGCTCAGGAATTTACTTACTCAATATTGTATAAATAAAGCTTTTTCTTAAAGATTTTGCCATTTCTAAAAGGCAGTTGAACTTTCAGATATCTGAATATGTGGGGAAAACCCCCCTCACTATGTATCTAAGTCGTGTAGTTGTTGGACATGCTATTTTCATGATTTGCATTTTCTCTGAAAATTGTTCATCTAAAAAACAAATATAGTGTCAAAGGACCAAAATGGTGTTTTGATTCACAAATAGAGAGTGATCCTTAGCATGGCTGTATTCTAGTACAACTTTATTTATGGACATTGAAATTTGAATTTCATATAATTTCCACTTGTCACAAAACATTCTTCCTTTTCCCCCAATTATTTAAAAATGCAAAAACCATTTTAGCTTGTGGGCTTTACAGAAATGGCAGTGGGCCAGATTTGGCATGTGGGCTGTCATTTGCTGGCCCTGGCTCTAAGTCATAGCTTTCCAATGTTTTTACAATTGTAAATATATAAATTATGTAAGATTGATCAAATATTTATGATTTTGTGACCTTTATGAATACAGTTTTAACTGACTTGTTGCAGTGATTCAAGTTATATAAGAAAATATAGGTGAAAAAAGAAAATGGAAAGAAACAGCTAATGGAATGGTTATAGTACTTAATTGGTACCACTTTCTGGTATTTTTCTTTGCTCTTTGGATAATATGTACATTCCAAAGATGAAGATGAGAATGTAATTTGAATATTTGAAAGTTAATATTCTTACACTGACTTAAAATGGTAAAGTATTGGTAATTTTACATAATCTCTGTCTTCATATTGAAAAATACCATGGAATAATAGCTAGAGTTTTTTGGAGATTCAGGATTCCATAGAATATAATTGAAAAACATAAAGGTAAATTCATTGATTTCTCTTTTTTCCAGTCTTCCTCTTTGATGTGCTTAAGGAAAATTGAAATAAATGTGTTTAAAACTGTTAATAAAATCACAAGTTGGTATGTAGGTGAAACTCCTACTTGAGAAGGTTCCTGTGTGTTTCTTTGGAAGGGAAGCTCTCACCACTGTAATGTACTATATTTGTACCCAGTAGAAAAATATATGTCTGGAGATTCATCTTCTTAATGAGAAATCTTAATGTTCTATAGCCCTTTCTGATTCTTTCCCAAACTGACCCTATGATGGGGCAAGGGAAAAATGCATTCTACTTTTTCACAAACAGAAGGTTCAGAAAGCTATACTTTCTAAAGAGACTCAATCATTTGAACAAGGACTTAGAAAGAAAAGGAGTTTGGAGAGAGACCAAGTCTAAGAATCTGGACTTGAATGTATGTACAACCCAAATACTGGTAACTTCTAGAAAACTAGAAAGCAAATCAATTAAAAATTAGTCTTACAATCACTGAGACTTCCATTCCAATCAATTTATCTTAGGTTAAATAGGTTTAAATGGCCCATTCTTGACTTCAGTGTAAAATGTCATTGACTTTGGCTGTCTGATCAGTGGTAGGTCCTTTTCTCTATCATAAAAAAACAAACAAACCCATCATCATCCATGGTCCAACTTGCCGCTGTTCTGAAGTGACACCTGAGATGGCTGATATGGAAAATTACATGAATAATTGAATAACTTTATGAACTTTTCAGTGTCTTCTCAATTGAATTATCTGATGATGAGGAGAAGGGTATAATGAAAGGAACTCAGTACTGATATATATGAATTTTGCCTGAATATGTGGTCTGTGTGAGTGCATGTGTACACATATTCACAAGCTAAGCATGGATTTTATGCAATGACCTATAAAATTCTTTACAACTCAGAAGTTATCTACAATAGAATGCAAAAAAGTTAAAAATAATCATGGAATATAAGCAGACTCTTGCTTTTCTGGAAGTCTGAGGATTGGACTCCACATAACTAACCTTGAATTAACCAAAGATAATTGCTCAGATGTTACTATTATGCAAATATGCATACCTAGAATATATCTATTACATAGAGGATCATGTTATTGAATAAATCCCTTGCTACATTTTTATTTTTTGTATTTTAAAAGATGTAGTAGCCTCTAATTTCTCAAGTGTCCTTAACAGTCCATGAATATTAAACATGTGATGGAGGTTTTTATTTATCATCTTGAATTTTATGTTCATGAAAATGTAACTCAGTTTAGTTGGAGTTCTAACTATAGGTCTAGTTCTACAAAATTCTGATTTCCATCATCTTGACTACATTGATTTTGTGCACTTTGATCTTTATTTTGTGTTATACAAAAGTCAATATGTTGATCTACAAACACATCTGCTACTTGGATAGTAGTTATTTTAGAACTGGTTCTCTTTCCAAGCACAGTTATGACACTAAGAATTGGTACTGTGTGCTCCTGTTGGCACTTACCAGTCATAAACCTTATGAAGAGTTCCAAGAGCTGTGTGAAGGAAGCGTCATTTGTTCTAATTTAACATTAGTGCATAGAGTAAAATTGTGTTTGTTAGAAATTATGTGAAAAACAAGTGGTCTTTGTTTTGTTTATTTCCTTGACTCTGGAGTATTAATATCAATTTTTTGCTGTGATTAGGCATCGAATGACTATAGCTGTTTGTCAAATCATCAATTCTTTGAAATTCCTAAGCAGCATAACATTGCTTGTAAGATAAGGTTTTTGTAACCTATTGAATTAGTTCTCTGTTATATATGGCAGTCTAACTATGATAGCTATTTATTTTGGTGTAAAGATCGTTTATTCATTTGTTGATAGGATACCTGAAGCTGAGAGGATAGCCTTAAGAAATATTAAAAAAACAAAGAAAGAATCAAAAGAGTGCCATAGCTAGTTGAAAAAAAAAAGCTGCAGTGTCAAATGAGGTCACTGAGTGTGAAGTGAAATACCACAGAGACCCACTCCTTTATACCTGACATGAAAAGAATCAACGGTGTAAGGATCTAAGTTGAATTACAACCTGTATTTGTATTATATAGGTAGATTTAGAAAAAAGAATAAAGGGGTTTGGTTTAGTGTAAGAAATATTCTAGTTATTTAGTGCTGCATGACATGGAATATAGAATGTCATTTCTGATGTATTCTACTTATTGTTTGAGTCCAAAAGGCAGCCCAGATTTGAGAGGAGTGGAGGCATGGACTCCAACTCTCAATGGAGGAATGACATGTACATATGGAAGAGGAGAAATGGATGAGCCACATTAGAGATAGTTATCCAAGAAGTAAATATTATTTAATTATACTTGGATGTACTGAATATCACTGTGATGAGAACAAGTAAGGAAACATTGACAGTAATTTACATGTGAAATTTTGCTCTCTAGCCCCATAATTAAAGTAGTACATATAGACTGTTTGACCATATGATGAAGCATGTTGTGTTACGGTGAGTATGTCTTCTTGTGTTTCAAGTTGATGAAGCAAGCTGACCAAAGTTATCATTCTAGGGGACACTTCCCAGGGTCCTGAGTATAGGTAAGCATTAGGAAGAGAGTGCTCTATTGCTATTGCATCTGTTTGTGGCAATATGAGTTTCAGTCTAAAATGATATGACTTTGAAGAATATTGCTAGAATATATAATTTTAAATTTTCCAAGAGGAAATTGTAGTGTTAATTTCATCTAATTCTTTTATCACAAAGATAAGAATACTAAAGCCTAGAGGGGTTAAATGACTTTGCAAAGATCTTAATGTTAGCAGGTGGTGTGGCACACTCTAGACTTGCATCTAGGTCTCTTAACTGCCAAGTTACTGCTCTTCCTATTATTCCATACATCAATACTACTTTCCAAAAGTCTGTGCTGTAAATTACCATCTGGTAATCCATGTAGAAGGACTGTCTCCACCAAATGGTGAATAAGAGCTTGCTATTTCATTATATTTTGAATGTTTTGAGGTCTTCATAGAAGTGAAAATGTTTAGTCAACTTGACAAGAAGTATGAGAGTGAGTAGTTTAAGTATGTATGGTGAGCCAGGGAGAATCTAGTTTTGATGGGCCTTGAAGCTTATACAATTTTGGCCCTACTCTATAAGAAGACAGGATGCAAAATTACAACTACAGAATTAAGTACAGGGCTTTAAAAGAGGCCTGTGTAATTTAAGGGTCCTCAAGCTCAACCTTCAGCAGCCTCTGGTGGTGAATCAATTAGTATAATTGAAATAGTAGAGTTTTGATTGCACTTTTGGAAGAACATGTTGTCTCTCCAGACAAAACATTGTTACTGAGTACAACTGAAGGATGATCTTTTCCTTTCAACATTTACAATGGGTTTTAAATGCACTCTTGCTTGTATGTATGAATATACACAAGGAAATTCAGGCAGTGCTTTCTAGCTCTAAGAAATATGGTGCTTCCTCGAATAGTGATTTAGACATGTGGCCCTACTTTTTAAAAACCTCCAACTACCAAAGTTTATGTAGGAAGCAGTGCCATTGATCTTTGAAGGCTAAAGACTTGTGAATGATCCATTAAATTGGTATGTTAAAGCAGTCCTGTGTATCTGCTTATTTTTGGAAGTCATCTAATTATAAATTATTTGACCTCATACAGTATGAGGATAAATGAGGATACCAACTCATGTCTGTTGAAAAATGGGTTGATATAAGTGGGACCAATTGAAGTATTCAGAGAAATGCTGCTTATACAAAATAGTATTTTTCAGTCAGTTTCCAGTGTTAGTATGCTACATGTGGAATACATGATAGGCACAGAAGAAATAAGGGTAATGTTTTACATTACAGAGTGTTTTGAGATAGGCAAGGCTGTTAATATGTTTCCTAGTCTTATAAAGAAAATCAGTTGCAGGATATGAACTATTTTTCCCTGAAGTAACATAGCTGGGATTCAAACCCAGGATTAGGACACAAAGGGCAACAGGCTTTTCATTATGCCACTCTGTCTCCTCTTAGAGGCCAATGGAAGTTTATATCATTCCTGCTGTCCTTCCTCAACTGGAAACAGTTGCATTCCCAAAGCCTTGTATTTTAGCTTTTTGTTATGACTGCTTTTCTCTGAGTTATTTAATTAGAATCTGCAGCTTTTGGCAGGAAAATAGTCAACCCAGCATATTTCTAACAAGTAATGTCTTTAGGGGAGAAAGTCCAAGTGAGCAAAGAGAAGGAATGCATGATAGTAGCTGCTAGAATATATTAATTGCAGACAAATTTCAGTGGGAGTGTCAATCACCATGAATTAAATTTTTTTTTTTTTTTTTTTTTTTTTTTTGCGGTACGCAGGCCTCTCACCGCTGTGGCCCCTCCTGCTGCGGAGCACAGGCTCCGGACGCGCAGGCCCAGCGGCCATGGCTCACGGGCCCAGCCGCTCCGCAGCATGTGGGATCCTCCCAGACCGGGGCACGAACCCATGTCCCCTGCATCTGCAGGCGGACTCTCAACCACTGCGCCACCAGGGAAGCCCATGAATTAAATTTTTAAGTGAAGTGGCCTGAAAAACAAGAATGGGATGGAACAAAGCATGTATATCATAGTACAGAAGATCTGGGGTTCTCCCAAACCTGTCATCTTTTAATGGAGGAAATTTTAGGAGCAAAGGCAGGGCCTATGTTGATAGAATGATCTTGGGAAATGCCTTCCAAGGGCACCTTTAAACATTTCTTTTCAGACTTGATGTTTTCAAAGGCTTTTCTATTAGATAAATACGATTTTAAAAACAATGGGTATATATATATATGTATACCATTTAAAAATAATCAAATTAATGTAGCTGAATGGATAATATCATTAAGCATTCTAAAGAGTTGAATATTGCTAATGAAACATAGTTAAGCTTTTAGAAAGAACTGTTATAGAAGATAAATGATAAATAGTAGGTGAAAAAACAATGGTTTCAGTGGTACTGACAAATATGGATCAAGAGGGCTTTCTACCCCTCTGGCTCAAAGCGTTTCATTATTGGTAGATGGAAAACAGAAGGATGGTGTAGTCTATGGAGAAATTCCCTCAACAGGGAAGGTTAGATCCTGCTATTGGGGATGATAATATCAGTGTGGTTTTTCATCATGTTGCCCCCTACAATATTTTAGGTACATTTTTTGTCTACTAAATAGTTGATGACGTGGTTCTCTGCATGGTGTTGATGAGCAACTAATTTTTGATCTATTTTCCTTGAAGCCCATAGGTTTCTCAGAATTAGGTTTTCTGCTGGCATGATTGCAGTAATATCTACTGGAGTTTAAAATTGCACCTATTTTTCCAAGAACAAGCTGTAAATCCTGTTAAATTGCAATGTCAAGTCCATAGTTTGCATCGAAGTTAACAGAGAGAGAACAGTAGACTAGCTTCCAGGCAGGCAATGTGAGAGTATTTAGACTCCATCATGCCTGAAAGCATTTTTTTAAGTGCAAACATTGGATATATTACCCAGGGAGTTAAAACACAAGCAGCTGAAGGGAACTGGATCTTTTCAGTCTGTCAAATTATGTGTGTCTACTTTTTAATCATTATCATGAAACCGTTCTATGGGAGTACTTGAACCAAGTTAGCTTTCAATTAGCATGACATTATATTGGCAAGTCTAAACTATTAGAAAAAATATGGTTCTGGCATGGACATCATATACACGAGCAAGTTATTGGTGCAGTTTCATGATCCAACACTATTACAGCCTGTGCAACTCTTAAAACTCTTGCCTCTCTATTTTTTCTACTATACTCACTTGAAAACAACCCCAAACCCAGTGAAATCCAACTATCCACCTGCTTCCTGCCTTCACCCAAGTTGTTGAGCATTCCTGAAGTAATCATACTACCTTTCTGATTGGTTTCTCCTGGTTTTCCTCCTACCTCGTTAATTCCTAATTTACTTTGCTGATTCCTATTTTTCTGTTTGGCCTCACTAAGTCGTAGTTCAAGGCCTCAATCATGAGCCCTCTATCTTCCTTCCATAAGTGATGACATCTAGTTTTTAAATAAAATCTATATGTTGATGACTCCTAAATATATGTCTGCAGCTCAGACTCCTTCCACGTTCTCCCCATCCGTATTAGTTATCTATTGCTACATAAAAAAATTTACCAGAAACTTAGTGTCTTAAAATGAAACACAATCTCATGGTTTCTGTGGGTTAGGAATCTGGGCGTGGCTTAGCTGGGTCTTCTGGCTCCCGGTCTCTCACAAGGCTGCAGTCAAGATGTTGGCTGGGGCAGCTGTCATCGTGAGGTTCGATTGGTGCAGGATCTGCTTCCAAGTTCACTCAGTGGTTGTTGGCAGGATTCAGTTCCTTAAAAGTTGTTGGACCAAGTTTTTCTCTGGTTGTTGGCCAGAGGCCACCCTCACTTTCTTGCCATATGGGCTTTTTTATGGGGCAGCTCACAATATGGCAGTTGGCTTCATAAAAGTGAATAAGTAGTAAGAGAGTGCCAGCAGGATGGAAATCAGTCTTTTGTAACTTAATCTCAAAAGTGACGTCCTATCACTTTGGCCTTATTAACAAGTCACTTGGTTCATCCCACAACCAAGAGGCAGGGATCATTACAGGCCTACCGTGCTAATATATCAAATGGACTTGGATATTTTAAAGGCATCTCAAACTTAAAGTATCCGAAAAGGATCACATCCTCCTAACAACTTCCCAAAGTTGTTATTTCCCTAACCTTCCCCATCTCAATTAATGGTAGCACAGTATGCCTCTATTCTCTGGCTAAACCTGGGAGTGATCTTTGATTTCATTTTTACTCACTGACCACACCTAATATATTGGTAACTCCTGTTACTATTATCTTCAAATTGTACACTAAGTCTGATGATCTTCTCTTGAAGAATAGTTGATATACAGTGTTCTGTTACTTTCATGTGTATAGCAACAGGATTCAGTTTTCTATATATATATATTTTCCAAATTCCCATTATAGGTTGTTACAAGATATCAAATATAGTTCTCTGTGCTATACATCAAGTCCTTGTTGTTTATCTATTTTATATATAGTAGTATGTATGCTAATTCCAAACTCCTAATTTATCCCTTTCCCCTTTGATAACCATAAGTTTGTTTTCTGTGTCTGTGGGTCTATTTCTGTTTTGTATATATGTTCATTTCTATCATTTTCTTTTAGATTTCACACAGATTTCTGCCTGGCTTACTTCACTTAGTATAATAACCTCTAGGTCCATCCGTGTTGCTGCAAATGGCATTATTTCATTCTTTTTTTATCGCTGAGTAATAGTCCATTGTCTCTCTCTGTGTGTATACACACACACACACACACACACACACCACATCTTTATCCATTCATCTGTTGATGGCCACTTGGGTTGCTTCCATGTGTTGGCTATTGTAAATAGTGCTGCTATGAACATTGGGGTGCATGTATCTTTTCGAATTAGAGTTTTCATCTTTTCCGGATACATACCTAGGAGAAAGGAACCTCCATAGTGTTCTCCATAGTGGCTGTACCAATTTACATTCCCACCAACAGTGTAGGAGGGTTCCCTTTTGTCCACACCCTCTCCAGCATTTATTATTTGTAGTGTGATTTTCCACCATTACCTTTGTTAAAACTCTAAGCCAATATAACTTCTTGTCTGAACTACTTCATTAGCCTCCAGCCTAATTATTACGTTTTTTTGCTATTCCTGATCCAGTATAGTCCTTCTTTTACATGGTAGTCAAGGCAAATTTTTAAATAATTTATATTATCTTACTAGTACCTGTATTAGTTCCCTAGTGCTGCAGCAACAAATTACCACAAACTGAGTGGCTTAAAATAACAGAAATTTATTTTCTCACAGTTGTGGAGGCTAGAAGTTCAAAACCAAGGTGTTGGCAGGGCCATGCTCTCTCTGAAGTCTCTAGTGGACGATTCTTCCTTGCCTCTTCTTAGCTTTTTGTAGTTATTGGCAAACCCTGGCTTTTCTTGGCATCACTCCAGTCTCTGCCTCTATTGTCACATGGTTTCTTCCCTGCAAGTATGTGTCTGTCCTTCTAAGGACACCAGTAATTGAATTTAGGGTCTACCATAACACAGCATGGCCTCATCTTAACTTGGTTACATCTACAAAGAACCAATTCCCAAATAAGGTCACATATGCAGATACCTAGGTTTAGGACTTAGACATCTTTTGGGATGACCAACAACAGTCCCCTTATTTAAACTCTGAATTATTATTATTTTTTACTACAAATAAAATAAAATACAAGTCCCTACATGAATTGGCCCCAGCCTCTTCTTCATGCTCTACCTAGTCCCACTCTCCCCTCTGTCCAATCTCTTCCAACCATATTGACCTTTCTTTTGTACAATTATGCTGAGCTTGTTCTGGTCTCATGGTCTTTGCATATGCTCTTCCTCTTCCTGTGATGTTTTCCCTCCATATCTGCATGTACTGCCTCCCTCTCACGATTTAAGTTCCAAGTTACAGGCAAGACCTTGGAGAAATTAAACAGTAACTTCTATACCACATCACTCTTTTTCCTGTACTCCTGTTTTATTTTCCTCACAAAATTTATCATTAAACAAAGTGCGTTACTTACTTGTCTGCTTGTGTTTTGCGTGGCAGGAATGAAGGGTCTTGAACTGTCTTGTTTCCTGTTATGTCTCCAATACTCCAGTATGTAGGCTAGTGTATGGCATATGTGGGGCAAGGAGTTTATATACCCGTTACAACACCAGAGAGCAAGATGACATGCAGAACTGCTAAGTAGATTCTGGAAAGTAGTAGATACCAAATGCTGATTTACCTCTGATCTTGCGAACTTGTGGAGGTGGCAAGAATTTATGTTTCTTGACGTGGTTGGAAGAAGAGGAGTCAATCTTAGAATTCAATTCTTAGAAGAATCCAAAGCAAGGAAAGCTGTATGCTAAGTGCTGGGAAGTTATGTAGCAACCAGATCAGACAGGCATAAAGCGATTTATATTCTCTTTGAGGAGATAGTGCAGCTTTTGTGGTAAAGAAGCAGGACCCTCGGATAGTGAATACCTTTGAGATAGTGACTGTAGAAAATACCTAGTTGAAAACCACAGAAACATCACATGGAAAGAATCTCAGTCTATGCATGGACTCTGTAAACACACACTGTCCAAAGAAGTAATAACACTGCCTGCAGGTGAATCATTGGATATGGATTGTATGTGTTCTTGTTTGTGGATATATTTGCATCAGAGGTCTCAGAACTTTGTTTTATTTATTATTGACTATTTAAAGTATTGTCATTGGAAGACCTGTAAACATTTTTTAGCTGTATAGCTTTGGGAATGGTAACTTATATAGACAACAATAACTTATCTACCTAATTGAAAATTTGTAAGAATTAACAAATTGATTTATGTGAAGTACTTAGATACATACCTGGCATTAAGTAAGTGTTCAAAAAAGGTCATCGGTTGTCATTAACTAATACTGAAAGCAGAATATGCAAAATCAGATATGAATGTGTAAATAATTATCACAAATATCTACAAATATTGATAGGTAAACTAGAATATTTATGGTGATAAACTAGAATATTTCTTTTAAGTTTCTGGCTTCTTCATTGTTGTAGTAGCTTCCTATTATTGCTGTAACAACTTATCACAAATTTTGTTGCTCAAAACAACACAGATTTGTTCTCTTTCAGTTCTGCAGGTTAGAAGCGTGAAATGAGTTTTATGGGGCTGTAAATCAGGGTGTCAGCAGGGCTGATTTTTCAGGGGCTCCAGGGCAGAATCTGTTCCCTTAGTCTTCTAGCTCCTGGTGGCTGCTGACATAACTTGGCTCATGGCTTCATAACTCCAATCTCTGCTTCTGTTATCACATGGCCTTCTCCCTAACTTTAATGCTCTTGTCACCCTCTTATAAGGACCCTTGTGATTACATTGGGCCCACCTTGGAATCCAGGATAATCTCCCCATGTCCTTAGATGCTCAGATGAGTCACGTCTATAAAGTCACTTTTCCCATGTAAGGTAGCATATTCAGCCATTCCAGGGATTAGTCCCTGGACATCTTTGAGGGTCATCAATTATTCTCTTACACAAATGCACTCACTGTCTTTTAATTTTATCAGTTCTTTTGAAAACAAGTATAGAGGTTTATCATTGTGTCTTGTTTCCTTTCTAAAAGGATTCTATTGACCTCCTGACACATAGGACAAATTTCTTTTCCTGGCAGGTTTGGTGGTCATGTTCTCACTGAGTACCCAGGGGTAACTACAAAGCACCTTTATAAAAGATAACTAGTTCGTTGGTCTCAGAATTGATCTTTATCTGCCTGATGGAGCTAATTATTCTGATTAGTGATTAAACTTATGATATGGAGGTACCAGCCATACCACAGATCATTTGGTAATGTCTAGAGACATTTTTGCTAATGACAACTTGAGGAAGGTGTTACTGGCATCTAGTGGGTGGAGGCCATGGATGCCGCTAAACGTCCTACAACGCACAGGACAGCCCCCCATAACGAAGAACTGTCTGGCCTAAAATGGTAATAGCAGTGGGGTTGAGAAAGCCTGCCATAGGGAACTCTGAAAAATGTTTAGACATTCAGTTTTCAGTGTGGGGATCATGAGCCAGCAGTTTTGGCAATACTCCGGTCATTTGCCTCTTTGAAAGTTCCCCAAGTGATCCCAAGATGTAGCCAAGGTTGAGGGGCGCTGCCTTCCTTAGCATTTCTCCCACTATCCTACTCTGTTCACAAGTTATGTCTCTGGGCATATTGAGTTTAACTGGAGAAAGAAAGCTTTTAAGTATTTTTTTGCCACATATAACAAATATCAAATATTGCAGTTCTAATTAACATAAAGCCAATTTTTTTGAGAGTTGCAGTAAGTTTCTTTGACATGTTGAATTTTAAATACAGAGAAATGTGATAAGAGTAAGGTTTATCCAACTATCCATTTAATACATTGGCAGGAAGAGCTCACAAAGGAGGGCAAATCCACTCAGCTAGGATCATGTTAGCAGCCCACAAGAGCGATGATGGAATATGTTTGCTTTTCCTCCCTGGGCTTGTAACTTGCCTCATCCAATCTGCTGACTTTAGAACCCCCCAAATTTGTTTGGTATGAGCTTTTGCAGCTGAATTACAGTGGCGGGCATGGTGAATATGAAAGGTGGAAGAAAGGTGAATTGGAAAAGTGGCAGATGGAAACTGTGTAGTGTTTTTATTTATGCTCTCTATTCCTGTGCACAGTGCACTTTCCATTTTAGCTAGTCAGGTTCATCCATTTACTGGATTTTCTCCTGTCAGCAAGTAAGTATGAGTTGTATTGAATTTAATAGAATTTTCTGGCAGCATATGGAATATTTCCATTTCTCCAATAATTCCCGGTAATTTCAGTTTAGAATTATTACATATAGGTAATTCAGTTAAGTCTGTAGTTATTAGCATAGCCCTGTAAATGTTCAGTGGCTCATAACAATAAAGGGTAATACACACCTAACTAAGCACCAGTGTTTTAATGTTAATCATACGTTAGCATACTTGATTTTCACAGTAATCCTCTGATGTGGAGACTTTTCCCCTGCCCACTCAACAGATGAGAGGATAGAGGTATAGAGATATTAAATATTATTTATTCATCCAACTCTGCACAGCTGGTAAGAAGTTGGGTTGGGCTTCAAACACAGGCAGTTTTACTCCTGAGTGTATGCACTTAGCCACCTTCATTGTGTATTTCTTTGGGTTTCTCTTTACAGACAAGCACCAGCTAGTGCCAGGTATTTTCTAACCTATAGCTGGTTATACTAAACAACTCTAGACTTTGCAAGGGATGATTGCATAAATTTCCAGTGACCTTGATATTGAGGCCTTTTTCTAGGAAGCTTGCATCCTTGTCACTGTTCCCCTAAGATGGGTAGTTCCCCTGCCTTTCCAAAGCTGAGAGAAAGGCCTAGTGTCTCAAAGTACATTTAGTTCATGTTGATGATAATGTTATGGAAGTAGACTTTTTCTGTGTGTCTTTGTAATTCCACTAATCTCTTAGTTAACTGCCTTGAAGGTGTCTTTATATTGTTGTTCACATGGTTTCTGATTAAAGTATCATGATACTAAGCACCGACTGAAATACAAAATCTAACTGAGTAGCTTATTGTAATTTCTTCTTTAAACTTAAAAAAAATAATTTTCTTATCTCAAAGCATTCATTTATTATAGTAAATGAATATAGTTATAGAGCATAATTTTCAAAAATCATGACTCATAAAACTATAAAATGAGCACATGTCAAAGATTTATTTATTTGACTTATTAATGAAGGAACTGAAAGAGATGTTACAACCAATTCAGAGGAGGTGTCAAAGAACCATAAATTTATATGCAATAAAGGAATTTTGGAATGGATTTACCACAACTGGTCTATGCATAGGGCAGTAATCAGTTGCATCCCACTAGACACAAATGATTTGCATTTCTAGGGGCAAGAATTACTTGCATTGCTGTTAGCTTTCTAGAAGTTTACTTTATCTTTACAGAGTTGTAAAATAGCATATTCAAAGACAAAGATGCACATATAGGATCAGATAATCCCCAGAGACCCAACTTTCCATTAGAAGGATATCCAGTAATCTCTATTGCTCATTCCAGAGTCTCAAATCTTTCCTTAAAGTACTATCCTGTGTATGCTTTTATGGGAATCACTCTTCTCTAGTATACATCTCATTCTTTCAGTTATCCAGTCAATACTTAGGGCCTATTTATCTGCTCCAAGCAATTTAATGGATATTATAAACAGACCAGGAAATGTGTGTGTGGGGTGTCTGTCTGTCCAGAATCTATTTTAATTAGATTCTGATTGCTATCTTAGTGTTTTTATTAGTGACCCATTGAAGTTGATCTTATGACTGATAATACTGGAAATTGTTGTAGTGACAAAATATTTAGCACAGTGTGGTTTATCTCGATGGCTCTTGGATTGAGAAATGTTATATTTTTGACTTATAGAGTTATAATAGTAGTAAATCATCCAGATTCTTAAAAAAACTTGGGATAATTTGGTTCTGTAAAAACTCTTCTTTAAAATTATTTTTCCTGTTTTATTGAGGTATAATTGACAAATAAAAATTGTGTATATTTAAGGTATACAACTTGAGGTTTTGATAGATGTATATATTTTGAAGTGATTACCACATTTAAGCTAATTAACATATGTATCACCTCACATAGCTATCATTATTTTTAGTGTGGTGGGAACATTAAGGATTTACTCTCAGCAACTTTCAAGTATACAACGCAATATTGTTAACTGTAGTCACCATGCTGTACGTTAAATCTCCAGAACTTATTCACACTACATAACTGAAACTTCATACCCTTTGACCTTATCTACCCATTTCCCCAACCCACCAGCCTCTGGAAACCACAGTTCTACTCTCTGCTTCCATGAGTGTGACTTTTTCAGATTCCACATATAAGTGAGATCATACAGTATTTGTCTTTCTGTGCCTGGCTTAGTTCACTTAGCATAATGCCCTCAAAGGTTCATTCAAAAATTAAAAGATTTCCTTCTTTTTCAAGGCTGAATAGTACTGTGTGTGTGTGTGTATGTGTGTGTATCTCACATTTTCTTTATCGATTCATTTATTGATGGACACTTAAAACCTTAAAGCTTTTTCTAAGGAAGTTTTAAAATGATACAAAACATGTATTTTTATGAAAAGCAGTATATGTTTATATATTTTTTTAAATTGGACAAACATTTAGCAATATGGAGGGAAGCCAAAATCAGTAGAACTACTTATGATTGCTAAGATCAATACTGCATGCTTTGATGTAGTTTTTTTCTAGTTATTTTTCTATCATCTATATTCATATTATTCATAATAAGAATCATGCTCTCTATACAGCATTGTATTCTGTTTTTCTCTCTTCACATTTTTATTGTGACTGTTTTTCCAAGTGATTAACTTCAAGAATTATTTGCAAAGGCTGCATAATATTTCATCTTATAGGTATCCCCTACAATTTAATAGTTCTTTTTATTAATAATCAGAAACGTAATGCTTTATTAAATTTCTCTTCACATAAATCTCTATCTGGATTTATGACTATTTAAGGTGAAGTGTTAGTTACCTATTGCACCATAACAGATTACCACAAATCTAGCAGTTTAAAATGACACAAGTGTATTATCACACAACTTCTGTGGGTCAAGAGTCTGTGCACAGAATAGCTGTGTTCTCTACTGAGGGTCTCATAAGACTGAAATCAAGGTATCAGCTGGGCTGAATTCATCTGAGACTTGAAGTCCTCTTCCAGGTTCACGTGGTTGTTGGCAGACTTCAGTTCTTTGTGGTTGTAGGACTGAGGCTCTCAGCTCCTAGAGGCTGCACACCATTCCATGACATATGGCTCTCTTCACAGCATGGCAGTTTCTTCTTCAAGGACAATGGAGAACATCTCTGCTACTTCATATTTCTCTCACATATTTCATCTGTGACCTCTAGACCCTTTTTAAAAGGATCACCTGATTGGGGCAGGCCCACCCAGGGTAATCTCTCTTTGATTAACTTAAAATTGACTGATTAGTTTATTTTTTACAACTACAGAACATCTTCATTTTGCCATATAATATAGCCTAATCATGTGAGTGATATCCCATTACCTTTATAGGCCTCACCCATACTCAAAGGGAGGTGATTCTACAGGGTGTATCAGGGGGTAGGAATCTTGGGGGGCCATCTCACAATTTTTACTACCACAGACAAATTTCATTTCTCTGTTTAATGATACATGCTTTCTTTATCATTTATTGTTCCTATGTATTCTGATATCTGGTGCAGTGTAGTATATATTTTTCATTCATAAGTTTATCAATTTTTGTGACTATAGTATATGCTTCAACTAGTCTAGAATTAAGATGCCTTTTGGTATCTTGCAAGGCAAGGCCTACTTAGTTCATCTTCTTTTTCCTAAGTTTCTCTCTTGTTTGTTTTTTCATTCAAAATTTAGACTTAATTTTTCAAGAAACAAAATAAAAATTCCACTTGGAAAAATTTGTCTTTTTTTATCAATATTGACAAAATGGTCAATATTTTCATCTTGGAGGACATTATTTTTCTCTATTTATAATGGAATGGTCTTTTAAAAATGTTTTTATAACTGTAACCTATAAATATGAAAATTCTGCACTTTTCTTTTTCTAATATTTATAGCTATTATTCTTACTTTCTGGTTCATTTCACTGCCTAGGATTTCTAGATAAAAGCTAAGTGGTAATATTAACTACCCTTCCCAGTGTTATTCTAGTTTTATAAAGTTTATTAAATTACTTACGTTAGTTCTAATTTTATTTTGTCAAATTTGTAAGGTTTTCTATGTTTTTACAATCATAATCATGATTTTCTGTTCCTTATAACACACTGTGTTCCTTGAAAGTTTGAAAGTACTCATCTGTATTATTTTCTGTAGTGAAAAATTTTTGGAGTTTATACTTTAATGGTATTTAGGATTTTAAATGATTTTTGTTTGATTCATATTTTTATTTTGTTTAGTAAATTTTGGAAATTTACATTCCCAGAAAGCCACCCATTATGTAAAATTTTCAAATTTAGTAAAATTTAAACTTTTCTAAGTGTTCTATGTCACTGTATATTTTATATCTTCTTTTACACTTTTTATTTATATTATTGGCCTCATTTTCTTAGTAGATTATAAAGAAGTTTAGTCAACTCTTTATGATACAAAGCTGCTTTATCACCCTTAGTTCCTTAAACACCATTGGCTTCCCAATGAAGGATATGGTCCAGACTTTGTGAGAATCGAACAAGTACTTTCCTTACAAGATTCTTCTATTAAGTTTTGAGCCTCAACTGGAGCCACCCAGTTGGTGTGCCAATTATCCCGCAGTAACTGCAGCTGCTACTGCAGTCTGTTAGTTTGTAGGACGTTCCATAGCATTTTATGCCAAGTTACTCTACAGCAAGGTACTCTGGTGTGTAATTTTCAGGACAATATTTAAATAAGGAACACGTGCATTTTGGATAGTTATTTGACTACTGACTATTTTTTTAAAAATTTATTTTATTTATTTATTTTTAACTGCATTGGGTCTTCGTTGCTGTGTGCAGGCTTTCTCTAGTTGCGGTGAACGGGGGCTACTCTTCGTTGCGGTGCGTGGGCTTCTCATTGCGGTGACTTCTCTTGTTGCGTGCAGAGCATGGGCTCTAGGCACGCAGGTTTCAGTAGTTGTGGCATGTGGGTTCAGTAGTTGTGGCTCGCGGGCTCTAGAGCACAGGCTCAGTAGTTGTGGCGCCCGGACTTAGTTGCTCCACGGCATGTGGGATCTTCCCGGACCAGGGCTCGAACCCGTGTCCCCTGCATTGGCAGGCGGATTCTTAAGCACTGTGCCACCAGGGAAGCCCCTACTACTGACTATTCTTCATCACCTTGTAGGAGAATCTGTCAAGAACCATATGATGAAGACTTTATTCTCATTTTGGCCTCTTAGATTATGAATTAACATTTGGTGATCAATATTGAAGAATGGTTGTAAGATCTGGAACCTTAATATTCCCTTGCTAGCCACACTGTATAGGAAGGAATGATCTTCTGGTTAGGATTGTGTTAAACAATAGCAACAACAACAAACCCTAGAAATGTATCTGGGCCAATTTGTAAAAAAATTACCCAAGTGACTTAAAACTTATTTTTGATGATCTAAACATAGGCCCTTCTCTACTACCCAACCTGTACTGAGTAGATTGTCAAATATATAGTTTTGTTTTCACTAGTGGAAATTTGAAAAATGCACATGTACTCTTTCTGTTCTCCTCTCCCTGTAATCTCCTGCCCATCACTTTTAAACCCTTTACACCCTGGCCGAAAGTCAGCCCAGATATCAGCCTCATCTGAGAATGTTTTCTTGACCTCTCCAAGCAGCCCTGAGCACTTTCCATAGACTTGAGAATTTTTCTCTTAAAATGCTTATTATCCCTTGCTATAATTGTTGATTTTCGTGTTTCTCTTCCATGTGATCCTTGGCCACAGTGACCATTTCCTAATGATTTTGTATCCTTCCTACTTAGAACAGCATTTGAAACGCAGTGGGCACTCACAAAATTTAAAATAAATGTATATATATCTTTATAAATTTGTGAGTGGGTGGTTTTTCTCAAGATAGTTGTCATAGTTCCATGACATAACAAACAAGTTTCCCTGGGACTAATTTTAAATATCTTGCTTTTTTGGTAACTTTTAGTTGCAGAGTCTGTAAGAGCTTCTGTTGATCCTCTCCATAGAGACTCTATTCCACAACTTTAACATGCATTACTTTATTTAAATGGTGCACTTGGTAAAATACTTTATCTGTGTCATGCACAAATGGATACTTAAATTTCTTTTTATTAGAGTGAAAAAATGGTATAATTTTTGAGCTTAGTGATAAAAAACATTAAGGATTAAATAAAATATAATGGATCATTGTTGGAGCATAAATAATTATTACAACCAGCCAGGAATGGAGAGAAAAGAGACATAGGAAAAGAGCTGGTGTTTAAAAATTTCTACAGTTAAATGTCATTGTTAAACACCATAAAGACAATTATTTTACTTAGAGGTTGTAAAACTTTGAAGTAGGTATTTAGTACCTTACTATGTTGCGGGGGGGAAATAAGTAAAAAATGAAATAAAGTCAAATGAAATAAATATGACACATATTTATGTCTATGCTTTTTAGGTGAGAACACTGAGACTTGTAGAGATGAAGTAGCTTGCCTAACCTAACACAGGAAAACTCTTAATCCAGTTCATTCCCATTCTAAAACCAACTCCCTCTGCTTTATGACCCATGTAAGTGGAATAAAACAAATGAGTACAACTTCCCTCTATTTCTCTTCTAAACTTACCTTGGTATTCCTACATATGTACTTTCTTTCTCTTCCACCTATAAGAGGAGGTGTCCCAGCTTCCCCAGACTAATGTCTCTTCCCTTCTAGATTCACTTCCTTTCTCTGGCTCTGGTTCTCTTTGCTTTGGTTTATATACAGGTCCTAGTCTTCCCTGTTTTCAACTATAGTTAACCTTCAACTTTTTTACTCTCAACTGTGGGCTCCACATCCTACCATTCAGAATCAAGCAAATGAAACTGATTATCCTCCTTAAATTTTCTGATTATACCCCCATTTGTCTAATTACAAGACTGGTCAGTATCACCAGCAGTGTCTCAATTTTCAAGCACTTGCCTTTTTTTTTTTTTTTTTTGCGGTACGCGGGCCTCTCACTGTTGTGGCCTCTCCCATTGCGGAGCACAGGCTCCGGATGCGCAGGCTCAGTGGCCATGGCTCACGGGCCCAGCCGCTCCGCGACATGTGGGATCCTCCCGGACCAGGGCACGAACCCGTGTCCCCTGCATCGGCAGGCAGACTCTCAACCACTGCGCCACCAGGGAAGCCCACTTGCCTCTTTTTATCCTTACAATACATAAGCTCTGATGATTGTGTCCTTAAACATCCTTGCTTGCTTCATTGACCCATATCCTTCCTGATTCACATTCCCTTTACTACCTGACTTTCTCACTTTTTCTCCCTTTTGATTCCCTATGACTGTATCGTAAATATTTGTAGGCTTCACAGTTGAAAGCATAAGCTTTCTTCACCTTCTCTATGTGGTCTACACTTTCTTCCTGTTTATCCTAATCCATGTCTTTAACTTCAGCTGCAATTACAACATTGTTATCTTCCACCTCTCTACTGAGTTTCTGGCAAATATTTTTAATTAACTACAAGACAATTCTAATAGGAGATTCCACAGGCAATTTGAAACCTACATGCCCTAAACATAATTTCGTGTATTTCTGCAGCCTCATTGCCCAAAATGTCTTCTGTATTTCTTTATATTGGTAAATAGTATCATAATAGACCTTGTTACTCAAACTGTATGCCTCAGATCCACTTTTGAAGCTTCCTTTTAACATCACTTCCTTTAATATCACTAAGCTCTATTTATTCCCAAATCTATTCTGTTCTCCCACTATTCACCCCTACTGCATTAAGGCTGACCCTCTTCCTTATCTTCCTGTAACACTGCCTGTTAATTAGTTTCTTCTACCTTCAAACTATACTTTCTAAAACAGATTATTCACCTATAAGCATCCAATGGCTCTTCATTGTCTATACTGCAGAGAATCTTAGGAGTATGTGAAAGGGGATAGGTCAGAATCTCAGATGAGTCATCTTGTGTGTTTTGAAGAAACGTATTCAGTATACATATTGTTTTCAAGATTTAAAAAAAGGTAAAGAAAGTAAAGCTGCATGAAATATTATTGGATGATGAAGTTAGAATATGAGTGGAAAACATTGTAGGGGGCATGGGGGAAAAGTCCCAACATTTACCTAGCATATCTAACTCTTCAGAATCCTACATTGACATCTTCAACCTCTTTCCCTACAGCCCTACAGCCCCTAAGTTGTGGTCTATTTACACTTTATTCCTGAAACTTGCCATTTCACATCCTTGCTGTAATAGTTTCCTATTGGTGTGATAACAAATTTCTACAAACTTAGTGGCTTTAAACAACCTCAAATTTTAATCTTATAGTTCTGGTGGTCTGAAGTCCAAAATGCATTGGACTCACTTGACTAAAATCAAGGTGTTAGCGTGCCTGCATTTCTTCTGGAGGATCCAGGGAAGAATCTGTGCCCTGGCCTTTTCCACCTTCTAGAGGCCACAAAAATTCCTGGGCACATGTCCCGTTCCTCCATCTTCCAAGTGCATTACTCTGATCTCTGACATTTGCTTTCATCCTTATATTTCCTCTTTCTGAATCTGATTCTTCTACTGCCCTTTTATAAGGATGCTTGTGATTACATTGAGCTTACCCTGATAATAGTCTCCCATCTCAAAATCTTTAAATTAACAATAGCTGTAAAGTCTGTTCACCATGTAAGGTAACATATTCACAGGATCCAGGAATTCAAATGTGGGCGTGTTTAGGGGTGGGCCTTATTCTGCCTACCAGACTGATAATTTCACTCATCCTTTGTCCTAGACTCAGAATTCCCTTTCCCTTAGAAAGTCTCTCATTTATGACCTAGCTGAAATGCTGCTTCTAGTGAAAGCTCTTTCCTATGACTTCACCAGATCCAACCAGGAGCAGAATTAATAGATTTCCTCCCTCTACTCCCTCAGCACATTATACTCACCAGATGGCAGTAGGGCCAGTCTAATTAAGTAGGTAAGTATTTGTCTCTCTTATTGGTCTGTGAGCTTTCTTTATTAGGGTGCATTACATTGTCTTTGTGTCCCCACTGCACCATCGCATATGTGCTTAATAAGTGTTTATCAAATGATGAGTTTGAATGCCAAAATTCAACTGCATATAGTAGCAACCACATTCAGTCTTTCATTCATTCATTTTATTTCAGCTAATATTTTTTGAGCATTGAATAAAAAAGGTGAATAAAACACACGTTCTCCCTGGAGGGACTTTGTCTGGTAGAGTAAAAGACATGAAGTTAAAGAGATAAGCTAATAGTGTGGGGTAGCATGTAAAGAAAGCTGGTATATACAGAAAGTTTCACAGGTGAGAGGGATGTGAATTCAGTCTATAATAGTGTTAATATAATAGTAATGATAATAATGATAGTGGTGGCAACAGTCAACTGCAGTAAAAACAGTAACAACAGTAGCTTTCATTTATTCCTATTGTTCTATGTGCCACTGCTGTGCTAGGCACTGTGTTATGTGTACTGTAATAATACCTGTTTTGTAAATGAAGAAACTATTTGCAGAGAAGTTATTTGCCCAAAATTACACAGCTGATAGGTAGCAAAACGGGGTTAAGAACCCAGACAGACTGGTTGCTTATAACCACTGTGATATGCTCATTTTGCATAAGGTTTAGTAGTGATTTATGTGAAGCCAAGTGGTGAATGGTACTCTTTTTTTTGTTTGTTTTGTTTTTAGAGTAAGTTTTATTATGATATAATTCACATAACATAAACTTTACCATTTTAAAGTGTACAATCAGTAGTTTTTAGTATATTCACCCGGTTTTATAACCATCACCACTGTCTAATTCAGAACATTTTCATCACCTCCCCGCAAAGAACCCCTGTACCCATTAGCAGACCCTCCTAATGTTTCCCCCCCACCCAGCCTCTAGCAACCACTAACCTGCCTTCTATCTCTGCAGTTTACCTGGGTGAATGGTATTCTTAACAGGAAATAGGCAAACAATCTCAGGTCCATCCACCCAGAAATTGAAGCTTCTTGAAATTAGGTTGCTGATAGTATGAGTTACTATGTGACACTAAGAAAATAGACAAGAACCTCAGTAAATGTTTATATATAGATTCCATTGGGATTTCTGGGTAGGAATTTTAATTATGCAACAAGTACAACAAAGCTTGAATGTCTATGACTAGATATATTTAATCTTTCCATATAAAATACAGTAAATTGCCTTAAAGAGGTTTGTAAAGATTACTGTAGGTTGACCAAGATGTTGAATGTGTGAAATAATGCTTTTTTGTTTTCTCTAATATTCAACTGTTTTGAGAGATTCAATTAAGGATCTTGTTGTTACCAAATTGATGCTTTCCAAACCAATTTGATTTTAAGAAACAGAATCATAAACTAGCCTGAATGCCTTATAGAAATGAAATGAGTGAGGAAATAGTATCTTGAACAAGAGTAAAGTAATAAGGTAGTTAATAGAAATGAAATGAGTGAGGAAATAGTATCTTGAACAAGAGTAAAGTAATAAGGTAGTTAAGCTGGAAGGTCTTGCAGTGTATAGTTGGATCCTGGAGTTTCTTGGGCAGTGCTGATTAAACTCACACTGAGAGAGGAACTGATTCTCACTGCTAACCTGAAGGCTGAAGATATCAACTTGAAGATTTCCTGCAGCTCCAGTTAGTGCGGTGGCTGGGAAATGGGATTCGGGTTTTAGGAATGCATGCCTGAGTCAGGCTTGCACTTTAATGTGGCAGTTTGTTAGATGTGTCTGTCTGATGAGTCGGCTTTTCGGACTAGGTTTCATTTATGTCTTTATGTGAACTCCAGGTGCTCAGTTAGAAAACTGAAAGAGGCTATCATCATTTACAGGAGCTGGAGTTAAAACAGCTTATTCTCAATGCTATTTAAAAAATTCCCTGACTTTCTGACTAAAATGGTAATGGTGACGCTTTACTGCAAGTGAATGGGATTTGGTTTTGTTTTGTGAATTAAAATGTGTTTTAACAGACTTTTATTAATGCGAATGGCTTAATCATTAAATATACTCAGGTTTCTGAGGCTTTAGGAGAGCAAAAAAAAAATGTGACTGTCAAATCACCATTTCTGCTTCCTCATCTTTAATAAAGTCATAGTGATTGAAAGCTGAAGATGATCAGTCCTCAACTGTCTTGCAAAGAAACTTGTGCTGTCATGGATTGACAATATATTTGAACTGTGTTCTGACTTGCTACTTTTTGAAATTCAGTCTTTCAGCTCTACTATCTCAGGCTTACACAAAAATAAAAGGGAGATGATTTTCTGAGGAAGACAATGTTCATTTCAGTTAATTTCAAATGAAATATTTCTCCCTCTTGAAATCCAAACACTAGGCTAGTGTCCCTTCTGTTCTCCCTCTGAGACCCTTGTAATAAGAAGAAATGATGTATCTTTCTGTAGCTTTCATATACATTGTACTTTATTTCAGTGGAGACAAAGTCTTAAAGTTCTCTGGAAGTATCTTTTAGAGTTTTTAAAAAGAAAATTGTAAAACTATAATTAAATCTTTAGAGGCGTAGATTTCTTCTCAATTGGAAAGAATGATACTGAGTAAAACCATAATCTATTGCAGCATGGAACATCAAAAAATGTCAGTGTTTGGTGATTTATATTTAAAATAAATTGTTAATGAAACAGTAGTTTTGAAGGGATTGTGTCCACTTTTTAAGTACAGTTCGATCCGCTAAATAAAGAGAAATTCTAAACCTTAATTGAGCATAAGATTTTAAAACATTGTAGGGGGCCTATAGAGACATAATTTTGGTATTACTGGTTTTGAACCCCAAGTTCCTAAGGGAGAAAGGAATACAGATTCTGTTCACATTCTTTTTATTTGTGGAATTAATTGCCCCAATTGTGCACAATTAAAAGCCTAACAGAAATCTTATTATATTGCTATGTATTTTAAAAATGTGTGTTTTTCTTCTTTATCTTTGCTTTAGGGAACAGCCTTTAAGAGCTGGAAGATGAAAGCTCCAATTCCGCACTTGATTCTCTTATATGCTACTTTTACTCAGAGTTTGAAGGTTGTGACCAAAAGAGGTTCTGGTAAGCAATGTTCCTTCCCTTTTGCTCATTATGGCTTGAAGTGCTGATGCTACATTTACACATGTACCATTTGTGGAGAGGTTGAGAATTAACCAGGATCCATATTGTGGAAATACTGTAGATTTATCTTTAAATGAGTGGAGCGTAACTCACAGGGAATTAGAAAGGTCAGAGTAGGTTGGAAAAGATGTGGCTTGTTTCGTTAATTACTATGAATTGGAATGAATTCAGTACCTAAAGCTTGTGGTTGATTTCATTTTATAGTATGATTTTCAACATTCTTTATAAAGGGTGTCATTTAAATTTCTGCATGGAAATACTGTGAATTTTTTTTCATGTTAACATTTACCGTCACCATTTCAATGTCAGCTATGCTTAGGGCAGATTCTTTTTAGGATTTTACTTCAGCTGATTGCTTAATTATTTTGCAAGTATTTTAAGAAACCACCAGAGTTATTAAAGAAAGTGTCATGGGGAAGCATCCTAATATGTTAGTAGGAAATATAGAGGTAAAGTAGAATGGTAATATGAAAACAGCTGCTAAATAGAATAATCTTGAGACTTAAGGAAAGTTTTACATGTTATCATACCTCTTGGTTTTCAGTTGACTGTTGATACTTGGAGTTAGAACAATGTATGAGACAATTGAATAAATACTGTTATCTGTGTGAAGTTATATTATGTCTAACAAGTCACTGATAATGCAAAGTCTTACCACACTCACATTTTACAGGGGGTAACAGAATTTTTGAAGCTATAGCTTTTGGGTACAGTGGAGGAAGGAATGTGCTGTGTTTAGTTGCTAGCACTAGAATGTGTTATCTGTTCTAGAGAGACAGTGGGAAAAAGAAGATACCATGTGCAAGAGGCTACAGAGTGTTGTGGTATCAAGAATCGCATGAACAAAAGTATCTTTGGAGTTCAGAATGGGGAAGGAATGAAAGGACTGAGATGGGGCTGCAGCAGCCATTCTCAGTCCCTTAGGTTAAGAGGGTTCAAACTCATATTTGATTCTATAATGAAAAGGAACACATGCAAGGGAGATAGGGAGCAGTCTGCTCTCCTGAGCCCCACCTTGGGAGAAGGTCTGGGGAGGGACTAGGAAGTACTTCATGCATGCTCAGGGGGATGACGGTACAGGGATGAGAGTAAAAGGAATTTGACTGAGCCCATTGGCTCTAGAACTTTTTGGTTGTTGTATAGCTGTTGTATCTGCCATTGATGTGATTGTAGGCAATATGAAAAGAATAGTGTTTCTTTGTTTACACCTTCTTTCGTCTGTTCCTCTTGGTGGATACTTTTGAATGAGAGAAAGCCCTAGGGCAGGATTATGATGTAGTAGCTTTTGCATAGCATATCCATGGAAGTTAGAGTAGGTAGAAGGGGGAAGTAAATTGTGGTGAAAGCTGCGATATTTTCTACAACAGCGATATTTTCTAGAATAGCAGTTTACATTAAAAGCACTTAACATGGATCTTTGAGGTATTGGCCACATAGAAGGGAAACACTCATCTGTATAAGTATTATAACAAAATGAAACTTTCAAAAATGGAAATACTGATTGAGTCTTAAAAACTTCATTTTTCTGGTTGTCATACTTTATTATATAATTTTTTAAAATGTTTGTGTATGTTAAGTCTGTTTTATTTATCAAAATGCAAATGTGATTTTTTTTCCATCATCAACTAGTTGGTGACAGGTCCATTCTATATACTAATTTAGGGAAAATTTTTATTAAATTGGAACTTAACTTTGTATATTTGAGAAACATGGGAGCAAAGCTAGAAATGTGGGACGGTTGGAAAATTCATATCGCCTTCTGCTCCAGAGACTTGAGAAAACTCAGTGACCTGTCTCAAGTTCAATTTTTATTTTAATGATCTGATTACTTTAGGAGGGTGGTAATAAAATGCTGCCCTGAGTTTGGCAAGAGTTCTCAAACCTTGTTCTCTTCTATTTACGAATATGGTTGTCGCATAGCTATTTAATGCGTCCGAAACTGAATGTGTTTTGTATATAATAATATAAAAATGGCGAGGCAGGTACTGAGATTTAGTGGCATGTTTGATTTGTTTACTTTTCTGTATAATGTGAATTAAGATAGCTTCCCCCAGTATCTTTGTTAAGGTCTCACTGGATGGAAGTTTGTTTGATTTTTGAATATTAAGTGTGCAATTTAGATAATGTTACTTTACCCATATACTTTCATAGCTTGCACTCATTTCAACTGATGCCTGTTACCATGGCACCTTTGTTGAAGGAAGCAGATATGTAGCTTACTGAAGAGCGTCATTACTGATCTCCATAGATCAAGTAGAAGAGGAGTGCACTCGGCATCTCCTCCTTAAAAGATTAATGGCTCAATCTTCACACGCAGCCCAACCTATAAAACCAGAGGCACCAAGGCCAGGGAATAAAAATCAATTTTTGATGTTTGATCTTGCATATTAACCAAGAGGGATACTTATCCTTGTTCTTTCTTCTTATTTAATTCTCTTTCTTATTTTCAATTTTGTAAACCTTTTTGAAAGTTCAGTAAACATGTTTTAAAACCCAATGTTTTTCATGTGTCTTTGCTAGAATATTATTTTTAATTCACTGTGAGCATTAGAAAACCAGAACTTGCTATTTTAATAACCAAGAATATATTAGTATGATTATATCGCCCACAGTGACACTGAGTCTTTTAAGGCACGTTAATTGTGTATGGTGTTTACTTTAGGTAAACACATGGTCATTCCATAAAAATTTAGAAGTAGGTATTTGCTTCTCATTAATAGAACTAATTTGAAAGCAATAGGAGCTCTTCGTACACAAGCTGGAGATCTATTATTTTTATCACACTGGCTTACACCCCCATTGCTAGTAATTTAAGGAACAAATTAAATATAAAAAGGCAATTATATTATCATAACATTCTTGATTGAAATATTAAAAATTCAATTTTATAATGTTTTAAATAGCACTTCATGTATGTATATGACTATAGCAGTCAAGGATTTAGTCTGGTCTCTCAGGTAATGTTCTGAAGTTTTGCATATGTTTAGAATCAAGGCCTTTAATATCTATGGGAGCAGATATTCAGCCTTTTTTACACAATAGATTTTTCTCTTGGAACAATTTTTTTACCTTGTTTTTAGTTTTTATAAGCAGCATTTGAAGAAAGAGGTAAAAACTATCAGTATTACCCATTCTCCTCAAGTGCGTGAAGCTTTGTAGCAATCAGAGTTGCTGTCATTTGTAGAATTCTGTACGGAAACCACATGTAAAACAAATTCTTGCTTGGAGGATCTTTGTATCTCAACCAGTTTAGAAAGGTTAACTTAGTGTTCTTGTTGGTTGTTGGTTTGTTTGTCTGTCTGTTTCTCTCTCTCTTTCCCTTCCTTCTTTCCTCCCTCCCTCCCTCCATTTTCTTTATTATTGTATTTGTCTGCAAATGAAATAATCTGTTTTGAATATTTCCATTGTGTCTTTGTAGAACTTGTTTTTAACTATAAAAATATTACCATTACTTTGCTTGAAGGGTTAAAGTCTATGAAATTCTATTTCTTTACAAGGTCATCCCAAGAGGATAGTATGGCCTCTGTTAATAATGACTGTTCTTAAATATTTATTTTTCTTTTGTGTAACTAAGAGAGTTTGGAATAGGATTCAGGGGCGGGGAAATAATCTATACATACAAAGTATTAGTATAGCACTTTTGGGTAACTGAAGTGTGAGTTGTGATTTGGCCTAAGAGTTTGGGACACTGGAGAGAAATGAAGCTAGAGGGACCTGGATGTAGAGATTAGGGAAGAGGAAGAGATCTAGACCTTTTGTCTGTTTCTCCCTGCTCTCACATCCATCCCTAGAATATAAGATGACAAGTGCAAGAACCATGATTTATGTATGCTTATAACCTCTACAGTGCCAAATATGATGTGTGTTTCAGAGTCAGGGTTCAAGGAACTGTCTTAATGAAGTAATGATTATATGAATGAATGAATGAGTGGCTTTAATGTTGAGCCTGGGTTATATCAGTATTAGAAAAATAAAGGTAAAATAAAGACATTTAAGAAAAAAATGTTTTTTATTAACTAGAAAGTACTATAATGTATAATATGAGACCACTGAAGCAAAAAGTGTCTAAGATATGCTAAGGGTTTATATGAAGACAATGAACCTTTGCAAATCATGAGTGTTTTCATGAGATTGAAATGCAGTTCAAAATCTGTTAGAAGGGCAGGAAAATGATTCTTTAAATATTATTATATTGAAATTTTATTAGACTTACTGCTGCTTTAAAGAAGTATAGTCATCATGCAGACGTTTTCGTTTTAATGGTATTGTTCAACATAGACCACCATGAAAAAGGGTGTAGTTCATGATTACTGATAAATGAAACGTAAGCAAGTGACTTCAGAATAGAAAAAGAAGTATTCACAATTATTAGCGCATATGGAGAAGAGGAAGTGACTATAATATATAAACCAAAGATTACATCTTATTCTAGGACGTATTTAAGAATCATTAAAGCTACCAAAAGCAGCCAGCTATTAGAGAGTAAAAGGGTTACCATAGGGAGTTGATCTTCTCTTCATTCTAGAAATTGACAATGGACACTTGTTCGTGTAAAATGATTTAGATGCAATTCTTCCTGACAGCAAGAGGAAAACAAGTCTCTTGAGGGTTTCCCAGACTCATAACTGTAAGCCCAGATAATTTGTAAAAGATATGGGTAGTTAAATAACCAAAGACACAGTTTAGGTTCTAATCTTTGTGTGTGTTATTTTTGGATCATCATTTCTTGAAGTAAAAGAAATTATGCTACTGTATAAAGAGAGGGAGATTTAACTGAATAGGAGTGAGAAAGTCTAGTGGGGTGTTTCCACCTCATGCCAATGTGATTTATGTGTATCAGCTCTCTTGGGTGTTCCTGGATGTCAGTGAGCGTAATTCCACATGATCAAGAGACAACCTAGTCCCCCAGCATCTGCGTTTTATTATGTTACCAAGTGTTTATTCCCAGTTTGTCAAACATGTCAAAAAGTATGAAACATATCTCCTATTTTTCCTTTGGGATAACTTCTGAGGCTTTTTTCCTTTACTTTTTGAAGTTAAAAAAAGTGCACTTTACTTTTTCTTGGGAAAAAAAATCCCTCTCTTCTATTTATCTTACTTTTTAAAATAAATTTTGCAATTAGATCTAGAATAATTTTAATGTTCATTTGAAATGTTTTTAATTAGAATAAGTCTTAACAAACAAATGGACCTTACACTTGACAAATACAATAAAATTATCCAGTATCTTTGTTTAATAATCATGTGATATACTTAAGAATTTCACCATAAACTTACTTGTTCAGTTTTAGTTGTCAATACACTTTTACATAGAGTTGGCATAGACTAACATCAATTGTGGAGACTGATGCCTGGTTCATGGTGAATTTACATGTAGAAGATAAAAGTCAATATGGATTGATCTTGCAAGTTGAGTAGGATTTCAATGAGGAGGGGAATATCCCAAGTTAATGAATATATCAATAGGACAGTGTATCATGGGGATAATAAAACGCATATTCTTCTGCATATTTAAAGGGAGAAGTATAGGAGAGGCAACAGCAGTGAGGAGTCAGTCAGTGGTAGGCATTTTAAATCATGTTACAAAATTGATGTTCATTCTAGAGATAGCACAGAGGTGACCACTGCTGGACCAGAGGTTGAACCCCTGATCCATGGGCCATCTACTGTAGGCTTGAGGGTGATCCATGAGGTGGCTTGGAAATTAGGGACACTGTTGTGTTAGTATCCAAGCTCCTTTAACAAATTACCAAAAATTTAGTGGCTTAAAGCAACACAAATTTATCATCTTATAGCTCTGGAGATCAGATGTCTGAAATAGATTGGTAGGGCTGAGTTCTTTGTGCAGGCTCTAGGGGAAAACCTATTTCATTGTTGTTTCTACCTTCTAATGACTACCTGCATTCCTTGGCTCATGGTCCCCTATCACTCCAACCTCTGCTTCAGTCATCACATCTCTTTCTCTGGCTCTGACTTTCCTGCCTCCCTCTTTCCCTTAGAAGGGCCCTTGTGATTACACTGGACATGCCTAGATAATCCAGGAAAAACTTGCCATCTCAAGATGCTTAGTTTAATCAAATCTGCAAAGTCCCATTTGCCATGTGATATAACATAGTTATATGTTCCAGGGATTATGTGGACATCTTTGGGTGCATTATTCTCTCTACCACAATTGATAATTTTCTCAGTCAATCAAACAAACTTACTGAATTTAGACTAGAGGTTAGAGAAAGAATGGTCTATCAGGAATTAGATGGGAATGGGGGAGATAAGAAAGGGAAGTTGAAAATTTTTGCTGAAGGGACAATTGGATCTGTGGTCTATGATAAAGAGAAGGAATTGGGGAGAAAAGGAGGAAAAGGGAAAAGAAAACAGGACAAAGAAAGAGGGAGGCTGGGAAGGAGAAAGAGAAGAAACAGAATCTAGTGAAGCTTTGGATCTTGCTAACTTTTAAGACTCATCTGCACCCCACAAATACACTTTCAGAAATAACCCTTTTTCCTTGTGGAATCCTAAAGGAGTCTGCTTTCCTCTTGACCAGAGATGTTTGACACAAAAATGATTTCCTGACTCTTAACAGCAGTGAGAACAGGGAAGACAGAAGACAAAGTAGCTTTAAAGTTAGAATCCATTGAGTTTGATGACAAGAAGTGGAACGTTTGAAAATAAGATATGGAGAAAATAATTCTGCAATAGGAGGATTGCAGTGCCATCAATCATATTAAAGGTCCTCAAAGAACAGAAACTTGGAAAAACCACTTAAATAAAGGGACTGTCGGTAGGTCTTTGTGACTAAGATGAAGCCCAGAAAGTAGATGGGGCATAGAGTATAAAGGGTTTCATATGTACTGCAAGGGATTTTGGGTTTTATCTTCTAGAACAAAAAGTTTTGGCTGAGCTATTTAATTACTTGCAGATCCCTTTAGTAGAAAATTTGGTCTTTGAGGTTGGGCCTCTGATTTGCAGATCTGCTTATTGTGGTGTCTTCTATACACCATAAAGATGAAACTCCTTCATATATATGTGATAGTGCTATACAAATGTTTGTACCAGTCCATCAGTAAAGCTGCTTTTACAGAGGAGGAAACAGACAATCAAGCTATAAAGGGTCACACATGAGAGTGACATGGTCAGATCTGTTTTGGGACAGATAATAGTCCCTGTAGGAAAGACTGTAATGGGATTCCAGAGTGACGGTCAGGGACTCAATAAAAATGATGTTCCATTATACTAAGGGCCTGAAAAACAAACAGTCACAGGGGCTGAAAACATGTTTTTGAAGAAGAATAAATGAGGTCTAGTGAATATTTGGAGTAGGGTTGTGAAATAATTTGAGGAGAAGTTATATTGATGGTGTTGTCAGTTACAGAGAGAGGAGGAAGGAGAGTTTTTTCACGCATAGGAGATGGAGTGAGTTCAGTTTGGAGCATATGAGCTGTGGCAATCATTGGAAATAATAAGCTGATGGATTGATTGGTCTGGAGATGTATTCGTTTCTTATGGCTGCTGTAACAAATTACTACAAACTGGGGGACTTAAAACAACAGAAATCTATTCGCACAGTTCTGGAGGCCAGAAGTCCGAAATCAAGGTCTCAACAAGGCCAGATTCCCTCTGAAGGCTCTATAGGAGAATCCTTCCACAGCTCTTCCACCTTCTGATGGTTCCTTGGTTTGTATCTGCATCATTCCAGTCTCTGCTTCCATCTTTACATGGCCTTCTCCGCTATGTCTCTAGTCTCCCTCTGCCTTTCTCTCATACGGACACTTGTCATTAGATTTCGGGTCTACTTGGATAATCCAGGATGATCTCATCTTGTGATCTGAAGGAAGATGTCAGATTAAAAAATATACATATAAATATTACACAAAATCAGTATATTATTGATATAAAGGCTGTTTATTTTGTAAAGTTTGTTTAACTCTTAGAAATTATTACTTTTGTTATTTTTTTCTATTTAGATACAACAAGTATAAAGCTCTTGGTCATGATAATAAGACCAAGATCTTCATTGTACTATAGAAAGGATAGAATTTTCCCCAATCAAAAATTCTTTGACCTAGATTTGAAATATGTTTGCATAGACTAATCTCCTGAAGGTAGGATAATACTGATTTAGTTTTCATTCCCTTATTTTATACAAACAGGTGGGAAAGGTGGCTTACAAGTGTATTAAAATTTTCCATGGTTAATCATGCTGACTATTGCAGAACATTTCTACATAAAACTAATATTGACAAGCCAACTTTTGTCTACAGCAATGATCACTAAAAACACATGCTTTGAGTTATTTTTACAGAAGTGATTTAGGTTGTTCTGGTGAATATTATTAAAACTGCAGAGTTGGAACTTAAGAAACTTGGATTTCAATCCAACCCCTAGTAAGCCTTGCTGATTGGGGACAAGTCCTTGAACCTCTCGGGATCTCAGTTTCCTTTTTCATAGAGTAAAAGTTTTGAACTGCAACATCATCAGTGGAAATAGAAGTTTATCCTTTTGTTCATTTCACAAGCATTTATTGAACACCATGAATGCATACTCAGTACATAAAATGGTACCTATTTTCTGTAACATTGTTTACATTTTTGCACATTGATAAAACAAATTTAGATGGGCAGAGTCTGTAGCCAGAAGTAGGTGGCTACATTTAACTTCATGCTACACAGTTTTCCTAAAGCCACAGAGCAGAGGGTGTAATCAGTTTAAAACAGAGGTTCAGTTAAGGAAAAAATTATGATTTTTGTCTTGTTAAAAAGCACATGCTATATAGTTACAAAGCTCAAGTAAAAATAAGGTACTTTTCCTTGCAGGTGGTGATATGTCTAAGTGAAATTAGGTTTGGCAGTTCAAAATACTAAGCCATGTTTTAGCCTATTTTTGCTTATTTATGGCAAATTTCCTTTTGTAGAGTTGTAGTCTCTTAAGACATCTAGAGTGCTGCATTGCATGGAAGATGTTGATTTAAAGCAATGACAATGAATAACTTTGGTAAACTTTAAAATCTCTGAGGTTATACATAAAGATTTCTTTAAAAAGTGTGTGTAAGGCTCTTGAGGGTATCCTAAACACTATTCACTGATCATTTATATTTTACAAACTAGTAAAATATTTTCCTATTAGTATTGCTACCTTGATTTCAGTGAAGTTCTATCATTGGTATTTTACTTTGATTCCTAAAAGTATGTTCCAGTTACTTTGTAGTTCACATATGATATGAATATGTTGTGAATGATAAAGAAAAATTATTTTTATCAATAATAAGAAAAGATTTAATATTCTGACAAATTAATATTTTTTCTTCAGTATATTTTCATATTAGAAAAAAAGACAACTTCAACTTGAAAAGATGATTGATTCTTCCAGTTTTTCCTGTAGATGTGTCCTATAAAGTAATTGGACTCTCCAGTGCCATCTGGTGGCTTTTCAGAGTTGGTGAAAATTCAGTAATAATCACAGAAAGAACAGAGAAAACAAAGATGAGAAGAAAACTTCTAATGAATTATTGTTCAGAAATTATTTTAATTGACGCTAATATTTTCCAAACATTTTTCTCCAATTTACTGCCTTATGTTTTAAAAAAGTATATAGATTTCTGTTCTTTTTTTTAGATATTTTTAATAGAAATTTTCACTGAGATTTAAGGAGGCCAAAAAATTATATTTTTAACGATATCATCATCATATCAGTCTGTAGCTCTGTATTATCAGAGTTCAAATTATGCAGACAAGTGCATTCATACTATAAAGTATTTTAAAAATTATTTTTTAAAAATATGTTGCTGCTTGGGGCTTCCCTGGTGGCGCAGTGGTTGAGAGTCCGCCTGCCGATGCAGGGGACGCGGGTTCGTGCCCCGGTCCGGGAAGATCCCACGTGCCGCGGAGCGGCTGGGCCCGTGAGCCATGGCCATGGAGCCTGTGCTCCGCAACGGGAGAGGCCACAGCAGTGAGAGGCCCGCGTACCGTAAAAAAAAAATAATAATAAATAAAAAAAAAAATAAAAATATGTTGCTGCCATTAAGGTCTCTTTATTGTAATGATTCAGGTATCAAAGGGAAGAAAAGTCAGTAAAGATTTATCATTTGTTCACTAAATAAGAGCTGCTGGTAGGATAAGAACAGGATAATAAGAACATGGAAGGATGAATATATGATCAACCACTTAGATTTTCCTGCTGGTCTAGAGGTCTGGGCCTGGAAGGAGGAGGTTGAGGGGTCCGAGATGATCAAGCTAATATAAAGCATTAGTCATCAGGCAAAGTTAACTTGAAAAAGCAATGGCTCTTAACCTGCATATCCCAAGAGAATGGGGTCCAATTTGAAAGGAAATTCTTGGTTGGCAATGTTTTGTGTTTAAAAAAATTTCCAAAGGGCTTTAGCTATTATAAATATATTTTCAAATTAAAGGCATATATTACATACACACACACACACACACACAGACAAATACTAACACACTAAAAAACTTTGAAGAGAATTTCTGCTTCCATTTATGAGTATTTATATATATAATGCATACAGCTATATTTGCCTGTTAGTTTCTTTTAGGGTTTTATGCATTTCTGACCTAATGTTGAAGCCCCTTCATCTTCCCAAAGGACAAGTAATAGGTTCTGCGTACAGTTGTTAACAAACATTTATTGAGTTCCTACTGTACTACATGCTCAAATAACATTGACTGACATCTGCAGTTTAACCTCTGACATCAGAGGTTGAAATGCTTAGATAACTGTAGAATTGGACTTTTGGATTCCTTTGTTCCTTTTAGAACAAAATTATAGGAAGCTTTAGTAAAAGAATGTGAAATGCTTTATCTTTGTTAGGTTTGATCACTTCATTCTTCATTTTCCACATCCATGAATTATATTCTGAAAATTGTTGATACAGTTCCCACATAGCTTTGGTGATTATGGTTTTGGAAGCATATGGAGTGCTTTTTTTTTTTTTTTTTTTTTTTCCGTATGCGGGCCTCTCACTGTTGTGGCCTCTCCCGTTGCGGAGTACAGGCTCCGGATGCGCAGGCTCAGCGGCCATGGCTCACGGGCCCAGCCGCTCCGCGGCATATGGGATCCTCCCGGACCGGGGCACGAACCCGTATCCCCTGCATCGGCAGGCGGACTCTCAACCACTGCGCCACCAGGGAGGCCCTGGAGTGCTTATTTTTGTAGCTGCATGCTTTTTCACATTATAAAACCCATGTAGATGTCATAACCTTGGAACTGGTGGTGCTATAGGCATTGTCCTTTCATATTCACTAGTCAATTATAGTTACTCTTTTATACTTAGCAAATATTTTTCAAACAGAGCATACTATAAACAAGCAATTTGAATTATTCAGAGGATTAGAAAGATGAACAATCTACTATCTCTGTTGTTAAAGATCTTGCAAAAAATTAAGTGATATGAGACGTACAAGTGTAGTGTACTAGTTCACTACTGATGCTGTAAAAACTACCACAAACTTAGTGGCTTGAAACAACACAAGTTTATTATCTTACAGTCCTAGAGGGCAGAAGTCCTAAAATCAAGTCCTAAAATCAATCAAGGTGTCAGCAAGGCTGTATTCCTTCAGGAGGCTCCAGGGGAGAACCTCTTTCCTTGTCTTCTCTAGCTTCTAGAAGCTATCTGCATTCCTTGGCTTGTGGCTCCTTCCTGAACTCAAATCCAGTGGCATAGCATCTTCCAAACTCTCTGACCTCTACTTCCATTGTCATATCTCTGATTCTGACTCTTCTCTTTGTCTCTTACAAGGACCTTTGTGATTACATTTAGGGTCTATATGGTTAATCGAGAATAATCTCTTCACCTCAAGATCTTTAATCACATCTGCAAAGTCCCTTTTGCCATGTAAGGTAACATATTCACAGGTTCCAGGAATTAGGACATGGAAACCTTTGGGGACCATTATTTTGCCTATCACAGAAGTACATTAGAGTAGCTTTTACATGAAAGAGTTTAATATGGTTGGAATACCCATACATTTGGGCACAATATGGGTGAAAGAAGGAGGGAGTATGTCAGGAGAAAAGGTGGAAAAAGAGTCATTTCACAAAGGACTTTGTATGACATGACAAGAAATGTGAATATTATCTTGTAGGAAATCAGGAATCACTGAAGAAATTTAAGTAGGTGTGTAACAGGATTAGCCTGACCAGATAGATTGGAAAGAGCTCTGAGACCAGAGAGTGGGAAATGGGGCCAGTAGTCCAGGTGAGAAAGTTGTGAATTGAGGTGGTAGCATTAGGAATAGGAAGGAAGAGACGGGTTTGATTGCTAGTACAATATAGATTAATAAAAACCAGTGGCTGATTGTACAGTGGAGAGAAAGAGGTGGAAGGTGATTCCAGTTGCTTTTATTAAATTTAAAATTCCGTTGAGAATTAATAGCTAATTTTGTATTTCTAGTCTGTATTCTTAGTGGACAAATAAATATATAGGTTTTCAATATGGTGTACGTTTCATGGTTTGGGTTCAGACTGGCCCACCCTACATATGACATCAAAACCTCATTTTGGAACTAAACCCCTCTCCTGTAGTAGATCTCTCACATAGAGCAGCAGTCCCCAACCTTTTTGGCACCAGGGACCGGTTTCGTGGAAGATAATTTTTCCACAGATCGGGGGTGGGGGGATGGTTTCAGGATGATTCAAGCACATTACATTTATTGTGCACTTCACTTCTATTATCATTACACTGTAATATATAATGAACTAATTATACAACTCACCATAATGCAGAATCAGTGGGAGCCCTGAGCTTGTTTTCACTTGCCACTCACTGATAGGGTTTTGATAAGAGTCTGTAAGGAAATTGATTCATTATGGTCTCTGTGCAAGTCAAACCTCTCTGCTAATGATATCAGGGTTGGGGACCCCTGATATAGAGCATCTTCCTAAAGTACCTATTTCCTCCTCAGAGTTCTTTCGACTTTCTTCTATCATATGTGTTTCTAGTGGAGGATTGTATCAATGAGTCTTCATTTGCTAATTTCATTGAACTACCTCAAATGAACACAAAGGGGCATTTTTAAAGGTGTCAGGCTTTTAAAATATATTGTAACATATGACATATGCATACCTACATGCATATACACATACGCCCACATACACACATGTATATGTACAAATATACACAGTTACCTATTCATTCACAAAACACACATTTATCAAAGAACTGCCATGTGCCATGTGCTGAGGATTCAAAAATGATTAGAATATGTGATTGCTGCGCTTTTTAACCTCTGTGTTTTGTTTACCCAACTAAATAGTATAAGCTCATTGAGTGCAAAAATATCTTATACATGTTTATGTATACGTCTTTTAGAATCACTGTGCTTAAAAGGAGTCATTGCATAATTAGTGCTCAATACGTATTTGTA
Source organism: Mesoplodon bidens (assembly GCF_964165515.1). Lineage (NCBI taxonomy): Eukaryota > Metazoa > Chordata > Mammalia > Artiodactyla > Ziphiidae > Mesoplodon > Mesoplodon bidens. The sequence continues at coordinate 115,679,389 of NC_138163.1, read as the reverse complement.
TTTGATTGCTGGATTTAAGCACATCGACAGAATCTCATCACAACACTCTATTTTCCGGTGGCAATTTATGTGCATGTCATAATTCTTCTCCAATATGGGAAGCTCCTTGAAGAATGATCTCTATATAGTTGAACTTCATAACCTTTACAAGCCCTTACCCAGGGCCTTGCACATAGTGTTCTGTGACTGATTGTTACATGAGCATATGAATGACTTTAACTTACATGAAATCAATAGTTTTATCGGCGTTAACATTTCTCTGGAAAGGGAGAATTAAATTTTTTCTTTAGCTCTTAGGATGACCTGACTATTCGTGGTTATCGTATGTACTTGCCTACTGGAATTGTAATACTGAAGCCAGAAGCACTGAGGCTGCCCTGGGAAATGGATCTTGAGGTGTGGCATTTCTTTTGCTTGAAAGAGCAGCTTTTCAGTTACTTCCTTGTAATGGAAATTGTGCAGCTTTTTACTCCTTCTTATCCTTGGAGTTTTGGCCACATGTGTGCATATGTAGGTCATTCCATGAAGAAGGACTAGATGCAAGAAAGGAATCCTGCGTGGAAAGTTGCCTGCCAGGAGCGGAGTATGAGCCAAAGCAGCTGTTCAGTGTTTCCATGTGTCCCAAGACAGATCACAGCAAACCCTAGGAATGCTGGGCAATAGAAGTGGCCTACGACATTGAGGGTGTTTTATTTTAATTCAGAACATGAATTAGTTCAATTTGGCAACTCGCACGTTCATTCTGCCACTCTGTAACTGACATGCTGCTCTGCAATGAACAGTGGTGACTTACTGTTTGTTTCAAAGGCATGTTTTTGCTTCTTTGGGAGACGTGCTTGGTTTGTTTTGTTCAGTTTTTAATGATACATGATTTTATTTTAAATTTCTTTGGAAACTTCTTTGTATCCTAGGGTTTCCAGCTTTTTCTGAATTGAGAGGAGGTTATTACCTTCTAAGTTTTCAATTAGGAAAACAAAACAAGTTTGGAAGCTCCGTTGGGATCTTGTAAAACCTCTCAAAGCATGTTTTGGGTGAGACAATTTTTGTGCAGCTAGCTCTAATTGTCTGAGATGAGACAGTCTACAGAAACTAATTGGAGAGGGTCTTATTCTGTAGTATGCATGGGGTTGATAAAACAATAATTTTGCTTCTTTGGCTTTTTTGTTTGCTGGTTTTTAAAATTATTTTGAGGGGTAGTTGTTTGTTTAGTCCACCCTTCCTTTCAGTACTTAGTATGCTTAAGGGGAAGTTTTTCAAGTTTAACTTATTTATTCTCTAATGATAAGGTTCAGGCTTTGGGTTCACATATAAACCCTTCTCAAATTCCGCATATTGTTCCTAAATCCACATCCATTCTGTTGCTTTAATATGGAATTAGTAAACTATTAATGACCTTGTATCCCCTTGTGCTTTACCTGCATGTGATACTGGATTCTTTCTCAGTTTAATGTTTGTGTTCTGAATAAAGCTGGCAGGTACAGAATAGTATTTATCACATTTTCTTTCCTACGATCACCACCTGAGTGATTACATTGTTGACATATTCTGAATTAGACAAGAACATATGCTTGACTAAATTGATGCCTCACGTAGAAACTTGCATATAATGAATTTTATTTGTGTAGTTATTTTAATTTTTGATTACATTCTTTGGTTTTAGTTTTATGTTGTTTATGCTTCTCCAAATCTGTTCCTTCATGACTTAAAAAATAGATTCCTCTGAAACTTGGAAACTTATGCAGACCTCGTATCATCCTAACCTGAAGAAGTCAGGCTTGGTATAATTGAGGAAGAATATTTAAACTTTATAGGTACATGCCATTAGTTCTCTTATCATCCTGAATTTGATTTACAGTTTATAATATTTATTGTTTAATAAATAGTTTAGTTTAATAAATGGGAAAAATAGAATCATATTGACACTTCCTTAGGCATAATTGGAAGGTTTTCCAGAAAGCTCTCTCGGATTATCTTTTCTACAAATCTTCTGGTGATGCTTGATAGCTTCAGAGGAAAACTCTCCATTAGGTGGAAGGGAGGAGAAGAGTCCCAAGGAGAAGGCTGCTGAGAGCACAGGGTAGGGAAAGTTTCTGAGGCAGAGTAATGAGTAACTCATGATGATAGAGACTCGTGTCTTCTAACCACTCCTTTCTGTGCCTAGTGCCATATTTTCCACTACACAATTTGGTCATAAAATCAAACCAGTTTTCCTCACAGTAGAATGAGGTAGGATCATGAAGAAGAGGATAGAAAATGTCATTGGACAACATGGCTTAAATCAAACATGTTTCTGTTGTGAAGAAACCTTGAGAAAAAGTTCAAGACTAGGAAAAAGGATGTTACAACCAGATGTTCTGATTTAAGGAAAATATCTAGATGCTGTTTGAGATTATTTTAAATGAGACGCTTAGTTCATGTTGCCATGTGATTATGCCACCCTATCTGTAAATTAGTGTTCAATGACAAATTGTTAAAACTTGTATTCAAACTCATGGTTATATTTAATTTAGATATCTACATCTCTGGAAATTACAAACATAAAAAACAGAAGTGAGCTTGCATTAATACATACAGCATTAATGAGAATCTGTTTTCCTTTGTATATGAATGTAAATGCATGTTCTACTCTTTCATACAGATATTTTAAGTATTATTTATGTGATTACATAGTTACACATTTATATAATATACTGGAATTGCAATGGATATTAAGTAAGCTATGTGCTTTTATTAAGAAAAAGTAAAGTATTTTCTGAAAAAGTTTGGTATTCATTGGAAGCAAATAAATATGAGGTGTTTTAAATTTCTATCCCACTTTGTAACCAAAAAAGAGGTTATAGTAACCTTTTGCAGTTTCTGTTTGTGGAAGGAGAAGGATGTTTATTTCTCCACTATTGTTGCTTTTTCTCAGCATTAGGGAATCAATGGGTAGAATGATTTTAGTTGGTGTTGTTTTGCTCTCGAATAGCCTGCTAAGTCATTATAGAGATAACAATTCTAAAGAAGTACTTTTTTTGAAGAAAATATTTTGAGGAGTGCAAATGAAAAGAGTCAGTCTATTTTCTATTTTCTATCAAGTTATACAAACTCTCCTTAAAGTCTTCTAGCTATTTGCTTTTACAGTGATCGTTTGGGTTGTGTGTTTAACAGAACATACCAGGGGGTTATTAAAAAATATACAACATAGTTTTCTTCTTCAAAAAGTAGAATATCTAGTAATTTTTTTCATTTCATACCCATTCAGCATATAACGTTTTAAGTTGTCTGGTATGTGTTGGCTGCTATTGTAGGCACTGGGGATAAAATGATAGGTGCTTTTCTCATGGAGAGTACAGCCTAGGGGGCTTGAATAAACAAGATAATTTTGTAATACTTCATGTTGTGAATAAAATAAAAACATGGTAGTGTGATAGTGGTTGACAAAGCTAGCTACTTCAGATAGAGTGGTCAGAAGAAGTCTCTTTGAGGAGATATCGTTTGAGTTGAGACTTGCTAACAAATAAAGAGCTTGTTACATAAGAATCTGGGAAAAGCTCATCCTGAGCAGAAGGAATAGTGAATGACAGAAACATGCAGCAGGAGCAAACAGGACACGTATAAGAAATAGAATGAAGGTCATTGTGGTGACAGGTTGTGACCAAGATTCATACAGTGAGGCAAACAGTGGAGTTTTCAAAGGCTGTAGAGCAATAATTAGGGGAGTGAAGTGGAAGGAAATGTTGGAGAATTAGCTATGACATGGTAGGTCATATTTGGAATTTGCATTTTATTCTCAGTGTAATGTGAAGCCACTGGAGTCCAGCAAATGGAAGAATGATAAGATCTGATTCACATTTTTTAAAGATTACTTTTGTTGTGGTGTAAGAGGCTATTGAAGTCTTTCTAGCAAGAGAGCACAGTTGCTAGGTCTGGGGTGGTAAATGGAAGATAGAGAGATAAAGATTGGTTTGGGTGACAGTTTGGAAATAGAACCATGGATGGCTTCTAAGTTTTGGGGAAAACTGAGTTCATCGTGGGGCTTTACTGAGATGTGGCCAATTAGGGGTAGAGAGACTACAGTTTTAGACGTAGTAAATTTGAGATGCCCATTGAAAATTCAAGTGGATTTTTCAAGGAGTCTGCTGTCAGATCAGTGGGCAGGTGAAGACGGATATCTAAGTGGAAGGAGTCACTGGCATGTGAATGATATTTAAGACCATTTGCCTGGATGAGATCACTCAAGCTGAGTATAAGTAGGTATAAAAAATAAAGGTTAAAAAAATAGAGGTTGTGGGATGGGCCTGGGGTGCTTCAACATTTTAGGAGCTGGCAAAGGGAACTGAGATGCAAAAAAGTTAGGGGAAAAGTTGAGTGATTGCATGGAAGCCCAAAGTGATTAAAGAAGATGAAACTAAATGTATTTAATACAGCTGAGAAGTGAAGTAAGATGACGATAGAGGTGAATATATGTCCGTTGGATTGGAACATATATACAACTATTAGTAACAAAAAACAGTGAATGAACGTGAGAGAAAAGTAGAGAATGGTGGCAAGGCAGAGGCTGAGGGAGCCAGCCCTGAGGTCTTATTTGCAATATTGGTGCAACTCTTCAGCAAATTTTAAGTCCTCTACTGTATGTAACATGCCTGTGGAGGTCAGTATGCTCTATTAGACATCTCAAGGTGAGTATGTAGGCCAAAAGGAAAAGCGAAAAGAACAGAAGCATAGAGCTCAAACTGTTTTAGAAAAAAACTAGTTAATATCAAATTGATTGAAATTTATTGCACAAACCCCTATTCCTTATGCCCACTGTCCTATTAGATCTATTATGTAATGAAGAGCTGTGTTAATTATTTCTGCCACCTGCACCTAATGAAATTAGATGTGAAATTTCTGATAGGTACAGATGGCCATTTGGAGGAAAAAAAACCCTACCTTTTTCCTATCAGCTGGTCAAATCTCATAAGTTAGAAATGTTCAGACTATGAAATTAATCACCAGCCTTCTTCATAAGTACAGATAATAAAAAAGCACAAATGACAATTTCCTCAAGCCCAAATAAACTTGTTTTATTTAGATATTGAGCTTAAATAATAGCCAACCATATGTACCATACTGACATGTTGTGATTTAAAACTACGGTAGAGGTTTAAGTTAGTTGAATTATTTCAACTTAAAAGGCTGATAACTGTCTCTCAATTTAATTCAGTAAGTTTTATGCAAATACATTTTAATCTCAGGGCGCCTATAAAATAAGACCAGAATATGGTATGTACTGATGAATAATAAAACTGGCAATATTATAATGAAGCTCATAGAAAAGGTGTGGCCTATTGTAATTAATAGTATGCACCTTTGACAAGTTGTAAAGCATTAATTATCCTGGCAAGGAAATAGAAAATATGTGGTAATGATGGTCAAAATCCTGTTAATTTTGCGCAGACTGCTGCCAATATTCTCAATCGGAAGACGGTTAAAATCGGGATGCAGGTGGCTGTGGGAAGATGCAGCCTGGAAATTAGGAGTCCCTGTAGAGCTGCGTGTTCAGATAAAGGCTGCATGACAGACTAGAGGAGCAGAAACATGGTGTGGTTACTTGAGTTGAGGAGATGAATGAAAAAATAAGCTGAACTGGATACAATAATTAGAAATAAATAAGGTAATCCTCGAGGTGAAGAATACACTGATTAAGAGTATATTCATACCCACCCGTGTACCAAATGCAATCAGACATCTCACTGTGAAAGCAGGGGCTGAGATATGCACGCTTAAGATGACTACAGCTGAAAGAGGATCAGAAACATACTAAGAATTCTCTTAAGAACAATGTTGAACAAAATAATTTTGAAGCCCAGAATGTCAGAAGTCATCTGCTGTAACTCCGTCATGTGAGGTGAAATCATTTACTTCAAGTTGTTCAGCTGATTGTGTGACCTGTTAGGTTGGACCATGAGAGATAGTGTGGTTCTCTTTATAGGAACTGTTTAGGAGAATTCCGTGTGGTATAAAAAGAGGTCACAGCCCTGGGTTAGAGACCAGTCTTTGTGTATTACTCCTTCTGCAGAACGCCAGGGAAAAAAGTAATTGTTGCCTAAGTGGCATATTTGAATTACAGAGATCAGCAATGATATAGCTATTGCACAAAAATTCATAAATAAAGAAAATACTCGTGTGCCCATCTATTTAGTTTTCATTAGTTTTGTCCACACAAAATGAAACTACCTGTTATGTACAGATTGTTTAAGCAAGCATCCAGCTGAATTTCAGAAATCAGGAAATGCCTAGATTAACCTTGCTTTTTAATTCAATTATATTGATTTGCCAATGGCATCATTCTCTGATAAATAATTTTAAAGTGTCAACCCTCTGGGTTTTGTGAAAGATATAATTTTGGGCAAACTTAACCACATATTTTTGGATCCTTATCATTTTCTTCTCTTGAATAGAAAAGATTTGGAATATGTCTTGACTATTTTTTTGTTTGTTGTAATTAAAATGTCAAATTTCAAGTTGTTAAAATACATATCTCTCTGATACTAGTAATTTTTTTCTTTTTAAAAAAGCTCTTATCTCTTCTTTAATTGCATACATACCTTGATTTGCTTAGGCAAATATAGAAGTGCCTGCTTTTAGAATTTGCCTATAATCACATTATGGTTAAATATATATAAACCTCAATGTGTATAATAGATATATATTCATAACATGGAAGGTGAAAAAAAATAAAGGCAAACATATTCCCTAAGGTTAAAAAACAACTCAGCAGTTTGAAAGAAAGGTTTAAGGCTAATACTACACATAGAGTGTCATAACAGTCTTGAAAGTCTCTGTTGAATGTCATATCCTCAGATACAGTTATCCCAGTCATACAACCAAGTGTTTCCTTTTCCCCCCAACACTTGTCACATTACCCAGGTCAATTTTCTTTACATCACTCTTGGCCCTCTAAATGTATTTTCTTTACTCATTTACTCATTTAGCTTTTGACTGTCCCCATTAGAATGTAAGCTAGGTTATAGCAGGGATTTTCCATCCTTGTTCACTCCTATATCCCCAGCACCTAGAACAATGCCAGGCATATGAAAGATCTTCGATAAATATCAATGACATTAACAATGACATTTTTCTTCATTGTAAATTTCATTTAAAAAATCCAAGCCCATTTTAATTGATTTTAGATCTTATTTTCTAATACATGCATCTTGTGCTCTTATTTTCCCTCTAAGCACTGCTTTCATTGCATCATCCCACAAATTTTTTTAACATCTTTATTGGAGTATAATTGCTTTACAATGGTGTAAATGATGATTTATGTTTATCTGGATAGTAGTTGGTGTGTGTGTGATATTAGCTGTAGCTGTAGATGCCAACGGCTCCAAAATCGTCTAGTGTCCGTGCTTTTTTTTTTCCCTCTCTTGCCATTAGTTTTCCCTAAGTACTACTCTTCAGGAAGAGTCTGTGTCTTGCAACTCTTTCGGTTGTTATCTACTGTTGTTAGACTCGACCCTGGTGGCATGGTGGAGTGGAAAGAGAGAGGGAGAACATTGCATAATCTTATGATTAAATCTCATTCTTTTAGTGGTCCTGTTTGGGGTATGTTTGATCTTTACAAGTGTTTCTCCAGTGTCATAGCTTCCCCCCACCCCCCAACTCCCTTCCTTGGCTGCAGTGTTTCCAATCCATTTGAAATCCTGTCTCCTGTTGACTGTGTTTTATTTTTTCCCTTTTGTTGAGATAATTCATTTCACAGAAAGTCTTCTTTGAGGTACTGGTCCTCAACTGAAATTACCAGTTATTGTAGAATCTTATATCCTTTGTGGGGAATGGGTAAAGCTGCCACCAAATGCTGTTTCACTCAAACCACAAAAGTGACCCAAAGCCAGTAAAGAGGTTATACAATCCCGTCCTTGAAATAATAGATATCCTCCACCAGGCAATGGTTATTGAAACCAGCTGCTTCTCAGATCAGTGGACACAGTTGCCAGGCTCTAGTCTAGAGTTGCTTCATGTCTTGTTGTCTTATTTGTGTGCTGGATCGTTTACACTGGCACCAGACTTTTGCTTGTGTCCTGCTGTCTACCCCTCAGGCCTCTGAAAGATGACTCATGAACCATTATCTTCAGCCATAATTCTATCTGTGTCCTCTTGGCCAACACCAGTGGTTGGATGCATCCCTCAGCCCATGCAGTCTGCCTCTCAGCATATGTAGGCCACATCTTAAAGTTTGGTCTAACATCCAGGATCCTTTGGCAGGATTTGCTCTTAGGACTTCACTTCCATTCTTTTATCTATGAACCATAGATTTGCTTGCCAACCACCATCCTGCCCTGCCTTATCTCATGTTTATTTAAGACCCAGTTTTAACTAAGTTCCTGAAATTAGGGGAATGATAGTTTTCCAACTGAATTTTCAAATGTGACATCTCTGTGAGTTGAAGCTACATTCTGTGGAGTTAATTTCCAGCAAAGTAGATAGGAATCCAAGATCAGATAGCTATAGTTTCCTCTCCTTGGACCCCGTCTTTTGCTATCTAATCCTCCAATGTTTTCCTGATACTGGAAATGACTTTCTTGAGAACCTTGTCAAAGAAATAGTATTGTGGTACATTACGTTAGGTTTGTCTCCTGTTCAAGTCATGGGCTACCTGATATTATCTAATGAACTCCAGGGAAGTCTTCCTCACCTTTGATCATGGCCTGTTACACAGGCTTAACAATGACTGGAGTTCTAATATTACATCTTTATTCTTCAGGCCAAACAGTTACCCCCTCTTTAACATGCAGATACTTGTTGGAAGAGTGATGCTTTATGTTTGGGGAAGTTTTGATAGGAAGGGAAGAAGAGAGAGTGTGAGTGCTGAATGGAGAAAAAGTATTATGGGAATAGAGGAGTCACTTGTTGGGCTAGAGGATGATGGAAAAAACAGAAGAAAAAACTAGTCAGCTTAAGGACAAATGTTATCTTTTTCAAAATTAGCCTAGAGCTCTAAGTTCAAAAGAAAACCTAAATTTGAAGCTCTGCTCCTCCACTAGTTGTGAGGCTTTGGAAAAGTTATTTAGACTTTAGAGTCCACAGTTCTCTTATATGTGAAGTAAGAACAATAATAATACATCTCTCATACCATTGATGATAATACTAGTAAAGTGTTTAGCACTGTATCTGATGCATATTTGGTGCTCAATAAATCTCAGCCATTATATTATTCACAATAACAATAATTATAAAACCAAGTCTAAAGTATTTGATGTCTAAACTTAAGATAATGCAGAGACATTTATTCAATTACATGTATATGGAATTTGATCAGATAGCTCTTCGTGAAACTTAAAAACTCTTTTCTGGAATTATGATGATAAAGAGATCACCATTTTTTATATATACTCAGTGATATTTCTAGAACTGTATTATAAATAACGATTGTGTAAGGAAGACAGAAAAAAATCAAGTTTTTCTTATGACCTTATATCCTCCCACTCTGTCACTACTAAGACCTTAGATACTGGATTTCATACACTGTAAACTATGCCCTCCCAATATCAGTTTATTTGCAGTGGGTCACCCATATATCAGGCAGACCTTTCAAAATGATGGATAGGAGGAGAGTGTTTAGAAGCTGAGAGAACAGCAAGTTGCCATAATCTCCTAGAACAACACTAATAGACTATTAGCAGAATCCACATAATGTACAATGTGCTTAGAGACATCTCTAAACCAATTGTACCAGTCACACCAAGAGCAGGATAAATAAAGATATGTAAACGTTTAGTTTACTGTGAAACAGGAGATATGTGGTCTTAAACCAGAATACACAAACTGGAAAAGGTTTGGGGTCCATTTTGGGTACTGTTTTGAATATCCTTGTCAGTGTCGTGACTTTTTTCCCAAGTGCGCATTACTAGTCACTTTATCTTAGGATTCAGGCAGGTAGCTAAATAATTAATCTCCACCAGAGAGGTTTCTGCTAAGCCTCCTCTAGAAGATGACCTTTTTGTAATGTTGAGCTGACATATAACTGGATGATGGACATGTCATTTACTGCCAAGCAATTTTCTCTTTCAGTGGGGAGAGTTTTAAGATCATTGGAGTTGTAAATGGTGACAGGATTGTTGGTCTAGATATGATTGAGCAGTTTAGTAATGTACATAATTATCATGACTGCCTGAAAGCTCTAGGCACCTTTTCACTTTTGATCATGATTTCAACTGCTGACACCTAAATTACAAATCAAATGGTAGGAAGATAAATCATGATTCCAGAGGCATAGCTTAGTCATGCCAGCAAGCTTAAAATCGGGTTTTGTGAGGGGAGATTGACTTTCAAAACTGGAAGAGGTTTGTGAAAGAAAAGTTTATACCTGTTTAGAAGTCACTTGAAGGCCTAATTTTGGATTTATAAAACTTGCAGGATAAGGGGGATTGCTATTTGGGGAAGGCTTGTTTTTGGACATGGAACCTTAAAAGTCTACATTTTAAAGAAGGATGATTAATATTGTTTGGACAAACAACGGTAACAAAGCTAAAGGGGTGTTAAGTTTGTGGCATAACCAAATTATAGGCATAGAAAGACATTGGTTAATACCAAATGAGTTTTCTGTCTTATAAAACTGGCAGTAAGAATTGGCATATTTCTGTAAAATAATTTCACCAAGTGAGCAGTCAAGAATAAGAATTTTGTTTATTACAGTAATTGTATTTTACATGGGAATATACGGTCACAGATACATCAAATGTGATTTCATCTTGGACTCTGAAAGTTGGTTAAGGCCTGAGAATTTCTGAGCCCTAGTTGAGGTTTATTGTTTCTCATATGAAGTAGGGTTAATGATTTATAACTTGATTCTCATAAATTTTGTATGTTAAATAGGTTAACTTTCAAAGTCTCATGGAATTTTTAAGTGATTACAAGATTTACCTTTAAGTTCCTGAGCTAAATAAGACAAAATTTCTTCTGACTTACAGTTTGAGTAATGTCTTGAACATAACCTCTAGCTTCTGAGCTTCACTCCCCACCCACCCAGTATTCTAGTTTCTCTAGTACTCTCTGAGAAATTATAGACCTATATTTTTGAAAAATTTGAAGATAAGACAGTATGTACAGAGTTCCCATTGTGTTTATATTAAGGGATCAATGGAAGTATTTTATTTTATTTATTTTTTATTTTTTTTATTTTTTATTTTTATTTTTTTGAGATATTTTTTTATTAGTTTCTGCTTTATAACAAAGTGAATCAGTCATACATATACATCTGTTCCCACATCCCTTCCCTCATGCATCTCCCTCCCTCCCACCCTCCCCATCCCACCCCTCCAGGCGGTCACAAAGCACCGAGCTGATCTCCCTGTGCTCTGCGGCTGCTTCCCACTATCTATCTACCTTACGTTTGGTAGTGTATATATGTCCATGCCTCTCTTTCGCTTTGTCACAGCTTACCCTTCCCCCTCCCCATATCCTCAAGTCCATTCTCAAGTAGGTCTGTGTCTTTATTCCCGTTTTACCCCTAGGTTCTTCATGACATTTTTTTTTTTAATTCCGTATATATGTGTTAGCATACGGTATTTGTCTTTCTCTTTCTGACTTACAATGGAAGTATTTTAAAACTAGGCACCCGGAGTTGTATTCACCTGGCTCCTTGATATTTACCCCATAGCTCCAGGAGCTCTGCAAAAGCCATGGAATCAAGCTACACACCGTATCTGTGCCTGTCTGTGAGTGGCATGTCAGTGCTCCAAAGAAAATAGATTTGGACATATTCATCATCTTAAAACTGCTCTGATACTATACTATAAAAAGTCATCAATTATTCCCTTAAAGAAATGCAGATTTGGTTGAGAAAATAAACACATGCATCTTAGGATAGTTTAATCCAAAGATTTTTTGGGAGGAGAATCTTGATATATCAAGTAATTCAAAATGTTTCCTCTGTGTGTGTGTTTACGTGTTACACATAAGGTGTGATTTGGAGCAAATGAATTTAAATCTTCTTGCTGATTAATATTTTCTTCCTTTACTGCGGGAATTTTTAGTAAATATCTGTATGACAACTAAAAATGTCCTATAGAATACATTGTAAAACTATCAAGATTTTCCTAAGACTGTGTAAACAAGCTGGCTAAAACAAATATAACAATCTTAGGGTAAACTGAGGTAAAATTCAAGCCAGGCACATATTGTTATGAAGTCCAAATACAGTCGGCCCTCTGTATCCGTGGGTTTGTCATCTGTGGTTTCAACTGACTGTGTGTGGATTGATATCCACAGGATACCGAACCCATGGATACAGAGGGCCCACTGTATTTGGACTTTAAATGACCCTTAAGATAATCTGTGCTTGCCCCTTCCCCACAATTGAGGAAACTGATGTCTGTGGTGATGAAGTGATGTACCTAATGGTATGCAGCTAATTGGTTGCAGAGCCCGCATTGGGATTGACTGCTACTTTCTATGATTTCCCCTTACATAAGTTTTTTTTAAAATTAATTGGTTTGTTTGTTTGTTTTTGGCTGCATTGGGTCTTTGTTGCTGCACGCGGGCTTTCTCTAGTTGTGGCAAGCGGGGGCTACTCTTCGTTGCGGTGTGCGGTCTTCTCATTGCGGTGGCTTCTCGTTGTGGAGCACGGGCTCTAGGCACGCGGGCTGCAGTAGTTGTGGCTTGCAGGCTCTAGAGCTCAGGCTCAGTAGTTGTGGCACACGGGCTTAGTTGCTCCACAGCATGTGGGATCTTCCCGGACCAGGGCTCAAACCCGTGTCCCCTGCATTGGCAGGCGGATTCTTAACCACTGCGCCACCAGGGAAGTCCCTTACATAAGAATTAATGCAGTGTTGAGTTACACCACTCACTGCTTGATCCAGCTGCTTTGTTATTCAAATAGCAACACAACATGATCTAACAGGGTTAATAAAAACAGTAAATGCGTGTATTAGTCAGGGTTTCATCAGGAAAGCAGGAGCCACTCCAGGTTTTGCAAGTTGGAAGAGATTCAAGTCAGGGAATTAGAGGATTGTACAACCATTGGAAGGACTGAAGACAGAGAAGTCAGGGAAACTACTGTTGGAGTTCATGAAATCAGAACATTGGATGGGAGGGAAGTCATTGCTGATTATCTGTGAACCTAAGCAGGTGATTCACGGGAGGAATTCACTCAGGAGCCGCTGCAACTGCTATGGAGACTAATGGCCTGTCCTTCTCTTCAACCCCCAACCTGGCCGAAACAACCCTGAGACATAGAGGGAAAGGGATTCTAGAAAATTTACTTACGGTTTCCCCTTGTAAAATAGTGGAGGCTACAAAAGCGCCATGATGGTGCTGAGTTGACAATAGGCAAGATATTATCCAGCACAAAAACATGACACTTAAAGCTGTCAAGCACAGAAAATTGTTTAGTAAAGGATTAAAAAAGAAACATGGCTAAGACCCGTGTCCTATCTTGTTTTAAGATAAAAAAGAAACAACTTGGGACTCACCAAGATATATTAACCTGATTAAAAACTACCTAAATAAGAAAGGTTAGGTATGTTGTAACGTAGATATGATTTTTAAGGCATGTGCATGTATACATATGAAAGGTAGAGAAGTTCCATTGTATTTCATACTGTTTGTGGATTGTTTTCTTCTGAACATTTTGGATTAAAAAAAAAAAAGAATAGCGGGCTTCCCTGGTGGCACAGTGGTTAAGAATCCACCTGCCAGTGCAGGGGACACGGGTTCGAGCCCTGGTCTGGGAAGATCCCACATGCTGCAGAGCAACTAAACCGTGTGCCACAACTACTGAGCCTGCACTCAAGAGCCCGTGAGCCACAACTACTGAGCCTGCATGCTGTAACTACTGAAGCCTGCACGCCTAGAGCCCGTGCTCTGCAACAAGAGAAGCCACCGCACTGAGAAGCCCACGCACCACGACGAAGAGTAGCCCCCGCTCGCCACAACTAGAGAAAGCCCGCGCACAACAACGACGACCCAATGTAGCCAAAAATAAGTAAGTAAGTAAGTAAATAAAGAAAGAAAGAAATAAAAAAGAATAGCTATTCATTATAACATTCACAGGTTCTAGGGATTAGGATGTGGACACATTTGAAGGGCCATTATTCAGCTACTGCTTAACTTGTAGTTCCAATACCATTCTCTAAAATTGCAAAGTTTTTCAGGTTGCTCAAAGATAGAAATTTCTCAGAAGACTAATACCTTCCAAACAGCATTATGAATGTACAGAGAAATCCAGACCTGTATGATAAAGCAGTATATTGTAATGTGGGTCATTTTGACTGGAGACATTTTGCCTCAGAAAAATAAACTTTCTTTCCTTTTGCAAGCAGTATTACCAAGATATCCCCCAGCCCTGTTTTATCTCTAAACCTCACCATACCTCTGGCTTTCTGAGGCCTCAGGATAAGGTAATTGATGGGTTGTGCATCTGAAGATGACATGTGCCCCGGGATGGGGGGCAGAGATTGGGTGAGGTTTAGTGACGGAAGGAGGCATCTCTTTCACATTGTATCACTTAGCATGCTTTTGATCAAAAGAAACATAAAATCCAAATCAAACTGGCTTAAATTATGATAGAAGCGAATAGGCTTATTATTTAACCAGTATGCACAGATGTAGGGCAAGCTTGAAGCAAGGTTCATATTTTGAGCCAGAGCTTTCGATAGCATTAGGTCTCCAGCTTTATTCCTCTGTGATTGCCTTGGCTCTGTTCCCTGCTTCCCCCTCCCACCACGCATTTGGTTTGTTTTGGGGTGATAACAGGATTCACTTGGAAGATACCGAATTGTGCTCGGGAGGAGTTCCTTTCAACAGCTCCCCATCACGCACACCGAAGCTCTCCCCTAAGAAAGATTCATCTGCAGTCTCACAGCACCACGTCTACGTTTTCCTTAACCACCTTTATATTAAATTTTGTGTTTATTCTCTGTGTACACATTGATAATGACCTCCTAGACCGGGGGCTAGCAAACTGTAGCCTGTGGGCCACATCTGGCCCTCAGCCTGTTTTTGTCCATGGGCTTAGAATGGTTTTTACATTTTTTAAAACATTGTAGAAAAAAAAAGAATACGCTGGGCTTCCCTGTTGGCGCAGTGGTTGAGAGTCCGCCTGCCAATGCAGGGGACACGGGTTCGTGCCCCGGTCTGGGAAGATCCCGCATGCCACGGAGTGGCTGGGCCCGTGAGCCATGGCCGCTGAGCCTGCGCGTCTGGAGAGGCCACAACAGTGAGAGGCCCGCGTACTGCAAAAAAAAAAAAAAAAAAAAGAATACATGACACAAACTTTATGTGGCCCATAAATCCTAAAATATTTACTGTCAGCGTCTTTATAGCAAAGTGTTGCTAACCGCTATGTTACACCGTTATGTGATGCAAAACTCCTCTTATTCCTAACACATTCCTGTTGTACCTAATGCAATTCCTTCCATATAGCACTCTCATCTCTAAATACTTCTTCCCACCTCCCCTCCTAGGTCAAATTTTCCTCTTTTATTTGAAGAGGAGGTGTTGCCAGGGGAAATTTATTAATTTAGGAAGGGGAAGACTTGCAGGGGATGGTTGGTGGAGAGAGAGGGAATGAAAATTCTCACTAATGTTAAAGTAACTGAGCATTGAAAGGACTTTGGAGAACATCTTGTTCAATTGCATCTTGTTCTAGGAGGGGAAATACCACCAGGGGATGGAGGGGGTTTGACCAAGGTCATAGTCAGCTGGTAAGAATTATCATCAGGGCCCAGCATTGTGGTCCAGTACCACTTCCACCGACTCCTGCTACTTTTTTTTTTTTTTGATGCTGCATCTTTGACTTAAAGCCAACTAAGGCATACACTCAGCTGCTGTATGCATGCCAGGGCTGTCCCAAACTGCCCTTTTAATTTGGGAGTTTCCCAGCAGTTCATAGCTCCTGCTGGAAAGAGTGATCAAGAACTTCCTTAAAGGGATTTTCTCTTTCACTGTGCTTTATTTTCTTCAGCTCACTTCATAAAGCCTCATGAAATTTCCCCAGTCTTCTAATATTGTGTCCATGTTCTTACCCACTAGTTATATTTCAGGAACCTAGCTTAATTTAGACATCATTGGCTGCTTTCTAGGATGACTCCGTGGTATTCTCTCATTTATTTAATTTATTAAATAAAGTGGTGACAAAAATTTTACCAGATGATGAATGTACCTTCTTTGATTGTTTACTCAAAGATCGCCAGTGACCTGTCAAAATCCTTAGATTTATCAGTTTCCTCAGATTTCATTCTCCTTGATCTCTCTCTCATTCCAACTTAACCAGCTCCCCAGTTATGATATCTACTATGATACCTCCATCTCTGACTTGCCTTCTGATTTTTTGGATAGTTTCTTTTTTTCTATCCTTGTCTCTAATTCCTCCTTCCACCCTCTAACTGTGGGTCTTAGTATATTAGTTCCCCATTGCTGCTGTAACAAATTATCACAAACTTAGTGGCTTCAAAAAACACAAATTTAGTATCCTTTTCTTTGGAGGTTAGAAGTCCAAAATGGGTCTTATAGGCTAAAATCAAGGTGTCAACAGAGCTGTGTTCCTTCTGGAAGCTTTAAAGGGGGAATCCATTTCCTTGCCTTTTCCAGCATCTAAAGGCTTCCTGTGTACCTTGCCTTGTGCCCCCTTCCTCCATCTTCAGAGTGCACCACTCCAACCTTTGCTCCTGTCATCACATCTTTTTCTGACTTTGACCCTCTTGGTTCCCTCTTACAAAGACCCTTATGACCACATTGAACCCACCAGAATAATCGAGAATAATCTTGCCATTTCAAGATCCTTAACCACACATGCAAAGCCCTTTTGCCATATAAGGTAAATTTTCACAGGTTCCTAGACTTAGGACATGGTCAACTTTAGGGGCCATTATTCTGCCTACACCACTTAGATTTCTACCATGGAATCTCAGCCGCATTTGGTTTTTCAGTGTTAGGGGCACCCTTTGCCTCTTTTTAAAAAATGTAAATTATCTTCCAAGAGTATGCCTGAATTCATGAAGATTATTCTCTTGCATCTCAAACTCATTGTCTGCAAAGCTATTCAAATCTATGCCTACTTCATTTCACCTGCCCCTCAATTTAAGCTCATATTGCCTCTTGAATGGATTCCATTAAAAAATATCCTGTGACCCTCGATTTCATCATCTGGACTATCAGCATACTCTGAAAGTAGCCTAAATTACCTTCCTTTGCTTTGTGTTTTACATACTTGTGTAGTGTCCTATTCTGTCCTCTTACCGCCACCTAGGGGACAGAAAACACGTTATGCCCAGATTTCTGTCTCCTAAGTCCTACCTCCATGTTTTGTACAAAGAAAGTACTCAATAATAGCATTACCATGGCCTTTTCTAAAGTGACAGAGTCCAGGGCTGCACTGATTTAAGGAATTTAGGTGTCAGCAAACTGTGCCTAAATGAATGACTCCTGAATTTTCCACTGGGAGATGTTTTTCTGATCTTAGCAAACATCTTCTGACACAGCCTCTGAATTATTTCTGAAATACCAAGCAGTATATCTTTATTTGTGTATTCATTAATCACATCCAAATTAACTGGGAAGCCCTGTGCCAAATGTTAGGAAGGATATGAAGATGTGTATGCCGAGGTGGCTATCTTCTGTAAGCTTCTTCTGAAAGTCACACTGGAACGTGACTTTTCCAACTACACAGCTGTAGAACTCCAGCCTTTAGCATGTTTGTGAAACTCTTGGAAGTAATTTACACAATATCTGACTGAACCCAGCTCCTTAACAGTATTAAAAATGCTTTTGTGAGGCCAGTGAGAACTTGATATATGTCAGGATAGTTCTTTTAAAAATTTTTTTGTTTTATATTTACCAGAAATGAGCTTGCCATCAGGAGGCATGAGTGTTGCTCTGCTGCTGAAAGGTGGGCATTCTCCTGAGGCATTGCCTTTGATGGAGAATGGCACAATAGCATGCAAGCTGGCAGAGGTCTCTCTGAAGATCTTTGATATAGTGTTATCATCATGATGCCTGCAGTATTAATAGAAAGTTGAGGAAATTAACTGCTCACACTGGAATATCTATGCAAGTTTTTGAATATGCCATTTCTTGTGGTGTTGACAGGTATGTTTCCCAAAACTTCATAATGACCTATGCCAGTCACTTTTCCTTTTACTGTTGAAGAACAACATTTTATTTGTTACACTCAAGAGGATAAGTTATTATTGTGGTGCCATTTCACTTGAAAGCATATACCAGCATATTTAAGAATCTTTAACATTTCAATATATGATATATATTGAAATAAATAAGGCCACAGATATTGAAATTGTACTTTGAATAGCCATGTTGGCTTTCTGATAATAAGCAGTGAATAATAATTGATTGCATTAGTATCTTGAATATACTAGCAATGACTCATAAGTTTATTTGCATTCCTGTAAACCTATGGATGTTTCAAGAATTTCTTATTTTTAAATAATTTGAGTTGGTAAGACTGAATTGAGTGACATATATTTAATATCGAATGACATTTGAACTTCAGCTTCTCTGAGTACTGATACTGTGTTCCATAGTGAAAATACAAAAACCAGAGAAATGCTGAGGGAGAATGAGTTTGCTTATTTATAGGCACAAATCACCAATATTAAACTGTCATGAAAATCACCACTTAAATTTATTGGTTTAAAAATTCTCTGTACGCTTAAGAATTTACAATGTTCAGAAAGTAGAATCTTATTTGATTTGTCAGGTGTGAAAAATACATTAGTTATGTCCACTCAGTTATTAAAGAAAATTCATATCATTTTGTCTGTCTCTGTAGGGTTGATGTATTTCACTTGAAAATATGAGACTAGTGAACTTAGAGTACACTCTAAGAATAGTCATTGGTAGACTAAGATGTGAACTTTTATTTCTATTTTCTCATGTAGTTTAAAGGGATTTAATTTGTAAAAGAATTATTTATTGAACTGGTACTATAGACCAGTGCTCACTTCTGGAGGTACAAAAATAAACAAAATAAACAAGTTCTCTGACCTCAGGAAGCCTATATAGCATGAAGGGAGTTATGGAAAAACAAAAAAAAGTTTCTACTCACAGGACAATTTATGTCAAAGGTGATGTGTGGTTGGCTGCAAAATTATATCAGAGAAGTATTTAACCTAGATTTCTTTTTTGATCAGAAGGAATAACACTTAATTTTTTAAAACTCAAAAGATTATTTGCTATTTAATAAATGATCAGTGGCTATATGCAAGGTAGGTGTTGTACAAAATACATGTGAAGGACCTTAACTTGGGGAACATTATGTTTAAATACAGTGTAATGTGTGTATATTTATTTGATAATATACTTTGTACATAAACATTGTACATGAAACATTACATTATACCTTATTGACTTATACTGTTAGTGCATGGTGTATCCACATTTTAGTCTCCCAGACCTACTGTGAAGTTGACTTAACTTTCCAGGTGACCAGTCATTTTTGAGACCCTGCCACCTCTTTGCAACAAAGATGTCCTGATTTCTGTGGTTATTTGTCACAGCATCAAGGCCTCAGTGACAAAGAGTGTCCTTATGGGAAAGTTAATCTTGCCCCCAGATACCATGTTGCTATTAAAAGGC
The DNA here is from genome assembly GCF_964165515.1 of Mesoplodon bidens. NCBI lineage: Eukaryota > Metazoa > Chordata > Mammalia > Artiodactyla > Ziphiidae > Mesoplodon > Mesoplodon bidens. Next base: position 115,659,829 of record NC_138163.1, on the reverse strand, counting down.
GTGGATATTTCTGCCCATTAATAGTGGAGACAAGCTTACCTTCCTCATAATAGAGCAGTGGGGATAGAGAGAGAGACAGAGTTGGCACGTTTCACATGACACTTTATTTGCATATTCAGGTGATTTGAGTGGCTGCCCAGTTTTAAGAAGCAGACTTGTGGTCCTAAATCTGCTGAGATCATTATCTGTATAAATGTTGGAGAAGAGCAGTGTGGGTAATTAAATTGAATTTGTTTGAACCTTGGCAGTTTTTATATTGGCTGTTGAAGTTGCTATTTGTGCAAAAAAAAAATCACTGATTAGGATACTTTCTAAGAAGATTTTTACAGGCACCATGTTTTCGTGCTCAGTAATAATATATTTGGAGCATAAATATTTTATTTAGCTATGTATTTTCATTTAAATAACCCCCAGTTTCTTAAATTCCTATGTATTTATATTACCTAAAAACCTGAATTAATCTCATTCTTAACTAGGTTTATAAGCTGAAAGCATAACAGTTATATGTATATAGGAAAAGTTGTTGGCTTTTTATCCATTAGTCTAATCAAGACTAGATTGGACTAAGTTGAGTGTTCACTCAATACAAAATATCACCGATGGAACCAAAAATAGAACGTTCGCAAATAACACATTTAATACGAAGTTAGGAAGAGATTTTGATATAGGCTATAAAAAGGTTTTCTTCTGGGCTTCCCTGGTGGCGCAGTGGTTGAGAGTCTGCCTGCCGATGCAGGGGACACGGGTTCGTGCCCCGGTCCGGGAAGATCCCACATGCCGCGGAGCGGCTGGGCCCGTGAGCCATGGCCACTGAGCCTGCGCGTTGGGAGCCTGTGCTCCACAACGGGAGAGGCCACAACAGTGAGAGGCCCGCGTACCGCAAAAACAAACAAACAAAAAACAAACCTCTTGGTGACCTTTATATAATATAAATGGGATTAAGAAACTTTTGGATTTTGTAGGTTCAAATATTATTTTATAACTTAAAAATGCATTTCTGGGGCTTCCCTGGTGGCGCAAGTGGTTGAGAGTCCGCCTGCCGATGCAGGGGACACGGGTTCGTGCCCCAGTTTGGGAGGATCCCACATGCCGCGGAGCGGCTGCGCCCGTGAGCCATGGCCGCTGAGCCTGCGCGTCCGGAGCCTGTGCGCCGCAACGGGAGAGGCCACAACAGTGAGAAGCCCACGTACCGCAAAAGAAAAAAAAAAAAATGCATTTCTGTTACTATTAAGTTGGTGTCTTCAGGAAAGTGCAACAACTATTTAATAAACACCTTTTAAATTCTTATACTGAGGTGAAATTGTCTTCTTATGCAATGTATGTCTTTAAGTAAGTGATTTTTTTTTTAGTTTTTACTAACTGTGTTACTCATACCTTAATCAAGAAATTACATTTCTATCACTGTACATCTTTCCCTCAGGCCTCTTTCAGCCAATTCCTACACATGAAATGTAACCTATTTCTGATTTCTATTACTCTCAATTACTTTTGACTGTTACTGAGCTTCATAGAAATAGAATTATACAGTAGGTAATCTCTCGTGTCTGGCTTCTTTTGGTCAGTATAATGTTTTTGAAACTGATTCATGCTGTTGTGTATGTCACTATGTATGTATGTATGTATGGCATTTTCCCACGTAAATACATAGCTATTTTTAATTCATCCTCTTGGAATGGAAATTTGGGGTGAGTTGTTTCATGCTTGGGAGTATTATAAAGAAAGTCCCGGCAATGATTTCTCAACAGGGGCATGAAGTGGGAATAGAAGGCATACTTATAATTATGTAAAAATTTGTAAATGTGTGTATTATATCATAAAATACACATACATTTGCTATACATCTAATAATAATAGTAATAATGCAGTTAACGTTTGAGTGTTAACTTGTGCTAGGCCCTTTCCTAAGTACTGCACACGTTTTATGTCATTTACTCCACACAACAATTCTACAGAGTAGATAGATTATGATATTTTCGCTGCAAATTTTGGAGTATAAGCATTTTGACTAAGATCACATACCTTGTGAGTGGCCAAGTGGGGATATGAATTCTAGTTCTTGAGTTGTCAAGCATTACCCTATAGCTGCTGCTTCCTATTAGTTAATATTTATTGAACTCTGTTATGTACAGAACTCCTGTGGGATGCATTCACACACACGCCTGTACTACAGTGTCGACAGCGTCTATGTAAGGATTAGCTGAATACACCGTGTAGAGGTCATTTCCTCCTCAGGATTATTTGAGGCAGAGGCCACAATCTGTTGAGAGGCAGAAGCCAGTCAACAGATGTGTGCAGTTTGACCTCTGAGGTGTTTGGAATTTATATCATATTTGTTGCCGACATTTAAAAATCAGGATATCACACATTAAATTCTTGATTTCTAGAATATTTCAGGAAATCATGATATCTGACAGCTTTGCCCACTGCAGATATCTGGAGCTGACCCTCAGCTACCTCTCATGGGTCTACAGCCAGCCCTGATAGCTTATTTATGCTTCCTGCAGAGAGACATGTGAGTTTGTGAATCTTGACATAGCTTTTTGAGGAAGTGGCTTTTTTTTTTTTTTTTTTTTTACGTCTTTACTGGAGTATAATTGCTTCAATGGTGTGTTAGTTTCTGCTTTATAACAAAGTGAATCAGCTATACATATACATGTTCCCATATCTCTTCCCTCTTGGGTCTCCCTCCCTCCCACCCTCCCTATCCCACCCCCTCTAGGTGGTCACAAAGCGCCGAGCTGATCTCCCTGTGCGATGTGGCTGCTTCCCACTAGCTATCTATTTTACATTTGGTAGTGTATATATGTCCATGCCACTCTCTCACTTTGTCCCAGCTTACCCTTCCCCCTCCCCGTGTCCTCAGGTCCATTCTCTAGTAGGCCTGTGTCTTTATTCCTGTCTTACCCCTAGGTTCTTCATGACCTTTTTTTTTTTTTTCTTAGATTCCATATATATGTGTTAGCATGCGGGATTTGTCTTTCTCTTTCTGTCTTACTTCACTCTGTATGACAGACTCTAGGAAGTGGCTTTAAGCTTTCGTTTGAAGGATTCCAACAGGCTGTACCAGGCTGAGTGAAGAGATAGCACAACTCAGGGAAAAAAGGACACTTGCTGGGTGAGCTGAAGCAATGGGAATTAGGCAGGAATAATATGGATTGGCCAAAGCCCAGGATGGAGAAGAGGACTATGCTAGACTATGAGGTCTGGCCTCAGGATCTTAGGAAATCCCATGTTTCGATTGCTTTTACAGAGGAATGACAGAATCAGAGCTTTAATTTTCTAATGGACCAATGTAGCCTAAAATTGCTACTTACAGAAAATGCCATTGAGTTGTGGTTATTTAAGCTCAATGTATGTCTGAAATGCATCAAATTGCCATTTGTTGGTCAAAAGGAATAAAATATCAACAAGTATGTGTAGTTTGACCTTAAAAATATTCGTAGTAGCACTTTACTTTAGATGAGTCACTTATTTAATGTATCATTTGTATGTTAAAGTTTATATTTTCTGAACTAGGACAAGAAAACCAGTACAAATACATACTAAAATACCTCCTCAGTTGTTTTCTTTAAGGTTTATTTAAATCTTTAAAACATGTTCTTATATTTATTTTTTGAAATGCTGAGTTTCCATAATATCTATTAGGATATTTATTAAATATATTGAGATGATATTTCAGTATATTAGGGTGAAACCATTTGAGTTATATAAACAACTAATAGTTAACTAAAAATAGAAGATCCTCTTTGAAATGTTGATGCTTATAAGATAAAATTATGTGGATGAACATACATAAGCTTCACAGGGCTTTTCTTATAGTAGGCATTTAGCTGTCTTGCAACTGTTAATCAGCACAGGCCTTAAAACAGCTGCTATCAGATTAATTAGAGGGAATCCAGGAAATAATTCAACTGAATGTAGCATTCATGTAAGTATGTTGAAGGCAATTAAGAGTAACTATAGTCATTATGGAGACTTCCAGGAAGTATGCCAAAAGGCTCAAAAGTTATAAAATGCCTTCCCAGTTTATATATATATATGTGTGTGTGTGTGTCCCATACATAAAAATGCGCTATAGGAAATTAAAAATAAATAAAATTGAAATGATTTGTTTGAATTGTGAGATATTAATTCACTTCTTTTTATGAAGTGGAGTGGTGAAGAGGAAAATAGGTCGTTGAAACTGGTTTAGAAAGAAGAGGGTTTATTTGATGATGCTGTACAAAGTATCATGATGTGGTAAATAAATTATGTTTCATTTATATATTTTTAATTTTCATAGCTGATGCAAGCCTTCAAATAAAGGAGGTTGATGTTTCTCCAATGGCACATTATCTCCAAGAAGGAAACTCAAGATTTCCTAATGAGGGATTTAAATCCTTAAGAAATTTTACCCTTACCACCTGGCACATCTTTAATACCTGGTTGCTCTCACCACCACCACCACCACCACCATCACGTTTAGCTGTTACTATTAGCATGACTCAAAGGCTGCTTGCCTGGCATCTCATCTCAGTTTCACTTTGCTTAGGTGTCTTGACTGCTTTACTGGTTGATAGTGTCTTACCCATAACTTAGCAAGGGAAAATTAAATAATTTTGCTCGTGGTTGTTCCTTGAAAAAAAAAAAAAGAGGGAGACCAAGGAAGAGAGAGATAAGGAATAGGGATGGGAAATGTGGGTTTTAAAGAATAGTTAATGATTCCTTATTATTTAATAAGACACAAGCTGAACTCAGAGAGGTTAATTTATTATGAGAATAGAAATTGGGTGTGTGACTTCATGTTAATGTGTGATACAGTGTTTTAAGCCTGCTTTCATGTCATCTTAAGCATGAGCTACAAGAAGAGGATGGCTGACACTGCCCATTTTCAAAGTCCTGGCCACGGTTTTTTAAAACGGTCATGAAGTGGGAACAAAGGCCTAGTTATAATTCTGTAAATAATTTTTTAATGTTTTTCAGGAACACTTGTCTCTGTGTATTAAAGAAAATAAATTGTAGTTTGAGAACAGCTGAAGTGATTGATTAGAGTTACAGGTGGGATAAGGGACAGATGAGAAATATCCTTCTTGTGTCTTTATGGCCCACCCCTCATAGGTAACAGGGTTATAAGATGCTACTTCCCAGGGGAGGCAAGGTACGCTGGATACATCATAAGGCACTGTTCTCTCACAGAGTGCGACCGCAACTAATGCTAAACTCACCTCACTTTTCAAGACTCATTTTGATTACTAGGCCTTTGGTTTACCAAGCATCCTTTTCACCACAATTTGATCCTTTTTCCTATATCTCAAACACCCCTGCCCGCCACCCTTCCTCCCTCGCCGACATGCTAACACCACACACTGCCTCCTTTTTTGAGGTCTCATCTCTTGCTGTTTGTAAACTCTGCTGTTCTTTTTCATTCATTTTGGATCTCCTCTCACCAGTGAAGCATTTTCTTAGGTGTTATTGTCACCATCAAACCACCAACTGTAGATTATGTATCCTCAGTATTCATGGATTCCTGTTGTTAGTTCTACTTCACCACCAGAAACCCAAATTCCCTGAAATTGTTTAGGAAGAATTAGAAATTCATTTCTACACAATTAGTTGCTGTGTAGAAATAAAGAGAACAGATATGTTAAGGATATATTATATCATAGAACTGCAGTTTTCAAAAAACTGGAAGAGGTCTTAGAATCTATCTAGCATAAACCTTCAGTTCTAGAAATTAAGGCCCAGAGAGGTTGCACATCTGGTAAGCAATGGAGTGTATTTCTTTGATAGGAGGTACCAGAAATTAGGTCTTGTAATTCCGTATTCACTGTACTTTCCACAGCACTGCACAGAGCCTAATCCTTGGGTTATATAGTATTTGAACAACTTGAACAAAGGTGAGAGATCAGATTTTGACAGCTGGAAATAATGAGAGATGAAAGGGATGAGTGTTCCCCAAATAAGAAATAGACAAAGAAAAGGTGCAGAGAAGAGGAATGAGTGTGGTCCTTTTAGGAAAGAGAATATGGTTCAGTATACTGTAGAGTTAGTTGCAAGTCTGGGTGAATGACCTCGGTAAAGGATATAAAGGGCCCACTTTTCTGGAAAACAATAGAAAACAATAATACCATGACCTGACAGTTGCAAACAATGCCAGTGATAAACTTCTCCTTGAAAAATATTTTTGTTCTGAACTCTAAATAACTTCTATAGTTGTGATCGATGTTCAGTAATATATGTAAGCTTCAAATGAACAGATATTTATTACTTATATGGTCAAATAAGCATTGAATTCTACTCAGAAGTTTACTGGGAGAACTCCCAGTTAGACAGGTAGCATACTCAGCTATTCCTGTTCATTTTTAGAGTCAGTTTATAAAGGTTTCACATCATTAGCACTTGTTTCAGATGGAGTTCATACGTCCAATTCCTGTAGTACTACATAATCCTGCATTTAAACAGTAGATTTGAAATCAACCAAGTTAGCCCATTGGTTATAAAGGTGAGGAGAACGAACCTGAGTTACTTCTTTCTTGCTGTATTTTATGTGACCACTTGTAGTTTTTATATGTGCTTAAAGTTTAAAACAGCGAAAGGGAGTACAAACTAGGTGGACATTTTGGTAAATGCAAATTTTAGGTCATAAATGAAATATTTTACTGAATTTCAATAATATTTCTAAAATTTAATCTTCTTATATGTTAGCACATGTTAGACAGTGGTAGGCAGAATCTAAGTGAATATATGCTTAGAAGTAAAATTAATATACCCATATATTTTCTTATCTTTACAGTATTATAATACTATCTTAATTATTAAAAATTAACGACATGCATTTTATTTGTATCAAGATGGACTTAAATTATTACTATGAAGTATTATCCAAGATAGTACAGCAAATTGTAAATAATCGGGCACAATTTTGAAATAATATCCTAGAGCAATAGCTACTTTTAATTATAGATAATACCAAATTCTGTATAACATTTTTTATTGAGCAGCTACAGTGTTCAAGATATTGAGCAAGTCCATGCTGACAGTGAGAGCTACAAGCCATGTCTAAATATCAAGTTGAGACAGGATTGATACGTAATGATGATGACAGATAGCTGGTAAATATTGTGTCAGTATACATTTATTTAACTTATAATCACTATTTAAAGGGGGAAGTATTTTATATTTATGTTGTGTATTTCAGTGACTTGTCTTCATAAGGAAATTCAGGTTGAAAGTGTTTCACCCGAAGAGAGCTTGAGGGAATTAACTTCTTGGGAAAATATGAGGAAGAAATGATGACAACAATTACACCTTCATTAAATGTTTCTGAAAAGACCCACAAGTAAAAGGGCATTTCAGAAAATATAATAGAGTTTAAAACTGTGAAATATTTGCTCATAAGAGTTGCTTTGAGAGAAGAGAAAAAAATTAACACAAATTAAGAGGTGCTAGTTATATCTTTTTGCACCAAAATCGTATTGGGTATTGGAGCTCTGATTATTTATTTCCTAATGATGACTTATGGATATGGAATTCTAAAATAATAGAAAGTCTGAAAGCAACTTCATATAGTAGTAAATATCACGAAACACATTTTTAAACTTATTATTTTGAAATAACATTGTACCTACATAAGTTGCAAAAAAATACTGTGGTCCCCCCTCCACCCCGGGTGCCCTTCACTTATTTTCCTCTGATGATAACATTTTACATAATTGTCATACATGATCAAAACCGGGAAATTGACATTGATACAATACTATTAACTTAATATAGACCATATTCAGATTTCACCAGTAAACACATTTTTTCAACACTAAAACTTTAAAGGATTAAAAAATATCCTGTTTAGAGATTTTATTTTTATGCGTGGGGGAAAGCACTTAAAATGAATTTAATCTGCTTTATCATAAATAAATACGTATTTATTAATTCTCTGAATATGAGGTGCTGTATCTTTGGATTTTATCTCTTTTTTCCATTTCTTAGCTTCCAGTGGTTTTGGTCCCAGTGGTGACCCCATTGAGAAGCTAGAATGAGGCAGATACAGTAGTAATAGGAGCTGTTGGGAAACCTCAGGTTATGTCCCCCAAATCAGCTTCTTAATGACAACAGGCATGGAAGCGGATTTGCAATGGAAATAAGTTTTATATGTGGTCTTGTGCAGTAGTTCTGTTTCTGAACAAATTTACTTCAGTATAGCATTACATATACTGAATATTAAATCTTGAATGGGAGCAGATGATTTCAGAGGAAAATAATTTTCAATATAATATGAAAAATATTGTCAGTGTTTGTCAAAATGTGACTGAATATTCTAATATCCTAAGCTTGAAGGGAAACTATAAATCTTTTTGAAATGTCTTTTCCAATTTTTATTGTAGCAAAATATGTAATACTTAATATTCCAGTAGTCTACCAGTAGATACATTTACACTTATTATGTTCACCACAAAATCTTTTATGACTAAGAGATTGAGGACTTCTTATAAGTACTATACCAAATGCATAACTTAACAGGATAATTTACATTAAAAAATCCAACTCATAGACTAAACGGATCACCAAGAATTATGTATTACAGATTGAAAGTTAGAAAGCACACACAGATACATTTTAGAGATAATAGCAAAAGCTTTTTAGTGCAAAAGTAAAGTTAGTAGAAGAAAAACAAGGTAAAACAATAGATAGTTTTATCTTTGTAGAGTATTACTAAGAATACTCTGCATAAAATAAACAGAGAAAAAGTCTTATGCTCAAAAACTCCTATTTATAATGTAAATTAAAAAGGAAAAAAATGACAAATTGACAATCATAATCTAAACCATGTTTCTCCCCCTTTGGTGCACATCATAATTGCCTGGGGAGTGATTTTTGTAATACATCAGATAAAACCTGGTAAGTGGTAGTCTAAAACATCAGATAAAACATGTTTTTTTCTAGGACAGGCAAAAGGCCAACTCTGGTATCATTGGTTTCTGTGTAGTTTGGCTTATAGATTACTTTAGAATTAAAAGCATTACTAAATAGTAATGCTAAGATTGGTTTATAGATTACTTAAGAGTTAAAAAGCATTACTAAATAGTTGTATATATTTGACTATAGACACTTTTAAATTTGACTACATATTTCAATAGAAATTACTATGAATATGGAAATAAAATAGTGCACACTGGTATAGTGATCAGATTTAGCTAAATTCTAAGTTCTAGATGTACCAATGAGCTCCAGTGGCTGTAGGACTCAAAAGTGGACAATCTGGGGAGAAATGTGGTGATCTGGTTTCTCAAACCTTTCTCAGCTGATAGTATAACCTTAATGGCTTTACCTCAGTTTGTCGCTGCTCACATTATATTTATCCATAATTAGAAAGATTTTAAAGCTTTTTAAGGCATAATTTAGAATAATTTGGAATTTCATATACTTAACTATTTTTGCACTTCAAGGGTAAATATGCTATGCTTATCTGATTTGAGGGGCCTGGCAATCATGGAGCCTAGAACTGAAGTTACCAGAGCTGTGGGTTGTGTGTTATGGTGTGAATGTAAAAAATAGTTTTAAGGGTTCTGTAAAAATACTTCTTATTACCTTTTTAAATGAGCCCTCTGACATGTTTAAAAATATGGTACAGTGGAAAAAGTATAAGCATTACATTGGATAGTTCTGTGCTCTAATCTAGGCTCTGCTACATATTAGCTATGACCTTGGGCAAATTACTGAACTGCTGAACTTCCTGTAGTTTCTATGAGAAATTAAAATGTACCCCCCAGATAGTCTGACACATGGCAGCCAATCAGCAAGTGTTCCATTCTCTTTTTTTTTTTGCGGTATGCGGGCCTCTCACTGTTGTGGCCTCTCCCGTTGCGGAGCACAGGCTCAGCGGCCATGGCTCACGGGCCCAGCCGCTCCGCGGCATGTGGGATCCTCCCAGACCAGGGCACGAACCTGCGTCCCCTGCATCGGCAGGCGGACTCTCAACCACTGCGCCACCAGGGAAGCCCAGTGTTCCATTCTCTTGTCCCCTAATTATCACACTACTTTTAATCCATACCTATTGAACTTTGCATGTTGTGGATACACACAACGTTTATTGAATGAATGAAATCACGGATTAAATTTGCTGTGTTATAAAGCTTATGTCTTTAGCTCATGTAATAAAACCTTGGAAGTATGAATTGATAGAAAATGAGTAGGTCCAATCATTTGGTGATAATGAGAATTATTGGGATGAAGTTCCAAGGCAAGTTATAGAATTTTGTTCTACTGAACTTTTAAAATAGGGCTCTTTTTCTGTTTTTTGCTTCATACAGTATGATTCTGTTTAAAGACTCTGGTATGATCTTGATGACCTCTCAAGGTTGCTTCTGAATGACAGACAGAAAAGGTTGAAACAATAAAGACATGGGTTACAAGAAAGGCAAGCAAGTTATAGAACTTTTTATTTACCATTTTTTTTCAGCTCGAGTAATTCTAAGGCTTATGTTTATGGATAAAATTAAAATTTCCACTTTTTCCTGTCAAACTTCAAGGGTCTGGGGATTAGTTATGCAACACATTTTTTTTGTCTTATAAAATTTTTTTGAGAATTTGACATATCTTCTATAGCCATAAAGTTAAAACGTGTAAGGTAGGTCCTAGCTACTTGGGATCATTTTCTTGTATAATTAATGAACTGAAAGTAAAAGATAGGTGAATCCATAAAAAAAAAGGCTGTAAATGGTTCAAGTACCATCCATTAAAGCATATTGCTGCTGTGTGTGCTAGCTGTCAAGTTTATGGCTTTCATCATTATGAACAGTTTGTTATGTTTCTGTTGTTATTTCAGCGGCCAATTTCCTTGTCACTAGTTTGATTGTTCAGTGAATCATATTGCAGATATTTTTTATAACTTGAATCTTTGGGTTTTCTGAAAACAATTATAATACCTCATTTGTATATATCTTTGGAGTTTAAAAAGCATGTTATATAAATTGAGAATTAATTGTGGGAATTGCTACAGATTCAAATTTTACTTAATTCATTTTTTTTATTCCATATCTTGCCTTGTGAAAAAAACTAAACTTGTTTGTTGGCAAGAACAAGGGGATTAGAACATGAAAATGCAAGATATTCAGAGAGAGTTGGTAAGGCATGCCTTATTTGAGTGTTAGATGCTTGCTCATCAGGATGAAATATTCGTCAGGCAGTGCGTATTGGGAGTTTGCTACTTGAAAATCAATGGTTTGATTTCTCTGCTGGATTGTTGAAGTAGCTTCTTAGCTGGTCTCCACGCTTCCAGTATTGATCTTCTCCCTGCCTACCCGTGTCCCCATCTCCTAACACGTCCCTTCTTGTTCCAACCTTAGTAACACCCCTCTCCCCATCATCTACACTCATTTGTGATGTCTTTTCATTTTCTCCCTTTAAGTGGTGGAATTTACTTTCCTACCTCTTGAATTGTGGCCTGGCTTTGTGATTTGCTTGGATGAATAGAATGTGGTAAAATTGACAGTATGCCTTTTCTAAGGTTAGGCCTCAAGAGACCTTGATTGTTTCCAGTTGTTCTCTTGGAATCCTGCCACCACCAGATGAAGAGAGGCCCATCCCAGCCAATAGCTAGCCAGCTGTCAGACATGAGTAAAGCCATTCTAGACCAATAAACCACCTAGGCTTTGCTAAGCTCACTTAGGGTCCAGGTTAGCTGTTGTGGGTATTCATGTCTCATTTTAAGACATGAACCCTTACTTACCTTTGTATTGTTAAAATTCCTCCAAGAAGATATGAGATTAATGGACTTCCGTAGAGTTATTTGACTCTTTAATTCTCATGAGGAAGAATGTTTAATTAAAAAAGAGTATATTCTCTGTAAATAATTTACTTTCTCATAGGCTCTTTAAACTTTTAGGATTAAATGGTGTTTTTATGTTTGAAATTGTGGCTTAAATGGGCTACAGTGAGGAAAGAACATGTTACTTGAATGAGATACAGTATTTCCTTGAGAAAAGAGAGATGTAGTTCTTAACGAAATTGTCTCATGGCGTCATGTACAGTTCAGTAGCATTTGAGTATTAACTCTTTAATAACACAGTTTTTGAAAAAGGCTTTGTTTTTCATTTTAAACTTATATCTTGTGTAATTTTGAAAGTGAGTGCTAAGAAAGGATAGAAAAGATGTTCTACTGATGTGTTCATGACAGTAGAAATATCACAAGCTTACAGAAGTCTTATCTGGTGAATTTAATTCTAAAGATGAACAGGGTGAAAGTAGCGGTAAAAGGTATTATGTTTAATGTTATAAGCACATTCCAAAGGTAAAGAATCAGAGTCCATGCAGGAGGAATAACGTGGGATCTTGTGTATTAGACATTTTCCTCCAGGGTTTCTAGAGGTTAGGGGATGTTCACACAAACATAAGATATGTGTAGTCTAAATTGAAGGTGCCATATTGAAATTGATATGTATGTATATCATTAAATACTGTTAGAATTTCTGAAATTCTCAATTTTTAATATTTTTCACATATGTGACTTAAATGTTTACCTTTTTAGTAAAATTAAAATTAATGAAACTCTTCAGTCTTATCAAATCTCTCCTCCTATGACTTAATCTAGCTGTATCAGATTAAAGGGAGAATATTCAGTATCTCTATGTCTCTTGGTAAAATCAACTTGCGATTTAAACAAGAGAGCACAGGATACTTTTGACCTAATGAATGTCCTTAAGAAAAGACTTTTTTAAAAGAGCAATTTTAGGTTTACAACAAAATTAAGAGGAAGGTACAGAGAGTTCCCATATACCTTCTGTACCCACACATGCATTGCCTCCCTCATTATCAATATCACTCACTAAGTGGTACATTTTTGGTTTTGTTTTTTTTTTTTACAAGTGATGAACCTACATTGACACATCATAATCACCCAAAGTTCATAGTTTACATTATGATTCACTCTTGGTGTACATTCTTTGGGTTTGGACAAATGCATGATGACATATATCCATCTTTAGAGTAGCATACAGAGTATCTTCACTGCCCTAAAAATCCTCTGCGTTCTGCCTGTTCATTCCTCCCCCCACTCCAGCTCCTGGTAATCACTGATCTTTTTATTGTCTCCATAGCTTTACTTTTCAAGAATGCCAATTAGTTGGAATCATACAGTATGTAGACTTCTTAGATTGGCTTCTTTCACTTGGTAATATGAATTTAAGTTTCCTTCTTGTTCTTTTTCATGACTTGATAACTCATTTCCTTTTAGTGCTGAATAATATTCCATTGTTTGGATGTACCAGCTTATTAATACATTAACTTACTGAAGGATACCTTTGTTGCTTCTATGTTTTGGCAATTATGAATAAAGCTGCTATAAACATCTGTGTGCAGGTTTTTGTGTGGACATAAGTTTACTGTTCCTTTGGGTAAGTGCCAAGAGGTACAATTGCTGGATTGATTGGTAAGAATATATTTAGTTCTGTAAGAAACTACCAACTGTCTTCCAAAGTAGCTGTACCATTTTGCATTCCTGCCAGCAATGAATGAGAGTTCCTGTTGCTCCACATTCTCTCCAGCATTTGATGTTGTCAATGTTCCTGATTTTGGCCATTCTAATAGGTGTATAGTGGTATCTCATTGTTGTTTTAATTTGCAGTACCCCATGACATATAATGTGGAGCAACTTTTCACATGCTTATTTGCCCTCTGTGTATCTTCTTTAGTGCAGTGTATTAATATTCTTTTTATATTGAAATCACTGATTATCATGAACCTAATGGTAACTTGTTGAAACATCCACCAAATGCTTAAATTTCAAATCCAAGCAGTATTTTTTTTAACTATAGGATATTATCTGAACAATAAAAGACTGACCCTCATATGTGAGGTATAAATAAATCAGACTTATGCATACTCATATCAGATATTTATATATTAGAATTTTACTAGGATAAAGGAAGATTTCATTTCTAGTCATAAAAATCAAATAGTGTTTGGCGGAATTTTAGAAAGCATCTAGTTAAAAATCACCACTCATTGTGTGGTCTTACCTTGCAATATTTTAAGGGATCATTTGATCCAGAATCCTTTTGTGACTATCTGTGGAATGTTTCTTGTTATGATTCTAGATAAAGTATATGCTATTAAACACCCGAGGGCCCCAGAACTGAGTCTTTGGATATCTTGTCTGTGTGTACTCTGTCATGGAGATTTCTTCCAGTATTATGGCTTTAAATACCATCTTCATGCTGATGATTCCCAAATTTTCATCACCACCCTGGAAGTCTCTCCTAAACTTCAGGCTCACATATCCATCTTCAGAGTCCACATCTTTACTTTTGGTCTAAATAGGCACATCACACTTAGCCAACCCCAAACACATTCCTTACCTTCTCTCCCACACCTGACCCTCCCCAATCTTCCTCCATGGTAACTCCATCCTTCTAGGTGCTCAAGCCAAAACTTTAGACTCCTTTTTTTAAACAATTTATTTATTTATTTATTTTATTTTGGCTGTGTTGGGTCTTCGTTTCTGTGTGCGGGCTTTCTCTAGTTGCAGCAAGCGGGGGCCACTCTTCATCGTGGTGCACGGGCCTCTCACTATCGCGGCCTCTCTTGTTGTGGAGCACAGGCTCCAGACGCGCAGGCTCAGTAATTGTGGCTCACGGGCCCAGTTGCTCCGCGGCATGTGGGATCCTCCCAGACCAGGGCTCGAACCCGTGTCCCCTGCCTTGGCAGGCAGATTCTCAACCACTGTGCCACCAGGGAAGCCCTGGATTCCTTTTGACTCCTCTTTTTGTATGCTCTAGCCCATCAGCAAATTGTATCACTTCTGCCTTGAAAATAGATCCAGAATTTGACCTCTTCTTAGCACATCTATTGCTACATTTTGGTCCAAGCCCCTTATCTCTCACTTGTTTTATTTTAAGAGTCTACTAACTCTTTTCTCCACTTTTACCATTGCTCCCTTTCAGTTTTTTTCTCAGCATAGCAGCCAGTGTGATATCTTGAAATAGAAATTGTGTGATACCTTCCTCTGTTCAACATCTACTTATAATGGCCTCTCATGTCTCTGAGAATAAAATCCCATGTTCCTACAGTTACTTACAAAGGTTCTGTGTACAATCATCTGACTCCTCATTGTTGCTGCTTGTCTCCTAGTGCTTCCCTCTTGCTTGCTCCACTGCAGGGCACAATGCTCCTCTGTTACACCAGATACTCTTCCTCCCACAAAACACCTGACTAGCTTTTCCCTTTGCCTTGGGATACTTTTCCCCCAGCTAGCCTCCTGGCTCACCCTCTTCCCCCAACCCTGTCACCTCCTTCAGATATTTGCTCATATATCACTGCGTAGTGAGGCCTTTTCTGACCACCTATTTAAAAGTGCAGACTCTCCACCCCCCCTTTAGCTCTTATCACCACTGATGTATGATACATTATTTTCTGTCTCCCTTCATTTAAAATGTAAGCTTCATGGCCGGGTGGGGGGATTATTGTCTGTTTTATTCAATATCCCCAGTGTCTAGAAGAGTGCCTTCCTTAATAAATGTTGATTGATGGAATGAATTGTTCCTCATACATTTTAAATACTAGGGAAGTATTTATGATCTTTTCTCAACTGTGTACTTTTACAGTGGAGAAAGCAATCAGTAGGTTCTTTGTTTTCAATTTGGGTTTTCTTATTTAACAGATGCATCTATTTTATTTTTTCTTCACTGAATCTGTTATTAAAAGGAATCCAGTGTGCCTGGCCAAAAGCTGTGGAGCCTTTAACTATTCAACGATATTGGCGTGTAATCATGGGTTCTTGGGATGCTTCCAGACTTTAGTTTGACCTTTACAAATTAGCTTTGAATTAGGGACTACTATTGGATGAGAAGTAAGGTGTAGGATGAAGACAGAAATTCCAACTCAATCTAAACTATTTAGTAGGACAAAGACAACAAGGAAAGGAGACTATTTTCAGTGCATCAGGCCTTATTTCTGTAACTGCTGACACAAGCCTGCCATTAAAATAGTCATATTTCCTCAAGTATTGCACTTTCAGATGCAAAGTGAGCAGTCAAATGGTTCTCTTAATATGACCTAATTTTCAGAACTAGGTGTTATATCCGTGCTTTCATTTTGAGTCTGTAAACCTTTAGACCTCTGATACTTTCAGTCCCAAGCTGATAGTATTCTAGTCTAAAACCCAGCTCTTTTCTCTGTAACTTTAACATTTTGTGTTTTATAAAATCTTTTATGCACTCCTATGTAGAGCTCAGAGCGTTACTATCCTAGGAAGGAGGAGGGAAAGGCAATTCCAAAAAAAAAAAAAACAAAACCCAAAATATATTCAAAGTAGAATGGTTAAAAAAGAATGTATTTCCTCTGAAAAGGGGAAAAAAATCACCATTGTTCTGCTGGCTGAAAATGTTGGAAGTGTCCCAACGAAACACAATTGGATTAATTATATTTTCATCTTTTTGCCCCCATTCAAGTCTGAGAACATGCACTTCATTGTAGTTTTACATCCTTCTGGATTATATGAGAAGTTGCAAGATTATCAAGATGCATTCTGTGCTACTCTAGGGGTAAATGTCACCTTTACTAAGGACTTCTGTAGGTCTGATGTTCTTCCTCCTAGAAAATCATATGAAAGAGAAAATTCTAAAGTGCTAGAAAATCATATGAAAGAGAAAATTCTAAAGTGCCAGCTACCAAATTCGAGCTTTTTTATTAATTCTAATTTTTAAAGATATTTTACTACATTAAGGTGACCTTTAAAAAATATGATAAACATAAGACTCCTACTTCAGAGTTTATCCAGTTTTTCTAAGAGCATCTAATCAGAGGACTTAGGTGGTTCACAATTCACCTACTATTTTAAGGTCAAAAAATAGAAGTATAATTGAGTAATATCTGCATAATGAAATGAGAGTGACTTTGAAGTTATACTTTTATTCTTATAAAATCCTTTTATCTGGGGCTTCCCTGGTGGCACAGTGGTTAAGAATCTGCCTGCCAATGCAGGGGACACGGGTTCGAGCCCTGGTCTGGGAAGATCCCACATGCTGCGGAGCAACTAAGCCCGTGCACCACATCTACTGAGCCTGTGCTCTAAAGCCCGTGAGCCACAACTACTGAAGCCTGCATGCCTAGAGCCCGTGTTCTGCAACAAGAGAAACCACCGCAATGAGAATCCCACGCACCGCAACGAAGAGTAGCCCCGCTCATCGCAACTAAAGAAAGCCCAGGCCCAGCAATGAGAACCCAACGCAGCCAAAAATAAACAAACAAAATTTTTTTAAAAAATCATTTTTTTCTGAATATGCATACCCCATGGTCCAGCATTTTCAACCCAGGCACTCACTGTTCACCCAAAAGTAATAGGTACTCATGTGCCCCCAATATTCATAGCAATGCTCTTTATAATAGGTTAAAATGGAAACAATCCAAATGACCACGAATGGATAAATACTATGTGGAATACTTTTGTGGAATGCAAATATAAAAGAGCAAACAGCACTGCCCCACAATCTCAGTTTTTCTTTCTTTCCAGAGTGGTCTCATGAATAAATAGTCTACTACTATGTGCAATGGTATAGGAGAATGCCAAGAATAAAATATTAAGCAAAAGTGGACAGACCTAAAAGAGTATATAATATTGTATGATTCCATTTAGGTAAAGTATGAAAGAAGGGAATATGAATCTATTGGGTGTTAAAAGTCAAGTTAGTGATTCCCTTTGGGGGGTTAGTGACTAGAAGAGGGATGACGATTGCTCTTGGTGCTGCTTATTTAATTTACTATGAAAATTCATTGAGTGCTGTACTCATGATTTCTTTATTTTTCAGTATATATGATTTACTTCACTAAAATGTTTACTTAAAACAAGTCCTTTCTTTTAGGTTACTAGAGATTACAACAAATGAGTAGTCAGAGGTCTTTCCAGGTGGCTTTGCATAACTCTGCCATCTTTGTTTGTGGCCCGCCTATGTTGTTTTCAGAAGATGGAAAATAGGGCATCAGAAAAAGAAAGTCTTTCTCCTGTGTATTAGGTTCCTTTGGCTGCTGTAACAAATTTCCACAAACTTGGTGGCTTAAAACAACAGAAATTTATTGTCTCAGTTTTTGAGGCCAGAAGTTTGAAATCAGTATCACTGGGATGAAATCAAAGTGTCAGCAGGGTGGTGCTCTCTCCGAAGGCTCCAGGAGAGAATCCGTTGCCTCTTCCAGCTTCTGGTGGCTGCTGGCATTCCTGGGCTTGTGGCCATATCACTTTAATCTCAATGCCAGCATTTTCAAATTTCTCCCGCTCCACCTTCTACTCTGTGTGTCAGATCTCCCACTGCCTCCCTCTTACAAGGACACGTCATTGCATTTTGGGCCTACCTGGATAATCTAGGATAATCTCCCCATCTCAAGATCCTTAACTTTATTACATATGCAGAGATCATTTTATTCCGTATAAGATAACATTCACAGGTTTCAGGGATTAGGATGAAGATATCTTTTGTGGGGCTACTTTTTCAGCTTTTCACACTATGTAATGATCGACAGGATGTAAATAAGATAGTATTGTTCACCAACAGCTGCTGCTTGGGTACACTTAACAATTTACAGGTGTAGAAAAATTATTTTCTAGGATTACCTTACCCCACTCTTTGTAAATATCCCACTAACAATTTTCATCAAAAGATTGGAATTGTATTGCTGCAGAGGCTTTAGAAATCACAATAATGTGGATATTTTCAATCCTCACAATTTTTCTTCAGATGAGATCTTTTATGGAACACAAATATAACACAGCAAACAGCACTGCCCCACAATCTCAGTCTTTCTTTTCTTCCAGAGTGGTCCCATGAGGGAAAATTTTAGGGCTCTGTGGAGCTGTTTGAAAATGTACCTAATCTAAATCTCTTCCTTTTATTTGGGGCAGGCAACTAGCAATCATGGTGTGACAGTTTTCTTTTTTTTTCCCAAAGTTTATTCAGAAAGATTGGGACTGAATCTTCTATTTCCACTATTTTTTGTCCTGAACCACCTTCAGATGGCTCTTCATGGAAGACAGTACTTCCACACAGCATACAGTTGCCACAGTGAAATCAGAGAGGCTCCTTAAACCATTGGCCTAGATTTCTGGATTTCACAGAAAACACACAATGTCATAAGGTAGCAAAACATGTGAGCAGGTTTATCTGAAAGCCCTAAACTCTCAATATCAACACTAGAGCTTGTCACTTAGCTCCTGTTAGGATTGTGAGAGTTACTTTCTGTGCACTCAGGAAAAAGAATGCCCCAGATCAGTGGTTTTTCATGCAAACAGCCCATCTATTCAAGTTTCTACCAGTATACACAGATGCCATCAACCCTAGCCAGCCCTTTGACAGCTTGCAATATCACAGCAAAATGGGGAACTCCCCTTTTATACTTAGGTTAGTATGGAGGTGTCTTTCCTGCTCATCTTTGTCCCTTGTTGTAAAACTCATGGCATAGTGACATACACATTTTATATTCCACATGTTAATTCCATAAATTTCTATTTACCTTTGTCCCGTGTCCTTTGAAACTTTGTTTTGATTATCTGAGCAGTGTCACTGATGTGCTCTACTGGCTTTATTCAGTCGATGCCATTGCTCTCTTGTCAGACTAAGATCTTAAAAGTAATGCGTGCTTACATGTATTAAAAGCAGTTAATGTCAGCAAGCAAGGAATAAATTTGAAAGGACTGATTAATGAGGATGATTTTCTATTTTTATGGTCATTTGAAATCTTTTGTTTATCCTAGTTGAGCTTTCTACAGTAATTTTCTTTTATCAGTAAGAGAAAAGTATTTGATTTTTCTAAGTGTGAAATAAAATCACTCATATTGGTTTATCCAATGGAAACTCAGCCTTTTATTAAAATGGTTAGTCTCGTGAGGCATAGTAACTGAAGGCGTACTAAGTGATGGTCGTGAAAATGCCCTCTCATATTTCCTGCTTTGGAGAGCGTAATTGACTGCTGGCTCCAGACGCTGCACTCTGTCCATCACGGCTTTGGTGCTGAGGCCACCATTCCCAGGAGCTTATCACACCCAGTGACTGAGTGCAGCCTGGATACTAAGGTGGGCCCATTCCTGCGAAATGTGCATTTCCTCTGATGGAGACTTTGGCTCAAAGATTCCCCAGTCAACTTGGCCAAAACTTTCTTAGATTGCACTACAGTGCAAAGCCTTCTTCCTTTCTGCCCTCTCATCCCTGTGTCCTTCTAAGGGGTCAGACATGCATCATCGTGAGATAGCTCTCCCAGCCTCCTCCAGCTTCATCCTGTTTTCTTTCATAGACAGTCCGCCCATCCCCCACTCCCCCCACCCCGATAATTCTTGTGCCTGTCTCATCTCATTTTTGTGTCTACTTCTCTAGAAGGATGACCTGCATTACCACATACAAAAAAGAGAAGCTTGTTACCAAATAATTACATATTTAGGCCCTTTTATTCATATTTGGTCTCCAGTTTTAAAGTTTGATATTTCATCATAGACTTATATACCCCTATACTTTTTCAGGAAGCTGTTAGATAAACTTGAATATTCTCTTAATTTATTTTGTTGAACCTAATATTTACTTCCCTTCAATTTAAACTCTGCCAACCAGTATAGAAAAGTGTAGTTTCTCCTGCATCTGCCAGTCAAAGGAAGTTTGTTTACCCTCTTTGGCAAATCAGGACGACATGGTGACTCTTTGCCAGGTCTCCTGTGATGCTGATATGTTGGAAAACAGTTTCACAGGCTACTAGGCCCTATAATGCAATTTTGTAATGCAGGCTTGAGTTAACAACTGACAGTTGCCCAGGAAGAGTCTTGACACCCTGCTATTTAGGATGAACTTGTAAGTGCTTTGTTTGTTTGTGTCTGTCCAAGATCAGGGCAGTGGGATATTTACTGTCCCACTGAATATCATTTTGTCATGTGTCATTGTGAGGGGGCTAAGGGAGATGGTAGTTATTAACTCCTTAACTGCATACTTACTTTGCAAAAAAAAAAAAAAGGTTACAGGTGAATAGCCTCCTAGATCAGTTATGGTAATGCATTAACAATCATTTCTAGCATATGAATATCAATACAAATTATTGGGGTGCTTTGGAAGTTGAGCATTATCTAAATCTTGGTAAAAATTCCTCCCTTATTAAAGTTATCTGCATACCGAACAGCCTGTTCTATCTATTCACAATTAATAACCCAGTTTTATTAAAAACTCCTGAGAATGCTGATTTTATAATGTCAACTTCAAATATGGAGAATCTCTGAGAATGAAACAGTACAGTAGTTGCCATCAAAGGAGCAGTTGAAGGTCAAGTTATGAGGTGCATTAATTCTTCCAACACTAAATCATGTAAAAATGGTACTTTATTGTTATTGAGTAGATGTTCTTAAAAGGCCCATTAACTCTGGTGACCACAAAGTGGCACATCTATTATAAATTTGTTTTATGTAAATGGGACCCCCAAATGACACTATCATTGTATTGCTTTGTGTACCTATGATCAAAATAGTCAAAGCCACTATTTGACAGTACCTTTGCTTGATTTCTCAGACAAAATCTGGAGATTGCTGAGCAGTTCACATCTCATGCATTGAAGACAAATTGCCTCAATGAAAGTTCTGTTATTGCTTAAGAAAATTCTCTCCCTGAATCTGACACACTGAGGTGGCTGGGAATATGGTTATCTAGCAACATCCGCATAAAATGGCAGTGGGAGGTACTTGGGAACCTTTGTTCCATTCAGTTGCTACATTTGACCTTCGGAATTGCAAAGGCTATCTTTTTTTTAAAAATTTATTTATTTAACCTATTTATTTTTGGCTGCATTGGGTCTTCATTGCGGTGCGTGAGCTTCTCATTGCGGTGGCTTCTCTTGTTGCGGAGCACGGGCTCTAGACACACGGGCTTCAGTAGTTGTGGCACGTGGGCTCAGTAGTTGCGGCTCACGGACTCTAGAGCACAGGCTCAGTAATTGCAGCGCACGGGCTTAGTTGCTCCGTGGCATGTGGGATCTTCCCGGACCAGGGCTTGAACCCGTGTCCCCTGCATTGGCAGGCAGATTCTTAACCACTGAGCCACCAGGGAAGCCCCCTGCAAAGGCTGTCTTACTTCAGAGACCAGGAACACACAAGGATTTCAGTGAAGCACTAAGTAAAATTTGAAATGAAGCTAAATTTAATAAGTAAATGATATTATACTTTTGGCCAAAAAAACTCCACACATTTAAAAACAGACAATGGCATGGTAGTTTATACAAATGAGGCTAATAAGACAGTATGATACATAGTATTCACGAGTATTTAAAATATTTTATTCCCAAGAGCAGGCCAGCCCAGAGCTGTAAAGTTGCTTAATATTAACTGCTGATATTTGCAATACATTGCCTAAAATTGAAAGAATATAACAAATTTGTATTTTATGGTGGATAGTTTTTCTCTGGTCTCATAGCTTTGATTTGCTCCTATATTAACTTTGGTAGCTTGCTGTTTTCAACATTGAGGGCCAAAACGTCTTAATATGATTAAGTTGGCAAAGCTTGCATTTTGGCGTTTTACCCCACTCTACATTTTCTTGGTAACGATTTTCCCATCCTCCAAATTTTTATACATGGGCATAATTCACTTACATTACTTACTTGCCCAGAGATATTTCTTTATAGGGTCTCAACTAAGATATTAAAGAAATGAAAAGCATTTTCTTGTTGATGGACTTGTAATCATCAAAAAACACAGAAAGGGTGAATTATGACTGAAGCTATATAGGGTGATGGCTAAGTAGGAAGAGTTGTTGCCTGAATGCTTGCCTTCAGATCTTGGCTGTATGATTTGGGGCAAATTCCTTAATCTTTCTGTGCTTCCCTTTCTCCACTTGTAAAAAAGGGACAATGACAACACTCCTCACAGGGTTTCTGTGAGAATTCAGTGCATTGATGTTTCAGTAGCAGTTAGCACAGTACATCTAGTACACTGAGAACTCTTAACTGTTATTATGGGCTGATGAATATACTGATACATGTAGACATAAATACATGTTTGTGATAGGACAGTGTTCAATAAGTAATAGGTACTGCTAAAAATAGGGGCAGGGGATGGATCCAGGTTTTCTGTCTCTGAAGCTTTTACATTTGGCCGGGGAGGTGATTTATAAAAAAGAAAATAAAATTATAATGCAAAGTGCCTACAGCAACTTCAGTGCTATTGCATGAAATAAATTATGAATATAAATACCTGTGGTTTCTATGGGGAGGGCCCATGCTTGTGAAGGGGCCCTGAAATATGTCATTGTCTTCCTAAAAATTTAACTTTGAAAAGGGACTTTGCTAACCCCATTGAAGTTATTCACATTGCCTATGAAATAAATATATAGAGGTCATGAGGAGCAGGGCCAAGATTAATAAAGAAATGGGACCACATTTTTATACTTTAATATCCAGCTCCCCCAACACACACACATGCAGTCACACACACAACATGCACACACGTACCCCTAAAAAAAAGTATGTTGTTATAATACAGATTCTCAGTAAATGCTTGTTAAATAAAGGCAGCTGTAATGTGTGTTTGTTAGTCTATAATTAGTGTGAGGAAATGAAGTAGGACTGTAGAGATAACCAAGGTGGGGAAAATAAAGAATAAAATTAGAAAAGAAATCTAAGGCTGCGATAAATGATTTTTTTAATTCAGGAATCATTTATCAACAGTCTACTTAATAGTATGCTATTAAGGTGCTAGAGATATAAATATAATTAAGATGGGGTAGCTGCCCTTTGGGAGATTACAGTTTAGAAAGAGAAGATATATAAATGTAAGTTTCAAAGTCATAGAAACTGTAAGTTGGGAGTGTTTAATTTTACTGATTGTAGTAATGAGGAAAGTTTTTACTCAGATGTAAGGGCTTTTATTATTGGTTTTTTATTTTTTAAATTAATTTGTTGCTTTTGAGGATAGTTTTAAAGAGAAGTTAATGCTTGATCTGATGATCAGAATAGCAAGGTTTTCATTGAGTAGATAATGGAATGGATTGGACAGAAATACAGATAAAGATATATGAAACATAGAGCATCACTCAGAAAACTCCAAATAATTTGACGTAAGTATTGGGATTTCCCGGAGATATGACAAGAGAGGGTCAGATCAGGGTCTGATTATATGCCTTACTAAGGAGTTCTGATTTTCTATAGTTAGTGGTGGGGAGCCAAAACCATAAAGGTAATTTAATCAGATGTGCATTTTGGTAACATTACTCTGGGAATATAGTGAAAAATCTCTTCTAAGGGATTTGAGACTGGAGGTGGAAATACCAAGTAAGTCAGGTGAGAGAAGATGTGGTTAAGGTCGCCGCAGTGGGATCGAGGTGGTGGTGTGGGGAATGCATAAAAAAGAAAAAGAATCAACAGAACTTGATCACCAATTACACATTGAGATGAAGGAGAGAAAGGAATCTGGGGTGCGTTTAGGTTTTCTGGTTTAGGGAATATAGAAGTAATTTGGAGAACAAGATGTTAATTAGTTTTGGTTGTGCTATAAGGAACCTGTGTGATACTTAGGTATAGATATTAGGGATGGATGGAGGGTGAGTTCAAGGGATCTAGATGGATATATAAATTTCAGCAAATAATTAGTAGCTGAAACTATCAAAATCAGTGTGTTGATTCACCAATAATGTGTGGAGAGAGAGGAGACCAAGCAGAGAATCTGAGCAGCCCAATATTTAAAGGGCAGAAACCATTGCGGGGGAGGGGGGGGATTGTCAAGAGAAAACTCAGGATAAGAGAGTGGTGTTATGAAAATCAAAAGGGGAGAGAATTGTGCTACAGAGAGATTAAATAAAATGAGGTCATTAGTGACCTTGGCAAGACCAGTTCCTGAGAGTGGAAGGCACATAAATCTGGTGATGCTCGAAAAGGGAGAGATGAGAGGAAGTGGAGTCAACGAGTGTAGAAGGTGGTATCAAGGGAATGAATTCTTCATTACACACAAATCAAAAGTTATTTTGATGGCCTCACATCTGAATTTGTATCAGATTCTTTTATCTTGCAGTGGCATGTCTAGTGTATTTGACACACACATACACAGTATATCATTTTTTTTGCGGTACGTGGGCCTCTCACTGCTGTGGCCTCTCCCGTCGCGAAGCACAGGCTCCGGACGCGCAGGCTCAGCGGCCATGGCTCACGGACCCAGCCGCTCCACGGCATGTGGGATCTTCCCGGACCGGGGCACGAACCTGTGTCCCCTGCATCGGCAGGCGGACTCCCAACCACTGTGCCACCAGGGAATCCCCAGTATATCATTTTTTATTACTGTCCTCTACAACATTAGTTTTAGTAGTAATTATGAAAAAATAAGGAATAATAATAGCCAGAAAAGAAAAAAATGATTATATATAATTATTCAAGGACAATTAATGAATAAATACATTAAATATTACAGTACAACAAAGAAAAGTAATGGAATAATAATTTTTAGTTGCATTAATATGTTTTCTGAATAAAGAGAAAATGTATACATACTTATTGGTCTGTTGCAATATTTCATAACATTATGGTGTGTAGTTTCCAGCCTTAACTTCCGTAAGTTGACAGTGACCTCGTCGGAAGAGCCTTTTTAAGTAATTTTAGTTTTGAAGATCTTCTTCGACATGAACAAACAGATATACAAATTGTTAGGAAAAGTCTTAACCTGTAAAAGTAAGCTTGGCAGACACTTTTAGAAATCCCACTTTACAGCCACTTCTAGAAATTGCAGTACAGTCTAGAATTGCAATTCTTTTGTTTCCTTGGGATAAATTCTAGGGGCTTTCAAATGTCTCCATCGAAGAATTTTAAAAACCAGTAAGTCTCCAAGTCTTCACATAACGTGTCAGCATTAAAGTAGCTTGTATTCTGTTTCATGGTCTTCAAAATCACGGTGAGATCATTTCTTTATTTTAAATCTACTTTTAAAAGCTAGATGATGTAATAATCGGAGTTTGGAGACAGCAGCTGCACCCAGAGAAAGCTTCAGTAACTCCAACTCTGAGCCATTTGGAACTTACTCTTGCATTGAACCTGGGTAGCCGAATCTATATGTGTTGGGGGTTGAATATATAAGAGGGAGTTCTCCAGGTTAACTTGCATGTAGAATTCAGTGTTTATTCAAGAATAAGTGATAAAAATGTGCTAACTTAAGCTTATACAAACATTATTAAAACTTGGTAGGAACATCAGCAATTGCTTAGAATTTGGAGCAACAAAGGGTTGTTTCTTTTTTTTTTGAGGAATACTTTAACATGGATATTATTTAGAATTGCCTGCACACAGTGATAATAAAATGCAGAACGACTTGAAGTCGATTTTATTATTGTTTTAAATTATCTACAGAAAATACTTCTGCTATTGCCTACTCCCTATGCCTGGTCTTTGGAACTACACCTTATTATTGGGGAAAAAGTGCCCCTGTTTAAGTGACTCACATTCATTTTCAAAATTAAACTTTTTCTCTGATAAAATTAAGAGAATAAAGATGTTAAAGATCACCAAGTTGTTGGGCTTCCCTGGTGGCGCAGTGGTTGAGAGTCCGTCTGCCGATGCAGGGGACGCGGGTTCGTGCCCCGCTCCGGGAAGATCCCACATGCCGCGGAGCGGCTGGGCCCGTGAGCCATGGCCGCTGAGCCTGCGCGTCCGGAGCCTGTGCTCCGCAACGGGAGAGGCCGCAGCCGTGAGAGGCCCGCGTACCGCAAAAAAAAAAAAAGATCACCAAGTTGTTAAAATATGAAGGATCTCAGACCTTCATGTCATCATTACTAATAATATTTACCCATGTTTTTCAAATTCTATTAGAAGAGTGAATCATTCTGTGAAGGGTAGACAGTGTACCTTATTATTGGTTAGATTTGATTCCTTATGCATTTTATAATATGCAGAAGTGCATTTTTTTAAAACTGAAGTAGAGTTGACTTACAATATTAAATTAGTTTCAGGTGTACAACATAGTGGTTTGATATTTTTATAGATTATACTATAATTATTATACAGTTATTGTAATATTATTGGCTATACTCCCTGTGTTGTACATTACATCCCTGTGACTTACTTATTTTATAATGGGTAGTTTGTACCTCTCAGTCCCCTTCTCTTGTTTCACTCATTCACCCATCCCCCACCCTTATGACAACCACTAGTTTGTTCTCTGTATCTGTGAGTCTGTTTCTGTTTTGTTAATATTTGTTTTGTTTGTTAGATTCTACATGTAAGAGAAAACAAAGTATTTGTCTTTCTCTCTGACTTATTTTACTAAGCATAATACTTTCCAGGTCTATCCATGTTGTCACAAATGGCGAGATTTCATTGTTTTTAATGGCTGAGTAATATTCCATTACAAACACACACACACACACACACACACACACACACTACATCTTCTTTATCCATTCATCTGTTTGTGGACACTTAAGTTGCTTCCATATCTTGGCTATTGTAAGTAATCTTGTGATGAACATACGTCTTTTCGAATTAGTGTGTTTGTTTTAGGGGGCTAAATACCCAGGAGTGGAATTGCTGGGTCATATGGTAGTTCTATTTTTAGTTTTTTGAGGAACCTCCATACTGTTTTACATAATGGCTGTACCAATTTATATTCCCACCAACAGTGTGCTAAGATTCTCTTTTCTTCACATCCTCACCAACACTTGTATTTCTTGTTTTTTGATGATAGCCATTCTGACAGGTGTGTGGTGATATCTCATTATGATTTTGATTTGCATTTCCTTGATGATCAGTGGTGTTGAGCATCTTTTCATATGTCTGTTGGCTATATGTATGCCTTCTTTGGAAGAGTGCGTATTCAGGGTCTCTGCCCATTTTTAAATCAGATTCTATTTTTTTTTTGATATTGAGCTGTATGAGTTCTTTATATGTTTTGGATATTAACACCTTATTGGATATATTTGCAGTATATTTTCTCTTATTCAGTAAGTTGCCTTTCACTTTTGTTGATAGTTTCCTTCACTGTGCAAAAGGTTTTTAGCTTTATGTGGTCCCGTTTGGTATTTTTTCTTTTCTTTCCCTTGCCTGAGGAGACAGATCTGAAAAAATACTAAGATTGATTTCAAATATGCATTGCCTATGTTTTTTTCTAGGAATTTTATGGTTTCAAGTATTACATTTAAGTCTTTAATCTATTTTGAATTTATTTTGTATATGGTGTGACAAAATTGTCTAGTTTCATTGATTTACATGTAGCTGTCCAGTTTTCCCAACACCATTTATTGAAGAGACTGTCTTTTCCCCATTGTATATTCTTGTTTCCTTTGTCACAGATTATTTGACCATCTGTTTGTGCGTTTATTTCTGGGATATCTGTTCTGTTTCTTTGATCTATGTGTCTGTTTTTGTGCCAGTACCATACCATTTTTTGTTTGTTTGTTTTGTTGTTGTTGTTTTACAAGTGGAATTTTTTATTACTGTGCCTAAAAGTCTTCTTATTGCACTGAAGAAATACAGACTGAATAACTGAATGAACTTTGGACTTTAATGAATTTGCATTTTACCTTCTAGTTCACTAGATGAAAGCATCATACCATTTTGATTACTGTAGCTTTGTAATATATTGATGGTTTGAAGTCAGGGAGACTGAAAGTTCCAGCTGTGTTCTTCTTTCTGAGGATTACTTTGGCAGAAATGCATTTTTGAATGTACAGTATAAGTTAATTATATGTGCAGGTATGATATACAGTAATCTCTGACAAAAAAGATCTCAACTCTTTAAATAATATACTTAAAAATCTTTAATTACCTGCTATCCATCTTAGTTTGAGACCATTTGAAATATTATGAGTAATTTATGGTATTTATATTTAAAAAATCCGTTATTCCATTGAAAATACCATTTTCTCCATGTTATTTGTGTATTTCTTTTAAAGAATTATTGTCTAGGAAACTAATGTTAGCTAGGTATTAACCTAAATTACTTTACCTAAACTACGATTACCTTGTCACTCTTTTTCAGTTTATTATAATGCAGAAAATGTAATTCAAACTATTAATATAATGGTGAAAAACATGGCCGCTGGTGGAAGATGACCAAGATAAAATTCTGTCTGTGTTACTAATCAAGTTATTTAACTTCTATACCTCAGTCTCTTCATCTATCAAATGGGGCTAATAATATTTCACAGCTTATTGGTTGTTTTGAGAGTTAAGTATGTGTAAGTTATTTTAGGAGAGAATATATAATACTAATTATTTATTACTTCTCTTTGCTTGTGTTGCAAAATGAGCAACATCCCATATTTAGCCTAATAGTCCCTGCAGCATTACCAATCTTGTTCTTTTTGACCGAAAAAGTCATACTGACAATCAAATCTAGATATATCTAAAGGAACAACATTTTCAACATATACATTATCCATATTTTCTACAATGTTAGAGCATAATATATAAAGTATGGGAGCTATATTTTATTGTTCCCTGTTGTAATTTTCATTTATTTAGTAAATCTATTTGTAAGATTTCCTCTAAATAACACTGCTGAAAAAAACAAGATGTCTTTCAAACATAGCATTAACTAGACTAGGAACTAACCCACTCCATTTTAAATGGAAATATTAATATTTTCCTTACAAAAACAAGAGAGCCACTTATGGTATAACTGAATAAGCTAAGAATGTCAAAAGGGCTCTCAACATGTTTTCTCCCAGCATAAAAAGTGAAGGAGATCAGTCTGACTTTCACAAGAGGTTCTCTGGAAGAGAACAGCATACTAATAATAGCAAGGTCACGTAGCCTGTTTAGTTGTTTTACAGTCCTTATTTCTCTCACTTTCCCAGTGGTTACAAGCTGGCATGTCTGACCCAAGGCTCAGATTCAAGATGACTAAAACACACAAGAAAAGGGCAAAATATGGAGGGACCAATAAAGACAGACCATTTCTTATTATAAAGGCATTAACTTTTTCCAGGACATATGACTTGGATTTTTTATCTGAAAATGCAGGTATTTAAAAGCAGAAAACTCAGATTGTGAGGACTGGCTGGAAGAACACTTCTGTCTTCGAGGAGAAATGTGCCTTGTAGTGAACTATAGTGGGCTCTAAAATGCAAACGCTGGTAGCTACACAAGGAAGAGAAAAGAACAGAAACAGAATGAAGAACATCCAGATTTACAGCATCCCTGAAGGCAGCTGAGGGGATGATCCCATTACTTTCATTGAGCAATTTGTTCCATCTCTCCTCACACGTACCCTCACTAGGACTTCTAAAATAGAAAGATGCACAACATCCTTCAGCCTTTTTCCACTGTCTCAAAAAGCTTCCCAACTTTGTTTATTAAGGCTTTAGAACTTCTTCATTTTACTATTTTTAGTGTTTGGTTAACCTGCTATTTTTTTCCTGTGTTTATTTTTGTCCTTGACCTAGATCATTGAATCATGTGCTAAGAGGGGGTTTTTCTAAATGAAATTAGTTAGAAATGACTTGGCAAAGACTGGCAAAACTGACAGTATCCTATAGCAATAGAATTAATGAAGAGCTTTAAAAAAAAAAGACTAAGACTGATTAATTTTTTGATGCTTTGGAAACCTAAAGGCCAAGAAGAAAATTTGAAGAACTAATTTTAGAAAGATAATTTTTATCTAAAATGTTACAAGCATTTAAAAAAACACTATCTGATTAATCAACAGCTTTGGTTATGATTAATTCAAGGGATATAATTTTATAACATTAACACAGTAGATTTTATGGTGATAAATATCTTTATGCAAATTATATGTGAAGATATACAGGAGAGTAATTGTATAATGCCGTCACATCTAGCAACATTTGGTCTTTGTTTCTCAAGTCTCTTGCCATATCAATAGTTTTCCCTTATAGAAACTAAAGACCTCTGTCAGGAGATCCAAATTTATAAGCAGACGTATAAGGTCATGAGATCCCTAGAATATATCATGTCATGTTCGGTTGTGCAATCTGATGATTCTGTCGGACAGAGGAAAGAGTTCCAATTATATGAAATCATCTGTTTTGTTGGTGGATCCATGCCACACATTCATAGAGGTCCGACTTCATGCCACAAGCTGTGTTAAGTTCTGGGGATACAAAGATATATAAGGCAGACACCAGCTACTGGACAGGTCTGGCTCCAGTGGGACTAGCTGCTTTGCAGGAAGAATGTATTACTTTACTCAAGAGATTGTTAAAAATTAAAAAAAGCTTTCTTCATAGCATTTGACTTTTTATACGTTTAAGTGGCTTGGCTAGCTTTGAAACTATCAGTGTAAAATGACCAAAAATTAGTGGTTGATAGCAACTCTTAGAATCCTCACTACAACTCTGTTTCAAGTTACCTCCATAACACTATTAAAATCAATCGACCAAATACTCATTAAACTAGCACATGGAAAATTAAGCCAAGCCTTGTATTATTAGATTAAACTAGGAGCTGGCAAACTTTTTCTGTAAAGAGCCAAATAGTAAATGTTTTTGGCTTTGGCTTTGTAGACCACATGATTTCTGTTGCAGCTACTTAGCTCTGCCATTGTATCATGAAAGCAGCCACAGATGATATGTAAATGAATGAGTGTGTCTGTATTCCAGTAAAACTTTATTTAAAGAAACATATGGCTGGCCTGATTTGGCCTACAGGCCTTTGTTTGTTGACCCCTGGATTAAGTGATGAACATAATGTTTTCTGCTAGCAAAGTTAAGAGGATTATGTGATTTAGAGTATGTAAAATGCTTAGAACCATGTCTGGCATATAGTAGATGCTATAAATGTCTTTTTGATGATGATGATAGTAAATGTTATAAATGTCTTTTTGATGAAGAAGAAGAAGGGGAAGGGGGAGGGGAAGGAGAAGGAGAAATATAGGAGAAAGACACATCTAGACCATTTCTAGGACTTACATTGCATATATGTTACTTTAAAACATGGATTGGGCTTCCCTGGTGGCGCAGTGGTTAAGGATCCGCCTGCCAATGCAGGGGACACAGGTTCAAGCCCTGGTCCAGGAAGATCCCACGTGCCGTGAAGCAGCTAAGCCCGTGCACCACAACTACTGAGCCTGTGCTCTAGAGCCTGCGAGGCACAACAACTGAGCCCATGTGCCACAACTATTGAATCCCGTGCGCCTAGAGCCCATGCTCTGAAACAAAGGGAAGACACCACAGTGAGAAGCCCACGCACCGCAACGAAGAGTAGCCCCCGCTCACCACAACTAGAGAAAGCCCACATTAAGCAACGAAGACCCAAAGCAGCCAAAAATAAAATAAATAAATTTTAAAAAACAACGTGGATTATTGACCACTACTGTACCTGGATTTCAACATATCAACCATTTAGATATTTGGTAAGGGGTTTGGTGAATGAAAATCTTCAGATGATTCAGTGTTTCAGTTGCATATAGCATATATTAGGGCTGTCTCTAGTAATAGGTATCAGTAGACTCAATGATATTTTATGCTATTCCATTTATTTTTCATTTGCCGTTCATATATTTTTTAAACTTCTAACCATTTCCCAAAACTTGGTTCATTCAACTGACATACTTTGGTTTTCTGTTTATACTCCTGCTTTACTTTTGGGGTTTTTTTTTTTTTTGGTATTACGTAAAACAGATATTTCTGAGCAAGGCCGACAAAGGAATACTAGTATTCTTGAATATTCTCCTCTCCCACAGTGATACACCTAATGACAATTCTACCTTATATACACTCTTCTTGATTTTATCAGATTTGCTGAAATCTCTGCAACCTAAAATGTTCAGTTTTGGGGTGCCACTGTATTCTACTGGAAGAAGAAAATGAGCAATTTGCCTTCAGTGGCCTGGAACCACAGTGATTTAGTTAAGCATAACCAAGTTTCAGGAATACACAGGTCTCATTGACATTTAGGATGCTTTACTTCATCTTTTTACTTATAGGTAAGATTAAATAGAAAATGTGATACTTGACATTGTGAATTTTAAAAGATAGCTTTTGAGTGCCTGTGCCATACCCAGACTAAATGCTGGGCATGTAGCTCCTGCCCTCATGGAGCCAACATTTTCGTAGAGTAAGATAGGTAAATTAAAAAAAAATTCGCTATGATTTTCACTATGGAAGTGCTATCACAAAAACTAGAGAGAATAACTGAAAGAGTTGTGGGACTTGGAGGGAAGAACTATTGTAGATAGGGCGGTTTTGAAAGGCTGTTCAGAGAGGGAGGCATTTGAGCAGAGAGAGTTCTAAATGAAGTCAGAGAACAAGTAGTGTGAAGATTTGGTGGTAGAATGTTCAACAGTAGGAACCACAGTGTAAAAGGCTCTTAGGTGGAAATGAGCTGATGCCTTTGAAGAACAGAAGGAAACCAGTGGTGAGCATGGGGGGAGAGTGATCTGAGATGAGGCCAGCAATTGTGTAAGAACTTGTGGGCCATTATTAGATTTGCGTAGAACTCTGAGGCACACATGAGGTGGTTGTGGGTAGGGCAGTGCTGTGAACTATATTAATTGTTTTCCAAGATTATTTTAGTAGCTCCAGTAGTACCGGGTATACCAGTAAAGAAGGTATTGTAGTGTCTCATTAGGAAATGATGGTCAATAGATTAGAGTGGCACCAGTGACATTGGTGGCAAGAGGTGATTCAAACTCTGCGTAAAGGTTGAGGTAGAGCTAATAGGACTTGCTGTTGAGTTGGATGTAGGGAGCTGAAAAAAAGTGCCAATTCAAGGATGTTGCCTAGATTTTGGTCTCTGCATCTGATGAACTGTGAGGCCATTTACTAAAATGAGGAAATTTGTGGGGGAGGGGGGTTGTCAAGAATTAGGTGTTCAGTTTTAGCTTTATTAGGTTTATGAAGCCTGCTCTATACCAGTGGAGCTGTTGAGTAGGCAATTAAACGTTGGAATCTAGAACTTATGGGAGAGGTCTGAATTGTAAATTTGAGAGTATTCAGAATGTAAATGTTATTGAAAATCATTAGTCTGTACAATATCATCAAGATAGTGAGGATAGAGAAGTCCAAATACTGAGTCCTGAGGTATTTTAATTTTAGATATTGCGCAGAAGAGATGAACCTGCACAGAGGTCCAAGAAGTGGTCAGGGAGTTAGAGGAAAACTAGGAGTGTGTCTTGGTCTCTAAGCCAAGTAGAACATGCTTCAAGATGGAAGGCATGATCGATTGATAAATACTAAGAAGGGCTTCAGTAACATGAGCAGTGATAAAACTGATCATTAGATTTGGCAAGGTGTAGAAGATTGTTGGCCTTGAGAAGAAGAGTTTCAGTGGAGAAATTGAAAATTACATTTAAAGAACAAAATCAGAGGTAAGGAAGTAGTAGGTTAATCCGCTTATAACTTAGAGTTGGCCCACTGTATCCACATTTCTCAGCATCCATGCATTCAACCATCCACAGACCTTGTAGTAATGTAGTATTTGCTTCTGAAAAATATCCACGTGTAAGTGGACCCACACAGTTCAAACCCATGTTGTTCAAGGATCAAGTGTATAAACAAATCTTTCAAGGAGTTTCCTATAAAATGAAGCATATAAAAAGGCCTAGTAGGTTAGTAAAGAAATGGAACCTAAGAAGTTTCTTTTTAAAATGGGTGATATTATAACATATGTGTATACTAACATAAATGTTCCAGTAAAGAAGGAGATACTGCGATGCTGGAGAGAAAGGGCGATTTTTTTTTTTTTTTTCGGTACGCGGGCCTCTCACCGTTGTGGCCTCTCCCGTTGCGGAGCACAGGCTCCGGACGTGCAGGCTCAGCGGCCATGGCTCACGGGCCCAGCCGCTCTGTGGCATGTGGGATCTTCCCGGACCGGGGCACGAACCCGTGTCCCCTGCATCGGCAGGTGGACTCTTAACCACCGTGCCACCAGGGAAGCCCGAGAAAGGGCGATTTTAAAATAAGAGATTCTTTGAGTAGATAAGGAATGGAATCT
Source organism: Mesoplodon bidens (assembly GCF_964165515.1). NCBI lineage: Eukaryota > Metazoa > Chordata > Mammalia > Artiodactyla > Ziphiidae > Mesoplodon > Mesoplodon bidens. The sequence continues at coordinate 115,624,978 of NC_138163.1, read as the reverse complement.
GTGGAGCCAGTGGATGGTTTGGCCTCATATAGTGATACTACTAGTCATCATTTAATATGTACTAGATGCTATTCTAAGTTATTTACATATATTAACTCATTTAATCCTCAAAATCACCCATTTAAGCTAGGTTCTGTTATTATCTCTGTTTTACACGGACAGGATCCGAAACACAGAGGATTAAGCTGGTAAGTGGTGGAGCTGGTTTCCAAACCTGCTGTATGTGACTCCAGAATCTATACTTTTAACCACTCTATAGAGTACGTACATTAGAGCTAGGAAAAAGGCAGACTATACAGGTAAAGTTAAGGACATTTTTTACATTTTGTCATAAAAACATAGGATCATACAGTTTCTATTGATTTTCTTTTTCACTAAAATTGAAAGCAAGATTATTGTCTGAGAATAAGGAGGAGGGATCAGCTAAGGGAAATTTAAGGTGGACGAAAGGTAAGAATTACTTGCTAGTCAAGTACAAGAATATGATGACCATGGAAATGATTTGCATTACCTCCTGGTGCCAGGGAGACTTGAAGATATTTGTCATCATTTTAAAGTGAGATTCGTCTGTATGTGAACCAGAGAGCTAATTTCCATCCATCTTTGTTCCAAGGTGTCACCAGTGAAATATAAATGGTGGGACTGGCAGGCAGTCTAAAGGAAGGAGAGCAGGCCCTTCATCTTCACATTCATTATCCTCTTATTTGGGTTGGAGGGGTAATATCTGGAACCTTATCAACTTTATTAGGCCATGGAAATAAGTACACCAGTCTTGGGGTGGTAGAACATTGAGCTGGAGAGAAGTTTACTTCTTGATGATGCCATCAAAGTGCTGAAGCAGTTCTGGTCCCTTTGCCTGCAGACTTCTCTAATGTGAGCCCAAAACAAACTTCTGTCTTGTCTAAGCTTGTTTGGGAGTCTTTCTTTTGTGCAGACAGACATAATCCTAACTCATCCAAAATTTGTTTCCAAGAGGGGGTTGCAAAATGGATAAAACCTAAATATCTGACTTTGGTTTACTGGAGTCAAACAGGTGGTTAGCACCAAGGGTCAGATGTTGCAGAATCCCTCAGCATAAGCCACTATTCTGATGTACACATGGACTATGGGGTAATTTATTTTAAATATGCCTGGCTTTTTGTTCATGTAAATAAAGTGGAGAAGAGAAAAGCAGATTCCACAATATCCTTTAGTAAGAAATATCAATGTCTAGCAAACATCCCTTTCAGGAACTGTTTCCAGGTATGCCACTTAATACTTGTGTAGCTTCATCCAGCTCCCATTTTTTATATACCGAACCCAAGAGACATATTTAGTTAAAAATTTAAGCAAAAATTTAAACTTTTCAGATATTCCAAATATTATTTAACTTCACTGCTTCCTATCATAGGAAATCTAAAACTGGATTATATTTACCTTCTTTTACTTTGTTGTATTCTCATGATCTATTTAAGGAGTTCAGTTTCTTCATTTTCTAACAGTATAACTACAAAGAGACTATAGTCTATTTCAGTTGTTCATAGCCCTTGTTTCTTACTTTGCCTTTTTCCTCTAAACTCTTAGAGCCAACATCATCAAAGGCATAGCAAGTAGAGATAGATAAACCTGTGCTGGAATGAATTTAGTTATGTTCTAATTCTGTGACCATTAACTAGTGAGGATTTCTCTCTAGTTCGCCAACCTGTTTTTGTAACTCTCTTCAATACTCTATTTAAAGTTTCATGCCTTCCCAGAAATCTTCACTTACTAGTTTCATCGCAATTGAGATAACTACTTACATCAAGTTCCTATAATATATGTGTATATTTTACCTTCTTATACTTTTAAAATTCTTCACGTTTTTGTTGATTTTATTTTAAGCTTGTCTTAATTTATCTATTTAGGATGTAAAACCTTCCTTGTCTTCATGATACATTTAGGGCATAAAAACTTCTTTTACTTAAAGGAAGACAAAATAATTTCTTCTCTACTCTCACCTGTATTGTGTTTTATATTGCTATGACTATAGGGAAAATTTATTAATTTTTGCATGCTGAATTAATATTTAAAAGCCTTTAAATGAAGATTGATACTAAAATGTCCCATATTTTTTCCTTTTTTTAAAACTCTAACAGGCTTAGTTACTTTAAACATTTTAACCTAGCTTTATTTTTCTTGTATGTTTTCTCTAAATTCAAAATTTTATATTCCTCTTTAGTTGAGGTCCACAATTACCCACACTGCCATCATGTGATCAAATTTATGCAGAGTTGATTGGACAATTTAATTCCCAATATCTCCCCCTTAGCTTTGCTTCTAATTTTTAATCTTAGTTTAATTTTAATTCTAAATGTCAACTTAAGGTTAATCATTTATAATAATGCATAAAGTTGATGCATTATTAATTAGTTATGTCTTTACTATATATTCTTATCAAGCCTATAGCTGAACATTGCGTATCTTGATATTTTGACTAATTATATAAATTTGCATATGCACTGGGGGCTAAAATAAAGGAGTAATTAAAGTGGGATATGTTAATCAATGAAAACTTCTTGGACATGTACAAAATGAAAACAAATTGTAGGTTGTATTTATTTTATATTTTTAATTGAAGTGAAATTCACGTAACATTAAATTAACCATTTTAAAGTGAACAATTCAGTGACATCTAATGTAAGTTTTATTTTTATTTCACTTCACTTTTTAAACAGCTTTATTGAGGTTTAAATTACATACCATACAATTACACTCATATGTAGTAACTTTTAGTATATTGACAAAGTTGTGGAACCATCACACAACCACTTGTAGAACATTTTCATTAACCCAAAAAGAAACTTCATACCCCATTAACAGTCATTTCTTATTCCCCCATCCATACCAGCCCTAGGCAACCACTAATCTACTTTCTGTCTCTATAGATTTGCCTATTCTAGACATTTCATATAAATGAAATTGAACAGCATGTGGCCTTTTGTATCTATCTTCTTCCACTAAGCGTAATGTGTTCAAGGTTTACCCATGTTGTAGTGTGTATCACTACTGCATTCATTTTTATTGCTGAACAGTCTTCCATGTTATGTATATACCACATTTTATTTATCCATTCATTGGTGTTCATTTGGGTTATTTCTACTTTTTGATCACTGTCAATAGTAGTGCTATGCAGATTTGTGTACAAGTTTTTGTTTGAATAGCTGTTCTGAGTTCTCTTGGAATATAACTAGACATGGAATTGCTGGGTCATATGGTAATTCTCTATTGAACATTTTGAGGATCTGCCAAACAGATCCTTTACTGTTTTTTGTTTTTTAATTAAGGTATTTCAGCAATCTACAGATTTAACGCAATCCCTGTCAAACTACCAATGGCATTTTTCACAGAGCTAGAACAAAAAAATTTCACAATTTGTATGGAAACACAAAAGACCCCAAATAGCCAAAGCAATCTTGAGAAAGAAAAATGGCGCTGGAGAAATCAGGCTCCCAGACTTCAGACTATACTACAAAGCTACACTAATCAAGACAGTATGGTACTGGCACAAAAACAGAAATATAGATCAATGGAACAGGATAGAAAGCCCAGAGATAAACCCACGCACATATGGTCAACTTATCTTTGATAAAGGAGGCAGGAATGTACAGTGGAGAAAGGACAGCCTCTTCAATAAGTGGTGCTGGGAAAACTGGACAGGGACATGTAGAAGTATGAGATTAGATCATTCCCTAACACCACACACAAAAATAAGCTCAAAATGGATTAAAGACCTAAATGTAAGGCCAGACACTATCAAACTCTTAGAGGAAAACATAGGCAGAACACTCTATGACATAAATCACAGCAAGATCCTTTTGGACCCACCTCCTAGAGAAATAGAAATAAAAACAAAGATAAACAAATGGGACCTAATGAAACTTAAAAGCTTTTGCACACCAAAGGAAATCATAAACAAGACCAAAAGACAACCCTCAGAATGGGAGAAAATATTTGCAAATGAAGCAACTGACAAAGGATTCATCTCCAAAATTTATAAGCAGCTCATGCAGCTCAATAGCAAAAAAAACAAACAACCCAATCCAAAAATAGGCAGAAGACTTAAATAGGCATTTCTCCAAAGAAGATATACAGAGTGCCAACAAACACATGAAAGAATGCTCAACATCATTAATCATTAGAGAAATGCAAATCAAAACTACAATGAGATATCATCTCACACCAGTCAGAATGGCCATCATCAAGAAATCTAGAAACAATAAATGCTGGAGAGGGTGTGGAGAAAAGGGAACCCTCATACACTGTTGGTGGGAATGTAAATTTATACAGCCACTATGGAGAACTTATGGAGGTCCCTTAAAAAACTAAAAATAGAACTACGATATGACCCAGGAATCCCACTACTGGGCATATACCCTGAGAAAACCATAATTCAAAAAGTCATGTACCACAGTGTTCATTGCAGCTCTATTCACAATAGCCAGGACATGGAAGCAACTAAGTGTCCATCAACAGATGAATGGATAAAGAAGATGTGGCACATATATACAAAGGAATATTATTCAGCCATAAAAAGAAATGAAACTGAGTTATTTGCAGTGAGGTGGATGGACCTAGGGACTGTCATACAGAGTGAAGTAAGTCAGAAAGAGAAAAACAAATACCGTATGCTAACATATATATGGAATCTTAAAAAAAAAATTGGTTCTGAAGAACCTAGGGGCAGGACAGGAATAAAGATGCAGACATAGAGAATGGACTTGAGGACACGGGGAGGAGGAAGGGTAAGCTGGGACGAAGTGAGAGTGTGGCTTGGACTTACATACACTACCAAATGTAAAATAGATAGCTAGTGGGAAGCAGCCGCACAGCACAGGGAGATCAGCTCGGTGCTTTGTGACCACCTAGAGGGCTGGGATAGGGAAGATGGGAGGGAGATGCAAGAGGGAGGAGATATGGGGATATATGTATATGTATAACTGATTCACTTTGTTACAAGGCAGAAACTAACACACCATTTTAAAGCAATTATACTCCTATCAAGATGTTAAAAAAATAAATAACAAAAATAAAATTTAAAAAATTAAGGTATTTGTCTTTTAATTATAGTTTCAATTTTACTTATATATTTTACCATGAGGTTATGGTATGATATTGGGTATCTCCTGATTTCTTTATGCTTTGGTTTCATCCCTAAGTAACAAATTCCTTGAACTTTTGAGGGACATTACATCGTTTATGGAGAAATATGAAAAGACTCTGTGATTCTTAGAGATGGACACTTTCCAAAATAGAGGTACTGTTATCCCCATGGTTACACATTGAGAGAAAAGGAAAACTAGATTTCTAACATTCTGTTAACTTCATTTGCTCTCTATATCTCTTCTGTAATGCTGCCCCTGAATACTTTAGCTAAACTCAAATGCTTGCCAATGGGATGCAGCTGAGAATTCAACTGTGATAGTTTTTTCCTGAACACACCATGTTATGCTGACCCTTCTGCTAATTAAATGGATTTGTGCCAGTTTTTGTTATTTAATTCCATGGGGAATCTGGGGAAAATATTATAATTTGCTAAATAAGTACAGTTGAAATAACCAAAGTGGGTACTGTTCTGATTTTTTGGGAGTTATTCTCAACTTAGTCCACCATGGAATGATGGTTTTTAAACCTTTTTGTCACAAATTAAATAAATAAATATTTGGGCACGACCTACTCACTATGCCATGTAAGTTACTGAACTAACGAGAGAGGGAAAATATTAATTTATGGCTTAGTTTGCATCTTTTAAATATGTAAATGTTATTCTTTGGCATTAGTTGGAGTTTATAATTTACAACACAGTTTGTAATCTTTACAATTCAGAAAGGGAAGAATTCCAACACTAAGCTGGCAAGAGAAAAGCAGCTTGATTCTGCTTGGAGTGAATGGAAGGAACATAATAGTATGAAGAATGTAAACAGCAAGTTTCTGAGTGGGAGAGAAATACTTTAGGACATGTCTTAATGAGATAACAGACTAGCTCATCTAACCCCAGTTGACAAAGTACTTCCCTTTATAGTGTTTCTCTTAGACTTTTAAAGGTTTGTATGTTACAGTAGGAGCAGGCCAAGTCTTGACTGCCTTGTCTTTTGTTTTCCTTTATTCATGTTTTGACCATGTTAAGTTTAGTAAAATACAACCTTGGTTCATAAGTGCTTGTTCAAGTAGAGGAACCATGTGCTTGCAAAAATGTTTATTTCCTGAGCCCTAACCTCTTCGGGTGGGGCCGAGGAATGTGAATTTTATCAGGTCACCCCACGTGAGTTTCACATATGCTCAAGTTTGGGAACCACTACACTGAATTGTACATTCTGCTTGTAGTGGCTACAGTCTAACAAAATGGACTTTGGTGTCAGGTGTATCTGAGGCCAGGTCTTAGAACTGTTACTTCATTGTGGTATAACCATGGACAAGCCACTTAAATCCTTTAAGTCTTCACTTTATTCAGCTATAAAGTTTGAGATAAATGGTGACCGTATCCATATTTGCTTGAGAGAGAGTCCAGGTGTAAGGCTATAGTGCTGCCTGATTATTAATAACATCTTCCCTCGTTCTCAACGTGATCCTAGTTTGGATTATAAATTATATGATCACTTTGCCATGTCTGTGTATTAGTTTATTGTGATGATTGTATGATATAACTTATGTGATCACTTTAGCACAATTGGCAGATAGTTCATATTTAATGTGTTCTAATAAATAATGCTATTTTTAAGAAAGCAAATAAAATATGTGGTTATTTATGTATCTTACTAGCATAATCAGGATTGTCTACTGCTTTATTTACTTTAAAAAATGGGTTTTCATGGAAAAGGAGTCTCACTGAATATTGATCGTTGGCCAGTTTTGTCCTCTGTGGGAATAGGTCCTTAAATTAAGTCATTTTGTCTTCGTTGTTTTCACTAGCTTGGTCATGCCATTGGGCACTGTCTTGTTCTAAAAGGCATTTTTGAATAGAGATTTTGTGGGAATAAAAAACATTCAAGAGGAGGACAATAAAAGTCTGTAAAGTGGAACTCTAGCATGACACAAAATATTATCTATAAGCCCCATTATCTACAAAAGAGAAATAGAACATTTTTCTTCTCTTATTAGCTTCTTGATGGAAAACCTCATTATGCTGCCTTCTATTTGTGTTTCATTTTTAAGCAAGTATGTTCCAGCAAGGAGAAAGAGGTATCTGGGTTATTCTTCTAGATAGATGAAATTCCTAGACTCTCAACCCAGACAGACCTATATCTGAATCCACGTGCAAAAAAAGGAATCCACAGACCTTATCCAATTCTCAAAAATTAATTCAAAATAGATCATAGACCTAAATATCAAACACAGAACTCTAAAACTCCTAAATAAAATAATAACCTCGAAGAGGTATCTGCATTCTCATGTTCATTGCAACATTATTCACAGTAGCCAAGATATGGAAACAACCTAAGTGGCCCCAACAGATGAATGGATAGAGAAAATGTGGTGTCGGTATATATATACAATGGAATATTATTAAGCCTTAAAAAAGGAGGAGATCCTGCCATTTATAACATGGATGAACCCCGAGGACATTATGCTAAGTGAAATAAGCTGGATACAGAGGGGGAAAAGCATGATCTCACTTATATGTGGAATCTAAAAACAAAAAGTCAGACTCATAGTAATGATGAGTAGAATGGTGGTTTCCAGAGGCTGAGGGGTAGAGGAAAAGGGAAAATATTAATCTAAGGGTACAAACTTTCAGTTATAAGTTGAATAAGTTGTGAAGACCTAATGTACGACATGATGACTATAGTTAATATATTTCATACTTGAAATTTGCTGAGAGAGTAGATCTCAAGTGTTCTTACCATACACACAAAAAGGTTAACTATGTGAGATGCTGGATACATTAATTCGTTTGATTGTGGTAATTCACAATGTATGCATATATAAAAATATCATGTTACATGCATTAATATATACAGTTTTTATTTCTCAAAAATAAAAAAAGAAAAAATTTGAAAAACCAAAATGGAAAAGCTCCATAAAACTCCTAGAAAATAACATAGGAGAAAACCTAGATGACCTTGGTTATGGTGATGACTTTTTAGATACAACACCAAAGACATTATCCATGAAAGAAAGAATTGGTAAGCTGGATTTTATTAAAATGAAAAAAAAATGTTCTGTGAAAGAAAATGTCAAGAGAATGAAAAGACTAGCCACAGAGTGGTAGAAAATACTTGTAAAAGACACATCTGATAAAGGACTGTTATCCAAGATACACAAAGAACATTCAAAACTCAACAATAAGAAAACAAACAACTCAGTTAAAAATTAGACAAAACAGTCACCTCATCAGGGAAGATATATTGATGGCAAATGAGCATATGAAAAGTTGCTCCATGTCATATGTCATTGTTTAAAGCAAATTAAATCAACGATGAAATACCACTATACACCTAGTAGAATGGCCAAAATCAGGAACACTGACAATATCAAATGCTGGTGAGAATGTGGAGCAACAGGAGCTCTCGTTCATTCCTGGTGGGAATGCAGAATGGTACAGCTACTTTGGAAGACAGATTGGTGGTTTCTTACAGAACTAAATATACTCTTAGCCTACAATCCAGTAGTCACACTCCCTGTTATTTACCCAAAGGGAAACTTAGATCCACACAAAATTCTGCACTTGGATGTTTATAGCAGCTGTATTTATACTTACCAAAAGCTGGAAGCAATCAGAATATCCTTCAGTAGGTGAATGGGTTAATAAATTGATACATCCAGAAAATGGAATATTATTCAGTCAGTGCCAAAACGAAATGATTTATCAAGCCATGAAAAGACATGGAGGAACCTTGAATGCTTATTACTGTGTGAATGAAGCCAGTCTGAAAAGGGTATATACTGTATGTCTCCAACAATATGACATTCTGTAAAAGGCAAAACTATGGAGACAAAAAGATCAGTGGTTACCAGGGGTTGGAATGGAGGGGAGGGATGATCAGGGAGAACACTGAGGATTTTTAGGGAAGTCAAATTACTCTGTACACTATAATGATGGCTGTATGTAATTAAACATTTGGCCAAACCCATACAGTGTACAACACCAAGAGTGAACCATAATGTAAACTCTGAACTTTGGGTGGTTATATGGTGGTAATGTAGGTTCATCAGTGGTAAAAAATTACTTCTCTGGTGGGGGGTGTTGATACTGGGGGAGGCTATGCATGTGTGGGAGCAGGGATTATATAGGAAATCTGTACCACCTTCTTAATTTTGCTGTGAACCTAAAACTGCTCTAAAATAAAGTCTTTTAATTAAAAAAAATAGTATAGCATTAAGTCTGAGGTATCCTCCGTAATATTTATTAACATACTCCTGCTATTGAAAATATAAAAGGAAATTAGAAGCATAAGTTTCTATAGATACTACTCTCATAAATTATAATCTTCAAAACTGTTACAGTGTTTCAAATATATATTTCAGATATGTGCAAATGATGATAAATTAGAGAAACTTTCAAGCATGGATTGTCTATTAAACAATCGTACAAACACAGGTTATCTTGAATTATTTTGTACCAAAATTGACTATGTGAGAACCACGTGTTTAGTGTGTAAGCCACACTTTCAGTAATGTTTGTACCTAGTGCAATATTTTTCAATGAACCAGCATCCTTATAATGAACATGGTGTTATTGTAAGGAAGCTGGCAGTACTAGTGGTACTTTGCGTTTTCTCATTTCATGCTTTCATTTAGATTTAAGATGTTCTTAGTTTCACTTCCAAGTTGGCATGAATTAGCAGTAAATAGGAATCTGTTGGCTTGTGTTAAATTTGCTTTTCACATACCTCTAGGGGAAAGAATAGGGAGAATTCAGAACAGTAATCAGTTTTGATTGAGGTTACCTACATATAGGTCTTTCCTATATCAAACACCAAGCCAAATTTCTTAGCATATAATCAGAAGGAAGCATGTTGATTTCATAACTTATTGATGGGTGTATTCTTTAATTAAGGAGTCACAGGGAAAGGAGATCGTGATATTCTCATAGGTTAATGATTGTGGGTTTTCAGCAGTTAAGAATTTCATTGAACCTAGAAAACAATTTCTAAGAAACACTATCGTGCAGTTCTTAGGAATAGGATTGATTAAAATTATGAATAATGTATAAAAGGTAATATCTGGCTAGAAATAACACATTGGTTTTAACTCATGATTAGGCATACATGATTAATTTCACGTCCTTCCTTTAGCATTGACTTTTAGATTTTGGAGAGAGAATGCCTCTAGAGAGTTAAAGAATAGCTTTCCTGGCCCTCCAAAAAGAGCAAAGACAAATGCTTAATAGGAGATACTCCTGATAACATGGCATCATGTAATGGGTTTCCATCAACCTGACTTGGTGTATTAGTCAGCATAGTATAGGTTACATTGCAGTAACAAACAGCCCTCAAATATCAATGGCCTAAACAACCAAAGATGTGTTTGTTGGTGGCTCTGGCCACATGTCCATTTCAGGATGGCGATAAGGGATGTGGGCTGTGCTGCATGTTTTCCTCACTTAGATTCAGGCCTGACAAGGATTCCAAGTGGAGTGCTGCTGGTCACTGTGGCAGGAGGAAGGGGAGTCCTGGAAAAATCTTTCAATTAAACACTGTGGTCCAGAAGTGACCTGTAATACTCTGTCCACATTTCTTTGACCAGAATTACTCTCATAATCCTTCCCGTGACAAGGTGGCAAAGAAGTATAATTGTCCCTTTAGGCCAGAAGGGGAAAAGAACCAGCCATAGAAGAACATTAGACATCTTTATGATATCAGAGGAACAAATTAATTGCCAGAGCAAAGGTCCAGGCATCACACCTTGGCAAACATAACATGATTAGCCCTAGAGCCACCGATTCTGAGCTCACATTGACCTGATACCCTCCATTCACCCCAAGCTGGCAGCTGTGGCTTTGCAAACATGGATAATGCTTTTCTGGTCAGAACTGAATTGAGTATTGGCAGCCACAGCACCTGCAAGCTGCAGCCCTTTTGTGTATCCAAGCCTAATTTAATTCTTATTGAATGAAATGTGCACTCATTTTATTCTTGTTAGGAAAAAATGACAACATAAAAGCTAGTCCAACTATCAAATCAAGATTTTCTACAAGATTTTGTATTATTTCTTTTGCCCGTCCTTCCACAAGCCTGAAACTGATTTTATTTTTCAGTTGTGATTCCTTTTTGATACTTTGAGTGTGAGAAGCAGACAAACTCTGCACCATGTTTATTTTCCTGACTCATGTTTAAGGCAAGAGAAATGTAGGTATCTCTAAAACAATATAGTAACCTAGATCTATTGATTGCCAGAGGCAAAGAATGCTTTGTGGCCTTACGTGTTGCCTAATCTTGACTGTGCAACAAAATCCCCCAGCAAGATTTAAAAATACATAAATTCCTGGCCCCTACTTTCAGAATTTCCAATTAAGGAGGTTTAGAGTGAGGCCCAAGCATTCATATTTTTAATGTCACCAAATGATTCTGATGGGCAACTGGAATGAGAACTGTTGTCTTGTAATGTTATGTAAGAAAAACTTACTTATTTTGGACTTGTTTTCAAAATAATTAATCATCCAAATATCATTTTTTAAACATCTTCCAATCTTAACAATAAGGTCATCCATTTAGTAAAACAGAATCTATGTTTGCATTGTTTCTGGTTTACTTCTTAAGTGACAAACACTGAAATTATTACATGATTCATAGAGTGTTTTGGAATCCTGTCAGTCTCTGTATGTTTCATATTCTGGTATATAAATCAATTGAGTAGGACTTATGTCCCTCCTCAGTGTGCTACACAGTGTCATATTTAGTGCACAAAGATCCCATTATCATAGTTATTCAAATATGTGATTCACCAAATACTCGAGAAAATGTTGTAACTAACACTTGATTTGCCTGCTCTAAGCTCTTTCTTTAAAACACTGCAACAAAGTGCGAAGTGTGTTTTTTAAAATATATTTTGAGTTTGGAAACTAGGGTTAAAATGATTCCTAGAAAGTAAACAATGGAAACTCCAATTATGAGGCCACTAATTACAGGAATCCAGGTGGCAGTGAAAATTCTTTCTTTCTTTAAAGGACATTTGCCTCATCCTTTTCAAGGCTACCAGTTGCAGGTATGTCATTTTGGAAGTGAATGAGTCTGAACACCATTCTGATGTCCATAGTTCAATGTAGTAGGTAAAATATACATGTTATGAATGAATCTTACATTTATCCATCTCTGTTTGCTTTAAAATAATCTTCAATATATGTAGAGGAACATTTAATAGAAGTAAATAGTAATCCACATAATGCTGATATTGTCAAGCACAAATGAGTCTGGATGTAGGTAAAGAGATACTTTATTCAAAAGGATTATTGCAAGAGAGACTATTGCAGTAGGGAGAACAATCCAATCAGGATATCTCTAAGCATTTCTTTGGTCAGGCAGAAAAGGAGTTTTCTTTTATAGGGAGGAGTGAACAAGTCTAGGGAAAAAAAAAAGGGTGTGGGGAGGAGGGATGAAAGGGTGGCATCATCACATGATCATACAGTTGATTAGGGAATGTTTTTCCCTAAGGTTGGTAAGTGCTCTGGAGGGACCCTTAAGGAGGGGTTGTATGCTGGTCAGGCTGAGGGTGAGTCTAAGTTCAGAGGCCTGAGAGAAGGAGAGAAGTTTTAGTTAAGCTGGTCAAGCCAAGGTATTAAGTATTTTATCCAGGTTGGACAATGGGCACAGACAGTTCAAGTGATCATTTACAAGACAGAGAATAGGAACTTGGAGGGTCTGTGTCTGGCTTTGTCATAGGTAAACAAGGTGGGCCACCTCTGAGTCTGGTCTAAATCATATGGGGAAGGCAATAAACTTCCAGAACAAAAAGAGGTGGGGGATTTTTTAAACCATCACTGTTTTCTGGGATTGAAGGGCTTGGGTAAAGTTTAACTTCGTCAACATAAAGCAGTAGGATCTAGCTGACTCTCATACAATAATAGGTATCATTTAATGATGGCCTGGCCCTCACCTGAGTACTTCACATGCTCACTTTTCCTCAACCCTTTGTGGTATGAATTCTTATCCTTTTGTTCAGGTGTGAAAATAGAGGCTTAGAGAGGCCCAGTATGTCATAGGGATTTAGCGTTTGATATGGAATTCAGAGTTGCGTGTCCTTACTATACAAGTCAAACTAGTAGGCTGTGGAGTACCTATTCAAGAAAAAGGTACTCAGTGTTTAACAATACTATTGGATTTAACATTGAGGCAAAGAAAAATGCTTTATACAGTCTTAAACATGTGTATTTTGTGTTCTGAAATACAGAGGTTGAGTGAGAGGGACACACAAATGAACAGGACCCTAAATCTTTACAAAAACATGACTGTGGAGGAATTCACCTCCCAAGTGAACTTATCAGATTCTCTTCATTTTAAACATTATGGCAAGCTCTGTTCTTCTCCTTTGGACCATGCTGTGAAATCACACTGAGAAAGTTCTCTCTGCAGTCTGCTAACAGACATTTATAGTGGGATTTAAAACTATCCAATTCATATATGAATAAGCATATTGTATGCAGAACCTACAGATTATATTTTTTGTCAGTGTATGCCTTTGAACTGTTTGCATTAAAAATGAAGTGAAAATTAAGATGTGACTAGGAATTTAAGCTCGATTGTTTTTAAGGAGTGTGATATATGATATCCAGTTAGCATCTAACCATAGAGTTTAGAATTGTGAGAGAGCTGAAAGGTCATGGAATCTAACCTCCTACGCTGTGAAGGAATTCCCTTTGAAGAGATTCTTAGTAACCAGTCATCCGAGCGTTGTTTCAGTATCTTTAGTGTTGGGAATCACTCTAGGGGCAGACATGCCATTTTTGATTAGCCGTAATTGTTGAAAATTTTCTCATACTGGACTGAAAAATAGCTACCTAGCGAAGAAGACTACTTTATAACCAGTGCTTTGAAAATCTGAAAGCAAGTAAATGCAAAATATCAAATAATCTCTAAATTGAATACCAGCTCCATGAGCCAGAATTAATCTTAGTCTCATGCACCATCAGGTGACTCTTAATACTGATTCCCACATAAACCATAATTTCTGTATTATAGGGTTTTCCTACTTTATTTTGTTTACAGATAAATTTTACGTAGGAAATGTGTGTTTCAGTAAAAGGGTATGCATTTTCACAAATAGCACATACTTCTGGACTTTCAGTGCCTTTGAACTATTGTACAAGTCTGAGTAAATTCTGTCTTGTTCCAGGGAATTACCCTTGACTTTCCTCCCAATTGGTAATAAACCAGTTTTGCCCCCATTTGCAATTCAATTCATTTATTCCATAGAAATTTCTGCTTTTTGATTTTTCCTTTGAACCAGTTATAACATCTGTTTGGTTTCCTCATTTAATGAGTAAAAATAAAAATTTTAATATGTGCTCATTTTCATTTTTATATCTGTATTAGTCATTATATTATCTTTTCTGGAAAATTATCTTTTAAAAGTTTTGGAGGTCTTCCAGCAAGATTCTCAATGGTTTCACCTACCAGAGCCAGGTAAACTTCCTCACCAGAGAAGAGCACCTTGTGGGCAATTTAAATCCAGGCTGTTCCTTTTCTTGGCTCCCAAAGGTGAATCCTTAGTGACGGTAGAAAAAATTTGTTGACTCTCTGTTTTTCTCATCTTTATTTTCTGCTCTACTCATCTTTATTTTTTACTCTACCAGTTTTGTGTTTTGGTTTGGTTTTGACCAATTAATTACTTCCCATTGCTGGCAGGAGAGGGTGAGAATTTTGTTTTATGATCTGACCATTTAGTGAAGTTATTCTCCATCACTGGCAACACTGGCTGGTAATTTGAGCTCAGTCTTATCATTTGATGAGCTTTGTAAATGCATTAATGGTTCATAGAGATCTTATCTCTGTTGGGTGCAAGATGACAGAGGATCTGGTCTGTTAGAATTTTCTATTTGTCTTATTTGTCTAGTTTGAGCTCACATCAATTATAAATTTCATGTCCACCAGAAAGTGGATATCTAGACTGATGAGTTTTATATTTCTATTTATGCTTGACCCATGGCTGAAATTTTAGAGTTGAAGTTATAAGATTTCCCTGTGTATCTTTATGTTTATATGTCTGTAATTCTAAAAGGCCTTTACTTCTCATTGTGCAGATGTGTAATAGTTTCTTAGCTTTGGATGGTATTCCCAAATTAGGCTGTAAAATCTCTTAAAAGAGCTCTATTCCAATTGGCTTAGAGAAACAAGAAATTGAACTTCTAAAACTTTCAATGTGCTAAAAAAAAGGTATGTTTACAGAAATTAACTTGAAATATTTTAAGATTTTAAGTTCACATAATTTAGGTAAATCTTTAGCATATGAGACTAGTTTAGACTAGTTTATTAAAAACAAGCTTTGCTTTCTCTGAGTTATCAGCATTAAGTATAATACAAGTGTACATTGTTTATTCTATATGGGTGTATTCTTCCAAACTGTATGAGATTTACTGATTGAATTGTTAGCATTACTTCTACTTAATGTTTAAAATTATTAAAAATGCAGGAAGGTGGTGGAATAGGAAGCCCCAGGCCATCATTCCTCTATAGAGTCATTGACTTAGCAATAATATATGCACAAAGTTGCTCTTGAGAGAACTTTAAAAACCAGTAAAAAGGGACTTCCCTGGTGGTACAGTGTTTGAGAATCCACCTGCAGGGGACATAGGTTCAATCCGTGGTCTGGGAGGATCCCACATGCTGCAGAGCAATTGGGCCTGTGTTCCACAACTACTGAGCCTGCGCTCCTGGAGCCCACGAACCACAACTACTGAGCTTGCATGCCACAGCTACTGAGGCCCACACACCTACAGTCCGTGCTTTGCAACAAGAGAAGCCACCCCAATGAGAAGCCCATGCACTGCAGTGGGGAGTGGCCCCCGCTCACCGCAACTAGAGAAGGCCCACACAGCAGCAAAGACCCAATGCAGCCAAAAATGAATGAATGAATGAATGTTCCTTTAATGAAAAAAAAGAACCAGTAAAAAGATTGCTGCATCCCGAGTGAGCACAAAGCCGAGAAGACCTGCATCTAAGTGGATAGGAAAATTAGTGGCATGTTGCATGCCCTAGCCTATTCTGCTCTGCCACAGTGCAGTATATATGAAGAAAACTGCCAGCTCCTGGCTTCTCCCTCAGGAGGGAAAAAGAAGAGTAGAACACACATCCAGTGTTCTGGCTTTTTGGCAGACTGCCTGAGGGACTGATTTCTGTCTCCCCTAACTTGCAGGGCTTATGGGAACAGTAATTTGAACCTCAGGTTGTAGGCTGCTGAAAAGAAAGGTGAGCACCTTCTTCCCTTCCAATTTGGATGGTTTTTATTTCTTTTTCTTGCCTAATTGTTCTGGCTAAGGCTTCTAATATTATGTTGAGTAAGAGTAGCAAGTGTGGGCATTCTTGTCTTGTTCTTTACCTTGGGTAGTTTTCAGTTTTTCATCACTGAGTATGATGTTAGCTGTGGATTAGTCATATATGGCCTTTATTATGTTGAGGTATGTTCCTTCTATACCAATTTTATTGAGTTTTTTTAATCATAAGTAGGTATTGGATCTTGTCAGATGCTTTTTCCTCTTCTGTTGAGATGATCATATGATTTTTATCTTTCATTGTGATAATGTGATGTATCACTTTGATTGGTGTATCACTTTCCAATCTAAACTAGAAAGGAAGAAGTTAAACTGTCACTATTTTTGGATGACATGATTTTACATATAACAAACCCTAAAGACTCCACCAAAAAACTATTAGAAATAATAAAAATGAATACAGTAGAGTTGAAGGGTATAAATTAAATATACGAAAATCAGTTCCAATTTTATACACTATCAATGAACTAATAGAAAGAGAAATTAAGAAAACAATCCCATTTATAATTGCAATAAAGAGAATAAAATATCTAGGGATAAATTTAACCAAGGAGTTAAGTGTACACTGAAAACTATCTTGTTGAAAGAAATTAAGAAGACATAAAGAGGACTTCCCTGGTGGCACAGTGGTTAAGAATCCGCCTGCCAATGCAGGGGACATGGGTTTGATTCCTGGTCCGGGAAGATCGCACATGCCGTGGAGCAGCTAAGCCTGTGCGCCACAGCTACTGAGCCTGCAAACCACGACTACTGAGCCTGCATGCCACAACTACTGAAGCCATGCGCCTAGAGCCTATGCTCCACAGCAAGAGAAGCCACCACAATGAGAAGCCCACAGACCGCAACGAAGAGTAGTCCCCACTTGCCACAACTAGGGAAAGCCCGCACGCAGCAATGAAGACCCAACACAGCCAAAAAATATAAATAAAAATAAATAAAATTCAAAATAAAATAAAACTGTATCAATGAACTTAAAAAAAGACACAAAGAAATGGAAAAATATTCCACGCTCATGGATTGGAAGAATTAATATTGTTAAAATGTCCATATTACTTAAAGAAATCTACAGATTCAGTGCAATCCCTATCAAAATCCCAATGAGCTTTTTCACTGAAATAGAAAAAAAATTCTAAAATTTGTACAGAACCACTAAAGACCCTGAATAGCAAAAGCAGTTCTGAGAAAAAAAGAACAAGACTGGAAGTATCACACTCCTTGATTTCAAATTATACTATACAGCTGTAGTAATCAAAAGAGCATGGTGTTGGCAGAAAAATAGACACATGAATCAATGGAACAGAAGTGAGAGCCTAGAAATAAACCCATATATATATGGATGATTAATTTATGACAAAGGAGAAAAGAACATACAATGGAAAAATGGTAGTCTCTTCAATAAATGGTGTCGGGAAAACTGTACAGCCACATGGAAAAGAAACTAGACCATCATCTTACACCACACACAAAAATCAACTCCAAATGGATTAAAGACTTGAATCTAAGACTTGAAACCACAGACTTCTTAGAAGACAGTACAGGCAGTACCGTTGTTGACACTGGTGTCAACATATAGATGATAGAATACTACTCAGCCATAAAAAAGATGAAATCTTGCCATTTGTGCCAACATGGATGGACTGTGAAGGTATTATGTGAAGGGAAATAAGTTAAATAGAAAAAGACGAATACTGTGTGATTTCACTCATATATGGAACAAAAAATAAATAAATGGAAAGACTAAACCAAACATAAACACATAGATGCAGAGAACAGAGTAGTGGTTACCAGAGGGCAAGAGAGGTAGGGGTAGGGTGAAATGGATAAAGGGAGTTAAGTAACTGTATGTTGATAGATGGAAACTAAACTTTTGGTGGCAAACACACTGTAGTGTTATACAGAAGTCAAAAGATAATGTTGTACACATGAAATTTAAATAATGTTATAAACCAGTATTACCTCAATAAAAAGTATACGGTTAAAAATAAAATTCTGGGGCTTCCCTGGTGGTGCAGTGGTTGAGAGTCCGCCTGCCGATGCAGGGGACACGGGTTCGTGCCCCGGTCCGGGAAGATCCCACATGCTGAGGAGCAGCTAGGCCCGTGAGCCATGGCTGCTGAGCCTGTTTGTCCGGAGCCTGTGCTCCGCAACGGGAGAGGCCACAGCAGTGAGAGGCCCGCGTATCACAAAAAAAAAAAAAGAAAAAAGAAAAATCTATAAGTAAAAAAAGGTGAGCACTGTGGCTTGTTACAGCACTAGAGAGACTGTAGTACTGTGAAAAGACACCAGAAGGAGGAAGAGATTACAGGCTCCTGAGTAAAAATAGGAAACACTCCTTAACTGGGGCCACACTACCCCAGACAAGTTGGATCCTCAGGAAAGTTTTGAGAGGTCCTTGGAATCTCTATCAGGTGGTTGGTAGAGGTCTTCCCCTGTATGAAGCTAGTCCATAAAGTCTTGGAGAGGTGACTATTTTTTTCAAATGCTGAAATATCAACAAATGATCACAAAGCATTCAAAGAAACAGGGATTCATGACCCAATCAAAGGAACAAATTTAATCTCCAGGAACAAACTGTAAAGAAACAGAGTTTAATGAATTATCTGAGAAAGACTTCAAAATGACCACCTTAAAATTGCCTAATTTGCTGAGAGAGAAAACAGACGACACTAAATGAAATCAAGAAAATGATGCACAAAGAAAACGAGACCATCAAGAAATAGAAACTATAAAAAAAGAACCAAAATAGAAATTCTGGAGTTGAAGAATACAGTAATTACATTGAAAAATTCACTAGTGACATTCAACAACAATTTGATAACACAGAAGAAAAAACCAGTGAACTGAAATACAGGTCATTTAAAATGATCAAATCAGAGGAGAAAAAAGAATCAAGAAAAGTGAAGAGAATCTAATGTAGTTATTGGATACCATCAAGAGGACCAGTAATAAATTATGGCAGAAGGAGAAGAAAGATAAAAGGGCAGAGAGCTGCTTTGAAGAAATAATGGTCAAAAACTTCCCAAATTTGAGGAAAGAAATGGACATACAAATTTAGGAAGCTCAACAAACGCCAACTGTGATAAATTCAGAGATCCACGCTAAGGCATATTATAATCGAATTGTTCAAAGTCACGGACAGAGTCTTGAAAGCAGCCAGAGAAAAGTGACTCACCACATACAAGGAAACTCTTATAAAGATATCAGTGGATTTCTCAGCTGAAACCTTGCAGGCCAGAAGGGAGTGGGGTGATATATGCATAATGCTGAAAGAAAGAAACCTACTGAGCAAGGGAACTATATTCGGCAAAACTATGATTCAGAAATGAAGGAGAAATTAAGACATTACCAGATAAACAAAAGCTGAGGGAGTTGAGTTCATCACCACTAAACACGCCCTATAAGAAATACTATAGGGGGTTTCCCTGGTGGCACAGTGGTTAAGAATCCGCCTGCCAATGCAGGAGATACAGGTTTGAGCCCTGGTCTGGAAAGATCCCACATGCCACGGAGCAACTAAGCCCGTGCACCACAACTACTGAGACTGTGCTCTAGAGCCCGTGAACCAACAACTACTGAGCCCGCGTGCCACAACTACTGAAGCCCGCATGCCTAGAGCCCATGCTCCGCAACAAAAGAAGCCACCACAATGAGAAGCCCGTGTACCGCAATGAAGAGTAGCCCCTGCTTGCCGCAACTAGAGAAAAGGCTGCATGCAGCAAGGAAGACCCAATGCAGCCAAAAATAAATAAATAACTTAATTAGTTAACTAATTAATTTAAAAAAAAAGAAATGCTATAGGGTGTTCTTCAAGTTGTTTAAAAAAAAAAAGCATGTGAGACAGCAATACCAAACCATATGAAAATATAAAATCTCTGGTAAAGATAAATATATAGACAAAGAATACTGTAGTTTTGTAATGCGTGTGCATAAACTAATTTTAATTCTGATATAGAATTTAAAAGAAGCATTGAAATAACTATAAATCTGTGTTAATGGATACACAGGATGAAGAGATGTATTTTGTGGCATCAATAACATAAAGTAGGGGGCAGAAATGTAAAGAGGTAGAATTTTTCACCTGTTTTATTGAGATATACTTGATATATAACTGTAAATTTAAGTGTACATCATGTTAATTTGATACATTTGTATATTGCAAAATGATTACCACCATAGCATTAGCTAACACCTCCATCCTTTCACATAATTAACATTTCTTTTTTGTAATGAGAACGTTTAAGATCTAGGAGTAATGGAGCCCACGTTTCCGCAGAGAATCCCAGAATATCTGTATTAGGAAGTATTTTTCAGATTATTTTGACCAATCTTCTCTTATAAACATGCTTTTAAATCCTGGTATAGCTTGCTAAACAGACATGCATTGTTTGATCTAGCTTTTTATGACTGATCATAAAACATACATTATTGGGACTTCCCTGGTGGCACAGTGGTTAAGAATCTGCCTGCAAATACAGGGGACACAGGTTCGAGCCCTGGTCCAGGAAGATCCCACGTGCCGCAGAGCAACTAAGCCAGTGCGCCACAGCTACTGAGCTTGTGCTTTAGAGCCCGTGTGCCACAACTACTGAAGCCTGTGCTCCACAACAAGAGAAGCCACTGCAATGAGAAGCCCGTGCACTGCAATGAAGAGTAGCCCCCGCTCACCTAACTAGAGAAAGCCCACGCGCAGCAACGAGGACCCAACGCAGCCAAAAATAAATAAATAAATAAAATTTAAAAAATACATTATTTTATCATTCAAACTTGAGCTGAACGGCAGATAAATGCCACAAAATATCATTTTTGTAAATTGCTTGGTAAAATATAGGTATTTTGTACCTGTCACATGTTAATAAACCTTTTCAGAATTTTTATGTGGAGTTTTCCTAATGTGATTTATTTGTCTATTGGTATGTAGATTTGATGAAAATTAATTTCAAAAGAGGTAATATCATGACTCATGAATGTAAAAAGAACGTGGGTCAAAGATTTTTATTTAGCTTATTAATTAGTGAGGAATCCAGTAAGATGTTAAAACTAGTTAAAAAGAAAATCAACAAAATAAAACCCAGATAAAGCCAATTAGGAATTCTGAAATGAAGTTAGAAATAGATGCAAAACTGCTCATTATCCACTGGGCAATCATCAATTACTTCTCCAGGATGCACTATTTACATTTCTATAGACAAGAATCATTTGCCTTGTAATCAGTGCTGTATAACTGAGTTGTTAGATATCTCAAAGATAACAAAAGGCAGATATAACCCAGAAGAGTGCTCTTGACAGCATACCCAGTACACTTTTTGCCCATATCATGGACTTTAACAATTTTCCTTATTATTCTAATGTGGATAAAAAAGGGTTTCCACCTTGCCCTGGTCCCCATCACTCCATATTAAATGTCTCCTACTTGATTCATTTGTATTACTTGTTTGACCCTTCTAGCCACTTTAGCATAAAAATTTGCTATTCCTAGTCTTGAGGATAAAAAAAATCAAATTCCTAATTATAAAAGATTAAAAATTTACATATTTGTTTTTTAATTTTAACATTATATGCTTATTAAAATAAGAAACATGAACTTATTTGTTATGATCTGCTAGTCTGTTGAAATTACTTAATTCGTGGCTTTCAGTACACATGTTGTCATTGTGTTACCCCTGAGGACAGATGTTCCTGGCATAAAGTTATTCCATATAAGATTTTTTCCCATTTCATGTAAGAGGGATAAATGATGGTCTAGTGGATCATGCTTCAACAATGTGAAAATAACATATGAACTACATGTTTTTCAGGGAGTTATGTGTGAATATGTCTATAGATATAGATGTAATAGATAAAAACCACTTTAGAAAATCTGACTTTTCTATAGAATCATATTTTCACAGAATTGCTCTTCAACATCTTGAATTAAATAGGAACAAAAGTAAGTGACAAATAGGGTCCATAGAAGATTTAATTTACCATTTTTTAACTTCTTCAGTTCTTTCATACTGTTCAAACCATAGACTTTTTTTTTGGTTGCTGTTTCTAACCTATAGTTTCTGGCTTGAAACATGGAGAGTGATACTCAGTACTGAGTTACAATGGAAATGGAAATGAAAATATGAGAAGTTTTAGAGGGTGAATTAAGTGATATAACACTTGGATAATGATCCAGCCTTTTTAAAATTCTTTAAGAACTAAAGTGTTTCTGAATTTTATTATATTCTTCATTTTTCATATTGCTTCTTTTCCTTTAGATCTGATTTTTCAAAACTTTAGTGGTGTATAATGTAAAGCAGTACTTTTGAGATTTTTTAAAATTTAGAAAACCTCTTTAATTGACGATATGTGGGTTTTAAAAAAAAATCTTATTTTCTTTGTGTAGAGGATTGGCCATCACCTAAGTTGCAAATCATGTAGAAAATCTCTCTGAAGTATGAGTAGGATACAGAAAGGGATGATTGCAGCAATGTTTTGGTAACAGCATCTTTTGGAAAAAATGTCTCTAAAATATATGGGGTTAGCAGATACACACTACTATATACAAAATAGATAAACATCAAGGACCTACTGTATAGCACAGGGAACTCTACTCAATATTCTGTAATAACCTAAATAAGAAAAGAATTGAAAAAAGAATAAATATATGTATAACTAAATCACTTTGCTGTACGCCTGAAACTAACATAACATTGTAAATCAACTGTACTCCAATATAAAATAAAAACTAAGAAAAAACTAAAAAAAATATGGGGTTAGAAAAATTTTAGTGATCTTTCATATTTCTGTCAAATTTTAGACAAATTTGTGTGATTTTACTTAGTTTGCAAGTATTTATATAGCTTATTAATGAAAGTTTTATCAACGAGGAGTCACATGGTTTGATTTATAATCATTAGCATGTTTAATTTGAAGGATACTACTTCAAAACACTTATTAGATTTTAAACAATTTATTATGCAATATTTAGGGCAAACTCAAGCACACATGTAGTCATCACCTGGCTTAGGTAGTAAAATACAGGTTTCTCCACTGTCCAAAGTATAGGTTCCTATGAAAACTTACCTAGGCCAAGATGGCATAAAGCAAAGAAGCAATTACTGTAGGACACATCCTGCTAACAGATACACAAAATACATCGAGATAAAGCACAGATGCTCACAGTCACAGTTCAAAGCTATGGAGGTTTGATGCTGAAATAATCAGTGTAGTTCCTGGAGAAGGAGCTTAGCAGTGCCACTCTTGCTGGTCAGGATGCATGCTGCCTCTATAAGAGCTTGCCACAAAACAAATGGTAAACGCTATTTTTGGTTTTTGTCTTTTTTCGTAAAAAATGAAAATCCTCTTCGGATTTCTTTTGGTTAGTGAAAACAGGTGCTAATGCAGGACTTTCAGAAAAGTGAAGTGGCATAAAGTGAACTTCTGAAAAGCGGTGGATACCTGTATTGTCAAAGCAGTTAAATTCCGTCCTCTGTGTCCCTTTCCTGATCATCATTCCTTTCCCCTAGAGGTAGCTACCATCCTGAAATTGGTGTTCATCATGCCATGCATTTTAAATTATTTTTTTTAAATATAGGTATGCATCCCCAAATGGTATGTAGTATTGTTGTTTTGAACTTTGTGTAAATGAGATGATAAAATATATATTCTACAACATAGTTTTGTTTGGCTCTTTGTACTTATGAAAGTCATTCAAGTTGATATGTGTAGCTCTAGCTTATTCATTATCAGTGATATGTGATATTCCATTCTTTAGTCTGTATTTATTATCAAATGATCGCCTGTCCAGGAAATTGAAAGAATGTGGTGAGAAACACATTTGGACAATATTCTGATTAATATGGTTACTTTTGGGACTGTTAAAATAAGTTTATTATCAAGTTAAGATTCTAATTCTGCTAATAAGTTTACTAGCAGTTAAAAAAGGAAAAAGGAAATATTCTTTTATTTTTTGTGGTACGCGGGCCTCACCATTGTGGCCTCTCCCATTGTGGAGCACAGGCTCCGGACGCACAGGCCCAGCGGCCATGGCTCACAGGCCCAGCCGCTCCGCAGCATGTGGGATCCTCCCGGACCGGGGCACGAAGCCGTGTCCCCTGCATCGGCAGGCGGACTATCAACCACTGCGCCACCAGGGAAGCCCGAAATATTCATATTTAATATGAGCATAAATCAGCTTTCCTATTGCCTTTGCTTCAGTAATTTAAAAATAAGTAAATAATGTGCTGATTCAATAGCAAGGTGGTATTTATCTCAATTCTACTTAATTTGGAGGTAATATATTAAGTGGGAAAACTAAGGGTATCAGTATTGATGAGTAATGTGAGGCAGAGGATGTTCAAAATAGGTTGGGGATTGCCAGTGAGATTCTAGTCTCAGTGATGATAAAATGACTTGGTTCGCTGTGCCTAAGGACCTTGTCTAATGAGTTGTGTCATCTTAATTGGCCACACATTGGTGAAGAGCATAAAAATAAGTTAATCATAATGATATCTCACAGAAGATAATCAGTTAGCCAATCAGGAGAACCTCAGCCCAGAAAACGTTTCTGGCCATTTAGCCCTTACTCTACCTTAGCATTAACAGGTAGAGAGATGGAATGTGCGAGAAGTGTACCTGCTCCTCAGTCCCTCTGATTGGTATGCCATGTATGGTCTTGTTAGAGTACAGAGGGAAATAAGCATGTAAAAACAAATGTTAGGGCTTCCCTGGTGGCGCAGTGGTTGAGAGTCCGCCTGCCGATGCAGGGGACGTGGGTTCATGCCCCGGTCCGGGAGGATCCCACATGCCGCGGAGCGGCTGGGCCTGTGAGCCATGGCCGCTGGGCCTGCGCGTCCGGAGCCTGTGCTCCGCAATGGAAGAGGCCACAACGGTGAGGCCCGCGTAACGCAAAAAAAAACACCAAAACACAAATGTTAAACAAACATTAAATTGCCAAAGTGAGTGTAACACAGTGAGAACTGCTCTGCATGCCATGTTCCATCATGAAGGGGAGACAATGTGGGGGGCTGTGGAGACAAGAGTTTTGGTGCTACCATAGATCCAAGTCATGGACGTTCATGTATGTTATCCATTATGCAAAATCCTTTTTAAACAGTGTAAGTCATTTCTTATTAGGAAATATTCTCAGTTTTGTTTGAAACGCTTACTGATGTGTCTCTGCTGATAGAACGTTAGATACTTCTGTCATATTACAATCTAACTAGAACTTGTTTTTTTTGTTTTTTTCAGACATGAGTTTTATGTGCTAGTGATTATGCTGTCATGGAAAGGAAACCAGAGCTGACAACAGTTAACAAATGCAGCTCTTTTATTACTTATTTCCCAAACAATCTCCTTTTTATTTACCATTTGACAAATGCCATCTTATTTTATAAGTGGCAAACACTCAATATGCAGAGTGCCTTTTTTGTAGTGTATTTACATTAAGACTCTTAGGTTAAAAAAGTAAATTATTTCTATCAACTTAAGTGTTTTTGATTATATAGAAAAAGGTACTCTCTGAATTTTTCTATTCTGATGTTTTCTGGGTTAAATAACATGATATATAAAATACTGTATTATTTTACTATATTATTACTACTATACTAATAATATTATATTATTAGAATGTAATTATTTTTTCTTGCCTATAGATATTAGAACATATATTTGACTTTGCATTTGCATTAAAAGCATATTGCATTTGCATAAAAAGCATATTATTGCAATTCCTAACATTTCTCAGATGGTAAAGCAAAGCTATACTCAAATGAGAATATATGTTGAAGAGTCCACATCTACAAGCTTGAGGTGAGTTAATGATTTGGTGAATGGGACAACAGAATTTTGTAACAATAAGTTATTAATGCTAAAATATTTGGAGATTTTTTATACAGTATCACTAGCTACATGAAGAAACTTATTTACAGTGAAACATTTCCATCTGAATGGCTAGGCTAGAAATTAGCAAGTTAGTACCCTTTGGAATGAAGCACTTATCTTTTAAAAAATTTTCCTGAAGATATATATTTTTTTCACTCATTTCCTCTCCCCAGCATCTTTCAAGTTATAACCAGATTGCTGAAGGGAGGAAACCATCTCACAATAAATTGTAGTAACTTCTTAAAGGGCTTTTCATACTTGGCTTCAGTTTCTCCTACCTTTTCTAATAGATTTACCCTCTTTATTCACCTTTCTAAGGGAGGCATTGTAAGGAAGCTTTCCTGCAGGGAATTTACAATATCTAGTGACGTCTGACTTATTTTTTTCTTAGGCTAGACACTTCCTCACTGAAAGAAGCCTTTTATCAGCATCTATTATGCTCCTTTCCCACTGCTGTAAATCCTCTATATTTTCTTAAATAGGACAGATCATATTAGGAATCCAGTTCCAATGCCATAGTATTTGAATGTAGTTGTGGGTTTTTTTTTCCTCCTAATCTCTATAAACTCTGATAGTTGCTTAAAGAGAACTTGCTTTTTCTGTTTGCTTTGTTCAGTTGCTAAGCTTTAATGGTAAGTGATGAGGGAATATAGAAAATCTTAAAAGGCCATGAAATCCTCATTCAGTTTGGAACAAACAGCTTAGCTTAAGTGTCTCTGCCATTTAACATATTTAAGTTCTTTGGTGTGTGAACACTTGTCTACAGTGCTGAATTGAGGATGACTTGAAACTCTCTGGCATTTTTAGGATATGTTTTGTTTCTGATCATGCATTGTTAAATGGTGTGTTTGACTTCAGAGCTGTTTATTACCAGTTTGTTCCTTAATAAAATATCTTTAATTGTATAGTTTTTCGGTCAATATTAAGTGCAAATGAATTTCAGAAGAGAAATAGGTAGTTTTCATATAGAACAATTTATTTTACTTAATATCTTAAATTTATATTTGGAAAGTGATTCATTATATTTAAATTTCTCAGATACTCAGAGCACCAAGGAAAATGATAGAGAATAACTTTATATTATTGATTTGAGGTCCTGTAATATAGGATGGACTTACTTTTTCTCCTTGGAAAATTTTCTTTTTTTACTTACTATATCATGGCCTTGCTAAATCAGGTAAGTTTTCCCATTAGCTTAACAGTTCTGAACAACACCTTTATTTGACATTATATTTGGTATCAAAACGTATTAGTGGATCATGACGGTAATTGGTAAACCACTGGGTAGTTTATACATATCCATTTTAGTTATTTTATAATGAAGTCCCTGATAGGAGATACTAGTTGAGGTGAAAATTGCTCCTATTAATAGTGTAAGTCCAAGAATTCTAGTCCATCAATCAAGCAACAAATAGTCATTATTACCTCATGAAAAGCAGTACAGTAGCTCTTTTATGAACGTATGACAATATTTCATTTTGTAATTAATAATATCTGAAAACAAGTGAAGGCATTTGTACACCTAGTTGACAGATAGCACTCCTTCATGAAATGCAGAATCATGTCTCTGCAGATACAGTTGGCCCTTGAACAAGGGGGTTAGGGTCACCGACCCCACTGCACAATCTAAAATCCACGGAGTGAAAAATCCACATACTGAGAAACTTGCGTGTAACTTTACAATTGGTATCCGCAATTCCACATCTTTGGATACTGGATTCAACCAACCTTGGGACCGTGTAGTACTATCGTACAAATTTAGTGAAAGAAATCCGCATGTAAGTGGACCCATGCAGTTCAAACCCATGTTGTTGGGACTTCCTTGGTGGCACAGTGGTTAGGAATCTGCCTGCCAATGCAGGGGACACGGGTTTGATCCCTGGTCTGGGAAGATCCCACATGCCGCGGAGCAGCTAAGCCCATGCGCCACCAACTACTGAGCCTGCGCTCTAGAGCCCGCGAGCCACAACTACTGGGCCCACGTGCCACAACTACTGAAGCCCATGTGCCTAGAGCCCGTGCTTGGCAACAAGAGAAGCCACCGCAATGAGAAGCCTGTGCACCGCAACTAGAGAAAGCCTGCGTGCAGCAACAAAGACCCAACACAGCCAAAAATAAAATAAATTAATTAAAAATAAAATTAAAAATGTTCGGTTGTTAAAAAAAAAAACCCAAAACCATGTTGTTCAAGGATCAATTGTAGTATTCATGTTAAGGGTGTCCTCTAGCTTAAGTAGCTTTAGGTGGCATGTATGAGTAACCAGTTCAAAAATGCTTATTGAAAGTTCATAATCGTGGTAGGTTATTGGATTATCCTATGGAATCCAAATTTAGCAAACACAGGCAGGGATTTAAAGGACAGAAAGTGGAATAGTAATGCTGTCAGGAACTAAGGCAGAACTCTCAGTGTAGTCTCGGGCTACTTGGTCTCTTTCATTTATTCATTCATGTGTTTATTTATTCAACACCTGTTTATTGAGAACCATATGTCTGGGCCAGGCACTGGAACTACATCACAGAACAAGAAAGATTTGATTTTTTAAAATATATAACATGTAGTTCACATACTGTACAATGTACCCATTTTAAGTCTAAAATTCAGTGATTTTTAGTATATTCACGGAGTTGTGCAACCATCACCACAAACAATATTAGAACATTTTCTTTACCCAGAAAGGAAACACTGTACCCATGAGCGATCATTATCTCCCCTCCCCTTAATGCCTGGCGACCACTAATCTGCTTTCTGTCACTATGGATTTGCCTTTAAAGGATATTTCATGTAAATGGAACCATATCTGGTCTTTTGTGACTAGCTTTCATTTAGCATAATATATCCAAGGTACTTCATTCCTTTATATTATGGAATATTTCACTGTATAGATACAGCACATTTTATTTATCTTGTCATCAGTTAATAGACATCTGGGCTGTTGGCAATTTTTTGTTTTGGCTGTTATGAATAACACTGCCATGAACATTTATGTGCAAGTTTTTTTTTTGTTTGTTTGTTTTTGTTTGTTTGCGGTACTCGGGCCTCTCACTGTTGTGGCCTCTCCCATTGCGGAGCACAGGCTCCGGACGCGCAGGCTCAGCAGCCATGGCTCACGGGCCCAGCCGCTCCGCAGCATGTGGGATCTTCCCGGACCGGGGCACGAACCCATGTCCCCTGCATCGGCAGGTGGACACTCAACCACTGCGCCAACAGGGAAGCCCTATGTGCAAGTTTTTATGTGGAGATATGTTTTCATTTCTCTTGGTTATATACCTAGGAGGAGAATTCTGGTTCATAGAGTAACTTTATGTTTAACCTTTTGTGGAACTGCTAGAATTATCCAAAGAAGTTGCACTATTTTTCATTCCTACTGGCAGTATATGAATGTGCCAGTTTCTCCAGGTCCTTGCCAACATGTGTTGTTAGTCTTTTTGATTATACTCATCCTGGTGGTTATGAAAAGGTATGCCATTATGATTGTAATTTACATTTCTCCAATGACAAATTATGTTGAACAACTTTTCATGTGTTTATTGGCCATTTGTATATCTCCTCTATAGAAGTGCTTATTCGTATGCTTTGGGCATTTTTAAATTGGGTTACTTGTGTTCTTGTTGTTGAATTTTAAGAGTTCCTTATATATTCTGGATGCAGGTCCCTTAAATAAATGTTTTGAAAATATCTTCTCATTCTGTGGGCTGTCTTTTCACTATCTTGGTGGTGGTCTTTGAAGCACAAGAATTTTTCATTTTAACGAAGTTCAATGTATGTATTTTGTTTTCTCTTGTACTTTTAGTTCATAGCTAAGAAGACTGCCTAACCCAAGGTCACAAAGCTTTTCTCCTATATTTTCTTTCTGAGTTTCATTGTTTTAGTACTTACATTTAGGTCTGTGATTCATTTTGTGATAATTTTTGTGTGTGGTGTGAGGAATGAGTCCAACTTCATTCTTTTTTGCATGTGGATATTCAGTTTTCCCAGCTTGATGCCTATTTTTTAAATGTGAAAAAGAATCACCTGGGCTTCTTGTTAAAAATTCAGATTCTGGTTCAGTCATGGGACCTGATAGTCTGCTTTACTACAAAGTTTCCAGGTGATGTTGCTGATAGTGGCCCTGGGACTATATATTTTTTGTTTTGTTTTGTTTTGTTTTGCGGTACACGGGCCTCTCACTGTTGTGGCCTCTCCCGTTGTGGAGCACAGGCTCTGGACGCGCAGGCTCAGCAGCCATGGCTCACAGGCCCAGCCGCTCCGTGGCATGTGGGATCCTCCCGGACCGGGTCATGAACCCGTGTCCCCTGCATCGGCAGGCAGACTCTCAACCACTGCGCCACCAGGGAAACCCCATTGAGACTATATTTTGAATAGCAAAGAGAGACAACTACTGAACAAGCAAATGCATTCTAAATGTGCATCTGGTTTGATCTCACCTGAGGACTGGCTCTTTTTATTGCTCCCATTAGGTGGGAGACTGTTAACTTTTCTACTGCTGCCAAGATCACATTCCACTAGGTCAAACCATAACTTGAGAATTGCTAAGTGGTGTCACTAAGCCCAAGATTTTAACTCCCAGCCGAGACCATCTGGTTAGCTACACAAGAGCCAGGTGTTCAGCTCTTACACCCATCAGCTGTGGCTATAGGGGTCTGGCTTATAGGGGCTCATTATGTGGGTGGTAGGTCTCAGAGAAGAGGGCTGTAGGTAGGCTCACCAGAGACTGAATACACTTCTAATTTCAGAGCTATCTGGGAATCTTTTACTTTTAAATTTGAGAATTTCTAAATGGTAACTAGAGTGAGAAAATCTTCAAATGACTGCTAATGAGTAATTCTGGGCTGAGCAGGGGAAAATAGAGTTTTCCTTGATTAGCAGCTAACCCCTGCGTTTCATCTTTAGTAAGCCTAAGTGGTTTGTGTGTCTTGAGTCCTGGTGCAAAGACCTTGGAGGTACTGAGCCTTTTGGAGGCTGTCTCTTTTATAGACTGAGAATAATAGCTGTTCTGTAGAGACACTTTAATGACTTTGTTTCTGGAACAGAGTGTAGGTGCAGTACTATGTTAGTTTTCCTGCCTTCTTACTTCTGGAAAAGATCTTATGTGATTTACATATAAGAGACCAAGTATAATAAGGCCATTAAATTAAGGATAAAACAAGAGCCATCTAATGGAAAGAGAACATTAGTTTTCCTACAGAATCAAAGGTAAAAATGGTTACTCTAGCTGAATAAAAGATTTAACTACAAGCCTTTTGGCAAACATGGTAAAGAGGGAAACATAATTAAACAGCTCTTAATATATGTAGAGATAAAAAAGCATACTAGTTTGTTAGAAAATATTTTTCTTAACATTAAAGTTACAAGTTTAATTATTTAGAATGAGTAATAAGTAAAATAGAATGACAGTATTTAAAAAGCATCAGACGATAGACACTTTTTCTATCATGGTCCATAAAATTCTTCTAGACTCTGTCCACTGCCCAATTCCAAGTCTTCAGATATTTATTACATCAGCATTACACTTCCAGTTACCAAAATCTAATAAACCTTGTATTGGTTTCCCATTGCTGCTGTAACTAAATGCAACAAACTTTGTGGCCTAAAATAACACGTTTATTATCTTACAGTTCTAGAAATCTAAATCCAAAGTAGGTCTCACTGGGCTACAATCAAAGTATCAGAAGGCTGAGTTATTTCTGCAGGCTGTAGGGGGCGGAATCTGGTTCCTTGTCTTTTATGGTTTCTAGAGTCAGCCTGCATTCCTTGGCTTGCAGTTCCCTTCCTCCATCTTCAGAGCCTGCAACATCAGCCTTGACTTTGTCTTTCTGCCATCTTTATTGGTTCTTTGCTACTTCCTTTTCTCCTGTTATGGACTCTTGATATTACATTGGGCCCTCCTTCATAATCCAAGATGATTTTCCTATTTTTTTGTGTGTGTTTAGGATTTTATTTATTTATTTATTTATTTTTTACAACTTTATTGGAGTATAATTGCTTCACAATGGTGTATTAGTTTCTGCTTTATAACAAAGTGAATCAGTTATACATATACATCTGTTCCCATATCCCTTCCCTCTTGCGTCTCCCTCCCTCCCACCCTCCCTATCCCACCCCTCCAGGTGGCCACAAAGCACCGAGCTGATCTCCCTGTGCTATGCGGGTGCTTCCCACTAGCTATCTACCTTATGTTTGGTAGTGTATATATGTCCATGCCTCTCTCTCGCTTTGTCACAACTTACCCTTCCCCCTCCCCATATCCTCAAGTCCATTCTCAAGTAGGTCTGTGTCTTTATTCCTGTTTTACGCCTAGGTTCTTCATGCCATGTGTTTTTTTCTTAAATTCCATATATATGTGTTAGCATACAGTATTTGTCTTTCTGTATTTCTTACAGATTTTTTTCCTGTAATTGATATCTAGTCTCATAGCGTTGTGATCAGAAAACATACTCGATACGATTTCAATTTTCTTAAATTTACCAGGGCTTGATTTGTGACCCAAGATATGATCTGTCCTGGAGAATGTTCCATGAGCACTTGAGAAGAAAGTGTATTCTGTTGTTTTTGGATGGAATGCCCTATAAATATCAATTAAGTCCATCTTTTTTTTTTTTTTTTTTTTGCGGTACGCGGGCCTCTCACTGCTGTGGCCTCTCCCGTTGCGGAGCACAGGCTCCGGACACACAGGCTCCGCGGCCATGGCTCGCGGGCCCAGCCGCTCCGCGGCATGTGGGATCTTCCGGGATCGGGGCACGAACCCGTGTCCCCTGCATCGGCAGGCGGACTCTCAACCACTGCGCCACCAGGGAAGCCCTATTAAGTCCATCTTTAATGTATCATTTAAAGCTTGTGTTTCCTTATTTATTTTCATTTTGGATGATCTGTCCATTGGTGAAAGTGGGGTGTTAAAGTCCCCTACTATGAATGTGTTACTGTCGATTTCCCCTTTTATGGCTGTTAGTATTTGCCTTATGTATTGAGGTGCTCCTATGTTGGGTGCATAAATATGTACAATTGTTATATCTTCTTCTTGGATTGATCCCTTGATCATTATGTAGTGTCCTTCTTTGTCTCATGTAATAGTCTTTATTATGAGAATTGCTACTCCAGCTTTCTTTTGGTTTCCATTTGCATGGAATATCTTTTTCCATCCTGTCACTTTCAGTCTGTATGTGTCTCTAGGTCTGAAGTGGGTCTCTTGTAGACAGCATATATATGGGTCTTTTTTTTGCATCCATTCAGCCAGTCTATGTCTTTTGGTTGGAGCTTTTAATTCATTTAAATTTAAGGTAGTTACTGATATGTATGTTTCTATTACCATTTTCTTAATTGGTTTGGTTTGTTATTGTAGGTTTTTTCCTTCTCTTATGTTTCCTGCCTAGAGAAGTTCCTTTAATATTTGTTGTAAAGCTGGTTTGGTGTTGCTGAATTCTCTTACCTTTTGCTTGTCTGTAAAGTTTTTAATTTCTCTGTCAAATCTGAGTGAGATCCTTGTTGGGTAGAGTAGTCTTGGTTGTAAGTTTTTCCCTTTCATCACTTTAAATATGTCCTGTCAGTCCCTTCTGGCTCACAGAGTTTCTGTTGGAGGATCAGCTGTTAACCTTTTTGGGATTCCCTTGTATGTTATTTGTTGCTTTTTCCTTGCTGCTTTTAATATTTTTTGTTTGTATTTAATTTTTTATAGTTAGATTAATATGTGTCTTGGTATGTTTCTCCTTGGATTTATCCTGTATGGGACTCTTTGCTTTCTGGACTTGATTGACTATTTCCTTTCCCATATTAGGGAAGTTTTCAACTATAATCTCTTCAAATATTTTCTCAGTCCCTTTTTTTTTCTCCTCTTCTGGGATCCCTATAATTCGAATGTTGGTGCATTTAATGTTGTCCCACAGGCCTCTGAGACTGTCCTGAATTCTTTTCATTCTTTTTTCTTTATTCTGCTCTGTGGTAGTTATTTCCACTGTTTTATCTTCCATGTCACTTTTCCGTTCTTCTGCCTCAGTTATTCTGCTATTGATCCCTTCTAGAGAATGTTTAATTTCATTTATTGTGTTGTTCATCATTGTTTGCTCGGTAGTTCTTCTATGTCCTTGTTAAACGGTTCTTGTAGTTTCTTCATTCTGTGTTCAAGATTTTGGATCATCTTTACTATCATTACTATGAATTCTTTTTCAGGTAGGCTGCCTATTTTCTCTTCATTTGTTTGGTCTGCTGGGTTTTTATCTTGTTCCTTCATCTGCTGTGTATTTCTTTGTCTTCTCATTTTCCTTAACTTACTGTGTTTCGGGTCTCCTTTGCGCAGGCTGCGGGTTCGTAATTCCCGTTGTTTTTAGTGTCTGCGCCTAGTTGGTAAGGTTGGTTCAGTGGGTTGTGTAGGCTTTCTGGTGGAGGGGACTAGTGCCTGTGTTCTGGTGGATGAAGCTGGATCTTGTCTTTCTGGTGGGCAGGTCCGCGTCTGGTGGTGTGTTTTCGGGTGTCTGCGACCTTATGATTTTAGGCAGCTTTTCTTCTAGTGGGTGGGGTTGTGTTCCTGTCTTGCTAGTTGTTTGGCATAGGGTGTCCAGCACTGTAGCTTGCTGGTCGTTGAGTGGAGCTGGGTGCTCAGCGTTGAGATGGAGATCTCTGGGAGAGCTTTTGCTCTTTGATCTTACGTGGGGCCGGGAGGTCTCTGGTGGTCCAGTGTCCTGAGCTTAGCTCCCCCACCTCAGAGACTCAGGCCTGACACCCGGCCAGAGCACCAAGACCATGTCAGCCATTCAGCTCAGAATACAAGGGAGCAAAACACAGAAAGAAAGAAAGAAAAAATAATAAAATAAAGTAAAATAAAATAAAGTTATTAAAAGAAAAAGTAAAAAACAATATTATTAAAATTAAAAAGTGATTAAAAAATGAAAGAATGAAGAGAGCAACCAAACCAAAAAACAAGTCCACCCATGATAACAAGTGCTAAAAACTATAGTAAAAAACAACAACAACAACAAAAAAAATGGGCAGACAGAACCTTAGGACAAGTGGTAAAAGCAAAGCTCTACAGACAAAATCACACAAAGATACATACACATTCACAAAAAGAGGAAAAGGAAAAAATATGTATAAAAGAAAGGAAGAGAGCAAACAAATCAATAAAGAATCTACCAGTGATAATAAGCTCTAAATACTAAACTAAAATAAACACAAAACCAGAAACAAATTAGATGCAGAAAGCAAACCCCAAGTCTACAGTTGCTCCCAAAGTCCACCACCTCGATTTTGGGATGATTTGATATCTATTCAGGTATTCCACAGATGCAGGGTACATCAAGTTGATTGTGGAGATTTAATCCCGCTGCTCCTGAGGCTGCTGGGAGAGATTTCCCTTTCTCCTTTGTTTGCACAGCTCCCAGGGTTCAGCTTTGGATTTGGAGCCGCCTCTGCATGTAGGTCATCTGAGGGCATTTGTTCTTTGCTCAGACAGGACGGGGTTAAAGGAGCAGCTGACTTGGGGGCTCTGGCTCACTCAGGCCGGGGGGGGGAGGGGTACGGAGTGCAGGGCGAGCCTGCGGCGGCAGAGGCCGGCATGACATTGCAGCAGCCTGAGGTGCGCCGTGTGATCTCCTGGGAAAGTTGTCCCTGGATCACGGGACCCTGGCAGTGGAGAGCTGCACAGGGTCCTGGGAGGGGAGGTGTGGATAGTTACCTGTACTTTCACACAGGCTTCTTGGTGGCTGCAGCAGCAGCAGCCTTAGCATTTCATGCCTGTCTCTGGTGTCTTCACTGATAGCTGCATCTTGGGCCCGTCTCTGAAGCTCGTTTAGGCGGTGCTCTGAATCCCCTCTCCTCGCACACCCTGAACCAATGGTCCCTTGCCTCTAAGGAAGTTAACATACTTTTTCCCGGACTCCCTCCCGGCTAGCTGTGGCACACTAGCCCCCTTCAGGCTGTGTTCACGCAGCCAACCCCAGTCCTCTCCCTGGGGTCTGACCTCTGAAGCCCGAGCCTCAGCTCCCAGCCCCAGCCCTTCCCGACGGGTGAGCAGACAAGCCTCTCGGGCTGGTGAGTGCTGGTCGGCACCGGTCCTTGGTGCGGGAATCTCTCTGCTTTGCCCTCCGCACCTCTGTTGCTGCGCTCTCCTCCATGGCTCTCCAAAGCTTCCCCGCCACCACCCCCTGTCTGTGCCAGTGAAGGGGCGCCCTAGTGTGTCTAAACTTTTCCTCCTTCACAGCTCCCTCCCACTGGTGCAGGTCCCGTCCCTGTTCTTTTGTGTCTGTTTTTTCTGTTTTCTTTTGCCCTCCCAGGTACGTGGGTAGTTTTTTGCCTTTTGGGAAGTCTGAGGTCTTCTGCCAGTGTTCAGTAGGTGTTCTGTAGGAGTTGTTCCACATGTAGATGTATTTCTGATGTACTTGTGGGGAGGAAGGCGATATCCATGTCTTACTCCTCCACCATCTTGAAGGTCCCTCCTCCCTCACTTGGTTCTTTTAAAAAGTTGCTCAGGATTCTTTATATTTTCCAGACATAAAAAAAAACTTATCTTGCAATTTGAATTCCTCCATAGTGTTTTCTTTTATTCTCCCTTAAGCCAATCATTTGTCTGCAAGTTCTTGCTTTACTTTATTGAGGAATTTTTAATATTATTTTTCTAATTATATTCTCTCCCATGTTGCCTCTATTATTTGTTTCCAAAAATAACTATTGGATGTGTGCTGGGCCTCCTTTATTTTCCACGTCTCTTTACTTGCCTTTTACTTTTTTATTTCGCCTGTCTTTTTCACATAAAGTTATAGAAACTTTTCTCAAAATTATCAATCACATCACCTACTTGTCTTTGTCCAATGTATTATTCAGTCTTCCCATTAAAATTTTTATTTTGTTAATATTACTCTAGGAAAGGAGTAATGAAGGCACGCTGAGATTCCAGAAAATAGTTAGAAACTAGAGGTAAAGAGATGTGAAAAAATTAAAAGTTCTCTTGGTCCCTGATTCTGGGAACACGTCTTTTCCATTCCTGGCTTTATATATAGGTTTACTTTATACAACTTGCTGCTATACAAAAATCATTGAAAGATAGTAATAAGACTGCAAATGCCCTTATTAGAGGGTTTAAAAATTTTAAACTGATCTACCTGCAATATATGGAAGACTCAGAATTACAGAGTAGAATGTAAAAGTTAGATATCTTGGTAAAAAAAAAACATGACTAAAATAATTGATTAAGGAATTCCCTGGCAGTCCAGTGGTTAGGACTCTGAACTTCCAGTGCAGGGGCATGGGCTCTTTCCCTGGTCATGGAACTAAGATCCTGCAAGCTGTGTGGTGAGGCCCCCACCCCCCAAATAATAACTGATTGGAGAGAAAAAGGAAGTTGTAGGTTCTGGGAGTACAATAAATTCTCACCTTTAATACAATTTACAGATACTGTCAGTGTTTTCAAACCAAGAAAAAATCCTCAAAGATTGGGATAGTAATTGATTTTTTAAAGAACTGCTTACCTCTGAAGTATGGGCAAAGGAGAGTAGGGATAGAAGCTCCCCCCCCCTTTTTTTTTTTTGCAGTACGCGGGCCTCTCACCGCTGGGGCCCCTCCCGCCGTGGAGCACAGGCTCCGGACGCGCAGGCCCAGCAGCCATGGCTCACGGGCCCAGCTGCTCCACGGCATGTGGGATCCTCCGGGACCGGGGCACGAACCCGAGTCCCCCGCATCAGCAGGCGGACTCCCAACCACTGTGCCACCAGGGAAGCCCTTCCCCCTTTTTTAAATTATTATTATTATTTTTTGCGGGACGCCGGCCTCTCACTGTTGTGACCTCTCCCGTTGCGGAGCACAGGCTCCAGACATGCAGGCTCAGTGGCCATGGCTCATGGGCCTAGCTGCTCTGCGGCATGTGGGATATTCCCGGACCGGGGCACAAACCCGCATCCCCTGCATCGGCAGGCGGACTCTCAACCATTGCGCCACCAGGGAAGCCCTCCCCTTTTATTTTAAATGCTTTTGTTTAATAGGATATTTCTCTGACTTTCAGGTGAAAGCATAAGACCCATGAAGTTTTTTTTTTAACGAACAGAAAAAATAGACCTCAGGATTAATAGATTTTGGCTTCACCTATCAAAAGTAGAAAAATTTAAATAATTTGGCATAATTTCTTGAACTGATAATTTTCCTAGTAATTAAGTCTGAAGTTAAATTTTTTCTTTTAATTTATCATGATCAATTTATTTAAAAATACTTGCCATTTTTCCTTCCAGTAAAGGCCAAGCTGCAGTTTAAGCCTAGAGTCTGGTACATGATTTATTTAGAAACTGTTTGAATTGATGGATTGATTTCTCTGCTATTTGTCAATGCCTTTAAATCTGAACAGTCATTTCAGAAAGGAATTTGCACATTCTCTATAGAAGCTTAAAGGAAAAAGAGAAAGGATCCCTGTATCATATCAGTGCCAGTTAAGTCTTCTTTGAGAATCTGTTGCTTTGGAATTTGTAAAAAAAAAGAAAAAGTCTCATAAGATGTTATCATTAGATGGCATATGAGATTGGAATTGGTTTCTGAGTGCATGAAAAGAGTCCTAAATGAGAAAATGTAATTTGCACTGTTATTTCCCTTAACTTTTCTGTTGTCTAAACAACAGAACAGTTTTGTGTCTGTGTGCTTAAGTCTCCTGCACTTAGCACCAACTCTAAACTGTGGGAGTGTGTTCAACCTCAGATAGACAGTAAGATGACTTGACTTCTGAGCTGGGCTTTAATTTCTTTCACTGTTGCTAACTTTGAATGGTGCCATTGAAAATTGTCGTGGTTTCAATAGAAGTTAATTACTTAAAAATTCTAATGAAATTATAGTGAGTAACAACAATGGGTGGGCCTTAGCTTATATCTGAAATCATGGTTTCTTGCATACGAAGTAAAAAAATAGAATGTGGATTTCTATGCTAGTCAGAACATTAGAGCCCTCTTTCAGGCACTGTTTAACAAACATCAACGGGTATTATAGCATAAAAGTAAAATTTTTAGGTGAAAGTAAACAGTACATTAATAGCTTTAATAAAATTAAATTTAACTTTTCTGTGCTTTACTGTTACTTTTTTTAAATTAGGAGGTATCATGTCGCTGCAAATAGGATTAATATATTATAATTTAAATATTTAGGTAGCAGTTATTTTTGAAGAAATGATTATTAAATTTTTTTTTCCATTTTGCTTTTCAGGAGACGTTTAATACTTTTTGTTGTACTGTTGCCTGTGTTATAAAATCTTTTTTTTTTTTTTTACTTAATTTCTGATTCTCTTCAAGCCTTCCTGAATATTACCACTAGAGTTCTTTCTTGAAGAACGCCTTTTCGCGAGACTCCCTTGTCTAGCATCTGAAACTGATGGTTGCAATTCAGGGCTCTCTAAGAGATGGGAACAAATAACCTTTCAGTTCCACATTTTATATCACTAAACTCATGGAAGTTTGGAGTATAATCTGCTTACACAAATTCACCCTGTAAAATTTCACTTTGTTTTTATTGACAGAATTCCCCATAAATAGCACAACAATTTCCATCCCCACCTGCTGAAATAAATATTACTCAGCCCTTTATGCACGTTTGTGAAACTTTCCAAGATGATTTCAGCTTTGAAGAATTTCCTTCATCTAACTCCTAAAGTACTTTGGGTTAGTTTATATAAAACCCAGGTATAAGCCATGCCTCCACATAGCCCCAGCTATGTACAGAATAACGTTAAAAAAAAAAAAGACTGCCTCTGGTGTTTTTAAAGTATAATATATATATTTTTTGCTAAAATATAATATATATTTTAAAGCATAATATATATTATATTTTTCTAAAATATAATGTTTATATATTTTTTTCTACATCATCTACATTTGCTAAAATATAATATGTATTTTAAAGTATAATATATATTATATTTTGCTAAAATATAATATATATACATATTTTTCTACATCATGTAGAAAGTTCCCCAGGAATCCTAAGACCTTCCCAAACTTCCACATTCATGTCAGCCATCAAAAATTCTCTCTCAGCTTCCTTTCATCCACGTCTTTTTCTCCTTGGCTAGATGATAACACCTTACCTTTATCCTTCATTTTATCACATCATGACGTTCTTTATTCTTGCTGGAAGTGGTCATTGGGATTTCTGCTGCTTCACAGTTCCTAGAGAACTCAAATTCCATGCCTTGCCCTCAGCCTATAGGTTTCCCACAGAGAGAAGTTCAAGAAACCTCCAGGTAATAGTAGTTCTTCCGTTACTCTCACTGATTTTTGTTGTGAGATATCCATATGGAGACTATCTAGTAAATAACAGTTTCCATCACTGTCTTCTCTATATCATTTTCAACAAGTATTTTATAAATTGGTAATAGTTCTTGTTTTATCTACCTTTCAAGACTGAAAAAAATTGAGGACAGGGAGCACATTTTTCCTCTTAGCTAAACCTCTACAATTCCCCAATATATTTATTTCACGAATGAAAAAAAATCTTAGCTATACTTCATTTAGGAGAAATAACCACGTAGTGAGGTCAGCTTCAGTCACAAACTTGAAATACAAACAGATTGTCATTGGCTTTTACCACAGGTCCGCAAAGCCTTTATTCGTTCTGCATTTGGTGTTTAAGAAGGTCTAGAGAAAATTCCTTTCCTTTCCTAAGCATGCACATTTTTTCCTGCTCCTAAATATACATAACAGTGGCTTAATCAAATAAAATAATTTATGTTTGTATATTGTATAATAGATTATGGTATTGAAAGTGGATAAGACAAAGCTTAATCAAATATCTTAACTTTGGTATTTCTTATGAGCTATTTAAATGCATATATTCTATGGGTAGGATGTAACATGTTCCTATAGTGCATAAATATATGTATTTTAGAAACTACATTGGTTTATTAACATTATGTAAGTTTCTTGCATACAGCATTATATTTTTACTTCTGTATACACTACAGCATGCTCACCACCAAGAATTAGTTACTATCCTTCACCATATAGTTGATTCCATTTCAGACAAGTGGCAACTTCTTAAATGTTAATTGTAATGTCAAATCTAAAATTGTATCAGTGAACTTTTCATACTCTGCTACAACAAAACCCATCAGTCTAAAAAAATTACATCTCTGTGCTTTTTGTTTATATTCAAATCATTTATGAAGAAAGTTAAAATATAAATTAATAAATGAAAGAATATGTGTGTATATATATGTATACACACACACAGGTTTCCTTTTCTCTTTGTCATAAAATAGACCTATAGTTATTTTTTTCTATGCAAAGTTCCATTGAAGATGTGGAGTATCATAATTTACTAGCTTGCTATCATATTCAAGCATCATCTTAATCATCATCACAACAATGATAATAATAGCTTGTATTTACTGTGCTATTTATTTTATACCAAACACTAAGAGATTTATAAAAATTAACTCATTTAATAACCATAAAATTATGAAGTGAATTGAGCAAAGGTAAGCTCAAGGCCACCCCACTGTTTTTAAGTGGATGAAGCAGTGACAGAAGTATGAAAATTGATCTGAATTTCCAGGTAAAAACTTCCAGAATTCTAACTTGGTGAAGTGTATGTAACACTTTGTGCGGCGCTGGGAACTACTGCTATTCACTGTAGCCAAAGTTCTTACAGTGGGTGCTTATTTGAGCTTCAAGCATCAGACCCTGTCCATGTCACTCAGTAGAATAGAGAAGGTGGCTGTGAATCTGACAGGGCGTAGCTTTATAACTGGCACAATACAATCATCATTACCATATTCTTAATGTTACAAATTTTTGAAAACGTAAATAGCTTCATAAAATGGATTACTTTTTAGATTTCTATGTTCTTTGGCAAGTCACACCTCTTAGCTGCACTTTCCTCGCTTATAAAGTGAGAGTATTTGTTAGATATGTAAGGATCCTCGTAGCTCTACAATTTCTACAAATGTGCGATTGCTTTTAATTAACATTTTTATCACCAAACCTAATTCTCTAAAAGGCTGGCAATAACCCATTGTGCTATTCTGTTGCATTAAGTCCAGAAGACCTATACAGAAAAAAGGAAAATAGTTAAATATTAATATATGTAATATTATATATCACATATAATATTACTATATCATATATTTATATAAGCATGTATATATTATATACAATAGAGATATATCTAATATTTTCAATAATATTTCAACATGTAGGCATACATTCCAGTAAGACAATATTTACCATTTAAATAAAATCATGTGTTGTAACATAGGGTATTAAAGTTGTTTCTCAGAAATGCAATAATCAGACAAATAGGGACTTTTATAGTATGTTGTCTTAAGATTCTCTTTTGGTTTGCTTTGAAGTATCCATTACTTCTTTGAAGTTTTTTTTCTTATATTGAGTTTCAGATCATGTCTCTCCCATTACATTTTTCTTGCAAAGTCTGAGATAATCACATTTGATCTTTACTGAAATGTAATGTTTC
Source organism: Mesoplodon bidens (assembly GCF_964165515.1). Lineage (NCBI taxonomy): Eukaryota > Metazoa > Chordata > Mammalia > Artiodactyla > Ziphiidae > Mesoplodon > Mesoplodon bidens. Next base: position 115,582,268 of record NC_138163.1, on the reverse strand, counting down.
ACTAGGTCTTTAAAAATTCTTTACAAAGTATTGTTTTCTGTACATTATAATTATCATCATTAATCTGTAATTTGAAAGTATTGTATATACTTGTATTTCTACAAGTTTGTGGATCATATTATCTAGACAATGATGAGAAAAAAAGAGCTTCTAGTTAAGTGAATATTTAGAAAGTATCATATAATTATTAATTAATGTTTGCTGGGGAACTTCTCAGTGAGCTTTTGAATATATTGTTTATAACGAACATAAAATATGTGAATTTTAAATAATTTTTTATGGCAGGAAATTTATCAGAAAACAGAACAAATCAAATCATAGTATGATTCACAAGAAAAAAAATTTTTATTACTTTAATTTTTACCTGTATGAGATGACGGATGTTTACTAAAGTTATTGTGATAATCACTTTACGATGTATATAAATCAAATTATTATGCTGTATACCTTAAACTTATACAGTGCTCTATGTCAATTATATCTCAGTAAAACTGGAAGAAAAGAATAAAGTTTTTAAAAATCCCAGTAACTTTTTTTGTGTGTGTAAATCATATGGAAGAAAATCTACCAAATGTTTAAAAATGATTTTCCAGCAGTTGGGATGGGAGTGGAATGAGAGATTCAGAATGGATTTAATTTTCTACCTTATGTACTTCTGATTTAGAATATTTTGCATAAATTTGCATTTCTGCAATAACTACCAAAATGTGTAATTATATTAAGAATATCTACAATTCCTATACTAATATACTTCCTGAAATCACAAATTGCATGCTATAGGTGAGAACAACTGGAAATAGATAAAATACTAGTTATTTCCTCAGCTAGCAGAATATTGTTAGGAAAATGATTATATTATGCTTAAAATATTTATATATCCAATCTATTTAGATGAAGAATTTGATTTAAACCAATTAATAAAAAATGACGGCTTGCAATCTTTCGCTCTACATTTTTTATTCATTTCATGAGTGTCTGCTATATAGCAAAAGACAAAGATGAAAAAGTCACACCATACTCTCAAACTTAAGTCTAATTAGTATACAGTGTACATCTAATATATCCACCCAAAAATTGCATTAATTTTTATTTTGTTTGATAAGCAATGTTAGAGTTGTGTAAAGCAAAATTTGGAAAGAGAACCTAAAATGGAAACGTTCAGAGAGTGAAATGAATAAGTTATTTTCCCCTTGTTACAAATATCATCCTTAATTCTAAAAATAGCCTTGATGATACTGTGAGAAAAGCATTGTCCAGTTTCTCCCCGTTAAGTATGATGTTAACTGCAGATTTTTTGTAGATGTTCTTTATCATGTTGAGGAAGTGCCCTTCTATTCCACATTTGCTGAGAGTTTTTAAACATGAAAGGTTGTTAGATTTTGTCAAATGCTCTTTTTGTACCAACTGATATGATCATATGGTTTTTCTTCTTTAGCCTTTTGATGTGATGGACTACATTGATTTTCAGATGTCAAACCAGTATTGCATACCTGGAATAAATCCCACTTGTTCGTGATATATTATTCTCTATATGCTTTATTGGATTTGATTTTCTAGCAGTTGAATGAAGATTTGGACCCGTGTTATGAGAGATATTGATGTATAGTTTTTCTTTGTTGTAATGTCTATCTGGTTTCAGTATTAAGTTACCATTGGGCTCACAGAATGAGTTAGGAAGTATTCCCTTTGCTTCTGTTTTCTGATACAGGTTGGAAAATTGATATCATTTTTTCCTTGTTTGGTAGAATTCACTGGTGAAACATCAGGACCTTATGCTTTTGTTATTGGAAGGTCATTAATAACTTATTCAATTTTTTTTTTTTTTTTTGCTTTTTTGCGGTACGCGGGCCTCTCACTGTTGTGGCCTCTCCCGTTGTGGAGCACAGGCTCCGGACGCGCAGGCTCAGCGGCCATGGCTCGCGGGCCTAGCTGCGCCACGGCATGTGGGATCTTCCCGGACCAGGGCACGAACCCGTGTCCCCTGCATTGGCAGGCAGACTCTCAACCACTGCGCCACCAGGGAAGCCCCAACTTACTCAATTTTTAATAGGTTTAGAGTAATTCAGATTATCTATTTGTCCTTGTGTGAGTTTTGATAGTATATGTCTTTCAAGGAATTGGTCCACTTCAGACAATTTATCAGATTTCGGGGCGTATAACTGTTTATTGTATTCCTTTATTACAATTCCATATCTGTGGGATCAGTATTTATGAACCCTATTTCATTTTTGATACTGGTAATTTGTGTCTTCTCTCTCTCTCTTTTTTTTTTTTTTTTGGTTAACCTGGCAAGTAGTTTATCAATTTTATGATGTTTTCAAAGAAGTAGCTTTTGGTGGTGTTGATTTTTTTTTTCTATTTTCCTTCTTCCAGTTTCATTGATTTCAGCTCTAAATTTAATTATTTCTTTTGTTCTACTTGCTTTCAGTTTAAATTACTCCTTTTTAAATCTATTTTTCTAAGGTAGAAGTTTAGGTTAGCATTTTTTAGATCTTCTTTTCTAATACGTGCACCTAGTGCTATAAATTTCCCTCTAAGCACTGCTTTTGCTGTATCCCATAAATTTTGATAAATTCTATTCTCATTTCAAAATATTTTAAAAAATTTCTCTTTGACTCATGGTTTGTTTAAAAGTGTGTTGTTCAATCCAAATATTTGGGTATTTTCAAACTACCTTTCTGTTACTAGTTTCTAGTTTAATTCCATTGTGGTCTGAAAACATACTTCATATGATTTCCATTCTTTCAAATTTGTTAAGATGTATTTTATGGCTCAGAATGTGGTCTATATTGGTGAATGTGCCATGTGAAATTGAGAAGAATGTGTTTTCTGCTCTTGTTTGATGCAGTGTTCCATAATGTCAGATAGGTCAAGTTAATTGAAGGTGCCGTTTAAGTAAACTGTATCCTTACTGATTTTCTGCCTGCTTGATCTATTAATTACTGAAATGATATCTTTAACTTCAATAATGGATTTGTCTGTTTCTCCTCTCAGTTCTATCCGTTTTTACATTGTGTATTTTGACACTCTCTTGTTCAGTGCATACACGTTTAGGATTGCTACGTCTTCTTGAAGAATTTACTCTTTTATAATTATGTGGTGCCCTTCTTTATACCTGATAATTTTCTGTTTTGAAGTCTACTTTGTCTGAAATTTATTTTTTGTCTTTATATTTAGTGGGTTTATTGTAGGAAACATACAGTTGGGTCTTTTTTTGGTCTACTTTGGTAGTCTCTGTCTTCTAATTGGTGCATTTAGACCATTCACATTTAAAGTAGTTATGATATAGTTGGATTGATATCTATCATGTAATTATTTTCCATTTATTGCATTTTTTTCTTTAGGAAGTAAAGATGAAAGTTCCTATGTTTATTACTCCTTGGAATATAAATTAATGGCTCCAGGGGAGAGGCACACAGATCTCTCTAGGGATTTCTTTCTTGAACTTCCAATTTTCTTTTCTCAGAAAGCCCAGACCATGCAAAAACATGAAAATACTTAAGTAGCTTTCCTTACAATTTTAAGCCAATCTGTATCAGTTCTGGAATCTTTAAACACAGAGGGTTTCATTTAACCTCCTTTTTTCCCCTTTATGAACATTTTTAATATTTTAAACACTGTATTTAACTTGATTTTGAATTTCATTCAAAAGGTTAATCAAACCTTTCAGGAAGATGGAGAATTTCAGAAAAGTTTTGTCACCAAACAATATTTGTTTGAAATGATTAATGGTATTCTTTTTACCTACCACTCACACTTATATTTTATAAAATACAATCATCCATATTCAGAGTTTAAAGGATTTCCCTAAAAGATTGTGATGTATATGAGTAACAGCTTTTGTTTTTAGGGACGTTTTCTCTGGTTCATTTCCCTTCACAAATTTGCATACTCAACAAAAGCCCTCAATCTGTTTTCCCACAAAGATGTAACCGAACTTTGCTTTTGAATTGTCAAAATAAAAGTATGATTTTTGGGGGGAAACCTGTATCAACTCCATCTGGATTTATTTTGTGTGACTGTGTTTTAAAATTCTTCTTTACTCTCGTGACTACCTGAAAAATTTGGAGTCTCGTAATTTAACTAGGCTAATATCATCAGTTCTACCAACTCTACATCAGCCACAAAGAAATGTTGTTTTTTGAAACAAACAAATAAATAAAATATCCCTGATCACCTTTTCACTATGTGAAGTCAGAGAATGTGTGTGAGTCAGATAGTAATCATTTAGAAAGACAATTTAGAATGCTGCTGTTTGAGCATAATTCTCTTGGCTCTCTGACTTGAAAAAAAGCTTTGCTTTTTAAAATTTTTTTTAATTTTTACATCTTTATAGGAGTATAATTGCTTTACAATGGTATATTAGTTTCTGCTTTATAACAAAGTGAATCAGTTATACATATGTGCCCATATCTCTGCCCTCTTGCATCTCCCTCCCACCCTCCCTATCCCACCCCATGGGTTTTTTGTTTTTTTGTTTTTGTTTTTTTGGTTGAAATCATAACAACAACCCTAAGGGATATATGTTCAGACTGGGTTGAGAAATGCAAAAGGTGTCAGTGATTCTCAGATCAAAAGAAGAAAATCTCTTGAAGGAGGTGATCTGGAGTTTTGAAAAGCAAAGCTTTTCAGACCTACTAGAGAATGGACTTGAAAAGCTTTGCTTTTCAAAACTCCAAATCACCTCCTTCAAGAGATTTTCTTCTTTTGATCTGAGAATCACTGACACCTTTTGCATTTCTCAACCCAGTCTGAACATATATCCCTTAGGGTTGTTGTTATGATTTCAACCAAAAAAAACAAAAAACAAAAAACCCATTTGATGTTAGTAATATATGGAATCTTAAGATCTGTTTCACTTCTCTTATTTTATAGGCCAAAAAATATTTATTAACTTCCTACTGCATATATAGAAAAAGGAGTAGTGATGTTTATATACTAAGGCTTTAAGTACAGTGTCACAGTGGCAGGAGAAAAAAAGAGTTTGAAAAAGGCAGAAATAATCATCACTGCAAAGTTCAGCACTATTTTTTCATTAAAAAAAGAAGAAATGGGGCTTCCCTGGTGGCGCAGTGGTTGAGAGTCCGCCTGCCGATGCAGGGGACACGGGTTCGTGCCCCGGTCCGGGAAGATCCCACATGCCGCGGAGCGGCTGGGCCCGTGCGCCATGGCCGCTGAGCCTGCGCGTCCGGAGCCTGTGCTCCACAACGGGAGAGACCACGACAGTGAGAGGCCCACGTACCGCAAAAAAAAAAAAAAAAAAAAAAGAAGAAATGATAATCATTTAAAAAGCAAAAATAATTCTAACACCTTTTGGAATGAGTCTTACTGTACTAGTCTTTGTAAAACTGCCCGATCCTGGAAATGCTGAGATGAGTAATGTAGATAGTGGTTGCTGCTTAAGTGTGCTTAAGTGTGCTTATGTGCAACCTTAATCCATCACTGTCCAATGGTTAATAGATTTATTGTGGCTACATTAAAAAAACATGCACCCTTTTTTAAAAAAACATAATCTGTCTTGTTTTTGTCGTGTTGGCCATGGAAAGTCTAGTTTTATTTTGATAAAGGTTGCAGAATTTATTGGGAATGGGTATCTGATGGTATTAAAAATGTCTTCCTCACAGCAAGTTTTGGTGATACCAAAGTTACTTTTTTTCTTTTTTTTTCTTTGCGGTACGCGGGCCTCTCACTATTGTGGCCTCTCCCATTGCGGAGCACAGGCTCCGGATGCACAGGCTCAGCGGCCATGGCTCACGGGCCTAGCCGCTCCGCGGCATGTGGGATCTTCCCGGACCTGGGCACGAACCCGTGTCCCCTGCATCGGCAGGCAGACTCTCAACCACTGCGCCACCAGGGAAGCCCCAAAGTTACTTATTGATGCTCAATCTCATGACACAGTCATGTTTCCTAAAGGTGGTACAGAATGCTAATGGGTGATTATTTTTTCTTGGCAAGGAAAATACAAATGGATTCTGAATTGAATGAATGTTATACTAAAACTAGACAATGAATATTTGAAACGAAGTAGAACTTCCCTAGCAGAAGAATTCCATGAATCATTAACATTTCCACTATAGAACAAGTTCATTTTTTTAGTTTAGTACAGTAGCACATATTATCAAATCGAGTCATCTTTTGCTTGTGTGATTAAAAGTCATTTTTCAGGAAAGTATTTTACTTCATAAATAAATTACTTTTTCCTGGAAATAATTGGGTCACATAGCAGTGTCTTCAGTATGGTTAATAATCCAGGTGAAAAGAAAATAGGCACAGATTTCAGGAGCAGAAAAATATGGATTTTACATATATCAATACTTTATTTGTCTTGAAGCATAGGGTTTGTGGGTCCCATGTGCTGTGCCCTTTTCTGCTAGAATTTCTCTTCCCCCCAAATCTCCCCTCTATTTTATTCATCTTTAAATTTTAGTTCAAATATCACTCCACAGGGAGGCATTCCCAGACTCTCAGGTAAGGTCAGGGCCTAAACTGTATTTACTTCTACACGGTACTTATCACATATAGAATTAAAGATTTATTTATTTTTTTCTTTTTTTGAAAACAATTTGGCAGGTTTTTAAAGAAAAGATTTATTGTTTAATGCTGTTAATTATCACTAGAAAGAAAGCTCTCCATGAGTATGGACCATGAGTACATTGTTCACAGTTGTATCCCTTTGGTCAAGAACAGTGCTCTGAACACCTTGTCCACACAATAAATGTTTGTTTGCATGACTGAAGGAGGAGATAAAAAAAAATGAGAGTAGAAAGTATATTGGATTCATATCATTATGGACTTTGAATTTTTTTTGTTTTAATTTTTTTCTATGCAGTTAGGGGTTCGTGAAGAATTTGTAGCAGTACATTGTGAAAGGAAAGCAGAACTCATGTCAGATTGTGTGTATAGAAGGCTTTGAGGGTAGCAAGACTGGAGGGAAGTAGCCTATCAGAGTATTTATGGCAGTTCACTTTGAAGATGATATGGCAACCATAATATAAGAGATGGTGGCCTTTGGAGTGGCTTTATGATATAGTCAAAGAGAAGAATTGATAGCACTTGGCCTTTGATTCAGTGTGGAAGTGGATTATTCAAGATAATTTCAAGGTTTCAAGCCATGGGATAGGATGAATGATAATGACATTACTCAAGAAAAGTAAAGTCGAGAGGAAGAGCATGTTTGGAGAGGAATAACAACAACAGCAGTAAAGATAATGAGTTTTCCCTTAATGAGAATTTGCTTTCTGTTTTATGCTATGGTAGACACTGCATACATTCTTTCTAATCTGTGCAGTAATTCAGTATTACTCTCATTTTAACCATTATGGAAGATAAGGCTCTTAGCGGTTAAGAAACCTGCCTAAAGTCTCACAGAAAGTATCAGAATTTGGATTTTGGTTCTGGATTTTATGCTGACTCTATTATGCCATATTAGGGAGAATAAGATGTTAAGAGAGATACATGATAGAAGCTAGTTATATACAACGAATATAGTAATACATTAATATATGTATATATCAATTATATATGTGTGTTCATATGTGTAGGTATATGTTACATATGAGAAGTTAAAACAAATATATATATGGCTATTCAGCAGGTGGTTGGAATTTTGAGACAAGGTTCTAGAGTGATGTTGAAGTTTGAAATAGGCAATTGATTCCCATATCAAGTTCTTATATATAAAATAAGCCTGAATGTGTGTCAAAAACTTATCTTGCTAAATTTTAATTTTATTAGATTAATAATAGCCATAAGAAAACATGTGAAGGGAATTACAACCCCAACCTTCTGAATTTTTCTTTTGTAAGTAAGGTTGAAAAAAGAAGAATCTTTAGTAAAAGGCTATGGTTATATTATTATTCCGAATGTTTCCATTAAAAAGTTCTTATGGTTATTCTATTCACTTTATATTAAAAGTAAACTTTTCATTTTATTTCTATTTCATGCATTTCATCAGATTCTTTTTGTGGTGACAGATAACTTAAAGCCTTTAAAAATAGCTGTTTACAAGATGCCAGTTCTGATACTGTGGGTTTCTTTCTCTTTTAATGGGAGGTCCTAATGAGTGATGTAATGATCCCGAAGATGAGAAAAGGGACTTAATAATTGAAAATTAACTGTAAGGATAGCTCTGTAGAAGTATATTAAAAATCATAAATCATTGAATATTTTGGAGGTGATTATTTTACATTAGAATGGAGAAAATGAAAGTACCAGAAGGGAATATGGGCAATGATTTTGTCTATCCTTGTAAATTCTTGAGCTGCAGCTCTAGAGTATTGGCTCTGACCAGCCTATGCTGAATATTTCCATTTTTGAATTACACATATAATGTTATATTGTAACTTATAGTCTCATGCGTAATAGCGTGTTGCCTTTGAAAGATATTTCAGTTTCAATGTAAGCACAGCTTATCTCTTCAAATGGACAGCAAGCTTCTCCTTTAGGGCCTGCATACAGTTTCTACAAATATTTATATCTGTAAAATGCCTAATGATAAGCTGAATACAGAATAAAAAATAATTCTTAGGGAGTTTGTTAAGGACAGCTACTCTAGTCGCATAGAAAGATGGGAATATTTGTTCCTGTCAAACAACTTGGGGGAAAATCTGATGAAATGGCATAATCTAGGTGAAGTTCTGGTTAAGCCATGTGATTTCAGTTTCCTTACCTATAAAATAGTGATAATCAAACAATTTACCAGTTGTATGTTAAGAGAAAGTGAGTTTTAGATGGTTTTGAGAGCATTTAGAAAATTATTGCTCTTATAATTTTTCCTAATATCATAAGTGATATATACTAAAGAGAAGTAGATAATACTGCTTTGCATTTTTATGCCCAGAAAATTCCAGAATAGAAAAATAAATAGAAGGGTAATTTGAATGAGATAGTTCTCAGTGCTTAGACTGTTAAATTGTGTTGTTTTTACATTTTTTGATATGCTGAACAAACACCCAGGAAACTCAGTGGGATAACAGCAAATACCTATGCACTGTGCTGGTTATACAAAGATGAGTGAGGTAAACATAGTTCCTACACTCATAGAACTTAGAGAATGAACACAGCAAAAAAGAAAATACAACACAAATACCAGAAAATGTAGAGTCATACATCATTTGAAAAATGTAGAGTGTTCATCATATAGCCATCTACCATTGAATAATTTTAGATGATCTCAAGTCTCATTGTTAAGTCCCTTTATTTCCCAAACAGCCTTAAATAATTCCAACAACTTTATATCTTACTACTTCTTATGTCAAAGGGAACACTTGGTAAGTATCAATAAAATTTGAAATGAATTCCTTCAGGATCTCACTGTTACTTCAAACTTTGGTTACCTTCAGCATTTGAGCCTTCATGTCTTCATCTACTTAATAGGGATAAAAATACCTCTATCACTTATACCAATGTTGTTATTCAAGCACTTTGAAACTATAAAGTAGTATTCAAATATTGGATATTATTATTTAACTCCTGCTAACTAAACAAGGTTAATACGAATGTTTTCATGTTGCTGCGGCTAGCAAAACATGTTTTAGCTCAGCAAGAGATATTCTTCATGTATTCTGTGAAAATATTCACATCATGAACTTTCCATTAATAAAAGTTAATAATGTTAACAAGGAGACTATTTGTGCTTTAGGGTGAGTTAGGGAAAGTGTAGGTGATACAGTGTAATTGTAAGTCCTCAAGCTCCACAGCCCAACAGACATCCCTTTGCAGCCTGGCCCTAGTCCTAAAGATGTTTCCTTAGATGAGTAGCTTAAAAATAGTATTTTTTAAATGCCTATAATATCCCAGGCACTGTTGCAAATGCTTTACATATGTAGGTTATCATATTTTCCCAGCAACACTAGAAGTAAATTACCACTGTTGTCCTTATTTGATAGATGAAGTAACTCAGCTAATGAATGGTGGAGACAAGTTTTGACCCCAACAATGTTTACCACGGCCTGTGCTCTTTGCCGTTATACCCTGCCTCTCAGTTTTTCTCCCTCATCTGTAAAAGAGCTTTTGACTATAAATCTGTGGGGATTAAATGAGACAGTAGGTGATGAATAAATAGCAACTCAACAGCACCCTGTAAGCACTCATCAGTATGATTAGAGTGATATATTCCATACATCTATTGGTCAATATATTCATTTTTTTTAGCTTAGGTAGTGATATGAAAACTAGCCTAAGTACTAAACAGTGCAAAATAAAAAGATAACATGGATAGTTGTTCATTTCAAGTAGTTAGTAAAGAACTAAGTGAAATCAGTTACTTATCAGTAGAATTGAAAACATTAGGTACAACTTTAGAGAATACAGTGTTTACGGAGCACAGGCTCCGGACACACAGGCTCAGCGGCCATGGCTCACGGGCCTAGCTGCTCCGCGGCATGTGGGATCCTCCCGGATCGGGGCCACGAACCCGTGTCCCCTGCATTGGCAGGCAGACTCTCAACCACTGCGCCACCAGGGAAGCCCAAGAATACAGTGTTTTTGATGGGCTGATCGTTAGTGTGGAGGAGACTACACTTCTTCCCCACTAACACTCAGTGTTGAATTAGATGATGTTTCCAATTGTAGTCAGCCACGAATATAAAATGTAGAATAACCACAGAGAACAGTAGCAGATGGAGCATACACCTTGACCCTCGAGGGCAAATAGCTCCAAAAAATCCTGTCTCACCATTCTTCGAGAGCTCACTTCTCGCTGGGATGCTGGCTTTTTATTATCAAGGCTTATGTCACCATTCAAGAAGTTATAAACTAGCAATGTATGAATGTGCATTTAAAGGGAATGGTAACAAGCTCTGTGTTAGCCAGGGCTGCATCTTCGTTTGGGTTTCACATAATCAGGAACCCATTCTGGAGGTTGTGACTACCTCCAGCGCTCCAGCCAAGGACAGTCCTTCACTCTCAAGCTCTAAAAGTCTATGAATGGATGATCTGCATGTGTTCTTTAGAGCTGTGCTAGAGCTGCTGTACGTCTCAAACTTGAATTTGTGTAGGAAGCATCTAGGGAGCTCATTATGGTGATTGTGATCCAGTCGGTCTGTGGTGGAGATTGAACTCTCTGTGTTTCGATCAAATTATCAGATATTTCCCATGTAGCTGATCAGCAGATGATGCTTGTAACAGCAAGGTTTTGAAGCCCAGGTTACCTAGTTGAGTTTCTTAGAGCTGCAAGGGATTTTAAGGATCAATCTTGTCTGATACTCAGAGCCAAATCACTATACTTTTAATCTGTGTTGTTCTCTTTTTTAAGCTATCATTTATATTTCAGGGACCTTTTATTAATTATGATTTAGATCTGGAATAATTTTTCTTTCAATGATTCCTCAGGTCCACCAACTATGTTCATTATCATTGTTTGTATCATAGATTATAAGCATTAGAGTTTAGGATTTGTTTGCTTATTTTTCCTACTGAAAAACTCCTTTTCCTTGAATCCTTTCTGATAAACACCATTAGTTTTTCCACTATGAAGTGATAGTACTTCAGTGTTGGAGTATGAGGCCAAGATCATAACCTCATCAGGATGTATTTTAACTTGAGTAAGACTGTCTTCATTGCCTGAGGGAGAATGCGTTATTAGTGACACGTGCTTTGTTTCTTGATACAGAAAAGATTATATAAAACCTGTGTTTCTACTGTATCTTTAAAATAAAACCATCTCCATATGAACCAACTTTCTTTAATGATAATGTGACAAGGAAAAATGTTAACACAACTCATCTACCATCTTTAAAATTTTTTTCCAATATAACTCATAATTTTGAAAATTCTCTTTTGCTTTATCTTGAAATCAGTTTAAATCTTTTTGTGATATGATACATGATTTGTAATAATTTGAGGTCAACATTATTTTAGGTTTTGAATTGTTAGTTCAAAGTAGATCTAGTGCCTACATGAAATTTATTGAGACCAAGTAACTCTTTGATTGCAATAATCATGGGTTGTAATGATGGTTTAAGTACAGTGATTCTTAGTAGGGGTGAGATGGAGGCATAACGAAAGTTATCTGGAGATTTTTCAAAGGTTAAGGCAATACTTGTCATCCAGCCGCTCAGCAGCCTGCATTTCAGATACACTGTGCCTGGGTTGGAGATCTCTGCCTCTGTGTTTCCAGATGGTTATGTGATAATAGTTACTGAGTTACTGGGTTTTTTTTAAACATTGTATTATGATGTACATAGCTTAAAATTGACTATTTTTACTCTTTTAGGTGTACAGTTCTATGACATAAAGTATGCTCGTAATGTGAAATAATTACCACCATCCATCTCTGGATCTTACTTAACTGCTTTTTAAGATATATTTTTTTCACTTAGAATATTCTTTTCTAGAGTTTCTTACTGGTGTTTAATTAAATGTATACATATTTTAAATTGATGAGATTACTTTTTAAATGGCAGAGTTGAATTCCATCCATCTGAGGGCACTGAAAAAATTTGACTTTCAAAAATATGATTCCTGTTTTGCTGTTGTTGTTCCTTGTGACTTCCTTTTTATAGGAATATTTTCTTTAAACATATTGACAGTCAACTTGACAAGCTGTCACTTACGGCAAATGGCACTTTTTCCAATGAGTAATTTCCTTCTTTCAACAAACAGTATTAGTCACTATATCTTACTATATTGAATATCTCCTTTTAACACTGATAATGTAAAATACTTTGATAATTCTTACCAAAAAAATCATACTGAATCAAAAATTAGAGGAACATTGACTCAGAAAGGAACAAATTCTTTTTTCTTGATAATGACAATGGCCAAGCCAATTAAATAAGTTTAAATTTAAACAAAATGAGTAAATTTTTATCTGAAATGGATGCTACCAATAAAATTGTGGGAATATGCAGTAACAGGCTCAATACCCCCCACCCCATGCAAGTTAAGCTTTTCAAGATTTTACAGAGTAAGGAGATTAAAGTATTTGTTACTTTATTAGAGCAACCCTTTCAACTAGTTGTGGGCCTGGTCACATCCTCTTCTCCCACTATAGTTCATGTAGGCCCTGGAAAGGCAAGTACAGGATGCTATGAAAGTAAAAACAGGGGTGTTTAACCTTTTTTCAAGGTTTCCAGGGAATTGATTATCAAGGATCAAGGAAACTTCCCTGAACTTTAGAACAGAGACTTGATGCTAAATAGATGTTTGCTAAGTAAGGACTTAGGGTGAAACATTCCTGGTCAAGGGGAAGCCTGATCAAAAGCCCTGAGTCAAGAAAGGCAACGGAAGGGAAGTTGTTAGGGCTGAAGGCTACCTCAGGAAGGAGAGATTGGTCTGTACATAGATTGTAGATCTCATGAAACCTTGCAGGAGGCTTTAAACTTTTTGGCTCTATAAGTGCAGTGGGAAGCCCCTGTTATATTTTAAGCAGAAAATTAACATTTGAAATGTTTATTTTTAGGAAAATAACTTTGCTGCTAAATGGTGGCTTTGAGGCAAGAATGTTTATGGGGATAAAGTGAGGCTGTTCTTGCTGATGTCCAAGAATACTTATTTTCTCTCTCAGTGTAAATGAAATGAAAGTTACTGCAGGAGCATCACATGTGCTCAATAACTGAGGGAGTGATATACTTGCCTACAGGGACCTGAACAAGACTTGAACAGCTGTTAATGTCTGTTGCCCTTAGGAAATTTATTTCATCAAGCATACAGGGTTTCAACCCCTATTAACTTATTTCACAACGCATTATATATCTGACTGTGATCCCTTCCCTCAGTGCTGCTTTGCTCTTTGTATGTGTGTGGGACACCCAGCTGCTCTCTGTAGTCATAGTTTATAAATGCACTATTAAAGACATTTATCATATCTCTGAAAATGCCTCTCCAGTAAAATTAACATTATATTCTCATTAAAGTATTGACTTTGGAATCAAACTTGTGTTTGAATTCTGGCTTTGCCACTTACCAGCTATTTGAACTTGAGTAAGGTATTTATTCTTTCTGAATCTCAGTTTCCTCATCTAGAAACAGGGATAATAACATTTACCTTGTAAAGTTGTTACTTATAGAAAGCCATCTGTGAAACAGGCTTAGGCTAGTGACTGACACATAAAAAGCATTAATAAATGATAGATACACAAATAGTGCCAATAAAAAATGGATACTGTATCTGACAGATGTGCTTAAAATCTACTGTGCAAATTATTTTTATAAACTATATCTCAGTGACCATATGAATATACTAGGGGCAAGAATGCCTATTAGATTTTCAGACTCAAGAAAATGTATTAAGTTTAAATATAGTTCTCTTTGCTTGGTTAGCTTTACATATTTGCATGTATAATTATTTAAATTCATCTTATTATATTACTAAACTGCCAAGGAATAAATTGCATTATGCAGACTTAAAATGTGAAAAGAAAAAAATATTTAATTCTAATGCCTGATCTTTTTGGAAATGCAGTTCACAATATCAGAGAATTCTTTTGCCTTCTCTTCTTTTGGGCACCTAATAGGTTTGTCATTTCTTTTTGAATCAACCTTTTTATAGAACTATTTTCTGATAAATCTCAACAGCTTCCTCAACACCTATATTTTAAGATGCAAATCACTCTTAAATGGGATTAAAATACGGTACTCTGTTAAGCTATAAAAACAGCTTTTTCTCTATACAGTTGTTAAATAACAAAAATTCAACTGAGTAAATTTAAAGATCAAATTGGCTTTACTAAATAATTCATGAATCAGGCAGCATCCCATCTAGCAGACAGCCGAGCTCCACTGAGCTGTAGAAAAGGAAAAATTTTTAAAGGTGGAAAGGGGGCAGAAAAAGGAAATTATGAACAAAGAATGCATTGTTTCAGGCAAGGTCACCCTCCTAAGGGGAATGGAGGGGGTCTGTAGGGCAGATTATCTCACTAGTGCTGACCAAGTAATTCCATGTTGAGTGGTTAAAGGTTACATTCCTGGGGGAGGTTAAAGCTGCAACTGCGTTAGATATTAATTCTTGCTTTGGTGACTTGGACTTAGCACAAGTGACTCCATTTTGGGCCTGTTGTTTCTTTTTTTTATTTTTTAACACAGTTGAGGGTTGCTTTGGTGTGTCATTTGAACTATATTGCTGCTTCAAATCTTCCTGGGTTGCTCCATTGATGACAGTTTCAATGGTGTGGGTGTTTGCAGTGGAATTGCTCCTAATAAGGAAGTAAGGGTATTGTCTTTCAGACATCATTCAGGCTGAAAAGTACTATTTTTCTCAGCAACGGCGATAAATGTCTATAATATCTGTTTGTTTTTTTTTCAATGCAGCAGGAAAAAAAAAAAAACCAGTTCCACTAGGCTTTCAGCTTTTGTAGTTTTGGATGTTGTAGTTTCCAGGCTAAGACTTACACATTCTTCCATCAAAACTTACATACAAAAAGAGCTGATAGCTAAATGGTGACCAAGTCACTTGATTTATTAATTTCTGGCAGTCATCCAGTACCTACCAGAATGCAAGACTCTCTGTTAACAATAGCAGGATGGAGAGTTAACTGCTCTGCCTGGGCCTGAAATAAGGCCTTCTGCTGCCTGCCCATTAATCGAAGACAAATGGGCCAGCAGTGGCTGATGATAAAGCACAAACATAGCCAGCTCTCATCCTTAGCAGTTTCTTCATTTTTTTTTTTTTTAAACAAACAGAGGCACTACCTTGTATGTGTTGGAGGTAGAGAAATCCCCTGGCCTGGTTCTTACTTGGAGAGAAACTGACCCAATCCAGTAATAAATTCTAGCTCCTTGTGTGTCAAATTCTGATCAGTAAGAATAGGGATGTTGTCTTCTTGAGAGGGGCAGGTAAGAAGATGGAAATGGAGGGGGCCAAAGTGCCTTGCTTGAGGGTGGGACTGTGACTAGAATGTCAGGTGCGGAGCAAAAAGTTTCCTTGCTACATAACTAAAGGTTATGTGAATCCATCTAGGAACAGGAGTAAAAAATTGAGCAGTCGAACTACAGTTTGTGAAGTCCGTGGAATGGAGCCAGACCGTAAAGATTAAATGTGAATACCTGTAGTTCTTTAACTTGATTGTGCCATCATTTAAGTCATGGTTTTGAGAGAAATAACCTTTATATTAGTTGGCAGATATTAATTACAAGATTTTCAAAATGTTAAAATGAAAAAAAAGGTGATTCTTAGAATAAGGCAATTTTTAAAATTAATTAATTTATTTATTTTTGGCTGTGTTGGGTCTTCGTTGCTGCATGCAGGCTTTCTCTAGTTGCAGCGAGCGGGGTCTACTCTTCGTTGTGGTGTGCGGGCTTCTCATTGTGGTGGCTTCTCTTGTTGCGGAGCCCGGGCTCTAGAGCGCAGGCTCAGTAGTTGTGGCACACAGGCTTAGTTGCTCCGCAGCAAGTGGGATCTTCCTGGACCAGGGCTTGAACCCGCGTCCCCTGCATTAGCAGGCAGATTCCTAACCACTGCGCCACCAGGGAAGCCCGAATAAGGCAATTCTAAGTTAGTGCAAGGTTAAACCTAAAGATTTCTAAAATTACTGGGAAGTGTATGCCCTGTCTGGTGGGAATCACCTTCCCGCTTTCCTTTTTCTTCCTCCCTGCCCCCTCGCTTTCCCCCGCTATTTCTCCCTAAGAAACCACCTCCCTGTGGCCAGCTAGTTCAAGGAAACCACCTGCCCTGGGAACAAGCTAACACTAGATTCAAACTGCAGAGAAGCAGGTTGGAGGGAAAAGGAAGGGCGGCTTTCAAGTTAAGTAAGAGCGTTATCCTGCCTACTCTTGGCAAAGTGTTCTGCCAACAGCATATTTGGCTTCACATTGTGGGGTTTAATTCTTTTCGTGTAATCCTTTGGTTGACTCTATAAAGTCAAAAATTTTAAAAAAGCACTACTGGCACTGTTGAAGAGAGATAACTGATTTGTATGAAACCTGTGGGCATTTCAAGCACTAACCCAATTATCAAACTGGGCTCAACTCATACAAGTTAACAGTTTTCCTAAGGTAAAAATCTTGATTTGGAGTGAACAAGTCCTTATACTTGTGAGAGTTTGTTTTATGATCCTGTTAATTGATTTTCTGTGAAGAGAACTTGCTTTAGATTGTAATGTAATGGTCAGTGACTAGGAAGAAACAAGGACTTGCTTTTTTTCCCTCCATATTCACTTTTCCCCTGTTTCCATGGTTCATGTGGGCAAGAATGTAATGTTAAGTGAAACATAGCACTTCTGTTGAGAGTGGTATAGTCCAGGATATGTATAGTTTCAAAAAAGGAAACTCGTCTTGATCTACTCTATTTTAAAGGAGCTTTAAAAAATTGCTATATTCATTAAAGGCATTATTTTAAATGTGCCTAGATTTGCAAATATGGTCTAGTTCCGTCTTAAGATGTCACTGGATATAAATTGTGTTCAATTTTAAGTAGTACTAATACAATGTGAAATCCCTAAATTGTCTGTGAAGGCATTTAACCTTCATTCCTTTATACATCTTCAATTTTTACATTTATATGTATTTCCTTGCATTCTTATATGCATGCATTTAACCCTACCTAAAACATGGCCACTAAAATTTTTATGCCCCCTTTTCTGCTTAGCACAATAGTGTGCGTGTGACAAATATTCTGTAGTTTTAATTTTTGAGCAAAACTGTCAAAGTCTTATATGTGGTATGGTGTCTATGCCTTTGTTGTTTGCAAGATAAGGGACCCAACTAGCTTTCTAGCATTGTAACAGAAGAAAAGCACTCTCAGAAGTCAGGGGAGATTGGAAATCATTGTGTTCTCACCAGAGGAGGTACTCTGTGGAGTAACTTATATGCCCTCCCAACCTCAGTTTCTTGTATAACAAGTAGTTTGAAACCAGGTTGTCAAGTTTCATTCTACCCTGGTATAATGCAGAGGATCAAAACCAATAGTGTGATTTACACATTTCAAAAAGCTAGTGCCAAATTTCCACAGCACAATGATCATAAGCCTCCAATGGACAAACTGAGTGCTTGTTATTTGGGCAGTGCAGTCACGTGATGTGAAATTCGTGTGTGCATTCCTTTTTAAAAGGAAGCAAGATAGGAATCTTCCATCATCAGCATATAGCAGATACATTTGCCAATGCAGAAAGTAAAGGAAAGAACTCTCAAAAAAAGTCCTTTTTTTTTCCTGATATTTAAAATATTTGCCACTATTTTCAAGTATAAAACACATCTTCCTTTGCCAGGTATAATTCTCACTTGAGTCAATTCAGAAATGGGTCATCTTTTTTTATATGCCTTTGGAGTTTTTAAAAGTAAATAGTTTGGCCAGGAATTGGTCATTTCAAACCATCTTGGCCCTGAGCTCCCTGTCAGTTGGATCAGTTCCTAAAAGTTGGAAACCCAGAGAAGACAGTTATCAAAGAATTAAAGTCCTTTCTTTTTTTTTTTGCGTTACGCGGGCCTCTCACTGTTGTGGCTACTCCCCTTGCAGAGCGCAGGCTCCGGACGCACAGGCTCAGCGGCTATGGCTCACGGGCCCAGCTGCTCTGCGGCATGTGGGATCCTCCCGGACCGGGGCACGAACCCGTGTCCCCTGCATCGGCAGGTGGACTCTCAACCACTGCGCCACCAGGGAAGCCCTAAAGTCCTTTCTTGAATGACTAAATTGATACTATCTACCACTTATACAAGAAGACTGTATTTTTGATTAACCCCGAAATCTGCACTTGGAAAGTTTATTCTGTGTATTTTGCTATTCTGTGTATTTAAATTCATGACATTTGAAAAATGTAAATTCTGATTAAACATTGAGAGTACTACTTGTGGTTAGTATATATTTCTTAAGTGTTCCATGGTAAGTGTGACCTATAAATCTGTTAAATTAAATGGTCGAGAGTAAATTTACTTTTACTTTCTGTGGAAACATTTGGATTACCCCAGGAGTAAAAATAACAGATTGATAACATAATATTATTTATTTTCAACTTTCACTTTGATTTATATGCCATCCAAATGCCAATGAATAAAAATCGTATTAGATTGTCAAAATTCATGGAATGATGTTGGAGGCAGAGATATTGAATAATGTCCTGTAAACTGAGATGGAACTTTGAGACCAAAAAGTGAAGCAGGTAACTCCATAAAATGCAATTATGAAGTTTGTTGTGGGGCTTCCCTGGTGGTGCAGTGGTTAAGAATCCGCCTGCCAATGCAGGGGACACGGGTTCGAGCCCTGGTCTGGGAGGATCCCACATGCCGCGGAGTGACTAAGCCCGTGCGTCACAACTGCTAAGCCTGTGCTCTAGAGCCCACGAGCCACAACTACTGAGCCCGCATGCCACAGCTACTGAAACTCGTGTGCCACAACTACTGAAACTCGTGTGGCTAGAGCCTGTGCTCCGCATCAAGAGAAGCCACCACAACGAGAAGCCCATGCACCGCAATGAAGAGTATCCCCAGCTCGCCACAGCTAGAGAAAGCCCATGTGCAACAACAAAGACCCAATGCAGCCAAAAATAAATAAATAAGTAAATTTTAAAAAATGATTATAAAAAAAAGTTAAAAAAAAAGTTTCTTGTGGGTGCATTATGTACAGGCAGGATTGGGAAGAAGATGATCCAGGGACATTCTGAGCTGCTCTCTGCAATGTGGAAAGGGGTACAAGGGGACTTAAAGGGGTCAAAGCTAAAAATAGAATCTGATTACGAACTGAGAAGCACATCGGCACCACTTGGAACTAGGGTCTTTTTCTCCCCCCAGGGGGTCTCATGACCATTAGCCATCTGTGTCGGCAAAAGGCATTGTTCAGTTTTCTTATTAGATAAAGGCAAGCGTAAAAGTTGATAGGGAACTTGTCTGGCTGGGCACATTCCTAGTGAGTAGGCTGAAGTTCAGTCACACAGAAAGGGGAGGGGGTAGGCTTGTCTGCCCAAGATGGAGCTGACAAAATGGAGTCAGTGTGGTTCAGCCACACAAGTGGTGCACTTAAGATTTGTTGTTTGATTTTATGTGAAATTTCTATTTAAAAAGCATGAATATTGAACTCTAGCTAGTGATATGTATGCTGTAGTGTTTAAGAGTGAAGCGTACTGGTGTCTGCAACTTACACTAAAATAAAATGTTGTGATGGATGGATAGAGGGATGAATAGATGAATATAAATGTACAGTAGTCCCCACCCCCCATCCAGACCATTTCCTAAGTTTCAGTTATTCGAGGTCAACTGCGGTTTAAAAATATTAAACGGAAACGTCCAGAAATAATTTATAAGTTTTACATTGCATGACATTCTGAGTAGCCTGATGAAATCTCGTGTTGTTTCTCTCTGTCCTACATGGTATGTGAACCATCCCTTTGTTCATCGTATCCCACCCCTTTGTCACTTAGTAGCTGTCTTGGTTTATAGGACTGACTGTCTTGGTATCACAGTGCTTTTCTTCAGGTCACCCTTATTTTTGTTAATAGTGGCCCAAAGCACCAGAGTAGTGATGCTGCAATTTGGATATGCCAAAGGGAAGCTGTAAAGTGCATCCTTTAAGTGAAAAGGTGAAATTTCTCTACTTAATAAGGAAAGAAAAAAATTGTATGCTGAGATTGCTAAGATCTATGGTAGGAATGAATCTCCTACACGTGAAATTGTCAAGAAGGACAAAGAAATTCATGCTAGTTTTGCTGTTAGACCTCACCCTGCAAAAGTTACGGCCACAGTGCGTGCTAACTTCTTAGTTAAGAAGAAAAAGGCATTAAATGTGCACAATAAGATATTTTTAGAGAGAGAGACCACATTCACATAATTTTTATTACAGTATATTCTTATAATTGTTTTATTTTATTATGAGTTATTGTTGTTAATCTCTTTCTGTGCCTAATTTATAAATTAAACTTTATCATAAGTATGTACATATAAGAAAAACATAGTGTATATGGGGTTTGGTACTACCTGTGATTTCAGGTATCCACTGGGCATCTTAGAACATATCCCCGTCGGATAAGGGGGGACTACTGTATATGTGGTAAAACAAGTATAATAAAATGTTACTTGTACAGTGTAGATGGTTGTTATATGGGTGTTTACTGTACAGTTCTAGCTTTTCTATATGTTTAAAAATGTTCATATTAAAATTTGAGGAAAAAGCTTACAGCATGCTTTATTAAAATGCTGTAAAGACTATTAAAAGAATATAAGTATCTATGCTTCATCAAAGTTCCTTACATTCACAAAAGTTTTTTTTTTTTTTTTTTTTTTGGTCTGGAAAGCATGTAATAATGATGTTTTTAACTGAGTAGGAAAAATAAACTTTTCAAAATTTAAGATACTGTGCAGTATGTTAAAGTTTAAAGATGCACTGTTCTTTAGTTTCTGCTGTTAATGGAGCTGTTACCTTCCACTTGTTACTAAACAGTTTCCTTAGTGCTTTAGACATCCTTGGGTACATTTGATAGCATTTTGAATTAGAATGCTGAAAAGAACCAGTTTTACCTTTAGATTCATAAGTAAATTTCCCATTGAATTCAGGAGATAATTAATCAGTGGAAAGGTCTTGTTAGTAAAATCTTGATGTTAGGTAGCTTTATCTTTATTGTTTGAGGATAGTAATTGGCTTAAACTTCTAAATGGTATGGTCGCTTCACAGCCAGTAGAGCATTGGGCAGGTTAGTTTAAAGAGGTTATATAATAGTTCAACAAGTAAAAGGAACACTTGGCACCACGGTTCCTATCATTGGTTTTCGGGGTGGAGTCTCCAGTTGAACATGGTGTCTTCTTTCAACAACTCATATATGCAAGACTTCAGTTCATAGCTCCCTCACTAAAAACAACAAGAAGAGCAACAACAACAAAACGTAACTGTTTTCTTTAAAATTCTGGTAAATGTAGTTAGACTACATGTTGGAATTGATCCTATTTGCTATGCCAACATTTGAAAAAGAATCTGTTGGACATCATTTGGTTTACCAAATTTTTTAAAATATAAGGACTCATTTTAATAATAATTTTTTAAACAGATTACATGTATTAACAGCTTAAATGTTAATAGCCATCAACGGAGAGAATCCATAAAGAAAACAATTCAGCACCTCTTACAACTAATTTGAACATCACTAATTACAATACTGATTAACACATATGATAAAGAATATATTTGAACACAAGTACATGTGAACTGTATTTTTATTCTGTCTATGAACACTTAATGATATATGGAATTGTGGGACTCACGAAGTTTTCCCAGAGGTACCCAGAGGCCCCAGGATACCAGATTAATAAAGAAAACTTTGGTGCTTTGCCTATACAGGGACCTTTTCTAAAAGATTTACAAAGAATGCATGACCAAATATGAATCCTGGAAAATGAAAGAGATATTCTAAATTTATAAAGGCAAGGTTCATATGACTCTCTTGTGAAACACCCTTTGGCAGGAGATTAGATACATGTTGGGAATACAAAAATTTTAACAAGAAAAACCTGAAAATATAAATAGAAAAGTAAATTTCATTTATACTATTGGAATATCTAAATGAGGGAAATAGAGTACTTTTTTTAGATGTCCAGTTCTTTTATTATTTTATTTTATTTTATTTTTATTAGTTTCTGCTTTATAACAAAGTGAATCAGTTATACATATACATCTGTTCCCATATCCCTTCCCTCTTGCGTCTCTCTCCCTCCCACCCTCCCTATCCCACCCCTCCAGGAGGTCACAAAGCACCGAGCTGATCTCCCTGTGCTATGCGGGTGCTTCCCACTAGCTATCTACCTTACGTTTGGTAGTGTATATATATCCATGCCTCTCTCTCACTTTGTCACAGCTTACCCTTCCCCCTCCCCATATCCTCAAGTCCATTCTCAAGTAGGTCTGTGTCTTTATTCCTGTTTTACCCCTAGGTTCTTCATGACATTTTTTTTTCTTAAATTCCATATATATGTGTTAGCATACGGTATTTGTCTTTCTCTTTCTGACTTACTTCACTCTGTATGACAGACTCTAGGTCTATCCACCTCATTACAGATAGCTCAATTTCGTTTCTTTTTATGGCTGAGTAATATTCCATTGTATATATGTGCCACATCTTCTTTATCCATTCATCGGATGATGGACACTTAGGTTGTTTCCATCTCCAGGCTATTGTAAATAGAGCTGCAATGAACATTTTGGTACATGTCTCTTTTTGAATTATGGTTTTCTCAGGGTATATGCCCAGTAGTGGGATTGCTGGGTCATATGGTAGACTACTTTTAATTTCAAAGAAGCAAAGCCATGTGAAGTTACTTCCAGGTCATTTCATTTTTTGATTTCCTTTATAGTGATATTAGCTGGGCTTTTGTTTATCATAACAAATGTTGCTACAGATTACTTTGGCCATTTTGACGTTTAGTAAACCACCTGTTGGGAGGATTTTTATTTTTTCATTCCATTTTGTACATTATGGAAAAATTTATGCAATTGATGTGAGCAACAAAGATAGTTTTCAGGTCTAGCAAATACTTGAATTTTGGTTGCATTTCTAAGGGTTATTACAGGGTTTTTAAATTTCCATATGACTTAATAGCTAGGAGGACATATTAATATTTAAATATTAATTTTAATACCAAAGATAAAGCAGATTAATATATTTGAATGAATATTTAAGATTCCCTAATGAGAAGATAATTATTTAAAATGAACTATGTATTTATAATTTGGTAGGCTAAATCATTCATGGTATGTGACAGTACTATCCACCTTATTCATCTCTTTTTGCCAAATTTTTCTGTATTAGTTCTTGAAGTCTCTTCTCAGCATGTATCACTTTATAGTGTCGGGATGGTGAGGGAGTGGGGCATCGGGCTTTAATGTGAATTTATAATTTATAATGTGAAAATTGCTGGTAGTTAAAATTACCGGAGAAAATCTTGTGAATCGCCTGCTTCAGAATTTGTTTTTTTTGTATATGCAACTCTGTACAGTAATTATGAAGCCTACTAAGATTTTAAAACCTCCAAGCTAAACTAAAGAACCAAAGGATGTCTATTTTGCAGATCTTTGGGTATTCAGACTCTGCTTTTCAAATAACTAGCAAATACCTAATGGTGGATGGGAGATGGATCTGTGATTCTGTAGCTTAGCTGTTCAGTAGGTAGCCATTAGCTACCTGTGGCTATTTAAATTTAAATTTAGGTTAATTATGGTTAAATAAAATAGAAAATGTGTTTCATCTATCACATAAGCCACATTCAGGTGCTCAACAGCCCTACGTGCTTAGTGGTTAGTATACTGAACAGCACAAAAAGATATTTCTGTAATTACAGAAAATTCTGTTGAACAGCGGTATTCTAAAGTACGTTATTCTCCCAGGATTTTCTCCATTTTGTTTAGATAAATTTCTTAAAACATAACATGTTGCTTTGAGAATTATAGAAGCTTTTTGGGATCCAAATTATTTGTGGGAATAATCAGTTTTATATTTTAGATATTATTTTTTCTAAAAATATTCAGTTAATATTTTAAAACATGAGTGCTCATGAATAAGAGTTACTGGTGCAGATACTGCACATTCCTTGTCATTAAAAAATGTGGTCAGGGGTTTCCCTGGTGGCACAGTGGTTGAGAGTCCGCCTGCCGTTGCAGGGGACACGAGTTCGTGCCCCAGTCTGGGAAGATCCCACATGCCGCGGAACAGCTAGGCCCGTGAGCCATGGCCGCTGAGCCAGCACGTCTGGAGCCTGTGCTCCGCAACAGGAGAGGCCACAACAGTGAGAGGCCCGCGTACCGCAAAAAAAAAAAAAAAAAAATTGTGGTCAGCACAAGGAGAAAACCCTTGTATAGTCTGATGATAAATCACTTTTTTTGATCCTAAAATTACTCTGTAAATTTTGGTTTACAGCCTTGGTTGTAACAACCCATCCCAAAGCCTGCATGCAAATAGCTAAATAGCATTGACTGATCTCATTTTAAAGTCAGAGCCACAATTCTCAAATAAGCACTCAGCATCCCCAGGCATCCTGTTCAATTTCTCTTTCCTATTCTCCGAAATGATTTTGTACCTTCTTCTCTCTCTTCAAACCTTCCTCCCACAGTAGTTCCTGCTTCCCACATGGCTTACCTTGCTTCTTACTTCTTTGAGAAAAATAGTTAACATACCCAAGTTCCTACAATCATCCACTTACAAATCTACTATCTCATCTGGTACTAAATGTACATTCTTGATCTGCTCTGCTGTTTTACTGTGGTTGAGAGTATACCTGCTTTCATTCAAGTCCAGTCCTTCCACTTGGACTCTGGATTTCACTTCTTCTCAACTTATTCATACATTTTCTCCTGAAATTATCCTTCTTCTCCTTTAATATTAATTTCTGTGTATCTACAAATATGTTTTGGAATCTTCTAATTTAAAAATCAAAACAAAAATAAGCTATTTGATCCTCTTCTCTTCCAGATATTGCCTTGTTTTTCTACTGTCCTTAACACACACATATACACACACACACATACAACTTATGACTTTGTTAAATTAAAATTTGTGAAGTGGAGCACAGGGTGCCAGATCGTGAGCCATGGTTCAACAACAGAGCAAAGAAAAATTGAAATAGTGAAGTTTATTACTCAGAGGTCTTACAGGAAGTACTTGGCACCCTCAAGGGGCCACATTGGGAGGACGAGGCAGGGTACAGATATTGACAGGATGAGGGTACATGCCTTTATTAGTATCTATAGGTAGACTACTTTGGGGTTCCCAGGCTGGGACCAGATTGCTCGATGCAAACCAGAAGAGTGGGGTTTTGGTAAGCCCCAGGAGAGGTCTTATCTAAGGGCAGGTAAGGCTTACAAGTGCTGGGGGACAGGGGAGATTGGTGATCACAAGGGCTATTGGGGACGTCATATCAGGAAGTTAATTTGCTTGTGCCTACGCAGCCCACTATCTAGGGTATGCCTGCTTGAGGGGGCTGCTGTCAGTTGAAGGTCCATGCACACTGGTTGATCAAACAAAATGGATGCTGAGGCAACAGTACCATGGAATAGCTTAGCTAAACTCTTGACACTCACACATGCTAACTAAAAATCTTGAAGGAATTATTTATAGTTTATACTGCAGTTCTTTACCTCATATTCTCTCTTCAGTTCAGTTCATTAAGCCTGCCTTCCTCACAAAGGCTTGTTTTCTTTCTTTTTTCTTTTCTTTTCCTTATTTATATATATATATATATATATATATATACATATATATATATATATATATCTCTCTCTTAAGGCCACATGCCCATTGTGTTGCCAAATCAACGGCCATGTCTCTGTTCTTCCTGTACTTGATCCCTAAGCAGAATTTGGTACAGTTGACAGCTTGATCCTTCTGGAAAAACTCTCTTCTTTCATCGTGAACTACATAAACTTTTCCTAGGTTTCCTTCATCTCAATTTCCTTTTCTCGTCATTTCTTCACCTCCAAATGTTAGTATGGGTCCTATCTTCATAGTTTTCGAGGATAACTCATCCAGTCTAATGGCTTTAAATGCCAACTGTATGCAAATAACCCTCAACATTTTTTTATACTTAATCCTACCTTCTCTCTTGAACATGAAATGTGTTTCTCAGACAGCCTACTTGACCTACCCATTGGGGTATGTAGCTGAGATGAATCTCAAGTTTAACATAATCCAAACAGACCTCTTGATTTTCTCTAACAGACCTCCCCAAGTAAATATCAAACAAACAAACCTACCTAGATTGTTCCTTTTCCAGACTACCCCACTCAGTATGGCACCATTATGACCCAGTGGCTAATGTCACATTTATAAGTGGGTTTATAAACTTCATATATAATCTGTGAATCTTGTCATCTCTACCCATATCCTAAATCTTTCCACTTCTCTGTGTTCTTCATTATCACTGTTTTATATCCCCATCGTTTCTCACCTAGACTATCGCAGTTGTTTTTTTTATCTTTTTGCTTTTGTCACTCTATAAATTTCCCTTATCCCTTCCACAGATGAAATAGTCTTTTTTTTTTTTTTTTTTTTTTTTTTTTGCGGTACGCGGGCCTCTCACTGTTGTGGCCTCTCCCGTTGCGGAGCACAGGCTCCAGACGCGCAGGCTCAGCGGCCATGGCTCATGGGCCTAGCCGCTCCGCGGCATGTGGGATCTTCCCGGACCGGGGCACGAACCCGTGTTCCCTGCATCGGCAGGTGGACTCTCAACCACTGCGCCACCAGGGAAGCCCATCTACAAGTTTTTTTGTGGACGTATGTTTTCATTTATCTTGAGTATACACCTAGGAGTAGAATACTGGGTCAACTCTATATTTAACCTTATGAGGAACTATCAAACTTTTCCAAAGTGGTTGCACCATTTTACATTCCCACTAAGTAATGTATGAGGATTCCAGTTTCTCTGCCTTCTTCACAAACACTTGTTATTATCTGCTTTTTGATTATAACCATCTAGTGGATGTGAAGTGGTCTTTGTGGTTTTGACTAATGATGTTAAGCATCATTTCATTTCTTTATTGGCCATTTGTATATTTTCTTAGGATAAATGCCTATTTATATGCTTTGCCTATTTTTGAATTGGGTTGTCTGTTTATCACTGAGTTGTAAATGTTCTTTATATATTCTAGGTACAAGTCCCTTGTATATGATGTGAAAATATTTTCAACAGTTCTGTGGATTGTCTTTTCACTTTACTGATTGTCCTTTGAGGCACAAAAGTTTTAAATTTTGATGAAGTCTAATTTGTTGATATTTTGTTATATATAATTTTTGTGTCATATCTAAGAGATCATTGCCTAATCCAGGTCACAGACATTTACTCCTATATTTTCTTCTAAGTTTTGTTATAATTTGAGCCCTTAAATTTAGCTCTTTTATCCATTTTATCCATTTGGGGTTAAATTTTGTACATGGTGTGAGGTAGGGGTCTGATTTCATTCTTTTACACGTGGATATCTGGTTGTCCTAGCACCATTTATTGAAAAGACTATTTGTTCCCCCATTGAATTGCCTGGTACCCTTGTCAAAAATCAGTTGACCATAAAAGTAAGGGTTTATTTCTGGATTCTGAATTCCATCATTGATCTATATGTCTATCCTTACGTTAGTATCACACTGTTTTGATTACTATCCCTGTAGAAATTGGTAAGTATGAGCTCTCCAAATTTTGTCTTCTTTTTCAATATCATTTTGGCTATTCACAGTCCCTTGGAATTCCATATAAATTTTAGGTTCATTTTTCCCATTTCTGTTAAAAAAAGGCCACTGGGATTTTGATAGGGGTTGTATTGAATCTGTAGACTAATTCTTGGATTACTGTCATCTTCATAATATTATGGTTTCTGATTGATGAATACAGGATGTCTTTTCATTCATTTAGTTCTTTTTTTCTATAATTTTTATAGTTTTCAGTGTGTCATAATTATGGTAGTTTGTATCATTTTAGGAATTTTTCCATTTCTGAACTTATTTAATTTATTGGCATAACATTGTTCATAGAATTCCTTATAATCCTTTTTATTTCTGTAAGGTCAGTAGTAAGGAATAAATACCCTCCTTCATTCCTGATTTTTGTGATTTGAGTTTGTTCCATTTCTGAAGTGAAAGTATTCTTCTTTGCTTCCTTGATATTTTTAATACTAATTATATGGTAAAGTCTTATATACAGATTGACTTGTAATAGAACAATTTTAGACTGTTTCTCTACCTCCTCTGATAACCAGGATGTTGGGGAGAGTGATCATATGCTATAACTGTACATGTGTGAACAAATTAAATTTCTCATCTTTTTGACTCCCTTCCCCTCATGTAAGTATAGTGTAAAAAAAAAAAACCCTGTCTCACACATTTTATTACCTGTATCAGTTGTCCAATTGCCAACTGTGCTTTTGTTTCTGCTATATTTGAGTTTCATGTCCCTCTCTGAAGTTTTTCATGTTCAAAAGTAGAATTTTCCTTCAACAGCCAAAAGAGAGGAAACTGGATAATCAAACTCTACTGTAAGATTCAGAGAAAGTATCAGGAGAATGGGTTGCCTCTCTAACCCCATCTCCTTACTCTTCTTCTGGCTCTTTTGTTCCAACCACATTGGCTTCCTTGCAGTTCCCTGACTTCAAGAATACTCTTACTTCATGGCCTTTATAAGACCCTTTCTTCTGCGTGGAATATTCACCTATAGTTTTCCATGTGGCTTTCTTCTTCATCTATTTCAGAAGTCTTTGTTCAAAAGTCTCAGTGAGGAAAAACCATACCACCTTGTTTAAAATTTCAACATCCCTTCACATCACCAAGGAGTCATTATATCATGTCCATGATGGTTTATTTTGCTCAGTAGTTATCACTTTCTAGCATATTATATAATTTATTTATTTATTGAGTCTATCCCCCTCTTTTAGAATATAAGCTCTTTGAGAGCAGAGGTATTCCTATGTGTTTTCCACTACTACTATTATTCCTAGAATAATGCCAAGTACATTTTAGTCACTGAATAATTTTTAATAGAAGATGACTAAATAAATGAATCAGGATCTTAACCTACAAGCAGAACTGTCTTAGAATAATACACAAACTTGAGCTTGAACAAAAAGTCTCAAAAGGATCTTATTTCTTTAATGGTCATGAAGATTCATTGGTAAGTTAAAAATAAAATTCCTCTTCTGCATGACAGTTTGACCAGGAAACCTAGATCACCCTGGAAACCTGATGAAGATACTATTCCAAGTATACTAGAAGATAGTATTGATTATAATAAAATTAATGAATGATTAGTGAATTGTTTTAGGACTGAGAAAACTTTAAATGGCTTACAGGGAGGCAGTAGCTTCTCTGAGTACTGTGACTTTCAAAACTGGAAGCTTTGCTGTGGAACTGTTACAGGAGATATTGGTTCTTATATTGCATGAGGTTCTTAAACCAAGAAGACTCCCACACCTGGGCAGTATGGACAGTGGGTTTCTTCTGGAGAGTCAATGAGAATACCTCATGGATAACTATATGGAATGTTGTACAGACTCTTTTTCAAAAGGAATGACTAATGCTGCCCTGCCAGCCTGCTTGCTCCTGTCTTATATTTCTCTGAATGAATCTGATACCAAGTATGGGCCGTGATGGTCTTGTGTTTCTGAATATTCGGCAGAGCCTAAGGCTCAGGCTGGACTTGGTCCTAGATGTAGAGACAAGGATGTTAGAGAGGTTAAGTTGCTTGGCCTCTGTCTGGGAGGAGGTGCATCTCTTATATATTTGCACAGTATGTTTATAATTAGCCAAATGTAGGTCACCTGGAATGATGTACTTTGAACTAATTGAGTTACCTTGAGCAAATCCCTTAACCATTGAGCCACAGCCTCTTCAACTGTAAAAATGAGAAAATTATAATTGATATTCTCTATGGTTTATGCCTAGTCAAGCATTCTGTGACTTCCATAAGATTGTTCACACCATAGTTTGATACTTTCTTACATACCTGAAGACATGACATATTTGACATGATTTCCTCTATGGAAAAAATAGTTTAGAGAGCATATCTACAGACTAGATAATAGGCCACTCTTTGATTGTCATAACAGTTACAGTGAATATTAAAAACAGCTGTTTCCTGTGTTTTTGACTATAATGTAAGAATATAATAAGTATATATGTGTGTATACACATATATATCATATCATGGTAATGCTTTTGAAAGACGAGGAAAACTTAACTAAGATTCAGTGGTTTTATAAATTTATTTATTTATTTATTTATGGCTGTGCTGGGTCTTCGCCTCTGTGCAAGGGCTCTCTCTAGTTGCGGCAAGCAGGGGCCACTCTTCATCGCGGTGCGCGGGCCTCTCACTGTCGCGACCTCTCTTGTTGAGGAGCACAGGCTCCAGACGCGCAGGCTCAGTAGTTGTGGCTCACGGCCCTAGTTGCTCCACGGCATGTGGGATCTTCCCAGACCAGGGCTTGAACCTGTGTCCCCTGCATTAGCAGGCAGATTCTCAACCACTGCACCACCAGGGAAGCCCAGATTCAGTGGTTTTAATTTTGGCTGTGCTGCTAGCTTTACATGTGAAAATCGATGATACACACTTCATTCCTTTGAACTTCAGTTTCCTCCTCTTCACAATAAAAAGTCTGTCACATGAATTCAGTTCCCTTTCAATTGTAAAATGATGTGATTGATGATATATTCCTCACATCCATACGTGCTGCTTTGACTCTTTAGGCCAAGAAAAGAAAAAAAATGGTCACTCTAATAGGTATTTGCAGAGAATTTGCCTAGTTAAATTTTTGAGACATTTCTTTTTAGGAGTTCTGCCTCTGGAAAGCATTCTTTTATAGTTTTTTTCCACTTTTTTATTGACTCTAACACTATTAATCTTAGCCCCATTGTCTCACATTGTCATTTATGCTGTATCCTTTGTAGGCTTGATGAAAAATTCTGTCAATATGAAATATATTGAGAACTTCTAGTGCTTTTTTATTCATTTATTATCACATTTTTGGAAGTATATTCATGTATATGTACGCATAAAATTTACTCTCTGAAAAGGATAAATAGCATTTGCCCTTTGTGTTGCTGCTTATATTGAATAAATACTCTGAGTTCCTGTCTCACCCCAGAGAGCACAGAAACCTGTACTCTATGCTGAATATCCAAAAATATTATTTGTCATGATGTACAGATATGTCGTATCTAGACATAAGGTAAAATCCATTATTTTGCTTGGGTTCTTAGGCTGTGAAACTGACTGGATTTTTACTTCAATGCCTACGTGAATAAGGAAACACCCAAAAGGTAGAAAATGAAAGGGACTCATCAAAGAGCACGATGGGTGGTGTGTAACTGCCACTTTGGACAGTATTGGCAGTTACTCTCCCCAAAACATTAAAAATTACTGACAGAAGCAGGAAGAAGATGGAAAGCAGCTCTTCCATTCCTACAGTCTTTTTCATTGTTTACATGCTGTCTTGCAGTCTGGAATAAAATCAAGATTACTACCATCATACAAGTTTCTCAGGCTGAAGAGGACGTTTGGCGTATTTCATAGATTCTAAGATACACTTTTTCCCCTCACATTTTAACATCTCTGAAATTGGGAAATATCTTACCATTTTACATTTTCCTCCTTACTTGAACATGAAAGAACATTGACTCTTACCATCAATATGTCTTGGATACAGACAAATTTGCTGTGTTCAAAGGCAAATTTAGACAGAACCACAGACCTCAAATTCTATACTATGTCACAGGCTTATCACACAGCAATATGGTACTCAAAATTCTACTGATTAATCAACCCATCATAATTGAGGTTTGACTATACATATATGTGCTTTTTTTTTTTTTTTTTTTTTTTTTTTGCTGTACGCGGGCCTCTCACTGCTGTGGCCCCTCCCGCCGCGGAGCACAGGCTCCGGACGCGCAGGCCCAGAGGCCATGGCCCACGGGCCCAGCCGCTCCGCGGCATGTGGGATCCTCCCGGGCCGGGGCACGAACCCGTGTCCCCTGCATCGATAGGCGGACTCCCAACCACTGTGCCACCAAGGAAGTCCCATATATGTGCATTTTTACTTTGGTCTTCTGTAAAGCAGGTGCAGCTGCACAGCATGTATTCAACATGCATGGTAAATTCACTTTAAAAGAGAATCTTTTATATTTAATATGTGGATACATAAATAACAGAAAAAGATAAATATGCTTACGGAATGCAAAGAAAATTACATTTATATAAATACCTCTTATTACCTTCTCCAGAGTTATGCAGAAAATATGAAACTGGTTGGAATGTTCATTTTATGTGGCTCTCAAGGTACTGTTCTCATAAGGGTAAAATGAGAAACAGTAGATTATTGTGAAGTTTAGTAATAAGAGTAAAGAAGGCATATATTTATGTGAGTAAAAATATTGAGTAGCATTTGGTCAAAGGATGTCAAACCTCATTTGAATTGATTTCTTTTCACCAGTGTAAATAAAAATGATTTATCAATCAAAGCCTATTTCTAAGTGTTCTTTTTCTTGTTTATACTATTCTCTTAAGAAGTGTTCCTTTCTTATGAACAGTTTGGAGTACAGTCATCTTATCACTTAAAACTGTTGGCATCTTACAATATCAGAGATTTTTTTTTTCTAGAAGTTTTAGAAGATGCCATTATGCATCATTCTTGACAAATAAGATATGGTTAGCTTAAATGTTTTAGAAATCTCTAAGGAAAGGAGTAACCCATTGATTATATTACAGCCTGTTTGGAGAAATGGAAAATCACAGCTAAGATAATGCTGTCTCTGCCAGTCCTATTTGATTGTGTGGTGCGCTTGTCTTTGGCCCTTGCTGTGCCATTTGGAGGAGCAAATCAGTATCAGCACTGTGTCAGATCAACCCTACCCTTTGCTTTTTGAATATATATGCAGGTGATGAAAATTATCATGACATGGTCAATCAGTGTACCAGAGATTTTTCATAAATACCTTAATTCATGAATGGATAATTGATTTAAGCATAAGTGAGAACTGATTTTTCCCCACTTGGGAAAAGATGAGCCATTGTAACTTTTTCTTTTTCTTTTGGTTCTTTTAAATTTTTCTTTGCCTTTATATTGTTATTTCAAATTTATTTATGGTAATGACCCAAAAAATATTTAAAGTATTAATAGTGTTAAATATTAAAAGAATTGGAATGCCATTCTAATGTGAAAATACAATGTCAATGAGTTGCATCTTCCAATGAACAGTCTTAGATGTGTGCTAATCTTAGCAAGCAGCAGGATATTTTTTTCCTTTTAGTCAACAAATATTCATATTTGGCACTGTGCAAACCTCTCGGGAATGCTCAGCATTTTTGACTTACCTCTTTTGTTACAAACTCCCTGTAAGATGATTACTTAGATTTGGATTAACCTGGTTGATTTAAAGAAATTTATGAGATAGGAGACAATTTGGAATGTTCAGACATCACCTTTGGTAACACTTTTTTGGCACTTCTAGTTGTAGCCACAATATTTAATTTGACTCCACTCAGCCTTTCACATATATATCACATGCTTTCTCCTCATGCTTGAGAGTGTGATTATATTATTATTTGCATATAAGTCCATTTATCTCTACTAGATTATAAATTCCTTAAGGGAAATACCATGCTTTATAAAGCTTTAGTTTGTACAGAGTAACTACTCTATCAACTTGCATGCAAAAGGTCTTTACCAAATCTAATAAAATAAGAGTATACTGACTTCTGTTCCTGGTTGTTCCAGAGACTAAATGCTTGAGTCTGAAAAATTTGAAGGACTATCGTTTAAAACAGGAAGCACAAATGCTCTAAAGACTCAGAATAAAGTAGGAACAGAGGATGGGGAAGAGGATAGGATGACAGATGAGGACTTTTTATGCTGAGATGAAATCTAGCATGCCTAAAGCCATAATGAATTGCCTTGGGAAGTATTGGCCTGCTATACGCTAGCAGTGTTCAATCCGTCTGGACAAGTATTTCAGGGGAGTTTCCTAGAGAAGACTTAATCATCTAATTGAAGCCTGGTATACTTGACCTTTTGTTTTCTTTACACTTGATGCTTGATTATAAAGAAATGAAATATAATAACATAATTTATATTGTATAAATTATAAAATTTTTATACATATCTGAATAGATGCCATAACCATAAACACACATATATGGAATATATCTAATAGTCTGTCCCAGGTCATTTTGTTCATAACCATTTTAACAGTTTTGAACCAAGAAGATCTTGACAGTATACAAATAAGGTGTCACTGAAGCCTATTTTTAATTTCTCAGAAGCAGCCCTTAATCATCATATGTGAAATAAGTCAAAAAGACTTATTTCACATATAATTCTAATATGTGTGGTTCTGTTTTTCATGTCTGAATAAACTAAAAATGTAGACCATAATAAAGGATAGTGGGAACTGGGCCATACAGTAGCAGTATGAGCCATGTGATAGCAAAAAATATTGCTAATTTATAGTGTAATTAAAGAGAATCAGGGAGTTCCCTGGTGGTCCAGTGGTTAGGACTCGGCACTTTCACTGCCGGGGCCTATGTTCAGTCCCTGGTCAGGGAACTAAGATTCCCCAAGCTGCACGGCCAAAAAAAAAAAAAAAAAAGAGAGAGAGAGAATCATAAAATTTTATGACTTGTAGGCATCAGATGAGAGAGAAAACTTGTGTAGGGTAGGAATTAGGAAAGTGGGGTCAAAGCTGAAAAAGAAGTACAGGTTTCTGTTGAATATAGGGAAGAATTTTAACATTTAAGTTTCCTGAAAATGGTTAATTTTGCCTCATGTAGTTTCCTCTTACCAGTTTTTTCAAGTACAAAATTAAAAAAATATATAATAAAGACATTATAGAATGTATCCAAGGATGTGATGAGATATTAGCGAAAATGACCTCTAAGTTCCTGTGATGTTCAGTGTTATCAAAATAATGTTAAACGAACAGTGTACATCACTTAAGAGGGCCCAGAAGTGAGTAAAACACTTAAGGAAGCTACTTTAAAATTTTAATTTTCCACTTAAATATACAAACTTCTTAAAATTTGCTTCTACAGATCCTGGCGTTTGTGATGGCTTTGCGTACATAAGATTTGACTGTGTATTTTATAGCATTGACTTAGATTTTGAAAAAGGAAGAGCTACCTTTTATTCTTAGCACTTGAATCTATTTCTGTATTTCTCTGATACATTACCTGATGCATAATTGACAATGAAAGGATTGATAATTAGAGCGGTTTTTAAAAAACTAATTACAGCAAATTGAATCTGTGTTAAAGGTTCAATTGATTGGAACTGAGACCTCGGTAGGGGAATAGGGAGACAAAAATAATATTAAGGTGAGGCCAGTTAAAGAACTAGAATGACTGTCATTTTGAAGAATTTGAATTTGGTAGTGTGCAATATTGTGAGCTATTCATCAGGACAAAAAGGTTAAAAAAGTAAGATTTAATCTATCAGTAATATACAGGAACCACTAAAAGGAGGGAGATAATCATGGAAGTAATTTTCAGGGCTAAGAAACCCTGAACCTTTGCCCTAACCTTTGTCATTAGAGACATCATGGAGGAAGAACTGACATAATTTCATGATTTACTACACTGAAATGAGGACTAAGGTTGGGAACCTGGGGGATGGGGGATAGTTTAGTCTCATTAAAACTTGCCCAGCCTCTAAATAGGATGTCATGTTATCTTAAAACCTCTCATTATTATGTACTCGATTGTCTAGAGTTGTCAAGCATATTAGTAGGCACAAAAGTTATTGATATTAGGTTATAATGGAAAGCAAGAATGAATCCACTGGGTATAATCAATGTACCAGAAGAACCTATTCCAAGAGACCAGCGAAATGCAACCAGTACCTTAGTTTGAATTCCAAGAACTGCTGAAAGACTGATTCCTATTCCCAGTTCCCTTTGGCCTCATTGGCCTTTTACTATTATTTCCTTGATGCGTTTCCTGAATTTGATTCACCATTCACCTCAAGATAGATTTATTAATCAGAGCACTTGAATGCAAGTTCTACAACTGCTACATTTGGAAAAGTCAGCTCAAATCCTCCCTAGTTGTTGTGAAGATAAAACAAGCTAACTTATGTGGACGTATCTTGTAAATATAAGTCAATTTAGCTTTTATTTTTAAATACAACAGCAGAAGCTCAGAATTTTATTATTTTTAATAATCATGGATAAATTAGTTTTTACTTTTGTTATAGTTAGCAGAAGATCATAATAATATTATTTTAAAATAATCACGGACAAGGCAAAATTCAAAGATTTTTCAGATAAGTTTTGGTAAGTTCTCTGTAATTTATGACACTTACTTAAACCTTGTATCTGGTGTCACAAGTAATGAGACCTTAGGGTGATGATTTGAAAGTTCTCTTTTTTTTAACTTTATTGGAGTATAGGTGATTTACAGTGTTGTGTTAGTTTCAGGTGTACAGCAAAGTGACTCAGTTATACATATACATATATCCACTCTTTTTTCTTTTTAGATTCTTTTCCCACATAGGCCATTACAGAGTATGGAGTAGAGTTCCCTGTGCTAAAGAGAAGGTCCTTATTAGTTATCTGTTTTATATATAGTAGTGTGTGTATATCAATCCCAATCTCCCAGTTTATCCCCCCCTCTTTTCCCCCCGGTAACCATAAGTTTGTTTTCTACATTCATGACTGTACTTCTGTTTTTTAAATAAGTTCATTTGTACCGTTTTTTTAAGATTCCACATATAAGCGATATCATATATTTGTCTTTCTGTGTCTGATTTACTTCACTCAGTATGACAATCTCTAGGTCCATCTATGTTGCTGCAAATGGCATTATTTTGTTCTTTTTTATGGCTGAGTAGTATTCCATTGTATATATGTACTATATCTTCTTTATCCATTCCTCTGCCAATGGACATTTAGGTTGCTTCCATTGTAAATAGTGCTGCAATGAACACTGGGGTGCATGTGAAAGTTCTCTTTTGACGTTTCATCTTTGGATCCTATTTCACAGTTTCTAAGAAAATCTCCTTATGCTTGCCCTCTCCACGTCATTTTTACAAGTATGGCCACTGGGAATTCAGTTGAAGTTTAGAATGACTTTACAACATACTTTGCTTTCTAGCTTTTAGTCGGTACACTATGTGTTCAGATGACAAATAGAGATCTATTTGCATGTAATTAAAAATTTTTTATGAAGTCAATGATAAAGTTGAAACTTCTGGAACTTCTTGGATTTTGTTGTTTCCAGTTGTTTTAAAAAACAGTTATTATAACAAAAAGAGTAAATTTTCCAACACAAAGAATGTCTACATCAAACATTTAGAATGTTTGGAATTTTATTTGAAGAGTAAAGACAAAGTAAAAACAAACTGCATGGGATTTATATTTTAAATCTTCAAATGGAAAAAATCTTTTAATGTTGGTATAGAAGGATTTAGTTTTTTAAGATGAGACAAAAGCAGATCATTTTTTATCTGACTGCAGTTTTTAATCTTGTTTAATCAGTAAATGCACAGCATGTCATTTTCATTATTATTAATTATCCAATCATATTCAAAGTCTGTGATTGGCATTTTCACCAAGTCTGTATGTGGCATTGAGGTAAACACACACAGGCACACATGTCTGTTTATAGAGCTCCCTTGCTTATCACTAGCTTTTGACTGAATATAGTTTAGTTAGTTGTTTATATAGGTTGTATTCCCACCCAAATTATAGGTTTCTGGAAGTATTGGATACTAATTATAGGATATTGGAATGAATATGAATATATTCATTCACATATATATATATATATATATATATATACACACACATATACATACATACATACACATACATACTATTTTAGGTATTTATTATATGATGGAATATATATATACATAAAGACACTTTTCAAGTATTTAAATGCATGTATTTGTCTAGTAAATATATTAACGTTAGACAAATTATAATGTCTAAAATACTTTTAAATGATGAATGCTTATGAATAACTGATGCAGTGTCATACAAACATAGACAGCATACTAGTTAAGACTTGATAAAATATGAGGTATATTGTTAGTTTAATCGACAAATGGTTTGCATAAGTACAAAATACTAGATCAGAGTTAAGATCAAGTCATTAATTCATATCTGCTGTAAAAAAGATTAGTCACATTTCTAAAGATTGATTTGATTAATGGATCTGTAACAGTCATTTGATGCTGTCTTTTCCCTGTGTGTACTCTAAGTTTAATAATTTATTTACCTTATTTAAAAGTAAGTAAAATTGTTTTTGTGAAAATTTGTATGGGAGGGCAAGAAAGTGTAGTGATTTAAAGCATGGTTTCTGGAATGATGCTGTCTTATTTGACATCCTGACTCAACCATTTGTATGCAGTTATGGAAAATTATTTATCTTCTCAATGCCTCATTTGTTACTGTGAGAATTAAAATATGAGAAAATATTGTGAGATAACTTATATAAACTACTTTGGAGAGTTCCTGGTACCTTGTAAGCATTTGGCTTAGCCATTATTATTAAAAAAAGTAAAACTTATCTTTCAGAGTATGGTAATTCTGGAGCACTAGATATTTAATAGATTTTCTCATTTCAACCCAAGCAATATTTATTGAGCCCCCATTATGTTTAAGGCACTGTGCTAGATTAGGGACATAAAAATGAGTAAGACAGGATTTCCACTCTCAATTTCTTACAATTTAGTATACTTCTTGAAGGCAGTGCCCATATATTTTGATGAGCTGCAGCATTTGATGGTAGTAAAGAACATGGACATGGTAACACTTCATAAAAAACACAGTGCTTTTTGCTTCTATTTATCACAATGTCTTTTTCCTCCTGAAGAGTTCAATGAGTATTTATCAGTGCCAATTCTATTATCCACTTAACAGTTTTGAACAATGAGAAACAGGGAAAAATAATGAATGCTAATTAGCACTCACAGCCTTTGACAAAGTTAAGTCTGGAACTGCAGGCCAAGTAAGCATGAATCAGAACTAAGATGATTAAGTCATTCCATGTTTCTTTTTACCATGCAATGTTAAATACCCTTCTTTCCATTTTGGCCTGTTTTTTGTCTCAAACTCAAAAGAAGTTTGTGTTATGAGAGGAGCAGGGTCCCATAGCAGTGCTAAGGGTATGTGTGTGCATGTGTACACACCTGTGTGTTTAAGGAGTTTTCTTGGGTGCTGGGTTTTAATTTTCATCACTCTGAAGTTTATCCACTTGAGTTGATTCACTACATACCAAAAGGTATACCAGTTTATTTATTCATTCAAAGTGTAGAGAATGGCTAACATTATGTTAGATATTATAAGAGGTACAAAGGTGAAGAAATCATAGT
This sequence comes from Mesoplodon bidens, assembly GCF_964165515.1. Lineage (NCBI taxonomy): Eukaryota > Metazoa > Chordata > Mammalia > Artiodactyla > Ziphiidae > Mesoplodon > Mesoplodon bidens. Next base: position 115,542,586 of record NC_138163.1, on the reverse strand, counting down.
CCATTCTCTCAGAAAGCTCTCCAAGAACGTAACTTTTTAGCAGAGGTAATAAATCAAGCACACAGTTGTTTATAAGTACAGTTAACCCTTCAAACCTCACACTTGAAAATCCACCTGTAACTTTATGGTGGTCCCTTCTATCTGTGGGTTCCCCATCTGTCGATTCAACCAACCATGGATTGAAAATACTTGGGGGAAGAAGTTCCAGAAAGTTTCAAAAAGCAAAATTTGAATTTGCCACTCTCTGGCAACAATTTACATAGCACTTACATTGTTTTAGGTATCATAAGTAATCTAGAGATGATTTAAAGTATACGGGAGGGGACTTCCCTGGAGGTCCAGTGGGTAAGACTCTGCACTCCCAATGCAGGGGGCCTGGGTTCAATCGCTGGTCAGGGAACTGGATCCCGCATGCATGCCCCAACTAAGAGCCTGCATGCTGCAACTAAGAGCCCCCGTGCCGAAACTAAGACCTGGTGCAGCCTAAATAAATAAATAAATTAATCAAAATAAAGTATACGGGAGGATGTGCATATGTTATATGCAGATACAATGCCATTTCGTACAAGGGACTTGAGCATCCACAGATTTTGATAAACTGGGGTGCGGAGGAGGTGTGAGTCTTGGAATCAATCCCCTTTGGTCGCTGAGGGACGAGACTGTACTATTGCACTGTACAATACTTACAGGAAATAAAACTATATAGAGAAATATCCTCAGTAAGGATGTGAAAAAATACATTTGCTTTTGATGCTCAAAGAAAACTTTACGAGGAATGTATCATTTGTGCTGGAAACTGAGGAGTGGGACAGGCTTTGGAAATGGAAAAATGGGGTAGAAGGACATTCTAGCAAGAGAAAGTGGCTGCAACATTAAACTGGCTGTGAATATTTCCTCCACCGCCGCACATCTTATGAGACCTAGAAGGCATAGACTAATTAATAGCCGGAATTAATTGGCTTGTACTTAACTGCAAAGGACTGATCTATAGGGCTTCCCTGGTGGCACAGTGGTTAAGAATCCACCTGCTAATGCAGGGGACTTGGGTTCGATCCCTGGTCAGGGAAATAGATCCCACATGCATGTTGCAACTGAGGAGCACACATCCCACAACTGAGACCTGGTACAACCAGGATAAATTAAATAAATAAAAATTAAAAATAAATAAGTTTTTAAAGAGGTAAAAATAAAAATCAGCTCTATTTGGGTTATATTTTGTGCACCCATCCTGCATGAAACTTCTTCAGAGATAACTGCTGAAAAAAGTTAGTTGGAAAAATTATTTTTCTTTGCTTAACATGAGTAAGCCATGTGTCTGCATTCGCAATCTCTATGTGAAGGATTTTAGACTGTCAACACAATATTAGTGGACTGTGACTAGGACTGGCAAACTTGGGCCTGCAGTCCAATCTGGTACACTGCCTATTTTTCTAAATAAAGTTTTATTGGAACACAGCCATACTCATTGGTTAATATATTGTCTGTCTGTGGCTGCTTTCAGGCTACAATAGAGTTGACAGAGACTATATGACCTGCAAAGCTGAAAATGCTTACTCTCGACTCTTTGCAGAAAAAGTTTATCAACTACTAACAAACTTTACAATTAGTGTGTTACAGGAAATCAGTGTTTGAAATTTAGTGTCTTATAGAATATCAGTATTTTATGACTACTGTTGATAACTGTGAATATTAATATTATGGCAGTATCTAAGTAAAAATTGTTCAAATATAATGCATTTGCATTTTTGAGGGACAGAGTTGGTATCTACTTAGTCTCATTAAAGTGAATATTGTGGTAAGTTCCAAAAATTGGGATTCTACTTTTATCACTTGTCCCACAGTCTCAATTAAGTTATCTTCCCTCAGTTTCTAGGGCAACTGAAAAAGTATCAACTTGCAATGGATTAGGACAGTATAGTTCACTATAGTTGAACCTCTGAGATCTGGCAGGCTATATGGTAAAGGAGAAATGCAGTGAATTTTTTTTTTTTAAATCATGAGGGAATAGAAAATATACCAATTGCTACAGTAAAATAAAGCTTATTCTGGTGCTGGCTGTTAATGACATTATATCAGTGGCTGGAAGGCAGTATATGATAAGTGTTAAGAAGGATAAAATTGGTGTCAGGGAGATTTGAGACTGGGGCCCAATAACACTACTTATATATTGTCTGGTTGTGGGCAACTTATTTATCCTCTCATAGTTTCAGTTATGTCTGAATTGTGAGGAAAGTATGAAAGATTACATATAACGTTCTTGCACATACTGCACAGTCATTTTTATATTGTGGTATTTAAATAACTCTTTAGAAACTTTTGAGAAATAATACAACATGTGCATTTTAACCAGTATATTTTGTAGTGTGTTTATATATCTTTCTTGAAATTTCAAATCTACACTGTCTTCCTTATAATATTATTATCATCAGTAATCTTACTCAAATATTACTTGATGATCAGTAAATAATATCGTTCACATTTGCCCTTACCATTTTAAACTTGAATGATTCAGGAGAAAAAGAAACCCAAGCACATAAGAAAACTTAGGAAGTAATATAGAAGTGGCAAATAATGATAGTTAGATTTGTTACTCAGAAATAATTAACTGCATTTCATTAAAATTTTTAAATGGAGGTAATTACCAGTAGAGTATTAGGCCACATTTATTTTGATATTTACAGCAAGTAAAAAAAAGTTCATCCATGTTGTTTATATGTTAAAAATGGAAATATCATCTCTAAGTCAATGTATTTTTATTCTGCAATAACTGCATTATTTCAGTTTTTTAAGTAAGTGTAATCTACTTGTTTTTTTGATGGTGTAAGACCTAGTAGGCAATGAAGATAGACTGTGTCCTAATTCAGAATGACTAAATGTACTGTAATTATATTTTAAAACTAAAGACTAGAAAAGTATAAAATGGAATAATGATAGTTAATATTTATTAAGTTTGCCAAACACTATTCTAAGTACTTTCATACTATTCTAAGTACTTTCATGCATTCTATGATGAAATCTTCAGAACAACACCATGAGGTAGGTACTATTATTGTTTACATTATACAGATGAGTAAACTGAAGCACAGATTAAATAACTTTCTCAAGGTCACAGGGCTGTTGAATGTTAGAGCCAGGAGGCAGACTCAGGCGGTGGAGTCCAAATCAAGAACACATGTGCATAATGGCTGTGCTATAGCTACAAGAAATAAAATACTATAGAGTTCCCCCTGCAAGCTTTCATTTGCCTTCATTTACACTGAGACTGCATATAGATTAAATTATGTCAGGTGACGTTTTGCTCTTACATTTAAATAATACTTTAAAAAGTTAGTTACTTTTGTGTAGTGCCTTTTGTGTAGATAACGCTGTTGACTTAGATATTTTCATTATCTGTATATGTTCAAATTCCCAACCATTGATAGCTGTCAATTGCTCACAACCAGAAAAATGCAGTTGACATAGTATAAGAGTTGAATTTCAGTGTTACTTAATTTTTTAAATTTAAAACAATTTTAATTTTTTAAGATTTTTATTGAAGTATAGTTGATTTACAATGTTTTGTTAATTTCTTCTGTACAGCAAAGTGACTCAGTTATACATATATATATGTGTGTGTGTATATATATTATATATATATATATATATATAATTCTTTATCATATTCTTTTCCATTATGGCTTGTCACAGGATATTGAATATAGTTCCCTGTGCTATACTGTAGGACCTTGTTGTTTATCCATCATATATAATAGTTTGCCTCTGCTAACCCCAAACTCCCATTCCTTCCCTCCCCTACCCCGCCTCCCCCTTGTCAACCACAAGACTGTTCTCTGTATCTGTGAGTCTGTTTTTGTTTCATAGATGTGTTTATTTGTATCGTATTTTAGATTCCACATATAAGTGATATCATATGGTGCTTGTCTTTCTCTTTCTGAGTTACTTTGCTTAGTATGATAATCTCTGGGTCCATCCATCCTGCTGCAAATGGCATTATTTCATTCTTTTTTGATGGCTGAGTAATATTTCATTGTACCCCATCTTCTTAATCCATTCATTCATTTAGGTTGTTTCCATGTCTTGTCTATTGTAAATACTGCTGCTATGAACATGTGGTGCAGGTATCTTTTCGAATTATAGTTTTGTCTGGTGTATGCCCAGGAGTGGGATGGCTGGATCATATGGCAACTCTATTTTTATTTTTTGAGGAACCTTCATACTGTTTTTCATAGTAGCTGCACCAATTTACATTCCCACCAACAGTGTAAGAGGGTTCCCTTTTCTCCACACTCTCTCCAGCATTTGTATTTGTAGACTTTTTTTTTTTTTTTTTTTTTTTTTTTTTTGCGGTATGCGGGCCTCTCACTGTTGTGGCCTCTCCCACTGCGGAGCACAGGCTCCGGACACGCAGGCTCAGCGGCCAAGGCTCACGGGCCCAGCCGCTCCGTGGCA